>NC_089650.1:53538200-54788200 GCF_037042795.1 Molothrus aeneus | reverse complement strand
CCTGGCTGGCTCCAGGGACAGAGAGGTCTGTCTGATGTGGCTGTTACCTCTTCTGGGTCATCATCTGACAAGTGCAGGAATGTGACACAACCACAAAATGGAGAGGACACCATTTTCAGTGCTGGCCACAGTTTCACTGTCAAACTGCCTTCAAGGACAGGCAAAAGACCTTTTATGAAGGTTGGTAACAGCAACAACAGATGCTAGTACTACTACTTGTACTTGAATCATCAGACCCAGCTAATGCACCTGTTTTGAAACTAGAAGGAGAAGCAGAGGTTGGATTTTTATCCATAGCAGGCACAGAGCTGTGCTAAAGAGATGTGTGAGAGATTTAAATAATAGTGCTACTGTGTCTAATTTCCAAGGAGTTCTCACCCTTGGCTGCCTCCTAAATTGATCTCCAAACATATTAGTAAGCAAAAGTGCCCTTGGTGGGGAACCTGGATAAGATGGCACTCCCTGGGGAATGGATTTCTGCTCCAAGTCAAACACACTTCCTCACTAGTCATTCACATTATAAAAACAGTTTCTGGGGTACTGCTCTGTTATCCTTTGCTTCAGAAATACTTGCTTCTACCTACACTTGTTTTACTTGATTTCTTTTTCCCAAAAAGCTGCCCAGCCTCAGCAGTGGGGTAGAAGGGTGTGCCCCAGGTTAGGCAGAGGAGTAATGGCAGGGCCAGGGGTCATGTGTTGGGAAGGTGTTGGCTGCAGCCAGCATCTCCTCTGATGCTAGCAGATAAGAGTCTTGTTTCCCACACAGCCAACCAGATGGAGGAAATCAGGGTGCTTTTTCTTCCCCTGAGCTATAGCACTGAGTGAGGAAGCAGTGGCTCCATGCTCTTGCATGTCCTAAGCCAGCTTGATGGAGACAAACAGGGAGAACATCAGTAGAAAGTTGTTCAGGCCTGTGCAGGCACAGATGCTTTGGCAGCTTTGTTCCCAGAAGCAAAACTGCTGATATTGGGGTTGCCTCCACATTTTCCCCACCACTTTCAGAGCTGTTGCCTGCTTAGGCTTTGACAGTTGTGTAGCTGAGTGTCAAAGTTACCCACAGCCCGGTTAAAGCCCAAAGAAAACATGAATCATTTAGCAAAATGGTAAATTATAAACAAAACAAACAAAAGCAAAAGAAACAGAAAAACCAAAACCAAGCCAAAACAAATAGGGGAAAAATTTCCAAAATCTGAGTATTTCTTTCTGAACAGTCTGAACTGACTCTTCATTTACATGAATAGGGCAGCTAGGGCATGATCTTCTGGGGAAGGCTCCTTGCCTGGACCAGCAGGTCTGGGCTGTTTCTGAGGATGCTGCAAGCCCCACAGCAGCAGCTGCAGGGTGGGATAAGATTTCTTCCTGCGGTTTCTTTGTATCTAGTGTAACTTTCCCATAAAGCAGAGAGCGACTGCTGCTTGCAAACTTGCATCTATTTAGTCCTTTGTTATGAAAATCCTTCCTGCCGTCTATGCACATCTAATCCCTTTAAAACACGGCTGAGCTTTCGGTTGCTGGGCTGCCCTCCCTTGGGCAGGAGGCCCCTGCTCAGGCTGCATGGCTCTGCAGCTGCTGGCCCCAGCTCTGTGCAGCTCAGGGGGCTCAGCATCCTGCCCTGTCCTGCTGGCCCCAGCTCTGTGCAGCTCAGGGGGCTCAGCATCCTGCCCTGCCCTGCTGGCCCCAGCTCTGGGCAGCTCAGGGGGCTCAGCATCCTGCCCTGTCCTGCTGGCCCCAGCTCTGTGCAGCTCTTTGGGCTCAGTGTCCTGCCCTGCCCTGCTGGCCCCAGCTCTGTGCAGCTCTTTGGGCTCAGTGTCCTGCCCTGCCCTGCTGGCCCCAGCTCTGTGCAGCTCTTTGGGCTCAGTGTCCTGCCCTGCCCTGCTGGCCCCAGCTCTGTGCAGCTCTTTGGGCTCAGTGTCCTGCCCTGCCCTGCTGGCCCCAGCTCTGGGCAGCTCAGGGGGCTCAGCATCCTGCCCTGCCCTGCAGCCCCCAGGTATGGCAGGAGGATCCATCAGCCAAGCTGGCTCAGAGAGAGATGGTGCACGCAATCCTGAGCTCTCTGTTTTCCATCTAAAGACACTTAAATGCCAGAAAGAGCATTTTAGGCATGTGTTAAGGGAATGACAGACTCAGGGGTTTGTAAGGACTTTTGTCCCCTGTAAAGCCTGGGGAGAGGTGTGATGTGCAGAGGCACAGGGCGCTGCTGCTGGGCTGGGAAGGCTCCTTTGTGCTGAACCATCCATGCCAAAGGAGCTCGGGCTGGCTCCTGCTCAGTGCCCAGTGGCTGCTGGCACACCCCACTGAGACAGCTTTTGTTAGCCAAGGTCAGCTGCAGTGTGAGGGGTCTCAGGCCTTTCACTACAAAACAAGCTGCAAGAGGCACTGGGGGATGAATTCTGATTTTATTCTTTTGCTCTACTGTTGCCATGATATTTTCTGAAAAATCCCTTTGCCAGGATTTTTCTCCTGAGAAGCCTTAGTGGAAAAGAAAAACAATAATTATCTGCTGCTGTGGAATGCAACAGGTGCATCTTTGACTGGTCCATGTTGGTTGTTTCTAATTTATGGCCAATCACAGTCAGCTGGCTCAGGCTCTCTGAGAGACACGAGCTTCCCTTTCCTTTCCCCTGGTGAAATACTTTATTCTTTTAGTAAGTTTTAATGTCTCATTTTCTTTTAACATAAGATTTATCATAAAATAATAAATCAGCCTTCTGAAACATGGAGTCGAGATTCTCATCTCTTCCCTGGTCCTGGGACCCCTATGAACACCACCACGCTCTACTGTGGATTTTCCACTTCAATCTGCAGTTGTTTGGTTCTAACCCAGGGCCAGAGTGCAAGTCAGCATAGGAGCAGTGTGGACTTAGCGTGAGTACAGTAGATGCAGGATTTGCAGGGTGTTTGTGGAAGAGATGGGAGGATCCTGCATCTCTGAAGTCAATACTTGTTGTCATTATATTGAAAGAGTTCTATTGTCATTACATTGCAAGGGTTCCATATTGCCAGAGTTTTGTACCTGCTTGATGTTTCTTGTAGGCAGCTCCTCTAAGCACTGACTCTTCCCTGTCCTCACAGTAGCCAACTGACTCCAGTTCCCATCAATCCACTCTTTTATAACACTCTTCTTATTTGCTACAGGTGTGGCCTGTTAACATCAGGCCTGCTCCTAATCTTTAGTAATTGGTTCAGCTGCAACTCTTTAGGGGATAAGATTACATTCTATACCACCTTCATTTACCCATACTGTATCCCCCTACAAAAACTCAGATGTGACTTTTTATTACCCTGATGACAGGAGAAATGAGTTGTGAGATACATGTTCATCCCAAAAAAAGCAACCTCCCAACAAAGCAACCATCTTCCTCTCAACGTGCTCAGGCAGCCCTCACTGTTGTAGGCCTCCTGCTTTGCTATAACTTAGTCATGCCTCAGAAAGCTTTGTGCAAGGGCAGGTTTTATTGGGATGGAGCACTTCAATAGCCTGTTTCCATCTGTGCCTGCAAGACCAGGCTTCCTTGAACCCCTTGAATACTATGGCAACCCAAACAAACCAAAAGCATACAGAAAAAAAAAATCCAATACCCTTACATTTCCTTCACTTCAGTGAAATTCAATGTGGTGCACTTATGTTCCCTCCTTTTTTGTTTTTTACCTCCAGTCAGTGTCAGGCAAAGATTGGACACTGGGTGCTTGTATCAGCTGCACTCATAGCTCTCCCATCCAGAGTGAGTTTTTCAGAGGCAGGCATTGTATTCACCAGAATGTGTTGAGTCCATGGGGCAGGTTAGGTCAGAAACATCTCCTGGTTTATTTGAAAAGTTGTGCTGGACATTCTTCTGAGTCTCGGTAAATAGGGCTGTACTTTGTATAAAGAACGCTTTCCACGCCTGATTAGGAGGAGGTTTAATGGCCCATGAATGGGAGCGGTGCCCAGAAGGTGAGAGTTTTCCTGCCCCATGGCTGGGTGTACCCAAAAGATTGATGAGCAGCCACAGTGTAGCAAACTGAACACAAATCCCTATAGGAGGGTGACTTTGTGTCCTTGTTGGCAGACAAGGCTATTTTACAGCAGCAGCACCCTCGTGAGATGTATCCAAGCTGTCTGACCAGCACACAGGATATGTGTGCCCAACTTTGCATGCTTTGAGCATGAGGGATGATGCCCTCATGTCTGCATCACATCTCCTGAGTTGCTCTTGAATTGGTGACATGTGCTGGCTCTGGAGGTGCCTTTTGTACCTTTTCTGGTAGCAGCTACACCGTCCATCCTGCTCCAGCCCTGGGAGCTACCAGGATTCACTCCCTGTCCTTTATTTCCTGTATCCAAACCGCAGCACACTGTGTGTGCTGGTATCCTGGTAAGCTCCTCAGAGAGTTCTCACCAGCAGCTGTCAATCTTGCAGCATCACTTACAGTCTCCTGCCTTTGGTCCCTTCTGGTGCATCACACCCACCCATCGCCATTCCCTTCTCATTCCCACCAACCTTCCCATTTCTATTACTATTGGAATATTCTTTTATTTGAAGACAGTTAAATCTGTAAGAATTTTTTTCTGAATGAATTTCTGTTAGAGATTTTTTTTTTGCCAGGGGATGGAATTAGCATTATGGACATTAAAAGGCAGGAAATGATGTATTTTTTTTTTTAAATCAACTGCTTCAAGGGAGAAAATGACAAATGTTTTTGAGAACAGCTTTCCATTATATGAGAAATGAGAAACTCCATTCCTCATTCTCATAACATCTGTGCTTATTAACCCTAACTATTTTAGAAACAAAACCTCTCTTACATCTTTCATGTAATTCAGGGTAACAGAATCCACATAACCTTCAAAGCAAGTGCAGGAGCCAGACAGAAAAGCAAGGTAAAAAACTTTCTTTTATGCTTGGATCTAAGCTCCATAGACCTAAGAAAACTGCATGAAACTCTTTACAGTTCATGTGTGTACAGATCAGCCCTTTGGTTCATCCAACCCAAAATCCTGTTTCCAGCTGTGGCTGTGACAGAACAGGCAAGAAAGACTGTGGGAATAGGACAGACACACACAGTCTCTTCCTTTCTATATTCTCTCAGCCTATAATAGCTTTCAGCACAGTTTATGTGTTTAGCAAGACTTAAAGACTTTTTCTCCCAGTAGTTTGTCCTCGAGCCAGTTCTAGCATCTTCAACAGCCATTGGCAAAGGCTCTACAGGTGGACTGCTCATTCCATGAAGGGCTGCTCCTCTTAATTCAAACCTCACCCTCTCATCAGTTATTTTGATGTTCCTGAGTTCTTCTACTTGGTTCTGCCAACATTAATCTGGCACATGAGTCCACTTAATGGTCTTTGAATAACCAGTCAGAAATTATTAGGTAAGAACTGGATAACTTAAAAAAAGTTATCTCCCAACATCCTGGAGAAGCATGACCATAGAGTTGTGCTCTACCTTTTATAACTTGGTTTGGGTCTTTGTGATACCTTGGTGTCAGCTCTGTTTTGAAAGTGCATGTGGGTGTTTCTCTGGAAAGGAGTCTGAAAATGGAAATCAGCACAGGTAGCAAAATTTATTTCCTTGGAAATAAATACTTCAGATCAGCTAGTTGATTTTTTTTTCCTCTCTAAATACTAATTTATCCAATTATGTTAAGTTTGTATTTCTTTAGAGACACTAGAAACACTTTTAGCTCTGATTGCTGTTATATGCCATGTCTGAAGTCTTGTTTCTCCAGCAGACAGTGTCCAGCATGGCCCATGCATTTCCCACTCCAGTGAATGCATTATGATGCTGATGTCCAGCAGGTAAGTGTTTCACTGGAGTGCATTTACCAACCATTCCTTAAAGGGAAGATCTTTTTCTTTCTGGGGTTTTCAAATGCTACATCTCATCCCATGGTTGTTGCCTATAAACGTCTCAGAGCCCAAGAAAAGATGTTTCTAGTGTTAGCAATTGTTAACTCAGATGAACAGAAATTCTGAATGTGCATAAAACACTTCCTCAGCCACAGGATCTCACGTTGTTCCGTCCAAACTGCTCCTGCTTGGGGGTAAATGATGGGTGCCAGGCAGAGCACACCCCAAGCAGGAGTGTGGCAAGGACAGATGGCAGGCTCGGCTCTGCCTGGGACAAGATCATTGGAAGGCTTGAGCAAAACCAGATGTTTATGTTGCACTGATGTTTGGTTGAGTGACAGCCCATGAGGACTCCAGTGGCAGCCTGTGGTATCCCTTCAGTGAGGGGCTCCTCTGGCTTTTGACTGACCCTCTGTCAGGATCAGCTGTGCTCCATCTCTGCTGGAAGGGTGGCTGCTGTCACCCCAGGCCTGGAGGAAATATCATGGAGAAAGAGCAATGCAGGGCTTGAGGGAACACTAGTGATAAGGCAGAAGCAAAGACACCCCAACAGCTGGGTACCATTGACTTCCAACAGGTTGGAAGTTACATTTTATTTAGACACTTAACAGAAAGCAGGTAATTAGCACTAAAGTCATAACCCAGCAGCAATTTAACATGGATCATACTTGATGTAACACTTATTGTCAGACAAACTCTGTGTACATAAGCCCAAGAGATACCATGCATGGAGTAAGCATGAAAGATTGCTCCCCAGGTGGTGGTCCCAGGAAACTCTCCAAGTTCTGTCACTAAGTGATTTTTATTATTCAGTTCCCATTCTTCTTTTCCCTGTAAACAATTTGATCTGGATGTAAACCCTCAGGAAATGCTGTGATGGAACAGAAGCTCAGGGCTATGCAGAGGCCATGCCAAACTCTACTCCAGGGGTGGCAGGACTTGGGGCTGCCTCTCACCAGAGTGAAGGGTGCACAGGCCACACAGCTCCACTGGGCAGGACTCTTCAGTGTCCCTTGTGGGGCACACAGCTGTGTCCAGGACAGGCACTCATCCTCCACACTGGTTTTTGCTCATTTTCCCCAAGTTTGACTAAAAACCTGTCTGTCCTGAGCAGGAGCAAGCCTCCATGCTGGGGACACTCAGCTCCTCCATAGGTTGAACTCTGCTGTGAAAGGCAGATGGACTTTAGGTCCTTCTGGGGAAGCAGGGTGGAAAATCAGAAGTTCTATAGCAGCTTGTTTTCTCTTTAAATTGTACATGAAAACAAATAACAATAACAAATACAGTGATATCCTTGGGGTTAATATGAGGTTAGTATCAAGGCTGTATTACCTTTTTTATCTTCCTTTTCAACTTTCAATCTGTAGTTGATTTACTTTAATTGGCAAAACACAGGCATGGCCCAGAGATGCTTTTGGGACTGCAGAGGGGATCAGGTAGGGACAGTGGGGCTTGGTATATTATCTTCAATTTTAAAACATTTTCTCAATTCCAGAGCGGGAAATATGTACTCTTTAAAAGCACTGATCCTGTAGTGCAGAATCCATATTCTGCTGCAAACCTCCTTACCAGAAAACTGTGAAATATGTCACACCTCAGATTACTTAGAGGACAATCAATCCTTGAACTTTTAGACCACCTTCTGTTGCCTCTAATATTAAGGCTCAGCCCAAGCTTATCACATGCAAACTAATTCCCATTTAACCATGGTGGATGGTGCCCTGTACATTAACTTCCCAAATGCTCTCTGTGTCACTCCTAGCTTATACCAGCCTTGCCTTTCCTGGATCATCCCTTCCCTTTGCTCGCACAAATGTATGACAGAACAGAGCAGCCACCAGAACAGGGTTAAAACAAAGCTTGAAAGAAAGGAAAAAAATAAAAAAGTTTTGTTTTAACATGGATCAGTTCCTCAATCCTGTGCTTCATATTGTCAGGAGTGAGTGAAAAAAACCACAAAAAAATGGACAGTGAAGAGCAAATGATGAATAAAAAGACAAACTATAAATGCATGGACATGATCAGTCTCAGTCACATGGCTTTAGACAATAAAAAAATCTTCTTTAAGCCTTCAAGTATTTTTGTAGCTTTAAATCACTGGTTCTCCTCTCTCTGAAACAATCTCCAAAAATGGAGAATGACAACAGTGGCAGAAGGAAATGGGACCAGTACTCTGAGTATGGAGTGAGCAGCTCCCATCTAAGTGCCCAGCCTCATTCCTGGCTCCCTGAGCTGCCCAGGAGACCCTGGAGGGCCAATACCTTATTTTATTTTCCTGATTTCTTGCAGCCCGTGGAGACTTAAGTGGGACTCTGCTCTGCTCAAAAGAGTGAGAGTTTAGAGGCTGTGCCAGGTGATCCTGGGAGATGTTTGTCCTAGCTCAAACACACTGCTTGGACTGGAGAGGGCTCATTCCACTCTGAATTCCTGCCTTCAAGAGAGCTCCCCACAGGGATGAATTCTGACCTGCAGCTCACAGGGACAGAAGAAGAAAGCTCCAGCAATGCCATCGAGCCCTTCACTGCCAAGAGCCTCCCTGATACATCATCCACTGCCCGGATTTCTTGTGGCACAGGTGTCAAGGATGGGGGCTCTGGGCTCACTGCAGGTACATGTTCATCTTTGGTATCTGATTCTGAGTGTTTGACTGGAAACAGAAGGAAGTACTAAGCTGTGACCTGCAAAGTGTCCTGGCCAAGAGGCCCAGGTTACCAATGCCACTGACACTGAATACAGGTGCTGTTGCTGGGAGCTGCTCCTTGTGGGGGCTGGCACCCAGGGAGATGGGTTTGGTTATTTCTGAGAGCTGTCAGCAGAGATTCCTGCTGGCACCAGGCTATGAGACACAGCTGTGTGGTATCACTGAGCAGTGTGGGAGGAAAGCCCCCTCTCAAGTGTGGGGTGCTCACACCCAAAGCAGGGGTGTGTGAGCAGCCCAGAAACAAACTGACCTTCACTCTTGCACAGAGACCACATGAGACCCCAGGCTGCTCTCAGGCTTCTCAGCAGGGCTATGCCTCAGACCAGCTGGAAAAATGACTGCAATGAGAATCTTCTGGAGCTGCAGAGTCCTACAGCTCCAAAAGCAACATAAGTTTGCCAAAGGTCCCAATCACTCTCAAAGTGTAAAGAAACAGGATAGAGATAAAGGCAGGGGAAAGATAGAAATGTACTGCATGGCTATTATTTTGGGGCATGAATTTACATTTTAATTAAAAACAAGGTCCTGAAGCTTAGGGAGAATCTGCACCTAGTTCTGGATCCTATCTCCTTGCTGCTCCTTTTATTTACAGAGTAAGTTGCAGAAAGCTGTTGTTATTTTAGACATGAATATTTTTTATTTGAGTGTTACTGCCTACCAGAGGCTTTGATTTATTTTTTTAATGTTGGCTAATTTTGTGGTTTGAGTAGGAAGCTTCAACTTCACACCAGTTCTACACAGGCCCTTCTGCTATCCAGCAGCCTGGGCAAGATAAACCTGTAACCAAGACATTCCTCCCTTAACCTCTATGGCTTTATCATGATTTTATTATTGCTCACCTTACTGTGGACTTTTAAAAGATATGGGGAGTATTTGAAGTAGTTTAAAACTATTTAATCTTTTAAATATCTGGGATGCAGGCAAGTGTCCCTATATATCCACCCAGCCCCCAATTTTGCTTTTGCTTTCCAACTTCTGAATGAATTTGGGAGGGCAGGGCCAGGCGAGCTGCCTGCAGTGATCTCTGAGGGGAGGGAGCTTCCTCCCACCCCTCAAAATGCACTAACCACCTGTGCTCCCACACCAGATGCCTTCCCAAATCCTCAGTCCCTGCCCAAAACATCTGTGCTGTTTGTCCTGCACTACCCTATTGCTCACAGGAGAGGGGACCCCCATGGGCACCACCCCATCTTGCCCACACTTATGGTGGAAGGAAACACCCAGGCAGCATCAAGGCAGGAAAAGTCTCTGAAAAGCAGCAGAATTAGCAATGTCTTGCATGCCAAAGCAAGTCCTAAGGCAGGCAAAGCAGCAGCCAGGAAAGACAGAGACCCGCTCCCAACATCCCACGTTGTCCATCCCTCCACCTCAGCACAAGGTGGGAGGCAGTGGGCAGCTCCAGCACCCTCATCCTGCTCCATGGCTCATCCATCAGGAGCAAGAAGGAGGATTAGTGCTTGCTATCAACGTGGGCATCTGCCTGCCTGCCAGGCTTGCTCTTTAAAACAGGCTGTCAAGCACAGATAGCTGTTGAATCAATATGTGCCTGGTAGCTGTTGATGCCACTTCTGCCAGCACGGGGTGGGCTGAGGCACTGCACACCAGGAGGGATTCAGGCTCTGAGAGAGAGGATGCTGACTCCTCAGTACCCATATCAGATGACTGTGAGAAAGCAGTCAAACAGGAAGACTTCAGTGAGGGTGTCTCTGTGTCGCTGCTGCCAGTCCCCCCTCCCAGTGCCAAACAGGAATGTTTGCCAAGCACAGAGGAGACTGGATAAACCATGGCTGGTCAGTTCTTTGAATGAGATGTAAAAGCAGGGGCCTCCACTGCCAGCCTCGGCAGATCCTTCCCACATCCTGAGCAGATGATGAAAATCAGCTGACATCCAGATTGCTGTCTCCTCCTCCTCTGGGCAGCTTCGCGTGCCCATCCCCAGGCTGCAGATTGCTGTGGACAATAGCTGTGACCGTTCACCCAGACCATGGCTGCCTGCCTGTGCTGGCGTGGAGGGCCCTGCGCTCGATGGTGCCGCTGCAGAGGGGACAGGCACCCAGCTATTTGGAGCTGGTGTACTTGGTGACAGCCTTGGTGCCCTCGGACACGGCGTGCTTGGCCAGCTCGCCGGGCAGCAGCAGGCGCACGGCCGTCTGGATCTCCCGCGAGGTGATGGTGGAGCGCTTGTTGTAGTGCGCCAGGCGCGAGGCTTCCCCGGCAATGCGCTCAAAGATGTCGTTCACGAAGGAGTTCATGATGCCCATGGCCTTGGAGGAGATGCCCGTGTCAGGGTGCACCTGCTTCAGCACCTTGTAGACGTAGATGGAGTAGCTCTCTTTCCTGCTTTTGTGGCGCTTCTTGTCGCCCTTCTTCTGGGTCTTTGTCACGGCTTTCTTGGAGCCCTTTTTGGGGGCTGAGGTTGACTTTGCTGGCTCTGGCATCCTGAGAGCTCTTTTGTTGTGTCTTGGAGATGCTTGGAGAGAAAACAAAAAAAATTCTAATTATTTTTTGACCTTCTACAGAATAATTGTACTGCAAGATGAGAGAGTCTCAGTTGGAGGCAAGTAACAGCTCAGAATCTGAGACGAACACCCCATGACCCTGCAAAAGCATTTGAACTGCCAGCATTTCTGAACTGCCAGCAAGAATTTCTCTGGTTGTGTATGGCTTTTTGTTGTTTTTGTTTAAATACCTACAACGCTGGCCTTGTCAACATCTCTGAACACAAGCCTAATTGGCATCTACTCAGTAAATATGAGATGGAGCCTGAACATCTTTCTGAGAACACTGCAGTTCCAAAGAAAACACTAACTGCAGTACGGATTAAATCAAATCTTGCTGGAATGGGCCCAAGACTGTTGCAAGGTATCACTGCAGGCACATGAGACTGGTCAAAATTATTTTACGTGGCTTACAATCTCCAACAAACTCTTTTTATTTGCATGTAGACAGAAGTTTACTTTGAGGGTGCTTGCATTTCTGTGGCTATTGTCTGACACCATGTTTTCCAGTGAAATATAAAAAACAATACAGTTTTAAGCTGAGCTACAGGAATATATCAGTATTCACATTTGCTATCAAAAATACCAGAGAGTAGAAAAGCTTAGAGGAGGTGGCAGGAATCACCTGGCTGAGAAACAGAAATGTGGATAGGAGTCAAAAAGCAAAGTGCTTTCAGGCTACATGTTGATGGAAAAAATTATTTCCTGTTATTTGATACTTTTTGCTTTCAAGACAGCAAGCCTTTGCTGGACAGTTTACACCAAAGATGCCTGATCCTCCCTCTGAGTTTTTCTTCATTAGGTCACAACATGAGAGCCATGACCTGCAGCTGACTGCTCTCATCCAGAAGTGCAGTAACAAAAAACCAGTATGTAAACCCATGAAAAAACTGTGTGCCTCCCATACACTACAAATTTACATGTACTTTACTTCATGGGCCAAGGGGAATAATAACTGTGTTGCAACCTGGTAAATGCTTTTGTGTTTCAGACAACACTTCAAATCATCCCCTGAAAGACAAGGCTCCTCCAGGTTTTGTTGGAGGATGAGCTTACAGCATCACCCCAGGGCTTGGGTTTTATTGCTCTGCATCTCCTTTGAAGATGGCCTAGGAATTACAGTCTGCTGGCCAAGAGAGACTAGTAGAGAAAAAAGAGCTTCAGGGCTGCTGGCACATGGGAAATGGATAGAAGTAAACAGAAGAGAGAAAGCTGGGATGTAACATATGGTCTGCACACTCTGAGTATCAGAGAAGGACCTAAACAGTGCCTGTGCCAAGGCAATGGCTGCATGCTCAGCCCTGCCTCTCCTCCTTGGGAGAGAGGGAGTGGATGTCTGATTTCTCCATCTCCAATCACAGCCAGATGCAGCAGCACTGCTGCAAGCAAGCCCATACCAAGTTCCCAGTTGCTCCCTGTGGGAGGAGACACCTTTGATCCTGAGTCTGGATTGATGTGCCCACCCACACCTCAGTGGGTACCAGCTCCTGCTTCCAAATCCCCTCCATGGCTCCAAATCAGCCTGTGTGGTGCTGCCTGCAGCGAGCACCAGGGCTGGGCTCTGCTCTGGCAGCCCCTGGGCAAGGGCCAGCACTGGGCACTGCAGGCAGGGCTATTCCCAGCAATGCCAGGGCAGGCTGGCATTGCTTGGGATGCTGTGGAGTGGGGAAGAGAGGTCTCCACCACAGCCCTCCAAACATGCTCCTGTCTAGAAGCCAAAGTCAGCACCAGTGTCCTGAGAGCTGGGTTTCTGCTCCAGAACAGCAGTTCCTTCTCTAAAGACATGATTTTCATGTGATAAGTTTTTGACTCTGCCACCTCATGTCCTTTCTTAGTTTTTTTCTGGCATTCTTCCCAGTGGTGGCATTTGGAATGGCAAGCGCTGGACTGCCCCGAAAGTTCTGGACACCTTTCAAAACTGACACCTGCCCACTTAAACACAACATTTTCTTCCTCTGGTGAAATCACAAGTTTTCTTCCTTTTCTTATCTATTTGGGAAACAGTCTTGGGAAAAGAAATCCCCTGTTTGTAGACTTGAAAATATACCTTTTCAATGGAAAATGATTTTTCTACAGGAAGAAATAACTGTGCACTTGCTCCTTTTTCTTTTGAGCTCATTTTCTCATCAAAAAACACAACTGAAAAATGCAAACAAGTATTTCTTGAGCATTTTGGAAAGTATTTCCTTCTAAAATAAGTATTAATTCTTAAGTGCACTTCTACTGCAGCTTTAAAAAAAATGAATAGAGAGCCCAACAGGCACCAGAGTGATTTCACAGGGCTCCAGAACAGATCACATCTACAGGACATCTCCATCCATTTGATCAGCCAACACCCTTGGGTAGCACAGCCCAGATCTCACTCCCCTCCCATGCATGGCTGCAATGGGGGAAGCAATGATGCTGAAGTTCAGAGATCAGCACTTGTTGTGCTTGTGCTTCTCTCCACCCATTTCTTTGCAGCTGACTGTTTAACAGGCAAATAACATCTTCTTTGAAAACAGGTTCTGTTCTTTGTGGTTTATTTGGGCAGTGCCTAGCAGGCAGAGCCTGAGTGCATTTGCCAGGTGCTATATAAATAATGTTAATAATGGTCAACAGTATTACCAATCCTTCTGTCAACAGTGCAGGGCAACCCACAGCAGATGCTGCTCTGGTACAAAGACAGAACTAGTAGGATTATTCCCAAAGTGTCCTTGTGGAGAGTTTGTTGAGGAAAACAAAAAGTGACCTTCAAAAGAATGGTTTCTTTTTATAAAAATAGTTGTATATCTTTGTTTCCTTAAGGAAAAAAAGTTAAAGAGAGAGAGTTGGAGAGAGAACCTGAAGAGGTTAACAATTATTGGCTTTTATTTTGGAAATGTTGCCAGCATGACTGACTTCTCTACTGTGAGGCAGACCAAGCATTGGGTAGCTCAGAGAGGCTGTAGGATCTCCATCCTTAGAGATACTCAAAATCTAACTGGACACAGCTCTGGGAAACCCACAGTGGGTGACCCTGCTCTGAGCATGGACTGGACTAGATGTGTGCCAGAGGCACCTCCAACCTCATCCATTCTGTGACTTTTGGAGACTGAAACTGGGTAGAACTTTATGAACACTTTATGAGCTGTGTTCCCTTGACTGACATCTCCCATGGGATACTGCAGCCTGAGATTCCCACATGGACTCCTAAGAAGAGATGGTGCTCATCCCCAGGTCCAGGCCACTGAGGTCCCTGGTATGCAGGGTATGGCCATGCAAGAGAAGGCACTTTCAAGCAGCACATTTGGAAAGTTTGAGGTTTTTGAGAAAAATCTCTGGGAATGTTTTTTTCTTTATGGCTTTGTATGCTCTGAGTTATCAGTGCTGGCAGTTTTTTCCTTCCTCAGAAAACCAACAACAAAACCAAGCACAGTAATTTTTCCAGCCAGTTCCAAGCAGCAGCCTGAGTCCTGCCAGAAACCAGAGCAGTGCCAGTGACAGATACATCTTCCTTTGTGCTGACACTCCTTTCTTCAGCATCATTAAAGGGAAAGTGAACGGAAAAACATATTCAAAGATACAAATCACCACAGTCTCTCAGATCTGAAATGGGAGAGGAGCCCTGCTGAGAAATCCCACGTGGAACCTGATGCTGTCTCCTATCCCCAGGCTTGATATATCAGTGGAGAGAGACAAGCAGGGAAGATTTTTGTTCATTTTTGGCCTTGCTGCTGAGTCCTTAGGACCAGTGCCAAGCTGCTGCCAGCAGCGTGCATGGGTAACCGTGGGTGGGCTGTGAGCTGCCCTTTTGGACCTCTCCTCATGCAGAGGTGGAAACAGCACTTGGATTTTTTAAACTTTTTTTTCTTTTTGAAAGCTGTCCTTGCTATGATGAGCTCTGGGGAATTCACTGTATATCCTCATGCCCGTTTTGTAATTTCCTATTCAACCATAAAAGTTACATTTGTAGAATCAGCATTTTGTTCTTAGGAGGTTTTGGTGACAAATTAAGTATTTGTAGGAAAAAACTCAAGCTCTCATCATTTGGACACCTGAAATTCTGATATTTGTTAATCTTCTGATGTTCTACTTTAATCCTTCCTGCAGCAAATGAGAACCAATAGACAACTGCTGATAATTTTGCCCCTTAAATAAGAGTTCTGTCCATTCTGTCCAATTATTGCCCCTTTCCTCATTTTCTCCTACTATATAAAAGAAAGAATACCTGGCTTTATTCCTGCATTCCAAGAAATACTAAATGAAATTTGCTGCTGCTTTTTGTTTAATTTTCTTTGAAACACAAAGGGTAAAAAATTAGGGAATATTTCCACCAAAAAGAAAAGGCTTTCTAATGGATTCACCTGCTCTGAAATGCTTGTGAGATCTGGTAAATATAGTTTACAAATTACAATGTGTAATGACTGCAAATGACTGTTATTGGAAAAGAGAATTTCTGCAAACTGCAAATCCTCTTCCTTTTATTATGTACGGCCATCTACTATTATACAAGAACTTGTTCATCTGTCAGGTGTCATTATATAGTCATAGTTGAGAAAACAAACAATATTTGTGATTATCTGGTAGCAAGCTCTGCCTCAGGTATAAAGCAGAAGCATGATGAGTCATTGTGAGACATTGGTGATGTTGCCTCGTGCAAAAACTGATAGTTGTATTTTGGTCTGAAAAGAATTTTTCCCTTGGTATGTTGTCTAGCATGTGATGATGAGGTAATATTTGCTTTAAAGTAAGGAGGAGGAGAATTTCCTAGAATAAGGTAAACTAATCTGAAATGCCTGATTTCTTCCAGTGGTGGAGAGGTGCAGAAAACAGTTTTGAGATCCTAGGCTTCCTCCCAGGTAATCCAGTAATAGCACCAAGACCCCATCCTCAGTTCCACATGCTCTGCTGCACTTTGTATCTCTGCTCCTGTGAGGTTTTCATTTAATGGCTACCTGTCAAAATTGGATAGACACATGCAGTTTTCTAGTGAACAGAGGGCTGTGACTATAGGTTAAAATTGAAGATGACCTCTACTCACTGACAAAGAAGGAAAATGCTACAAACTCAGTCCCTGACACTGATGCTCACGTAGATTTTTCAGATTTCTTTAGAACAAATACAAGCAGAACAGCGCACTGTGTCCAAGCTCTTTGACTGATTCTTATCTTGCTTGTCCTAACCCACTGCTTGGGAGTTCTCTACAGAATACTACAGGAATCTTTTCTTTTCTTTTCTATAATTTCAATTTAAGATTTTTAGAAAGCACATTTTTAATCACCAGTAACAGCTGTAATTTCTTGTGCTACTTCTGCCCAAGTTGCAAATAATTCTCAAGGCTGTAGGGGTTTCAATCAGAGATTTTGTATTATTACCTACAAAGTAAGGAGCAGGGCCCTACATCAGAGCTCTCTGCAGAGAAGATACATTGAAGTTTTCAAGAAAATAAAATCTTACCCATGAGTAAACTAGAGCAATAGAGAGACAATGTTGCAAGAAGAATGACTGTCAGGAGACTAAATACTGCATATCTTACGCTGATTTAAAGAGTGTCTGAAGTCAATGGGGATTTAACATAGGTCTGAAAGCACCTATATGAAATGTTTAGAGATGTTTAGCACCAACAGCTGACATTGATTTCCACTGGAATCCACTGGCTCATTACTTCACAAAAATCAGACCTCATATTTTATCGAGGTTTTGTTACTGCTAATAAAGGAGTATTTAAAAAAGCTTTATTATCTGTTCTTTGTCAGAGTACTCATTGCATACTTGCTTTGAGATAGCTGTGATCTACATGCTTGAGCAAGTATCCAATAAATACAGAAAGGAGAATGACGTTTTCTGCGGATCCATACCTGTTAAATGTGTGGGGGGTACACCCAGTACCAGCACCTGCTACAATTACACTCCAGTCAGCTTTCCCACAGAGGGTCAGGGTTTCTGAGAAACCTGTAGGAGTTAGATTTGATGATCCTTGTGGGTCCCTTCCAACTTGGACCATTCAGTGATTCTGTGTTATCACAATCATCGTCAAGAAGCCCAACAGAGAACACAAGCAGGCTCAGTCCCTTCCCGATGTTTTATCAATAACTCAAAACCTCACACATAAAATGCAGCATGAGCTTCCTCCCCAAGTTCTGGAATCATCAGGATTTTCTGCTTCTGCCATGAATCCTTTCCTCAAGCAACAGCCTTCTTTTCCCTTCATATCCCACTTGAACTCAACTGGACCCACTGGGAGCCAGCCTGTCAGCAGCAGCCCCGTGTCCAATTGCAGGGTTTAGCTCCCATCCTCAGACTAACTCAGCAAAATTGCTCTGGAGGCAGGGGGAGGTCAGAGCCTGCTCACCGTGTAAGGGCAGCTGATGTCCAGCTGACCTGGGACAATCCTGCTGGGGAGAAGGAGCAAGGCATCACAGCAGCTCCACTGCTCACAAGCATCACAAGCTCTACATGTATTTTTGGTGGTTTGCAATGTACATACTAGAGGAGATGGGTGTGAGCACCAAAATCATAGATGACTGGTGTCTGTAATACCAATGGAAGAAAGATGCTTTACTTATTCCATGACACCCTATGCTATTGAAAATAAAAACTGCAGACTTGAAACTAATTGCTCTGTGCTGTATCAAAAATGAAAATCACTTGCTCTTTATCCACATAATTTCAATTTCTCTGGAAAAGAAGGAGAGCAGAACTTCACTAAGTAACTCCTCCTTCAGTGGAACCATGGTCTCTAAACTAGTAATAACAATAAGCCTAAAGAACTGCTACCACATTTAAGTAAACTATTTTTATGCATTTTATGGAGTAATGGAGAATTATCAAAATTCTAGGCTATTTCCATAAGTGCTGCAAAAGGCATCCATTAAAAATGTGCTAATTCAGCCATTGAGCCAAAAATAGGAGAGAAGCTACAGCCCAACACCTGCAGGCCATAGGGAGAGAGTGGGTGGGAGAGGGAGAAGAAGCTTCACCAAGAAATGAGAGCTGCTCTGAGTTAAGGTAGGAGTTATGTGGGAACCAATGCAGACACATGCAGCACCTCTTCCTCCTACATACCCCACACCCAGGCTTTGGCAGGCTCCTGTAACCCTGTTCCAGCACCATGGATAATTGGTGTAGCAAAAAGAAACAAAAGCTGAGATTGTACCCCAAAATGTGTACTTTGGCCAAGCCACACTGACTGAGAACAATAATTTGGACATAAACCCATGCTGAAGTGGAAAGCTACGTGCCCATATTAGGCTGAAGACCAGGCCAAGGTCATAAGGGTTTTATGAGTGATGTGATTGGTACATCACAACGTAGGGATCTACCTATGTAGTTACCACATATTCGCAATGCAATGGATAAAATAAACCCAGCAAAACCTTTTAACAACCTTCCAGGTATCTATATGGGTCTAGGGCATGTATGCTCAACAGACCTGGACCTCACCACCACCAAGTCTCCCCCGACATGGGGAGAAATGTCAGGCAAGGGCATGATGTGTGCAGCTGTAATCAATCATGACCAACATTCCTTCTAAATGAGTCTCTCACTTCAATCATCCCTTCCCAGCTACATTACTCACATTTCAGCAAGTCCTGAAAATGGTTTCAGAAAAAATAGCAGAAAGCATGCAATCAAAAAAGTCAGGGATATGTGAAAGCTGCTTTATAATGGTGGTAGAGCCTGGGAATACAGACTTTAAACACAGAAGGTGGGGCACCAGACAGCTATATCCAAAAGGACTGCATGCCATGTCACAAGCTAAAGGACAGCAAGTGACACAGCATCTGATTTCATTTCTACAGGATAGTGAAAATACTGTAATGTGTGTATTAATAATTAATTTGGCATGGTAAAAGCAATTTTACTGTAAAACAGAGATATGTGACTATTACTGGAGCCTGTAGGGAAACAAAGATAAATGTCCTTCCCCAGATCATTCAATATCTGGAATGGGAACACGATCCAAGACTACTGACACTTTTTTCTGCTGCTGCCACCAGATCACATTACCACAGGCAGAGAGTCCTCTGAGCATTAGAGGTCATCTTCTGTAGGAAACAGGAAAATGGAGAATCTGTTAGATGGAAGGAGAGAAGCAGGGCTGGGACAGCCAGGTCTGGCAAAGCTCCCCTGAAGAGGCAAGCTGGCTTTTCTCCAGAAACAGATGGGGGCAAGCACTAAAGACACAAGAGTTATTGAAGGTAAAAGTAAACTCTGAAACAAGAACTGACAATAAACAGTTTTATAATGTTCATGAATAAATTTACACTGGAGATGAAAGGGATTTACACTTACATCCTTAGTTGGAACTGGGAGGATAAAGGCAAGGGAAGGGCAGAGAAAGACAAAGAAATCCATTCCTTCCATATTTCAAAGACAAAACCTGATATTATATAAATTCTAGGAAATGGCTCCAGCATAGCAAGTAACTGCTCTACATTAACCAGGCAACATTTTTTATGGTGCTGTGCTACTGAAGAATTGTTATCAGAATGCACAGATGTCCTTCACTTTGTACTTCTCTTTCCTTTATTCTTTTATTTATTGTTCCTTCCTTCTTTTTCTCACATCCATTACAAGTGCCAGGAGGTTCAAAGCCCCAGCAGGTCTGCTGCCACCTGGTCCTGTCTCACATGTGGTATTCATACAGAGACTACCACAGTACTTTGAACAGCCACAGGGCTGAAAAACTGGCAGCCCTCCAGAAACTTTAAAAGAAATGGCTGTCAAGTTAGCCCATGCCCAAATTCCACAGTGTACAAATTGCTTGTGAATAGTGTTTTGATTTACCTCTAATTTGTGATAGCATCATTATTGCATGAATTTAGTGTGGTAAATGTGCTGATGCAAGTGAAAAAACACCATCTCCCTTCCAGAGAAGTCAAGATATAATTGGAGATACACCAATATTTACATCAGGCAAGGAAGCAAAGAGCAATATGCTGAAGACTCGGTTGCAACCACTAGACCAGCAGTGAAGAAAATGGGGGCTGCTGGACAAAATGGCAGTGGTCCTGGATGGTCAGTAGCAATTGGAACAGTTAAATGTAAAGTCCACTTTTCAAAACTCAGAAAGGCAGCAGGTTTAAAATGCCAGTGGAGTGCCATATTAGCTGTACAAGACTGTTATTTTTAACCATCCTTGGCTCCATCCTCCCACATTCACTTTCCTCCTGAGCTTTCCACGCCCTTAGTTTCCCCACTGCTTTAGTCCAACAGCCTTCCAAGCTGTTTCTTCCTCAGATGAAGTGCTCACCCTTTGCTCTCCTCCCTCCCTGCTGGTGCCTCCCCAGCACACTCCCTCCACAGAGCTCATTAGTGCCTCTGCTTCCAGAAGCACATCTTTGCAGGTGACTGCCAAGTCCTTTTCTTGACTTGTGTCCCAGTTATCAGGCAGCTGCAGTCGATCAGGAGGATGACTGGAGCTGGGCTGAGGACCCACAGAGCAGGAGAGGAGATAATATGGGGTTATTATTCTGGCATGCAAGAAAGAGGAGGGTGGTACTGGAAGGTCCAGACAGCTGCAGCCTCCATATCTTTGGGGCAGAGCTGCTGCACTTGCAGTGCATTTTAAGACAAACACATCAAGAATGAAAACAGCCTGTATTTATATTAGGTGTGGTCAGACAGCTCCTTCCTGACAGAAAGTTATCTGTCTCCCATCTTGTTGAACCTCACTTGTCACTCAGTCAATTTTCAGGTCCCCCAGAAGACCCAAAGAGGACTCTGTCAATGTGGAAGCAGCTTCCCTTCCCTACACTTCCTTCTTTGATATTTACCAATGGTTCACTTCAGTCCTTTCAAATTTCCCCTTTCCTTCCTGTTCCTTGTTTCTACCTGCCTTTGTGACAGAGAAATGAGGAGACTCTTACCAAATGCCTTCCCTGGCCTCTCTTCACACTTGGTTTTATCTTTAAGTGCTGAGCTCAAGAATACCTCCCTTTCTGCCCTTCCCCTATGTAATTTCAAGAATTTCTTCAGAAAAAATGTCACAGGCTTTCTGCCCCAGCTTTCTAGTGTAACTTATGTCCTCTTTGTAACTCCCAACAACCTGGGGTGGCTCTGTTCTCCTACCCTTTCTTCCATTGCTTCCTGTATACACTACCTATTGCATTGCCACCTCTGTGTTCATTTATTGTTTTTATTTATTTATGTATTTATTTATTGTTTTCATTTCTACCTTGCAGTCTTCTCTCATGCAATATTTTCTGCTTGACAAATATCAGCCTACTTCATATGATCTCTCTCCCCACAAGTGACAGTCACAGAGGTTACACAAACAGGTTATAAGGAACAGAGATCTGATGTGCCCAAAGGCATGTCTGTCTTTCCTGACTCTAATATAGGTACTGCCTCTGACAAATTTTGCCCACTGTCATCCTTGACCATTGTGGCTAAAAGCCCACAGTTTCCCCCTCAGCACACACCACCTGCAGTGATTACTTAGGGGATGGTCCTCTGCCTTCAGCTGATGGATTTCCACTCTCCAGGTGACACATCTCATGTCACAGATATGTCCTCTGCAAATGGAAACTCTCTCTTCTGTGGTCCTCAGGTAAAGGTTATCTTTTAAAAAATAACACAGAAAATCTTGCTGCATTGGACCGCCTATGTACTTTCACCAAATTCAAGAAAAACCCCTCACCCTATTTTTATAGGAAGTTTTAAGGCTGGTTTGAAAGGTAATTCCTACTCCAAGAAGGTCGATGAAATAATATGACAAGGGTGGTGATTAAGTCTCACCACAAAGGAAAATGTTGAGCTGCTGTAGGTGGCACATAGAACCCCCCACTCTCTTTATGAGTCAGGTAAGCTGCCAGAAAGCGGAGGTGGAATCCGTGGGATGGAGCTGTTTTCATTCCAGCCAGTTAGTAGTAAGCTCTTTGAACAACACAGAAAAAAGAAGTTTAAAGAATAAATTATATTTTTAAAAACGAAGACTCTTATCTAAATGGCAAAATCTAACAATTGCCCTTAATCCTCAATGATGGTGTTTGTAGTCAGTGACAGTCAAGGGAAAAAATTATTAAACAACTTTTCCCCCCACCCTCTGAGGTTAATGTAGCATTTTTGGATTATGCATCTATTCTTCCATCTTCCACCCAATGCATATGATCCTGCAGTCACAGCTCTCTCCTCTCCCTCTGGCTCCAGAAAAAAGGGAAGCTGACAAGCTGAAATCCCAGTCTCACCCCACACAGAACCCTTTCCAGAGGAAGAGCTTAGCTCTGCTGAGGAGAAAGCATTTCTCAAGCCACTTTTGTGCAGCTATTTCTTCCAATAGCTGCAAAAAGTTGGCTTAACAAATGCATAAAACAAACAATTGGGGAGAAGAAAGAAAAACATTTTGTGAGGTATTATTTTGGGTCAGTCCAGCATCCAAGGGATATTTCAAAGATATGGCAGTGTCCCTCACTTAAAAACTAAGTCTTTTTATTTACCCAAAAAAACCCCAAAATTGAGAAACGTAAAAAGAATGTCATTAGGTTCTTGAGTTCAAGGGGCCTAAAGTCCTCCTCTGGTACTGTCAGTGGGAGCACAACATCTGCTCTGTTCACAGTGCAGCCTGAGGAAGAGGCTTTCTCAAGTACACATCTGAATTTAAGAACATTTCCCACATAGTTCTCCAGTCTACCCAATACATATGTTTGAGGATGGGCAGGAACAGTGTATTTCAGGTGCTAAGAAAGGGGTTAAATAGCATCAGACTCTCAGCATGAGTAATTTCTTGTTTTCAGCTGAAGAGTGAAAGATGTGGAGTGGAAATATAGGTATACATATATATACATAATATTAAATTAAAATATATGTAAATGTAAGGGAGGAAAAGGACAGTGACCAGAGGAACAGCTTGGAGAAGAAATGTCAAGAGGAAGGTAGAGTTAGGCAATGGACAGAAGTGAGATGTCAGAAAGGAGAGAGAGAAGGAGAGGATTTAAAGAGAATGACACAGAGGGGAAAAAAGAGATGTAAGAAGATATATGAAGGGGAACAAAAATGAGAGAAAATAAATGAGTTGACAAAAAAACAGAGGAGGAAGATAAAGTAATGAGCACAATGTTTGGTAAGGCAGAAATACTTAAGTATAAATAAGACACAGAAAAGAGAAACTCATAAGAAGAGCCACAAGAAGAAAAAAAGACCTTGCACAGCAGAGATGGGAAATGAGCAGCAGGAAAAAAATCACTTGCTAGCACAGCACTTCTGAGAGTCACGGGTGAGAGGTGCTGCTGTCCCAACAAGGGACAGACAAACCCTAGGAAGTGACAGGCTAAACCCAAGGAGAACAAAGGACAACACTGGGAGAAGGTAATGATACCCTTGTACTAGGTTGCTGCCTTTTGTCTGAAACAGAAGTCACAAAGGTCATTGAAAATGCTGCTTAAATCTTACATCTGATACTTGGAAAAAACCTCTTTCCCAATACAATCATTCTTCCTTCTCTCTCAATGCTGGATTAAATTAATTACTGTACACTCTACAGTTGTACCTCCCTGGCTGGGGAAGTAAACCCCAGACACCATTCTGCTTAAAGTAGACCTTTGTCTCTGGCTCCCTTTGCCTATAGGGGCTTCTGTAGAAATCTTTCAGTAGATAAAGGTAAATTTCCTGCAGCTCCAAAATCATCATGCTGGATTTGGCTATCATTAGTAAAATGAGGAAAGAAAGAGGAAGGAAACAGGGGTAAGCACTCAGGAAGAAAAGCTTTTTTTTTTTTGTTATTATAATTAGGAAATTTACCCAGTAGAGAGAGAGAAAGAAATTGCTGCCTGTAAATAAACTGTCACTCCTCTGAACATCAAATAATAGGAACAAGAGGGAGTGTGTGGGAAGTACATTCATATTATCAAATTCTTTCTGATATTTACCTGTTCAATATAATTAAAACATAATCAGGAAAATAACATATTGTAACAGGAATACTATGGAGGCTATAGAGAAAAAACGCCAGGAAGATTGGTGTTCCCAGGGTAGCTCCAGTCTGAGAAACCAGAGCTTTATTAGTAGTAACAGGAGCAACATATGGAGATGAATGAAACCATGTTTGTAAATGTGATATGCAATTGCACGCTCTCATTTGGCTTTCCTTTTTCACGATCTGACTCAGCCTCCACACTCCCCCACCTTTTGATTCATAAATTCTTGATATCAAAAAATGAAAGAGTTACAAAGCCCGCATGCAAAGGGCATGAGATGACGTGAAATACAAGGATGCTGGTGAGCACAGAACGTGCCATCAATCACCACCCTGCAAAGGGCCAAATCTGCTGGAGACAAGCAGTGGAGACAGGGCCACCCTCTCCAGGGGCTCGCTGGAGGACGCCGCGCAGCAAACCCCAGCTCATCTCCACTGCGCTAGAGGCGCATGCTGAGGTAGACAAATCTATTACAAAATTGTATAATATTGCTTATGCTGCACAGCAGCCACTCTGTTAGGCAGCCCCTGCATCACCAAACCCGTGAGACTGGAGGTGAGGGGAATGAAAAATAAAAGGGTTTCCTGTGGCGTATACTCCCCGCATTTTTTAAGCTATGGAAAAAAGATCAGGGTTAACCACAAGCAACACAAAACACAACAAACAGTGCATGAGCAATGGTTTACAGCCCTATACGCTCACTAAATAATTAACGACCTCACAGAGTGTTGACACAGTGGGGGTCTGTACACAGGATAATCCCTTCCTTCCCCGGGGGCCCGGGCATCTCGGCATGTGCGCGGTCAGGCTGCAGAGGGCCAGCCCGGCCCGTGGGCACCGCTGCCCCACTGCGGGCAGTGCCGGCTGCGGCCCCAGCCCCGCCACGGCCGTGCCCGGCCCGGGCTTCGCCTTCGCCCCCGGTTAACCGGAGCGCACTGAGCTCCGGCGATACGACTCCCACCATGGCAGCAAAGCACTGGCAAGGCTGACACCGTTCCGGTGCATTCGCCAAGCCCGGGGAACGACGAAGCCCCGACTCTGCGGGGCTCAGGGTCGAGCACAAGGCAGGGCAGGGCAGGGCAGGGCAGGGCTGGCCGCACACCGCATCGCGGCACGGCGGTGCTGCAGCCCTCACGCCGGGCAGCGCAGCCCCGCTGCGGACACTGCGGCGTGCGGTGCCCACCGCTGCCGCACGGCAGGCAGCCAGCGCAGGGGAGGGTCTTGCCTGCTGGGCGTCTGGACTCCTCCGCAGGCGAGCTCCAGGCGCCGGCGTGGCGCGGGGCAGGCGTGGGTGGCGGGGCCGGGGGGCTGCTCGCTGCCGCTCCGCGCAGATCCGGCGGCCGCCGCGCCGGGTGGGCCGCGGGACCGGGACCCGCCTCCGGTCCCGACCGGGCTGCGACCGGCGGAGCGCCTCGCTGTGCGCCGCCGCCGCTGCGGCCCGGGCCGTGCCGCACCGCCCATAGCCCGCCCGCCGGCTCCGCCCGCCCCCGCCTCTGCGGGCTCCCGCCGCGGGGCCGCCGGGGGCGGGGCGGGCGCGCAGCGCGGCCCCGGCGAGCGGCTCGGGCGCTGCGGCGGCGGCGGCTGCGCGGGGCGCTCGGCACGGCCGCGGCGGCGGACGGGCACCTGCTGCCGCCTCGCCCGCAGCAGCGCCGCGCTCGCTTTGTCCGGGCTGAGCGGGCGCGCCCGGCCCCGGCCGCGCCCGGCCCCGCTCAGCACAGCGGCCGGCGGCTCTCGGGGCGTCGCCTGGCTCCGGCGGCCTGGGCACGGCGGGGAGCGTGAATGAGAGTTTGCTCCGATTTCCGAGCAGGGTGAGTGCCTCGCTGGCCGTCTCGGAGGCATTAATACTAATAATACTAATAATAGTAATACTAGTACTAATAATAATAATAATTTTTGGGTGTCCATACCTTTACCCACTAGCCCGTCGCCACCTCCCTGGGACAGCGGGGCGCGGTGTCTCTCGCCACCCCCGGACGGGGAGCCTTGGGAGGGGGTTGCTGTCCTTTGGTCCCTCCGCTCCCTTTTGTTCGGCTCTCCCGAGGCCGGGGGGAAGGGGCGGACCGGGAGGTTGCGGGGCAGCCAACGGAGGTCTCGGCCGGTGGCCCGGCTGTCCGGGCGGTTGCGGCACGGCTGTCCCCGTGCGCGCAGGGGGTGTCCGGCTGCTCCCTCCCCGCTTCCCGGGCGGAGCAGTGGCCCTCGTCTCCTCCCCGCGCCCCTCCGGCACGGAGGAGCCGCCCTGGGCTGCGGGGACAGGCGGTGGCATCGCCGCCACCAGCCAGAAGGCACCGGCTGTAGTAAACACAGCGCATGGGGCGGCGGTGAGCCCGGTAAAGGTCACATCCTTGTGTGCACACGCAGCCCGACCTCTCCGGGCTCCCCAGCTGCTGTCTCGGGGCCGCTGTGGTGGCTGCCGGTGGCGGTGGCTGGCAGAGCCGCGCTCCCGGCCCTTGGCTGGGCTCGGCGGTGTTCCCCGGCTGCGTGCAGGGATCTCCCTTGGCGAGGAGCAGCAGCGGGAGCTGCGTCACACCCTCCTTTGCCTCCTCCCGCCCCCGGCCGGGGTGGCAGCTGGGTGGCATCCGATTTAGCAATAAGAGCTGGGAATGCAGGTTCTGCTGTGAGGCTTGATTCCTGAGCGGTGCCTGTGCCTAGCCGAGTTCAGGGCTGGGCACACGTTCATGTTAAATAGCAGCCAGCAATGTGCTGATTTCTCAGAGCATGCAGTGTCTGGATGCTTCTTGGTGTGGAGCAGTGAGGCACGGGAGTGTTGGAGCAGTAGAAGCAGAGGAATGCTGCTGGAGAGCTTACTCGGGAGGAGACAGAGAGGATGGCATGGTAAATGGCTGTTTTGCAATTCAGGATGTCAGCCTGGACTCCTGCAGACAGGTCAATAGGTATGCGTAGATTTTGTGGTCTTCTGTGTGCTCCTGTGGTCATCGCGTGCACAAACGGGGCAAATGAGAAATGACAGTTTTTTGTCATGTTTTTGTGTCTGGCCGTGTTGCTGCAGCTCGGGAGTTTTAGATTAGTAGATGTGGTACTGTTAAGCTTGTGTGATTATGGAATGAATGATGGACGAGTTCTCGGTATCATGTTTCCAGTGGTGGTTGAGATGTGGGTGGGGAGAGGAAATATTTAATAAAGTAGGGCTCTCAGGTCCCTGTGCTTTGCATTATCTGGCAGTATCCTGCCTTTACTTTTAACATGTGATAAATAATTTCATTCCACAGAATTAGAAGTGTGAGCTTAACTACTTCTTTTAATGCCATGTTTAGCTATCAAATACCACATCTTCAGAAAGGGAAGGCTTTTTTTAGTCCTTGTCTGTGTTCTTCAGAAGCTGACAGTTAAGCTGTTAGCTCTGAAGCTGATAAAATACAAAATTGGTGTTGTTATGGCACTGAATTGTGCAAAATTCCATGAAAGCCTGAGTTATGTTTCACTATTTTTCATATGGTTGCCACAAGAATGTTTGGCTCATCCCTCTGCCCTAATAAAGGTGGTTTTGGGCTGAGATGTCAGACTGAGCTGAAACGAGCCATGCCGTGCATCCTGCTCTGCAGGTAAGCTCTCAGAGCTGGTTTCAGACAGTGGTAGGTGGAACTAACTTGAGTTCAAGTATCAGACTGATAGGTTTGGTTTGGTTTCTTTTCCTCATTTAACTGTGGTACTATTGAGATGTGATGTGCTCAGTGTGTCCTTGGCCAGGGGGTGGCTCTCAAGCAGCCTGGGGTTGGCTGCTGCTGTTTGGATGTGTGTGTGTGCCACTCCTTGGCATGGTACACCTTCTGCTCTGGGTGAAGGCATCGCCCAGGCTTTCACCTCCTGCCTGATGCCTTGCCAGCATTGCTGTGTCCTGGTGACCTCACATCAGTACCCGGGGTGGGGGGGTGAGGAATTAAGGCAGCAGCTGGGAAAAGCCTTGTCCTGGCTCTGCTCTTTCATGGGACCCGGTTTGAAAGAGACTGGTAGAGGGAGATCCCAAATGAGGAGGCAAAATCAGGGGACTGACTGCAGCCCTGCTGTCCTTCCAGCTGAAATCTAATTCCCAGTGATTTACAGCAGAAACTGTTCCCTGCCCCTACCTCTGCTCTTCCCATGAGTGATATTGAAAGGTTATAGGAATAGAAGTTCATTATACAAATGAATGGCTGGAGCAGTGTTATGTGCCAAAGAGATTCAGTGTTGTTTGAGACCCGGGGGGAAGATCCTCAGCTGGAAGACTTTGTTTTGGCAAGGGAAGCCTTTCAGTGTCTGAGAAGTGATTAGTGCTGCTGTTAAAGGTCAGGTATAGGTACTGGGTGTGAAACATTGTCTGTGGATACACATGAAGTACATACATGTTGTACTACATATATGTGGTATGTCTTCAGCATCATTTTGCTACTTGAGTATTCAATCCTTAATACAGAGACTTCAGAACTAGGGAGAGGCATTAGCTGTTTAACCCCCAAAGTGATGACAGATCTGTTGGAAGAATAACAAAGATCCCATTTCTCCTTCTTTTGTCTGCTGAAAAATCGCATTTTATTTTTTGACTGTATCACCACCAAATGTATAGGGACTCTTGAACACCAGTCTGTGTTTTGTGTAACATATGGTCCCACTAACAATTTTATAGTGAATAATTTTTTATTTAAGGAGTAATAGATCACATTTCCTGATGTTTTCTTTTTTATAGGTCTGGGTAATAAATGCTGTTCATGAATGCTTGAGTCAAGGGCAACATATACCTCACTGATTTTTTTGGGTTAAAGTTATGTAGCTATTCAATGATTTGTCATGGTCTCTACCTCCCTCTCTTACCCCCAGTATTTATCAGGCTTAGCAGTGATACTCTCTAACTTCAAAGTCTTGAAGGCCCTGGCTGCAACTAAAATACTCCAGTATTATGTTCAGAGAATTCTGTCATCTTGAATTGGAGGCTCTCTTGTTCAAACCTGTGTCAGGCCCAAATAAAGTACACAATTTTCTAGCATTATCCTGTAACACTGGTTCTATTTCTTTCCTACACTGACTTTTGCAGCTAAAGAATATCTGCATGACAGCATCCATGCTAGGAGGAGAGATCACTTTCTCTAATGTGTTATTTTTATGACACACAGTTTGATCAGAGGGAAAGCTTTCGACAGTAAGTGCTTAATCAGAGTTTTCCAATACAGATTTTCTCTCTGCCCACTGCCCTTAACCTGACAGGTTAATCCATGTAATAATCTGTGCATAGAAATACAGACAACAAATGTAGTGCTTCAATTGTAATGTTGGCTGCTTTGAGGTTTTTATCTGTTTTGGTCTTCGAAGTTTCTGAACATGCAAGTTTCCTCTTTGCACCTTGCGTTCATTGCTGTTGCTATGGGACACGCACTTCCAAACCAAAGAAATAACACCTTTTCCTAGAGGTCAGAATTTACTAAAAGAGTTATAGTTTAGTTGTGAACTCCCCTTAAAATTTAATGACTTAGTGCTGCTTTTTGTTATGACATAAGAAAAATGAAGTAAAGAGTCTTTGAAGCTACTTCAGACTTCATAAATATTAACAGGCTCTGCAGTCTTCAGAGAGCGTAGGTTCTGGGTGTTTTTCTTCACCTTAATAGTATGGTTTCATTTGCAAAGTAAATCTTCTTGTCTTGACTAAACTGAAAGAGCAGTTATCAGATGCAAATCAGAAATGCTGTGTTTGTGGGTGGGAGCACTCTTACTGTGTTTCCCCTTCTCTCTTGAACACCTAATCCTTTCTCCCAGTGCATGCTCTGGGAGCAGTAAATTTAATTCCATGGCTTACAAGACCAGATCTTCAGAGGTGCTTAAATGATTGAAAATGCAGGTTTTTTGCTTCTGAGGATAGTGGAAAGTAAAGATTCACAGCTTGCATTGAAAAAATCCTTTCTGTTTGCATCCTGGGCCACTATACATGTTTAATATTTGCCTGTGTTAATGAGGAAAAAAAACCCACAGGAAGTGTTCTCTAAACATGCCTTGAGTATACCCAAAATTGTCTCTAAGTTTAAAAACTAGTTTGCATTTTAATAAAAACTGAAATTCTGTTTGGTTGCAGCTTCCTATGAATCCCGGTTAATGCAGAAAACTTTCTTTGGTGGTGAATAAAAAACACTTCACCTGTAGATACACTTTGGATGAAGCTTGATGCATTCTTTTAAAACTTGCTCTAGGTGTCTCATCAGTAATGGAAGAGAATTAGTCTTTTTATTTTGCAGCATCATGGAATGACTGAGGTTAGAAGGGTCCTCTGGGGATGCCTGATCCTACTCTTGGCTCAAGCAGAGCCAGCTAAAGCAGGTTGCTCAGGGACAAGTCTAGATGGCTTTTGAGTATCTCCAAGGATGGAGACTCCACAACCTTCTTGGGCAGCCTGTGCAAATTCTCAGTCACCCCCACAGTAAAAAAAGTGTTCCCTGATGTGCAGAGAGAACTTCCTTTGTTTCAGTGTGCCCCTTAGATGTGCTTCTGTCACAGCACCACTGAGCTGGGCCCAGCTCTGTCACCTCTACACCCTCCCTTCAGCTTTTTATCTAAGTTTATAAACTCCTCCCCATGAGCCTTTTCTTCTTCAAGCAGAACAGTCCCAGCTCTCCCAGCCTCTCCTCACAGGAGATGCTTCAGTCCCTTTCCTGGACTATCTCTAGTTCATGTATCTCTTGTGCTGGGGCCCTCAGAACTGGGCACAATGCTACAGCTGTGGCCTCATGTTTCCCAGTATGCTTTAAAAATAAGAAACTTCTAAAGTAAATTGTGCCTTTTTTTTTTTTTTTGGATGCAGGTCCAAGAGATCACTTTGGTGCTGTAAATCACTGGTGATTCGCACTCTGAGTTCTTCTGCCCTTCCATAGGAGCTAATGTTCCTTGTTTAAAACACTTCAGCATTTTGCTGATCCCATCAGTGCAGGCTTTGACAACTCTTTTGACCTGTGATTAAGGGATTTATGACTGGGTTTGCTGCTGCACATCCCTAATAAGCGTAAGCACTGGATGCTGAGTCACATGGGGACATGTGTTTTTGGGGTGTGTTGATGCAGACTCCTGTCTGAAACAGAGCTCATTGCAGCTTATAATGAATTTGTGGTTACATTTGGGAGGGCACATTCCTTCTGTGGGCTGGTTTGGCTCTCCAGCAGCCACCCTTGTGCTCTGTTGGGGCTGCCCTGCCCAGCCCTGGGCACTTCTGCATAGCTGCATCTCCCAGAGATGAGCCTGGAGAGGAGCAGCTGTCTGTAGACAAACCCAGGCAAGTTTGGATGCTGTGTGCGTATATGGGTGATTCTGTAGTTGGTGTTAAGTATGGAATTTGTAAACAGGGGCTTTATTTTTAGGTCAACAGGGCTTCTATTTTTAGGTGAGCACTTCTAGGTGGAGAATAAAGATGTTGGTATAATGCTGCTAACGCTGGTCATGGACAGGAGGGAGAGAGAAGAGCAAGAACAAGGCATAAAACACAAAATATCACTTTATTCTTGGGTTTTGCATCAAACTCCTTGAGAGGGGATGCTAATTTCTTTACCATTAAGTAAATGTAATGGTTTACATTATATTTACATCCTCTTAATGTTAGTATGTGTTGTTGGTTAAGATAGGATTTTTTGAAGGTTCTTAAAGAATATAGCAAAATCATGTGGGAAAGGAAGTTGGCAGTTGCTTGCCTTCTCTATGCCCAAATACAATGGTTAATAGATAGGCACCTTTCAGATTTTCTTAGTATCCCCCCAAAAGTAACTTCACAACATGAGAGGTCTGTACTTACCTTAATTGGAAAGAACAAAACCATACCCTCCAGGCTGGCCTGATGCATGCAGTTAATGACTGAGTGCAGTTAGTTTCCAGCTGCTAAAACTGTCTTACCAGATCTCTTGACAGGACTATCAGCAGTTTGTGTCAGTATCCAGCACTACTAATGCTTGGCATTTTACCATGTTGTAAAAGCCACTTGTTCCTTCAATATTCATGTCAGGTATCAGGGTTACTGACATAGGGAACATATCAAATTCACTGGTTTGGAAACTGACCAATATTCAGAGATCAAAAACTAGTACCAGGTTCTTCAGTGAAGGATGCACAAGCATTTTTAGATGCTCTCAAGGCAGGGTTTAATTCATAAACTAAAATTTATCATTAACTTAAATTTTGAAAACTGTCTTCTTAAGTTCGAAACGTGTATGAAAAAACTGACTTCTTAAGAGAGTTTTAGCTTTAGAGGTACCTTCAGAAAAAAATCCTCCAGCCTTTCACTATGTATTTTACTACCTGAGGCTCCACATTCCTTCTGCATTTGGAAAATGGTTTGCATGTTTTTCTTTCTTTCTCTCTGGATCTCTTCCCTGCATTCCCAGGTGTGCACAGTAACTGCTTTAAAATACCTTGCTGCACTTCTCAAGGTCAGAAGTGTGTTGTAATTCCTGGGGAAGTGTCACAGAGGTGTGACAGATTTCTAACTGTCAGCAGTTTTTCAGGAGTGTCACAGCCATAGGGGTGGGGAGACATGAGGTGTCTGGAGAAGGAGCTCTTAAAATGTAGCATTTTTTGGACTTCACCTTGAGTAGTCCCTGCTGCTGTGTTAGAAGCCTTATGAGGATATCCTTTTTTTTTTCCATGTTGTTTTTTAGATCCAGGTGATGTCTGTAGTTGTACAGCTTCAGTGACCTGCCTAGTTATGTTAGGACTGAAGAAGGTGTCTAAACCCTGTAATTTGCTGTAATTTGCTCCAGATCAGAATCCAGGGAACTGTATGACTGTGTGCTTTGGGTAAAGCTGCTTCCCATGGCACTTCCCTAGTAGTGAGACCACTACCAGTGTCAGACTTTGTTCCAGGGATAAGCCAGAAAATGGGTGAGTTTATGCTTTCTGTGTTGTCTGGAGAGAATGGGATGTCCAATATGAGCCTTAGAGATCTTAGCAGTAGAGCCCAGTCTGAAAATACCTGTAACCCCATTCTGGGAATGCAGAGAACAATAGCTTGGGCTCTTGAGTGTTTTGTGAAATGCACAAGTATTGCAACAAGATACCAGGTTGGAACAGGAAAAAACAATAGCATTTTAAGCACCCAAAGATGAAATGCTGTGTACCTTCAATGTGATATTCCTTGCAGTTACATGGCCCCTGATGAACATGACCTTTACCTAATTGAAATTAAGTGCAAGATGATCTGTAATCCACAATCCTATCTCTGAACTCATTTTTGTGTTAGGGGCTTTCTTCATCTTCTCTCTTGCTCACCTTTTCCCCTGTGAGACAGGGAGTAGTGCCAAAGAAGTTGCCTTCATGCACCTTGCTGTCTTTAGCTGAGATGTTTGATTCCCAGCAGCTGCCATCCTATTTGTGTGGAGCAAAGATAGCTGAGAAGTGTGGAACTTAGGGGCAGCAAAGCATCTAAAGAATCCTCATGGGACTTAGACTAGTCTTTGGATTGATGGGATCATCAGATAATAGTAAAAACCATCTCTGAAGACTACTAAGTCTTGCATTGCCCTGCAAGGATTATGTTGTTGGAAGGAGTAGGAAAAATGGCAATCTGTCTGAATATATTCTTTGTGTAGTCTGACTTTTCAAAGCATTAAACCACTTGCAGGTGTTACTACAATTAGATTAAGTTTATAATTCTTTGCACTTCTGCAGTGCTTTTATCCAATATCTCACACTCCTTTAAAAGCTAATCTACAAAGTAACCCAGAGGACACCTCCAAGTGTCTGAGATCACTTTTTGTACCAAAATGTGGTGTGACTTGGTTTTGTGTAAAACCCTGCATGGTCTCAGCAGCTCTGTGGGATCACAGTGGGTGTGCAGTGGGGAATGCCCTTCCCAAAAAGCTGTGAACGGTGTGGCTGAGCACGGTGATCCTTTAAGAGAACTACCAGCTGCTACCAGGTGCTGGGCTTGCAAGATTGTCCTCACATGGAAGAGCTTCCTGGAAACTTGCGGTAAATAAAACTAATGTCAAGAGTTTTCAAAACACTGCAGAAATGAGAACTCTGTTCTCTTCCAGATTATCTGGAATAATAAGCAAGCCCTTTTCTATTTGGAAGAAATGTTCTGAAAACAAAAGCTTTTGATACTTAAGAAAGGTCTCAGCCTATTTTGAGAAACTTTGTCTTCCCTCCCTGGCAGGGTTGCTTATAGGGCTGATGATTGTACATGCATTCAACAGCTCTTTTTACTTTCAGTCATGGGAATAACCAGCCAAGGTGGAATAGTTCTGACTTCCCCAGAAAACTATATTAGGCAATATTTTACAGCAAATACACATTTTGTAAAGTGTACTTCTGCTTCTTTTCTGTTTCTTCCAGTAGCAATTCTTCCCCAGTTTGAGGCCTCTGCCAACAAAGATTCCCTCTGATGCTGGATCACTTATCCCTCTTGAAAATAAATGAAGCACAAATACCATTTCTTGAAATATTTTACAGGCGGAATGGGGAGTTTACTTTGTTAGCAGATTGAATTTGCTTGGTGAAGCTCTCTGGCCCTTGCAGTCCTCTGTTAAAGGAGAACAGGGACAGTATATGCTTTTTGAGTAGGAAACAATGGCTGACATTTTCAGTCTGGTTTTCCCGGTGCAGTGCAAGCCTGGCTGTGTCCAGTGCCCACTCTGAGTTTCACTTGGGTGGTTACAGCTCACCTGGTTTGAGACACTACAGGGATCTATTCAAAACTCATTTTGTGTTTTGTTGTTAATACTTTGAAATTGCATAAATATTTTTTTCTTTAGCAATAAGCTCTAAGTATTAAGCTGTTGTCTGTGACTCATTAGTCTGTTGTTGGTGACAGTTAAATCGTGGAAAATCCTTCCATGCAGTTTGTATTCCTTATTGTCTGAAGCAAACTGCAGCTGTTTGTTTTACCCTGAAGGAGGCTTTCTTTTAATCTGGCTAAGAGTTCATAATAACACCTGAGAGCTAATATGAAAGTACAGCAGACCTCATTCATTGAAGAAAATATTTCGTGTGCACATTTAACTGTTGAACATTTGTGTTAGATGAATTTTGAAAACACTGCCTAGACTGACACAAAAAACAGTGTCCGTTTCCTTGGTTTTTTTAACTACTTATTCTCATTTCAAAAGCTCCAGCAGAACTAGGTGTTGGTAGTTACACAGAGTGATGTTTTCTAGAACTTTTTTAATCAGTAGTTTAGTTGCTATGGGTTAATACTGCATTCTTGTAAAAGTCAGAAGAAAAGTCAGTTGAAGACCCATATACTTACTGGAAACACTGTGAAGGGGTTCCACCTTGAAGATGGCTGAACAACCACAGATTGCTCATTGTGTGAAATGAGACATGGGAAACTGTGTTTAGGAAACAGATGCATTGCTGAAGGTTCTGAACCACAGAGGAAGCACCAGACACGAGATCTTGAGGTAGATTAGCTACAAGCTGGCAGGTTTTCTTTCATATGAGTTGATAATTGGAATAGCTTATTTTTATTTTTAAATAAGGACTTACCAGTAGATTTAACTTTTACTTTAAAAGTTGTTTTGAAAAGTGTAGTCATAACTGGCAATGTGATTATAGTCCAGTGTGCCAGTATAGTCCCTTGTGTAAGAATGCCAGTAGGAAGTGGTATGACCTCTTCTGTATGTTTGTTAACTATATACCAAATCCAAAGACTTTTTTTTCTGTACATATGTGAGCTCTTGGTCAAAGTTCTTAGTGCTGGTTGTATACAAATCAGACCCAGCTTTCTGATCCCAGTGTCAGTTGTGATTCCTGGGCACTCAGAAACCTTCACACTTATTAGGAAACAGTCTAATTTAGAAAAACTTGCTTTCATGTCTCTGGGTTGTGTGCCTCCCTCTTCTGAAGGAAGGGTTTTAGCAAGGGGAGGTTTTTATTTTGCTTGTTGCAATATTGAAAAGCCTGATGCCCCTTTTTGAAAAGTCTGATGCCCCTGGTGTGCTGTGGGGCATCAAAGTTGAGTGCAGCAATTAAAAGCTAGAACAGCCCCTGATTAAAACTGCTGTTTAGTTTCTGAAGCTTTTGTACTATCCAACAAATAAAACGGTTTGGCAGGGGTATCCATAGGAGATGAACTATCCCTTCATTGTGTATTTACAGCTTTTCTTTTCACCCTAAAGACAGCCAGTCCCTGTTACTCATCAACTCTTCTTCCAAGAGTAAGGTGTTGTTTAGGGCAGACTCCCATTTCCAGCCATCCAAGTCCCTGCTCAAGTTTAGTCTGTCTGCCTAGATCCTGAAGCTGGATGGAGGCTCCAGGTGTCTACAACAAAGAAATCCAAAGATACCATTTTCTTTTTACTTACCCTTTACCAAATTTGATGTTTTGTAGTTTGCTTTTGGGCATATATTGCTCTGGAGATCCCAGTATATTCAAGAATAGTATGGTGTAGCTGTTTCTTGTTTCTTGTTTCTTTTTTTTTAAATTTTTATGCCAATCATGTAAGCAAATCAGAGGCTTGTGGGAGTTCAGTACTAGCTGGTGGTTCCATCATATTCTGCATTTACTGACATTAATGCAAAAAGTCTCAGAATTCCAAGTTTCCATGACTTTTGAGAGACTCTATCTGTTAAAACATTTCTGTAGTATAAACAAAAATCTTGATATCCCTATACTGGAATTTGAGCCTGACTTGTAATTCAACTTTTGGAACCCTTCTTGAAAAGTGAAATCTATGGTTTAGGTTTTAAAATTCCAAGATTTAAATATGTGAATATTATTTAAGTAATTGGGAATAAGTTAGAGCTGTAACAAATCCCAGTCAAGAAACTGGCAGAAGTGCCAAAAATGTTGCTCTCTGTCTTCATTTGTATCCATTCTTACATTCTTTAGAGAATTTTCAGGAGGTCTTTAGAGGTCTATGGTGGTCTCTGGCGTTCAGCTGGTGACAGGGCCTCTCAGTTTTAAAATGAGGCACCACTGGCTTCTCTCTTGACTTGGAAAAACACTCTATTTTGTAGGAGTGGTTGGATGAAGAAAGGTGGGATCTCTCCAGAAATCTCCTTTGTGGACTGAGGCAGCTTTGAACGGGGCACAGCTGAAGTGGTTTTATGGCAGCAGGTGGGTGGGTGGCTGCAAGGGCTGTGGCTCCTGACTCCTTGCTTCCCCGCTCCAGACAGACTGCTTGGAAAGACACACATACATGGCTCTCTGCCTCCGGGGACTTTGACCTCTGGACCTTTGTGGTTGCCAACTGAAGTGTCAGCATGGCATAAATAAGTCAGATCAAGGAGTGTAGTTCTGGCCCTTGTCCCAGCCTTAGAGGCAGACGTAAATGCCATCCTCTAGCTGCCTTTTAACTTGTTTGGGCTGATTGAAATGATGACTGATAGAATCTTATTTCTTTTCCCTTGGTTTCTTCACTTTGTTACTAAACTCTCTCCCTCTATCTTTGTGTTAATTTAAATCTATTTTGAGTCTGAAGGCTCAACATGTGCCAGGTTGCTATTTGCTGTCATTGGCTTTGGATTATTTTAGCAGCCTGACAGGCTTTGCGTTGTAGCTGTGACATTTTGAGACAAGAAAGTACTGGGGTTTTTTTATAATAGAGCATGCAAAAAGTATGGTAATTTAGAGAGCTTTTACAGGCTTGGTTAATAAACCAAAAAGCTGATCCATTAAGTGCATTGGATTCATGTGTTACCCCATGCTTGGGATCAAATGGACCGATCTGGGAGAGATTTTTTTTTCCTTTTCCATGTGTTCAGTACATCTCATGTTGAAACCTGGTGGAAACCAGCTAGTACTGCTGTTTCTAGAGAGGAGCTGGTTCTCTTGGGAGAAATGCCACTTAGCCTATGTGTATACTTTGGTGGTGATGCTGACAGCAGGCTCCCCCTTTGCAGAGAAGTGGAGCTGGTTTGTTGACATGCCCTGCTTTATTTAAAGACTTGCTCTAAGATAATCTTGTTCCAGTTGTTTCAAGCAGCTTCAGAAATGTAGTTGTTAACTCCTTTGTCATCTGCAGTAATGAGGCGATAGAATATAAGAGGCACCATTAAAATGTTAATTTTTTACAAATATGACCAAATTAGTATGAACTGGGCAAGCTTATGGTAATTACCTCAGCTGTGTGCTTTATTGTTAGGAAGAGCCTTTGTGTCTTCCTTACAGACTTATGTGAAGCATAATTTTTGTGTTTCCTTGAAATTATGGAATTTTTTCTTTAGTTTTTCTTGGCTCTATTCTTGCTTTAAGGAGGCCTCAAAATTGCTCGTAGAATGTGGCCATGCATCTCCTGTTTTGTCCCTGTTCCTGTGGCAGCCTGTGTATGCTCCAGGCTGCTGGAGGTGGGGAGCTGAGCTGCCCTGTGTGTGTGTGTGTGAAGATGAGTGCATTATGATTGCTGGCTGGAGCTTGTTTCCAGCAGTGTTGAGTGTCTTGAGTGACGAGTTATTTTGGTTTTGTGTGTAAAATTAAATAGGTTTTGTCAACTAATAAAATTTGGGAGAAAACACAAGAATGCACGGGAAACTTGAGTAATGTCTTTTTTTTTTTTTTCTTTCCCTCCCTGACTTCTCCATCATTCTTTCCTAGGTTATTCTACTTCCTCATAGGCTACGGTCCCCTCTGTGACTGTTGGTGGGGTGAGGGGATGTACTTTGCTCAGCCTCACCTTCATACTTCTCCATCCGTTGCCTGTCGAACCCTCACTACTGCTAAGCATGTATGGCAGCCTTTTCCTGGGCTGGCCTGGTGTCCATCTTCAATCCTCACCTTAGAGCAGTTAGTGGTAACACCCAAATTGGCTTTTTTGACAGCAGTTGATATTACAGGCAGAGGTTGTTGGGAAAGAACATGAAGGAGATGCCCAGACCACAGCTGCTTCTTGGAAGAATCAGATTTAATAGCAAGGATTTCTGCTGAGTTTTGCTGTCCCAAGCATGTTAAAATCAACATGTGAAATGAAAGATCTGCAGTTATGGCAGAAGACCCCAGCAGTTTACTGAACAAAAGGGTTAACTTGCAGGATTGTGGTTCTTTTCCTTAGGGATCTAGTTTCTCACAGGACTGTACCCTCTGCTCCCTGGTATGGCTACACTAGCTGGGAGTTTTGTTTCTTAAAATTTTAGGATTTCCACTGTAAGCATGGGGACAAAGAGCAGATATTCTGGTTACTGTGGGAATGATGCAGTTTGAAATGTGAGAGAATAGAGGTTTGCTCCTGTAAGGAAGATTACCTTGAGCAGCAGGGCTTTTCAATCTGGAGCCTGCTATTTCACTAGGTTAATTATTTAAACAAGTAATTGCAGTTCAGATATCAAACCCATATTTCAGGTACAGTGATTTCTTTCTTTTCCCAGCAAATGTAAGAGCAGTGCAGTTGGGCTTACATAAAGGGTGGCAGTCAGAAGACATGCAGGAGGGGTCTGTGATAACTAGAGACCAGATTTGGTGCTTTCCTGTGTCACACAACTTCCTCTGCTATTTCCTAACTCTTCTACATGGAGTAAAATATCTCTCTCATCCTTTGACAAGCTGCGTGGGTGGAATGAAGGAGACTCTTTTCCAGAGTGCTGCTTTCCAGCAGAGCTGCTGTCAGTCTGGTGGGAACTTGACCTTGACTTCTTTACTCTGTGGTAAGATTTCAAGGAATAGTTTACATGGCTTTTACAAGGGGCTGTGTAGTGCAGACAGTGCCAGAAATTAAACTGATGACTGAAGCCAAACTTATTGTATAAAACTTGGTCTTTCTGTGTTACTTCTTCATTTAACTTACTCTGATAAACCCCATCTTTCTGTGTTGTGCCTGTCCTTTTACGCATTATTTATGCAATTTTTGCACAATATATTATGCCCCTTCATTTAGAGGTTTGACATGATGAGTAATTATAATACTGCAAACTTGTGTATTCCATGGTGTATTTTAACTTTTTTCCCCCCTTCCCTCTCTTGTGTATTTGTAGCACCAACTTCAGAAGCATTTTCAGATATTTGTTGGGAGAAAGTGGCAAGGAATAGAATGAGCAGCAGCTCTGCTTCGTGCGTGGAAATGTCTGTGATTTGGAGATTATACACATTCTTTGTAAGCTCAGGGCCAGTATATAGGTAGGAAAGAAAAGATGCTGAATTATAGTGATGGTTGTAATTGGCATGTGCTAGCTATGTCTTTATAGTTCTTCATGGAATTACAATATTATATAAATCTTTAATGCATTAACATTATTTTTATAACTGCATGGCAGTTGGAGAGCTACTGGTGTTTGGTAAAATGCTCAGTTCTTTTCCTCAGCTGTTTCTGTCTTTTGATTTTTGTAGTCAGCATAACTGCAATGCTCGATTGGTTTTTTTTTTTGCAACATTCACATTTCAGAAGGTTAATGAATTCTCAGATCAGCAGTAGGATAGTTAAAACTTGGAGAAACAAGTTACAAAGTGTTGTACACAAAATTACTGCATCTTGGGAATCTTTCACTGAAAACTTGCATCGGGATGGTTTCATGTTAACTGGATACTCACAAAGTTCTAGTGTTGACTTCTACTGAATTGTCTCCCTAAATTGAGAGAAGACCCTCAGAATAGACCATCTTGCTGTACTCTGGCCCTTATTCTTGTTCTCAGTGAAGTACCCTGATAGATATGTGATTTGGGAAGTATTTGGGAACCTGGGCCTGTGGTTCCTTAGTGTCAGAAGGGTAGGGGGGTTCATTTTATCCCTGCGTGTGTGACAGAGCAGTTGCAGCCTGTGATCCTTTGCCTCTTAGCTTGAGTAATTCCTTTTGTATGGCCTGGCCGTGAGTGAGATCGCAGTGCACAGGAGGCTTGGCAGTGTGGCTCAGGGAAGTGTTTCTCACATGTCAGAGTTGCAGAGGTGGTGAGGGCTGGGGCAGGCTCCCCTTCAGCCCTGGCTTGTGCTCTCAGCTGTGCTCGTGGCTGTACGTGCACAGCAGAGATTGGTCAGGCTGTGCTCGTTAGCTGTGAGCTGTGTCTGCTTCACTTGGGTATATCTTTGTTTTTACACACAACAAACAAAAAGGAATGCACAGACATTCTTCAAAACTAGGCAATGCTGTGTACCTTTGCTCTGTTTTCATAGGTTGCTGAGTGAGCTGTGATCAGACACCCTGAGCTGATGAGACACTTGCTTCTGAGAGACCTCTCAAAGAAATACCTGCTAGCACCAAGCCAGTGTGTATAGACTTTGGAAGGCTGTTCTCAAAGAATCTTTTTTTAAGCTTGGGTTGCAGCTCATTTCTACAGTGTCTTTTTTTCTTAGTAGTACCTTCATTCTCTGATTTATCTGTAGTTACCCTCTGAAGATGAACATGCAGTTGAGATGATTAAAAACTTGGCATCAAAGAGGTGTCAATAACTTGCTCTTTCTTACATTGAAGGAATATAATCAAAATTCTTCAAGGCTGGCAGGACTCACAGTTTTTATAAACAGTCAGTGATTACCTTCTTAATAAACTTTATTAGTCTGCATAAGATGCTCCTGCCAGTATATGTACTTCCAACTTTAAATATTTATTTTAAAGTAGGTTGCAAAAGACCAGCATTATTTTGAGTGTTGTGTCAAGTTAGACTTCTTACAGTTTCCATTTGAACAGTGGAAGAGGAGATAAACGCAGTGACGACCTAATCTTACGCTGTGTTAATTGTGTCCTGTCCTTCTGCCCCATTTGTCACCCCCATGTCTCTGTTTTTATAGGCAGAAGCTGTTCTTGCTGAGGGCAGCACTTGCTGTGTGCCCCACCTTCTTACCTGTTGGAAGTCCATCCAGTTCTGAGCTGCCTGAACCTTCTCATATGCAGAGGCTCTTGCTAAGCTGGTGATGCTCATCTTCCTGTCTTCACCCTCTGCTCTGCCCAGACTAGGAGACAAAATTCAGAGCAAGGAAGCAGAAAAAAGCCTTTTGTCAATGCCAAGCTGTGACAAACTCTTCCCTGTCCTTCAGAGTAGGGAATGAAGCTCTTGAGTTCAATTTCTGAAATGTGCCTTGTGGCAGCTTCATAAACACTGTCTTTAGGGTGAAGCTTTGCAGTTGTTTAACCTCATTTAAGTGCAGGTGGCTCCTGTAAAATGATGCTTTCTCCCCCTTCCCACCACCACCAGAAATGTTTTCTGTGTGGGAGTAGCAGAATTTCCAATAGTCTGTGCTTCCCGGAGTGAGACTGCATCCCTGTCTGCTCTGATTAAACTGACCTTGCCAGAAAACAAACACAAAAATTAGTTGCTCAGCAATGAGCTGATAAACTGCATGAGTGATCAAATGACGTAAAGGCTGTGGCAGAAATTAATGGGGTTGCTCTCTTTGGTGTCAGCCTGTGATCTAGAGGGCTTCAGGCTTGGCTGGGCTCCTCTGGGATTGGGATGGGAGCACAGCAGGGGAGAAAGGAGGACCCAGTGGGTGACCTGGAAGGGAGAAGTTCATGTCAGCAATGGCCTTTATCACAACATGCTAGCCCTTTCACAGGCTATCTGCCATGGCTTGAACTGGTGGCTCCTCCAGTCTATACATGCTGCTGGAGATCCTCTCTGCAGGCAAAGTCTTCATGCAAGGTTTATTTGTTCAGCTCTTGTGGTGCCATAACCAGTGTCTCACTTTTATTATCTCCCACACAGGTGTCCTGAGGAAGAATGAATTTCATCTTCCTGTTCAGGGGTTAAAATTCTCAATTTACAGACAAATTAATTTAACAAAGCTTGTTAATTTCAGGTTTCACAATGACAGACAGAAGAAGTGTGTATGGTGGCTCTCTGTTAGCAGAAGAGGTGTTAGGGTAAGTGGGGAGTTCAGGATAAAGTACAACTCCCACAGACACTCAGTGGAAACAATTAGTGCCTTTTGTTCCTTGACCCAATGGAGTTTGACCTGAGTAGGTACGTGTGTGTGGTTTGGGATTTTTTTTTTTTTGTGAACCAGTCCACCCACAATTTTCCAGTGGTGGTCAAGTCAAGGGCCCCAGTTTCAGCTGTCTTGGACGTGGAGCAGCAGCTCCCTCTTCTCCATCCTTCTTTGGAGGTGTGGAGGGTCGCTGGTGCTGCTGCCTGGCTGACTGAAGGGCTGGTCCCCAGGTGCTTGAGGGTTAAGATCTGCAACTCTGCAGGAACTGAGCAGCTCATTTTGGGAATGTCTGCCTTAACATTTTTGCCAGATATGTGTGAAGTACTGTCTGAGGAAGGTACAGAAGAGATCCCTACAGCCCCAAGCCACCATGTTCTGGGTCTCCCCTCTTCCCCCAGCCCTTTTGTTTGCAGCAGCCAAGCTGAAGGTTTTGAAGACAAGTCACTTTTACTGTGCAGTCCTGATTTGTCTCCCAGGGAACTTCATGTTGTGAGCTGAATGACATGTTACTCCCTTTTGGGGAAAAAAAGATAGATTTTACCATAATGCATATTCATGAAGCTGCGTTATGGTTGCTGTGACAACCTCAGCAGCGGTAGTCGAGATCTGTATGTTGAACTTCATCTCCAGTCCCCATATTGAACTACAGAACATGTTACACAGCTTTCCACTCTTTTCTTCCTCCCCTCCTCCTCTCAGTGGACAATATAAATTGTTTGACTCGATGCTTAATTAATAGCTGCATCTGTTTTAAGTCTCAACACCAAAGCACAACTTCCTGTTGGTTTCCAAACTGTGTTAACTGAGTGTTGCTTCTGCTGGGAGTGTGTACACAGAGGAAGTGATTCTGGTGGGATTTTTTTGTTTGTCTCCCTTCAAACTTACAGACATAATAATCCTGAGTTACTAAGCATAATGTTTCTTCAAAGGTAGCCTGATAACTTCATCTATTATGAAGAAAAACAACCCACCAGAGTCCATCCCCATAGTCTATCCCTGTCTAGTCTAGTCTGTTCCTAGAGTTTTAAGGACTCCTGACCCTGACAGGAGCTTTTAATAGATATTACTCAAAACCAGAAAGGAGTTTGTTCTGGGTATGTTATGGCCCTGAAGCCAAGGGTGATGTAATTCAAGGAAGGCTTGACCACACTGTGACGCTGAGGCAGTGAGTGTTATTTCAGGATGAACCTGTTGTGATGAGTGTGGGGAGGGCTCAGTTGGAAGATTTGTTTGCGTGTTTGTGATGTCAGAAATTGAGGGCTCTTGTGCAATCCTTGTAATTTTCAGAGTGTTTGTAGGCTGCTCTTGGCCAATCCAACTGAATGTTTGGCCCAAAGTATTGCAGTCTTGGTTTCCAGTGACAAGTGATGACATCCTACACTGAGAACCCAAAATGTTGCATTGTCCTGGATGAGCTCAGTCTCATGTTGGGGCTGTTCATGAAAGGGCCATGGTGAGTGTGAGTTGTGCCCCTTCTGTGTGCTAGATGTCTTTGAGTTGAGCTTAATGCAGAGTTTTCTTGAAAGGTACAAACTTCCCCTTTGCAAAATCACTCTCTGTTGTTAAAGAACAGCTGTGGGTAAAGTTTGGCTTTCTTCACAGATGTGAGCCTTCTGGAGAGTAGTCTGGGAGAAGTCTATGCACAGGGGGAAGAAAAGTGTCCTTTTCTTTTATCCTGTGTTCTAGGATGACCCTGCTTGAGTAGGGAGATTGGACCAGATGACCACTTTGGTTCCTTCCACTCTGACCCATTCTAATTCTGTGAAAAGCTGAGCAGACAAGGAGCTCTCTGGTGCAGTTGATCTTTCTCTGGTTAGTTTCTTAAATATTAATAAGTACAAAATGTTCGGAAAGTGACTTGAAATAAGATTCCATTCATTAAAATGAAAAATTGGGGGGGAAATCATGTAGCAGGAGGGAACTTTTTGCACAGTACATTATACAGAGGACTCTGAATCTGTATTAGGCTTAGATATACTTGCTGTTCCTTCCAGTTTTAGTTAAACATGTCTAGAAAAAAATACAATAAGCTTAATTTTCAGTGTATGTGGATGGATTGAGTTTGTCTTGTGTTACTGCTCTCCTATCAACTCTCAGGATATTATTAAGGAGCATTTCAGTGTAGAAGTAATGAATACCAAACACAATCTTGATACTTTCCACTCCCTCAGTTTGTACATCCCTTCCTCATGATAAGACCGAAATGTCCTGGTGTTGACAACAATGTCTGTATTTGTTCATCCACACACAGCCTGGCTTTTCTTGGATACCAGGGCTCTTACACTGGACTTCTGCAGAAATGCATTTTGAGAATGAAAGAACAATATGAAGGAGATGGAATGTAGAGATGAGAACTAGGGGTATGCTAGATTAGCAGGTCATCTTCAGCTTTCTGAAAAGCTATTTTTCTAGCAAAAGGAACATGGGTGCCTTGAAGGTTACTCTACTGTACCATAGTCTTGTACGGCCTTTATGACCTGGAATGACATTCATCCATGATGTTTTAAGTGGTTTCTTTGTTTGTTTTCCCTCAGGCTCCAGACTAACACTTGCTGAGGCAATGCTGTTTGACTTTGTGTAGCAGGTTTGTGTTTTGTTAACAGCTAAGGAAAACTGACTGAACCCTCTGTTGTGAAGCAGAGCCCTTTCTCTGAGAAGTGCACATGAAGATTTCACTGTTCAATCCCCGCTGGGTCTACCAGGCCACAGACTGTACTTGTGTAAAAACTAAATGCAACAACAGGAAACCAAAACCTGTGTACTACTTGTAGGAGACTCTACAAGGGGTAGAATTTAGGCAGGTGTCAGACAGCAGCAGTGCATTGGCTACTGCACTTCCCTGAGTTCCCTCTGCATCCCAACCTCTTCCTCCTCCATACAGGAGTAGAAATGGGGTGGCAGTGGCACGAAGGGGTGGGAGGGTTGTCCACATCTCATGCACAAGTCCCTCCAGATGGCAGGGGTGGCTGTCTATATTCCCTGGAAATGGTTGTCTGCTTACTGAAGCGTCTCTATAAACGTAGGCTGAAAAATTTCTTGTAGATCTCCTCACAATTTTCATGTGGAAGTTCGGGAAAACTTGATTTTTCTGTTCTTAGTATAAATTTGGAATGTGAGTGTATGTTGTTTTTGGGTCTTGATATATTCACTTGAAATAAAGGTCTGACAGTTGTTTGAGGGTTTTTCATGCTAGGTCAAAATAAAGGCGTCTTTTCCCTGGCCCTCTCTAAAAGGAATAAAGCTTCTGGCTTGAAGGACTTGTGTTAGCTGGTAGATATTAATGGCAGATATTAATAATTAATATTAATGAATATTAATGTTAATTAAAAAGAAAATCTTTAAAGATTATTTTAGCTAGGAGGTTTTTTAAGCATGGAGAAAATAGGCCTTTTTCACTTGATTATTGTCACATGTATGATAGTGTTGGGAAATGCATGTTTGGTAGTGTTTAAAATGCATGGAATTAAAATACTTGTATTTTTATTAGAGTGTTATGATATTTGTTAATAGTTAGTTTGGAAGCAGAGTGAGATGTGGGTCTGCCTGTGCACTCTGAGCTCCTCACATGCAGAGAGTTGCATGGTGGTTTTGATGTAGTGGGTATGGGGAGTTACTAGAAACAGCCTGAAATAATCACAGCTGAACCAGCTGGGCTCAGAATGGGTGTTTGGGTAGGGATGGGTCCAGGGTAGGTAGTTGGGAGAAGGTGAGGGATGAATAGCTGTGATGATGAAGCGAGTGTTTTGATATTTAGTTGCTGTATTTTACAGTAAATCTAATTCTAGATCAGATTCTGGTCTTTCATTTTACAAAAGCTTCCCCAAGCTTGCCTAAATTTGACTCAAGTTAGTTGGAATACAGAATCTCCAAGAATCTTTTTTCCTAGTGAAACTGCTGAAATGTCAGCATAAAAAAAGTTGCTGGTTGCAGGAACAGGCTGCTGACATAAAAAGCCTGTCTTAGATCCAGCATTTGGCTGGAGGCCAGATAATGAGTTTTCATAGGAGCTTGTTGGCAAGCTTACATTTCTGCTTAGGTTAATGTAATGTAACTGTAAGTAATTTGGGAACCTGGTACATGCAAAACAATTTTTAGACAAAATGATCTTATTATTTTTAAATTTTAACTGAGAAGATATTTTTATAAACCAGATTCTTGTACTTCAAGCACTTCAGAAATGCCTTGGAGTGTGGTTCTTTACTATGTCCTCCTTTAATGGTTAACCTACTGAATAATCCTTTAGAAATATTGACCCTCATGACATACCTGTCAAATCAGAATTTATGCTGACTTCATTCAGTGGAGTGATTTAAAGAAAGGATTGCATTTTTAAAAGGCTAGGCGGTAAGGGGTAAGTCATACTTAGGGGTAAGTCATCAGTTTTGTGAGTAAAAAAATACCATAAATGTGTTCATGGGTGACCTGTTGGCCAGGTCATTCTGTGACCTTGAGCTGAAATGCATGAGCCATCCTAGGATGAGAAAGGAGCTCAATTTCCCCAAATGGTGCCCATCCCTGGCAGTTATGGCAGTGGGCCTCTTCACTGTCCTTGTGGCTTCTTTCAGTCTTCATTCAAAGGGTTGGAGATTGCTTTGTTTCCAGATGTTTTTGATGCTTCTCATTTCTTACACGTGCAAGTGAATGTGAATTTACGCTTAAGGGGAAAGAAAGCTGAATTCTTGTCTTGATCCATCTGTGGAAGTGCTGGATATACCAGGCTATAAAAGATGTCCAGATCCAGCCCTGTCCTTTGAGGATCAGTGGAATAAATGTGATTTTAGAGGAGAATGCTGAGGACTCCTGTTTCTGTCCAGGACAGCAATGCTCATCTGCACTCACTCCTCCATCTCTGAGAGGGGTTGAGAGGGCATGGCATGGGTCCTTGTCCTCCATCGTTATGGGCTGCCAGCCACTCCAGAAAAGGAGTAACTCTTCCATGCCTTATAATATATTTCCATGCACTGCTGTATCATTAGCAGTGGCAGCATGGATGATGAGCAGACAGGATTTGGTTTACAGCTGCTTTGCTGTAGGTCTCCTACATGGTGTGTAAATCTGGTTGAACATAGATGGAGATCATTGTGATGGGAGAGAGAACCATACAATTGTGCTGGTGCTTATCAGAGGTTTAAACTTCCCTCATACCATTTGTTCCCTAATTGCTATTAATAGTAGGGCCTAGAGATATTTCTGGATGTGATAGCTGACAAGTTTCTTCATCAAATAGTCAATGAATGAGCAAGAAGTGTTTCTATTTTAAACATAGCTCTGACAAGTAAAAGAACTTCAAAGAAAAGCTGTTCTTAGAAAATAACCTTGGTGTGAGTTACCATAAGTGTTTCTCTATAAGTGATAGATTAAACACAGGTTGAAACTTTAAGCATCTCTGATAAAGGAAGAATTTTGTGGGGTTTTTTTGCCAGCTGTACTGTAAGGGGTTTGTATTGGTTTAAAACTTCTGTGTTTAATTGAAAGGTGCTAATAAACTTTGGCAGAGGTGCAAACTAAGACATATTTGAAGGGAATGATCTCGTTTGAACTTGGAGTGAATAGTCAATGCCAAAGTGTTAGGTTAAGTGGAGAATCCATAGGGAAAGTTGTAGAGCTTTGTTGAAAAGAGGTTTGTCCTAGGAGGTGAGAATTGCCTTAGGTACAAAGGCTGTGGTAGCAAAAGGTTTTTGTATTTTGCTCTCTATTTTACTCCTGAAGTGACATGAGTCTGAATTTACCTTTGTACTTCCATCTCACACCAGTGTCTGGGATGATGTGCCATGAAGCCAAGCATGACCTCTAATGAAGAGGATGGTAGTGCTGACCACAGAGGACAAAAGGGTAGTACCAGGAACAAGTGCCTCAAAACAGATTTTTAAAAATCCATTTGCTAGAGCATGGCATCATCCTCCAGATGAATCTCTGTGTACTGAGATAACTGTGGCTTTTTTGTTATAAACTGACAGAGCAGGAATGACAGGATCAAGGAACTAAATGTTGGGTTTGGCTTTTTTTTTTTTTTCTTTTTTTTTTCTTTTTTTTTTTTCTTTTTTTTTTTTTTTTTAGATGAAGCTTGTCACCTTTGGTACAGAGTGTGATTTCTTGAATGGGACCAGTTTGGCAAGTCTGGATTAAATCAGAAATTATACAGTGCAGTGTCTTGAAAAGCTGCCATTACAATGAGTTTACACACATAAATAAAGCTTTCTTCTGTTGTCTTTCTAAAAGCAAAATTTCAGGGGTATACAAGATTGTCAAGTTTGGTAATTTTAAGGATTTTGGCAGTATGTTTGAATATGATTTATGGTCTGTTTCAGCTGTCTAATTTTTCATGAAATCTTCTGCATGGATCTGTCTGTGGCTTTTTTCAGTAAACCTTTGGTACTTTGTTTCGTTAGGCTGAGGTCATAGTAAGATATGATGGCATCCTTACTCTTTTGCTTTAGTTTTTCTTGGAATTTAAAACTTGGTTATGAAGCTTGGTGAATTTTCCTGTCTTTGTTTAGAAGCATCACAAATTGAAAAATACTGACTTATCAGCTAAACTTTCCTTTTTTTTCAAGTAACTTCCTAATCTTTCTTTGGAGTGCAGGTTGTTACTGTTTGTCTATTCTGACTTGCTTTAAAAGCTGCCAGGAGAGAGGGGCCATGATAGTCTGGGAAGAGGTAAATGATCAACTACTGCAAACTAAACCATGCATCTGTTACACTGTGGAAAAAACTCCTGTTAAAAAGCTAAGCATGTTTTTCCTCAAGTGGCAGGAAGGCACTTGAAAGATGGTTGGGAGGAGTTAGTGATAGAAATGTGTGTATTTAGATTTATTGCAAGCTTTCTAAAATACTCCTGATTTCTTGATCTTGCAGAGACTCCAACCGTCATGTTAAGGTAAAGCAGAAAAGTGCAGTGCTGAACATGCTAAAGAAGTTGGACAAAATAAGGTTCAGAGGTCACAAGAGAGATGAGTTCCTTGATTTAGCAGAGTCTCCAAATGCTTCAGACACTGAATGTGGAGATGAAATCCCGGTGAAGATACCTCGAACGTCAGCTCGAGACAATGAAGAGTTGAGAGACCCTGTAAGTACTCAAATTAGTATCATTATATTATATTATGTTATTTACTTTTCAGGCAGAAAAATAATAGAAATTACTAATTCTTTATCCTTATATTATGGTTGTAAAACTTGAAGATTGTGGGCTAGGAAGTAACTTTCCAGTAATAGGCCTTCATTTTGTGGAAAAATCAATTAATTTCTCAATACTAGAGTTCCTTGTCCCTACTTCTAATTTTAGATGTTGTGAGTTGACAGGTTTGTTAACTTTGGATGTGCTTCTGAATGCTCTCTGGTTTTTATTTGTTTTGTTGAATTACTAATGAACATGTGAAAGAGAAAAGGCAGCCTAAGGAGCTCAGGTCTGCACAAATGGCACTGTCCAGGACTTTAAGGATAAGACTTCTGGTAGCTTCATTAGTGTTAGAAGGTCACACCAGCTCCTTCTTCACTGCAGTGTTGTAACCAGTAGTGCTTCCATGCAATTAGAGCTGGTTTAAACCTGTGAAGGGGGTGCTAAAACGTTTTGGTGCTTATAAGCAGAAGCACCAAAGCACACCTACCTTTTTCAAAGACATGGCTTCAGTAAAAGTTAAATATTCGTTAAAAATGTAAAATAAAATCCTTCTTTAAGTGTTTAAAAATAGCTGTGTATCCATGAGCTTGGAGTGCTACAGTATTAGTTTAGATTTGTTTATATAATTGTATTGTGGAAGTGACTTGGAATTCAGAACTTATATCACCCTTAAAAACTTCCTAGTTTTTATCCCCAAAATGTAATCAGACTGTTGTCTGAAGATTCATTCCTAGGAGCATGGGGCTTGCTCACAGGAAGCTGTAAACTAAGATTTTAAACTGTATATGCTTATGCATCTCCTTTGGGGTTGGCAGCTTGTATCTAGTTCTGTAGCTATTAGCTTTTTTAAATTTAAGTGGGCTTTTATGGTACTACATACAGTCCTGCTTATAGAGGGCTTTTTTGCCAGAATGTTTTTCCTATGATCATGGAACAAACAGGTGGTAATGACAGAGCATGTTTTGGTCACAAAAAGTCTGTTATATGAAAATCCTCAAGCTTCTCAGACAAGGAAATCTGTTAAATGCTACTCCTTTGCTCTTATTCTACTGAAGACATTTATCTGTGGCAATGTTCCTCACTCAGGGTCACCAAATGTGGAATTGGCAGGCAACTCCAACTTGGGAAGAGATGAGAATCTTGACTCCATGTTTCAGAAGGCTGATTTATTATTTTATGATATATATTATATTGAAACAAAAGGATATATTAAAACTATGCTGAAAGAATAGAAGAGGGGTTTAATCAGAAGGCTAGCAAGGAATAGAAAGGAATGGAATGATAATAAAATCTTGTGACTGCTCACAGCTTCAACACAGGTGGCTGTCATTGATCATCAAGCAAAAACAATTTCACATGCTGGGTAAACAATTCTCCAAATCACATTCCAAAGCAGCAAAGCATGGAGAAACTGAAGCTTCTCAGCTTCTCAGGAGAAAAGATCCTAAGGAAAGGATTTTTCATAAAATATGGCTGTGACATTTGTCATTTGTTAAGATGTAAGTATTGTGCATACTGGGACTAATCTCTGATGCTGTCCTTCCAATGTGGTGTTTTGTGAGTTTTTTGTAGGTAAATACTGGCTTATTTTCATTAAACTTCAGGCTTTATGTTTGGTGTTGGTATATATGTCTTTTGTATTTAATCAGAAGTATCTGGATGGCAGAGCTAGAGGCTACAGAAAGATCTGCCTGAAACTCCAGGTACCATTTTCTGTATTTCTTCAGGGGAATAGTAGCTCCTGGGTGGTGTGGAGGGCAGCTGAGGGCACAGCAAGGTAAACTTGTAGTTTTGAATAGTAATAAAGCCTTAACAGATGCACATCTGCAGTGATGATCTCTGTTTTCTCAAAATGTTGAGCTCTGTGTGCTGAGAAGGGAACTTGGAGAAGCATTTACTTTCTGGCTGATTGCATTCTGCTCTAGGCTGTTGTGGTCTAAGTCCTTGCATACAGTTGAGGGCAGTTCTTTAAAATCAGGGAGAAAGAAAGAGAGGAAAGCAGAAATGGCATCGAACTTGTTTTGCTCCGCTCCTGATGTTTGGGAGCTCCAAACCCAGGGTGATGCTGGAACAGCCCAAGAGCAGTGGCTGTGTTACAGATATGAGCAAAATAAGCCAATTGCTATGAGCAGAAAGGTCTGATGTATAAGGGATAAATTTCAGATGGGAATTTTGAGAGATTAGCAGTTGGCCCTCACAGTCATCTGTGCACTCAGTGCTGCTGCCCATCCCTCAAATGAAGGGAGAAGAAATAATCCCCTGTGCTGCAGAGGTGCCAAGAGTAAAGAAAGCAATCCTTATATAGTTAAATCAATATTAAAGTAGTGGTGTCTGAGGTTGTGTAAACAGTGCAATTTTGAATTATTTGTCTGTTTCTTATTGAGATTATATAGTTGAGTTGTGCCTGAAAGGGTTTTAATTCAGTGTCTAAAACTCATAACTTAAATTGCTTGTACATGGTGTTTTATAGGCTCTGTGAGCAACTTAGTATTATACTTGTATTCCACTGATCATTAGAAAACCAAATCTTCTTGGTTTCTTCCTGTTTAATGCCTTTGGGAAACTGTTGAAAGCACACAAAAACCAATGCAAGTCTTCTGTGTAAATGCAAGTCAGGCTACATGTCTTTTCAGATAGATGTGAGCTGTACTGTGCTTCCACTTCTGTTCCTTCATTGTTTCTATTGAAATCTGGGTACAGAACTCATGGTCTTGAAAGAGCAAGGTTAGTGGCTTGGAACTGAGCATAGTACCCAAAATTAGGGTCCTAGCATCTTCACTGTCAGCCATTCCCTAGACAAAGACTTCATCTCTACCCCTCTCTACTTCCCTCTCCTGCCCCTGTCTGGTGTATTATTCATTATGGAGGCATTAAGGAAAGATCTCTGTCTATTAGAACAGCACAGTGCAGTCATATGAGTGAAGAACCCTTCATGGGTTACAGTGCTCTTAAAAATGTGCCTCTTCTGTAGGTATGTATCTGAACTTGACAACAAGTGCAAAAGCTTGATGCAAATGGAGGTTGCAGAGTAAAAAGCCTTGTCATAAAAGCTTGTGATTGCAGAGCCCTGACCATCTGGCAGGAGGAGCATCATCCTCTGTTGCACTTGCAGCAAATGAAGTGAATGCTCAGTCCCAGGGCACAGATTGTGCAGTGGCACTTAGTCCCAACACTTCACATGCCTTACTGAAGTCACACATGTAAAATTCATACCCTGTGAAAAGACAGAAAGGATGGCCAGATAAGGTCATTTCCTGTTCTTTATCTTTAAACTGAGCTTTACCTTAGCTTTAGTTCAATAATAAACATCCTAACCTGTGTTTGGGTAAAGCACCCAGCTAGCTGCTGGTCCAAGGACTCTGGAGGTGGAAGGATTTATATTTTCCTTTGAATTCTCAGTGGTTTCTGAGAGTTTTTGTTCAAAAAAGAGTTTTTGAACTAGTTTGGATTCAGCTTACAGGCTGGCTGCTTGCTTGTGTGGGTTTCCCCCTCTCATTTAAGTGCCCCAGCTACCAGATATGCCTTGAATAGGAGATACTTTCTTGGGTCCCTGTGGGTGTTTGGATGCTGTGATCAGATCATTGCCAAGACAGCAGTACTGGTTAACAAATTTAACTCTCTGCTAAGCATCTCTTTCAATTCCTGAATGGCTTCCTAGATTTCTTCCTTCATTCCCTCTTTACCATAGCTGGTTGTTTGTTTTTTTTTTAAGGCAAGGATATTAGACACTCTATGCAGCACTGCTCTTTCTGCATTGTTTTGTAAAATCACCACAATTGCAAAATAGGTAGAGGGAGGAACCTGGTCCATTCCAAATCAATTAGCATGTGATTTGTTGTGACATTAGAAATTGAGGCAATGTTGCTTGCTCAGTAATTAAAGTCCCCTTTATTCAGTGCTACCCTTCCTGTTTGTACAGAAGGGGAGACAAGATACTGTTCTACATGCAGGTGTATGAATGAATGTGTTGCAGACAGATCACGTCCCCTTCACAGAGCAGAGAAAGAACAAACTGTGTTTAAACCTGTAGAGGCTGGCACTAACCTGACAGTGAGAATTACTGGTAAAGCTCTCTTGTATCTGGCATATTGTACTGAAAGCAGTCTAATCTACTTATGCAAGTTCCCTGCCAGTGTGCTAGGATTAAATCTGAGTTACTGTGGTACAGAAAACATTACTTTAATTGTTCTTGCAGTATAGCTTGCTTTTCCCTGACACATGTCAATTAAAACCTCAAATGCTGCTCTGTTGGTCATCTCATTTACAGGGATTGGAAGGTACAAAGCATGATGCAAACATTACAGTTAAGAAGTTAAAGTCTCTGAATCTGGCTGGCATTAGATTTTAAAAAATTTATGTAGACTATAGCTGTGGTTTAGGAGCATGCCAGTATGGGTGTGCTTCCATGAATAGCTACTAAGAATTAACTATTCATGCAGATGCTTTCATTCTTAAGCAATGTTGTTGAGTTTTTCCTTTTCTTACAGCAGGTAATTGCATCATTCATGGGGAGCCCTTTCATAATTTGAAGTAAGAAAATGCACATGAAGTGCAGATGAAAAACTCAGGAGGCTAGAACTTCATGAGACAAGCTGTGTAGTTTGTTGTATTGCTGAAGACTTCTCCCCTCCTCTTTTTTCCTCAAATGAATGCAAGTTAAAAATTTCTATTTTAAACTATCTCTTCCCTGTGTTGTGTCCCAGCCACTTTCTGGGCTCTAAGGAGTGACTTGAGTGGAGGATTTTACCCCCTGCATTGGCATGTTGTGTCCTCACTGCTCCTCATCCTTTTGAGAACTGCTCTTCTCCAAGGAAACCTCACCATTTTGTGAGATATCCCTAGAAAAATCTCCCACATACATATGATGTTGTGGAAGGAAATTAGAAGCACAGAGTTGGGCGGTCGTGTTTCTGTGTGATACTGAAGTTATGCTGTGCTGCAGGTGGAGAGGACAGATCCACATCCACTTAGCTGGGAAGTGACTGGGACCCTTTCTGTGGCTGTACAGCAGCAGTGGCAGCACACAGAACAAAATCCCAGGGCCTGCAGGATGGAGGGGTTTTGGAGAGGGAGGGCAGAGAAGTCTTGGGCTGGGAAGTGCTGTGTGAAAAGCCTGAACTGCAGATGGCTTTTGGAAAACACTTTTGTGGGGAGATGTGGGTTTTAGATGTGGAGCTGGATGTGGCTCGGACAAGCAGCCCTGAGCTCTGCTAATGGCTTACAGGCAGTCTGTTGTCATCAGAAATGTTCCTTTAACCCCTCTGTCTCTGTGTTCCCCTCGGGCATTTCTCTGTCTTCCTAGGCACTGCCAGGCCTTCTTCTCATGGTCTTGGCTAAGTAATAACGATTGCCAACCTTTTAAGAGGGCTCCTGTGTCAAATGCTGTCAAAGCTAGAGAGGCAGAAGGAAAAGCAGAAATCTGTGGAAGCCTTCAAGGCTTTTACTGTGAGTCAGGAACTGGAAAGGACATCTGTACAGGGCAGTGTAGGTAATCCAGCCTGAGTCCCAGCACTGTCCACAGAGGCAGCAGAGAGGAGAAACCTTTACTCAGATAAAACTGGAATTAATACCAGGATTTTGATAACTTGTGAATTGATCCAGATATGCTAGCTTCAGACAGAGGGACTTTTTTGAATTCAGAGGCAGGCAGTTGACCTTCAGCAAATGTAGAGACATTATTTCTTGTTTTCTTAGATGTGTTGGTGTGGGGAAAAAGCTTCACTGACAGAGACATCTGCTTAAATGTTTTCTATATCACTGTCCTGGGCATCCTCAGTTTTTCAGAGTGTTTCTAAATGGTACTCATAAAATGTTGTGGTAATGTTAATTTTGGAAATTGGGTGCACCACCAAACTTGTGTCACTGTGTATCTTAATAAACCATTTTATTATTATTACATGTTAGTTACATTATCTTGCTCCTAGTATTCTAGTGAGCACCCTTATGTTTTAACTCAGTGGATTTTCTTTCTCTTTTGTTCTCCTCTCCAAGTTAGAAGCTTTGTAGCTAGTTTAAAGATGTGTACCTTCTGATTTTTAACCTGTCTGTGGATGTCAGGCTGCTTAGGTCCAATGCTTTAGCAGATAAACATATTTGGAAACCCTAAGAATGAGTCATGTTAACTGGTATCACTCTCCCCAGTGCTCTGCACCTCTTCCTCAGAGGCACTGTTAAGGTATCCTGGGCTTTAATTATTCACTCAACAGCTCTGAAGAAGCAAAAGCAGAGCTGGTCCTCCAGGCATATTTCTGAAATGTAGCACATCTTTGGGTAAAATATCTTGAGTACCTTCAATGAGGATGAGAACTTGAATATGCTTAGGTACTTGCTAGCCCCTTTTTTTTCCTGTCTCCTCCCTCACCTGGGGTGGGGACCAGCTGCTGTCTAAGCACGGGGCTGATGCCCAGAGAGTTCAGGCACATTCCTTTTGAGTACAGCTCCTTGCTCCTTGTCCTGTATGTGATTTTATTATTTAAGCAGTGGCATTGATTCTTCAGACAGCTCCCTGTGAAATCCTGCGTGCTGGGAGCAGAGATTGTCCCTGTGTGCTAGATGTGGGTGTACAATACAGAAAGCCATGCATTAACACCTGGGCAGCAGTCTGAACTTTAATAACACTTCCCTTGTGCCTGCCCATGTTGTAAGGGTGCTGCTTTTCAGCTTCAGCAGCACCATCCTCCTTGGGGCTCTCCAAATGTCTGGCAAGTGATAGCACTAAATCTTGCAGTGTAAATAAATACAGCCCAGCTCAGTAGATAAGAGATCAACACAGAGGTCAATTTGCATCCTGTGCTCATCTGAAAAGAGTCTCTGATAATCTTCTGCAGTGGCTGGAGCAGTTGCAGATGGCATCTCTCACTGCACCTCCCTGGCTAAAGGCAGGAGTGATGGGGAAATGTGGGCATGGCGAGGGGGACGCTGTGCTGCAGCTCCTGGAGTGAGGACTGCCCTGGGCTCTGTCCCTCTCTGCTGTGCTGTGATTCCTGCCAGATCCAAAGTGGATCTGCTGAGCTAACAGCTTCTCCTCCTCGTCAGGGCCAGCAGCGTTGACAGAGTGCTGTGTGGGTGGGTGCTGCTTGGGGGACTGGAAATAGCATCTCTGCTTGGCACTGTGTTCAGCAAGCCCAGGTGGGGACTTGGTGCCAGGTAAATGCTGGGCAGTGACTGCCTGCAGATTGCTAATATGTCTGCACAGACAAATTCTGAGGCTTTAACTCAGGATCTGTTCTTAAACTCAGTTTCAAACAAGAAAACAGATGTTTAATAGGTATTTCCACACTGTTTTATCTTGAAAGTACAAATCCATCCCAACTGTGAAAAGACAACTTTGCTGTCAGTAAGCTTTCTGCACATCTTTCCTAAAACATAGAAAATGTCTGAATTTAATGTCTCCTGTAGATTACTTGAATTTATATATGTATGTAATTTAAGCTGTCATGGTTAAATGTATGCAAGCTGGTGTTTGAAAGGAATGCAGTTCCTATGTGTTTTCAGGGTTCAAACAATGAGTGGATAATAGTCAGAATATGTAAATAAATTCCTTTTTATCTTGAGATCATTTTTGAGAGGTAGGCTTCTGCAATCTATCCCTTTGGTTTTGAATACAAGCTGCTAGAGAAGCTCCTGTAATTCTCATTGACAGATTTTTCATACCTGGTGGGGGCTGTACACAAGCACCGAGCAGCCATTACCCAGGAGATGCCCTCACCCACCCTTTCCCCTGCTGTCTGAAAATGCCCACTTTATGAGAGAAAGAAGGCATCACCTGCCTTCTGCTCTGTGGCCTTGGGGTTTTTCTGTGTTTAATTCATGGGGGTGGACATTGTCAGTGGTTTCACTAACCAATTAAATTGCTTTTTAATTCCTGCTTTCTGCAGTATTTTCAGTATTCTGCTGAGTTCATTCAAGGGGTGCTGGTAAATCTGTTGAGGCATGCAATCTTCTGGTTTCCCACTCCCCTGGCCTGCCAGGGTGAGCTCCTGGGCACCAGAACATCCTTCTGCAGTAACTGGGAGAGTTACTGTTGTGGGGGAGTGGGGAGCCCCTTCCTTGAGAGATCTTGAAAATTACACATTCCATAGATGGATATTAAAATATACAATATGTGTTTCCCAGTAGCTCAGTAATTATCTAGAAAAGTATTACTTTTACTGGCCTCACAATTTTATGTTTAAAGTGACCATTCATTCTATGGGAAGAGGAGAGGAGTAGTATAAATATGGCTTTTCAGTCAGCAGAAGAAGGGATTAAATGATGGTGCAGTAGAACTGGTGAGGGTGGTGGTGGTGGGAAATACTTGTTTTCTGTGGCTTCCCAAGGTTTGCAGAAGTGTGTTCTGTAAATTCACATTTGATTAGCTTTCATTCGCTTATTTTGGTAATCTGATGCTGACAGAGGCATGTAGAGTTGTTAATACTTGCATGTTTCTCTCATGCTTGTTTCTTTACTGCCCCAGAAAGCAGTTGATATATTTAAATGACACACACACACAAAAAAAAAGAATTCCTTCTGAACTTTCAATATGTTCTGGCTTTCTTATAGGCTGGTCCAGGGACCACCATCATGGCTTCAGGAGTCCAGGATTTTAACAGAACAGAGTCTGACAGACTGAATGAGATCAAAGGTCACCTGGAAATAGCCTTACTGGAGAAACACTTTTTACGTAAGTATAAAATGCTCTGTGGAGAGGAATAGTTTTGGACTTCTGAAATAATGTTTCTCTAACAGTAGGAGCTGGCATCAGAATTTTGAGGTGTGCTGATGTGCAGATAGCACGTGAGTTTATGCTTCCCTGAGAAGAGCTCAAAAGCATTCCCAGGGTTTCTGGGTCACTTGGGTATTTTTTCCTCATTGCATTCCTCACAACATACTCACTATGTGACAAAAGCTGCGTACTTGAAGTCTGGATGTTGACATCTGCAGGTTGGCTTAGAACTATGTCAACCTTAATGTGCCTGCAATAGGTGTTTTGCTTTCTAGTAGTAATTGCTAAGAAGAGATTTATGACAGGGAGACCAGTTCATTTTCGTGGCAGCTGTTTCAACAAATAATGCACCTTAAAACATATGTCACTTAACATTATGTGTATTATTGGTAAGTGGTGTAAGAAATACAGAGAAGAGGGTCTGGAGATTTAAAGTGCTGGTTTTTTGGGTTTATGCTTATATATGTGTACATATGTGTGTATAATGAGAAAAAGTTGTCATTCATGGCAAGGGGAAGCTGCAAGATTTTGGGGATTTTATCTCAGCAGGTCTGAACTGTTGATTTATAAGACAAGATAGTTAAAAACAGAAAAACAGAAAACAAAATAACTTGATACAAGTAGAGATCTCTGTAATAAACTAATGAGAATTCTTGCTCAGTTGCTTCCCAAAATGGCCATTTTAATATTTTGGTTTTGAACTTCAGAGTATGAGGGTTGTTTTTATGTCTTCAAAGCTTGTCAGATATTTTCTAAGGAGTAGAAATAACAAGACTATAGATTCTGTTCAATTTCTAGGCTATAATCCAATGACAAGACTTAGGTTTTTATCTTCAGCATGTTCTCAAGGATTTGTCATTATTTTTCTGTGACTTGTTTTTCACTTGGCAATACTTCTTTGATATGTTTTCCCCCTGATGTGTATAAGAGGGAGGCCTGATAAAGGAGACTGGGCAGGAATTTATAACAAGCTGCTGTCAGCTTCCACTGATACCTGGAGAAGGTGTCATGGTTGGAATGTCAGGTAAAAACTGAAAGAAATGTTTGACTTGCCTTGTTAGTTTCAGTGATTTACTTGATTTTTATTTAACTATTTGGTACAGAGTTACCATGTACTCCTTCCATCCCCAAAGATACATTGCTTAAGCCCCTGTTACACAGCTGTTTTTTAGGCTAGGTTGGACACATGTGATTTCTCCGTGCAATCTAATGTGCAGTAGAAACAGCAGGACTTAACAGAACTGATTTCTGATTTGAAATGGGATGTGCTTTTTGATGTAAAAACATGGTAGGGCTCCCAAGCGCTTCCGTGGCTGGTGAATTCATTCTCCTTCTTAGTATGTTCTTACAGTAACTAAATGGGGCACACAGGTTTGAGAATATTGGTAGTCTTCAGGTTCCTGCTGTAATTTGAAAACCTTCTGATCAACTGTTACTTGTAGCTGAATCATTTTTCCTTTGCACAGAGCTTTGTTGTGAACTCCAAGGTGAAGGATAAGGAGGATAAAGTTTCCCCTTTGTGTAAACTTTGAGCAGATGTTTGGGGGTTCAGGCCAGTGGGATGGTTCAGCTGAGTGCCTTGAGTCAGCCAGGGTTGTCTCCAGCCCTCACTACTTCAGCAGAGCCTGATGTTAGCTGTAGGTGAAATAACAGCATTGTCCTGACAAATTGGTTGTAATTCTCTATATAAAAGCAATAGTAAGAGTCATAGACTGGTTGAGAAATAAGTAAAATAAAGCTTATCCCTTATTTGGCCACTTTCCATTCAAAATTTTGGGATGAAATAGGTCACCATGTTTGTCAGTTGGAGTGAAGTAGGAGTTCAGCTTTTGCATATGGCTCCTCAGTTCTTACCCTTCCTTTTTCCTTCTCTTTTGAGTTGGTTTGGGATTTTTGATACTAGAAATCCTTCATTACTGTTTTCTTCCCAAAAATGAACTAATGGTGTGAAGAAAAACATTCTTGAAATGTGCAGTTCGTTCACTTCAGTTTGCCCTTGGAAGAAAGCCTGATTATTATTTTTTTCAAATCCTATTGCTGCAGTAGGTGATTTTTAGGAAGACTAGTTGCTCTGCAGTATTTCCATACTATTTTTGACTATGGAATCCCTTAAGGACACCTTGCTATGATTGTGATTTTGCATATTGTTTGCCAGGTCCACATACTCCATTTCCTCCAGCTGGGCATGCAAAAGTCAAAGCCATTTCTAGTTTGTGAGGGAAATATATAAAGTTTCATGCATTTGCTTTTTAATGTGCTGTGGTTCTACTTGTTATCAGCTTGATTCTGACTTTTTTTTGGTCTCTTCTATACTTTTATTTGTATTGATGTCATCAAGCAGGAGGTTCAAGGAGGAGAGATTTCCTCTCAGCTCTACGTCATGTGTGATGTACACACACATTACACAGCTGCAGGTCGATGTGGGTCTGTAATTTGAGGTGCCTGGCTAAAGTCTTTCTCTAAACTCCATTCACTGTTAGTAGGCAACAGCAATGGGTGCAGTTTGGCTGAGTAGCACATTCAGTGAAACACATCCCAAACCTCACTGTAGCCTCTCCAAGCTGCAGGGGAAATCCAGAGCAAGTAGGTATGGAGAGAAGCTGTTGTCTCTAAGGGGGAAATATCTTCATCTGAGATGCCAGATGAATGTCTTCTTTAGCAAAGAGGTAATCCAGACTCCCAGAGATGTGAAGATGGAGAGGAATTGCTTAGCATGTGCAGAGCTGTAAATGCAAATCAAATGTGTCTAGAAATGCAAGGGATTTAAGCTGTGGATTGACAGGAGGCTGAGGCATGCAGAGAATGGGATCTTGGATAATGTCTTAAGCAAGGGGCAGGGATCATCTGATTCTCCCAGCTAAAGGGGCTAAAGTTGCTTTTCCTGTCTGTGTGGGAATGGTCTTAATCTCTTGATCTAAAGGCTCATTCTGAGCCTTATTATAGGAATGCTGAAAATGTGCCTGTTGGGTTTGTGGTATTGGAGTGGGTTCCTTCAGAAGAAATCTTGGAACAGCAGCTGAATCAAGAGTGCAAAGGGCTTAGTCTGCTGGAGTTTCCAGTGCATGTGGTTGGAAAAAGCTTTGTCTTGGAGCTGGGACAATCAGAATCATTTATTTCTAAAGGACTTCCTGTTATTTTAACCTAGTTTTTCATACATGTGAACACTGCCTTGGGCTAGTTAAGGGCTCAGTTTTGGAAGGCAACTACTGACCCAGGGCAGTTAGATTGATATGCTAAGATTAGTAGTTTGCAGTTCAAAACCTAGTTGTATCTTAACAAAAAATAAAATTGTACCTGCTGCTGTTGCATTTGAAAGACAAAACAACCAACAAAACAATCTTTCTGCTTTTGCACCTTTTTTGTTTGAGGTAAACACCTTGCTTCCTTGTGCCTGCTTATAGAGGGCAGTTTTGGAGATATCAGTGCTCTTGTCCTGGTGCCACAAGGTGCTTTGTAAGCACACATGCATCCTGTGGTTTATATGAAGTATTAGCTAATTCTAATTCAAGGGTGTTGAAACCTTTTGCAATGTGGAATTCAGCAGCTCAGGAAAGAGGAGTTGGTAGCACCAGCTGAGAGTGAATAAACCTGGTGACTCTTAGAGAAGAGGGTTAGTCATGGACTGTTAAATCAAAGGAACGTCACATGAGGATGAGGAGTAGTAGAAGGAAATATAATTCTCTCCCAAAAGGGTTTTTGCATTCCACACCACACAGCTGTCTGTGGCAGGATGCTTTAAGGTCTCACCAAATCAGTGGTCTCAGTCATGATGTTTATACCACATGACAAAAGAAGTTGGGATTATGTTGCTTTCCCACTGAAATTTCTGCTGTGGCACACTGTTCATCCTCATGCCTTTTTGAACCATTTATGTGACTAACTCCACAGGATTTTCTCTGGCTTTCACTTCACTTTCTGATAGAAATGACCTGATGATTCTTTCTAAGAACAACCTAGAAGAATACTGACCTCATGGAAATAGAGCTCTAGAAAACCATACATGATTCTCAGGCAGAACTGGCATGTTAGAAAGTGTTAAACCTCAGAGGCCAAGCGTGTGCTGACCAGCAAAGGACCTATGCTGAAAAGTCCAGTTCTGTGCAGAAATGCTTATACCTCCTCAAACAGTGCCAATCATTCTGTGTGAGGAGTAGGCAGTGAAGCTGCCCAATTACCAACTGTGTCAGAGCACCTTCTCTTTAATTTCCCCTGATGTGAGGGTCACACCAGCTGCAGTAGCAGAGCTAGAGAAGAGCAGAAGAATAGATTCACTGCATTGGTTTTGCTCTTTTCATACTGACTTAGCAGCCTGTAGTCTGAACCTCAGGTTCAGAAATCATGAAGCAGAATCTAGAGCTGATTTGAGCTGATTTACATAGCAGGTGAAGACCCTGGCAAGAGAATAAGCAGCTGCTGTGTTTATCTGAGAGACCCAAATCCCAGCTGTGGGCCATAATGGCCATTCCTTGCTACATGGTCAACCCTTGGCAGGTGATGCTGCACCAAGGGCTCTGAAATGAAGTGTGCTGGTGCTGGTGAGTGCTGAGGGTGCTGTGGCACTGGAGTTACCCTGGGTTTCTCACATCCTTTACTCCTTCCTCTAAACTTCCTTTCTTTCAGTTTAAAATCCTGGACTCCTTAGCACTAAAAATGTATCCCTGGGAGATTACCTGTCTCTTTTGAGATTGTAGAGTTCCTCTGATGAAGACTGGTTTGCCTATGGTGACTTTTGGGAAATCTTTAATGTTTATCCTGGGCACCTAGAGTAGACACAGTCAAAAATATGTGAGTCCAGCCTTTGCTATAGTGCTGTCTCTTTACTAGAGCTGCTCTCATTTGCTTCCTAACAAAATTTAAAGTTTTTCTAGGTCTGACTTCTGTCTGGGAGAATTCTCAAAAACTACAGAAAGTTTCTTAAGAGATGTAGGAAAGATTTTGCTTATACCCAGAGATACTCAATGTGTATGTTGAGTTCTCATACTCAACGTGTATGTTGAGTTCATTTCTAGCCTTCCTGGGAAAAAAAAAACCAAACCAAAAAAAAACCCCTCCAAAACTCTGACTTCATTTTCCTGGAAACACTTGGAAGAGGGAGTCATGAGCAGTTGTTTGGGGGTCAACAGGCCTCAATACAGACTAATGAGCATTCAGATCTCCATTTCTCATCTTCAAAAACTCTGCTCTGACTGGTGGAAGAGACAGATTAGGCTTTTGCTCACTCTCAACTTGACTTCCCAGAGCATGAGGTTCCTGAGACAGGGGAGAGGGACAGGATGTGACTCCATGCCAGTACAGCAGCAGGCTGGGGTCCTGGGCTGTTCCTTGGTGTGAGCCTGGCTTGTGCAGTCTGCCCTTGTCATTGTACAAAGGATGCACTTGGTGATGATGTAGGGGATGGTGCTGTACGTGAAGATGCCCAAATGCTGCAGGATCTTGTATTGTCACACTGCCTTTCATGAGGCTGATGGACCACAAAAAATGCAGCACAGTGCTCAGAGCGATGTCGTGTTCGAGCTGCTGTGGAGCCTTGAACAGATCCCACCTACACACTCTGTTATGTGTGTGGGCTGTGCCTATTTCTGCCTTTTTTTTTGGGTGCCCAGCTTGGCTTTGATAATTGCAGAGATGGTGTGAAAACCCAGGCAGGGTCAGCACTGTTGTGCCTCTCCCTTTTGTATAACTGGGACAGAGATTTTGGGAGCTCCATGTGGAACCTGCATTTCCCTGCTCAGCTTAGTAACACAAAAGCCTTGGAAGAGCCTGCTGCTATTCCTAAGCCAGACATTATTTCAACATTTATAGACTGTTTCACTTCTGCCAAAACCACAGAGTGAAAACCATTCCTGCAATAATGACAACATTTTTGCAGCTCTGTTTATTTTAGGTGGGTTTTGCAACACTTCTGGCATTTTTATTCTCTGAAATTCTGAAAATTCATAGAGGAGCAGTATTTTTCTTTGCTTTTAAACTGAACTTTTAAGTGTATCTAGCAGCACAAAACTTTCCACTTGGTGTTTTGAGAAGGGGGTCTGTCTCAGTAAGCTATATTTTCAGGAAGTGTAATTTAGAATCCTTCCCTAATGAAGGGGAAATGATCCAGGTCTGTGTCTATTACAACATGAAAAAGCTCCACTGAAAGCACTAAATGTAAATGTAAAGTTACTAATTGGTAGTTAGCTTAATGATTTTGTACAAACCTTAGCAATGGCATCTTAGTTCTTTCTAACCTCACCCACTCCAAGTAGGACATGACAGGAATGGTGAGAGAGGAGGCTGGAACAGCCTGCACAGAGGAAGAAGACTTTATAAAATACGATGTGTTTTGTAAATCAGTCTTCCTGATCACATGAAAGAGGTCACTTTATATGAAACTCTTGGTGTTGAGGTGAAGAGAATACCTGTGAATATTAACTGACTGAGGGAGGATGCTGCTTCAGACTCTGCCTTCCCTCCACTGTCTCTGGATCAGAGTTGGCTTGTTTCTTATCAGCAGAGCAGGAGCCCTGTCAGCACGCTGCTCCCTGTCCTGTAGGCATATGCAAAGAGGCTCAAAAACTGGTCTTTCAAAGCTCTCCTTAGTGTAAGTACTGGGGCAGGAGCTCTGTCTTTGGAAGAGCAAAGGGAAGCACAAAGGAACGATGGAAACAACGCAAAGCAAAAAGCGATTGTTTAACTGCCAAACCTGTGTTAAAGTTTTTAAAGGGAAATTGGCATGACTGGTTCTGAAAATGACAGGTCACTTCTTTGTTTTGATGTGTGCAGACTTAGCTGGAGAAAGGTGATATTGAAAATGTGGGGTTTATATTTAAGCATTTCACTTCTCCACTCTACCAAATGCCTGTATAAAGTGGGCAGAGAGGAGGGAAGGATATACACTCAGTAAAGATACTTAATCATTAATGATTCTGTCTGCCTTTTGGCTTTTTATGACACCAATATTCCTATTAGAAAATCTTTTTCTGCTGTATGAAAGATTAATGCAAACAAGCAAGAGGCTTGACCACAAGGGAAAGCCATTAAATTGACAAACCAAGGTGTTCACAAATGAAAAAAAACAAAACAAAAAAATAAAAAAAGAGGAGTTCTTCCAGACCAGTTGTTGTTCATCTCTGGAAGAGCTATGGAGAACAAGAATACTCAAATCCATTTTGACAAAGGACATTTTTAGGTTCTTCTTCATAAAATCCTTAGAGCAATCCTCCTAAGCAGTGAGCTTTAAGATTCCCTAGTGAAGTGTAGAAATCCAAGCATGAAACAAACATGACCGTAAGAGGTGACTTAAGGAAGAAAGGACAGTTAATGAAGTAGAGCTGCTAGAGTGATGGCTTAAATAAGCACTTTGCCAAGCATCTGGCATGCAAAGAAGTAGAATATCTCACAATGTCTGGTAATGTTTTATCTGAAATCTTTTGGGTAGATTTATGATAAGTTCTTTGGCAATCTCCATGGTTCTCAAGTCACTGATGGAAAGAACATACGCCCTGGAGAAGGAGAATCATGGATTAGAAGCAGCACAGGTAACAAATAATGCACAGTTAAGCTGTATCTAGTTGTAGCTGTGAATTGTGACCATGCCTTCAGAGGAGTTAGGTAAATTCCAGAGTAAGTGTAAGCAGGAAAAAAGCAGATTAGGGAATTCCATTGCAGGTTCTTCCTCCATCACTGCTTGTTGGTCAGACAATATTCTTTGTTTGTCCTTGCTTTATCATAAGTGATGGAGCTGTTCCATGTCTTTCACAGCACTGCCATTTGCTGCTGGTTTTAATGATGAAGACTAAAAGCTCCTCAGTGTCTATGATGATAAAAATATCTGATGTTTTCAGACTCCTGACATTTTGTTAGTAGTGTCATATAGTGGGTTTACCTTGGGACAAAGTTAACATATTAGCTTTCTGTAGGAATGAGGAGTCTGGCAAGGGTGGAAGCTGCCTGCCCTGGAGACAGCTCCCAGCCCCATCAGCACAACTGGTGAGATCCAGACTGAACGTGTGTGGTTGGGATTTAATGTATTTAGTAACAATTAAATAACATACTTGAACTCAAAGGGTTGTAAGGAGATTTACCATGATTAACATAGATGTAGAAGGGTTATTTTTGTCCTGTTAAGTACTGGTGTTTCCCCATGTAAATATGACAGGGTTGCACACATGCTTTTTGCTGTTTCTAGTTTTTAACTCAGATTAAATTCCTTAGATTTAACACTAGACTGAATTCAGGTAGCTAGAAACAGTGACTGGCAGTCTCTAGCTCTGCTCTGAAATAAATTTTTGGTCACTTTGTCCCAGAGGGGGATTTTGCAGCATACCTGTAGGTCTAGGAAGAAATGGTATTATATAAAACAGCTATGAGGAGGCTCCCTAATCTACCTCCAATCCTGGGATTAAGGGAAACATCCGCTTTACTGCACAAGCAGTTTTGAATTAGAAATCCAACATTCTGCCACGCCTTTCTAGCCTGATGTATCATCCTTCTTTTCTAAACACCACTCACATTCTGTTCAGTCACTAAATACTGAATACTAAACACTTGGGTGTTAAAGTGCTTTTTATCAGAACATTTCTTACAGGTGAATATTCTGAGGAGCAAACTGAAATTTTTCATTTGCTGTAGTGGCTGATGTTGTAAGATGATGCAACAAAAACACTGGGTGCTGCTGTCTTGTAGCAGTTTCATGGTATCAGCTAAGCTTTTTGAAATGCTAAGTCTTTCCATTTCAGTTGTCAAATCCTAGGAGTTCAGGTGCAACACTTCCATTACACTTCACAGAGGATAAAATGCTGTAGATAAACTGAAATGGATAAGTTTTTTTGGTAGCCTGTGAGATACATCACTGATGATGATCTTTACTATGGGGTCAATTCTCGTAGGGTTTACAGTGCAATAAGAAGTGTAGTGATTACTGTCATTGAAACACCACTGTTGCCTTGTCTCACAGACTTTTATAGCTCATTTTCAAAGAGCAGTAGCATCCAGATATTGTTCTGATTTTCTACGCAAGTTGACTTTGCTAGAGAGCTTCTAAAGCATTTTTTTCAGAGTCACACTTGCTGTCCAAACCTAGAGTTACCCAGTGTGTAGGTATTTAGAGGTTGTGACTGAGTTCATAGGCTTCTCTAAGACTCAAGGGCATGGAGGTTTTTTACTCTAAATTCTCTACTTCATTACATATTGTGACAAAAATCATGGCTAGCAACAATATCTATGATTTATAACTCAAATATATATATATATATGTGTGTGTGTGTGTATAAAAATATATATTAGGCTATTACAAATTCCTGGGAGCAATCAATAGTATGGCAGCAACCAAATATGTGTATACTGTTACAGGCTACTGCAAACTTTCACTAATTAAGCAAACTTTCCAGTAAAACCACAGAAAATGTAATTATGATGGATTATTTATATGCACATATAAAAATGTTTACATTAATACCAGTATCCAGCTTATTGGACAGATGTCAGAATGGGCCAGACCATCCCAGATGTTGGAGGAAGCTGTCCTGGGTGAGGGTCCAAGATTTCTTAGAAAGTTTGTGTGAAGGGTTCATCTCGTTTAGGAAAGGACAAGTATGTGCAGCATGCAAAGTTCTTGGAGAGAGAAGTTTTGTTTTGGATAAAAATTAAGTCATATTAGACAGAAATAAGGAAGTGTAGGACTTTGCCACTTCAGCAGCCAATAGATGCTGTTAATTTCTATATTTCACTTGGAATAGCCAATATAAGTTGTTTTCTGTTCTCTCAGTACAATTATTTTTCTAGACTGTTTTCTTTTTCCTGCAGATAAAACAGCCAATGGTAATTACCAAGTCTTACTTCCTTAGGATGCTTTCCCTGTTTTTGGACTACTTTTCACCTTTTCAGATGATAAGTGGCTGTTGTGTTTCCTTGTTTTTGTGCTTATCAATGCTATCTCAGGGTGTCTCAGGTTTGTAGGTACCAGGCTGTGCATTTCAGAGAGGCCAGCTGCACTTTTCAACAGTGCTTCTGGTTCCCAGGTGTGGTTCCCAGGCATACCAGCATTTTCTCTGTCAGTATTTCAGCAGACACTTTCTTCTTTTAGTAATTTCCCCCCTCTAACCAGGTCACCTTCATGGCTGCTCACTTCACCTGAGTGTCCAGCTAAGACATGCACTGAGCCTCCAGCAGTATTTTAATGTTTCTTGCCCTGGAGGAGATAGTGAGCCACGATGGATGTGCCTGGGAAAGAAATTATGGAAACTGATTAATCTGGAACCTTGAAGCTTGATGTTTCATGTTTTATCATTTTGTGTGTGTGCAGAGGGGAGAGGATGTTTGAATTTTGACTGACTGAAGATGAAATCCAAGGAGCCCTCTATTCTCATCATCATGGATGGTACTCATCTGTAAAACTCAGTAGACAGATACCATGGTGAAATATTCTTGTGTATTCTTCTCAGGGGTCCATGACCTCTGCTCTTTGTAGCCAGCTTCAGTCATTCTGCAGGAGGGCTCTTCAGGGACAGAGAAATTTGCTTTGAAAGTGTAGATGAGCTTGGCCAAATGGTAGATTATTTCAGGGGAGAGAGCAAGGAAGAGCTTCCCCCCCCTTCCCTTCTCTGTGGCCTCTGTTGCTTAGCAGACTCAGGAGTATTTAACTAACTGAACACGAAGGTTTTGCAGTGCCAGACCACACTGCTGCCAAAGTAGCAACAAATACTGCTTTAAGGGCTTGATGAGATGGATTTGGATTGCAGTCATGTATGGGAAAGTTAGGAAGTGCTCTGAAATGTGAAGCTATGACAGTCCTTAAGGATTGGATGTTGTATTTTTTGTTTGTTTGTTTTATAGGAGTTCTGCCTCTTTCACTGTGCACCCTTTAACTCTGCCTCTTTCCATATAGAATACTTGGCACTGCTTGTCCTTTTTGGAGGACAAGAGGTACAATTTCTGGAGGTTTTGTTTTGGTTTTAGTAGTACAAGATGTAGCACAATCAGAACAGCTGGAATTAAGGAAGCTGGAAAATCTGACTTTCAAGGACACTGAGGTTAATTTATAATTTGTGTGGTTTTTTTTATGTACACAAAATGCATAGTCACTTCCTCTTTAATCAAACAAAAAATGCGTAATGAAGAATTTTTTCCCTTTAATGGTCTTGAGAAGATAGTGTCTCTATCAAGCTTTGGAACTTTCTGTGATATCTGCATGATATTGCACAAGCTCCAGTGCAACAGATGTTTCCCCTCAGCTGTGTGCAGGCTCTTGTTCTGAAACAAGGCAAGCCCTTGAAAGTAGGGTAAATTAATTATAAATTTTAGTTTTCTTGTTGAATTTAAAATTCCTTGTGGATATGTCATTAGGAGCAGCCCCATGTAGAAGTCTGCCCTCATATCCATATCTGGACAGGAGAGACAATACCTTCTGCACCAGTGACATTTCCCTGCCCCACCCCTGGGGGTTCTCAGTTTCAGTTGCTGGGGATAAGGTGGTGATTTCTGTGCTCCAGCTCCTCCTCCCAGGGTCACCATCTCTCGGGGGAGATGGGTAACAGCGCTCCTGTCTTTGTGGTGGAGTTCAGTTGTGGAAGCCATAGTGTTGTCCCCTTGATTCATGTATCTTCTTCCCATGTCCCCTAATTCTGTGCTCTGAAGCTCCTGCTCTGCTGCAGGACAGTCAGCAGATGGAGTGACTGGACACCCTGCACAGGGCCTGCTGCAGGGCACGGAGAGTGCCTCAGTTCCTCTGGACATTTGCACTATGGCTTCAGACCTTCTCAAGAGCCATGGTGCTTGGAGTCAGTGAGGCTCAGATACCAAAATTCTCTGAGTATCAAAGATTTAGAAGGCAGTATGTAAGAAGAAACAAAAGACATTGTGTAACAACCCTCTGGAGGGTATAAAATGGTATTCGAGTCTTGTAAAACAACGTAAAAAGCCTGAATCCATTGTGCTTGTAATGGTAGTAGAAATAGAAAGTAGTTTCTGTTCTGGTTTGCTGTAAACTTGAAATACACCTGCTGTTCTGCTATTGATTGTTGTGATTGTGCTCAAAAACCATACCAGAAAAAAAAAAGTAAAGTAAATTTTGGTTTTAAAAGGAAAAGGAAAAAAAAAAAAAGAGAGAGAGACTCCCAATCTTATTTTTGCCATGTCTCATGTATGCCTATCTGGAAAAGCTGTCAGTAATAGTGACTCCATTTTAGCTCTAGAGTAAAATAAGGTCATGAGCAAGGACACTGGCAGTGACAAAAAGCAAGGCTAATTAGCCACAAAAAAGCCTTATACATACTTGATACTAACTTCTTGTGAAAAATGTTGTGAGAATGTTTATGTGTTTGTATAACAAAATATGTGAGTATATTTATATATATAATTATTCCATGGAATTTAGTAGCTTTTACACTTTTCCAACAACCTTGGAAAAGTGTAAAAATTTAAACTTAGTTTCTTGTTTCACAACCCTTTCTTAAAATTTTAAGGTTCTGAGGCTCATAGAGGCACCATATGACTTAGTGCCAGAAATTGATGGGCATGGGTTTATATGGCATCATATAACTTCTTTTCAGTTTATGATTTTGTGTTTTCCCACCCACAGACACAAGGGAAGAAAACAGATTATTTTTTTGTTATGACCATTGGATTTAGCAGTAGACAGCCTTTCCTGCTGATTATTTCTTTGGGGAATGAAGAGTATGTCATGTTTAAGTAAAGATAGCTGATATCTTGTACCAAGGGCTTATTTTGCATCTTGAAAAGAAAACTTAGGAGCTGTTTTCCTCCTTGTTTAACAATAGTAATGAAACATTTTGTACTTGATACAGCTGTGTGCTTTTTATGAAGTCTGTCTATCCCTTGAATACTTGTTTTTTTCTTTTTCTGGTGAACATATTTGGTATAGCACAGCTAAAGAAATCCCCACACCAAATCTGTCATAATTAGATTTTAAAATTTCTTATAGAAATACTTCAGGGTAACTAAATCTTTATCTTCTTCTTCTTTAATTAACAGAGGAGGAGCTCAGGAAGCTGAGAGAAGAAACAAACGCTGAAACATTAAGGCAGGAGCTAGAAAAGGAACGGCAGAGGAGATTAGAACTAGAACAAAGAGTCAATGAAGTACTTAAAGCAAGGTAAGAAACATCTTCACTGTAGAGCTGAAAGCCACTTGAGATCTCTGTCTGTCTCTGGGAAGTGCTGGTAAAAGCAAATGTTTCCAGCCCAGGTGCTCTTAAATTAAATTACTGGTCACAGAGAGAGCAGCTGTCTATGTTGTCCTGTAAAATGACATCATTAACATCCATGTACATATAAGTTACTTGGCCATAAGTGCTGCTGTAGCTATAGAAGTGCCATGACACTTTCTAGTTGAGATATTTTTCATTTCACCTCTTCTGATGCTCTCCCTCTGGGATCTTTCCTTCCTGGAGCTACTGAATGCCAGAGCCTTTGCCATGCCATTGCACATGCTTATCCTTCTCAAAACCTGTGTCTTCTGCAGACTGCCCAATCCTTGTTACTCTTACTCTAGCAGCAGCAAGGATGTCCCAGCACCACAGCAAAGCCCTAAATGCATGTGAGTAACTGGACTTTGAGCCTTTCTTGCCACTGCAGTGACAGATGGAAACACCTCCCCACACTCCTTTCAGCCTCAGGGGCATCCATCTTGACGATGCAAAGCATCACATTTGATGCAGTCTCTCCTTACTCTGCTTAGCTACGCAGATCTTCAGACCACAGCAGTTGCTTGGGGCTGGTTGTTCTAGACCCCTTGTGCCTGTTGTACCTTCCCCAGCAGGAGCTGAGATCACTGGGCTGAGCAGCAGCAGCTGTGGCTCCCCACCCAGTGCTGTCATCAGGACACGCTGCAGGCAGAGTTGGTGATCATGTGCTAAGCACTTCCACTTACTGGGAGGTGACAAGCAAGAGCAGACAGGCAAAATGTTTTGCTTGGATATGTGATTTCCCAGTGCCATGCAAATTCTTCCCAACCTCCCACTTCATTCTGTACTCAGGTATAAAAATACCTTCCCTCTCAGGCCAGTCCACATCCACTGGTAGCAGTGAAAGTAGGAGCTATTTATAGGAAACATGTGGGCCTACTTTCTCTCTGTTCTCTGTCTACCTCCTGCTCCCATGGAATCATAGAATTATTTAGTTTGGAAAAGACCTTTAGGACCATCAAGTCCAACCATTAACCCAGCCCTGCTGAGGCCACCACTAAACCATGTGGTCCAGAGCCACATCTACATGTCTTAAAATTCTCAGGGATGGTGACTCAACCACATCCCTTGGTAGCCTGTTGCAGTGCTTGAGAACCCTTTTGGTGAAGGAATTTTTCCTAATACCAAGTCTAAAACTCCCCGGTGCAACTTGAGATCATTTCTTTTTGTCCTATAGCTTGTTACCTGGGAGAAGAGGCTGACCCCCACCTGGCTACAGCCTCCTTTCAGGCAGTTGTGGACAGCAGTGAGATCTCCCCTGAGCCTCCTTTTCTCCAGGCTAAACAGCCCCTGTTCCCTCAACCACTCATTGTGAGCATACACATACACTTTATTTAAGGGTGTCAGAAGGTACATTGCTGTCTTTCACTTCAGTCTCTCTTGGCAGACCTGTTATCCATGAATTTATTTAACACTATTAATTGCTGGAGCTGTCTTCTTCTGGAAACTGTGGAGACAATGCATTACAGAAGTCCCCTCTTAACTCTAAAGAAGCATTTTATTTGCTTTCCTTTTTAACAGATTTTATAGTGGTTTCAAGAAGTGCCCCATAGTTACAGAATTGTAAGAAATGGTGAATTACTGTTTAGCATTCAGTTTATTTGCCATTCTTAATGAGTCCTTTCTTCTCTTACATTCTCTCCAGACTAAAGTGTTCCAGCTTTTCCACTATCTCTTTAAGAGTTCTCCATCCCCTTCATCAATTCAGTTGCAATTTTTTTAACTATTTTAAGAGTTTGAGCAGTATTCAGAGTGTTGGTGCACCAAGGCTTTAGATAAAAGATAGATTAGGCCTTCCCTCTTATTCTCAGTACCCACTACAGTGGGATTTTTTCAGGTGATATTTCACAGTGATGGTTTTCTAAAATCACTGGTTCTGTGCAGGATTGGTCTATGTGAAGTCTTTGACCTGTCCTGCCAAGTCAGCTTAGAAGGGGCTCTTGAAGGTCCTTGTGGAAGAGTCTGGTTCCCAAGCCAGCACCACAACTGTGCAGTGGGAAGGTGGCCCAGACTGCTCTGATCTGGACTTTTTTTGAGTGACATTTTAAAGTTGCTCTTACAGCTGGGATGTGAGAGTGCAATTTTATTGCCTGTGCTGGTTGGTCTGGCTGTGTGTCTGGACTGGTATTGCCTGTTAGAGTGGACAGCTGAGGAGGAGAAGCTTGAGCCTGTTGTGTGCTGAGAGGATCAGTTGGCACAGTGACAGCTGTGCAAAGCACTGAGCCTTGTTCCCTGCTCTTGGTAGATGAAGCTGATGCTTCAGGGAAGGGTAATTTCTCACCTGTGACTTGCTCCTTGAAGAAGTTGCTTGAGATGCAAATTCCTCGTGCTTGTCTGTAGAGCTGGCACAGCTTTGTCCCGAGGGTGGCTGTGCCTGGACTTCAGGTCATGCACAGAGAAGGGGGACAGGGATCTCCTTGTGGCTGTGAGTCCTGGAGGAGGATGAGGAGCTCTCTGGTTCTGCACAGGGGTACTCATCATCCTGCTCTGTTTCACAGTAATAAGGCTGACTCAGAGTCTCATCTGGCCCACTGCAGCTTATCAGCACAGGTTTTACTGAGGAAAGAGATGGACAGTCTTTGTTTATCAATATTTGTGTCGACATCTGTACCTTGTTGGGTGGTGAACAACAGCAAACCTCTAGCAGGAGTGACAGTGCTAAATTAAGGTAGGATGACATGGCTCCCTGAGTGCTATTTAGATACCCTAAGGATTGCATTAGTCCTGTCAGCTTGGGTATTGCACTTGGGGATTACATTCAGTCAATTATCCTCTCTACTGAAGTGTTTCTCTAACTGGTCTTACTACTATTTCAACCTCTTTGTGACAGGGTGCATAAGGTGACAACAAAATAAGACTTTGAAATTTTTTTGGTTTCTACCCAGGAGGAGAAAATTTTGTTTGTCCATGATTTTTGCTTAACTTGTGCTTCATTGTGTGAAATTCTTCACTGCTTACTATATTTTGCACTTCATTGTAGACATTTAAAAATACTTTTATTAGGACTGCAGGGGAAATTTTGGCTTACGTAGTCAAATATGTAATAGCCCATATTTAATTGGAAATTAAATATGGGCTGATGGAAATTTAATTTTATTAAGCAAAGTAATATTTATTAATAAATAAATATGGCCTGATGGAAATTTAATTATTAAGCAAAGTGGCTGCAGCAAGTTCTGTGTGGTTATGTCAAATTCACCCTGCTTCTAAGGTTATTGTTAGCAGTTTTAAAATAGAGATTCATATGTCCCCTGGTAGGGGAGGGAGCAGCTTTGTGGTACTTAGTTGAAGGCTGGAGTTTTCATGTACTGTTCCTTTTGCTTGCAGAAGTAAACTAATACTAACGAAAATCAAACTGTGCTCTGGCATAAGAAAGAAATTATTTTAAAAGTTGCAGTATTCAAAAGTATTCGTGAGGCAGATAATACATGTATCAATATAAAACATGATGAAAAATGTTTTGCAAGGAGAAAACAAGTTCAAAATCTAAATTTTTTTTTCTAGTGAAGAACATGGGCCTCCTTCATTGAGGTCACAGTTGTGCACAGGGAAGAGGGTAGAGTGGAAGAAGAGGATTTTTGGTGCTTTTGTTTGTCATGGTGTTTATTGTTTGTATACATGGTGTATCGTTTGTATTATTCAAACAATACATGGTGTATTGTTTGTATATCTGATTATTCAGAGATACAGTGGCCTCAGCTGAAGTTTTCCACAGATACAGTTCAGAATATCCCAGCATTTGGTATGGCAGCTGAAGCTTATGACATATTGTGAGCAGAATGATGCATAAATAATCTGGAATAGTTTGTGAGAGCTGTAACTGCCATATTTTCCAAATTGTGAGCTACAGTCATGCAGAAAAGAAAAATAACAAAAAGTTTTGCAACACCACTTACCAGGAGCTTGTGACTTATGCAGCACACCTTGTTATTAGTACCATTGTGAACTATTTTTACAAGGACCAAATAGACAATGCTTCTGCATAAATCACTATTCCTTCATTGTAGATGAGAATAGCAAGGGCTTCTGAAATGTTTGGTGTGTTTTAATGGAAAGGAGATGGAAAATATGAAGATTATTTAACTTGGTTTTTTAACAGCTCTTCAGGGTAAGAAGCCATGCATACCTGAAAGATATGTTTTTAAACTAGGCTAAGAAAATACCTGCTTATTTTTGCATTTATGAGGTTGGAATGTGCTTTTGATGGAAGTACACACATATTCAGGTTGCTTTTAGCAGTAGGAAAAGTGTTAACAGCCTTGAGTGTCTTCTACAACAGTGGTTGAAAAACTGGTGGTGGGTTGCTTGTGAACTTGGAGTTAGCCTGTGGGAAAATTGCTTTGAATATGTCTGAGAACATCATGGCAGTGATTGCACCTCTTGTGTCCAGCAATTCTGGTCTGCATCCTGTTTTTTGGGGGAGTCTGTTGATTCACAGACATCTCAGCTTGCAGCTGCATTCAGGGCCTAATATGCATAAACAAAAATGTTTATTTTAGGGAAATGGTCTTCAGTGTCAAGGTTCCCTTAACTTTTGTGTTATGCTTGCAACTAAATAATTAAATAGCACTTGGGTGCTGTTCTGTGGGGCAGCTCTGAATGGACACTGCATCAGAGTGTGCTAGTTGCTTTTGAGAGTTACACGTGACCTGGTCATGAACAGCTCTAATATTCATTAATATTGATGCTTCCCTGACCTCAGTATATTAAAATAAACAAAAAAGACAGTTTGTGTTTGTCTCCTTCACTGTCTGAGCTTGCTCTTATCTGTTTCAAACAGCCTGTGCTTTAAATGGCTGCAATCTCTAGTTGCATAGAGATGACCTAGCTTCATGTTAGGGATGTGTTGGTGTTACCAGTTACACCTTTTTCTGAGTGGAAAGTGTGTCCAAGAGGAATTTTAATGCAGCTTGTTTTCTTAGGTTCAGGCTGCGGTTAGGAAGCCCACATAGGAACACAGTGCTGTTCTGGGGACTGTTTGTGTTTTTCAGCCTTTTATATTATCTCTGGCATGAAGAGTGGTTCAGAAACCTGGAAAGATAATTTCTTCCCTCTGTCAGTGGTCTTGATGAACTGGATGGTTCAACATGACCTGGTTTTACAATCGAACTTCCCAGTAGGTGTGCAAGCCCAAACAATGAATTCTGAGCTTCCTGTCACAGATCTGTCTGAAGTGGCTAATTATAACCTGATTCACAGGTGCAGTAATGAGCTGTCATTAACCTGATGATTCGTAAAGGTCAGGTTCTTCATGGGGAAGAAGTAACAGGCAGATGGCAAGTAAGACATTGCCAGAAAAATGAAACAAAAGCACCAAGAAGGGCCAAAGCCAGCTGTCATGTGCTCCTGATGGAGCCCAGTAAGGCTGCTGTACAGAGCTACTTCTTGGTGAGATTTTCTTGATTTTTTGCCCAAGAAATGTGAGGAGTAATGTTGCTGTGCTGCTTTTGAAAACACATCCCAGCATGTCAAAAGGAAGACCCAGCCTGAAGACTCTGACAGCTGACAGTGGTGGGATCTCATCTTGGCTCTGGTGTGACACCACCCCAGTCAGTGCCTCCACACATCTGGAATGGGCTGAGTAACTGATGACCACCTCCTTTCCACCTAAATGTGGCTTCAGCTTCAGTGAAACACAGCCCGAATGACAGATTTCAGCTGAAATGCTCAATATGTGGTGTAACCATCTGATGTGTGGCTGGTAGAGGAAAACAAGATACCACTGTGTAAGAGTTGGTGCAAATTTGATCATGTTTGTTGCTGTCTGTCTTTTGAGAGCTGGAAATGGAGGAGATGCAAGGATATGGGAGAAGAAGCAAGGATAGGAGGAGTTTTTAGATGAGGAACCTGTGACTTATATAGAAATTGGGGCAAAATGGCACAGGAACCAAAGTTAAAGTTTAGCTAAAGAAAATAAACTGATGACATTTCAGGTGACTTTCAAAAGGACTTTCTGCTGCAAATACAGAAGCCATGGGGAAAAGTCCTGACGAATCATGAAAGCAAGTGTCTTTCAAAGCCAAAAACATTGAATTCTGCTAATTAACACCAATAAATGTCGAGCTGTAATTCATAAATCAGTAAACTACTTCTAAATGTTCTTTTTAGAAATGAACAAGGATGTGGAAAGCTCATTAAGGATCAGGAATGCTAAGGAAGGAAGGGATGTACTGTAGGTCTCCATCATGTTCATTGATGTATGGTAATGTTGAGCAGCACACAGTAGTAATGACCTTTTCCATGTGCAGGCAGTACAGTGACATCTTTTCCTAACATCCTTTCTAGAGGAACAACAGGAGAGAGAACTGTGTGTCCATCTGTATTGCTGCAATCTGCCCAGTGCAGTGGGATCCCTCTCCTTGCTCTTCATTTGCTGACCATGTTTCACTTGATTTCCTTTCTGAGGAGCAAAAGATGAAAGGAACATTTGAAAATGCTTGCATTGCCTGATAAATGAGTGATCATGAAATTGCACAACTGACACTTTTATTTCAAGAAGTAATCTTCTCAATCATACAACTCCCTGCCAAAGCTTGCTGTGGCTGGTGTTAAGTTGTCAAAGCTCCTGCTTCCTTAGAAAAATCTTTCTGTTAGATATCTGCATAGATGAATGAAGACTTTGGGACTGAAGCCTGAAGTATTCTCAACACAAGTTGGCAGTTGGAGGCTGTGTACAAATGTAATTTGAAGCCTTGCACATGTACAGAATGCCAAAAGCATTTGTGTTTTAAAAAATCTGTTCACTTTTAATGGATGAGAATATTCTTGAGTCATTTTGAAAGGTGAGACCAATGATGCCAGCTTCTTGACATATATTTAGAACATTTTTGTTGCAATTTTTCAGACTATTTGATTTCTCAAGTTATTTTTCAAATTGGTTGTTATCTGTGTATTTTGAGAGTTTACAACATAACATTTTAAATCATTCTTAACACCTGTTCCTCTTGTGAAGTTGTTTGACCCTAGTAGCGATGGCAGGATTCAAGATTTGTGTGTTAAATTGTGGTTTTGTTCTGCTGCTGTGGTTATCAACTTGTGATACAGAATCCCTTTTAATTTCTTGCTGTGGGAAAAGTCATGGCTCTGAAGAATTTTCCTGGCAGGCATTGCAATGAATATACCACACAAAGGCATAAATAATGCAAGAAATTTAATACTACATTGTTGAGCAGTTGTAAGATGAAATGGAGCTGTTGTAAGGTGAAATGGAGCTGTTGGTGACAGGAATGGCTAAACCCCACCTCACAGTGGATGCTATTTCCCAGGATCCTAAGTGCAGTGAATATTTTGAGTTTTGTGAAAGGGTGTAAGCTGGGTTTTCTTTTGTCATGATTGTATAATCTCAGCTATGGAAACCATGGAGGCTCTGGTGTTTCCTTTACCTAAAAGGGAATAAATTCTTCCTCTGTAACATTTCACATTGTTTCTGTTTTCTTTGTAGGGCAGAAGAGGTGCCTGCAGCTCAGCAACCTGCAAAGCCACAGGCACAAGCCAATGGAACAGGTGAGCCTGGTCAGATCTCTAACAGCGCTTTAGTTCAGTTGGATTTTTTTCTTTTTTTTTTTCTTAGATCCTGAGAAGATCAAATCTTGCTTCTTAAGAAGCTGATTATAAATGACAATTCAAGCAACTTCTCTCTCTGTACATGATTCTGCATTTACTTTTTGTAGTTGACCTAGCATACCTGAGCAAGGAATTTATTGTGTATTGTAAGGCCTTTAGGTATGTAATGAAACCTATTGGCTCACTTCATCATTCTGGCATGCTTTGCTGATCCTTGACTTAGCAGAAAATATGTAATATATAGAAAAAATGTTCTGTTTTGTTCTCAATTGCAGAAGGTCTGTTATGCCCTTAATCATATTACTACTTCCTTCATCTAAAAGAAGAGACATTCTAGTGAAGGAGTAAGACTAAGAGTTATTAATTTGCTGGACACCTACACTGCCATTTCTCAAGCTGATGCTAATTATGAATTCAATCATGTACTACTGATGTATGAAAGAACTAAGGCAACAGTTAAATTCTTAATCTTTCAGTGCACTTTTACTTCCCTTCCTACCGCTTGTGATCGAGATTTAGGGTTTTAAATCTGTGGACTAAATCTGAAATTTCCCCTCCTGTACTTCCTCAGTGTCAGTGCTTTCTGTTATGTGGGCTACAACCTGACATTTTTTTCCTCTTGTCAAAATCTCTTTCTCAGTATTTTCTGAAGTATTAGCATGTGGGAAGCTACTTCATATTTTTATTCTCAAATAGAAATGTTGTCCCAGCTGTAAACAGTCACTAGATTCCTTATTTTTTCTAGATTTCATTGTAAATCATTAGTAAATGGTTTGATTCTATTTTCTGAGCACCAGTGGCTTTTTCTCATGAGCTTAAATGCATCTTTTTGGCTGTTGTAATTGGCTGATGAATCTTCCATGCCTCTGTTTAGTCATATATTAATTTAATGGAATTCTGTACTAAATTTGGTCATGGAGTAATTATGACCAGTATCCTCTTGGTGACATTGCTGCATTGAGCTATGTTTCCAAATGGTCTGTCTGTTCCTTCTAGACCACAATTTTGTGAGTTACAGGTGATTCTTTCATTCTCACTTGCAGTGCCTTAAGGCTTTTAGCCTGATTTTCTTGCCATGTACCCCTATATTATGTTATTTTTCCACTGAAACTGACACACAGAAAGTGTGCTTCACTTCATTATTTTGCTGTGTAAGACTTCCCAGGTAGTATTATGACTGTATATTCCATATATAGAAAGTGGTATATGCAGCATAATTTCTGAAGGCTGCCTTTAGAAAAAAAGAAACTGTGTGGTTTTTTTGTATAGCTCTATGAAGACACACACACACAAAATCTTTATGAACTATCTGTGGTTGGAAAGTGGAAGTAAAAATGGCTCTAGCAGAATCTTGATTATGTTTCCACCTCCCTTTCCTGTCAAATCCCTGTGGCTGCAGGGTGGCTGTCCATTTCTTTGCTCAGGAGTGTTTTGCTTTGCAGTTGCTTTTCCCAAGGTGACCCTTCAGCACAACAGGGAGCACTGCGATTTACGTCGGGCTTTGGTTTACAGAAGTCTCTTAACCAGAAAATGTTTTTACTGTGTTTGCTAAAAATTACTGTTTGTTAGGATGTTTTACTTTTTGTACTTTGGGTAATAAGATGCTTTCATGTACTGTCCTAAGAGCAATGCAGGAATCACTTTTAGTGTTATTTTACCAATTTAATGCAGTTGGGTTCCTGTGCAATGGCAGAAGTAAATTGCAAGTTTCCACAAAGAGTGTTGGTGAGGGATGGGGAAGCTGAGCAAAGTGTGCTTCCCAACAAAGCACCGTGTGTGGGAATGGGCTGGCTTTGGATTAAGGGGTCTTCTAGCATTATCCTGATACTTAGTGCTTCTTTTTTATAGATAAGAGCTGTCACACAGTCTCCTCAAGACTCCATAAGTGGTTTTGTGATAAATTTGGGGAGTATGTTGAGGACTTCAGATTTCAGCCAGAAGAGAATACAGTGGAAACAGAAGAGCCACTTAGTGCTAGAAGGTAAATCCCTAATGTCATTTTGAGAAATTCTTGGTGCCTTTACAAGTTACTTTTCTTCTCACTTTTTTTTTCTTTTTAACCAACATTTGTATGGTTTGAGCAAGTGTTTCAATAACAAATAAAAGTACAGAACTACCTCAAAAGTTTTTTGACTACTTTGGACAAAACATGAGATTTTAAGTTTATCTACTGTCTGAAATAAAATAAGATTTGTATTATTTACCAGGTTTTGTCATATGCCTCCCAGAAACAGTGAACAAAGTCTTAGTTAGGTTGGAGATCTTTTAAACTTCAGTTTTTGGTCTGATGCAAGGTAGATTGTATTAGTAGAAACACATTTTGTAGCAAGAAATAATAAAGAGTAGGCAAGAATAAAGGCTTATAGTTTCTAAGTGTGAAGAGTATTTCAAGGATCAAATGTACACAAGTGTGCACCAGTTGTCTATTTAACAAATTGCTTTTATCTATTATTTTTCAGGTTGACTGAAAATATGAGAAGATTAAGTAAGTACTTAGCAATATTTTATTTGTTGTGTTTGTTCTGGTTTCATTTGGGAGAATATTTGTGATTTGTTGTCAGTGGTGTACATGCATTGCCTTCAGAATGCCTTTTAAAAAATAGTATTAAAGTTAAATTTGGGGTGGTTCCTAACTTCCACTAGGTTAGCCACAAAATCTACATCCCTGTTGTCCAAGGAGCCTGACTCAGAGCTCTCCAGAGTGTTGTTGTCACCAGTGATTTCCAGCCTTTCAAGTCCTAATCTTCTCTATGGGCTTGGTGCAGGCTGCTGCAGCAGAGCAGGTGGAAGCAGCACTTGAGTCCATGAGCTCTTCCAGTGCCTTGGGTGTGCCCTTCCACTTCCTTCATCTGCTGCTTTGGATGTGCTGCTGGAGCTTAAGGAAATCCAGTGATAGTTGTGTAATTACTTCACACAGCAAGCGTGTTTGGATAGGTCACAAGCCAAACTGGGACAGCAAATCTGAGGCTCTCTTGAAGAAAGACTTGAAAAGTTGTGAGTTCTACTGCAAAAGAGAGTGAGAGCTTCTGAGGCTCTCTGTGCAGGAGGGATCATCATTCTTCTCATCAGGAAACACAAAACTGATGTGGTGCAACAGGCACCTTGGTGGCCTTGCAGCAGCCCTCTCCTGTTTCCTTGTGTTCCCTAGCTAGTTTGCCCAAGTAGTGAAAAGGACAAGAGGGTTTTAGGGAGCTGAGGAAGAGCTGCTGTTGTTCTTGCTGGCTGGGTGTGCCTGTGTGTGGGCCTCTCCCAGCACAGCTCAGTCTCCCCTGCAGCCAGACCAGAGTCTGCAGAGGTGGCACACACACTTCTTCAGGGGGTCATCTGCTGGGTTGCCTGGCTTAGCAAGAGTAAGCAGCAAAGTGCTAGCAATGGGTAGAGTCCTGCAGAGACACAGCCAGGAGATCCAGCCTGGCTCCAGTCTAGCTGGTGAAGCAGAGCAAGGGAGGGAAAGGCTCTGGATTTTGTCTACCTGGGCTGTAGTAAAGCCTTTGGTGCTGTTTCCCACAGCATTGTCCTAAGAAAGTGGCTGATCATGGCTTGGACAGGTGTGCCTTTACTGGGTAAAAAACTGGCTGATGGCCAGGCCCAGAGAGTGATGGGGATGGAGCTACACCCACCTGGTCACAAGTGGTGTTCCCCAGGGCTCAGTACTGGGGCCTGTCCTGTTCAACATCTTTATCAATGATCTGGACAGCAGCATGGAGTGCTCCATGTCACTTTGCAGATGACACCAGCTTGGACAGGAGTGTTGATCTGATGGTGGGTGGGAAGGCTCTGCAGAGAAAATCATTTAGGGGCATGGGTTTTGGTGGATTTAGCAATGCTGGGTTAATGGTCAAATGCAATGATGATCATAAAGATCTTTTCCCACCTAAATGATTCTGTGATTCTAAGTTGTTCCTTGGTGGCTTGTAATTCAGTCAGACTAATGTACATTGTTTTACAGTGAGACAAACTGACCTGTACAGTGGTCTTTGGGGTAGTGTGAGCATGGCTGAGAACAAGCTGCTTTTAGCATCCAGGGTGCCCTTATAAATGATGTTGATATTTTTTTCTTTGTCTATACATAAGAGTTGAGACATAATCTTTGTCTTAGGTAACACTTCATTTTTTGGAAATACATTCTTTAATTGTTCAGTTACATTGGTGAGTTTAATTTTTTTCATTTGGATAAGCCTTTTTATCATTACATGTTGTGAATATTCCTGTAGTTTTCTAATTTGATTGTTTGCAATTTAAAAGTGATTTAACCACTCCCAGCTAATTCTAATACTGTGTTTTTTCTCAACTTCCATTTAGAGAGAGGTGCCAAACCTGTTACAAATTTTGTGAAGAATCTTTCTGCCTTATTAGACTGGTATTCTATCTACACTTCTGCTATTGCCTTTATTGTAAGTTATCCTACTCCTCCAGGAGTAGTAAGAACTTGAAAAAAATACATTATTTGCTGAAATTCTTTGAAACTGCCGTATCTGAGTAGGGATTGTGCTGCAGTTCAAGTCAAATCAAAAAGTGTAATTTCATTTGACACAAAATAGCAGTAGTGGTCAGTTCTGTTATATAAAAAACCAGTTAAATTGTGTTTCCTGGGTCTTTTGTAGCCTAGCTTTGTAATTGTTAAAATAACTTAGAACTGTCTGGGTGTTGTTCACTCCTTTCTTGTTTCTTGTCTCCCAGACCTGGTAATTCAATGGTTACTTCAGCCTCTGCAAAGTTTCTTCTTGTCTAGGGCTGAAATGCTGAGAGTGGTTACATTTGATTGTCCCCATCAGGGCTCTTTGCCATTTGATAGGATCATACTGATGAGAGGAAAATGCTTTAATTTCAGTAGGATTCACTGTGCAAACATCAGGTCTGTGAGCTAGGTTCAAGCATTTCTATGCTATCTTAATGAGGTTTGGATGCTGCAAAGAGACATAAGTATCTAGTGGAGTTTTGGTTGTTTTCCTTCCTCCTATTGTTAATTAAATTATCTAAATTCTTTTGGTCATAGTGTATATAAAATGAATTTCTGTCAAATGATTTGGCAATAGCTGTGTGGTGAAAATGTCACACACCTTTTTGTTAAATATTATCTGTAAGTTATAGTCCTTCTGCTATTTTGCATGGCACAGCTGAATGAATATTGAGAAGGAGCCTTCCCTCCCAGTGCCCTCTGTCTGTCCCTTCTCCATATCTGCTGATTTTTCTCTTGCCTCACCTGGTAAGCCCATATTTCAGATAAAAACTGAAAGAAGAAACTTTAGCTGGGTTTTTTTTGAAAGCTCTGGGACCTGGGAGCCAGAGCAAGGTTTCACTTTGTGGTTATCAGTAAAAACCCTAGTGTCTTTCACAGAGAGACTGTAGTCTCTGTTTTCAGAAGCTGGGTACAGAATACCTTTTGAAGCTTTTTGTGTTTGTACTTTTTACATAAAATAAAACCTGTTTTCTTGCAATCTTTCTAGTCTTGGTAAAAATTTGGATTTAATTGACCTGAAATAATAGAATGAGAGTTTATCCTGTTACCCAGTATGGGGCTAGTTGCTGTAATTCCACTTCAATACCATGGCTTCTGTGCCATTGCTGGCCATATCATGGTCATGTAGCAGATTCACAGACTTGAGGGTTTACCTCTTTTTTTTTTTTCCTCCTACCCCTTCAAGTAATTATAGTGTTGATAATACTCAATGCTCTCTCTGAGGCAGCTGAGAACTAGTTCAGTGTCATCTCTGGAGATCTGGTTCATTCTTAGTTTTGATTTTGCATTCCTGAGTGTGGGGCCATTGTCAAATACAGAGTGGCTAAAATTTATTAATTTTTTATATGAATTGCATGGTTCTGAACCCAAGAGCACAGTGGGAAGTGGTATTTCATGTAATTCACTGTACCCCAGTTTGTAATCCATATCTCTCTTTGTTTGTTTTTCTTCTTAATCTGCAGATTTACATCAATGCTGTATGGCATGGCTGGGCCATTCCTATGTTCTTATTTTTAGCAATTTTGAGGTTATCCCTAAATTACCTCATAGCCAGGTATTTGCATAAATACTAGCTTACTCTCTTAAGTAATGCTTTGTTTGAAAGATGTTTTGTTATCCTTGCACTGAATTATAAACTGCTACCTTTTCTTACATTTAACACAGGGAAATTCAAACTCAAATATCCTAAGTGTCATTGCTCAGTTTCTATAATCTTTTACTATTATTGGGAAGTATCTTTGTATCTTGTGGCTTGGGTTATCATAAACAGTGTTGCATGCTCTCAGACAAATCCCTCAGCACTGAAATTCTAGTATTTCTAATTCTGCAATGCTTAGAGTACTTGAAGAACATCACCTTCAATATTGAAGCTTGCTGTTTTTCCCAGCAGAGAATGTTCACCTAGGCCTAAAATGGCAGTTTTGCCTTTTTCCATAGCTCTTGAAATATTTTATCCAAAGTATCTTCCAGTTGTAAAGTCAATCTCTTCTAAAAATTAAGTCTATGTGATTGTTGTTTTTGTTTGTTTTTTTTTTTTTAATGCACCTTAAAATGGTGTAGAGGACCTTAATGTTCCTGTTGTAAACTACTTTTCTGACTTCTTAATTGATATTTTGTTTGACATTGTATTCCCTGGAAATTGCTGGTAGCAAATAGGCTTCTGAGTAAGTTGATGTAATTTTCTTCACATGGAAAAAGAAGAGAAAAATATTCCTAATCCTTTACTCCATGCACACCATTAAGTTTTATTGTAAAACCCAGAAGTAGTGATTCTGTTTAGTATCTACTTAACTAATATTTTTAAAACTGGCTGTTGTTGGCCACTTGTGCTTCTGTTATATTGTGGGTTCTTTGTTAATTTGGGGGTTATATTATTTGCTTTTAAGCCATAAGTGCTTATTGCAGAAAACTGCTTTTTAACCTTTTACAAATAAGCCATGTTGATGGATGGAGTTCTTGCTCTCTTTAAATATTTCCATCATTCCTAGGGGTTGGAGAATACAGTGGAGCATTGTGCCTGAAGTTTCTGAGCAGATGGTAGGTGTTTGATCAGCTTCACCTGTATGCCTGCAGAAAAAATTGCACCTTTAAACCTTTCTCTCTGTTTGTGTGGGTAGCTGGAAAGCAAGGAAGAGCAAGCTGCAAGTGAAGACACATTTTTTTTTTCTTTCTCTTGTAATTTAAAAGTAAGGGCACTTTAGTAAGGGCACTCTTGGTGCTTCACCCTAAAATATTCCAAACCTAAACCGCATTTCTGAAATGAATTTTAATTTGCCAGCTTGGCCCAAATTAGGTCCTGTGGGATCTTGAAGAAGTCTTGCAATCTGTTTTCTTTAAGAACATCAAGTCCATCTGTTAATTCAGCATTGCCAGCCCCATCACTGGGTCTGGGTACACATCCCTAAGTGACAGATCTAAGTGTCATTTAAATACTTCCAGGGATAGTGACTCCCCATCCCTGAGCAGCCTGTTTCAGGGCCTGACAACCCTTTTAATGAACAAATTTTTTCTGAATAGCCAATCTACATCTCCCCTGGCAAAGTTTGAGGCCATTTCCTCTTGGTCTGTCACTTGTTACCTGGGAGAGAAGACTGACCCCCTCACCTCATTACAACCTCCTTTTGGATAGTTGTAGATAAGGATAAAGTCTCCCCTGAGCCTCCCAGAGCATTGAAAACTAAAAATAACCAGCACTGAAAGACATAAAAAATAGCTGTGAAACAAGAGAGGAAAATGGTAAATGTAGAGACAATTAAAAGTGAGATGAGTATTGCTGAGAATGTTGAGGAGTCACCTTGTTCTGTAAGAATGCATTTTATCTGAGCTGCAAATCAATGGATTGTCTCTTTCTTGCTTAAGGAGCACCCAAAAGAGGACCTGACTGTGTCTGAAAAGTTCCAGCTTGTTCTAGACGTGGCTCAGAAGGCTCAGGTACTGTGCTGCTCTCTGGCTGCCTCCTTGGGAACAAGGGGGTTCATGCTCCAGGTGGTCAAAGGAGGTTGTTCAGCAGCATGTGAAAACAAATGCTTAAAGAAGAAATACTTCTCTTGCAAAGGGAACTTTATCTGTGAGCAGTGGAGATCTCAGTAAGATTCCTGGAGTTTTTGAAATGCCATGATGCTTCAGAGAATGGTGGTTTGAGGTTCTCTGACTGCAGAAAAAATTGCACCTTTAAACAAGCAAGCTCTGGAGGGGAACAGAAGCAACTTCTCACAGTTTCTACCTTATATATCATATAAGCTTCTGATAATGTAGATTGGGTGGTGAATCTTCAAAATGTACTGGAGTGTGGATCCATATCACAAATCTGCTAGTCATAAAACTGAAGTAGGAGACTCTGTTCCTTTAAGATGTAGCTGAAGGCAGTGGTCTGTTTAGCTGTGTTAATTCAGCAGTTTGCACTTCATCTCTAAAACAGTATGTTTTAAAAACCTCCACCCCCTCCAAGCCCTGAAATCTGCTGGTGCTGGAGAGGCTGAAGGAAGGTTTTCTCCCAGCCCCCTGAGTTGGCTGAGGTAGCAGCTGAGTGACTGCAGCACGCAGATGAGCTGCAGCCTTGTGCCCTGCTTGGTGATGTGCTGCTGTCAGAGGGGCTTTAACCTTCCCTGCTGACTGTGGCTGCTCAGCTCCTTCCTTCTGCTGGGGGTGGTGCATGTGTTCATATGAACACCTTGGGAAATTGATTGGGAAGGTGAAATTTTCAGGTGCTCTGATGGTAAGGATTGGTCAGAGAATATGGCCTGAGTCCTGAGCAGGGGTCAGCTGCCTCCCCATTTGTTGGAATTAGTTGAAATCTGCTGTCTCTAATGGTTTATTATAAAAGCTGATAATGGTCTGTTTCCAAGAAGCTAATAGTCCTTTTGATGAACTCAGTAACCACTTCCTGAAATTTCAGCACTCAAAATGTCTGAAGAGACCTTCAGTTTTGTTACCTACTAAGAGAAGCTCTTTACTCTTAGATTGACAGCTTAATTTAAAATATTTGCAATAATGTAAATGCTTTCCAGTCATGACAGTGGGATCAAATAATTTCTTCACTTGTAAGGATCAATCACAAGTTACAGAACAAGGTTAAATGAGATGGAAGTTATCATGTATTGCTACTCTGTTCTGTATTTACTCAGTTGTGAAGTACATAAATGGCTAAAAGTTAATTTTAAAAAAGTCACTTCTGGGAATTGCTTACCAACAAAATCAGAAAGCTATTTGTTTTCATTACGTGGACAAAAAACCCCAGGACAATGCAGGAGTTGGTTTTAATTCTCTTGCTTCTTATGCAGAACCTTTTTGGCAAGATGGCAGACATACTGGAGAAATTTAAAAAGTAAGTTATCTGATATGAGATTTTCTTCCTTTTTAAAACAAGACTTGACCAATATCTGTAACACTGGTAATAAAATTTTGCTTCTTCTTTGTTTTCAGCTTGTTCATGTGGGTCCAGCCAGAAATAACACAGAAGCTCTACATTGCTCTATGGGCAGCTTTTATTGCATCCTGCTTTTTGCCCTACAGGATTATTGGGCTTGCATTGGGTAAACACAATAAATAATTCATCTGTTATGGTCTAGATTTAATGGTTAAAACTTACATGATCTTTAGAGGGAGAATTTTAGAGTTTAAGAGAGAAAACCTGCATTAATAAATCATGCAGTGTTCTAAAGTATTTTCATTGTGCTTGGCATCATTTGCCATGACCATTTTGAAAACCATCTCAGTGTATAATAGGAAAAGACTGGATAATGCTTTTGCTTCTTGAAGAGAAGTCTATGATGAGCTGTTAGCAGAACTCCTCAGACTGTCAGCTCCAAGGCTTCTGGAAAATCCTGTATGTTGAGGGTTTTTTTCTCATACATCCTTGTAGATGAAATATGTGGCATGGCCCAGGATGCATGAAAATGACAATGTAGGAAAAAAATAAAAGTAATAGTGGGATTTCTGGTAAAACTTGGAGGATGGGCTGGACAAAACAAACAGACTACAGCTGGTCTGTTACAGACACTCAGTCTCAGCTGGGAATTGAGAAAAGGGTTCTCACTACATCATGAGACTCTTTGCTAAGGTATGAAGCCATGTACTGTGAACTAAGAATTCTAATTTTTTCTCATTAAACTAATGATGTAATCAAATTAGTATTACATTTAGTTAGCATGAACATAAATGTAGGTTCACTTGACACAGCAATTGAATTTAGATGCGTGAGGAATAATTTTTGACTCTTAGGAGATCTGAATTGCACTCAGTAAAGTTTTGAGAGAGTATTTTAAGGCCATTTTGAATGGCAGAATGCAAGGAAATAACTTGTATAAGATAAGAGTTGGGACTGGAAGGTAGAGGTTTATGTAGTACATGAGAGCCCTCTGTTGCCATTAAAATTCTTGCAGGAGCTGCATAGTTGAATGCTCTGGTGTGTTTTTTGTTTTGGTAGTATATGTTTTCAGAATGCTTCTGGTAATAAGGAACATATGTTTGAATTATTCAAATGTTCTTCTGCATAATAGTGACTATGTAAATGTTTAAAAGAACTTGGGATGGGAAGGAAAGAAAAATCATTTTCTGGTGTTGCAAGAAGAATAACAAAATAGTAAACCTAGGAGAATGGTTTTAACACTGTGACTAAATATACAGAATTCTGTTTCATTTGTGAACTTTTGAAAATATGATCAAAACAGTGATGTTCTTAATGCCTCTTCAGCATTCAAATTGAAGTGACCTTTTTCTTCAGGACTCTATGCTGGAGTCAAGTTTTTCCTTATTGATTTTATCTTCAAACGATGCCCCAGACTAAGAGCTAAGTATGATACTCCTTATATCATCTGGATAAGCCTCCTGACAGATCCTCAGCTCAAAGAAAGATCTAATGCTACAGTGTCGAGACGGGTAAGGGTAATGAATCTTTTTGTCCCTGTGTTCTCAGCCTCTGAAAATCAGATCCCTTTCTCCCTTTTCCTTTTCTCCAGTGACTAGAGCACATTAAAGAGAAGGTTAATTAAATCCTTACAATGAATGTTAGTTGATTGTAATATCCCTTTTTTATTATTTTTAAGATTTACAGTTCTTCTATGAATTCTTTTTCTTGTATGAAAGGAATCAGTTATCAAAAATGTGTATGTATGTATAGAGATACTGTGAATCATGAAGCTGAACACACAAATATAACACCATCCATATTCATACCAATTTCTTTAATCTACATTCTGTGTAATTCTGTTGTCAAATACAGTATTTTTGTATCCACTTTCTCTATTCTTAGACATCCTTTTTCAGGGGAAATTTACATACTTACTTAAATTGAAGTGCAGTTAAAAAAATAGATAAAGGCTTGAGTATAATATGCAGCTTTCTAATGGGATAATCACTTACAAAGGTAGTAAGGTAGTTTACATATTTAGATATGATGTCTCATGGTTATTTGTATCAAGTGACCTTTCAGCATAGTGGTGATAAATTACTTTGTGTTGTACTCCAGGAGTACATTTTCTTTTTTTTTTTAATGTCATAGTTAAATCACTAAGTACTGTGCTTTGTGCATCTTGGTAAATTCTTTTGGGGCCTGACATGGTAACTGAGTCAGGGTTTTCCATATTCTGGGATTTGTCAATCTTTGTTAGTTTAAAAATTAAAATAGATATAGTAAACCTTGAGTCTAATGCCATTTTAGCATTTGCTGAATGCCTCTTAGCACAGTATCTAATTGCATTCATGGAGTTTCTGAGTACTGTCTGAAGTGCACAGTACTGAGCAGTAATTCAGCCTGGGTATACAACTGGAGAGTAAAAGGGATAAGATATTAACCCTCAGTTATTAAGAGGAAATCTGGGGCTTGGGGGGTGGTGGAGCAGAGGGTAAAATAAATAACTGCAGCACAATTGAATATTTCAGAAGGAAGTGGACAAGGACAGTTTCTTACAGAAAGTGAGTTTCCTGTTCCTGTTTTCCAAGGGATGAGAGGGGTAAATAAGCACTTGGATGAAGCTATCCATGGCCTGTATTTCTCTTGCTTGCAGAAGATAATTTTGAAAGCTTCTCTGCTTCTCACTCTTACAGGTTATCTTTCACATACTGTGGTAGTTGTGACACCATGTTGCTGGGTCTCTCTAATCTGCCTCAGAGGTGGAAAGATTCTGAATTGTTGAACTTGAGTCCATAAACTTAGAGAGTAATGACTACTTTTGGCTTTTCTTCATGGCTTTAGTTTTGCAAGTAGAGACAGGGTTTTTGTACTTCCAGGTCTGGCTCAGTGGCCTTGGCTTGTCTTCCTGGAAAGGATGTGCAGGACTGCATTACCTGCTTCCAAATGCCTTTGAAAACATTAACTTCATCTCAGTAATTTTAGAGAGACTTTCTTACTCCTTGAGAGATTTCTGCAAACCTCATAGTATGAAAAATAGATTTTTGTACTAAAAGGTAAAAACCAAAGAGAGTTTTAATTTTTTTTTTTTCATAGGAAGGGCAGAGCCCAAAACATGTAGTGCCAGCATGTGTGCATTTGCTTTGGCTTCTTATTATTCAACAGTGTACAAGGCAGAGTAAACTCAGACACAATGCAATATTAATTGCCTTTGCCAGCACTCTGACCTTGTATCCTTAGAGAGCAGTCCTGACAGCAGTATCTGATGGGTAAAGGTGGTATGTCAAAAGCTGATGGCAGATCAAGTGAAAAGGAATACCTCCAGGTTGTTGGTGACATTTTTAGACAATCAGGACTCTCCTAGCATTACAAATCAAATCACTTCCAGTTAGATTTAAGGCTTATGGAAATACTTTTCTCTTAGTAATTGGCCATTGGTTGTCTCAAGCCTGAGTGGTAAGAGGAAACATTTGCATGTGTTAGGCAGGACTAGAAGTAGGGGCAGAACTACTCATATTTTCAGCCTCCAGATGGGTAATGGTACTGAAGTTTAAACTCAAATTTTTAAATCTCTTTAGATAGCAGGTAGGTAGGAAGCAGTGTAGCAGAGAGCAGAAATAGTCCTTATACCAGCACAAAGAGCATTAAACTTCTTGGTTTGATCATTTTTATATTTTGGGCCATGGTACTTCACCTGGTTGTATGCATGTGCAGCCAAATAGCTCGTCTAAGAAGGCCTTCAGAAAATTCTTTTCATCTTTAGTTGCACACATATTGTTGAAGAAGCTGTTATTTTCCTTGGTTCCAGGGACTTAGCACCTCAGAAGTAATATTAATTACCATCAGCCATTTGCTTTCCATGTTAACTTTATTTTTTCCCCCTGAGGCATCATTGTCTTACAGGTACCCTAAAAAGGCTGATGGCAGATGCCCTCTGCTGTGCCTGTTTTGTCAGTCTGGTTTCTGGTTAGCAGTTGCAGTTCACAAGTTTTCATTTGCTTTGGATTTGTTTCCTTAGTGTGTAAATCCTGTGAGGTGTTGAGTGCTGCCAATTTGGTGCAGAGTAACAGAAAAGCAGCTGAAAGCTGCCTGGCCTTCAGCAGCACTGGGCTGTACAGAAGAAGAGCTCAGTCCTGGGCTGGCATGCTGTCAGTTTGCCACTTGTTTAACTGCATGTGCATGGGAGGGCTCAGAGCAGAGCTGCTAGTGCCAGCTCTGGAATCATGTGGTGCCCCACCAAGATGAAAAGGGAAGAGCTGTCCAAAAGAAAGTGCCTGCTGTCCTTCCAGAAGCAGGGCTTGTTGCCAGAGCAGTCTCCAGTGACTTTTAATCTCTTTTTAAAAGTAGATTTTACTCAAGTACTATGGTTTTAGGAGCTCCATACTGCCTTTTTTCCTTCCCAAGGATGCCAACAGCCATTCAGATTTTGTTTTATGTGTCAACACTCTAAAAATTCAGTGCATCTTCAAAGCACAGAAAAGATCACTGCTTCTAATGCAACCTGAATAAATTGAACTGGTGTGCTCTAACCACTCGTAACTCATTTTTAATTGCATTCATTGTGTGTAGTCTCTTGGTTTGTGAGCAAAATCTTGCAGTGCCACTCAGTTCATGTTTTATTCTGTGTATTATACTGTTAAATAGATTTCACTTTTTTTCTTTTGTCACTGTCACATTTGTGTTGTTTGTTTCTTTTCCTGCTAGCTGTCAGGGCATGAAAAGGTATGGATCATAGTGTGGAAAACTTCCTTTCATTTCCAGCATTTGTATTCATATTGAGCTTATTCAGTTCTCTGTGGCTTTTTTTTTCTCTCTTTTTTCTTTCTAACTTCTTTTGTGCAGTAATACTTTGTTGATCTCTTGAAAACAAGCCAAGTACTGATAAGATACTGTCTGTTAGTAATCCCACTAGTTACAATCGTTGGAGCTGTTTGCAGTGAGTTAGCTGTATCTAATGAGACAGCCTTTACTGTAAAAAAATGGTATTTTAAGATAGGTGCATTTAGCACCATGTGCTTCTCCCAGCAAAGTGTGTCCATCAAAGGGCAGCACTTTGAAAGGTTATGTTCAGGTGCCATGTTAGAGGCTTGTGCTCTAGCAGCAGCACAGTGCACTAGTCTGAAGTTAATTTATGGAAGTAGTTAATGCAAATTGTTGCATTATAGATTTTTTATTTTTTTTAGAAAGAGTAGTTAGCTAATTATTTTTGAGAGTGTAGCTTAAATGTTGCTGCTCAGATTTTGGAGTCATGTTTCTTTTCCTGCAGCTTCAAACAGCAACTGCCAGGAGTTATGTGGGCTCAAGTGCCCCCACTGGAATAAGCAAAGATGAAGACACAAGTCGCTTTCATACCACCAAGAGAGGAAATTTCCATGAAGTTTTTAACCTGCCAGAGAATGAACGCCCTTTGCCAGGTATGATGCCACAGCAAGGCTACATTAGTAGAATATTTCGTAAAAAGCCAAGGATAATTTAAAGTTGAATTCCTTTTCTGTGCATTGTGTAGGTGTAAGCTTTTGATTTAAAGGTCTTGCTTTAAATTAGGATAAATGGAGGTGGTCTCTTTCATTCCATATCCTTGCAGCTCTTGGAAAGAGTGCACAGCATGGTGTTCCTTTTATGGTTATGCAAATCCAGTAGTCAGGTTAAAGGGAATAATTGTGTGGGTGGTTTTATTTTCTTTTTTTTTTCAAAATGAGTGTTAAAACAGATGTTATGGTGTCTGGAACACCTGATTTAGGCTTTTCTTTCTAAGCACTAAAATTTAATATTCAGTGTTTTCTATTGTATAAGGAGTCTGTTGGGGATAGTGCCAGTCTCTCTCTTTTTCTTTAAGTCAGGTTTCTTGTTATGCCTTTTTCAGTGTGTGAAAATGGCTGGCGCTGTTGCTTGATCAACAGAGATCGGAAGATGCCCACAGACTACATCAGGAACGGAGTTCTCTATGTCACAGAAAAGTGAGTCATTGCACTCCACACCTTTCTTAGGAGGCAAATTCAAGACATTAAAGTGTTTGAATCAAAAAAAGGTCCTTTAATGGTGTTTTGAAACAAAAATGCCTTTTCAAGGTGCTTTGCAACCTCAAGGCAGTATCACAGGAGAGGGAGAGCTGAGCCTGGTGTGTGGCTGTGCTTAACAGATGAGATTTTGCCTTGGAAAGGCTTGCATAGGAATGCAAAGTAGCTCTGTACAGACAGCTGTTAGAAGCTGCAGTTCTTGATGTGGATAACATACTAACTGTATAGATACTAGAATAGAAACCTAAAACCTAAGTGAACTTTGAAAATTGTGATCAACAGCTATTTGACAAATATTCTTAGTTTGGGCTTTTTTTCAAGCAAGCTGAATGTGTGGCTTCCTTGAAATAACAGCAACAAAAAAGAAAACTGAAAAATAAGCCTTGGATTCAAATTTTTATGGGTGAGTGGTTGTTTTTTAAAATTTCCTTGCTTACCTCCCAGCCTCCCAGGACTGAATAGCTATGGTCATTACTGTTTGGGTCGTGCACTGAAATTCCTTTGGAGTGTAATGAAAGGAAGTAAAGCTCATCTGTATGCAGTGTCACCTAGTGATGGAAGCTGCTCTCCAGTGTTTAGAAATCTGAGCTTTTGTCTGCAGCACAATAACATGAAACTAACACAGTGTTTCTCATTAATCTTTTAGGATGGTGAAAGACATATAAGCCTTTTGACATTTGGTATTTCAACTGTTTAAGGATATATGTCCCTTGTGTGTCTTTAAAATGCTTGTCAGGTTTAACCATTCAGTGCAGTGATATAAATACAAGAATTCTTGTGTGTATGCATACTGTATGTTCTGGGCTTTCAGATGCACACCAGCCAGCTGCTAGAATTTATAAATGTTTGTGCTAAATTAGAAACCGTAACTAGACTGAATGTCTTTTTTTATTTTGAAAGTTATTTTAACTTGTGAGATTTCAAACTTCAGAAGAGACAAGAGGATATTTGAGAAATTTATTTTAAAACACTCTATCAAAATGAACACTTTCTTTTCTGGTTTTCAGTTACTTGTGCTTTGAAAGCTCAAAATCCGGCTCATCAAAAAGAAATAAAGTTATAAAGCTGTCGGACATAACAGATATCCAGAAGGTATGTCTGGTTGGTGCTGGAAATAGGGGAGAAGACTGGTTTTCTGTTCAGCCAATCATGTTTTGCATTTGTGCTTTTGTCATTTTGGAAAAGCATGCCACTGATAATTTGTATAAGTGAAATGTAATTCTTTGATTATGAATGTTTCACAGAACTGCTTTTTCAGACTCAGCACAAGCAATCTTGCTATGAGCATGAAGATAAACTAGTTTACTCTAAACCCTTACACTCCTGCATTTTTTTAAATTTTAAGTCATGTCATTTACTAGCTCCAGTGTTGACCAGAGCTGTGTAGGCCTTAAGAAGATGTATTGGTAACAGGAATTGTGTATTACTAACTTCAGTTTGGGTGTGAATATGGATAGATGCACCATCTTAAAAGTAGGTGCCTTAGAGGGAGGCAGGATTGTTGTCAGTGGAGAAATGTAGATCATTAAAATAAATTGATGAATTGATAAATAATGATATAAATTTTTAGATCATTAGAATAGCCAGACTGGGATGGGCTGGAGTTTCATCTAGTTGGGACCCATCAGTAACAGAGGCAAGAAGTGGAAGGTTGGAAGCAGTGCAAAGGCAATGTTGTCCTTCCTCTGGTTGAGGTTTATCTGCCTGTGGTTACTAATGGCTTCACTGGTGCCTTGCACCACTCTCTGTGTCCTTTAACATCACTTTTTGTTACCCTTTCTGAACTTATCTCTATCTTGAACACAGACACCCTTGCTTTCTGCTGCATCCTTACAACAGATTAAATCATGTTGAGCAAAGAAGCACCTCAGCCTGGTGTCTATTACTGCATAAGTACCTCCAGATTTTCAAATTAATTCTTTCTATTTCTTTGACATGTCTATAAAGCAGACAGCTTATGCTCAAATTGAACATTCCTACTGGAATTAATAATTCATATTAATGGCTTTCAAACATCGTGCTTCAACTTTGTTGTTCACTAGGCCTTTACTGCCATAAAGTTTCTTTTGCATCTTTGTAGTGTTTTAATGAGACAGAGATCATGCAGTCAAGCATAAAAAAGTACTGTGGTTTTATTTGGAGGTGGGAAACCCAGGTCTGACTTGAATGTCACTTTCTCCCTGTGCATACTTCTGAGTTCAGCCAACTGTATTCCTTATCTTTATGGACTTTGTAAAAAAACAAGCAAGCAATCCACGTGTGTGCCACTGGGTGCTATGGTTTAGGTGGCATGGTGGTGTTCAGTCACAGGTGGGAGCTCTTCTTCAACCTTAATGATGCTGTGGCTCTGTGATACCCTGTTTTCTATCTAATTTTGAAAAAGAAGCTTTTTCTGGTCTGCTTGCTGTTCCTCCAAGGAGTGGGTGGGTGTCAGCTGTAGGGGAAGCAGTGGGTGATGCTCACCCAGCCCCATCTCTCGTGTGCCCTGCCTGTGTGCCCGCGCCACGGCCGGCTCAGCTCCCCGGGCTGGGGCTGCTTCCTGCAGCTCCTGGGAGGAAGGGGAGAGAAGGGTCCTGGCTGTCCAGCTGAGGCTGCACCCAGCACATCCAGGAGAATCAGACTCCAGAGAATGGCAGCTGCCTTCATCCTGCTTTTACTAGAGGTCTCTTAGTCGTGGCTGGGAGGACAGGCCAGTGATGGATTGTGTAACCTCTGCAGCATCTTTTGCAGTTGTTCAGTACAGAAGGTATCTTATGTCTTTGTGTGTGGCTTTTTTTTTTGCTTTTTTTAGTATAAAGTGCTCTCTGTTCTCCCGGGATCAGGGATGGGTATTGCTGTATCAACACCATCTACACAGAAAGTAAGTAGCTGGCTGTATCTGTACTTTGCTGTGTTGGATTTCTTACCTTCTTTTCCTCCTCTGGTTAGCACCAGCATAAAGGCTTTTTTATCCCCTTATGCTGTATCAACACCATCTACACAGAAAGTAAGTAGCTGGCTGTATCTGTACTTTGCTGTGTTGGATTTCTTACCTTCTTTTCCTCCTCTGGTTAGCACCAGCATAAAGGCTTTTTTATCCCCTTATGCCAGTGGCTGGCTTTTTTCTTTTAAAAAAAATTCACTTGTCTATTATTCAGTATGTTTGTCTTCAGAATTTTAATGAATTAAATATTCGGCTTGGTCTAGTGCATCTGGAGTGTTTTACTCTAACACTTCAGAAAGCTTTTCCCCAGCACCCTCCATCAGGAGCATGCAGTCTGCTATGCAGTCTGAAACAAAAAGCTGTTGGCTTGAGAGTATCCGTGGGGGGGAGGCTTTGAGGTGGGAGGGCCTGACCCTCAGATGAAGTTTCTAAGGAAATGAAAAATATTAGAAAATATTAGAAAAATATCCTCCACGTGGTCAAGGATTTAATAGAGAAAAGGATTATTTTGTCTTTATCAATGCATTTCTACCACAATTGATCTGTTCCTAGTGACTTGACGAAAATACACCTAGAGGAAATTATTTTTTCTTTGTGGACTGACATGATGTGTTTTTTTTCTGTCATTTAGCCTTTGGTGTTTGGTGCCATGGTACACAGAGATGAAGCTTTTGAGGCAATTTTCAGCCAATACATGAAAATAACATCTGCATCATCCAGCACTGAAAGCTAGTGTCTTATCTTGGAAGAACTAAAGGAAACTTCCTTCTTGTATGACTTGGTAGTGAAAAAATGAACATCCTCATCTATTTTGCAATAATTTTTCTTGTCTGGTGGTTTATATTCTATCTGTTACATAAACCAAGTGTATTTTATATATGCCTTCATGTTTGTTTTTAAGGTTTTTGTAAAAAAAGACAAAAAAACCAAATGAAAACAGTGAAAGTGCTATCATCACTATTAGCCTTGCACATTAAGCACTTTTAATGTTTATTTACTGACATTAAAAGCTGGGAAGATGCTTGGAGACCTGACTATATAACAGATTGATCCCTTTATCTCCACTGATGTCACTAGGGATTTATTTGTCCCTTTATCTTAGTTGTTTTTCCCTGAGATGTGAGAATGATGACTGCTGCAGCCTGAAGTCACCTTCTTCAGCTTGGAGTTTTTAATTGGGTCCTTTATTAAAACTGATGGCAACACCAAGGAAGTATTAGCTTCTTAGTATTTCCATATGTACAACTGCATTTAAAATAACTCCTCCTTGCTAGTTTTTGCATTGCAGAAGGATGTTTTACTGGTTTGGTTAACTTCAATTTTTCCTGCACAGAGATGTTTAAATTACTTGTACAGTGAATTGGAGGAGAAAGTTTGTAACTATATCTTCCTTTCCTCATTAACCAAAGCAAGAGGATGGAAGGCAGGCAGATACTTTTTATAAAAGAGGGCACCAAAATGTTGTTCCTAAAATGTTAGGCATCTTATATTTCTATAGGTACTTGTCCTAGAAGGGCTCAGCTGTTGTACATGTTGCATGTACAAGGCGTTTGTATGTAATGCATTAAAGACTTGAAGGCTTTTTGTGTTGAGGTGGGAATGATTAAACTAAACTCAGATGTGATCTTTTTTAATTTGGCTCTTTTCTTGAGTTACCTTGTGATAAAATTATGCTATAATATAGCAACTGAAAGCACCAGTTCTCTCAAAGCATAATTTGAGGAGCGTTGGTGTGCTTCTGTCTTCCCCCTTGCAGAACTAAATTTTAATAACAATTAAACCCAACTGCCAGGTAAAACAGGAAGGCTGCACTCCTCTAAACTCTCTCAGGCCTGTCTAGCAGCAAAGCACATATTGACCTTTGTCTTCAATATTAGAGAGCTTTTATGCTCTATATAATAGCACCCATCTGAGAGGTTTAGAGTTTTATTTGCATTTTCATGAAAGCACAGTAGGAGTTATGCCAAGCCTTCCTGAGTGTCTTTTCCTTTGCTATGTCTTTTGAGTTGAGCAGTATAGATGTCTCCAGACGTTATATGAATGGCCCTAAAAAAAAGCAATGGAGATGCAAATTCTTATGTAAAATGAGATTTAATTTCATGGATTTTTTCTCTGTTTTTTTTTTAAAACAGGAATTTCCTTTCTTTGTAAGGAAAGGGGTAAAATGAAGGAGGGAGAGGGGTAGAAAACACCAAAGGGTGTTTAACTCTTAGCACAGTTTTAACTTGAAGTGTGTCAATAAGTACAGGAATAATGAAGAAGGTGGAGGTCAAACTCTACAAACCTTATTTTAGTCTGGCCATGAAAAGGTAGGATATGAGAACTTAATACAAATTTTATATGAAGCAATTGTGTTGAATATCATAATTTGTTTGAGTATTGTAAAGTGAAACACTGATGGGTTATGCCCTGGGTGGAAATGTAAGCAAGAACAGGGGAGGAAACCACTGTAATGGTTAAAATGCAATTTTCAAGTTCTCACTTTAGAGTAGCACTGGAACATGTCTGTACATGACCTGAAAAATGGGTGCATTTCTAAGACCACCTTTGGTATGCTGTAACTCAGGGCCTGGAAACTTCAAATACAAGTGAACTGGTGGGAATTCCATTTTGCTGCCGTTTAAAGTGGATGTAGCTTGACAGTTTATGGTTTCATAACTTTACATATTCAGGTTATATGTTTAAGAAAAAATTATTGATCTTAAATCTTTCTCATCAAAACTACTTTAAAATCAGTTAATATGTTTTTTGTAATTGCTACATGTTATAATTTGGCTTTTCTTTCTAGAATCTTCCTTGAAAAGCAAGTGCAGCTAAAAAATAGGCATTAAAATAGCTTAATGTTATATAAATCTTAATCAGATTCATTCATTTTGTCTTAAGAAAAAAATCCCTTGGATGTGTTTTAAGGTTATCTTTTTTTTTTGAAGAAACAGAAAACTATATTTTTTACAGAGAGCATGCTCTTTTTCTTATTTTTGTATCATTTTTCAAGTGTAATTTATACCTTCACTCTGATCATAACAGCAGTTTCAGTAGGAAATCAGTTGACTTGCACTTATTACCTCCTCCCCTTCCACCCTTCACTGGTGACCCTCGTGTGCAGGGTTGTCCTAGATTCTGGTTCCTGGAGGAGCTATAGGATCTGTACTGCTGGTGCCAGGACAATTAACCACACCTAGGCTTCCCAGAGGGAGAAGAGATAGCATTATCCTTTTCCCAGACTGAAATGCCTCATGTGTACAATATACTCTTAAAATTTATTTTCTGAATGGAGAAATTAGAAATGTCCTATGAAATCTAATGTGCTGATGTTTGAAATGAATCCACGCTTTAACAGTGTGAACTTAAAAGTTAGCAATCCTTAAAGCAGCAAACCTAGTGCAAACTGCAATGCAACATTGGTTCTAGTATAGAGAAAACAGACTGGATTTCTTTGTTTAGGCTTTTTTTAAAATAGACTTGTAATATAATTGACAGACATCTGTGTACATACTTTGCAAATTTCACTTTACATTGGGTTATCCGGTTTCCCTGCTGCACAGCTGCTCCTCCCGTGGTGTCCCTGACTTCAGAGACTGGAGGTGACCTTTGGGTGTTTACTCGGGCTTTACTCTCCCTCTGCACCCTCTGGAGGGCAGGAGGGGATGGGCAGTGAGTGAATGTATCCTGGACATGTGTGATCACACTGAAACTCCCACCTTAAATTCCAATCTTCCTCCTTAGTTTTGCAGTACAGCCTGGTGCACTTCAGAAGCAGGCTGGGTCGGAACACTTAATGTAAAGTACTTTAAATAGCTGAAAGTGATGTTCTTGTCATTCTGTCTGTCTGATTGCTGTTTATATTTGCAATTCTGTTCATGTCTGTGGATGTCTGGATCATTCACGTGTAATTGGATTTAACTTCTTTAGAAGTTCATTGGTTAGTTTGAGTCCCTTTTAAAGACAATAAAAAAGGGAGATGAAAACTGACTAATTCTTTATCACTGACCATTTAAATTCAAAAGCAAAACAAGCTGAAATATGAAATCATGCCTTTCTGTGCACTGTAGCTGTTTTGAGGCAAGATTGAATGAAACAAGCTATTTATTAGTAGCAACATCACACAGGATGCCAGCAGCAAAACTCTACCCTCGTTCTGCAGACAAAGAGAAAAGGAATTTTACCCGACTGTGAAGAGATGAAAGGATGTACCTGATTTTTGGCTACTTAAACCTGTTTGAAAACATTGGTAGTTTTTATTGAACTCTGTACATTTTGGCAGATGTTTAATTTCTACTAATCATTGAAATATAATGGATGTTAAAATTTTTATGTCTGAAGTTTGAGTCTATATTTTGAAATTGTAAATAATTCATTATCAGTGTAACTTTTGTTCGACAGAAGACTTATACTGTATGAATAATTGAAATAATGAAATTATTTGCCCTGTACATTTTTTAAGAAAATCTTGTTTGTTTAAAAAGTCTTGTATAAATTATAATTTTTATTTAAATAAACCTAAAAATGCTTTGTGCTAATGTTTCGTGCAAACTTCAGTTATGTATCTATCAAAACTACACCTGCTTTCTTGGAACAAAGTAAGTTAGTGCTTTTTGGCTGATTCACAGCCATCTCTGGGGGGAGGCGGGTGGGTGTCATTGCTTTTGAAGCCCAAGGAACTGGAATTTTATTTAAAATAATTATGTTACTTTATTGGAGAGTGTATGTATGTTTTGGTGTGTGTGATAGTCCTTTCTGTGAGTACATCAGTCCCTTTGGAGTTACGTGGTTAATTTAATGAATGAAAAAGCAAGCAGTGATTTCTAAGATGCCACTGCAGGAGGGCATGGATGACACAAGGGTGCTGGGAGGAGTACAAGCTCCTGTCAGGCAGAGCTCCACTCCACTGTGCTGCCAGAGGTAGGGACAAGCCCTTTCCACCCCGAGGGTGTGTAGGAGGGGTGCTCAGCAGCAGCATTCCCTCATCAGGAGCAGCATTCCCTAATCAGGAGCAGCATTCCCTCAGCAGCAGCATTCCCTCATCAGGAGCAGCATTCCCTCAGCAGCAGCAGCATTCCCTCATCAGCAGCAGCATTCCCTCATCAGGAGCAGCATTCCCTAATCAGCAGCAGCAGCAGCAGCAGCAGCAGCAGCATTCCCTCATCAGCAGCAGCATTCCCTCATCAGCAGCAGCATTCCCTCATCAGGAGCAGCATTCCCTCATCAGCAGCAGCATTCCCTCATCAGCAGCAGCATTCCCTTAGCAGCAGCAGCAGCAGCATTCCCTTAGCAGCAGCATTCCCTCATCAGGAGCAGCATTCCCTCATCAGCAGCAGCATTCCCTCAGCAGCAGCAGCATTCCCTAATCAGCAGCAGCATTCCCTTAGCAGCAGCAGCATTCCCTTAGCAACAGCAGCAGCATTCCCTCATCAGCAGCAGCATTCCCTCATCAGCAGCAGCATTCCCTTAGCAGCAGCAGCATTCCCTCAGCAGGAGCAGCATTCCCTCATCAGGAGCAGCATTCCCTAATCAGCAGCAGCATTCCCTAATCAGGAGCAGCATTCCCTTAGCAGCAGCAGCATTCCCTCACCAGGAGCAGCATTCCCTCATCAGGAGCATCATTCCCTCATCAGCAGCAGCAGCATTCCCTCATCATCAGCAGCATTCCCTTGGCAGCAGCAGCATTCCCTCATCAGGAGCAGCATTCCCTCATCATCAGCAGCATTCCCTTGGCAGCAGCAGCATTCCCTCATCAGGAGCAGCATTCCCTCATCAGCAGCAGCATTCCCTTAGCAGCAGCAGCAGCAGCATTCCCTTAGCAGCAGCATTCCCTCATCAGGAGCAGCATTCCCTCATCAGCAGCAGCATTCCCTCAGCAGCAGCAGCATTCCCTAATCAGCAGCAGCATTCCCTTAGCAGCAGCAGCATTCCCTTAGCAACAGCAGCAGCATTCCCTCATCAGCAGCAGCATTCCCTCATCAGCAGCAGCATTCCCTCAGCAGGAGCAGCATTCCCTCATCAGGAGCAGCATTCCCTAATCAGCAGCAGCATTCCCTAATCAGGAGCAGCATTCCCTTAGCAGCAGCAGCATTCCCTCATCAGGAGCATCATTCCCTCATCAGCAGCAGCAGCATTCCCTCATCATCAGCAGCATTCCCTTGGCAGCAGCAGCATTCCCTCATCAGGAGCAGCATTCCCTCATCAGGAGCAACATTCCCTTAGCAGCAGCAGCATTCCCTCAGCAGGAGCAGCATTCCCTTAGCAGCAGCAGCATTCCCTAATCAGCAGCAGCATTCCCTAATCAGGAGCAGCATTCCCTCACCAGGAGCAGCATTCCCTTAGCAGCAGCAGCATTCCCTCATCAGGAGCAGCATTCCCTAATCAGCAGCAGCATTCCCTCATCAGGAGCAGCATTCCCTCATCAGGAGCAGCATTCCCTCATCAGGAGCAGCTCTTCTGCAGCCTCTGTGTCACCTCAGCTCCCTGCTCTCAGCAGCCCACCCTGCCCATTTGTTTGCCTCTACAATGCTCCAAGTGTTTGGCTCGGCTGAAGTAGACCAGTCTGAGATGGATCCCCCACACGTGAATGTGTCCTGCTCTCCTTATTTCAATATTTAGTTTTCTCCTGGTGGCAGCAATGCAGCTGGCGATATAATGGTGTTTTAGGCTGGTATTTTAAGTGTTCTGGCAATACTTAACTTGTTCAGAGAATACTTAGCTTCCCTCTTGTACTGGTTTAATGTGTTCTTTGTTAAATGTTTGTACAAGGTGAGTTGCAGCTGCAGCAGTACTCACAGAGGTTGGATTCAATCCCACCTGCCTGAGGCCTTGGGGAAGGAAAACGTGGAGCCTGGCAGTCTGGTTTTGGCTATAGACACCATGGTATGTGTGAGGGGACTTGGTCTTTGTGGAAACAGTGCTTGCTGTGCCAAGGTCACTTCAGCAGCCCATGGAAAACAGAATTGAGCTGAACAAGCTGTTCACCTGCTGTCCCTGTAACTGCAGCCCCTGCTGCAGAAAGGCTTTCCAGCCACCCTCTGCAGTGTCACCCACACACGGTGGCTCAGTGCACCTGAGCAAGGCATGGCCTTGGGCAGTCCTGCATTAATGATAAAAGGGCAGTTACAGCTTTCAGCTTGGACAAGCTGAGGGGTTTTTTGCAGTTACTTTTAAATAATTTTCCAGTTAAGTCTGAGTTCTTCTACTGAATCCTTGGATTCACTAAGTTGCTCTTCTTAGTTTTAGGTTAGGCTAAGTGTTTAGTACATTAATTATTGGCTCATCTTAGACTTTTGAATATTTTTATTTCAAAGGTAAGAAATACAGAAGATGTAAAAAGTTGAGTTTTTGTCTTAGAGAGGTTGGGGTATTGCAAAGGGATCAGTCCCTTGCAGCAGTATCCTCACTGATTTGTGGATGCTCCAGAAGTTACGTGGGTGTAATGCAGTGCCTGAAGGATGTAGTTATGAGCATGTCTTTAATACTAGATTTAGCTTGAACTGATGCTGTATTTAGTCAAGTTGGCTTTGACTGGGAAGCAGAGAGATGAGGGGTAGATAAATACCTTTCTCTGTTTTTAAATAGCTGGCACTTTTCTGTACCTTGAAAGCTGCAAAGCCTAGTTGAGATGTGCATTAGGCAAAATTTCTGCTTTTGTATTATCTACTGAAGTTCCTTCTATTGTTTCCAATTTCTGTGACATAAGGTTGCATATGGATAATGATTTCCTTCAGTTTTCCTTTTTCACTATCTTTCCCTATTCAATACCAAATATTGATAAAAATTGCTCTTTTTTTCATTCCTAAATTTCCCAAATTTCTCCTTTGCTGTCTATGAAAGTTTTGAATTCAGAACTTTTCCAGTGGTTCCTCTGACCTTTATTTTTCTCCTTCAGTGTTGTTCCAGTTTTCTTCCTCTCACAAAAATAACTCTGTTATTTCACTTCTGATTATTTAGAGATACTGACAGACCATGTCCCAGTGAGCATGTCACAAGTTCACTAAAGCTGCCTTCACCTCTTACATCTTCCATTTTGTATAAATTGGAGCTAAATTGCTATATTGGATTGGTTGGATTGGATTACTCAGTAGTTTGGATTACTCAGTGGCTTCCATTTCCTCAGGCTGATTTGTCATGTCTTTGCTCCTGATCATCTACATGACTGGGAAAGAAGATGCTTCTTTAACTTGTGGAGTGAGCTCTTTAAAGTAAACAATCTCTTCTTGAAAAGGCAGTTTTACTGGTGCAAACATTGGTTGAGTAAAGCATGTATCTGCAGAGGAGCAAATGTAGATATAGATGATTTTGCCTGCTGCAAAATGGTGTTTGGGAAGGAATGTTTGAGCCTAAGCTATTTGCTGAGGCATCCCCATGCCAATCTCTTGAGCACAGGGCGTGAGGTTTTAACCCCTCATGGCTAAACCAGTAAGAAATTCTGCAGATCCTCTCCCTAGGTTATTTATGTCAGATGAGCATTTGGGAAGGATTCCTGGTATAAAGTCTGTGAACAAAGCAACTGTATTCAGTGTTGGTTTTGCTTTGTGAAAAAATGTTGCCCCTGCCCAGAAATGTCTTTGACCAGTCACAAATATTAACCAGCCACACAGCAGGAATAAGAGTCATGAGTTGATTCTGAACCTAATAATCCTTAAAAATATCATGCAAGTTATATATTTGTAGAAATGGGATCTATACAAGAAGTATTTGAGGTGAAAAGAAGCTCTTAAAAGAAGAAAAGTAAAAAAGGTTTAAATCTTCTAGATGTTATTTGGGAAAAAACTGTTGATGGGTCCTGGAGTGTGAGGTAACAGCAACCTCCATTAGACATTTTGCATGAAGTGTGAATGTGTATATTTACCTTTCTTTACTCTCATAATGCAAGGCTTTCCTGTGTTTCAGATGTGTTTTTCTTGCAATACCCTGCATTTGGGATGCCTGCAGGAAGTGTGTTGGTGTTGGTTGGTGGACATGCTCTAGAAGTTTCCAAAGCTATACAGGATGTCATCATTACTCCCAGTACTTGCCTGGCAGGGGAGATGCCTTAAAAAGCCCTTTTCCTGCTCCTAGAGGGAGCTTCACATTGTCCTCATGGTGTGCTGACCCCTGTGACTTACCAAAATAGCAGCCCTGATGCACAGCTCATGGAGTGGTGGCAGCTGTTTCTGAGCTCAAATCCTTCTGCAAGATGAGTGGCTCTGGGCACTTTCCAAGGAAAGCAAAGCCCTGAACTTTACCTGTGTGATGCAGGGCTGAGATGGTGAAGGGAAGACAGATAGGATATGAGGGAGAGGCAGCTTTGAGTCCAAAACTGGACTTGTCATGACTGTGGGTGCTCCTCACACCATCTGTGGCTGAGCAAGGTTCAGGAGGGCTTTTAGAAAAAGGGGAGATACTGTCTTCAAAGCTGTAAAAATATGTTGAGACTCTTCATTTAAATATGCCAGAAAGTGTATAAAGAATGTCTGTATGAAAAATCTAACTTTACTGTATTGCTCTAATACAGGCATTTTCAAATTTGACCACGATGGTCATCATGCAAGGTGGCAAATCCCAGTTGTATTTGGGGACTTCTTGGGAAAATAAACACAAAATCCTCTAAACCTCAGCAAACATCTTAAACTTGCTGGTTTACTAACTCCTGCTTAAGATTTATTTCTACTTTTTTATTTAGATGAGAAATTTTACTGTTTTCTGCTCCTGACAGTGTGGACAGCTTAGTGAAGGCTTACAGTGCATCTCCTGGCTTGGAGATGACAGGAGCCTGTCAACACTTGCTTCTACAGGAGTGCCAGGCTCCATGTCCAGCTGGGTAAACACCTTGAAAAACCTGAGCTCTGCTCAAGCAAACATTTTAAGATGACTGTGGTTTCATGCCAAACTAAGAGCTCCCTGCCTCCTGCTTCCTATCTTATTCCAATGCTGGGGCTCACCAAACCTTCCTGTAATGGCAGGAGCCCAGCACAGGATGAGAGCAGTGAGAAGAGCAGTGCATTATCCCTCTTCCCAGAAAGCACAGGAGGTGTTACAGGCTGGCTTGGCTGCCCTGGATCTGCAGCCCAGGTATGGTCTTGGTGGCCATAAGGGATCTGACATACAATTACCTCCGTGTTCCCCTTGTCAGGTTTGCAATGTCTGTCAGATTTCAGAGGTAACTTTTGAATATAACTTGGATAAATGTTAAGGGCTAATCCTGAGCATATAGTAATGAAGAATAATGCAAAGAAACTGAGCTAAAATGTCTGTATGTGCAATCTGCATTTGATTGTGCAAATATTTAAAGAGTTGGAATGCTGGTGTTAGAGGTATGTTTAATCTGCTAAATCCACTTCCTTCAAGCACCAGCTTTTACCCAGCTCCTTCCCTCAAAACTTCAAGTAGGGCTGGCAAAAAAAAAAAAAAAAAAAAAAAAAAAAAAGGTGAGGGGGTGGCTGTTGCTCATCAAATTTTTGGGGCCATTGCAATAAGAGCAGGGATGGTTAGAGAGGAGGCAGGAAATACAGCCAGGAGAGGTCGTGGGCTTTTTTGTTTGAGCATGCTGTCTCAGGGGCCGTGCTGGGTTAGACTCATCCCTCTTGGAAGCAGGAGCAAAGAGGCAGGGGCTGTTTCACAGCCTCCATGCAGAAGAAGAAGGCATGTTATCTGATGTGTGGCATGTTTTCATCCTAAAAACCATGAATAAGGACCTTGGACGATGTTAAATTTAAATTTAAAAAGGTTTTGATTTAATTTGCATTTTTAGCCCGTGTTATTCTTCAGTTTTACCTCCTTTCTGCATGCGTGCCTGTGGACATGCAGCTGTGTGCACTGAAAAAACTTAACCTCTCTGTGCACAGCAGATACATTCACATGAAGGCTGGCAAAGCTTAGCCCTCTATTTTCCAGACCCTTAGCCCCACCCAGCCTGCTCGGGCTCCCCACCCAGCCCACGCTGCCCCTGCAGCTTTCCCACTGCAGCTCCCAAAGCTGCCTCCAGCCACATCATGCTCCCACAGGGGCCGAGTGCCACTGTGTGGCTTGGTGGGTGGTGGCACTGCTGAGGTGGTATAAAATGCAGGTAAATACAGGACTGGGTGGTTAAGCCTTGCAAAAAAACTGCTGCTGTCCTGTATCTTTGCAAAAAATCTCATCTTTAAGTTGTAAGATGTGCTGTGGATAGCAGCAGCGGCAGCTGCTGGGAGAAAGCTCAGGCTTCCCAGATCCCAGTCAACAAATGCCTGAGTATAAATTTTTTGCAGGTGTACACAGTTGCTGACACTTGCTCTTTTTAAAACCAAGATAGGACTAATTCACATTAGATGGGGGATGTCCTGCTCCTGTTACACCCCATATCCTCAGCCTGCAAAGAATGCTATCTTGCACTTAAACACCCCCAGATCTGCGTCCTTGCACTGGTGCCAGAGATCCCAGCATCTGCTGTATTTATCTCCATCTTTATGATTTTGTCCCCTTGCTTTTTGAGAGCATGTGGAGCCCACCAACACCAGACTGGGGTGGGGAATCTGGGGTTGGCTTCTGTCTCAGTGCTGCTGAGGCTGAGGGCGTCCTGTGACAGCTCTGGGAACCTAATCTGTAAGCCCCACATGGAAACATATCACACTTTATAAGCTATTTATGTTATTTCATGGCTGAAATACTTTATAACACTGCATTTTAATCCTCCTTGCTGCTAACATTTTTGGTGGGGAATATATTATCAAATTACAAATGCCAGGTTCTAATTTTTTGTTCTTGTTTTTAGGAATTATGGTGTTGGGTTTCTTTGTTACTGCCAAGAAAGCCCTAATGAGAGATACTTTTCTCCTGCTTTCAGGAGTGTTATTTTGATGATTGCATCGGGTTGCTCAGGGGTGGATGAGTCGATGAACAAAGACCTGAGCACCTGACAGGAGAAGACTCTCCTTGTGTCAAGATCCTGAGAGCAGCCATGGTGAAGAGAGAGGGACACCATTATGAGGAGTGTCTCCCCTGTCCCATGTCTTTTATCCTCTTCTATTAGGTCGATTTTCTGTCTGGTTTCATACTGGTTTGTATAGTTCCTGAAGTGCAGGAACTACCTAGGCTCTCCTTTTGGGGCCTCAGCCTGCAGATCTAAAATATGGCTGTCAGAGCCAGGGAGACTGTGCTATGTCAAGCCAGTCTGAGCTCAGGGGACCCTTGGTCTCCATTTGCTCTTACTATTGATGTGGTTGAGGTAATTTAAATGCCTTTCCCTTTGTTAGCTTTTCCTGACATACAGCTGCTGAGTGAGGTTTCTAACCAATCTGAAGGGAAGTCCCTGTGGGAAATGAAGTGTATTTATCAGATGTTGGTTTTGATGCTCTCTTCAGAAAAAGCAACATTGTGGTCTGTCTAATTTTGTGTTTTTAATAAGCAGAGGCACTGTTGTCTGCTCTGGTGGGTAACTTGCAGAGCCTGCTGAGCTGTGGGGGTGACGTGTTCTGGGCACAGACTGGGACGAGCTGCTCATCCCCATGGGGTACAAGGATTGCACTGTGCTGAAGCTGGAGGTCTCCATCACCCACAAAATTGCTCACCTGGACACCTCTGAGGCCTCTGGGGTGGGATTTTTAACAATGTGTTTCCTTGTGAGCTCTCCTGGTGGAGAGCATTCAGCTCATAAATGAAGACAGCCTGATCCTCCCCAAGCCCTGGGCTGGTTCCATCTGCTAGTATTTAAAAAAGAAGGGAAGGAACTTGGAATTAAGTGTGCTGCTTTAGATCTCTTTGGCAGTTTCTACTTGCACATCAGCAATGAGGTGAAAATAGCATCTGGCTGCAGATCAGTGTGCAGGAGAAGGTCCCTGTGCCCAGTGATTGCAGTGGCATTGAGATGCAAGGTTTTGGCAGGCACCTAAGTCCTTTATAAGAAGAAAACAGCTCTGCCCATTCCAAGAAGGGAAGCAATGTTGTTAATCCAAGTGATCTGTAATACTGGAATGCTTTTGTACCAAGGTGGAGGCTAAAGGCTGAAGTGAACTGGTATTCCACAACCCCCCAACACAGCAGAGTGGCAGATATAGGCAGGAGAGAGATGGAGAGGCCTCAGCTCCAGCTGGATGTGTGCTGTTCCTTAGGCTCCAACAAGAGGAACAGGTGGAAAATAGCTTGGAAAATGTCTTTACCCTCAAGAGTGCCCTTTCTGTTGCCCCAGGGGCTGGCCAGTGTGGCTGGGGGTAGCTCCCCACTGCTTCCCCAGCCTCCCTCCACCCCCAGCTGCATCCTGAGCTCAGCCCCACAGGGCACCCCTTGTGCTCTGGCTGGCAGGACGTGGCTCCTGAGCTCTGTGGCACTCCAAGGGGCAGCCCCTCCTGAGCAGAAACCCCTGGGTTTTACAGGGCTGCAAGGAGCTGTGCATGGCAAGCCCTGTGCCCTAAGGCTGCTAAGTGAGGCCTGCACGTAGGCAGGCGTATTGCCTGTACCTGCTGTCTCTATTGCCTGGTCACTGCTGTCAGCCATTCTGGGGAGGAAGGGCAAAATAAGGTAAATAAGGGTAAATATCTGCTCAAGCAGAAACTGGCCTCTGGCTTCCCTCCTGCTTCCCAGTCCTGCTGCCATGTGCTGGTTTACGGTGCATGGAACATCCCAGCGCTCCAGCCTCAGCTGCAGGTGGGTTGATTTTCACAGAAGGGGCTTTTATTGAGAGGGTTTGTCAGACCTATATGCAGATCTGGTTCAATATTTAAAAAAATTACAGTAACAATTTTGTTATATCTCTGATTCAGTTTGGTTTTTCCTGAAACACATCATATCTTCCAGAAAATGGGCAAAGATAGGAAAGAGACAACAGATAATGTCATTATTGATCTAAACATTTTTAGCCAGGCAGTAGCAAACATTTAAAAAAAATTATATCTCATCTCTAATATAATTAGCTGTTGCTGTCAATATCTAAGGAACAACTGAAATAACCATGTTAGACTCTGCTGTATACTGTGACAAGTAATTTTAAGTCTTTGAATGTTTAGCAATGGAAGGAGGAGGGAGAAGCAGGAAAGGTTATTCTAAAAAAGTCTCTGAAGGCTGAGGCACAGCAAGACGCTGTGATCTTCTTTCAGACCTCAGTTATTTGCTTTCCCAGGTACAACGCTGTCTTTTTGCAACTGGAATGCATTTTTATCCCAACACATACTTAAATCCTTTCTGGTGGACTAATTCCTACTTGCTTCCTGATTCATGTCCCCTAAACTTTGCATTGATAAATGACAAGTATAGATTTGGGGATATTCACTGCTATTATGAGAATGTGCATATTTTCTTCCTGGTTGTTTCAGGTCTGTTATCTGGTTCAAAGTCAGAAAAAAGCTCCAGATTTCATTGAAAAGATGTAAAAAAAAGCACATACCTTTTTAAGACATCAAATTCTCTTGATAGTAGTCCCTCTGAGTGCTGCTTTGTTGCTATGGTGATTACTAGTCCATTTAAGCCACTTTAAAATTGTAATGATGAGCAAGAAAACCAAATTCATAACAATGTCATTAGCATAGCTATTTTTGTGTGTTCCATGAGATTAGGAAATGACCAAAGTCTGGGGTCAGATCTAATGCAAGCTGCTATCAAAGACATCAGCTCAGAGCTTTGAGATGATAAAGCTGTGGGGCCTTTGTGAACCACTATGGCAGAATTAGCCAGCCTGAACTAATTAAAATACCTTCAGGGGCATCCTCCAGCACTGGTGTCACATCAGACTTGTGCTCTGTGAGGAATCTGGTCCTGCTGAGGAGGTACCAGGGAAGGGAAATCCAAAGTTAACTTGGTTCCCAAACTTTTTGGACTCAGGTCCTCGAAGGCAGTCAGCTGAATGGTGGATCCCATGAGCCAGCAGCCCTGGCACTTCAGCTGAAGAGCCACAGTGGTGATGCTGTGCCCGTGGGCAGTGACTCTGGGCTGGGACTCAACTGGCAGATCTGCAGAGGGAGACCTCAGCCCAGTCTGTGCTCTGAAGGGAACCAGACAGGGGGGAAAGCCCAGCACTCACCACAGGAAGCCTCTCTACCTGTCAGGACACATGCTTTAGCTGGAGGCCTTTGGGTGAATGAAAGGCATCACACATGGGGTGCCTGGTGAGCTCCGCTGCCCGTGGAGGGGACATGGAGGATGGCCCATGTGGAGCTGCCTGTGCAGGGGCTGGGGCAGCAGCAGGAGAGAGACCTTCAGGCAGCACTGCTGAGGCTGTCCAGGCACACCAGCACTTCCTTTAGTCTTTTGGAGACCGTTTCAAATTATGATTCACTGCAGTGTATTTAACCCTTCAGTGAATAAAGTAAATGTGTTTCTTACCCATAAGTATCATTGAGCAGGGTGGTTTTGGTTTTTGGTGCCAGCAGGAGTTGTGATGCCCCCCAGCAGCAGGAAGGATGCTCCCACCCAGCAGAGAGGTCTTGTGTGAAGACAAAGGACACTGGATGCCCTACCAGAGAGGCACAGTTGACACAGGCAGGTGACAGACATCACCCCTTGGCCCGCAGCAAGGTCTGATCCAGGGATGGGGGCACCCTGCAGTGCCACCCCCTTGCAAACTGGGTCATTCAATAGTTGTCCTCACTAAAGTTACACATCAAGGGTATGACTCCAAAGTCTCCTGTTTAATGAAATATGCTCTAAAATATATTTTAGTGACTGAAAATCTTAAAAATATTGGCCAGCTGGCAGAGGAGGAGAAGAGCTGAGATAAAATAATGAAATAGATGAAATGGCAGACTCTGTGCTGCTGGTGTCGCTGATGCTCCTTTGGTTTAACACTTGCATGAGGCAAGAGGAATCTGAAGTCCCAGATACGACAGACAGGAGTTATCAAAGTAAAGTTACTGTGACTATTTTTATAAGGCTCCTAGAAAATTAAAAGCCTCTCCTTTCCTTGTTAAGAAAAAAGTTTAAGCTGAAATACAAAAATATCACCTGCTGTTCAAGGCCAAATCCTTTTTCACTTCTGAAAATGTGGAACTTGTTATATCCTGAGTGACTCAACAAGTGATCAAACTCTAAATTCAGAGGCAAGAGGCTGGTGCTTACAGCAGCCTTTCCATGGGCAGGAGGCACAACAGGCACAACTGGAAATACTCTTGTCTCAGCACCTGGCTTAGAGTCTGTCTGCCACTGGTTCCAGCTACAATGAATTGTAAAATAAATTAAATTTAGAAAAAATGAGGTATTGATTTTATGATATTTTTGCGTGACCTTCTTCCCTTTACCTAGGGGTAACTGTGTTACTTGTTGATTCACATCCAGTGCTGACAGCCTGTGTCAGCATGTGATGTGTAGTGAGAAGTCCCTCCCCAGAAAACAGCTCTGAGAAGCTGGGAGTTGGGCAGCATGCTCCTGAAAAACTCTCTGGTGTCATCCCGGCCCAGCCACGCCTACCTAGTGCAACACTTGCTCCTTGGTCTACCCTCTGTAGGAGAAATGCTTGAAGTAAATCCAAAATTTGAGTATATCCAAAATTGAGACTGCCACCCTTTCCTTATTTTGTACATATGCACATATAATATATTTATTCTTATTATATAATACTTAGTTTGAAGAAGGTAAGCAAAGGTACCCAAAAAAATGCTGAACCTAATCTATCCTTATAATTTGATATCAGTATCAAATTTTAAGATATCAGACCCTCATCAGGGTCATCAGCAGGCTGCTGATGAGCCAGAGACATCAGGGTTCTGGCTCCCAGAACCAGATTGCAATGAGCATGAACCAAATTGTTGGTGTCATGGAGATGCCCATTGCTGTGGCTCAGGCACCACAGAGGATCTGAAGCTGCCATTTGGAAATTGCCACAGCCAGGGTCATGGTGGCAGCCTCATGTGGAGGAGGTATATTTAGATAAAATAGATAAAAATAATAAAACTTTTTATCATTTAGATAAAAAGTTTACTTTGTAGACAACAAGAGATACTACCATTATTGAGCCTGTTCCACTTCAAAATTGTTGCGGCTTTCACTGGCCAAGATGAACTCCCTGAGTAATCCCTCTTAGAAAAGTGGAAGAAATGCAGAATTTTTCAAGTGTTTTGCTCCATGAAAAAAACTGTGATGCAAGAACTTTATTTTAATTCCAAGCCTGCACAGTGTGACATTTTCCTTTATCTCCTCCATCCATATGTGGCTTCCATGTGAATAGCAACACAAGAAAATCAACATCCAAATTAAAGAGAAAACCATAATATTTTTGGCCTGCAGAAATTGTTTCATCAAACAATTCATCACAGAAGGGACTGAGTGAAGGCAGACTCAGCTTGTCATTATGGAGGCAGGCAAATGGAAAGGTAAATGAAAGGAGAAAAACGGAGGTGTTGGGTCACTATCTCTAATAACACATCTAATTCTGTTGTTATTCCATCTCCAGGTTGATCTGGGGAATTTGTTGAACTATGAATTTCTGTACACATATAGGGTTCATGCTTCAGTGCACAGGGCTGATTGCTCATCAGAGGCCTGTGAGCAAAGGCAGCTACTGCAGAAATTCAGTTCTTCTTCTGTAATGAGCTTGTCCAAAAGAAAGGAGGAAAAGGATTAAAGTCAGTTATAAATTGTGTGTTTTATTTTCCATTACGACCTTTCTTTGCAAATATCTTCAGTTTTCCCCATATGATTTCTGTATTAATGAATATATGTTTTTCTTCATTAAAATGTAACACCAGATGAATTATCTTTTGTCAGTCACAGAGCAATGAAGAGAACAAACAAAAACCCACTGAGTGGTTATTTATTGCCTGTGATGTTTCAGTGAGGAAAGACTTCCTGTTACCAGATTAACCAGCTTCCCTCTCTGTTTATTTGACTAACAGATGAACAAGACTGAAAGGATTTGCTATTGCATCTTCTCCCTGGTAATGCATCAGTGTGGAGCCAGAATGCAGCAGGAAGGAGCTCTGTGCTGGCAGGGGGTCTCTGGCTGTGGCACTGCTATAAATGTCACCCTGGCTCTCCTTCTAGGAGGGAGATTTAGCCCAGCAAAAATGGAGTTTTAAATAAGAGGGCTGTTTAGAAACCATTCACACAAATGGAACGAGCCTTAGAGTGTGTTTTAGAGCAGCAGCAAGGAGGAGAGTTGCACAGAAAGTGTTTCCTGTTCATCTGCTCTCCTGTTAGAGGCCATTAACAGCTTCTTGTTGGAAAGTGCATTGAGGACAGCTGAATAGCACTGAGCTCTGCAAGGACAGCTTGCATTTCACTTGTGAGCCAGGCTGAGAGCAAGTGAGGGTCTTTCTTGGAAGGTTCACAGCGAACATTCCTTTAAAAGAAACTTAAACTCTGCAGGTTTTAGTGTAATTTCTTTAAAATCCTGCCACTGTGATCTCTGCTGAGCTTCACTGCATTTCCCACGAGGTGTTCAGCTGCACAGCAAGAGCTGAGGGACTGGCTCAGATCCCTTGGCCAAGATGGCAATACATTTTGTTTCCACCATTTCAAAAGCACTTCTACTTCTCTTTTCTATGAGTTCTTAGTTGCAAGCTGGTAGTAAAAACACACAGCTCTATAAATTACATCTTGTTAAAGTAACTTTTTCTATCCTGTACATCACTTTTGTGCTTGTCTAAGCTGTATTTATCTCCAAGGCTTCCATCAGTAAAGGCTGTGTTCCCAGAGCCCAGCTGCTCTTCACAATTGCTTTTCTCTTTACACTGTCAAGTCAAGTAGGTTTGAATTCTGGTTGGTTTTTTCCTTTGAATTTCTCACAGAAACCACTGAAAAGTCAATGTCTGCCAGTTTTTACCACAGGTATACCTGGCTTTTAATTAAGCCTCTAAGCTACTGCAGATTGTTTGTTTTCTACTGCCAAGTACATATTGGGTTTTGTATCCAAGGGGGAACATTAGTTCTTCAATATTTGTTGTTTGGCCTGATGCAGGTTGGAATATTCACATAAGCACACATAAAAATCTGAACAAATTGTTCAAAAAACACTAACTAATCTGAAAACATCTTGATGTTTTGGTTTCAAGCTGCAATCTACATCTCATACCTGTTTCTGAAGCTGCAGACCTTGGGGCCATGAGTTTAGATTCCCTTTGTGCCCATTTTCCCCTGTAGCATTAAGCATTAATCTTCAGGCTTAGCTAACTCACAGACAAAAAATCCTGGGGAAGAAATGTCAATTAGACAGCAACCTACTTTGCTTTCTCTCAGCCCAGCTTCTTATGGATTCTCATCAGCCTCCTGGGAGCACAAGAAGGTTTGAGAGTCTGAGGATCCTCTCATTGGTGTAACCACATCCATCATTTACCCACAGTAATGCTAAATCAAAACCTTCTTTTGATAGAGAGCTCCTGCTGGAGCATTGCAAATGTTTTTGGTAATGGCACCAAATTCCCATCTTGAAAAATGAGACTCAAACAACCCACCACATTCTGTGTGGTGAATTTACCTGTGCTGTGTTACCTTTAGAACTGTGTTGACTCCCAGATTGCTCTCACATTAGACAGGGCCCAATTGATATCTTAGGTTTCGTGGGATTTCTGCCACATCAGGCACTGTGAAATGACTAAAGAGATTTCTGGGTGCAATCAGGCAGGAAGCAGGCAAATGTTCTTCGTGGCTAAACTCAAATCAAGTTTTCTTTCCCTTTCCTTCACTTGTTTTAGTGCGCAGGTCTGCCAAGGCTCTGGAGCATCCATCACATATTTATGCTCATTTCAGATCCAGAAACAAAATTAAAAATGTGGGGAGAGGCATTCACATGATTCACAGAGTTTCTAAAAGCATAAAGATAGTATAAACCAAAGAGAATTTAAACTTTGAGTGATATGAGGAGCCCCTGAAGAAACTGAGTCTGATGCAGTGCAGGAGGGATGTTGATGGGATGGCCTTGTAGCTTTAAATATTTTCAGGTCAGCAGATTTAAAAGGTCAAGAGCTCTTCAGAGGTGGTAAAGCTTAAAAACAGGTAGGTTACACACTATGAGAAACCTCAGAGTATGATTAACAGACTAAGGCATGGTGAAATAGGGAGCTGAGGCACTGGAAATGCAGGCACCTAGTTAGATAAAACTTTGAAGAAACAGAGGATGAAATATCTTATAAAATTATCACTGACAACAAGGGCAAAGTAGTGTCTTTTACCAATTTTAAGACACTAGTTGGAGAAAACAAACCCATTCCTCCAACACTTCCAAAGCAAACCTTTTGTGTTTTGTTATGATTTCAGTATGTTACAGGTTTTAAAACAGATATTTTAAAATAAATAAAGATTTTAGATAAGCTGTGGCCAGGCTGAAATTAAGATCATCATTTTGATATACAGGGGCTCACATGAGTGGCAAAGCTGCTGGTGGGTCCAGCCATAGGATCAGACTCTAACTTTCCTTTTAAGAAAGCAAGACCAACAAACAACATTCACTCCTACACTTACAAATCACAAAAGTCAAGCAATTTCTTGGTACCTGAGGGGTTTTTTTTAAGGTATAATAGGTAATTTAAAAAATATCAATGATAAGTTGTTTTGTTTCTCACTAAAGATTAAAAAAGACAGTTTGCCCACCCCCCCCAATGTTATTATCTTATTGCAAAGCCCCCATACCTTCTTGGTGATTTCTCATGGACAGCTCCTGACAGCACTAACTTCAACAGCACAATCAACAAACCCTAGCTCACTCTTCACCCAGCTACCCCACTCTTTTGTAGCACTCATCCTTATTGGATACAGCTGTGGCCTATTGAGGGCAGGCCTGTTCCTAATCTTTGGTGATTAGTACAGCTGCAACTCCTCAGGGGTGAGATTACCTTCTGCACCATCTTTATTTTCTTACATTCTATCCCCCCACACCCCCAGGGTTCAGGTCTCCTATACAGATTTTCAGCAAAATCCTGGCTGAATTTTTTAATTATTTTTGGTGTTTGGCTTTAGATTAGGGTGGAAGTCTGTGGGACAGGTTTAGTTTTGATCCATTAGAATAGATCAGCATTTCCATGCCATCATTGTGTAGGCATCTGAAGGGTATAAAGCTATTTGGATTTATTATGAAGCCAAATGAGTCCAATTAAATCTCTTTGAATCATAGCTATGTAAGAAATGCAGAATTAAAAACAATGATAAAGAGGAAAATAATTTTTGTAAAGTTCAGTTGAAATTCTCTAAATCATGGAGATAAATTGAGGCAAAGATTTTTAATTATTATTAGTATCTTAAAATAAAATGTAACACAGCAGCACAAAATCTACTACTGAAACACTGCACTGAGCAGTTCCTTGTGGCCTCCTGCTGCACTGGGACAGCAGCTCAGGATAGAACATTCAGGTGCAGTATGGCATCTCTGTGTGGTGATCTGAGTGTTCACATCAGAGAATCACAGATTCATGGAATAATTTGGGCTGGGAGGGACCTTTAAATGCCATCTAGTCCAACCTTGCTGCAATGACACCTGCAACCAGATCATGTTGCTCAGAGCCCCATCCAACGTGGCCTAGAATATCTCCAGGGATAGGGCATCCACCACCCTCTGGGAAACCTGTACCACTGTTTCACCACTCTCATCATAAAACATTTCTTCATTATGTATAGTTTAAATCTATCCTCCTCTAGTTTAAAACCACCACCTCTTTTCCTATTGTGCAGGTGAGCTTTGTGGAGGCTTTTTGATTCTACTCAAGAAGAAAGGGAAAGCTGGGGGATGGATGTGTACATGTAAGGGGGATTTATGGTAAGGGGAGATGAAGGCTTTGGTGCTCAGGGAGAGCTGTGCCTGTTGGGACCTGGGGATGGGGTGACCACTGGGGTGCTGTGCCAGGCAAGGAAAACTGGATCAGGATAGCTGAAAGGCTTCCCATATGCCAACTTTCCTGGTTAAACACAGCTGTAGAAGAAAAAATCCCCTATGTTTCCATTCTGAGGCCAAACTCGGGTGGGATATGTGGAGCAGCTCAGCTGCATGTGCTGGAAGTTTTACATGGGGAATTTATGGTTGTATCAGAAAGTGTTTTCTGGGTCAGCTTTTCCCCTTTCTGGGCTCTCGTTTTCCCAGTTCACTTCTATCTCACCTGGACACACACCAACTTCTAGGATATATAACTTTCCTTTTGCCCTTTACTACCCAGCTCTGTGGTCTGGAATACAGATACCAGAGCAATGAACATGTTAAAAGAGGTAAAGTTTATATGTTCATCTAACACATGCTTATTCTAAATCTGAGTATTGATCACAGTAGGCTTATTCCAATACTTAAGCACGTACTTGAACATTTTTATATGTAGGAAATCTATTTATGTGATATTTATGAATGCTATTATGAGTTTCTGCATCATTAGAGATTCATTATCTTGCTGGAAAGTGAAAGGTGGTTAGCTCATGACCATAATTAAAGTGTTTGGCTATAATTTTATTGTTGTGTGCAACTTTTTCCTGTGTCCATCTAACATTTTGTTTCAGGACGAAGCTATGCATTGTACCACACAAAACTAACTTGCTGAAGCTGGAAGCATCTCAGAAGACCATCTAGTCCATCCCCTGCTCAGAATAGGGTCAGTCACAGCAAGGTGCTCAGGACCATGTCCAGTCAGCCAAGGGTGGACACCCTACAGCCTCTCAGGGCAGCCTTTCTATGTTTGATCTCTCGCAATAAAAATAGTGGGTAAGTGCTGTATACTACAAATTCTGGCTTCCTTAAATCACCATACAAAGCAAAATAGAAATCAGTTTAAATAAACAAACACACATTTCATCCTATGTACATTTTTACCACAATGTATTATCTTATTGCAGCAAGGAAAGTGCCCCTAGCTGGAACAAATACAATGGCTGGATACATAAAACTGTTTAGGTATCTCTTACCCAACCAAACAAGGAGTGTGCACAGAGCTTCCAAACCATGGTCTGAGTAACTTGGCCAGGATCAAGATTGAGTCTGACCCCCTGGCTCACTACCCTAAATTTCTTGTTGCACTTGGTCTGTCCTCTCTCCCCCCCCCTCCCCGCCATGAGATCTGAGAACAGTTTTGGCCTTTCCAAAGCCTGACGCAGTTTATTCCTTGCAGAATTAAGGCATTCTGTCTTATTGAAAACAGTGTAATATTGGAGTAGCATTGGGTGTTTTGCTTCATAGATAGTTCATTATGAATGTCATTCAACATTTCATGAAAATATGAAAAAAATGGGTATTGTATAATTAAAATCTTTACTATTTTAATCTTCTTACACATTGCATAAACACGAGCAGTTCTTATGAAGTGTGGGTTTGGTCCAAAAAATAAAAAAAACCCAAAACAAAAAAACCAAAACAAACCAGTAAGATGAATGCTTTTCAAGTATGGAGCTTTATCTTTCAGGCAAGCAGAAGCAGTGAACACTGAGTACTTACAGGCTACAAAACACAAAAGCAAATTGTATGCGGTGAATTAAAAAAAAATCACGGAAGATTAATATCTTAAAAACACAGCAAACCTTCATTTAGATTTCTTATCATGAAACATTTTCTCTTTGACAGCTGTGAAACAGCAGCTCAAGTCAGCCCCCTTGGATGTCGGGCAGGCAGGGTCTGACTGCAGGGTTTGGCAGCCCAGTCCCACCAGGATGGAGCTGCCAGCACAGTCAGGCACTGCTGCAGCACAGCCATGGCTCATTGCTGTAAAATACCTGTAGCACTTCTCCAAATGAGGTCAGTGAGTGCCTTAAGAGCCAAATACTCTTGCTTTGTGTTAGCTCTTAATAGTGGATGGTGGAGTCATATCTCAGAGAAGCACTGGATGGCAGTAAATGCCCAGCAAAACCCAGGCAGACAAAGGCAATTAAATAAAGCAAGGCAGGGAGAAGCTGAAAACTTCAGCTGCTTCAATGATCAGTTCTTTACAAATGGCTATTATATAATATAATAAGTAACTGTAGTTTTACTTATTCATAAGAGAGTTTTGTGCATGGCTACAATCCATCTGCTTTAAATAGCTTGAGAGTGAAATTGGCTGTCTCAGACTTTTTAGGAGTTGCTGAATATCAGGGAGGAGAAAACACCTTTCTGTTTTCAGGTACATTGCAAACTGGATGAACAAAAGATTTTTCTTTGAAAATTTAAATAACTGAATATATTTTCTTATTTGCCAAGGTTTAGCAGTTTGATTGCTTTTTTGTATGTATAGGGAAATGAGGACAGAGCAGTATTTCTGTTGAACTTGATATTGCTTTTTCTTTGAGATGCATTTGACTGATAAAAGCAACAGCATTGCCAAGCTTGACACTGCAAGGCATTTAATTTGATAATGGATAACATTCTGCTGAAAAAACCCAGCATTTCTTTACATAAAGCATTACAAATCCCTACCAAAAGGCTAAGAAATCAGCTGATGGTCAGATCTCAGAAGGTAATTATATCTAAGAAAGCAGTGTCCCAGTGGAGGTGCTCACAAGGTGCCTGCTCATGGTCCTGCTCTCATCCCATTCTCTGCAGCCAGGGTGCAAATACACCCCATGGACTTGACTGCAAAAAGTTTGTGTGGAGGAGGGGGACAAAGGGCAGCCCTTCAGAGCTCTCCATTGTCACAGCAGCTCGGGCTCCCTTGGGTAACACACATTTTAGCAGTGGGCTGAATTGCTGGAGATGGAGCTGCACAGCTGGAATATTTTTATGCAGTTACCAGTGACAGGACTTCGGACTCTATTTCAGCAAGCAGTGGCCAGGAAGTGTTTTCACGGTGGATAGCTGGCTGCTGATGGGCTCCCAGACTAGCCAAGTGGTTAAAGTGCTAAAGTAATGCATGGCTGCATGGGAAGGAAATACTCTTGAGAAGTGGGAAGGGAAATTATCACTCTGTGAGGCATTAGCAAGAGCTTTACTGGAACAAACTGTCCACTTCTTGGATACCCAGTTTAAAAAATATGCTGATAAATTGGAGAGGATACACAGAAATACTGCAAGAATGATTTGAAGTCTGGAAAAGCTTAGAGCATGCCAAGAGCTCAGTATAATTCATCCAGAAGAGCTTAAGTGCCTTGGTCATGGCCTGTAAGCTCCTGTCCAGGGAAAAGGTTTCTGAAGTTTCTGAGTCTCTAACACAGCAGAGAAAGGCTGGAGTCAGGGTCAGAGGAAGTCTGAAGATCTAGGATGGAGAAAAATGACTTTTTCAAAATCTCTGTACATTATTCGTCAGGACCCTGGGCTCAGCCATGCAGGGACAGCCATTATTGAAAAAAATGAGCATTCAGTGGAGGAGTTTCTCCTCTGGTACAGCAGTGGGTATCTAGATTAGCAGCTTAAGTCAACACTTGTTTTAGATTTATTCAAGTGTAAATAAGAGCAGATTTTTGTCTGCCCTTCACCAGATAAACAGCAATGGTCCGGATTTTTCACAGCAATATTAAAACAGAGAACTATGTTGCCATGAAATAAATTGTATAGGGCTCAGAAACAACATACTGTAGACAACAAGGTCCTTAGGATAAACAGATATTTTTGTTGCAAATGCAGCAGAGTTCTTTTTATATAAAGAATACCATAGATATGTCAGATAAAAGCCTTGATACAGATAACAGACTGTATTCAATAAGTTGTCCAAACATCTTGTTCTGTCTGTCAGATCTAATGATGACTGGTGACTAGATACTTCAGCAAAATGCTGCTTTGCTATTTATTTCTCATTTATTCTCTTGAGAAATCGCAAAACATTTCCAATTTGATTTAAGGAAGTTTCCCAAAGTCAATTGGACATGCTGCAGAAAGCAGTTCACTTTCATGGTCAATATGTGGTCTATAAAAGAACAATAAGGAGAAGGTAATTTCATTTTGATCATGCTAACCTTGTATGTTTATGCTCTGCTTAGATTTTAGTACTCCTGTCACTCGCTCTGAAACTTGCATGATGTTGAATCCTTTTGTCACATCCAAATCTCACTTGGATGGAGGATAAGGATGCACCCACACGAAGGCCAAGCTAATCAGCAGCCTGGGAGGCATGAAATGGGAGACCCCCAGCCATGAGTGGTGGTAGAGAGCTGTGCTTTCAGCCCGTCCTGCCACAGCCACAAAGGTGGATGTCCTTCCTAAGCTTTCCCTTGGCTCTGTTTGAGAATATCACCAGGGAAATAAACTATTTTTGCCAATATAATTGGATGGTAAATCATTGCATTCCTCAAGCATCAAAGACCCTCAAGCCATAAGGCTACTTTAGCATTGATAAGATTGACCACATAGACCACCTTCAAATCCAGACCCATCCTCTGGACAGCAAACATGCAGGTCTGATCAGCAGTGTCCAGCAGGGACACTGCCATTGGTTTGGCTGTCTGTGGAAAGGAAAAACTGCCATTCCAGAGGCAGCAAAGGGTCTGTGTTTAGCCTAGGAAAACATGGAAGGAGAGAGAATATATTCAATATTCAGGGAAAGGTCCTCAGGGATATTTGATCTGGAGGCCAGCTTAGATGTGGGTTATAAACTGGTCTTTAATAAACATAAGCTGGAAATTACCAGAAGTGTCCCAGTCTATTAGAAGAACAAGAACCATAGTGTCCTAGGGGAGGAAATGTATTTACCTTAGTAACTTTAAGGTGGATCTAGGTCAGTTTATGAAGGTTCTATTACCTGCCTGCTGAAATGGACAGGGCTCACTGCTTGACCAGGGAGGTCCCCCCAGCCCTGTGCCAGGTTTATCCCTGTGCTCCCAAAAGTCTCATGCCAAACTGCAACCTGGTGTTTTCTGCTTTCTCTCTCCCACACAATGTTTTTATTTACAGCAATGATAAGAAATTTTCAGTCTGTGGTTTCCAGACATTGTGGGTTGATTGAAAAAAAACCCCACAAAAGAACCCCTAACCCAGCAAACAAGCTATAGTTTTACTGGGAATTTCAGGCCTGCAGGAGTTTTTTTGGTGGTTTGTTGCCATATTAACTCTTTTTCTAACATCATTAAGTGCTAAAATTCCATGATTTAACACTAGAAAATTTGTGTGTGTGGACAAGCCAGCTCTGTGTTTTAATGATTCTTATGTATATGGAATTTTAATGAATATTGCCTTCAGTGGGCCATTTGTCTAACCAAGATTATGTAAAATGCTTCTTTTCCTGTAGCATCTGAAGAGCAGAGAAAGACAAGAATTTGACCTGCCCCAATGCAATTAATTGTATAGGGCTCAGAAACAACATACTGTAGACAACAAGGTCCTTAGGATAAACAGATATTTTTGTTGCAAATGCAGCAGAGTTCTTTTTATATAAAGAACTGAATATATATATAAAGAGTGAGATTTTCCATCTACAACCAGACGGGAAATGGGGACAGGCCCATGCAGCTGGGCATTCTGAGGAGCAGGAGGGAGTGGCTGGGGAAAGCTGCTGTGGCCTGAGGGTCAGGAAGGGCTGTTAGTGCTTCAGGCATGCCTCTCTGAGAAGATGAAAGGATGCTGAGCCCTAAAGATTGCTGGGCTAGAGTTTCTTTACTTCCCATAGACAGAAATGCAGCACATGAGGCTATGTTCCTAACTCCCCAATCCACTCCCTCCATCTCTGGTCCTAAATAATAGAAAGTAATTTCATAATGACATTCACAAGGCATTCAGCTCTTTGCAGATAAATGACAGGCTTTGGAGTCTTCCCTGGTGCTGCTGCTCATGGCAGTGCCTGTTCCTTGGGGACCCCTCTGTGCTGTGTGACAGGAGAGCTGTGGGTCTGGAGGACACTGGCAGCACAGGGTGCTTTCCCCAGCCAGACCCCTTGGGAAGCAGAGAGCCTGCTTTTCCTGGGCAGGGAGCTGAGATTCTCCCTGCCTCCCACCCTGCTAAATTCCTTTTGGCAGGGTTAGCAAACACATCTGCTCCCATCTGGCTTCTCTCAGGTACCTTCTCTCTTATTTTTGTAGGGCTGGCCACCTCCATGTGTGTCTCCCAAGCATCCCTCCCATGTGCTTTCCTGGCTGACTGCTCCACTCCCATCCAGGTGAGGGCTTTTGCAAGGCTGCCTGCACCTCCACAGTGGTGGACCAAGGCTTTTTCATGCAGGTGCACAATGCACCTTGTTTCTCATATTTCTGTGATTGCCCATTCCTAAGAAAGCTTAAAGGACCTTTATGTGAGGAGAGAGCTTCTTCAGCTAGAAGTAAGTGAAACCACTTTCCAAGTCACCTTCATGGGTCTTTCTCTGCTTTCTCCTGGTTTCAAGCACAGTTTAAGTTAAGTGCCAAGTCACAAGAAGATGTAAAATGATAAAATATGTGCCCCTAATACTTGTTTGGCTTGAATAATGTGTTTCCTTTGTGTTTTCTGGCAGTTAATGGAAAGCTGACATAGAATATTTTGAATGTATGGGTTTTTGTTTTGTTTTTTTTTGTGGTTAACTCCCCATATTAAATTCTTCTGCAAATCCAAAATCTGATGGTTTTATCCTTCAGGATGCTGAGCCTAGACTCTCGTTCCCTCAGAGTACTGAAGTTTCCTAATTTGTTGCAGGGAGAGCACTTTCTGCCACTCTGGCATGGAAATGATGTATCATGGGAAAAGTGGGGCTGAGTGCTCAGGCACACAAGTACTTTGCTATCTCTGAACAGATTTTAAGCTGTGACAAACTGTTCACTGTCCTGGTACCTATTGGGTTTGGAACTGAAGGAGTTAACAGTGTCAGCTCTCCATGCCCGTGGCAGGGGGCTGGAAAACACACTTTTTTATCATAATAGTGCCTTGACTCCTGAGCAGTATTTGGAGATCTCTCATATTTCTGTTTAAAATTCACATCCTTTCTTCAACGATATGCAATGCCTCCATCTCCATGGAAATGCTGGTGTTGTTCAGCGTTCACAGCTCATGAGGACAAAACACAGAAGAAGCATTTTTTGTCCTGTAAAGAACAGGCCCATATTCTGCTGCAGCTGCCAGGGGCTCCCCACTGCTCTTTGCTTATTCAGTACCACAGCTCACCTTAAAATGTTTTTAAGCATCAGCTCTCCAGCCTTTCACTGCCTCGAAACACCTTTAAGGAATCTGTGTGGAAGACCTGCAGGCAGTACAAAACTCACTGCAATATGACTGCCCCTCTCCTGGCAGTGCTTCAACACCCCACAAGTTTAAGGAGTTGCTGAAGGGACGAATGCAAGAGGGTTCTGGGAGTATTTCTTGCTCTCCAAATAGAAAAAAGCAACTGGATTTATTTCCCCTGTGATTTACTTTTGAGTATGCATATTATGCATTTATAAGAAAGGGCAAACAAACCTGGAGGTGTGTTTTATCAACACTACACTAATTGACTGTTTCCTTTTTTACCAGCAGGAGAGAGGAACAGCTTTTCAGGCAGCCCACCTTGAGAAGCTGGGGTGATGCTTTGCCTGCAGAGCCCCTGACCTGCACCATCCAGCAGGGGATCCCTGGCAGCAGCAGCAAACACACAAAGTTTGCTCCCATCCTCTCCCATCCCTTTCTGGTAGAGACCTGGGGGAGGAAGGAGATGAGAAGGAACCCAGTAGAGGTCAAGCACACCAGGACAAGTGGTGGGGACAGCATGAGAGCTGGCAGCTGTGGGAGGCTGGTGGGGTATGCTGGTGCACTTGGTCACGTCCCTTCTCCTCTCAGGAGAACACAGAGAGTGACAGTAATGTCCTTTTGGGGAGGATTTTGAAACCTGCAGATGAAAGCCTATACATAAAGGCTAAGTACTATTATTGCCCCTTCTATCCCACAGTATATGCTTATGCTTGCAGCACTCTACTGCTTCTGCTCTCACTTTTAATAGAAACAGGAACAAAAAAAAGATAGACCTAAGAGGATTGCCAGCCTATGGTGAGTTATCTTATATGAAATGATGGTGGTTGGAAATTCTCATTGTTTTCTTGGCATCAGCCACAGTTTGTCCCCATCTGATGACTCCTCACTTGCAGTCAGCGTGTGCCATGTGTGATGGGCACCTGCAGCCTTGTACCTGGACAGGCTGTAGAGGAGAGAGCACTTTCCCCTTCCATTAAGCTATTGGTTTGAGAAGTGATTTCTATTAAAATATAGTTTATAATAAGTAAGACTGGATAAGGCATGGGACCAACCATAACTATTAGTTATGTCAGATTAAAACTAAAACTAACCACTTGGAGCTTAGAGGGGGTTTGGTATGTGACCAAGAATAAAACAGGCAGGAAGCCCTCCCCGCTGGGTTTTGTTGCAGTGGTTGTCACCACCCTTAGCAACACAGATTTTGATGTAAGTTTGCATGCTTTTAAGTACTGACCCCTTCTACACTTTTGAGGCCAACCCAGAGGTGCCTCTGGAGTATCACATACTGTGAGCAGCACTGCACAGCATCCTTTCCCCCCACAAAAGAAAACATTTTTAAGCAACTTCCCTTTGCTGTGCTGCTGTGTAGAATGATGGCAGTTCCCAGAAAAGGCCAATCCTGCAGAGCAAGCTGAGATAAAAGCCAAGCCAGGGCAGGGTAATCAGCAGTAATGAGCTAGAAGGATGCTTGCCTTGCATTTACCTGACTGTCCAGCAAATACTGCAGTGGAAAAGGCTTTAAAGGCTGATAGACAGAAAGAAGCCAGGCTTTCTAAAATTGCTGCACAAATACAGGCTAATGCTTAGTGAGAAAAGCTGCTTATGTGAGGATGAATATGGTATCACGTATAACAAGGAATTATTTGGTTTATTTTAAGCTGATTTATTTTAAAATTATTTCTGAGCTCCTGAGGAACTACATAAACATTTTTCATAGTATTTTACAGCAAAAGCAAAAGATCTGGGTTTTAATAGAACTTCAAAGTTGTCTCCAGACCCCACTGGGTTTGTATATCTGCTGGGCAGCTAACACATCAACTTTTTCACAATCTCAGCCCAAAAGGGAGCCAGTAATAACAAAGTTACCCTTAAATGGCTGTGGAATATTTTAACTGTGTTTAATTGTGTTCACCTCATAATACTGAGAGCCTTGGTTCTCCCCACTAGGAGGGGAGAGAGACAAGAACAACTTCCTTCTGCCCTACTGAGGCTGTCTGCAATGCCAGGTGGCTGTATCTGAGCTAGCCCCAGTGGTTCCCCAGTCACAGGGGATATAAACTGGGTCATTCCAGCTGGAAGAAGACATCAGGGGTGGTTCAGATACCTTATGTGGCCTGAAGAGCCTCCCATTGTGTCAGTGCAGTGGTCAGTGAATACAGAGGGGTTGTCCTTGTGACTCTGCACAGACCATCCCCAGGTGCTGAACGTGGCCTGTCCAGCTGGGACACTCCTGCTGGGAGAAGGTCATGTCCTGAGCATCATGGTAAGCCCCAAGAGGGGGCCAAGAATGTCTCCTGTTCTCTCAAGCTGCTTCCTTGGCTGTCAAGTAGAAAGTTCTGTACCTACACTGTGCTGCAGAGCCAGTGGGTAGTGACAGCTTTTGGAAAGTTTAAGGCAGCCAATTCACAAAGTGTGGCTACTCCATTGACTTCTACAAGTGACAGTCCCAAAGTTATTTCAAATGCAGAAATTAGTGCCTTTGTCTCCTTAGTCTCTGAAAACCTGATGGAGTTATTTTTATAAAGGAGTTGCATATTTTTATGGGCTTAACCTTTTATCCTGAAATTTCTCATAACTGTTTTATTAATGCTCAGGAGATCTGAAGTACAGATTGCTCAGCTTAAATAGGTAGGAAATTTAAATTACAGTTAAGACTTGTCAGGAGAATTAACCTGAGCCACGGCTTCAGCTTGGAGTGAGTGGCTGGTGAGTTAGGTACCTGCCGCTGACCATCCACCAGGACTACCTGGATTTTGTGCATTCAGGCATAAATGAGGAATGATGTTGCAGAGGGTGAAAGATCTGCTGGGACCAAGATGCATTTAGGACCCCCATGTCCCACGTGCTGCTTTTCAATGGACTGTGCCCAGGGACACACTGGAGTGTGAGAACTGTGAATCCTTCCTGGGATATCCCAAATACCACATCCCTGGATCCTCAACAAGGGCACTGTGTAAGCCCCCATCCCTCTGGAGCTGGGAAGGACACAGTGACCCAGCTCTGCACCAGGCTGAATTTTAGCAGAGGCAGAAGTTAGTTTTGCTCTGAAGGGGAAGCTCTTTCTCCATTAAAAGGTGTAGCACCAAGAGAGAAAATTAAATCAGAGATATTCCAACAGCATTTGATTATTAAATTAGAGTTGACTTCTAACTTGCGAGTTTTTCACAGAGTTATTCAAATGCCATGTTAATACTGCAATTGTTATTTGTTTTAAGAGGGTCACAAAGGTTTTCCTTGCTCTCTTTCCTGAGAAAAGGAGGTGACTTTGGGAAAAAATTAAACCTTAAGCTTCTCAAAAAGGAGAGGCACAAGGATAAAGCCAGTAGTATCCGCTCCTGTGTCTTGGGTGAGGGGCTAGAAGAGGAGAGCAGCAGTGTGGCTCAGAGCCTCATGGTACATACAATGGCAAGGGACAAGGGACCACCACACACAAAGCTGGACAGAGGAGAGTGATCAGTGCCTTTCCCTCTGTGGGTAGTGGAAAAGACATGGAGGTGGACTGGGCTCAGACAGAAAACTTGAACCCAGCCAGGCAAAAGACCCTTACCAAGCCAGAAGCATACTGAGGACTTCAGAAAACTCTAGAAAAGTATAAATGAAAGGGTTATAACTTGAAAGCAGAAAAGGACTTATCTTTCTTTCCTTGTGTGGATATAGAAATGAACAACCTTCAGAGCCCACAGGGCTCAAATGTCAGCCTAGGAAAATTGTATGGGTTGATTCTACTAAAAGCTTGGACCAGACAGGACTCACCAAGTATTGTATTTGCATTATGGTCATAGAATCATAGAATGGTTTGGGTTTGATGGGACCTTAAAGATCATCCAGTTCTAACCACCCTGCCATGGACAGGGACACCTTCCAGGTGCTCAAAGTCCCATCCAGGCTGGCCTTGAAATCTGCCAGTTATGGGGCAGGTAGATAAAGAGGTATATAATTTGATTCCTTGGCTGCTGTTACAAACCCAGGTGAGAGGCTTGGGCCAGGTGAGTTTGTGTGCACAGCACTGAGAGCTGGGGCTGACACCTGGAGACCTTGACAGGTCAAACTGAGGGCTGGTTCCCTGGTGATGCATCTTCTCACAGAAGATGTTGTGTGTCAGGCTTAGAGCTGAGGTCATCTTTAAAGCCAGGAATTAAGGGCCTGAGGGAGGGTTGTGTGCTGGCATCTCTCTGAGGTGCCTGTGAGCGGGCACAGGTGTTATTGGACATTACAAGATAAATGTAAATAAAAGCAAAAATAGATAGATAAGCAAACTGCAAGTTGCATAGGACTGTGTGCTTCAAAAAAGAAAGTGGACAGGGGAGTGAGGCATGGTCTGCAAAGCGTGGAGTGGAGGGGAGCATGTTTGGGTACTCTGTGTCCAGGTTTGACTTTTTCCTTAGGTGCCTCTGCTGCCAGAATATCAAATGCATCTAGGAAAGTGATGTCCTTTCCTAGCTGAAATTTCCAGTTCCAAGAGAAATGGTATGTTTTTGAAAAGGGCCAGACATAGAGTGACTGACCTTTTGCTCTGAATATCAGGCAGTGTATTTTTGTTAAGGGGAAGTGTCCATATACAGCCTTGATAAAAGGGTGAAATGGAAGCCTTCATACTGCACCCACTGTAAGTTTCCTGACCACAGAGGGCAACGTTCAGTATTCGTGCTTTGGATGTATTAGAAAGTAAAATATGAATCAAATAGCATGACTTGAAGCTGATTTGTTTCAGAAGAAAGTAGAAGTTAAAACTTTTATACATCTGCACATCAAAGTGTTATTACTAGCTCAGGTTTCTTTTTATGATTTAACCCCATATCTGAATTGAATTTCAATGGGCTGGTTGTGTGGTGCACTCCAACCAGTCGAGTTGGATGAACACCCCAAAGCTCAGTGGCTGAGAAAGAAAGAGGAAAAGCTTGCTTAGGAACATCAAATGGGATTGCAGGCCTGATATCTTTTGCCAGTAGAAAGATTGTTTTAATACCCTGTCGGTCACAGTAATAACCTTAAACAAATAGATCACTTGTATTTACTTTGTAATATCAGTGCTTTTACAAGATTGACTACCTAGTGGGATTGTCTGTACAAATTCCACAGTTGTCCCCAGGCAGCTCTGTGAAGAGGACACTTTAACTCCATATGCCATAGAAAGATGCCTTCAGTGATGCTCCATGAATTAATCATATCCCTGAGGGCTGTGGGAGGATAATGGTAGAAAAGCCCTGCTGGAATGACTTGGAGAGCTCCAGCAAGCAGTCACAGCACCTGGCCACTTTGTGCAGTGAGCAGCAGTTATATCAAACAGGCTGTACCTGCCGGAGCAGATAGTGCTGAACCTCACGAGCTGTCAGCAGGAGACAGGGAAGCACCACTTACTTTGCCTATTGGAATGGGCTCCCCACTGCCTGGGGCCACAGGGGTTACTGGAGAGAAAAGGAAGCAAACATTTATCTAGTGGATTACTCTTTTTTTTTCCTAATCCCCACTCTTGAGTTGCAGAGGCACTGTAAGGATGAGCTGTGTGTATTCTGTTTGATGATAAAATTGCCTAGCAGTCAGCTGAAGGTTTTATGCACAAGTGTTTGGGTTTTTTCTTTATTGGTTACCCATTTCTTCTTCCCACCTTCTAGGTTCCTACTCTCAAGCCAATGGCCATGCACAGCCATTCCACGTATGCACCTCAGGGGAGGTAGGGATAATGGTTTGTGACGATAAAGTAAAATTATCACCAAGACCACCTTGTGTTGTCTGTTCTTGCTATTTACAGCAGTCTGTGTCAAATCTGATTCAATATTTTTTCATCTTTTCTGGGCAACAGGTTTCCCTTTGTATGAATTTAAATAAAACCCTTTTGGAGTAATGATGTTTTCACGGAGGGTGTGTTAACCTACAGGAGTGGGAAGTAGGTTTACATTCTGAGAACAACATGTGCATCAGGATTATTCCTTCTCCACTCCCTGTGAGCGAGACCTTTTGTTTCCATTTGAGCCAGGTGCCAGCTCATTACTCTCAGACATTTAAAATACATCAAATGCAAGTAATGTATCACATTTTTTCCTAAATATTTTGCAGTTGATCTGTTTCTGCTATATTTTAGACCTTTTTTTCCCTGTCAAGGCAAATCTTGCCTGGATAAATATGAGCAAAGCTTTTGTTTTGTATTTCCTTGCACCTTGCTCTGTAGCCAGATCCTAGCTACAGGGTCTTATTAACCTCTCTGACTATGCCAGGTGACTCCCAGGAGACTGCTGGAGAAAACACTAATTTACAGTCACAGGAGAAAGCAGGAAAGCAAATCACTGCTTAAAACTTTATACATGCCAGGCACGTATGATCTGACCACACAGACATCTGAACAGCCAGACAGGTGAGACAGATCTAGAAAGATCCAAATGCCACTCTACCCTAAATCTGTCTGTTTCTCCTGGTTGTTAGGAAGGGAGACTTGGTGAGATTAGTTTGGATGCAGGCCTCAATCCTTCAGTCATTTCCAAGGCGATGAATGAGTTCCCATGCTCCCTTTTCCCAGGCTGTCACACTTGCCATTTGCCTTCATGCAGGGAATTACCTTTTAAAGACTCAGAGCTGAAAACCAAACTACATCATGTCCAAAGTGCAGCACCATAGGCACAAATTCTTCAAATGCTGTTGGCTGCTTATCTGGTTGATAGCACCAGCCAAAATATTCTGGCTTGAAGAGACAAGGAAGAAATTCTTATTTCCCCAGGTCAAGCTCTCTGAGTCGTGGGATGAGGCCAAGGAAGCAGCTACACCTGCTCCAGAGACTTAAGAGAAGATTACAGAAACAATTACTGCCAGCTGACCCCATCTCATTTTTCTCATTTTGTGCCTTTTAGACAGGGCCAGATCCATCCTATGAGGTGCTGAAGGGGTCTACATCCTACCTGAAGCTATTCTGCATTTTTCACCTGCTCTGACAGAAGAGCTGGGAAAATCTTTTCTCCAGGTTGCACTGCAGGGATCTGTGTTGTACAGATTTTCACAGCAGTTTTGATGAGTCTTGATTTTTTTCTTTAAAGTTTTGATGGATCTGACCTTTTAGCTCTAATGCCCTCTATGAGATTTCTGTCCTTTTTGGATAGGGTAATGATTTTTTATTTATGTTGAACTGGAGCAGGCTTTGGACTGATCAGGTACACAACCCATTTTACTTCTACTGTGAGTAAAACTCTTAAACTGTTTAGTCAAAACCTGTCTTCTCCAGAGAAACGCCTCATTGCCCGGCTGTTTCATTTTGAAGCCTTGTAGCCATGAAATCTGTTGGGAGAACACAAACAGCTGTGATTACCTGACAACTCTAGGAAATGGCATAGAGACAAGATATGTCTTTGAGATAAAAGTGCTGATTGCAGGTGGAGGCTGCAGGCAGATCTTTAAAACTTGTCTGTAACATTTGGGCTCTGGCGAGCACCAAAGGGGGAGATGACCTGCCAATCTGTATCAATGATCAACAACAATTTGACACTGCTCTCCTGCCCAGCTGAGAGTCATTAGTTTTGTTAGAATTGTATTGAGGGTGTCTGTAAATGTGATACCATTATTCTTTCTTAATGCAACCACAGTTTACCCAGAGGATCCTCATAATAACAGAGCCCTTGGCCTTGTGCCTGCTGCGCGTGTCCCACCCGAGAGGCAGGTCCTGACCTGCAGTGCACTCACGCTACTGGGGGAGCATGGAGAGCTGCACATGGGGAATTCTGCAACATTCTGAAAATCCATCCAAAAGAGTCAGATTTTGGATTGCTAAACCACAAATTATTCCTCATAGCCGTGGCTGGACTATGGGAGGCAAGTTTTAGCAGCAGGAGATGCAGGCAAGTGTTGCTTCTTGGGGGTCTGCTCACTATCTCACCAAGTTCTCCTTAGAGTAGGTTTGGATGACAAAATTTATAAAATCCAGCATTTCCCTCTTTTTCTCTCATCCCTGTCTCTTGCCTGTGAATGTATTAGTCCTTATTGCAAGGACTTTCACTGGCACCAAGCCAGGACTGGTGGGATTTCTCAGCCACAGATAACATCTTCAGATCTGTTCATTTCCTTTTCTCCTGCAGCCTGTCTCCTTCTCTTCCTTGTGTTTTTCTACTCCCTGATATTCCTTTTCCAATTATTTTTTGCAAAGATGTTTTACCAATCAATCTCCAAGCCATTTGTTACTGTACTGCAAAGGACCTTATGCACTCTCCCTTTTCCTTTTTTTTCCTCTCTCTCCTATTTTTTTTCTTATTTTATCCCCACAACAACATTCCCTATTAAAGCTGATGTGCACTACCAGCTACAAATCCTGCCTGCACACCTGTACCACGTGTGATGGTGCCCCAGCTCCCTTTGTGCCACAGGTGGGTGGGAGACAGTTCAGTCCTGCAGGACACTCCCACACTGAAAACCCTGGGAATATAAGCAGTTCCCAGTGCCTTACTTCTGCTGTGTAGCAGCGGTGGATCTAGTGATGGGGTAACTTAAAATGCTAAATTGCTTTTGTTGGATTTGTTTTGAAGAATGCCATAGTGGAGCTGCAGTGAGACCCAAACAGGAAATCCAGAGGTGTGTGACTGTCAGGTAGCCTGGTTAAAGCAGTCACAGACTCCAGGCCCTCTGTGCTCTCCTGCTGCTGTAGAGCAATGTCAGGCCAGCTTTTCACCAATTGCATGTAATCACAGTGAGGCTGTGGAACTGTAAAAAATCAGGACTGAATAAAGCCAACTTCTGAACTGCCCTTGTCCTACCACGTGTGGCTCAGGGAGCAGCCCTGTGCTATCCTTACCCTGCAGCTGGCTTGAGTTCACCTGTGCCTAAATCTCCTGATAGCACAACACCAATCAGGGACATTAGAGCAGGGAGCACTGCTCTCTTTCAGTAACCCAAGTCATTATTAAGAAGGAAGGGAGAAAAAAAAAAAATATGAGGACTCACTAGGATTTGACAACTAGGTTAGTTGTCAACTAACCTCAGCTTTAAATCCAACTGTCCTGGAAAATATCCTCGTGGGATGTTTGAACAGGAGAGTCAGAGATATTACAAAATGGAATCGTTTTCTTAAGATTTCTACCAATTCTGGGCAAAATCCCATGAGAATTGTTGTTCTTGTGAGGTTTTCTCTGCTTCTGAACAAGAAAGAAAATATGTTCTTGAAGCATTACATCTCTCACCATGGTGGAGTGGTGTATCTGGAAATTCAATTCTGACACTTCATGAGGACTGCAAAGTGAAGTTTGTTGAATTGTGTGAGATTCTTTTTACCCCTTGTCACATCCACAATGTTTTCTTTGTGTGGGATGGCTCTGGTGCCAGGAGCTGCCAGATCTGCTGCCCAAGGAGACCCCAGCCCAGAGGTGACAAGGTGGGATGTGATTGTCATGTGAGGTGAGTGACTCTTTGCAGCCCCATGTCCCTCTCACTGCCTTTCTGTGTGCTGCAGAGCTCCAAAACCAAGAAAGAGAAGAGACCAAGCAGCTGGTTACTGGCAGGGAGGTGGCCACAGGCAAAAATTGGAGAGGAATAAGCAGTATTTGCATCTTTGTAGAAAGAAGAGGGCTAAAAAGGGCAGCCTTGTAGCTGCTGTGTGCAAAGTGTTCAGGTATGTTGGGTTCTGGTGATGATGGGCTTTTGGGTACCACCACCAGGTCCAGACTTTGGGGAAGGAGAGCTTCTCTGTGAGGGGTGGAGCTGTGAGGACCCTGGTGGGGGTCATGCTGTCACTGCTGGGGACTGACCCACAGCCCCTGAACAGGCAAGCAGAACTGGGGTGGTGGCAGCAGGTTCCATCCATGAGCCAGGGATGGGGCTGGAGACAGACAGCTCCACAGGAGGAGCTGGAGTGGGCTTGAGAGGGTGCAAGGATCCTCCTGAGAGATGTAGCAACCTAAGTCAGTAAGACAATGTGCAAGATCTCCCCTGTGACTACAGGAGAGGAAATTCTGATGCCTGAAGATGCTGCCTGAATTTCTTTGATGGTACTAGTGCTGCCTTGGGCTGCAAGTGCAGACCAAGAATTACACTGTGGCATCCAAGTAGCGTTCTCTTCATGGGATAGTGTCCTATCCCATGCCTCTAAACCCTCTGCCTGGGTCTCCTGGCTGTGGATGTGGCATGGCATAGTGTTTAGGCACATTTGTACTCTCTGGGCAGTTCACTGAAACTGCACCTTTCTCCAAATCCATTCCTAAGGTGTGGTAGGATCAAATTAAGAACTTCTAGTAACATTTGCTGCCTGTGAAGCCTAAACACATGATTTTGGAATAGCATAAGGTGCAGGCAGCTTTAATGTGGCCAGGAATGGGGTCCACACTCCAATGCAAAGTGGGTGGGGATTTATGCACAGCTCCACTCCTCAACCAAAGACGAGGAGCAGCTGGTCTCCAGCTCAGCTCAGTCCTCCCACCATCAGCAGCCACCAGCCTGGGATGTGGCTGCTGGTGATGGAGGGTGTTGTCTTTGTTCATGATGCTGTGCCACGTGGATTTCAGCTTGGGGTTAAGCACTGGAGCTGTGGTGACACCAGGGTGGCAGGGGCTGCGTACCTGCATGGCTGTGCTGCTCTGACATCTGAACACTGGCGTTTGCAGGGCACTTTCCCCCAAGGGCAAATGCCCAGATTTCTCACTGAATTTACCCAGCAGCAATGGGGAGGGTGATGCTTCTGGCAGAGCTGCCATCCAAGGCACTTCCACAGGCTCTGTGGCTGAGAGGATTGTTTGCAACCAGCTCAGATAACAGAAATTTCAGGCTGCTGATGCATTGCAAAACAAACAGGCATAGTTTGCTTTTGGTTTTCATAAGGAGGCTAGATATGGCCTGAGGTATGCAAATACCTTGTGATGAAGAATAAAAGATTCCAGGATGGTGGAGGTGTAAGAGCTGACAAATTAGGTGGCATTATGGAATAATACTAGATCTTTTTGCAAATTGAGGAACAACAGCTGTTAAGCATGTCAGTATTTTGCAAGCAGAGGAATAGAAAGCATTGCTGTCACATACACAGAGAGGAAAGAACGTGAGTGCAGCAGTGAACAGGTGAGAGAGCCTCATGTTGTTATCCATAGGAGGATAAAAGCACCAAATCCTTATTTAATCCTTGCAGAGTTATTTAAAATATTAAAAGTGGTGAGCCTCAAAGGGGATTAGGAATGGTTGCAGAGGGTGAGTTAAATTACAAAGTTAACATTTGAGGTTTTTATACTTATTTGCAGGAGTAAAGCAAGTACTTCTTTTTCACAATTCTTCCTTTTTTAAATTTTTTTTTATTTATGAAAGCAGGCACACCACATACTTAACTTACCAGTATTTGTGTCCTTTAAATCCAGAGAGTGAACCTGGAACTTCATCCCTGCTCCCATTGTTCACCCTGCAGAAGTCCCCAGCCCCACTTACCTGACCTCTGTTTCTGCCACTGCTGAGAACCCACACACCTCACAGATTCTCAGTCAGGGTTAATCTCCTGCCTTCCCTGCCTTTTTCCTCCTGGACTGTAAGTGGTGTTCTGATTTTCCTTCTTCATAAAGGTGACATTGATCTCCCCTGCTTTTTGACCCCACCTTTTTATACCCCTTTCTCTAGAATCAAGGGAAGAGTTGAGTCTTGTCTTCTAACTTCACCCTTATTCCTCCCAGTCCTTCCTTTGTCTTCTGGGACTAGTATTGCTCAAGTTGCTAATGATCCCTTGTGAGAAACTGAAAAATTAATGGTTAATGACTCAAACAATTGGCCATTTGCTAAAGCAGCGGGTGCTTTGCTGATGCTGTGCAAAGTCACAGCCCAGATGTGAGGGGGTGCACACCCACCATAGAGGCTGCAAGCTGGATTTTCACCCAGATAAGGGAAGAGGCCTATAAAAAGCAGAACCTGCAGAGGTGAGATAGTGCTTTTTACCATGCCAATGTCCTCTCTTACACATCTGGCTCAGGTGTAAATCTCTCCCCACGGCTCCAGTGGAGGTATCAGAACATTCACACACAGTCCTGAAGGTGTTCATCCCTTCAGGATGGACTGACCTGACAGTCCATAGCTGACAGTGGCAGCACTGACTCAGCCACGCTGACCTGAGAGCAGCTGTCATGGCTTAGAAGGTGCCATGAGCCATCAAGCACCCCGAAGCACCCCCAGACTCATCTCTGAGGCCTTCCACCAGAGGTGTGATCCACATGTGATCCACAGCCTTACATCAGACAGTGTAGAACTCCCTGCCCCAGGAGGAGTATTCTCAGGTTCTCTCGCTGCTCAGAGTGACCCCTAGAAACGTTAGAAAGTCTCTTTTCCCAGCCTGGCGCTCAAAGAAGGAGTCAGAGCTCTTCAGTTCTCGGTCTCAAGGTTGTTTATTGTATCTTATCTATAAAATTCTTTCTCCTGTCCAGCCAAGGTCCACTCAGCAAGACAGTCAGATGTAGGGGGATACAGTATGGGTAAATGAAGGTGGTATAGAATGTAATCTTATCCTCTAAAGAGTTGCAGCTGAGCCAATTACTAAAGATTAGGAGCAGGCCTGATGTTAACAGGCCACACCTGTAGCCAATAAGAAGAGTGTTATAAAAGAGTGGATTGGTGGGGCCTGGAGTCAGTTGGCTACTGTGAGGATGAGGAAGAGTTAGGGCCTAGAGGAGCTGCCTACAAGGAGGTATGAATCTCTAGCAATATAGAACTCTTGCAATATATGTATGACGACAACAGTCAGAGGCACTCTGCCTGCCCCTGGGGTGGTGTTATCTTTTTATACTAAAAACTACATGTACAATATTTACAGTGACTTTCCAATCCCTATCACCTATGTTAGACAGTGAGCTTCTACTCTAAACCAATCTAAAAATGCCAACATCATAGCAGAAGATGGAGGCCAAGAAGGAGAAGGGCTGGACATGCCCTGATTTCTCCATTTTGCCCCCTCAACCCTCATTCTAAAAACCTCAAAAATCTATTTTTCCACTCTGTGATAAATTCACTATCATTCTACTTAAACTTTTGTGGCTTATAATCTATTAAATATTAAGCCCCGAATGTTTCGGGGTGTGTCCTGCCTGGCTTTGTCTGGCTTCGCTGCTGGACCAAAGGTGGCAGCTGTGGCGTTTTTCACCCCAGAGATGCCTTTGGCTGGCTGGGTGCTGCAGCTGGGCGCTCAGAACAAGTCCAGGCAAAATAGGAACTCAGTTTACCTTTGGTGGAAAAGGTTCAGGCAACGGTGAAGAGAAAAGGAGCGGGTTCTGCCATGTAGCTAAGATCCAGAGTTTATTGTAGCATGGTAGATTTCTGAATGTGGCAACAGCTCCAGACAGTCAGACAGAGACAGAACCACGGCAGAGACCCCAACCGCATGGTCTCGTGTTCTTTTTAAGCCCCAGGGACAGGGGGAGGGGACGGACAGGTGAGGGCCAGCCAGGTGTGAGCAGGGGAAGGGTCAGGGGATGTGGACGCTGGGACAAACCAATGAGCCCAGGCCTGGGGGGGGGCATCTGCCAATCACTCAAGACCTTGCTGGAAGGTGCCAGGCAGGAGGGCAAAGGGGCAGGGGGAAAGGTTGGCATCCTTGAGGGGGATGGGATAGGTGAGACAGGAAATGGCGACACACTGCAACAATAATCCTTCATATAAAGGTTGGTAATTGTTTTTTCCAAGGGCTAAATCAAAGGCACAGGTGTCTTGGGCTCTGTGCCAAGGTCTCTGAGCCCCCTGGGCAGAGGCTTGAGTCCTCCAGGGCGGGCAGAGGCTTGAGTCCTCCAGGGCAGCCAGAGGAATTTCCTGAGTTCCCACAGAGTATCTGGGCATTCCCACCTGAATCTGAACCTGCTGAACATTGTGTTTCACAGGCTTCCCCCTCCCCTGATTGATCAAGACTGTGACCACCACTTTGGTCAATGGACATCTAAATTGCAGCAATCAAGTCTCACATTGGATACGTGGGTGTCAATGTCCTTCAACTCTAAACCTTCTTCTTCTTCCTTTTCCCTATACATTTTCCTAATTGCTGTTTTTGTGCTTTTATATTACTATATTTCTACAGATAATAACCAAACCAGCTACATACCTACTTTCTATTGCAAGCAGATTGTTCTGAAATGAACCTGCCATATGCGTATTTATAAACACTTGTCATTTGGTGGTGTCTCACTCTAATCTGCCCCAAGGGACCTACTGAGAAGAATCTCACTTACTCTGCCTTCAGGGATGGCTCATAACATCCCTGAAAAGCTCTGCTATTCCAGTTTAATTTACTTGCACTCATGCTGATGAATCTCAGACCTGTCCATCACAATCTTACAGTAACCTCATATTAAGGTGGACTTTAAGCAGCTGGATCTGGATGGACTGCTTGAGCAGGAGGCTTGGACACTAAAGCACTTGAGCTTTAGTGTGGCACTTCAGCAGCTGAAATACTTGTCTTCAGCACCAGGATGGAGTCAGTTTTCCCTCTCATTCCCATGGGACGAGAGGGGCTTCTGCAGGTGCTGGAGGATGGATATTCTGGAGCATCTGACTCCAGTACTCAAAGATTAGTGAGCTCTCTGAGAAACCTATCCACAGACAGGGCCTGGGGAGTGCCACCCCCAGGACAGGCAGTGGAAGGTGCAATTGAAGTGCCTGTGTTACGAGAGGACAGTTTGAAATGTTCTGTGTGTATCTGAAAAAATTTCACCAGCCTGGCAGATAGAGCACAGAGTGACCATGTGCTGCTGGTACGGAATTTGAGGAAAAAGATTCTTGAGCACCTCAAATATCACTAGAATCCTCTGTTTAGGCAACTGAATGCAGTTAGTTGACCCCTGAGAGCAAGCTGTCCTCCCAGCTGTTGAGGGTGCCTAAACAGAGCCACTTGCATTATTCTGGATGCCCCAAATTACTTGGAACACTTGCTTAAGCTGGTGAGCATGGCAGCAAGCCTGGGAGGTCACTGCAGCAGTGCCAGCAAGGTGCCCACAGCATCTCAGATGGCTCTTGGTGCCTGTGAATCACTGTAGATGTGACTGTGATAGGGAAAGCTGAATCACTCTTTGTGCTCCACTGGCTCTATTGACTGGGCTCCCCTTGAGTGTAATATCAGCTTAAACATGCAGCTGAAATGGTGGCACCTTGATTCAGTCTGGACCTGAATTCTGTCTTTAGAGCTGGCAGTCTAAATGTAGCCCTGTATTTTTTTTTTTCTGTAGAGCAGGAGCTAGCCTTAGCATTTAACTTCAGGGGTTAAAAGTCTTAATAATAATGGCAAAATAATAATACCAGTGAAATAACATCATTATTCTTATTCTAATTTGCTAAAAAGAAAGTCCTATTCATTATTCTATTTCTACAGCTCTGTAGTAAAAAAGAGATAAAGTTCATTTGGTCTCCAAAGTTTATCTGTAATTATATTATGTATATTTAAATGATGTTTAGAATATATGACATATTGCTCACATTAAGAAATAAAAAATACCCACTAGCATCAGTAGAAACTAGAAGATGCTGGCTCCAGCCCCCTTGGAGCAATGGAAGTTCAGGGGCTTCTTTGGAACAAAGCCAATTTGTTTTGTCCCCTCCACCTGGTGCATTCAGACATACAGAGGACTCCTGCCTAAGGCCATGTTACCCAGCCCTGGCTGTTTCAGCCTCTCTGTTCTTGGCTGCTCAGCACTGTGCTGCCTTTGTTTTTGCTAAGGCTGGGCCAACAGCTCCTGGCTGGGATTTTCAGAGCTGCCTCTGAAAGCCAGGGAGGGTGGAGAACCTGGCTCTGTCCATGCTCATGGTATTTCTGAGGAGTCGCTCCTGTAGGAGCACCAACTGAAATGTTGTTTCTCCAATTTATCCTCTGCCAACTCTAATTTTTCATGTTCTATCTATGCTACAACTTAGTTGATGCAGCAGGTGCTTTTTAAATAAAGGGAGAGAAATACTGCTTCCTGTTTATTTATATGTTTGATAACTTCCAGGAGGACCGGTTCTGCCTATGCCATCCTAAATAGAAACTGGATTCGAGAGATCTGCTGTAATATGAGAGAACCAGGAGTTAGAGAAGGGCTCATCCTTCAGGCAATGTTAAACTTTCTCCCATCAGGCAGGACTAGACTTCACATACATGGTTCTGCTTTAGAACCAAGGTTCTGTTTCAAGCCCAAGCAAATGATCAAATGGAAGGAAATGAAATCTTCTTCCAAATTGAGGGTGGGGAGTGAGTTGATTTAATTTTTAAGGAGACACTGGCACATACCAAAAATGCCAAAAATTTGTACCTGACTGAGTTACAGCCAGTGCAGTTACCTGTTTAGGTTCCTTAGTGTTTTCCTCTTGGCTGTGGATTGGGAAGTATGTCATTTTTACTCACCTACAAAATGGCAGAGTTTGTTGCTATACAGTAAACCCTTGCAGCCCAGGATATGAGAGTAAAAGGAGGACACACTCATGTTTGCCTCTTTTAAAAAAACAAAACTTTTCCAGTGTTCAGAGCTCTGTGTACCCAAGTAACTCTGGCCAGAGACCTCAGGCCACTGATATCCCTCCATAGTTGTCCATGGCCAGCTTGAGTTTCCTGGCAAATGTTGATTTTCAGTGGGATTTCAAGGGTCCATGTGCAGCAGTCTTCTCTGGTTACTGAGCTGATGGAGGCAGCAGGACAGGTCAGTGGGCCCTGGTCCAGATTTTGCATTGAGCATGTGATGTGTCACAGGAAGCTTCCAGATATGTTGGAAACGTGTGAGCAGATTTCACTCTCCTTTTGCTGTAGTGGGAGACATCTCCTGCTCCTTCAGTTCTGCCCTTAGCAGGTGAAGGGACAGAGGGAGAGGTGCCTGGTGGCAGGAGGGCTGCAGGAGGTGAGGAGGTGGCTCTGGGATGGTGGAGACACGTTATCTCAGACGGGAACCAACTGCCAGGGATGAGAAGGTGTTGAAGGAGGTGAGGATATACAGAGCTGGAAAAGAGCAGAAGGGTTCAGTTGGTGGGTGTATGAGAGACTTGTTAAAGGGTTTGCAGAAAGAGCAGTTGCATTGTCTGGGAGATTGGGTGGGGCAGGGCTGATCCTAAGGATGGCAGTGAACAAAACAAATAATCCAGGCAGAGAAGAAGTCATGGAGAAAAGACAACAGGAGAGGTGAAGGCAAAGGAGGTGCTGGGGGGAGGGGGGAAGGCTGAAGTGGCATGTGTGTGAAACAGGGAACAATTTGGATATGAGAAGAAGAAAAGCAAGGAATTGATAAGGAAAGGCATAAAGAAGTAATAAAAAACTGCATTTCACAATGGTTTTCAGTGGCTGCAGGAGGACCATGGTGAGTCTCCTCCTGCATCCAGCACTGGCCACACTTCCAAAGCAGCAGAAACACTGGGGACAAATAGCAGCCTGCCAGCAGGATGCACCTTTTCTTGGTGCAACTTCTTCCAGTGTGTTTGTCCAGACACAAATAATTTGATGTCTACCATCATCCTATACTGCAGTCTCATCAGTCTCCCTGTCAGTTTTATGCTTATGCAGTATAAAACACCCCCAAAACATCAGCATCTCCTTTTGAAGTATGTACTGGCACAAACATGGATCTAGTCAAGAGATTAGTGCAATATTTGATTTGCTAAAAAGGCTTAACAACTCTTAATGTTTTCATATTGAGCTTCAGGGTCTGTATTTTAAACCAAAGAGGAACACCAGTACAGTTTTCATTAATAAAATACCAGTTTATAAGGGTTGCTGCTGGTAAGGAGAGAAATGCAGGAGATAGGGTGGTTTGTTTTGGTGGTTTTTTTTTTTTCATATGCTTATTCTAAAATTGACCTGACACCTTCTAGCTATTCCTTGGTGACAGATTTCAAACTATTCAAACAGATAATTTTCAGCTCTGGCATTTCTCTTTGGAACTTTATGCAAAAAGTTTTCCGCAATATTTAGTATGTCAAAGGCTGTCTAACAGCTCCAAGTGTTGCTTGTAAAATATGCACACACAAAAATGTGACAAGGATGTGTTTTGGCAATAGGCTTAAACTCAAAGAACTGTTCCAGTACCTTGATTAATTAAAGACAATCCAAGTGTTACCTCCAGCCTGCACTGGTACATCATTAAGCAGCCTAATTAATACTAGGATATACTGAAACAAGAGAGGTATTTTGGAATTTCAGTTACTAAGGGAAACCTAAGTGCTGTCTGTTAAATGCTTTGGCCTCCTTTTCTTGTAGAAAATGTGCTTTATAACTTCCCCATATGCTCCTGCTGTTCTCTCCCTGATGGATGTTGCTATGGAAGCAAACTGGGGAAAAAATCAAACAGCTAATAATGTTTCTGCAAATGATTGCACAGGTGGAGATGAAAAGTACAGATGACACAAGTTAGTTAAGCAGGGGATTTGAGCTGCAGCAACAATTTGAGGACAAAAATCAAAACACACACACACTTTGCTTTCTTTCCTCTTTATATAGACGTGGCTAAACTCCAGATCTTTGCAGGCTGTTGAGGTTTATTTTAGCCTCTATTCAGTTAACACATTCAGAATTTTGCCCTAAAACACTGAATAAAATAATAAAATAATAAAATTATGGAGGTTTAGAAGAAGAGCAGGGTTGAGTACAAAGCTAGTGAGTGGGATAGCCTAGGAGGACATAGGTCCCTTGAGGCTATGAGGTAAAGAACTTCTGTCTTTCACTCAAATTAGAAGTTTTCCTTCAGTTCTGTATCATATTTGAATATCATTACAGCAACAGGGGAGGATGCATGTACTGGCCATTGGAAAGACAAACCTGTGGCATTACTTTTTTGTATTCCTTCAGAGGAGTGTAAGCTTTCTGACATCAGGCACATACCCAAGAAGTGTATGTGAGTGAGTCCAGCATGCTGATATAGAGCATCTAGTTAGGTACTGAAAGTAAGGATACTGAGAGCTAAGGAGTGAGAGTGATACAGCTCACACCTGGCATCTCTCAGGCTGCTGGCCAAGGCCAGCCAGGTTGGCTGGTGTCTCCAGGGCACAGAATAGGCAGCTACTCCATTTATTGCTTGCTTGCTTTTCAATCATGTTGGCTGCTGCTCACCCTGACTCTGTGACACTGAACTTTTCTTTAGCTTCTCTGAGTCTTAAATAAAGTCACACATATGGATCCACTTCAGGCTTATGCACCTTGGTTCTCTGTCCAGGCATCCATTCCTCTCTGCTAACAGCTTACAGCCTGTGGCTTCTTCTCCAGTTCCCCTTAGACATGTTTTAAAGTGCTGCTGCACCCCTGAATGCTCTGGGATGGGGCAGACCTTGTCTGGCCTGGAGCTTGGTCCCTACAAGGCCTCCTGAGCCCTTGCTGCAGCCTGAGGCTGGGGAGAGAGTACACTGCCAGCAAACATTCAGCCAGAGGCCACCAGTCTCCACCATCATTTTAAGTTTTTTCAGTTCTGTTGCACATCATGATATGTCGATATAATATTTAATATGTATTAGTGATGGTGTATGCTGGGAGCCTGAGTCCCCCTTCCTGGAAGAGGGCCATGCTGATCACCTTGCTCTGCACAGAGCTTTTCACTGCAGGTGCTGCCCAGCAGAGGCTCATGTCTCATGTACTAAATCAGAGCCCCATCCGTGTTTAATTTTAAGAAATGTCCCCTTTCTGCCAAATCTCCTTATAAAACCTTTAATGAAAGTGATTCATCCTGCCAAAACTTTATGGTGTAAACTTTTTAACCACTTGTAATCAGGAGGTGGATTTCAAGCAAGGGAAAGGCCAACTTATCCCCCCAGCTATGTGTGGGCCAAGTGCCTAAGTGCCTGAATGACTCCATCACATCCACATGTGCTATGCCACGGTGCAATGATAAAGAAAAACAAGAACCAAAATATTCAACAATGCATTAAAGCCACCTGAAGCCCATGCATACCTAGAAGACACTAGAACACAAGCACAGGTGAAGGTGCACAAGTGTGGTCCATAACCCAATCACATAAGTCCTGGTGCTAAATTTGACCAGCCATTTAGGTCAAATCAGCTAATTCAGGCAGCCTCACTTGTGTTAGCAGTCCAACAAGTGACAAAGTTCTGGGGAGAGGCTGGATCCAAACTCTTTAAATTCATAGCATTGGTGTTCCATCACCCCTCTCTTGCTTAACAAAGGCACATGCCCTGGTCCATTCTTCTCTTGGTGTGTCTCACTTGCATATGCTATATATATGTACAAAGACATAAATAGCTTTCTACTTCTAAAACTGGTTTAAAAAGAAGTTTCCCAGCTCCTGCTATCCTGCTCCTGGATATGTCACAGCCCTGACTTGGCTGCAGAAGAGACCTGATTTAGGCTATCCCATTCTCTCACATTGCTCTTGAGGGAGAAAATTCCCCTTTTTCTCCAAATGGAAAAACTTTCCTACCACTCCCTTTGATTATTTTATCTTTTTCTGCTATGTCTGTGTGTTCTTGAAAGGAAGGACAGTGCACTGCATGCAGCCACAGTCACTTGGTATTCAGGGGAAGTTCAGAGTTAGTGAGGCGCCTCTAGAGCAGCTGCAAAGGGCCCAGTACAAATATGAAGAGCTGCTGAGATTCATGAGTGCACCTGGCTGTCCTGCTGCTTTACAGCCATTGCAAATTAATTCTTTCTGCATGTGAGCAACTAAGGCAAGTCACTTAAACTGGTGGCCTCCTGCTGTCCTCTTAGGAAAAGAAATAGATGACTTGCACTGTAGAGACCTAGTCCAGTGCCAAGGGAGCCACCAGCTCCTCTGCTGTGCCTTTCTATGATTGCTGGAGCAAGGCAGGGAAGAAATTTCGGTTTAAAGTTCAGCTCCTTGATAAGGTTCAGTTACAGTCTCTGGACCAGCATTCCTTGGGCACACAAAGAGAGCATGTGGATCTGCTCCTTTGTCCTGGTAGAGCTCCAAGCACAGCAGTGCAGAGGAAACAACTGTGTATTTTCCATTGGCTCCACTGGAGCATGCTGGCTGCAGCTGGAATGGCAGGGAAAAGAGAGCAGAACCTGTTTGGGAAGGGATATTGCTCAAAATGGCAAAAGCTGCTGAAGAAGCTGCTGCTGAATGCCTGGGCCACATCTCTGAGGCCCCAGTGTTGGAGGTGCAGCTCTGGCTCCCACAGGTAGTTCTGAGCTGCAGAGCCATGATGCCTTCAGGTGTGAGCTGTGTCTCCCACACTGTGCGGTGCTGAAGGACAGATCACCCTCTTTTGCTTTCCAGAGTGTCTGATTTATGGACACACAGATCCCAAGCACTGCAGAGGCCCTGTGCAGCACTGCAGTGTTTGTGGTGCAGTATATCTAATTCCTGTAATGTATGCAAAGCTCTCAAAATGCTAACTTTTTATTTCAGTCTGTGAAAGAGAAATATATTATCTCTTGGGCTGATGACATTATTATCAGAGTTAATACTGGCAGAGAGAAATGTCTTGTGTGTTTCTGTCCTGTACTGTACTTCTGTGCTGTACTCCTGGGCATTCTGCTGTGGGGGAAGATCCTCCAGCTTCCTTGGGACCCAAGGTGACATGATGCCCATGTCACTAAAATCACTAAAAATCAATCCCTCTTCAAAGTAGGCCAAGAGTGCTGTGTCTTCTAGGTTAGTTTGCAGCAATTCTTCATACATCTCTGCCCCTTCAAACACATCTGTAGAGAACATCAGTGACAAGCAACCAAGGGGAATTAGGAAAGAGGGATATAGGATTGGGTGGCTCCACTGAGGTCTAGGCTGCAGAGTCAGTCACTCACTTGACATGATCTGTGATCTGAATACCACACTGTGAAATAGGGGCAGAGCCCAGGCTGACACCTTAGGCATTACCCAGGCCTTCTCCTTTGTCAAGGCAGAATCAGGTCCACCTGAGACATTCCTGGTTGATATTTTGAAGATTTTTTAGTGTGTCCTAATGCCTCATTGAATGACTGTCTAATATGCCTGAACAATCTACATCCCTCTAACAGGTATTTGCTATTTAGGACATATTACTGCCCTGGGGTTCAGTCATGTCAATCCTACAGAGCTGAGAGGCCAGTACATCCCACTTCCCAGGGAACACCAAACAGGGCTGTCACCTGAGCTCTGTGTCCTGCCAAGGAGAGGACTGGAGGGCTGGGTGTCAGTCCTTCAAACCCACACTGGTTCTCCACATCCTTGGTAGAGGCCCAGTGTTGGGTGTCCTGCCTGTCTCTTGGGTTTCTGTGGTTGAAATGGCTCCCAAGGTATTAGAAAGTCTTTTTGTCCCAGCCCCATGACCAAAGAACAAGACTGAGATTTGTTGGTTCTGCTTTTCAAGGTTGTTTATTTTCTCTTATCTATTACATTCTTTCTCTGACCTGCTGAGGTCTGTCCAGCAGGTTGGGTTGTGGCACAGTTGGCGCCCTTGGGGTGGTGTTAACTTTTTATATACTAAGAACTACATGTACTTTATTTATAATAATTTTCCAATACCTATCACCTATGTTAGACAATCCAAAAGTGCCATCATCACAGCAGAAGATGGAGGACAAGAAGAAGAAGAAGAAGAAGGAGGACAGGACATGCCCAGATTCCTCCATCTTGCCTCTTGCACACCCATTCTAAAAACCCCAAAATTCTACTTTTTCAAATAGTGACATGAGACACTGATAGTGACAAATTAACTATCATTCTACTCAAGCTCTTGTGGCTTGTAAATCTTCACACAAAGTTGGTAATTGTTTCCATGGACTAAAATTGGAGACACAGGTGTTTTTGACTCTGTGCCAAGGTCTCTGAGCCCCCTGCCAGGGTCTGGAATCACCCAGGGCAGCCAGAGGAATGTCCTGGGTCCCAACACTTGTCCTCCTCTGGAGCTGCTTTGTTCCCTCCAAAAGCCAAGGAGAGACAGACAAGTGTGTCAGTCAATCAATTTGCTCTTAAATGGCCCCAAATGTCCTGCAACCTTCCTCACCCAGTGCTGGGGCCCAGCTGCTCAGGGTGGCAGTGCCTTCCCCTGCCTCTGGGAATCAGCAGAGCAGAGCTCACCTGAGGGAAATGAATGTGAAATTGAATATTAGCAGAAGATTTGATGATACATTCATCCAAGCGTTATAGACCTGATTGAGTACACAATGCTACACATACACATATGTGCTTGTTGCTTTTTAGTGCCTGTGGCAATCACATTTCTGCTTGACCCAAGTTTCCTTTATTTCCAAAAGTAAAAATGCTATTATTGCTGACCATAAAATTATTCAGCCCTTTTATACATAGCTATAGGATTTGAAGTGCTCCACTGGTTTTAAAGCATGTAATGGAGGATTTGTGTGCAAACAGTGCATAAATGTGTATTTTCGTTACTCTGATATAGTTTGCCTGTCAAATATGAATGAATTTGCTGTTTTTGCAAATATGGTCACTGCAGAAGCTTTCCCAAAACTCCCCAGCAATACAAAAATCCACATTCAGTCTCTTGTCTGTATAAGCAATTCTTTCATCTCTTAATCTTTTTTTATGGAAAAAAAACAGACTGTAGTGAATTTTGATGCAACATAAATAAATTAGAAAATCATTAAAGAATTTCCCTACAATTTTCAAAGAAAAATCATCCTTCTTTTTCAACTGCTTCATCAAATTAAGACCAGACTCTGTCATCTGCCTAACAATAGTTTCTATGTATTGATTTAATAAACATATTTTGATACAAAATTGAAAAGAATTAGGATAAATACTGGGATATGTATATACTAAGATTTATATATTGAAAGTAGACCCCAAATCCACACATTTACAGTCTTTGATTTTTCTGGCACCAATATAGCTGCGAGGAAAAATTTAAACTGGAACTCATTCTCCTTTTCAAGGATGGAGCACTGTATATACCATTGAATGCAGCATAGCAGAAAAATATACATTGCTAAGGTCCTGCACTTGTATTCTCACTTGGATTTCAGAAACAGGGCAATAAAGAGCTGAGGAGATGGATCTTGTAGGAATTTTTCAGTTGAGAAAAATTTAATTTAAGGACAACTTGGTTGAATGTTTTTTTCTTTTCTGTGTTATTTACCAATAGGAAAATTCCTAATATTAACATGGTTACAGATACTTCTATCTCATGGAGGTATGCAGTTAGAGTTTTTTCTTTACTTCTGACTTGGATGTAATGTTACTGTTCCATTTAAATTTGCTGTTCAATTCGTATGACTGTAGGGGGATTTAAAAAATCCTGTTAAGAAATGATTAATGGTCAAGTCACAGCAATGAAAAAAAAACCCCTAAAACTAATTAATTCATTATCTTACTCTAACTCCCCAAATGACTGTATCAATTGCAGCCTAATTCCTAATGACTGGGACAAAAAGGTGATATGTGTCCTTGGAAGAGCTGAGGGACAAAACTTTTTTGTATTCCACTAGATTTCCCTGAATATTCTTGCTCGGGAGGCAGAGCTCATCAGTAAAAAGAACATACTACTTTTGAGCTGCAGCAATAAGATTTTTTCTGGAGTTAGATGATGACCTTACCTATTCAATCCATTTCTCAGTCTTCAGAGCACTAAAATGAGTTCAACAGACATGACATTTGTGTAGTACTTCTCACTGAATAAATGTGCTGTTAAGCATGTTGCTCAGGTTTCCATGTCTCTTCACAAAGCTATTCCCTGCCTGTGAAAAGCAGTCTGCCTTCATCCAGATGTGCAAGCCATGCCTTGAAAACATCACTCCTTTCCACTGGTGCCACTTATCTGATGTCTTGAGCACACAGCAGGCTGGGTGCCCTCCCACACCACAGCTCATCCCTCCCTCTCCTCCCCAGTCCATAGGAACACATTCTGGGACCTTGGCCTTACTCAATGCCTCTGAAGGGCAAGAAAGAAAAGTCTGACATTTTCCTGGAAGAAACCCAGCACAGAAAAGCTCCAATCACTGAAAATTGCAGCTAAGCAGGCAGAAGTAGGTCAGGCCTGATGCTATTTGCAGAGTGCTTTTCCAGGGAATGGGGAATGGGCTGATCAGTGCCAGGGGTTAACGTAGGTGGCTGTGATGTCAGCCCACCCCTTCCCAAGGAGAGGTTTGTATTTGACCTCCTCCAGTGTTGCAAACATCTTTTCATTAAAAATCCTTTCTTAGGATTTTTCTTCCTGAGAAGCTGAGAGGCTTCAGGAACAAAATGTAAACAATGGTTATCTGCTGCTGTGGAATGCATCAGGTGCATCTGTGATTGGCCCATCTTGGATGTGTATAATTGATGGCCAATCACAGCCCAGTTAGCTTGGACTCTCTGTCCGAGACACAAACCTTTATTATTCATTCCTTTCTATTTTTAGCTTAGCTGGCCTTCTGAGATGAAACTTTTCCTTCTATTCTTTTTAGTATAGTTATAATGTAATATATATATCATAAAATAATAAATCAAGCCTTCTGAAGATGGAGTCAACATTCTCGTCTCTCCCCTCACCTGAAAACCCCTGAGAACACCATCACACTCCAGTGATGCCTGCATGCTCTTAGAGTGTATTCTAACATGAAGAGCTGCTAACCCATTCTTCCCATGTGTATTTCACCCAGGCTGCTGTTGCAAAACCTTGGTCTTTGCATTATTCTTTTCTGCCCTACTACATCCAAGGAAGACCTACATAGCCTGTATCTCTCTATTAGGAAACTGAAGCCATGATTTATATTTTTCATTTGGCAGCCATGTAAAAGTCATGTTTGCGCTCAAGTCTGATTTGATTTAAGACTCAATTTATCTTCATAAAAGAGAGTTTATGGTTGTGCTTTTATATTTGGCATATTATCAAAAGAAAGGTGTCCTGCCTGGCATTCTCAGGGCATTGCTTGTTTTGGGAGCATTTTCTGGAGCTGTGGCAGTGCTATATCACTGTTATGTGCATTGGGATGTGTCGTGGATATAGCAGTATCTTCCTGGGACACAGCTCACCCTGAACCACAGCTCACTCCTGTTTTCACAGTAAGCTCCTGCTGCCCAGGATGCAGGGTTTTGATGAGTCTGGACCATATTTTGGCCAGAATGAATTAAAAATAGGTGATTTATAAGCACATGGGTGTTGATTCAGGTGTTAAGAGGAGGTCACTGGGGCTTTGCAAAGAAGATCTGAAATAACAAAGCCATAACCCTTAAGCATGGTTCGCAGATGGGTCATTACCCTTCAAAAATGGCTGCAGCTCCAGCTGATACCAGCTTCATGCTCTGCTTTGCTTTGTTATGTCTTTCTCAGATGTCACTATGGTGTGTGCTTAAATAGGATCTCCTTTCCAGAAAGTTCATTTATGTAGTATTTATATGGCAGAGACATCTGTCTCTTTCTTTTGTGAGCCCATGCTCTGGTTTTGATTTATGTATTGCGTTCCTTCAGTGCCAAGAAAACACTCTGCTCCTCTCAGGCTGATAAATTCTGATGATTGCTCTCATTCTGTTTTCTTATGTGAGGAGACATTTTAATATTGCCTTCTTATCCATCAAACCTCTTCTTCATTTCAGGGACTCAGGCAACTATCTGTTTAGGAAGTGATTTCTTGTAAGTGTCATTTTCTAAAGGTGAACGCCTCCTGGCCACTGCTTTGAATTGTATTTTAATGGGAAAGGGCTTGCAGAGGGATTATGTAATCCAAAAATGGCTTTGCACATCCTCCCAAGGGTTTTGCCACAGCTGAACTCAGCCTGCTTTCCCCTTCCCTTGCCTAGCAATCATGGAGAGGAAGGGAAGGATGCTTTTTAAACTCTGTGTTTTTCAAGCTCAGAGTTGACTAATCACCCAAAACTTCAAGTTGGAAGCAATTTCTGGAATCTGTGCGTCTCATCTCAAGAAGATACGTGTGTTTACATTCATAACCACCAAAGGCACTTAATTCTGCATGACTCTGCAGTTCACAATAAATAGCTATTTGTCCTCATGTCCAGTGAACAAAAGATTGCAAGTGCTTTTTGCTGGCAAGAATCAAATATCTTGCTTTTGTCAGTAGGTCTTTGATCTGCAGGAGCAGCCATGGAGACAGTGAAAGCAGCCTGGTGCCACTCCTCTGCCCCTGGGCAGGTGAGCAGCAGGAGGCTGTGGCTGGCAGCCTCCAGAGACCTGTGACACCAAACACTGCTGTTCTTAAAAAAGGGAGAAATAACCAAGCTAGGGGCAACCAGAATTGTGTTTCAGCACAGTTTGTGTCCGGGTAGCATTATTTGACTTCTGTCTGGCTCCATTTTAGGCACTTTGAGCAAAACATCTTCTTTGGTATCATATTTTCAAGAACATGGTGTGTTTGACTCAGGAGCCAGATCTAGTGCTGGCTATTGGTCAGAAATGACAGAGAACACAGTTTGTGAACAATCAGTCTTTTAAAAATAGTGAAAGAAAACTACCTTTATTTCTTAATCTCAGTCCTTTTTGTGTTGGCCAGTGCTGGAGAAAGGGCACCTGACCCCTGGGAGGTGTTTTTGTCTGTTGGGAGGCATCACTGCATTCAGAGGTGCATCTAAACAGTGTGTCACTCATTCCTCACTAGTAGCTGGGGAGGATTACTGTGACAGATGAACTTGAAGTATTTTGCTGCTGCATTCTTTGATCTCTTTTTCTGCTATTTTCCAGCCCCACTGCAAATAAAACTCTGAACTTTTCTCTTAACCCTAAGCTTAGTATTAACCTTAAATGAACTGCAGCTGAACCATTGGCAGTTTTCCTCTGGCCATTACCCATACTACCCATACTAAACCCTTCTCTCAGCTACCATCTCTGAGGCCTCTGCTTCCCTTTTGCAACCCCATTTCAGTCTCACTTGCATTGGTGTACTGGCATTTCTCTTTCAACCCTAATGTTAAACATGGGTTGGGAAGTTCTCCCAGACTCACATTAGAAAAACAATAATAATAAAACCCCCAGTCTTTCTTTTCCTCTAGTAATAGGGCAAGGCGTTAGGATAGGGGATTAGGGATAGGATTAGGGATAGATATAAAACAAGGGTCAAAATTAGGATTAGGGATAGATAGAAACCAAGGGTCACAAATGGGTTAGGATGTGGGATGGGGCTGCGACGTGGAAAGCTCCTGCTTTGCCTAGGGAACAAGAGCTTTGGAAACTTTCCTAATGCACCAAGTTCCCCCAGGGAAATCCCTCTCCAGTACCCTGCAAGGAGATGATTATTTCATAAGAAAATGAGGTGATGCATTCCTGTAAAAAATAACTTGTTTCCTGGCTTTGTTCCAAGTGCAGAAGAAGCACAAACAGATTTATCACATTTCCTTCTAAGCCTTCATTTGCACACTGGTCACTTTATTTTAAGCCGTTTTTCTTTCTGCAGTGCCTCTTTCCTGGCTCCAGGTGTAGATTGCTGCAGAGGACACAGAGCTTGTGCACAGCAGTGAGAGGTGGGTGAGCAATTCTCTGCTCCCTGACTCTGCAGAGCAGGTTTGTGTCCTGCCTTGCTTGAGCAAAACAGGTCTGGTACAACTACACTACACAAGAACTGTACTCCAAACACAGCAGTGACTGAGATGCTTCTGTTGTAATATCCCTGGGGTGTTAAGTATTTGGGGAATAAAGGTTTCTCTTGTGGTACAAAACCCTTCTCTGAGCATAGTGACTGAGAAAACAACAACTAGAAATGTGAATAGTGTATTAACACAATCTTAACAGGCTGTTTCTCTTCCCCCACAGGTGCTGCAGAAAGGAAATCTGAGTGGAGAGGGCTGGATTTCTTGCATCAGCACTGAAGAACAAGTACATAGCCCTGAACCCAACATGGTGACATGCTGTAGGCAGTGTTGAAAAGCCAGCTATTGCCATATTGCATGCCAGCTGGTTTTTACTTGTTCTCACAGGTCAGCAGACTCTGAATTTTGCAAACAGGCTCACTTGTTTTGTTTTTTGTGGCTTTTATAATAACTCCTATGGGTTCTTTTGTAAATTGCCACTGTGGTTTCTTCCACTTACATCACAGTTTTTGATACTTCAGTTCTGAAGTATCATAAAACCTAGATTAATAGTTTAATGGGATTTTGAAGAGCTGTAACATACAAGCAGTAGGAGTTCATGAAGCACAATTACAGTACTGAGCTAATCAGCGCAGCATTCAGTTGACTAAATTCTCATCTTTTCAATGACAGTAAAAAATCTCCACATAAGAAAAATTAAGGATTATGAAGATGCAGGGAAAAGTCAAGGCAAGTTCATTTGTTTCAGTGGACAATGTGTCAGAGCTGTCCTGTTGGTTACAGCCAGTACTATTATTGCACATCATGCTTCCCAGCTCCTGCAGGTTTAAAGGCACAGGAAGGTAACACAGCTCCTGATGGAGGAGTTTAGGATGGGATGTGGGGAAATGGTGTACAAGAGTTGGCAGGGATGATGGATACTGACACCCTCAATATCCCCACAGGCAAAATTGTTTTGTTTGAGACTGGCTTCATCAGTGTCCATGCAAGGTATGGATGATGCATGTCTTATACTTCTACAGATTGTCTCTAAAGGTTTTTGACTTTTTATCACGGGTTTCCTTAACCTTTCATGTTACATCAGTACATGCTCAGCAAATCTGAAGACAGCATGTGCATCAGATAGGTCAGATGAGTCTTGTCTGACCTCAAAGAGTGAATGATATTTAAAAGGAAAAACCTTGATCTGTTTCTTACAGTTTTTTTCCATTTTAATTTTAGATTTTGTGTCAAAACAGAGTAACTTTCAGAAAATCCACTGCCCTACACCTGTCTCTCTTCCAAAAATGGGCTGTTTTCAAGACACAGTGGTGCAGAGTGGCCCTGATGAAGCTCTACCACTTGTTAAATATGGACTTTATCCATGCAGCAGTTTTAGCCCAAGCCAGGCACACCTGCTGCTCTTTGGCTACTGCACTGATTCTGCACTGGTGACCAGTCTCTGTCCAATCTCTGCTGCTCTCAACCACTCAGGACCTTATTACCAGGCCACCACTCACACAGGGGCACTCATTTATGTATTTTTTTTCTAGCTTTCCCTGTCTGTGCCCAGAGACACCCTTGAGATGGAGATATCTCTCATGATTTTCAAACACCAGTGCTCTGTGCCCGTGACTGAGGTGGCACAGAGAAAATAATTCTCAGTAAGATGTCCGAACCCTCCCTTTCAGCATTTTCTGAACTCCAGTGGCATAGGGCTCAATTGAAAAAATTGTCTAAGAAAGGCTTCACTAAGTGGAGCACATCAAGAGAAAATAAAGAATGAGGCCCTGGTTCCATCTACAGAAGCTGTCATGATTTATTTGCTGTCACTTGAATCTACATTAAAAGGCTTGCTGCGACTTCACCAATTTCTTTCCGTTCTGATTGTCTCGATCTCTGCTGATATTTGAGGCCTGGCTTGTTATATTTGAATTTGAAAGATATGTAGCCACCCGGGCCTGGCAGCATGCTAGCATTAACTTCTCCCGCCCAATGGGCTTTTGCTGGTCCTTTATGGAAGATGAAAATGGATGAATCAACTTCAGAGGCTTTCTGGATTGTACAAAACCCGTCCTTCTTCCTACCCAAGTAAAGCAAGAGGTCCTGCTAATGAACCCATCGGAGGAGGGCTCTGTCTGCTGCTCTGTGGCAGTGACATCCAGCGCCGCTGTGAACTTTTTGAGCAGCCATTTCTAAATTGGGAAGTCTCACATTTATGTGGCCATTTTCTTGTTTTAAAAGAAGAAGTCAATACGTATTCACAGTTTGATCCCCATTAAGGGCTGAAGCGATGCCACGTTTCACCAGGAGAACGTTAATGCTATCAATTTTTCAGCTTTCTTACTTTATTTTCAGCATGTCATGTCCCTTCATATTTAGCATGTTATGAGGAACCACTGGAATTCAATTACTGCCTGTCACTGCTGTTTATATTGATTTATAGATCATCCATTTTGACAAGTTCATTGCCAAGCTTTAATATGCCTTAATAGCTTTATTGTTTATTAATGGTAATGCAGTGGTCCAATCTCCAGCCTGAAGTAAATGTCAGCCCTTCCTTTCAGTGGTGGGCTGGGGCTGCAGGGCATGGGTGGGCAAGTGGCCATGACATGGGGCTTGGCAGCACCCTCCTCCCCCTGCCCAAATGCCACTGGCACCAATTCCTTTGGTTAATGGCCTCCACAGATTTCCTCCAAGAAAGAATTCAGAAGAGATTTGTCTAACAGCTTCTTGCCAGGAGGGCTGATACGCTGGGCAGTGCCAGTGGGGTTTTGGCAGTGCCAGTGCTGTGGTGTCTCTGGGCATGGAGCACACACCACACCTGGCTCAGCACACAGACCACACCTTATCCTTAACAAGGTGTAGAGTGACACTCTAACCATATTACTCTGGTCAGCATATCTGAACAGAGTGACATAGCTGAGACTATTATGGGGAAGACAGAGGTGAAAAGTGTATGTGCATCATGGGGCTTTTTTATGTCAGGCTATGTAGAGTTTTATAATGAGGGCAGAGTTCACTGGCAATTATTGCTTAGGAAAGTTTCATGGATAGCAATTTTTCTTTCTTTTCTTGCCAACTGGCTTTTTGAAATATCAATTTACCATAGGAAAAATCCTCCTCAAAAGCAGGAGTCCCCAGGCACGAGGGGTCAGAACTGTTTCAATGCAACTGTGCTGTAAGAAAAAGAATGTCCTCAACAGTAGCATAATGACTTGTATTTCTTAGACATAAGCTGTTGCATATTGGTAGGGTAAGAGATGAACAGCAGCACATTTCTGAGTATTTTCTGCCAGAAATATATAGCACTAGTTTTTCAAATGAAGCTGTAGCTGTTTCTCCATGCATGAGTTTCCCCTTGCCCCTGTCAGCTACCTTTGCAGCACAGAGGTGGTTTGCTTTTCAGGACTTTTTTCAGTCTGAGGAGAGCTGCTGCAGCTCAGAGCTGCTTATCCAAGCTGGGGAAACGTGAGATGCAAATCCTTTCCTGAACAGCAGCTATCAGCAGCTCAGGTTCCTTTGCACAGCATTGCTCCCTCCTCTGAGCTGCTGACAATGGCAGCCCAGGACTCTTTTCTTACAAGACCCTTCCAGAAAGGGCCCTCTTTCCCAATATCTTGCTTAGCAGTGCTGAGCACCTTCAGAGAAATAAAATGATGGGCTCATTTCTGCCTTGGTCTGCAGCATTTCCCCAGGAGCATTAGTTCATATACTCTTCTTGCCTTGACTAAAATGATGAGAAATGTATATCACTTACACTGTCTTTCTCTCTCTCTCTTTCACATACACACAAATATACACATATATATATTTAAAGAGACAGCTTAAAACCTAAGTTATAACCCAGGAAAAACAACTGAAGGTGGTTTTTTTTCTCCCTCAAATTCAGTTTTCTAAGTGAATTCAGAGGGAGTCGCCACTTTGGCTGATGAGATGTGACCTGTTTTAATCACTGCTGTCCACTGTTAGGTATGTCAGGCAATTTAGCTTCAGGTGCATAATGGCAAATTATTATAGAGACAGAATGATTTCAAGTTTCTAGACAGTGGGAGCATTCTCAGAATCCATTACTGCCTGATTAAATTACTCAGATTTCTGTGTGTGAAGGTTTTGTACAGCAGCATGTAATCCACGAGAGTAACTAATCATATCATATTGATTTAGATGCTGCTAGAATGGAAATCTAATTGTAATACTGTGAAAGCTTCTTGGGGAATCTGTACTAATGATTGCGTTTGTAATCCCATTTGCAGGTGAAAGTTCTGAAGCTCAGCTGTGAGATGAATAGCAATGACCACGGCTTGGACACAGCCCTGCAAAATCAGGTTGCCGAAGATGAGACCAGCAGAGGCTGTCCTGATGACTTAGCAGCAAGTTTACATCCCTCTGGTTTTCTCCACTGATGCTTCCTGGGACTTACACATTAAAAAAAAGTGAGCAAAAGGTGGAGGCAAAGATGAGGAAGGAGGCAGAATTCAGACCCCTGTCGTGCTGAACTTCAGAGGCCATCCCAGGAGCCGACACTGCAGTCTGAGCTCTGCTGGGGTTTTGCAAGGACACCACTCCTTTGCACTCCTTCTCTTCTTTTTATCTGAGGATGAACACATTTGAAAAGCACTTTTAATTCAGGGAAATTAAATGCCTACCTGCTTTTCATTCAAATTCTTTATTGTTGTTTTATTCTTCTTTAAAGACAAGTTTCTATGGTGTTTCTTTTGTGTTTGTGATTGCCAACACCTGGATCTGCCTTGACCTTTCATGTCTGTGCTCTGGCAATATTATCCTCTCTCTTTTTTCACTTTCTGGAATATGTGAGCTATTACTATGTGAATTATATGAACTGCTTTTTATCTTTCTTCTTTGTGATACTGTTGCAGAACTGTATAAATATAAAAACATAATGTGATTAATTGCTTTGCTCCTTTACTGTCACGGGATTTTTGTAGCTCTTGCGTTTTTTTTTTTTTTCACTTTTCTGACTTGTTTATAATAAAATATAAATATAAATAATCCTGTCAAGAGAGTGTCTCTTGCATATTCCAGAGCTTGGGAGGTGGCTTGATGAGTGAGAGGGCACAATTACCTGGGAGAAGAGCTGCCCACCAGGCTCTGACAAGGACTTGCAATACTTGTGTGGGACAGATGCAGCAAGCTTTCAGTTTGAGGGACAGGTCCCTTCAAGACACTGCAGCTTCCTTTCCAACACACAGTGGAGCTCAGCTCACTTTCCTCTTTGGCCCCTGCCAGCATGTGATTTCTGAGGCCCGAACAGCCATGTCTCTGAGAGACAAGGTGTGGTTTTGACTCTGAATTAGTGACTGCTTTTGGAGAATAGTGGAAGAGACACCTTTGTCTTTCCCTTGGGAGCTGACTCAGACAGATTCCAACCTGGATTTCACAGCCCTGTGTCCTCTCCTGCTCACTGTGCAAACCACATCAGGGAACCCTGCAAAACACCAGGGCTTTGTGTGCTCCCATCACCTTGCTGAGCACTCCAATGGGATGATGAGCTGGGCCTGGGACAGGGATTTTCCTAGGAAGCCAGGCCCAAGCAGGACTAAAGACAGCAGATATAGACCACAAATTTCATCTGCATCCAGGTGCTCTGCAAACTCATCCTGCTGTGCATCAAAACTTGTGAAGAGAAGAGTGGTGGCCCATCTGCTCTTCCCAAGGGGGCCTCACCCCTGCTGCAGCTGTTCTGTGCTTCCCAGCTTGCTCTTCTTGTCTGTGCTTTGGGTGAATAGCTAAAAGGCAGAATAATCTGGGGCCGTGGGCAGATACTACCTGCCTTCAAACAGGTTTTAAACTTTTCTGCAGTGAAATGTTAATTATCTTTATTGCAGTGTATTTTCTTGCACAGTTCAGGTGTAGTTTAATTCCACTCACAACAGAGAGATTCTGAGTAATACAAAAGACATAAGAAAACCCTGAGAGTTTAAAATAAGCCCCTATTATGGTTCCTAGTCATGAACAGACATTGCCTTTGTATTGGGGAGATCAACAAAACTGGAAATTAATTAAGCACAGTCTAAATAGCCTTTAGGATATTCAGTTATATATAGGAAAGCATTTTGCAGGCCTGTTTAATGGATGACTCCTATCCTGTCTATCAGGTGTCATTGAAACCCAAGGGATGTGCATTTAATGTCAAGGCTTCTCAAGGTTTTAGACAGCATTTGAATTTAGGATAAACTAGAGTTTGCTTCCTTGACTGGGATGCAGAGGTCTTAAAAATGCTTTGGAAAGTCATGCTGAGGGTGCTTATTTTTGGTAATATAGATTCCCAACAGCTGTGAATCATGTTTCTAGAGAAGGTCTGAAACCAGAGTCAATTCCTCAGACTAGCATGATCCCTGTCAGGATGAGATGGAAAGAAAGGAGCAAGGAAGCAGGCAAACAAGCCTGGTTCATGTGCTGTGATCCTGTACTCAAGGACCACAGTAAAAGTGTCATTAAAATATATTACACTAAAAATATACACAGATTTTCCATGTCACTGAGTTTTTCGTGGGAACCATACAGCAGTGCCCCAGATATCTATTGCTACTCAACAATGGGCAATAATAAGAAGAGCATTTAATGAGGTAATTTAAGTTAAATCATATTTAGTACAAGATTATCAGATCCTGCCTTACTGTGAAATTGCAGGCTCTTTTCCACCATTTTATGAGATATACTTTGCAAAAGTCTCAGATTTCCCTGACAGAGATTTCCTTGAGGTCTGAAAAATGCAGAGCAGATCTAGAAATGCTTTAATGAATGCAGTCTCCTCTACTTCACTGTATTGCTTTCTTTTCTTTTTCTGGGCTGCAAAAAAAAATCAGTAGTGAGACTGGGACTCTCAAAGTGATGCTGACATCCATCCAACCATTTCAGTTTCTCTGGAGATTGCTCCATGTCTATCAACATCTAACTGGGCTGAGCTTTTAACTTGTATGTTGCCATCAGCTCGGCTGCCTTCCCGTCAGCTGGCAGATCTGCCATCTGAGCTATCCTCTTTCTGATTTGATTTGCACATTTCCCAGTCTTTTGTCTGTGATGCAGTCTTGGTAGGTGCCTGAGGACTGTTTCCCAGCATATATCATAGCTGAGCTGTGCCTCTGTACAATGCTTGAGTCAGGAATATGAGCCTTATGAGGCCTTGCTGAGCTGTCCTGGACGGGACTTTTGTTATACATCCCCACACCACTGTAGCAATTTCTAGCCTACAAACAGGGCTTTTTGATCCACAGCACCAGAGGGACTGAAAATAACTGTGATTAAAGGAAACAGAGTATTTATATGTATGCTGAAGTTGATAGAAAATCCAGTAAGTATAAAATTGAAGAAAACATTGAATAAAGAGTCCCAGAAAGCTGGCTCATTCTTCTGCTCACCAGATCAAAAGGTATGGTGCACTCATGCTGGCATTTTCAAAGCCTTTCCTGTTTCCCTCTTTCACTGCCCAATCTGTGCCAATGGCTGTTCAAACTGTGAGGGTGCTGCTGCTGCCCAAAACTGTTCAGAGTGCAAAGCAGCGAACAAAAAACCCAAGTCAGAAGATCTAGGAGGGGTGGGTGTGCAGTCCAAGGCATGGCATCCTCCAGAGGAGGTGGACCTGTTTGCCCACAAGGCAGGGTGGGATCTGCAGAAAAGGCATCCAACAGGGTCTGGCTTCATGCCCTTTGTTGAGGGCCACTCCCAAAGTGTGACTCTGTGCCTGAAGCCAAAGGGCACCACTCACACCAGGACAGAAGCTGCCCAGTTGAGAGGAGTGACACTTCTCCCCTTACCTGACTGCTGCCCTGTGGAGTTTTCACCCCAAACCAATATTCCTGAAAGCATTTTGCATGACGTCTGAGATTTCTCAAAACAGCAGTAAAAAAAAAAAATTCCATCAAAAGAGCAGCTCTAAAGGAGATGAAATCCTGTAAACAGAAGAAGTTGACCAGTTCTCCTTTACCATTGCTGAAGCCACAAGGGCAGTGTTGCTACAGTGGGGTGATATGCACAGGGCACTGCAAGGCATCCCTGGCTGTGTGATCACTTGGTGAAGACAACCATGTCAACCACTCTCTCTGGAGCTCCTGCTGTGACACTTCTCAGCAAACAGGATTACTCCCATTTCATGCTCAGTTTGCATTTTTGGGTTTTCTTTGTTTTCAGAAAGGGAACGTGTTGGGGTTTTTTTGTTTGTCTTGTTTTGTGCTTCCCTGTAATTAATCTGCAGCACAGATATATGCTTTCTTGTGCTAGGTTTCTGTTTCCCAATATATTCAGGGTTTATATCTCAGTCAACGTATTACCTCCCCCTGAAAAAGAATTATTTCTGTAATCAGATTAGTGCTGAATTTATACTAAGTCTGAAGTACAGCTTTACTCACTTGATTATTCGGTTTGCTGTAAATGTTGGGAATAAATTCCAAGAGAGTGAATCAAGCAATTTATTTTTTTACTACCCTTATACATATTTCTACTTATTTGCCATGTACCTTTACTACCCAGCTCTAGTTGTACAGAGTAGACAAAAAAAATGATGCTTTGCAGGACTGTATGATCTATCTGAATGCTGAGAAAAGAGCTTTAAACAATTTTTCCAGTAGAAAACTTTGAAAGTTTCCATGAAATTTCTTCTGAGGTAAGAGCTGTGAGGGTTTTGGCTTTTTTTTTCCACACACATGGCTCATCTGAGATGTTGAAGAGATGTTGTGATGGAGAGCAACTTCTCTACTACTGCATTAATGAGAGCAATGGCACAGAGTTATCCTGCTAATGCCAACCCAGGCATATTAACCCACTTCACCCATTAATGCAACACAATTAACAATTTTTTTTGTGTGCAAACTTCTGTATGGTCAGCCTATGCTGAAATTATCCAGGTTGGATGGTGTCCGTGCTTTCTGCAAACAGTGCTCATGTGAGTGATATTGTTTGTCTTAAAGGCAGGTGTTTTAGCACATTTCTAGATCAAACATGCTGGGTATGAAATACAGATAGGTGAAATTTCTATAGGTAGAAATATAGATGTGAGTGTGAAATGCATGTGAACTGGGAAGATGCACAAGTAACATAATTCTTGTAAGTTCTAAGAGGTTTTATTTCATAAAATTTAAGAGGATTGTTTCTTGAGTGTTTGGGAAAGAGTTAATAAAAGTAAAGTCTGAAGTTGCCAAGCTATTAATTTTCCATTCAGGAATGGGTTGCTCTGAATTCAATTACCCAGCTGCAGAAGTGCTTCCCAGTATTTGATGACATCTTCTAAAAGTGCAAACGATGGGGTGCACATGGTGCTGCTCAGAAATGAAAGGCTCTGCATGTCACATCAGGCTGGCCTGGCAGAGTGTGCCAAGGTGACACGCCTGTCCCCTGCAGGGTATCATATCCCTGCCCAGCAAGGAGCAGGAGCCTGGTGTGAACTTCCCTGAAAAGCAGTGGTAAGGCTTTCCATATGTTGCCTTTACTTTGGGATTCTCCAGACCTTGAATTAGTTCATCATTATTACTAAGTTACTCAGAAAAGTGTACTTCATGCTCTACTTCATCCTGCTATCCTATAGCCCCAAATATCCCACTGGAAGTGAAATAACCACCCTCAATCTCAGATGTGTCCTGTGACTACTGGGAATCCTATAGGGAATACAATTTTCTTAGGAAGCTACCAACTGGCATTTTTCAGTCTGATTTTTCATGATTTCTCACTGTCTGGTTTAGTTTTTATTGTTTTGAGGGATGAAATTGCCAGTGCACACATTGAGAGAGTCACTCTGTAAAAAGAACAGTTAAATCAGGTCCCCATGGCAGGAAGTACTCCTTCAGTCTCATCTTTCCTACCCATAGTGTTGTTCTCATTAATTTTGGTCCTAATAATGTCTCTGTGTATAAATAATTCCAGTCTCTCCTCTGTTTTCACAACCATCAGGGATTTACAGAGCCTGAAATAAGTAAGCTATGCACTAAGAGGGTTGTAAAATAGACAAATGTGCTCTACCAGAAATACCACATTATACTGGCACAACCCAGGGCCCCCTGCTCACTCAGGTGGGCAACATCATGATGCCCTCCCAGGCCACAGCAGCATGAAAGCTAATATACATATTTTTGTATAGTATTGTACAGTCTTTTTTTAAATGGTGGATGGTAAGGGTTGCTTTAGTGTTCTGTTAAGTTGCATGTTGTTATTTATGCACCAGAGAGCAACCTGAGGTGGTGCTACACCCCCTTTTGTGTATGTGTGTGGAGCTCTGAAATTTTACTAGTAAACAACAATAGCTAAATAATTTGCACATGATTTACCAATTCTATCATGTCCCAATAAAAATACAGGGTTGCATATGCCTTCAGATGCTCAAGTGAACAAACAGGAGCAATCCAAATTTCCTGACCAGTTTAGGGCGTTCCCAGTTGGCCATCCTTGGCTAGTGCACATTCACAGGTGTCAGCACTGGTAGGAAGCAAAATTGCTCTGCAAGGTAAGATCTAGAAAGCAAATATTCTTGGTTTTACTATCCTGTTTTTTTAGGCATTTACAGTGGAATTGAAGTCTAGTAAAAATAATATATTTCTTACCCCTCCCATCTGAATGTCTCCAAGATGTTACATTCACATAGAAGTTTAGCATAATATATCAAAAGTGCTGTCACCTCTACTGGTGACAGAGCAACCGGGGCCCAGAGGAACCTCTGGCAGTCTGCTCTGGGTCACAGGTATGTTAGACTGGGACCTGGAAAACCTGCTCCTTTTCCATGATGTGATAGAGTGTTCCCCAGGGACATGTCCCTTCTGCATGCACATTATTCAGGCACCAGGGTCTGGAAGCTGGGGGGTTTCCAGCTGTCAGCAGCTCCTGCCAATCTCTGCCTCCCACAGCCCTGCAGTCCCAGCAGCACAGTGGAGGGTGAAGGCGGCCGGTCACCCCACTGGTGGTGGCACCCAGGTCACATTTGTCCTGCAGAGACATGGTCCTGGCAGCTGTGCTTATTTCAGGGTGATTTTTTCTATTTTTTCACCTGGTATAAGAGAAGAAGGTTGACAGCCTTGACACACAGTCTCTTCCCCAGGCTACTCCGCCAGAGCTATTTTTCTCAGCTGCAATCTCAAGTCATTTTAAATAACTCCCCAGCAGCTCTAGCACACACTAATGTGATTAGCCCACTAGCTTCTTGACCATATTGCTTCATACTGCATTTCAGACAGTAAATGCATTCCTCCCCTTGGAGCCCCCTCTCCCGGCTGCCCCTGGTGCCCGAGTTGTTTATAGCAGTGCAGGAATTCATCGCTGTGCCCCTGTGGCAACAGCTGCACTTGTGTTCACCCTCCCTCCTGCCACAGACAACAGGCATCCTGGAAGATTTGAACAAGACCAACTACACTGTCATCCTGCATCCTGTTTAGAGAGTGTGCTGATGTTTGAGGCCGTGGTGGGTCAGGGCAGGGATAGGACACTGGGCTGTGTGCAGCTGGCAGTGGGATGAGCAGGGAGCCCAGAGTGCAGCAATTAAGCGACACATTCTGTTTCCTGCTCCAGGCAATATTTTCATAGACTGTAAAACCTCTTTTCCTAGCAACGGCTGTCCTCTTTCTTGATTTAGTACCTATGGTGCTGACAGTTTAAAGTCATGTTTATTTTACAGGTAGCTTAAACAAATCTCTGCGAGAGTGGCTCTTGCCCTTTGAGGAAGATGGACTGTATCTCTTTCTGCAGAGCAATGCCCTTAAATGGGTGTCTCTGGAGCTATGAAAAATTTGCTCTCCTCCAGGATTTGAGGGGAGAAAACCCACTCCCTCTAGAGAACCTACATTTTTCTGGGGACATCTCTTCTTTTACTACAGGTGAACAAGTAATCTAGGGAAACCCTTCTAAGGAAATAAATGTCAGAGAAATGGGATTCCTGCAGACAGATGTAGTTCAACCACATCTTCACTTGAAGGAATTTGACTTAATTTTCCTTAAGGAAAGCCAATAGGCAGTGCTGTGTCACTGACCAGTGTCACTAGTGCAGACCTGGGCAGCCACACAGCTTGCTGAAGCCTGGGCTCCTGAGATCAGAAAAGCCTTTTCACTGAGCAGTTCCCTGTTAGAGAGAGTGTGTTCTAAAAGATGAAACTCTCTTAAAATAATGGGTCTCATCTTGATTCAGCCAGTTAATTTTTCCAGTGGTCTTCTCCTTCATTCACAATTATGAGCACTGTAAAGACAAGATAGGGAGCTGGGCTTTATATATTGCAGTATGACAAATTTAGTATCAGCTGAGTTTTCCCAACACAGTAGGATGCTGATAATCAACTGAAGAATACTCCAGCTCTTCAGGACTACTGGTGTAGTATATCAGTCTGAAAAAAGGTTTACTGTCATCTTCATATATTACCTTGTGACAATGTGTCATGTGCAGATTTTACAGGGAGAAGCTGTCTTCTGCGATTCACTGCCATATATTATTTTTATGTAGGTTTATGTTTAGAGTCACTTACAGGTGACTAAGATAGAGTGATTCTCTTTACCATGAGATGAAGTTGTGTGAAATGTTGGCTGCACAACCACTGCACTCCTTTAGTCTGGTTTTGTCCTGTGAAGTGCATCCAATATTGAGATGCAACAGGCTGGTCCTATCATTTGATTAAATACTTATTTCTAATAGGAGGGGAAAATCTGTTAATAAAAAAACATAGACTCACATGATGATTTAGGTTGGAAATATCCACAAATGGAGACTCCAAACCAATTTGGACATCTTTTTCTGGTGTGTAACTATTCTCACTGTAAATACTTGTTTCCTTGTGACAATCTGTCATTCCCATGCTGCAATGTTTCCTAGTTGTCTGTGTATCACTGTGAAGAGCCTGGATTTGTTTTCTCTCTGGTACTGGAAGTTAGAACTTCAAACAGGCTTGAACAGCCATGCACTCCCCCTTAGTCCACTTTTCTCAAGGCTAAACTAAGCCTGTTTCTTCAGACCTCTCTCACACATCGTCTGCTCCTGACCCTTAACCCCCTCAGCTGCACTTCTTCCAGTCAGTCCATACTTAAATTCTTCCAGCTTGCTGGGGCTGCTCTGAATGTCCTCCCCGTCCTTCTGCACACCCACCCACCCCCTAATTCAGCATTACCTTGCTGAGAGTACATCCTCAGCAGTCAGGTCACTGTGAAATGCCAGCCCCACTGTGAAAATCGATCCCCAAGGAGCACCACCTGTCACTGGTACCTGGGTAGGCAGTGAAACAGAAGCCACTGTCCTCTAATTTCAACAGGTCAATTTTTATGTTCAATCTTGTCCATCTGTCTAGTCCATATCCTTCTTACCTGGCTACCAAGTTACCCTCTGGGGTGCAGAGTGTTGAAGGCTCTGCTGAGATCAGCACCAGCTGTGCTCGGTCCTGCAGAGCTGCCCCTGCAGCACAGGGGCAATCAGGGCAGCCAGCAGTGACCTGCCCTTCCTCCTCCTTCCGTCTTTGTCTTGGATCAGATGAAGTCTCTTACAGGACATCACCTGTTGCCTCCAGAAAGTACAGAAGATGTGGCACCTCCTTCTCCGTTGGGAAGGACGTGCAGAGGCACAAATTTGCACCCTGTTTAACCACAGGCTTTAAGGATGTGAAAAATTGTCACCCCCTTAGTGAAGGAATTTAAGCAAGACCAGCACCTGTCTCCTCCTAGAGACAGAAAATTGCCGAGCACAAGCACTCGACTGAAACACGGTTTTTGTCAGCCCGGATTTTGCAGTTTCTGAGAAGAGATGTATCTGATTCAAACAAGACCTGGCTTTGGTTTCACAGTGCCAAACCAAACTGGAGAAGCAGTTTCCACTGCAGGCAGCAGTGTCAGCTGCCAAAACCTCATGTCTCCATGAACCAGAGAAAAGAAATATCCTTATTGCTCCTGTCACCATTATTTACATATTTGTGTTATCATTGCACTCACAGACCAGGCTTCCCAATACAGGACACTACAGACAGACAAAGATAACAGAATGGCCCCTTTCCTACAGCTCTCATTTACTAAGCCACTGTTTTCTCTTCTGCCAAGCAACTGCCAGGTGCAGATCTGTGTATATGGGAGAATATGGGAGAAGCCTGAGCTTATTTTTTTTTATACAACTTAAAAGATTTGCTGCAGTAAAGAGCTCTACTTTGTGGCTAAGAAGTCAGAGGGAGAACAGCCTCATCATAATTAATTGTGGAGTACTGCAGCCCCCATGGTGCTGACTGATCCCAGTAACCTGAGCCGGGGTGGGGGGGTTGTCACACTCTGTTTTATCTCCCTGCATTAACCAGGACCTCTTTTCTTTCAGCAATGAGAAGATCACCAAATTCAGACCCTCCAGGGCTGTTCTGCAGGAATGTCTGGGCAGGATTTATCAATTGCATGCCTAAATCACATTCTCTTTCCTTAAACTAGTTCTGAGGATAAGAAGAAGTGCTTTTGCTGGGACTATTCATCAGGCTTTACAATGCACTTATGAACTGGGCTGGTGTGAGCTGTGGAGGTGGCACAGAAATATGGACCCATTTTATTTATATGATCATCTGTTAGTGTAAGGGCAGTAGCCAGCCACTCTAAGGTATTAGCTCAAGGTTTATCTCAGGGGGAGATGAATACCTATTAAAGAAGGACTTAAATCTGTAGAAAGCAGTAGGAGCAAGTCTTGAGAAATAGAGCACAGACTTTTTAGGAAGGTGCTGGGATTATTGCATATTGATCACCATTACCAATAAATGTACAGATCAGAGGGTACTACACTGATGGATAACATTGGGGCCAAAAGATAGAGCAATCTAGCAAGGATAAAACAGAATTTTGGTAGGATCAGATAAGCTAGTCAGAGAGGAGACATAATATTCTTGTCATCTCTATAAGTTCTCTGTCCTCTGTAGTACTGTCCACTACAAAATATCCTCTCTGCTGTCTCTAAAAATAGAAAATGAGTAGATGGAAGCTGGATATCAGGGTCAAGGCATTAACAAAAATACACTTGGCCAAACTCGTGCAAAAGAAGGTCACAGCTTAAAGCAAAGAAGATTTTTTTCTTTAAATTGCTGCTTGGTCCAATAGAGGGGTGTACCAAAAAAGTAGAGAAGCCCCCTGTATTTCCTGACATATCGCTTTGCTAAGATTTATTGTTGGAGGCCCGTGGCTTGTGTCTGATACACGAATGCCTGCTCTTCTATCTTCTGTCTTCCACTTGCTTTAGGAAGCCCCGTGCTTGCCTGAGCCTCCTGAAATCCCAACACGATCTGTGCTGTTCAGCTCTCTCCTGCAGACCACCCTGGTGGGATGTGCCTTTGACAGCTTGCTGTCAGAGGATTTCCCTGCAGGCAAATTCTCTTTTTAAAATTCCTGACAGAAATGTCTTTTGAAAGGTTTCATTTTGTAAGTGCCTTTCATTTGCTCCCATACTGAAACATGGAAACTGGATTACCTTCCCCTGAATGTCTCTGGTGGGTGTTCTTGTACCTGAATAAAAGGATGCAGGATGCAGGTTTTGTGGTCTGATTAGAGGAGTAATTTATATTCAGCAGATATCCAGAAAGCATGTCTGAGGATCTACAGTACGTGACATCTTGAAATAACTGGAGTAGGGTCTACAGTGTTAATTAGGAATTACGTATGTGTCCAAAAAATATGTAAATAAAGTATAACAAGCTAGGAATGCTAAAGATCACAAAGACTGAAGATACTCAGCAATGCCTCATTAAAGAGACTGCCAGCATAACTAATTAATGAATCTTCTTTTTCAAGATGTGCTTTCTAAATGACAACACTCTAAAATGTGACTTTTTCATATTAATTTTGGATCAGGCACCAAAAAGCACATTCCTGTTAGAGAACAAAAATAATGTCACTGCATGATGCCTATGCCCTGTGGGGTGGCCACAATCAGGGTGAAGGGGTCCAGCCAGGCTGCAGAGGAGGTGGATCTGGACCACCTTTATGGATGTAGGTCTACAACAAAATGTACAGCTTCTTCCTAAAAGATTACAGAATGCAGGTACCTTCTGTCATAAGCAAAAGCTTTCCAGAACCCTGAACTTTTTTTCCTTTCTATTACCATGTTTTTCAGACAGCATGGGGTCGAAGAAAAGGGGTTTGTAAAACAAAGCCAGACATGCAGCAAAGTGCTGTAAAGGGACCTTTGTGTTGAAGTCACTGCAGTGCCTCTAAACTGATGCTTTGTTTCCCAAATAAATCACAGGTACTGAAGGAGTAGACAGCTTGGAGCACGGCTGTAAAGGTCCTCTGTTAAGAAGGAGAAACTGCCAGCCACAATAAAAGGAACATGAATAGTTTTGAAGGCAGCTGCCCCACAAGTAGAATGGTGAAGCCACTCATCAGCTTATCAATCGTGAGGAAGAGCTCAGGGGAGGAGGATGTCTCAAAATGGGGTTTTAAAAATAGAATGCTTCGTTCTTAAAAAAAAGGGAGTTTTAAAAATGATGGACACAGTTGCCCATCCATGTCTCTGGCAGATAAACACAAACACAGACACAAATATATGAAATACAGATATGCATCTGTGTGACACGCAGCACCCCTTTGAAGTAACAAAATAAAAGATGCTGGCCCACCTCCTGTGCTCTCAAACTGGCCATTGATTTTTGTCCATTGCTGTGGAGGTAGGACTGAAAGTAGATGTACTCTGATGCAGAAGTAGATGTATCTGCATGCAGAGATATAATGTATTGAATCAAAATTTATAACTCCCTATTGCAAGGACTGTAATTACTCAAAGCTATTTAGTAGTTACTTTAAAGAGGAATTTCAGTCTCCTCTCCTTTGTTTTTTCTTTTTTTTTCTTCTTTTTCAGTGTCGAGAAGGAGAAATCATGTTTTATATTTGTTTATTTTATTCAAACACTCTCAGTAGGATTTGTGTTCAGCATTTCTGTGCAGGAAGCTTGCAAACTGAAATTGTTCGATGTCTGTGGCTTTGCCAGTTGGTGGTGCTGTTTGCACAGTTTTGTAGCCCTTCCAGGAGCATTCATGGTAAGGCTACAGCAGGTCCCATTTTAGAGGAGTATGTTTTTTGAGGAAAATATGCAAATATAAACTGTTTGAACAACACAACTTGGGAAATCATCCTCTGATCATTTTAAGGCTGTGATAGGCACTTTTGATGGAGCAGTGCCCAATTCTTTAGCCATTTTTACAGTTTCTGGATGCATCGCGTGCACAAGCTCTGTACATCAAGGAGGTCACGTTCCTAGCAGCATTTACCTGTCTTGTGCACACACTGTATTGGCTGAGAAAGCACAGGTTAGTTTGATGCATACTTACACACACGTGCACCCTGGTGCTGAATGTGCGCCCAGACTGCACACTGCAGCACTGGGACCTGCTGCAGCCCTGGATTCATGCGTGGCTGCCCCGTTACTATGGGGATTGGCTCTGCTGAGTTCTGTGACAGAAAATCCCAGGCTTGCATCTAGTCTTCCAGGGAGGGTTAAAAGGCAGAGAGCCCTTGGAGGGGGAAAGCATATTTACTGCTCAAAAACATGCTAAATGGGCATTTATTCACCTGCACGCTTGAGTGCCTCCAAAATAGGGAAAATATTAATCCCATCATCTGAATAGCACTTATCAGCAGAGGATTTGCTTAAGAAGATTTTCTATCTTGGCCTTTTCAAGGAGGGGTGAAGCTGCTCCAGCAGCTGGTGGGCAGCTCAGGGAAGTCTGCCCATCAAGAGAAATAAGAATGGAGGCTCAGACAGTGAGAAGGCACAAGCGTGGAGGCGAGGAGCGGCCTGGCTGTGGCTTGGGCCAGTGGTGGGGCTCAAGGCCAGGGATGGCATTTTATTGGTCCTGCCAGACACCCCTCTGTGCTAGGGGGACCCTCAGAGGCAAACAGCCAGAATCTCTAGGGGGCACTAAAGCAAACTTGTGCCTGAGTTTTGTAGGAATATGAGAGAAAAGGGAGTGATGGGCGTGGAGGCCTTTAGGGGGTGGTCTTCCTGCATGCTCGGACTCAGAGTAAATACTCATTGATTTTAGCAAGAGGGGTAGGGCTTTCTCTATCTGATTATCTGCTAATCAGAGCTGTGGGGCTCCCCAGAAGGGAAGTGCTGGAGCTTTTCTTCATGATAGTGTCAGAGCAAGGAAGCCCCAACAAGTGCAAGATTAGTCCAAGTTTTTTACCAGCAAATTTTGCATCTGGGTTGTCTGCCTCTCTTGCTCAGATTTTGGTGCCTTCCACACAGCCTAGTCCCTCCCCTCAGAATCAGCCCCTAAGGAGAGAGCTGGAGGGTGACCCTGGGATCTGAAGACCCTGCTGACCTGAGTGTGGGGCTTTGCTGTGAGCTGGGGGCTGCCGTGTCCCCACTCTGGCCAGTCACACTGCACTCGGGATGGGGAAGGGCTGTGGGGCTCCAGGCTTCTCCCCACACACTCAGAGCATTTCTGGGAGTGGTGACTGCTGAAAAGACCTAGAACAGGTGCTAGCCAAGGCCAGGCAGGGGCTTCTGAATGGTGGTCAGTGCTGGAGGGAGGACTTTGAGAAGGTGCTGTCCTGTCAGCACTGCCCAGGTTTCAAGTCCCCTGAATTTTGATTTCCACTGCAGGGGAGAAAAAACAAAAGGGAGAGGAGTTAGCCTCTGCAGAGCAGTCCCAGGGGGTGTCTGTACAATGCTGGTTTCTGGAAAGGTGAGGGAGGACTCCTTGCAGCAGGAGGGAATATTTAATTAGAGCTAGTCTTGCCCACAGAGAGGAGCTTGCGGGGAGCAGGTGGAAAAGGCTTTTAAACACTGCAATTGAACTGCCTTAATCAGAACATCTGGTAAACCTCTTGAGGAGGGTATGGCACTTTTGAAGGTGATGGAAGGAATTCTCTTCTCTTGAGTGCTTCAGGCAGCTCCTGCTTTCCCAAGCCCCTAATGCTGAAAGGTAGCCAGCATCCTCGCTGCCTGATGGGCAGACCCCTTGTCTGCTCACCCACTAGGGAAAAGGGAAAGATTTGACTTGCAGATTGGAGTGAGAAAAAGAGGCTGCTACTCATCAACAGAGAAAACATGAAATCTTGCTCAAGGAAAAGAAAGACTGACTGAAAATTCAGTGATGCTTGTCTAAAGGCTCTAACCTTCGAAATCTCATCTGTTCTAGTGCCTGCAATAGGAATTGCTTTCTCAGTGTTTCATATCTGCTTTGGTGGGAGCAGCTCCTCTGCCACAGTGCTCTGGCCATACCAGGGCAACAGAGGTCTGGGGTTTGTCCTGCAGAAACATATTCCTCACATTTTAGGGCCAGTGCAATCCCAGCATAATGTGGATTTGCAAAGGTGACTGAAAAATGGGCTGTGCAAAGTCATTAGCAACATTGATTCTCATTATTGTAGCATATGCCAGTGCAAAAACATCCAGCATTTGCAAGATGGATGAGTTGCACCGGCTGGGCCGTGAGTGCCTAATTAGTTAAAATACACAGCATCATAAATGCCAGCAGTGACAGCTGAGGCCTTGCAATGTCAGTATGGTGAGCAGCATTAATTTGTTCTGACATCAGACTGCTCCCTCAGTATGGATGCCAAATCCTTGCTCTCTGCTGCAGCCAGAGCCCTGCACCCAAATGCAGGTCAGTGTGTGTGTGATGAAACTGGTACAGCAAGCAGTTGCTGTGAGAGGCAACAGCAGCAGCAGGGACAGCACAAGGCAAAATCGGCTCTGCAGGAGGCTGGCTAAGTGCTGTGATGTCCTTTTGCTCAGCCTCCATAACCCAAAGAGCTGCAGGAATGTGCAGGCAGGGACTCCCCATCACTCAGAGTGCAGCTGTCCCAGAAAGGGGAAAGTCAGCTTTGTGGTTTCAGTTCAAAATCAGAATAGGAACTCAGTGAATGTGCATCCATCACTACAAAACTGCCTCTCTGAATTGAACTCCTCTCCTGTCACAAAACCTGACTTTAAACCTGACAGCAGCAGCTTGGGCACCCGTACTGGGGCAGTGCCTGAGAGTGCTTTCAGCACCTCTGAGAGGATCCCATCCTGCAGGCCTGGTGTGGGGATTCTTTGCCCTTATTCTACCAAAGAAAAGTCACAGCCTCCAGCACAATGCCCCAACTTCTTTCCCTGCTTCCCCAGCACAGTTAATGTAACCTTTGCCAGGGAAAGCATCCTGTGAATCAGAGGGCACCGTGCCAGCTGATCTGTGAACAATTTAACCGATTTTTCATTAACCAGCAGCTTATGGAGAAGTTGCTAAATTTTATGGGCCATTAGCAGCTTCTGACGCTGCAAATGACTATGAAAGTCAGGGTCTTGCAGTTTTGAATCTTGTAGTCTTGATAAATAGCCCTTGTTGGGAGCGTAGATTTGAACAAACACACTCAGTATGGCCCCATACACACAAGCTGTTGGCAGCGTGGAGAACGGCGGATGTGGGGATGGGAGCGGCTGCAGCAACCCACGAGCCTTCTACACCTTCCCCAATGCAGGGAGTTTTCTTGAGGAAAGGTGATTTGAGAAATGTTGTCCTGAAGATGGTCCACGGAGGTGTTGGAGAGTGGCAGTGAGGCAGTGAACAAGGGTTCATGCAGCCATTCAAATCTGTGCTAATGGAGTGCAGGGGAGAGCTGAGTGTGCTGACTGCTGTCTATGCATGTGTAGCTGGACATCTGCAAAAATGTCATTTATCCTCATGTTATGCTGGGAAACCTCCCTCACAGAACAGCAAGATAAAGATCCCCAGGGTCACATGCAGGCCTCAGGCTGAGCAGGTTTGGGTACAGGTTCATCCTGGCCTCAGCCATGGGGCTGTGCTCCTCTTTCACACAGGTCCCACAGCAACCTGTTGCCTGCCCAGCGAGCCCATGCACAGGAGCAAGCCCTGACTGTCACACCTTCCCACCTCCTGCAAGTGCTCCAGCAACTCTGCAACAGAAATAAAGTTCCTGCTTCTGCCTGGATGAAACTATCCTGTGTGGGAATGCTACCATCCATCACTGAAGGCAAAGGTAGCCCAGGCTCTTGGTAAGGGCTCTCTAATCCCTTGGGGTGGATTAGAGTGAGACAGCGCTTAACAATCAGTGTTTGTGAATAAATATATGTAGGTTTATTTTGGAACAATTTGGTTGCAATGGAAAGCAGGTATGTAGCTGTTTTAGTTACTACTATCTATCGAAATATAGCAATATAAAAGCATAAAAATATCACTCAGAAATGTTTAAGGGGAAGGAAGGAAGGAAGGAAGGAAGGAAGGAAGGAAGGAAGGAAGGAAGGAAGGAAGGAAGGAAGGAAGGAAGGAAGGAAGGAAGGAAGGAAGGAAGGAAGAAGGAAGAAGGAAAGAAAGAAGGAAGGAAAGAAAGAAGGAAAGAAAGAAAGAAAGAAAGAAAGAAAGAAAGAAAGAAAGAAAGAAAGAAAGAAAGAAAGAAAGAAAGAAAGAAAGAAAGAAAGAAAGAAAGAAAGAAAGAAAGAAAGAAAGAAAGAAAGAAAGAAAGAAAGAAAGAAAGAAAGAAAGAAAGAAAGAAAGAAAGAAAGAAAGAAAGAAAGAAAGAAAGAAAGAAAGAAAGAAAGAAAAAAAGAGAGAAAGAGTGTCACCAGCTATAGATCCTGTGACAAGCCTTGATTGTTGCAAAGTGATGTTCACAGTCTTGTTGTAGTGGTGGTCACAGTCTCGATCTGTCAAGCGTAGGAGAGGCTGTGAAACAGAGTTCAATGAGTTAATGTACTTCCAGTCTAGGTGGGAATGCCCAGGTACCTTCCTAGGGTTGGGAGCTGTCAGAACTCTGGTGGAAAGTCTCAGAAATGAGTCTGGGGACACTTCAGGGTTTATGACACCTTCTAAGACATTAAAGCTGCCTCTCATGTCAATGTAGCCTTATGTGTGAATGTGAATGTCCCGTGTGAGTGTGACCTCTCCTGGGAGGGGAGAGGTAGGGGAAGACAATTGGTATGATGAAAAGCACAATCTCAGGATCTACCTCTTATGTTTGAACATCTCATAATGTCTGGTGGTAGGTGTTCACTCCTCTGCCTTGGGATCTGCCTTACATGGACCAGAGATTTTGCCACTGCCCACCCAAATCTCATCTCCTCCCCTTGGGGGGATGCAAGCTCTGCCACAGCAAAGCACACTGCCCTTCCACAAATGGGCAATTGTTTTGAGTCATTAACCATTAACATTTCAGTTTCTCACCAGGAGTCAATTAAACCCCAAAATTTAAGCCTAAGGTAAATGGTGAGACTTTGAAGATAGGCTGTTCAGTTTTTCTTTTTGTCTAATGTTCAGCTTCTAATTGAAACAAGGCTGCTGCTGGCAAGAATAGTCCAGCACACCCCTGAGGTCAGCTGAGGACTGGAACTTGAAATGTCTGAACTCCCTGACAGGCAGAGCTCCCCTCTGGAGATGGGGATGGCAAGGAGCACAGCCTTGCCTCACTGACCTGGCAGAAAGGTGCAGTCCCTGATCTCCCAGGCTGAACAGGCAAGAGCAGAACCCAGTGCCAAATCAGGCTGGGCTGCAGCCATGCAACAGAAAATTTAGCCCAGAGGTTTTCACCAACAAGCCTTGTTAGCCTTTGACAGTCCATGCATCCCAGAACCAGCTAGTATGGCCACCTGAACACAAGAGCATTTTGCATGATGCTCATTTTGCTTTTCGATGAAGGGATATGGGTACAGGAAGAAGTGTGGAGGATGAAGCTTGTGTCTGATGCAGAACAAAGGCTCAAATGAAATTTCTGACCCTTTTCAAAGGGACCTGTGATTCAAGGGGCACACCAAAGCCCCAGACATGCTGGAGATCCCCTGCCTGGGAAGCTGCCCAGGCACAAAGAAGCCCTAATAGCAACAATTGCTTGTGCAGCTTGCCTGGTGACAGGGGATACTAGGATTCAAAGGGACAGATTTTGGCACCTTGCTGTGGGGAGGAGAGGGAATAGATGCCAGTTCCATGCACTCTGGAGAAGGGTATGGAAAGCCAAGACTGACCCTGATAATAAAGGAGAAACCTGAGCTTCCCCCTGTGTGCTAAACTGATGAGTGCATCCTGGCAGTCTGCAGCCTGCTGCCCACCACTGGGATGAGAGCAGACGTGGTTCATGCTTATGGCCAGGCTTGGTTTTCTTCTGCCCCTCAATATCACACAGAGGTTCCCATTTGGAAGCCCAAGTTTATTTATTAGAGCATTGCAGAGGCATGAAAAAGTGAAGCAGCTTGTGCTCTCCACTGAGCTGTGGGCCAGAGCTGCAGTCTCTCACTCCAGCACCCACCCATGCTGCATAGCTACCACAGCTTTAAACCACAGCTGCTACAAGAGTTGATATGAAATTGTCTGAGGTTGCAAATGCAAGATGTGGCCAGGGGTGTGTATTATATTGCCATCTGTTAGAGGTGGGGCAGTTGTCTTCTGCTAATTGGGCTACCTGTTAAAACCAGGTAGGGCAGTGTTCTTTATCTCTTCCACAACCCATCCTCCCTCCAGGAGTTATCTTCTGTTAATGGCCCATTGAATCTCACTGCATGAGTGATAAAATTACCTCATCCCATTGTGAAATGCTCCACCCAGGGGGAGGAGCCAAGCATTCCTACTTGGATATAATCTGAGATTTCAAACACCACAGGCAGCCTTTTTCCACTGGATTCCCAGAGCAAGACCAGACCCTTCTACACCACCACTGGACCTTCAAAGGAAAACTGCACTCTTCTACAGCATCACTGCTTCAACAGAACCTCATCTGTCTCTCCAGGAGGACTGCAGCTACCATTTAATAGGAGTGCTGCCAACACCCTGACCAACTGGATGTCAGGTTGTATTGTGACTCTGTCAGTGTTTTTGGGTTGTTTATTTTTTGGGGTTTTTTTTTGGTAAAAACCAAAAATTTTTTGGTTTTTTTTCTTGGTAGTATTGCATTTGTATTTAATTTTCCTAGTAAAGACCGGTTATTTCTATTCCCATATCTTTGCCTGAGAACCCCTTAATTTCAAAATTATAATAATTTGGAGGGAGGGGGTTTACATTTTCCATTTCAAGGGAGGCTCTGCCTTCCTTAGCAGACACCTGTCTTTTCCAACGAAGACAGAAATGATAAAAAGGAAGAAGTGTAAAATAGAGAACTGGCTTCTGACCACTGAATGATGGTCAGTGGCTTACAGGCAAGTCAGATATACAGAACTGATACTGAGAATTGAGCTGGACTGCCATTTAAAAATTAAAAGAAGATTTTAAAATAGAGAAAACATGACTCAGTAGTATGAAGTCACTGGCAGTAAATGTCAGAGACTTCATTTGCAAGTGAAAATTCTTATCCACCTCACATCAGTGTTGCTACCTGATGGCTTATATCCAAAAAAAGAGTAATGCATTATTGCATGTGTCATCCACAACTCCCTAAAAATATAAAGATCTTGAATAGCAAGTCAAGCTAGGATGTTATTAAATGGTTGAATGGTGAACTCATTCCTGTAGGGTGTGCAGTTTGGCACCAGGGCACATGTAGCCTGCTGTGAGCAATGCAGTCAACACTCCTTGCAGTCACCAGCCCTGATGATCTGGGGGGGTCTTCCCAGAACAGTGAATGCAACTCAGTAACAGCTGGGGGAAAAAGACTAGGGAAAAAAATCAGCTTTGACAATCTGAAAGTATGTATGAATATATATTAGATCTCCTCAAGGTAGAAGGGTGCACTCAGCACGTAATGTGTATGTTAGCAATTCAGAAGGAGATCAGTCAGGGTAATATTACAGACATTTATCCGTGCTGCTTTGATCAGGGTTTCTTTTGAAGTTTCCTGAGTCAAAAATATCGGAGCATATGATTTCTCTCTGCATTTTGATACTTGTGCTTCTAAACAGTCATTAAATGAGTAGGCCCAAGAAATGTGAGGAGCAAACCTCAGCATCTGTGCATACCGTGTATGAGCTGTTCCCTGTTTGCTGTGCCCATCCTTCCCTGGTTTTTCCCATGTGTGGATTTAAGGCATGAAAAAAATTTTTCATTGCCTCCTTAGAATTTAAAATACTACATTATTCACTGTGCAGGCCAACCAATAACCATCTCTCTGTGTGAAAATATGTGTTTATGGCCTGCCATCTAGTGCAGTTATAGCAGTTTGGAATCATGCATCAGCCTAGAGAACAGCACCATTAATTAAAAAAAAAATCTTGTTTAGATGGCAATGGGGGACCCTTTGAGAGAAGTACATGGCTGGAGAGTCCACAGCACCCAGCCTAAGTGTATTCCTGGCAGTGTTAGACATGTGTCTCTCCTGGGAGTTATCAGAAGATTGCCTGGTGGAGCTATAGAATTAAGAAGCAGCCCAGTGCTGGTACCCCTAGTGCGCATGGATCCACAGTCAGCATCAAAATGCTGGCACTGGAAGCAGCACAGCATTTGTCTGACACATCAGCTGGGGCTGTCCCCACTTTGCCCCATATCTGTTTCTTATCTGCCTGGTTGTGTTGGATGTCCATGATTTGGCTAGGGATGCAGGGCTTTGGCATAGTTGGTGCTGTCTCACAGACACTACAGGCGCTGATAAATTGCAGAGTTTCACCTAGGCAATGGTGTGCTTGTTTTAGAATTCACCTATTATCATGTCATATTAATAAGGCAGATCCAGCCTAGCTGCTGGCAATGAGAAATGCTCCTGTATCGTCAGGGGAATGTGATTTGCAAAGCGTCTGACTCCCGAGGAGAGCCTCAGAAGAAAGTGTGCTGTGTTTCTTTCATATTCTTAAAAAAAAGTTGTGGCATGGAATTTTTATTAATTTGATATCCAATACTCAACTCTGTTTGAACTCTATTTTCTTTCATTTTAAGTTTCTCTCTATTTGTATTTGCCATAAAAGAAGGTTAGAAAAGTTCAATTCTTCCTAAGGAAATGGTATAGTTTTGAGTTCTAACAGTTCTTTATAGGTTGAAAATGCACTTAAATTATGTGAGAAGAGTCCCACAGAAGAGTCCCAGAGAAACACATTACTTCATAAAGCTGGAAAGCAAACAATTGGAGAAACACACGGTTTTGGACTATCTGTGTTAACTTGCTCTGACTCTTTTTTGCCTTCGAACAACGAAAGCATTAGAGGGTCTGATGGATAATCGAAATGTAAAAGGACATTCATTCAGGGTAAGTGATGACACAGCAGAAGTGCAAAATGGATATTTGCCTCAGACTTTACCACGAAGAGGAATCATCTCACATTGAAATGCTAATTGAAGTGATTTTAAACTAAACTGACAGAGTTAGTAGTAGTGAATCACCAGGGTCACAAAGTGCTTGTCCAAGAGCTGTGTGGTAGTTGTCACAAATTGCCCATTGTACCAGAGAAAGAAAAGATGGGAAATACGTTCAGGGCTCTAGGTCTTAAAAACAGTCAAGTCTGATTTCCTTACCAGAAAAGGACTCTATGAAAAAAACCAAATGAGCCATGGTAAGATCTGAGCTCCTGAAATTCATTCCAATAAACACTGACAGAAGACACATCTTTTTTTTCTTCCAGATTCACTTTGCACATTATATAAAATACCAAATATTAATATGAACCCAGTGAATTTGCTTTTTATTAAAACACTGCAAATATTCCATGAGTAGGAATGTCTTATCTAATTTTCAGATTTCTTTAAGTACTTAGTGTTGCTTTGAGAGAAGGTAAGAGGAAATAAAACCCCCACACAAGTGACACTAACAGAGCAGGAGGAGATCCATAATTCCTACTGGCATCCTGAATGCAGGTGCAGAACTTAGAGGTCCAGTGCTGTTCAACAGAGCTGGGACTCAAGACAAGTCTCATTATTTTTGCAGATTACAATAACTTAAATTTTATTAGGAAATGTTAGATTTGGCCTCTGCTTCCTTCTCCCAAACTCTGGATTTTCCTAGCTCCTTATTGTTCTCTCTACTTTAGATGCCCTCTCTAGATTCTGGACTCCTCACTCCACTCCCAGGGGGAGCCTCTCCCTTTGGCTCAGTGTTCTTGGCCAGTCTTCCCATCTACACAAGAGCTACCAAGCCACAATCAATTAGAGTTGTGCACTCGCTTGAATAATCCAGTGGCTTCCACAGACAAGCTAAATCACTTTGGGGATAAAATTATAGCAAAAGAGCTACAATAGTGCCAGAAATGTGAGTGATTGATAAGATTCCCAGCATTTAGTTTTTGTTTTACTTTTATCTGTAGCAGCTTTTTTTCAAATTAAGTAATTTCTACAAAGTCTTAGAAGTATTTAAGCCCTAGTAGAATAGAACCCCTATGGAGTAATTATTATAATTTCTTAAGATATCTTATAATTCACCGCTATCTTTTCCCCAGAGTATGATTTAATTACTGCCATATCAGATGAATTGTATTTTAGTCTAATATGACTGCAACAGATTAGCAGGCATTGCTGCAAGCTGATAATGAGTTAGGCAGCCGAAATTTCACCTAAATGGAAGATAGAAATTGGTGCTCCTGGTGTTGATTAACTGATATTTATTTCACCATTATAAATAAAACTCTACTACCTAGTTGTAATTTTGCAGAATGTGTTTTCACTATGTCTTTTGGATTTAGGATAATTGGCATTTCTGTTGGTTTGGTTTCTTAGTGCAAGAAAGCAATTTGCAGAAGTTGTCGATAGGAAGCAGTGTGTGTTACCTTAGCAGGGAATTTAAGCACAGATGTTTTTGGAAGATAATTTGTCAAATGACTCCAAGTCACTTCAAATATTTGCAGACTTTCAGAACTGTCGTTTGAATATTTTTTGGTGTATGAATAATTTGAACTGCATTTTCAAAAAGAATATTTACTGTGTGCCACAAGGATTAATACCAAAGACATCAAAATAATTCAAGCAGAGGACCTTGCTGCCAGCTGAACTTTAGAAAATTAAAGACTTGAGTAAGTGTTCTGGGCATGGGTGACCTGATGTCTTAATCCAGCTGCCTTTTGTTATTAGAAAACAAAAATCTTTGGTTGTCATGATTATCCGTCTCTAGTTCTGAGAGAATTATATTTAGAACTCATCTTTCACCAGTGTCACAGATGCATCTATTCCTGGATCTTGCAAAGTCCAAACATTTTCACTTTCCTTTATTCTGAACAAATTAAACTGTACAGAAATCACAAGTATGGAAGTCATTGCTTCTGGTGGCTACAGACAAGTACTATATATATATATATATAATACTCACTACTTGGGAAAAGCTTCCATCTCTATTAAATCTGAAGTGAGTGTTTAGCACATAATCCCAAATGAGATGATACTTCTGCTAGAGGATGTATCCCAACACTCTTTGGAAAGGCAGGTAAACAGAAAGTCATCATTCATCACAGTTTTGCTTTTGACATTGCCAGCAACATCTCCTGGGGTATTTTTAAACTCATCAGTCATAAAATTATAATTTTGTTGGTTTTTCCCGAGAGGTTCTGTTAGAATGGGTAGATTTTGCTTGGTGTTTACTGCAAGCACACAAATGAAATGAACACTTGCTCAGGAAATGAGCAAGCTAAGATAAGAAGGGAAATGGTAAAGGAGCATAAGCAGTAGCCAAGCTGTGCTTCTGCATGACATTAAACAACACATGCTCAACGTTTCACGACAAACTGATACACAGCAGAGAGATAGTGAACAAAATCCTCCTGTCTGAGAAACTTGCCAGGGTCACCATTGTGCCAGAATTTGCATGATGGAGATTTTAAGACGCTGCATCACAATATCGTGTCATTGGCAGATATTTTAAGAAATAATTAAAAGCTATATAATTTGAATGGGTTTTGTCATCCTAAAAATTGCCTCTTCTGGAGTGTCCTGGCCAATACCTAGTCATCTCAAGCCTTGTTCTTGCTTATGGCACAGAGAAGAGTAGTGATTTCTCCACAGCTTGGAACAGCTATGGCTGAGCCTGCACAGACACACTGTTCACTCTGGACCATTCACTCTGGTGTCCTGCCCTTCAGACTAAGAGACACTTCCTTTCCTGGCATTGGCACCAGAATTAGTGCCTTGCATTGGTTTAGCCAGAAGGTCCCAATGGGAAGTGGCTCCAGCTATTTAGAAATGATGGCTGTTCACTGTCTCACAGCCCTGTAAATATCTGTGAGCCCAGATGATTAGACTATTTTAGTTTCTCTTCCTATAGTTTGACAGACATTTGAATGCTTCAGTCAAATGTGTTTAGATGTCTATTAACCATCAGGTAGTTTTAAGTAGCAGTTTTCAGGTAGTTTAGTTCTGTTTTCTATGCATATGATCTAGCACTGCCAGTCTGTCCTAACAGTTTTGCTGAAAGCAAAGCAGTCCCAGATGCTGAGATGACCTGTCATGAAATCTTGACACACTACATTGCTGAAGGAGGGATGCTTAGCACCTTTCCCAAGAGAAAAGTTCACAGCCAGTACCCAGATTTCACATCTGGTGTGATTGTTATATCCATGTCCTCAGGGCTGACGCCTGCAGCTGCAGCTCCTCTGTGCCTGCTGGCAGAGGTTGGGGTTATGTGTAGGGTTAGGGCCAGGCACCCCTCAATGTGAACAGAAAGGCAAGTATGAAAAATGATGGGCTTTGGTGAGTAAAAGAAAACTGGCAAGAAAATAACTTGAAAATGGAAGAGATATTTGGAGACTGAAGGTTTGGTTCCTTTCTCCAGCAAATTAAAGAAATGCAACATTCAGGTAGTGAGACATTGGAACCTCCCTCACCCACGTAGGCCTGAAACTGTATAACAAAAAGACCCTTTGGATGCCTTCCCCAGCCCAAGTTTTACACTCAGTTAATGAAATGTGTTTTTATTTTAAATGCTGTATAATCAGAGAGCAGGAAATATCTTTACATATAAATAGTGGAATAAAAAGCAATGTGGAAAATAGCATCCTTCACATCATCTCTGTCCTAGCAATTTCTGCCTCAATAAAACAGTGAACCTTTGAGAAGGATTTCTCCTTCTTAAAATGTCCTGAGGTCAGGACAGTGTTCAGCTGAGCTCCTGATAGCCTCTGTCAGCCCCACACTGCCTAGCAGAGTTTGTCAGCTATGGGATCCTGGTTTCCTTTGAGGAAGGAGCTTGTTGGTGGCACAGAAGGGTCTCCTCTGAGCTCAGGTCTCCCAGTGCCAAGTGACAGTCAGTTCAAGAGCATTTAGAGTGTGAATCTTGGAAAGATTGATCTGCCCATGTGCCTTTATCCCACCTCCTTTGCCACTGATGCAAAATCATTTTGTTCCAAAAATAGTGTGAGGTAGATCATAGAATCATAGAATGGTTTGGGTTGGAAGGGATCTTAGGGATCATCTCGCTCCAACCCTCCTGGCCAAGGGCAGGGACTCCTTCCACTAGACTAGATTTCTCAGAACTCTATCCAGCCTTGCCTTGATCACTTCCAGGGATGGGGCAACCACAGTTTCTCGCTCCCACCTGTTATAATACCTCATCATCGTCCCTATTTTGTCCTAATATGTAATCTTAAACTACCCTTTCAGTTTTAAGCCATTTCCCTTTGTCCTGTCACTACATCCTCTTGTAAAAAGTCTCTCTTCATCTTTCTTGTTGGCTCCCTTCAGGTCCTTCCCTTCAGGAAGGTCACAATTAGGTTACCCTTGTGCCTTCTCTTTTCTAGGCTGAACAAATCCAATTTTCTCAGCCTTTCCTCACAGGAGAGGTGCGGGGTTGGGAAGAAAATCCTTTGTGGGGAGGCACCAGGAGCCATACTTTGTCCTGTTGGCATGGCAGTGGGTCAGGTCAGGCTTCATGAACATTTTACATGTAATCACTCTCTTTTATACACTGTTTGTTATTAGTATTGTTGTTGTTACTGTTTGTTTTCTTATCTTATTGCTGTTTGGAGTAAATTATTCATATCTCAACTCAGAATCTCTGCCTTTGACTCCCTTCATGGGAGGCAGTGGGCAGAGGGGAGCAGCTGCATGGGATGTAATTTCAAAATGGGTTTAAATGACAACACCTCCCCACCAACCCTATCAGCTCTCCAATTGGAGTTCTCCAAATAAATGCTTCCAGCCTCAAATGAATTGAGAGTCTTACATCAGTTACTGGCTTTAACTAAACATTTTTCCTCATTGTGTGAAAATATGTAGGTTCTTTTTTATTTCCTTGCACTATCCATCTAACAACCTGACACAAATCAAGACACAATATTTTCTCCTCTTGTTAATAGCCAGGAGAATTGCATCACATTTTAAATTGCACTTCAGCAAAACAATAGTCAGGCAAAGCCAGTGCAGCAGCTCCTGTCTCCATGGCTTTGTTTGTACAAAGACTGGCATAACAGGGCTCTGCTTTCAGCCAGCCCCTGAACACTTCTGGAATAAACAGAATAATAGCTGACTGCAACCTTTGCTTAGAAATATTTGTGAATGGCATTGTAAGTGTCAGAAAGCTGTATATAAAGCTTGCTGCTGCTGTGGAGGTAGACCGAGCTCTGAGCAATTTTGACATTCAGATTTACAGCAGACTTTTCGCATTCTCTCTCTTTTAGGAATGAATAAAGTGCCTTCACCCATTTGAATAAAACTGTTGTTTCATTATCTGCTGCCTCTGTCTCCTCTTCATGTTATGTTTCCTTCAGATGTGAAAAGTGACTACACAAAAGAATAAAAGAGCGGGAATTCTTAAGTGCAACCATTGCACTGGCACCCACTTTATCTCTAGGAAGCTCCAGAGTACAGCATTTTCTTCAGAAGTGAGAGAGAAAATGGTGGCAATCCTGAAATGCCTGTTAAGGTGTTTATGCAACATATTTATTAATAATTCCAGTGGAGAACAGGTGGAAACACATAAACAGGTGTTTGTACTCCAAGACTGATCTGGTCCAGCTGCCTAATTGCTATTTGATTTGGAATAGCTAAAATATTGTTATCCATAAAACCAAACAAGTCAGCTCTCTCAATGCATAAATAGTTTTCAATCTTTCTTTTTTCCTCAGTGGGTGACAGAGAGGGCTAAGGCTTTCAGGATCCAATCTAATTTCTACATGTCAGAGTTGAAGACCTGAGCAAGCCACAGAACATTTCTGTGATTCTGCTGGTGCTACACCTAGATGCTCATTTCTGAAAACATGCTGAATTCAGCTTATGCTGAACTTTGCCTGTGACCCCCTCACACCTGGCAGTGGCTGAACACAACCTCTGACAACAGCAAGAGGGTCTCTGAGCAGAGAGGAGATGTTTGAGTGACATCTGTCATGTTTTCAACAGATCACTCTGCAACACACCAAATTTTCTACTGTCTCTCTCATGCCTTGTGCCTGTTTATGAAGGGTAGAACAAGTGCCTGGTCTCACCCAGCCTCTGGCCATCACCTATCCCTGGGTTCCCTTCAAGCCTCTGAATGCACCAGAGCAGATTGCACCAGCAGAAAGACTGGGTTTGGTTTGCAGTTTTCTGTGACCTACCTTGACCATCACACCTATTACCATGGCAGAAAGACAGTGTGTGATGATGTCAGTGTGTCTTTCATGGGTTTCACTGTCTCCCCTTCTCTTTCATCGCTACCCTTTCACATTATATTTCCTGTAAAATATCTCCTGGAGGCCACTGTGCTGTAGTTTTCTATACAGTTTCCCTCTCACACATCCCAGGTAACCTCTCATTACTCAGTCCTCAGCATCTGTACTGCCTTCCACAGGAGGCTAATAAACATACACAAGTCAAAGTCCAGTAGAAATCTCTCCAAATACTTTTGTAGTAAGAAACACCATTTACACTGTCCTGGTGGGTGAGAGCAGATTTAGCCATCACTACATCTGAGAGTTTGAAGGGCAGAGCTTCAAGTGAGAAACTCAAAACTGTGAAATGATAAATGTCTCACAAAAGCAATTGTTACTGACTGAGAGGTAAGATTGAGGGAGGCAAGGAGGGAGCGTGGGCTGGGAGCTGAGTGGAGCACAGGAGTTTCTGCTGAGGAGCTGCCTGAGTGCTGTGTTTGTGGTGTCTCATAATTAACACCTAGTGGTTTTTAAGCTGATAGTAGGCGCTTTATATCGATCAGGACAATTTGCTAATTCTATGTCTGTGTCAGCTACGTCTTTCTAAAAAAATAGGATAAAACATTTACCAAATGTATAAAATTAATGTGCCTGAGTGCTCTGAATCTTTGCAGCCAGTGTGATGTCTGGAGCACTCTGAAAGCTCTACATGCAGCCATCAAACCCCCTTTCTGGTGCTTTGGGTGTCCTCATCAGATCACCTATCTGCTTCCACAGATCAGCACAAATCTGTAAGGGAAAGGGGATCTTCTGTCATCCCCATGGGCCCTGTGTGAATGTCCCCCAAACCCTTGGGTTTTGTACATGGCACTGAGTATCTGCGTTTGGGCAACAGAATCAAGGCATTAAAATCTTATATTTTACACACTAGGTAATATGGGGGCAGTTCTCCTTACATCTTGTCTGAGAGTCCTTGCAGGATGGACAGACATTGACGTGAGCAGATACAGGGGCTCAGGCTTCCAGGACATCTGGCCAGTGCCCTGACTGCAGTCAGCCATACCTCTTGGCTGGTCTTCTCTTGCATTTGTCACTGTGCATCCCTCTGTCAATAAGACACCAGTAACAGAGTTACAGATAAAATCAGTTGAGGAAATAAATCCTAATTATAGCTAACCAATGATATAAAGTCAGCTTTTCCATGGTGAAATTTTCATGCACTCTGAATTTATGGGCAAGACATGGATGTCAGTGGGACTCAGGCACATTCAAACTTGCTAAATTGTTCATCTTAGTTTATGTACTTTCATAATCAGAGGACTTTCAGCATATGTTTTACTTGAAAGGAGGATTTTCTTTTCTTTGCCAATGGAGAACAGCTCTACCTGAAAATCGAGTACTCAGGCTGAACATTGAAGACAGGTTTTCAAAGTCTTGAATTGCTTTGTAAAATTAATGCCTATTAATGTATCTCAGGTTGTGCTCTTTAAGAACAAGAGGTCTGATTAAAGAGGAGCGAGCTTAGTGATGTTGCTGTAGTGAAAACCAGGAGCAGCTATCATGGTCAGGCCCAATAACCTGGTCTTCTCCATTAGAAATGCAGTTAGAGCTAATGATGAATTTGAACAATTGTAATCATTATCTAGCTCAATTTATCTATTCTAACCTCTGTCAGAGACCAAATTGTAATTGCTGTAGTTCCTGATCGAATGATGAAGGTTACTCCGCTCTAATTCCTACCAGTTTCATAATAGCTGAGAGATAATAATGACAGAGAATTATAGACTTTGCTCAAATGCTGTCAGATTGGACTGAAGCATTACACAATTGTACTATACACATAACACATGTTGGAAATGTTAAAAAAGAAAATAGACATTAAATAAAATCAACTATTAATTGGTGTCTTGCATTTGCCCTTAATGTGTGAACCAGTTTGAGTCAATTCTGCTTCAGTAACATTGTGGTAGGTTTAATTTATTTGTCATAGGAAAGTGTGGGATATGAATGCTTGTCTTACCCTGTCCTATATATTTTATCTGCATAGAAAGGAATTAAGTCCCATTTTTAATCTCTTTAATATTTACTTTTGCTAATAATACATTTCAGTTTTTTAAAAATGACACAAATGATGTAGGCAAATCATCTAGATCCCTTTGCAATTACATCTATGAATTCCAAGAAATGTATAGTCCTTTTTTTTGAGTGGACTTTTAGCAGAGCATTTATTGCATAATAAAGGTTTCCTTTTTTCTTTTTTGGCCATATAATTGACTTGGCTCTTTATTGTCTTTTGCAAACATGACAGTAATTAAATTTACAGGTCATACTAAATTGTAAGGTGTTGCAAAGCCCAGGATAGATAGCAAAATAATAAAAAGAGACCTGCAGAATTTAAAGGTATAAGTTGGCAATAAAATGAGATTCAGTCAGGATAAAAGAGTGCGCAGGGAACAATGAAAGCAAAATACAGAAATGCACAAGCTGCATTCATGGAAAGCAGTAGTGAAATTTAAGACCCCGGGTGTTGGTTATGGGTTTATAAACTGCAGTTGTCATTGGCTGTAAATGCCAGCCCCATAAGCAGGTAGTTAGAGAGGAGACCTGTACCCATCCTGTTGTGTATCAGTACAACAAACTCATTAATACTTGGGCAGTTGTAATTCAACCTAAGATCCATTTCATTAATTGGACTAGTCTTTATTGCAGCATACATTGCTGCAGTGCCTTAAATATGCTGAATATAAACAGTGTTCTTTCTGAAGGAGCTGGGGACATAAAACAAGTACAAGAAATGATGCTTAGGAAGTGCAAAGGCCACCACAAATGAAGACCACATAAAGAAAATGAGAAGAAGACCATATGAAGAAAATGAGAAGAAATGCACATTATCATCAGTAGTACAAGACTTGTAAAAAATTTCATGTCAGTGCTATGTACTGTTGCAAATGAGACTATATTCAAAGATGAAATTGCCAGATTCATAGTGCCACATGAGAAAACGTGAGACAAACATCTCCAATGACTGCAGGAGCAGTCAGCTTGGATTCTTCAAGGGCAATTCATGCTTGGCCAATATGATAAACTTCTGTGATGAAATGTTTGTCCTGGTAGATGATGGGATAACAGTCTGCCCGGAATTCAGTGAGTCACTGAACACTGCTGCAAGATTGTCCTAAAGAAGGGGGCCTGATGAGGTAAGGGCTGGATAAGCAGACAGTGAGGTGGTTGAAAACCAGCTGGTTCCCATTCCAGCTGCATGGGAATCCCCAGGGAGGAGTGGTCAGTGGCACAAAGTGAAGCTGGAGGTCAGTCACTTGTGGGGTGCAGTAGCAGGAGCAGTAGTGCATCCCGTTCACAATTTCATTGATGACTGGGATGATGGGACAAAGCGCACCCTCAGCAGGTTTGCTGATGACACAAAACTGAGAGAGGTGTTTGATATGCTAGAGGGATGTACTGCCACCCAGAGAGGCCTCAACAGGCTGCAGAAATGGGCTGGTATGAAGCACATGAAGCTCAGCAAGAAGGATAAAAGTCCTGGACCTGAGGAGGAGCAACCCCAGGCACCAGTTCATGCTGGGACCATCCAGCTGGAAAGCAGATTGGCAGAAAAGGACCTGTGGGTCTTGGTGAATACCAAGCTCAACATGAATCAGCAACATGCCCTCACTGCAAGGAAGGCTAATGGTATCCTGGGCTGCATTTGGCAAAGTATTGCCAGCAGATTGAAGGAGGGAATTCTTCTGCTTTATTCAGCACCATTGAGGCCACATCTGGAGTGCTATGTCTAGTTCTGGTCCCCCCGGTAAAAGAGAGTTTGAAGATGATGAAGTGGCTGGAGCATCTCAGCTATGAGGAAAGGATGAGAGTTGTGATGTTCAGCATGGAGAAAAGAAGGCTCAGGGGAATCTCATCCATGTATATAAATATCTGAAGGTGCAGAGAGGACAGAGCCAGACTCTTCTCAGCCATGCCCAGAAACAGGATCAGGGGTAATGGGCACAAACTGAAACTCAGGAGGTTCTCTCTGATCATCAGAAAACACCTTTTCACTGTGCAAATGGCCAAGCACTGGTGCAGGCTGCCCAGGGAAGTTGTGTACTCTCAATTCTTGGACATTTTCAAAAGCTCTCTGGCCATGTGCCCGGACAACCAGCCCTAGGAGACCTTGTTGGAGCTTGATCAGAAGGTCCCTTCCAAACTCAACCACTCAGTGATTCTGTGACAGAAGGATGAGCACAACATAGTACTTAACCTCTGGGAGGATAGTAATGGCTTATATGGATATAACTTTAATATATTCAGTCCCAGAAGATGATCCCTTTATTGTCTGATTTTTGATTTATATTTATATTTAAGAAGATGGGTTTGTATTTGTGGTTTGAATTTAAAATTTTGAATTACACAAATCAGCAAAAAACCCCATTATCTTTCTTATCCAGAATATGATGAACACAAATCAATGAAGAAAAAAATCTGCATTTAATGAAAGCACATCATCCAAGCAATTTTTATGGATTTTTTAAGTAATCTCAGATACAGTCTCACTACATATAGGAAAGTGGGATCCATCCAGATTATTTGTATTTTGCTACTGTATTTTGTATTTGTATCCATCCATTTGTATTTTGCTACTGTACTCTTTTTTCATATACAAATAGCTAACACCCCCATAAAAGTCTCAATATACTTTTCTTTAAAACTATGCATATTCAATTTCAGCAAGCAGTTCAGCCCTCTGATAAATTTTATCCAAGTTGCGTTCCGTATCTCCTAGAGGGAGATTGCACTATATCCATCTTTGGGGGGAAACAGTTTTTATTTTCTGCACTTCACTATAAAATGTCATCAGTAAATTTCCTCTGCTGAGTACAGCTGGAGTACTGATGGGGTTTTCATTGTGTATCCAAAGGACCTCATACCTCCAGGCTGTATCTGCCGTATTTTGTGAGATGGTGGGTGGCCAGGCAGAAAACCTCCTTGCAGGATTCTTGTGCTCTCAGCCTCAGCTGGTCCTGCACTCTGTACTGCAGTTCTCCAGCAGCAAGTTTTGTTCCAGAGGTCCCTCTTGGCTTTATCTGCTCATGGTCTAGCTCAGCCTCCTGCCTTCGAGCCCAGGTGGTGCCGGTGCTGGCGTGGAGCATGGTCTGTTGCTGGCAGGATGATCCACTGGGTGCCAAGACCATCATGGAGCCACTGACTTCAGCTTTACACATTGAGCCCCCAGGGAGAATCACAACCTTGGCAAAGCCATCACTTCTTAAACAGCAGTGATTTCCCACTTTTCTTACTGCCTGATATTTTTCATAGCATTAAACAGATTGAAAGAAAGATCAATTTACCTCTCCTACAATACAACATGTTACTATTTTCAAATCACCATTAATTTCCCTCTTAAAAACTGTTTTAGGGTGTCATGCAGAAGTAACATAGGGTAGACTTCTGCAGAAAATTTAGTTATTGAAATTTCTTTTTACAATCTGTCATATATCATTGGTTTATGAATAGTAGAAACATATAAATAGGCATAATTCCCAAAAGTTTTTTTTATTGTCTTACTAAATAATTGCAGAATTTAATAGAAACTAAATAAATTCATTACCCAAAATGTGCATACAGCTGGAAAACACTTCAGTGCAGAAATCTCTAAATACAAAAAAATTGCACCTAGATTTATACTTATTCAAGAAAAAGCTGTTCACTGGGTTTTCATTTCATTTTGAGTGGAGATGTAGTTTCTAGTTGGTGGAAAACAAAAATCCCAAAACTACAAAGGAAATCTGACCTCTTAAAAAATGAGTTTCTCATCCCTGTTCCAGCAGTGGAGCCAGTGCAGGACAGAGCAGCTCAGTGCTGTTTCCAGAAAAGGGTTTTGCCATTCCAGCCCCCTGAGGAAGTAACCATGGTCCTGGTGCTCAGGGGACCCTGCCAGTGGATGGCTTTGAGTGCTGACACAGCATCTTGGGTAGCTGGGAGAGCCAGCACCAGGCTGGGAGGCTGCAAGGATGCACCACACCTTCCCCCATCTGTGTCCTCATCACTCCTTTTCCTTGTTTAACAAACATGATGAGGAATTTTTGTTTTTATTGAGAGATTTCTAACATAATCTCATGGAAAGCTGCATGGCAATCTCCCCAGGAAGAGAGGGACAGAGCAGTGCTGAGGGAGTTCAGAGTGATGTCTCCTGCAGCAACCATGTGAAGTGACATTTAATTGGGGTGAAACACATTCCATGCTGAATGGTCTGGCTGAAAGATGCTGTCTTGCTTTTGGCTGGGACAGAGTTCATTTTCTTGCTAGTAGCTGGTATAGGGCTGTGTTTTGGTTTTAACATTAAATTAATATTGATAACACACAGATGGTTTGGTTGTTGCTGAGTGGTGTTCATACAAGTGAAGGACTTTTCAAATTCTCATGCCCTGCCAGTGAGAAGACTGGAGGGGCACAAGGAGTTGTGAAGTGACACAGCTGGGACAGTTGACCCCAGGTGACCCAAGGGGTGTTCTATACCATGTGGCATCATGCTGAGGAACTGGCTGGGCACCAGTTGGCAAGTGATGAGCAATTGCCTTAAGCATCACTTGTTTTGTATACTTCAATTCTTCTTCTTCTTTTTTTTTTTTTTTCTTTTTCTGTCCCATTAAACCATCTTTATCCCAATCCAAAAGTTTTCTCACTTTAACTCTTTCCATTCTCTCCTCTTCCTGCTGGAGGGGCAGTGAGAGTGTGGCTGTGTAGGGCTTAGTTGCTGACCAAAGCTGATGTTTGCTGTAATTATTATTGAGTTGTTGTGAATGTAAGAAAAGCTGGAAAGTGGACATGAACCTTCAAATAAAAACAGGTTTGAGATATGCAGCACTTAATGCAATTAATTTTCACAAAGCTGTGAAAAAATGTATAGGATTTTTTGCTACACAACTGAACAGTACCACAGCATGAAAATTTGATGATAGAGCAAAATAGCTGGGCAAAGTGTGGATCTGCCCCTGTTTGGTACATCACTGAGTGGTAATCACTTCACCCAGGCTGTTAGACCCAGGCTGCTAGACCCAGCCCTGCAGATTGTCAAATCTCAGAGTAGAGATTTGATCACTATTATTAACAGATAACGGTTTGGTTTTTTTTACAAATAAATTCCACATGAACGAACAGAGAATAGCAGGAAGGGAAGACATTTGTTTCTACAGATGTAATTTTTGGAATGTACCTGCTGACATTTCAGTGAAAGTTTGAGGCAGTGCAGGCTTATTTAAAGAAACAGGAAGCTAAAATCCCTTTTGAGGTTGGAAGTGGTTTTGTTCATTTCATTAAGTAGCGGAGCTTGTTTGGGAAGGAAGTGAAGTCTGTCCACAGTATCAGGTAATCAGGATTACCACATTCCTGGGGAGAGGATCCAGGCTGACCTGAAAGCTATATTCCTGGTGTTTGTGTCTGCATGCACTTAAATACATATATTAGGTAGTAGGCTGGACCCGTGAGACAATCCCACAGATGTCAGTAATGAGAAGTACTTTATTGCTTTGCCACATGTCAGACCCAGCAGAGGAATCTCAGTTTTCCAAATCACACCAGTTCCCCTGCAGGGCAGAGTACTGCTGTGCTGGAGTCTCTGCACACTGCTGCCAATCACACGGGGGCACACAGCATGGCAGGGTTAAGCAGAGACAAAAGGCTTGAGGACAAGGGCTCCACAGCAGGGAGAGACTCTGTACTCTGTAGTGAAGAGAGCCCATAGGCTACTGGACTAGGCACTATTAGCTACCCTACACCTGGTCCCCACCCCTGGGATGCTGCTCTGTGGTCAGTCAGCAGCTGGCTGAGTAAGGAAGATTTTACACTTCATATGTAGAGGTCTGGTTTCTCAGAGGGTGGCCAAACCCACAGAGGCTTCCTTGCCCTTCCTCTGACACCAAGTGGCTGTCACATTCTTAAGGCCAAACAAGGGCTGGACACAGGCTGGTGGATTGGGAGGAGGATGCTTGGCAAAGCCTTGTGAGGTACTGTCCTGTGCTGCTGTCCACTGCTGGGTCAGTGACATGGGCTGCTCCACACTCACTGTGTACCCATCTCACTGCAGGGGGGACAACACCACCCCTTCTGCAGGGGCTGGCAGGGCTCTAACCCACAGCAGCTACCTTTCTGCAGCACAAAGAGATTACCTTTTGAAATGTTAAGCTACCAGGAAAGCACAGCTTGGACTATCCAGGCTGTATCCCATGACTCAAACAGAGACTATGGACTCCAGCACTTTGCCCTCTGCTCCGGGCAGCTCTTCTTGCCAGTGTTGACAGCATTATCTGTTGGGCATTTTTGCACCTATCTTCCCAAGCAACTGCAGCTCCAGAAGGAGGAGCTGTTTAAATGTGTGATAGCTTCATGTTAGGTGCTGGGATGAGAAAGGTTACTCACAATCTAGCTGCATCCCACCTTTCTTGATCACTGCCACAACTCAGTGAAAGAGTAAATTTACATTAAAATGTAGGGTATTGATGCTGATTTCTCACCCACTGATGCTGATTTCTCTCAGCAACTTTGCCTGCTGTGTATGTTTGAAATACATGGTGCATTTGATGAGATCTGGACCTTGCTCCTTGCTAGCAGCTCCAGACTCCCATGGAGTGTGGAGGGAAGCAGGGCAGTCTCAGGGTTATCAGTGCTGTGCTTGCTGGTGGAGAAGTGCACACGTGGCAACAACACCAGTGATTCTCTGTGTGTGTCTGTTAATGGCTGTCACCAGCATGGTCCCTTCATAGAGTACGGAAAACTCATCTATACTGGGAAAACTGGCACAAAGAGGGCTTGCTTGCTCCCTGGTGTATTCATTCCTTTTTGGCTTTATGGCAGTGTTGAACACTGAAAATCAAACACAGAATATTTTGAGGAGTCTTAGAAGCCTGGTAGCCAGGTTTTAACTAAAAAAATTACCCAAAAAACTAAGTTAAAGAGAAAACACTGTTAGGAGATTAATTTTTTTTTGTCTCCATATCTGCAATAAGTGTGAATGAAGGCCACATCTCAGAATTAAAGGAAGATCAGTCAAGCATTCAAATTAAAATGCACAGTCAGACTACCAGAGCTAATTACAGGAAAGCTCCTGGCGGTTCCAGGTTACATGAGGAGCCCTATGAACAAAGTATTCTCCTTGCTAAACACAACCTGAAGTTTTAAAAGGGAAATAGAAGTGACTTTAATGAAAACAAAGAAGAGGAAAAAAAGGGGGGGAAGAGAGACACTGAGAGTATAGAGTTCTCTTAAATTAATCTAGATTTGAGAAGTTACAGGTTTATTCATTTTCTGAATTAATGCTTATTATTTTCAGTATTCATCTCAGCAGATTATGAGGCTTTTCTCTACTGCTAATTTTTCTATGGTAAAGATTAGGAAGTAACCAGTATTAGAAAGAATATAAATTCCATATTAGACAAGATCTTCACAGTAGAGCAGTTTCATCCTAGTTCTCACCTGTACAGTCACCTTTTTCCCAACTTAAGACAATATTCATGTTTCTTTCATTCCAACCTTGCACAAAATGCAAACACTCACAGACTTTTCGGAGAAGGACATTTTCTTCTGTTTCAAGGATTTGAACATTTTCAGTGTTCATTTTCGGCACTTTTGAGTTGTAATTGATGCACTATCTTGAAGTATTTGTTCACTGATGACCACAATGCTCTTTCTGACCCATCTAGCATGTAAATCTGTTTCTGAAAATGTTGCTGTCAGCTGGTAATACCTGAGATTCAGTGGAAATGAGGAGTTGAGGTGCTGACAGAAGGTCTCTTCCTCCCAATGGGTGGGGAAGGGACACCCATTCTCTGGGCCCTGCCCAGCAGTTGTCACCCACAGCACACCCCATCAGTGGTGGGGATGTGTTGTGTGTGCAGCAGCATCACGTGCTGCACTGCAGACACCTACCCCTGGACACAGCAAATGTGACAGAGACACAGTCATCAGATTACTTCATGCACTCTGAGAAAGAAAGCTTTTGAGTTTGATGCTGTGAAGCAACATATAAGACCTGATATAGAACAAAACTGGTAGTGAAATGTACCCTCTCTGAACACCTGCACCAGATTTAATAACTGGGAAGTTAACAGAAAGCACAAGGAAGAGGGAATTCTGCCAAAGTAAATTCACTCAAATATGACATAAAGAAAAAAATACTTCAATCTCTTTGATCTGTAGAAATGGTTGAATTTTTATCCCATTCAAATTAGCCAGCCCAAGTATTGAGGAACACCAGACCTTGCCAGAATGCAGCCTCACACCACATCTCTTAGGAAAAAAGGTGGGGTTGCATTGCTATTGCTGCCAGCACTACATCAGCAATTGCCTGCAGTTTTCTGTCTATGGTTGTTACATACTGAGGGTGATTCTCATTAATAAGTTTATTTTGGCATTCAAAAGTAGTCAAATACCCAGAAAAAGGCTTCCTGATAAACCCCATTCACGAGAGTCCCATTCAGGTGTTTGTCTTCTCATGTTTGGGTTCTGGCAGTTTGTGAGCAGGTATGACCCATGTGGGACAGTCGTGCAAAGGGCAGAGCTGTCACTGATTTCACAAATCTTGAAAACATGGCCTCTGTGAATCCCTCCTTTGTCTTATGAGTTATGGTCCCATGTCAATATTTTCCCCCTCTCCTTTAAAAAAAATAAAGTAAAATAAAATAAAAATTAAAGCTTATTTTTATCCATTTGAGAGAATAAAAAAATGGAAATCTTATTTTCCTCTTTAAACTTATCTTTATGTCCTGCCTTAGAGGTGCTTGGTTCTGTGTGGTCCAGATGCTTTCCAGAGCAGCCTGGTGCACTGTAATCTTAGAACAAGGATTCAAAATTAGCTGAAAGGCTTATGTGCTTTAATCAGACCATCTCCTGAAATTGCAGTCCCCATTCAGAGTCTCACAGAAGCAGCTCAGGCCACAATGTGACCTGCTTGCAGCTCCCATTGAGCAGCACATGGCTGATCTCAGGCACTGCTGAGGAAAGCTCCAGCCCTGCTTGCTGCCCTGACCCTGCACATTCTGGTGGAGAAGGGCCCAGGTGGAAGAGGGAAGATTGCTAACACACACAGCAGTTCTGAGGGAGCTGGAGTTTGCAGGCAGTGTTTTATGTTTTGGACAGCCAATCAGCAGCTAGATGGAAACCAGGAAATAAACACTGAGGAAAGTAAAATTTTACTGAAAAGGTCTGAGGTGGAAATATTGTCAAGAGAAAGAATGGTAGGAAAAGTTAATAAAGTGATGTCTTTCAAAAGTTGGATTCTACCATGCTATTCATGAAAAGATATTATCTTTGGTTTTCATATATTTTTTCCTCACATGCTTGTTCATATTTTTTATCTCACTGCACTGAATGAGGCAAGAAGATGGATATGATACCAGCTGTGCTTAGACTACTTCAAAAAAGGCTGCTCACCTGAAGGGAAAAACAACTCTCCTTCTTTTTTGAGAACAATTTCAGTGTCCAGGTGATCCTGTGATAGGTATATGAGAATGATCTTGTATCTTTTTAGAACTCAGGTCCCAGTTTGAGTTTTTGCATAATTTAGTTCAAATTATTATTCTTTGTAATAATAGTAATATTATACATATTCATGAAAGTTGTTCTAATCAAAAATTACACAGAGTCATCCCAGGTTATTTTTATCCTGACTGCTCTAAACCATACTGAAGTCCGTAGGCTATTGGTGTGCTCACTTTTACTACCAATGTCCAGTTTTCATGCAGTTTCTCACATAGACCTATTGAGAAACTGAAATCAGACGTTGGTATAAATTCATGCACTTTTTTTTTTCCTGATAAAAAGTGGCTTTTATTGATTGTCAGAAAAAAATTTTCTATCAAAACATTACAAGTAGCTTCTATGGAGACCTTACTCATTTTGTTATGCAGAGAGAGCTCCTACCATGCAGTGACACTGAATGTTCTGAGTCCCAACAGAGCCTCTTGTCTGTCACATCTGACTGTCACACAGTCATGAAAAATGTCTGGATGGTACTAGGAATATGTTTATGCATAGTTATTTTAGGAGTGAGGGTGACAAACACATGTTCCTAAAGTGGCTGTGTGCTTTAAGGGAGGAAAATATTTCATTATCCCTTATAACATTGCTTCTATTTTGTAAGCAAAGTGTGTGTATTTTTCTTTGCAGTTATATACATCCCAGGAAAATCTCTTAACCTTGCAGCTCTTTACAGCACTGCCCATTTAGGCTGTCAGAAACCAAACTAATTAAACTGAAAAGCTGCTCACTTCTCTTTCTCTAGAAGGTTAGGGAAAAAGAGATACAATTACTGGTGAAAGTAGGACACTGAGAATAATTTAAAACTATGTGCAGCCTAGAAGCATTATGAATACGAAATCCTTGTTGCACAAATTACAGCTTGCATTCAGGCCTGGGCACCAGCCTTTCTAGGAAGATGATGACTAATTATAAAGAACTTTAAGAAGGATAAAATGCCTAACATGAGGGCTAGAGGGGATGATCCATGGAGAAAGAACCTACGAGCTAAAGATTTTAAGATGCCTTACATGGTATCCAAAACTGCTATAAGTGTTTACATGTGCTTGAAAAATACAAACAAGGAGGCATTAGGAGATTGTTTAGAACACTTCTTGGGGGTATAATTGCATATAAAGGTAAGAAAGGGAGCAAAGGGAGATTTGAGTTGACTATCCAGCCAAAATTTTAACAAGGAAGTGTAATCGACTGTGAAATAGCTTCCCTAGAAAAAGTGTTAGAAGTCACATCTCTGAAATGATTTAAGAGCAGACTGGACACATCACGTGGTAAGGTAATGGATGGAGAATAGAGGAGCAGCTCACAGTGTATTTCCAACTTTTGGTTTAGGCAATGCCCAGTCTGGCTGTGACCAGTCTGGCTGCCCTCCTTGCTGCTGCTCACCACTGCTCCTGTGCAACCCTGCCCCTCCAGCTGGGAAAGGAACACACAGCCAGATATATGTAATGGTCAAAAAGGATGACTCTGTTGCTTAAATATGAGGTAGTTGAGTGCATATGGTAAGTGGTCTGCAAGGGGAACCTGTGTGCCTTGGCCAAGGCTGAGTGGTGGCAGCACAGGCCTTGCACTTCCACAAGGAGCAGTGCCCAAGAGGTGCTGAGGACCTGGTTCACCACTCACTCTGGGGCTGAGAGACATTTCCCAGCTGTGAGCTGCCCTGTTGTGGCTTCTGGTTTCTTCTTATGAACTCCCCCAGCTCTTAACATATTCATTTGGCATTACACATGCACAAAACAAACAACAAATGTGAGGAAATCAGTATAAAATTGTCAGTTTTCTGTGAATTCTCTGTGTTAATGCATTTTATGTTCCATTTATGCAAAAATCTGCTGCACAGGAGGTTTCTAAGTGAAAATATATAATGAATTATCACATGGACTGCATGTTATAGAAATGCACGTTTGTCCTTGTGAAAGGCCTGAGGAGTTTGTTCCACCTGTTCTCAGCTTTTTCATCAAAAAAGTCCTTTGCACTGCAATATAGAGGACAGAAGGAGAAAAACTGGAGATTGAATGTTTTCCTCTATCAGTTCAACATGGCATTTGCAGAAACAGTGGTATTAGCAGCAGTAGTAATAAATGCATCCTTGAAATGAATGGTAATGATGGACCTAGGATTAAGACACAGAGTAAGGAGACGATGGGACAGACTTATGGCTTCCACACAGGTTATCTAGTAAGGCAAGTTTCCTATTTCCCTCCAATTTTGTGTTTTTCATCTATAGAGCAGAGATAGTAACAGACATTTGTTGTATTAGAGTGACACAAGTCACGATTCTTTAGTATTCACAATTCTTTAAAAGCCCCTGGCAATAAGGACCTCAGCAGCAAAGACTGAAGAGCAGAGGCAGCGTTGGTCAGTAGTACTGATGTGATGCTGGGCCTGTGAATCATGCTGGGAAGGAAATTTTCATCCTTGAAAGCAGCAGGATTCTCCCGGCAAGAGATGTTTAGGTGACAGAAATTTGTTCTGACTGAATTAGCTGACATGCAGCTAAAAAAGAAAAGAATAGAAAATATATTAAGTATTTAGTCTTAGAATTTTAAAATAATCTTTGTCATACAAAGCAGTTATCTCCTTTCACACTAACTCTTTTGATCTAAGTATGATAAAAACATGATGTGCCAGATTTCAAACAGAACAGCCAAACAAATCAATGGCAGCCGTTGTGAAAAGCAGGCAGTATGACTGAGTTTTGTTACAAACCTGCAACCACAGAGCCTGATGAATTTTGTCTAAAGAAAGGAACACAAACCCAGCTTTCAATTCACTGATAAAAATGAACTTCCCCTCCAGCTGGCCAGCTGGAAAATATGAAGGAATGTTGAGACCTTCTCTACAGATGATCAATACTTGATTCCACTTGATAAATACGCCCAGACACTGGAAATAATTGCCTAAGCACTACAGTGCTGTTAGGTGTTTGAAAAATTAGCTATAGGAAATGTAAACCAGTGGAAGAACAAACTAGAGAGTACATTATCATTAAAAGCAGTATGTTCCTGCAGATAAAGTAAAGGCTGTGGGGGGCTGGGCTGTATTTATATGTGCAAAAATCTGGAGACATGACTATTTAAATATTATATACTTACTTTCTACGTGTTTACTTTCCTGATATCATAACAACTTAGTAATCTTATTATCCAAAGTTAAAAACTTAGGTGCATTCTGTATGCATTTAGCACTCAAAAGCTAGCACAACAAAATAATTTCTCCCATTTCACTCTATCACTGGGAATCTGCATCAGCTGATGTTAAGAAAGCCCATATATATTTTTGCCTCCCTCTCCCCAGAGGAAGCATGTAGGAGCAGGGTAAACAGCTAATCAATACAGCAAATGAGCTTTCTTGGGTGTGATTTGGGGCAGAGGTTGCGTTGTACAGTCTCACACAGTCCTGACCCAGGGAGACCCTTTTGGCACAGCTCTTAATGGTTCCTCAAACCCTTCCTGACTGATGAGGCTATTAGTAAAAATTAGCAAAGGGGCTGGAGGAAGAACGTGGGTCTTGTGAAATTCCAGCCTGGTTTTTTGCTGAGTTCCCAGAGACTGATGTGCTGATGGGACAGGCAAAGCACTGGCCTGACCCCCAGAGTTCAGTATCACGGAGTGAGGCCTGGGGCCATGGGCTCCTTTCCAGGGTGGGGACATGGACACAGGGAAGCTGGACCTACCACTCAGCTGCACTAGACCAATTGGCCTCTGCTGAGTTCTGTATTTGCTGCCTCTCAGTCCCTCGATACTCAATCACCAGAGCTCACACACAGATCTCATAGATGATTTATAGTGGCACATTCTGAGATGGGGAGCTGACCTACAGAGATACCTTATATTTGAATTTGTCATACACCTTCAACCATTTTATCTGCTTCTTAAACCTGACCACCTAGCTTCTACTTCAACAGCCCCCAAATAGGAACTACTCCATATAGCTAATATTTCTTCTTTTTTTATTTCAGACACAGAGTTTCTCATAAAATGGTACCTGTGTGAGCTATTAGAAAGGTAAGAATCTGTGCTACAACAGTGACAAATTTTCTTTGCCTAGGAATGTCAGAGCTTTAATGTCCCATATATACTACATTGTATATGGCTAGAAATAGAAACCTTTATGCCAATTGAAAGGAAAAATTCCCAGTCTCCCAATTCTAGAAGACTTAAAAAATCTGACCCTTAAAGTATGAATTATTTTCTAGCATATAAAACCCATTTTTGAAATGTTACAGCTAATTCTTGGCTCAAAATATCTGGACTAGTAATCATAAAAGCTCTTGGCTGTTGAGATTGGAAGATATAAAAAATATACTTTCTGGACTACCAAGGTTTCTCCTAAACTTTGTGAGTAGGTTGTTTTAATTTTGTTTTCTGGTTGATTGGTTGTTTCTCTGTAACAAGCTCATGGACTGGGTTAATTCTCTCAACTATCAGGAACGTCCTGATTTTTATCTGCCGCACATAAATAAGAGGACATTTTGTTCCTTCCCCAGAAGGCACAAAATAGCTCCACTAGATTTCCCAAATTCTTATTCTGTATAAAGCAGAATAAAAAACAGCCCATAATGCTCTTAATTCCAATTTAAATTTTTGCATTTTGAATATGGTTTGGGGTAGGCTTATCAGGAAGAAGGAATAAAGGCAAGGGAATTTTGCCTCTCCATCAGCACCAGCACATGTCTCTTGCCCAGACAGATCATGGTGTATTTGTATTCATAAAAACTGGGCAAATGTGTTCTATAGATCTGCATATCTCAGTGCTTCCCAGAATTCATTAGTAAGCATTTGCAATAGGTAGCAGCTGGGATGAGTGGAAAATATTTCACAATTAGCTGATGAGGCATTGCTTGGGCATTTTCCCAATGATGTGACATTTCAACTTGGCAAGGTTTCACTACCAACCTCCTTATCAGTGTGCAGCCATTTCTTGTTCTTATCGCCTTGCTCCACTTCATGAATGCTGTTCCAGGATCTTTGAAATATGATATGTTTCCTTCCCCCACAGAACACCTTTATTGCTCTGCCCTCCTTGTGCCTGGCAGCAAAAATTAGGTCACTGTATTCTATACATTGAAGGCAAACTAATGTGACATTAAACAAAAATTCATACACGGATGAAGAAAAATGGGAGAAAATATCTGTGCATGCTGACAGAATGTTTTTGCTGTGATTTATCTGGAACAGAAACATCAAGCCAACATCAATTTACCTTGTGGTGTCATGCCATAGCAGTCATCAGATCATCCTGTCTGCCTCCACTACTTAATCAAGCATGAGTCTGAGAGAACACTCCAGTGGTGACGGCACAGACACGACTGTGTGGGGATCACAGGAGCACATCAGCCCAAGTGTGTGTGGGCAGGGATACACCCTGATACCTTTTTTGGGATGCAAACCCTTGACTGCCTCCGCTGCAGATCCATCACCTTGCCTTGGTGACAAGCATCTATCCCAGATCATTCCTCACTTCTGGAGGCAGTCTTCTGTGACAGAGGGAGGCTGTTTGCACTGGCACTCCTGCTGCACATTGCTACACTCTACATGTCTTGCCAGATATTTGTGATATGCCAAATGACAGGTGCATGTCTTAATAAGTTCTACCGGGGGCAGGAATTAGTAGATGAGGGAGCACACAGCAGTGGAAGCATCTGGTAGGAAGAAAAGAGATTGTCTTGTACTCTGTCAAGTGTAATTAGAGTTGCCAGTTGTCATTGCTGCTAGCGCTTACTTAAATAAGTTTCTCTGATGAGAAACTATCTGACAAAACTCAAACCCACGTAAACTTATGAACAACACAGTACCAAAATGGTCTTATTATTAAACTGTCATGCTGAAGTTCAATACTCTCTGAGCAGCTTCTTTTGGATATGCCATGGGTGAAGGGTGAGAGGCTTAATGCCAAAGTCACCCATTTGAAGATTTTATATAGGATTTCTGATTTAGCAGAGTGATATAAAATATACTGAAAACATAATACAAAGGTAAATTACATTTACCAGAATACAGCAACAGTTCAGTCGCAGTTCGAATGTGATTTCCCATCACCATTCTCTTTAATATGCTCACTTCCACAATGGAGGAGGTTCCCAGTCACCAAGAAGGAATGTGTAGATAGAAGCCAAGGCCATTGCTCTCTTTGAAATGCTTTTGCTAGTTGTCCAGTTTAAATTCTGTGTGAGCCTTCTTCCATGGCTGAGCTCGACTGGTCAGTCTCAAGACACCAGCCTTACTAAAGAAGAGGTAAAGATTTCAGCAAGTTGTAAAACTGTTACATTAAAAATGCCTTCAAAATAATTTTCTTTTAACAGTAAGCTTTGGGGAGGTTGGTGATAAGTGTTCTACAGCCTAATTAAGAAGGATGAGCATTTGTTATTTTTAATTGTGTCTGACAACATATTTAATTTCCTCCTCCTGGAGTGCAGCACAGAGGGGCACTTGCAATCCACACCCCAGCATACTCTGAGGGCCTCATGCTGGGAGAGGAGCAGTGCACACCATCCAGCTGCTGCAAACAGCATCTCAGCTCTTGTTTTAGATTCTAATCCTTCCTTCCGTACTTTTAATTAATGATAAATATTTGTTACTTTGTTATTATAATAGTGTGTCATTATATAATTGCTTTGTTCCTGTCACCTGAAAGTATTTAGAAATTTTTAAAAAATGATGATGCATTTTTGTGTTTTCTTGGCTAATTTAAATTGTGCTTCTTACACAAAACAGCCCACAGCTAGGCACCTGTATGACCAGTGCAGTCTATGTCCAGTTAGGAGTTTGACCTTATTTTGGGAACTATCTTATACAGTCAGTGGGACATGGAAAGCATAAATAGATACCTCTGAGCACAGGCTTTAAGGAAGGGGAACAAATGAGAAAGATGCTTTGAAAGTGATGGGGGTGGAGAAAATATGTATTAGCCAGACATGAATTGTAGTCAAGTAATAAACTCCCATAATAATCACAGAAAACAGCAACCTCCACTCCTCTCAATACACTTCAGGGAGCAATACTCACTGCTGGTTTGTGAGGTCAAAACATCCACATGAAATATTTTTCCAAGAACAGAAACAAAGTCATGAAAATTGATGAGCTAAAATAACATAATATACCCAAAACCAAGGAGTAAAGTCCTGACCCTTTTACCTTCAAATGGCGCAGTCCCCTCAAGATGTGGTAGAATGTGCAGGAAATAGAATTATTTGCCCAGTTTATACAAACTCACAGAATCAATGAAAGCCCATGATAATTGTAATGTTTTTGAGAGAATATATTTCTGCTGTGTTCCTCCAAAGGGCAGATTTGTCCCCAGGCTAGGTAAAAACCAGGTGGATGCTGGCATCTTCCTATGGCACGGCTGGGGCTGGCAGCACCATTGTCCAGGCTCCTGCTCTCTGAGCTGTGGGCAAGCTTTCATAGCCATTTTGTCAGGTATATTGGCAGTGAAGAAATATCACAAGCAATCTACTCTGTACGTGAATTACTTTTTAAGTAATACAAGCAAATTAATAAAATAATAAAGGTTGTCTCTTCTGGAATAAAAGACAAAGAGAAAAATGGCCTAAATGTATTGAGAGCATTATTAATTATCCATAAGCCCAGTGACTGAGTTTCATTTGCCCTACTTAGGGCTCTCAAAGAGTGAACTTCCCCCTCTGGGTATGAGCTTACACTGAGTAATGATGCAATTGCCCCAGACAGCAGATCTAATTCCCCTGGATTGCTAATAACACCCCAGATGTCCAGACACTATTTCGAGCCACTCAGCCCCATTTAGGTCCATTTGCTGGCTCACACCCTCATGCCCGAGAGGTGACTGCAAGATGTGCCATCCATCAGCAGCACTCTCATCCCCTGCCTTTCCCAGAGGGATGCACACTCCTGCTCCCTGGTGCTGCAAGGGCACTGAATGTGCCCAGCTTGGAGGGGGCAGGGGCTGGGCACACACCTGAGAGCTGTGTCACAGCTATCCATCTCTCGGAAAGCCTGATCAAGGGATGGGGCTGCTTGACAAGCTGCCTTCCCCAGCCACAAGTGCTGCTCCAGCACGGGTCTCTGGAGAGGTGAGCAGTCCCTAGGCACAACCCAGCCTGGGTTACTGGGATCCTGTCCATTATCCATGTTATCATTTCCATGTTTTCAGGCTTCCCATATTTTTTGAAGAGGACATGTGCACACTGTGAACTTTAACTCTCCTGGAATAAGGAGAGTTGTAAGGGAATAACTCTCCCTTTAACTCTCTTGGGGACAAGATAAGGAGAAAAATATGGAGGATATTCAGTGATTATAAAGGAAATAAAGAGTTTCCCAAACTCAGCTTCCCACTCCTCACACATACTCACCACAGAAGAGCCAGAGAGGCAGAAATCCTCCTTGGAAGCATCCTCAGATGCATCAGAGTCACACAGGAGCTTCATACCCCAACCCACATGCATGACTCACAAGCCTTCCCCCACTATGCTATATCATGAAATGTTCTGCCAGTACAGACCACGCTGGGCCTTTTCCCCATTTGGCAGAAGTTCCCATGCATTCACCTTCCAAGACACACAAACAAGCCACCCACACAGATATGGGATCCCTCCAGGACAGAAGTTGTGGGAGATGGCTGGTTTGTCTTGCCTGCATGCATCCCCAGAAAGCAGTGAGAGCCATGCCAGAGGGTTTGGAGGAGGTGAGGAGCCAAGGACAGAGAGAGTTTATGTGAAGGGGGCTGGTGGAGGAGAAGCAGTCACAGTTGTCACTCAGACTGAATCAGTGACAGTGGGCTGTGACTGACTGCCCCAGACAGGAGCCATGAGCAGAAATTTGGGCGTGTGTGCCCTACCACCAGTCACTGCAGCTGGCCAATGCTGTCATAGTGTCCAAAGGTGGAAACAGCACCATGGGCTGGCTCACCAATCCTTTCACCCCTCAGCCTCAGGTTAATGGGATAGGAAGGAACTCAAGGTCTAATTTTGGCCTCATACTAGAGGGTATGCTAACAAATTAGTTTCTTGATGTTCTTGAAGGGCATGTTCACAATTTCCCTCAGAGAGCACACACTAACCAGTACTAGACATCAGCCTGAGCAGGCATAGAAAAGAGCCAGAGGCCAGAATAGTTCCAGTAGGTTTCACAGACATCTCAGGAGAGGTGGTGACAGCAATTCTGCTGACAGCCTGTCTAAAGGCCATTGCAAAGGCACTGCATAATGCACATGCCTTGCTTGACCTAAGATTTTTGATGCAGACCTTGTCCATGAGACCTGAAAACTAGATTGTAGATAAAAGTCATAGGATTTAACAGCCAAAGAGCCTCCTGTAATGCCCAAGTCTGCTCCTGTAGGTCCTCTGAGCAGGAACTAGTGGTAAATGCACCAGGCCAAGCATGGCAGCTTGCATTCAGGACCTGTCTTCTGTCTCTGGCTCTGTGTGCCTCCAGGTCCCTCTCCTGCTCCCCAGCCCAGGTCTCCACCCTTTTCTGGCCAGCCCCACCAGGCCATAAATCATCGTCCTGCCCCACATCCATAGTGCTTTCCCCACTGTAATGGATCCCTGGCTGCACTGTCAACCAACTTATTTGCACCAATCTAATTTATTTTATTTGCCAAAAATATTTGTTGTCATTTTTATCTCAAATACTTTCTAACCCAGGTGACATAAACAAATGATGACTGAGATTTTAGCTGAGTACATGACTGTGAAACCTACTGGAATGACATAAACAAATGATGACTGAGATTTTAGCTGAGTACATGACTCAAAGAAAGCAAGTGCTCTGGAAGGAGCTGTGAACCCCAGTGCTGTTGCTCTCATCTGGGTCTGAGTGGGCTCTGTGACACTGGGAGGCTCGTGCTGGAGTGTGATCCCATTAAAGGATGGGAGGACACAGCAACAAATGGATTTTTAGCAGAACACAAGCCATGAATGTTGACTCTAGCTGGTGACCATGTGTTTTGTCTTAAACCTGTAAGAACTGAAGAAAGACCCAGATTACTACTAGTATCATTATTTTTTGTTTTGTTATTGTTAATCATTCTGGATTTGGGAGTTGTTGCTTTTTTTTTTTCCCTCCCAGATGCTGGAATGAGTAGATGGCAATAGCATGGTCTTATGCATTTAATACAATTTTCTGGATTCTAGCACAAAGAATATATTACTTATTCAATAGGGCAAGAATTGAGTGTAAATGTGCCTCTGGTAATCCTGAACTATGGATTGATCTGTTTTTATACATGTTTTGCTCTTATGAGTTGCATTTTTAAGACTTTCCCTTAGTGAATCATTCATCAATATGATCCTGATTCATGCCAGTAATCAGCTATCAGCACAGGGGTACACTGCCATTCATAAGGCATCTAAAGGCATCTAGCCTTCAGCTCTGTGGTCCTGTTCTCCTTGCTCCAACATCAGGGACTATACTCATTTTATATGTATGTGATACCTTGGCAGTGGCCACGGCCGTACATAACTTGGTCACCAAAGTTACTGACCTTACTGACCTCCTTGCTCTGGCAGGGCAGCACTGTAGCTCATGCTCCATGCCAGCTGCTGGCAGTCCTGCCAGCATTGTTACAGGTGGAGCCTACCCAAGTGCATGGGAAGCTGGCTGGTAGAAATTTGGCAGAGGGGGAGATGGGAGATGTGGTCTCTGGGAGATGCAAGCTGCTGGCAGTCAGTGTACACCCCTGTACACAGCAGCTCTCCACTTCCTTTGAGTTGGTAATTTCCCCATGTGCTGCTTTCCTGTCATGTCTGTGAATGCCCTAAGCACTTGTCAGCCATGCCTAAAGTACCATGTTCTGTCCCAATAATTCACGAAAAACATGGAAAGAGGGTCCCAAGGAAGGCTATGAAGATGAGCAAAGAACTGGAGAACCTACCCTTTGGGAAATGACTGGAGGAGTTATGTTTTTAATCCCCAGGGAAGAGAAGGCTCAGTGTGAACCTCATTAAGCATTCCAGTACTAAAAGGGTGGCTACAAAGAGGATGGATGTCCCCTTCTCTTTACAAGGCAGCTCCTGGAGTAGAGAAGAGGTAACAGGTACAAGCTGCGCCAGGAGAGCTTTTATCTCAACATAAGAAATTTTTTACAGTGAGAACACTCATTCACTGGAAAAAAAAACCCCAAAGATGTGGTGAAGTCCCTGCTGCCAGAGGTTTTCAAGATGCAGTTGGGTAGGATGCCAGGTCATGTCATCCAGGCTCATTCTCCCACAAAAGGTGGACCAGATGGTCTTTTGAGGTCCCAAATCGGTGGTTATTGCCCTGTATGAAAACAGTTTTTCCAGTCAGAGTTCTGCTGTCTTCATGATGGCATCGTAAGCCTGTACATCCATCTCCTGTTCCAGCTCTGAGTATAACCATGCCCCAGTTATGTATGTACTTCCTCACAAATGGCAAATGGTAGGGGAGCACTGGCCACGTGATAAGCAGCTATCTTCCTCTGAGACTGTGGGTCTGGTAAGGGCCATGGACAATCTAGCTTAGGAGTCCTTAAGAGCAGGCATTTTTCAAACCCATGAAATCACAGACTTTTATACTTCAGGCACTTGATACAGCTGAAAGTAATTGCTCCAATGCTGAAAAACAAAATTGTTCTCTAGGGATGATCGTGTTCTTTAGTTAAAATCACAGGAAAATAAATAACTTACTTTTCTAAGAGAAAGCCAAAAATGTCATTTAGAGCAGAGCAATCATTCTTAAAAGGCAGCACTTGTCTGACACGACTACAGAAACAGCACTCTTCTCAGGAAGGAGCTTCTGTGGTTATTATTGTAATTCGTGCAGGTCCAGCTGCCTTGCCAGCAGCATGTGGAGCAGCTTTAATCACCATTTTAAACTAATGTGGCAGATATTTATGATAAAAACAGTGGTGTCAGCTGTGTCAGATGCTGTAAAAAAACCCTCAAAACAATCAGCTGTCAGATTGATTAAAAACCCACACATTTTCCTCTGAAAGTGCTGAGGTAATTTGGGGAAAAAAATATAAAGAGCAAAATTAGTTTAATCAAACTATTTCAATGATAAATTGCAGCTGGAAAAGCCTCCTGGGGTTACAAAGAACGTGTTTATATTGTCAGGTGTGTCAAAAGGAAGATTAGACAGAGATATTTTACTGACAGGGGAGAAAAAGGGAAAATTGTTTCTCTCAGTTCTCTGCTGTTGGAGCATCCCAGAAGTGCCATATCCCACCCAACACAGCCAAGTGATGTCCCCTGACTGCTGCCTGCCCTCCTCAGACTTGCACCAATGAGAGCAATTGATTCCACAGAAAGAGTCAGGAACAGTAAGAAGTCACCCAATGTCACCCTTATTCTTCTGAGCCTGCTCCTAAAACAACAGCTTGGGGTGCAATGATGGGTCATGGTCTGGCACTGCCTGTCCTGCTGTGGGGCCTCAGAACAGGGCCAGCCTGTGGCTGTGCTTTGCTGTGGTGTTGCATCAGCCCTCCTCTCACTGCCTTGGTCATGGCTGGCTAGGACCACACCTCTGTGCTGGGGCTGGCAGGAACAGCAAGTTTCTGAGGGCCACAGTTCCAGAGAATGCACCTCTGTGGGGAAATTAATCCTGCTGCTCTGTACTTGCTGTGCAAAATGATAAAGCCAATGTTCATCAGGTGAAGGTGGGGCTAAACCAGCTTTGTTTATGTGATATATGCTGTCATAATCCATGCTAAAGAGTAAACACATTAGAAGGGACATGTATGAAAATGATCAGACAGCTCTGTGTATTAATCTTAAATTTAAGAAAAAAACACCTAAACTCATCTCCTTGGTTGTTTCTGTATTTTTAATGGGCAAATTAATATGGGGAAACAGAAAAATTTACCAAGCTGATCACTCAGTGCCATGTGCTAAATGTTATCATTCAAGAGTGTTGTACACAGAAGACAGCAAATATTGTAGATATGTCAGGGATGATTCAATGTTACTGAAATAACTTGAGAACATAAGCTCTCCTTACCACTGTCAGAATAGCTAGACGTGTTTGATTTAGTTCATTCTGTTGTGCCGTGTTGTTCTGCTTTTTCTGCTAACTCCACAATTCAACCTTACAATTGGGAATTCAGATAACACAGCCCTTCACTTCTGATCTTAGCTGAATACCAATGCCATAATTTTATGCTTCCTTGCTTTCTCTACTCCCTGACCTTTCATGTTTCTTGGGGGACATCTCATTTCCTCTAGCTTTCAAACACCTTAACACTTATTTCTTTATATTGGTGATACAATTAAGTACACATCCTTAATTGAGTTACAAGCAAATACATAGAATAATAACAGGGTGTTTATCTTTGTCAACCCTAGACAGGTAATTAAAAAGTCTCCTTCACACTCTTCTAGGCAAACAGAACCCTTTAAACTGATATGCCGCCTTTACATAATGTCAATAGACTGTCTTCTCCTCTCCTCTGTTTAGATGGCCTTGTGTATCCAATAGAAAATGCAAATTTGCCTTACTCAAAACTCAGCTGGAAATAAACCTAACACTCCTATTAGTTTAGTTCCTCTGGTTTGGAGTACACTGAATTAGAATAAAAAGTTACTTCATTGCTAGAGCTGACAGAGCACAATTTCAGAGGTCATACCTTGGGTGCAAAGTCTGCTCAGATTTTCAGCACAATAATTCCTGGTATGTGCTTGGATTTAACATATATATCAGCTAGGCAGAGCAGCAGGTTTTCATCTGTGGTAAACTGATGTGGCTCTATTAAAGGTCAAAGGAGATGATTTCCATCAGCTGACGACATCGCTGACTGCCATTCATGTCTTGTCTCTTTGCTCTTCAGAAGAGGAGGAAACCCTCTGGCATTCAGCAAGGTACTGACGGCCAAAGGCTCTGTTGAGGAACAGCTGAATTTCAAAACATTTCTGTAAGGCTGTTGAAGAGGAATGGTCACATGCCAAAGGCTCCAAAGCACAGTCAGTTTGGATTTTGTAATCAGCATGCCACTGGCTGGGGCTTGGGCTCAGCCAGTAACCTGACCTGGGATACCTCAAGTGGCAGAGGTCTGGCTTCAGCTTGTAGTTTGCTCTGCTCTCTATTCCTCCACTGCTCCCTCCAGGGACTGGCACTTCTCCTGCTACCTTTTCAGTAGATTTGTGTTCTGCTTTATCATTTTCCACTACAGGCCCCAGAGATCTTAATGCTCCTGAATTAAAAGGTGCCCATAGGAACACAGACTACACAGCCTTTTTAGCCATGGGAACAGCCATTTTCCCGCTTATGGCTTCTGATGAAAGCCAGTTACAAGCATTAGGATGGATGCACTCCAATCCAATGTTGTGTGGATTATGGATCCCACTGTAAACAAGCCAGCTCATAGTAAGAAATGCAAGGAACATTTGCCCTGAAATCACTCCACCCTATTTTCTGCAAAATTGCTCTTACACATATATCATTGCTCTGCTATAGAGGAGAAAATGTGTAGAGCATAAATATTGACATTCATATTGTTCATACTTGTACATGCTAAAGAAATCATTATTTTTTTAAGGTTTTTTTTTAAGGAAAGTTAAGAGAGAGAACAAACACCTTAGCAGTGCCTCACAGTAGTTCTGTTTCCTTGGAGATATGTTTTTAATGTAGAAATAAATAAGAAAAGCTCACGGTTCACAGCAATGTGCTTCTTTTACCTAGTGTTTTAGACAGAAAAGAAGTGGGAACATGACAGTGCCTTACCCCAGTGGTGATGTTATGTAGCCTCATATCAGTGGTACTTGGTTTTTAAATGCTCCCTTGGGGAACATGCACTTATTTGCAATTGAACTATATGTAACAAATAATAATTTCCTATTGCTATTGTTACTCATTTATTATACATCAATATTTCCCCTTGATGAAAGGAGTTTTGGAGAATTTTCAAATGCTCAGACAGAAAAACACTCACAAAGCCACAAACCCAAAGCTGATCAGTGAAAGCTGATAAGGTGAAAAACCCTCGGGTGCCCCAAGACATGTCCAGATGTCAAACATCTTTTCTCAGGGATGTACAAGTAAGTGAGTCCCTCATTCCAGATATATGTCTGCATCACAAAATCAAACAGAAAAGTTCTAGAAGAGAAACAACATAGAGAAGAGCTTGACAGCCTGTGTGCTGGAGCAGCAGGCAGCCAGACTGAGGGAGTGCAAAGGTGGAGAAAATGAGACCAAAGGAACAGAGAGCAGAATTATCAGGCCAGTAATACAGGTACTTGAACTCCAGAAAGGGCCAGTGAAACAAAGTAATGGGAATAGTGGAAAGTCAGGACAGCAATGAGGAAGTGGAAAAGCTGGGGGAGACCAGGAGTGCTCAGAAATACTGCTATGGCCATAAAAGGAGCAAACAGGGCTGAGTCCAAGAGTCAGAAACTGGCAGGGAAAGAAAAACCACACCAGATCCAGTCAGGTTTGTTCCCACCTCCCATACACCACATGGTGCTGACTGGAATTGACAACATCTGGTCTGTCCTTGCAGGCTCTCTGCCTAACAGATATGGCAGCTGATTTTCTCTATTTATGACATTTGTCCACACTTGCTTAGGGCAGAGCAAAGTGAGAACTAGAACTACCTGAGACCTGGTGGAAACAAATATTTAAGCCATCTTTGATTGTGTGCCCAAGACACTTGCAACACAGGCAAATTCAGCTGAGTTGAGAAAGTTGGTATATGAACAAGGGTCCCAGATGCTAAAATTTATGATTGCACTTTTCCCCTGCTTGACGTGTTTCTATCCCTTTTTAAGGAAGACATTGTTCAAATTGTTCAGTTCCTTGAGACAAAAAGCAACTACATAGCATCTATCATTGTTTGATCACATTGGATCCTGTAAAGAAAATTAAAAGTAGAAATCACCAGTGTGAAGTGACATGCAATTTGAACTGAAATAACGTTACTGCAAATCTCATCTGTAGGAAGCCATAGGAAATGGAGTTGCCAGACTACCTTAAAAATGAGTGCTGTATTTTGAAATGTGGAGTTATTTTCAAGAGAACTAATTTTCAGTAGAGGGAGCTGCAGGATAAGGTCAGACTTAAAACTCTGAATAGCAGTCACTGCAGCAAGGTAGATTTAAAAGTATTTATGCTAACATGCAGAATTATTAAACAGTACCAGAAGGTTTTTTATCATAAAATTATTTAAACTTTAGAACTCTCCACTGCATCTTAGGGTGTGGAAAAACAAGTGACGTATATAACTGCATGTAATGGCATTGTTTGATGTTTTACTGAAAAATAATCTTCTGTTTTCCTGGATTATAGGCACTCATTTGTAATACAAAGACTCCAAAAGCAAAACAAAGCTATATTTCTTCCCTTATTGAAAGATAGTGGCAATATTTCCTATATGGTAACTGCAGACTGCACATTCAGAGATTCAATCAGTGCACATGGGAGAGCCATAGGCAGAGTTCTCTCTGCTGTCTCCATCCACTCATATGTGTATGCAAAATAATCTGCTCCTACCCAAAGGCAAAACTCGAGTGTGTGCAGTTTTCTGTGGATGTGTCATTTTCAAGGGTTATCCTTTAGACTCAGCACGCACTGAGCCTTTTTCCCCTGACACGTCTCTACCAAGGCAGGCCAGGCAGTGACATCTGAGCTCTGTGCTGTTCACAGATGTTTAGCATTGCTCAGGCTGGCAAGAGCCTTCTCTGTGCTGACACCACTGCGTCGGCAGTGTCAGCCAAGATGGAAAAACAAGATCTTGACAGGTCCTTGAACAGAGAAAAATGAGGTTACAGCAAAATATTTGATGTTATTTACAAGCCTCAGACTACATCCAAGAATGCAGGCATGTCTTCCAGTGGACTGGCATGAAGAGGCCTCAAAAATAAATACACTTTGTCACAATTATTTCAGCATGTCAAATTGCTCCCAAATATTCACAGTCAAAAATATGCTGTACCACAGGAGTGGCAGCAGTAGGGCTGCTCTTCAGTCACTCAATTCACTGTACCAGTCCTCTCCATGACATATCTGTGTCACCTGGCATGTGACACAAACACAAATGACAAGGCTATGCTCTTCCACCTGAATTCTTATGCACCCCATAGGCCCTGCTGCCCTGTATAAAAGGTCATGATGCAACAACCTTTCAGTGTCAGTATTTTTCCTGCTCATAAGAGGGTTTTAACAGGCTGGTACTCACAGAATCACAGAATATGCTGGGTTGGAAGGGACTCAAAAGGATCATCAAGTCCAACAACCTGGCCCTGCACAGCACCATCCCTGAAGTCACCCCATGTGCCCAAGAGCATTGTCCAAACACTTCTTGAACTCTTTCAGGCTGGTGCTGTGACCACTGCCCTGGGGAGCCTGTTCCAGTGCCCAAATAACCTCTGGATGAAGCACCTCTTTCTAATATTCAACCTAAACCTCCCCCAACACAATTTCAGGCCACTCCCTCAGGTCCTGTCACTGTCACTACAGAGCAGAGATCAGGGCCTCCTGATCCCCTCCTCTTCCCCTCATGAGGAAGTTGTAACTGCAGTGAGGTCTCCCCTCAGTCTCCTCCAGGCTGAACAGACCAAGTGACCTCAGCCACTCCTCATATGGCTTCCCCTCAAGGCCTAGCTGGCTGCGAGAAGAGAAAGGCAAATTAGCAAACAGGAGCTTGGAGAGAGCTTTGGGTAGGTAGAAAAGCCACCAGAGCATCTCAGAAGCCATGCTGCCCAAGCCATTACCTAAACAATGGAGCATCAGTAACTAGCTGGAGGCCACCACTCATGAGATCAGGCTTACTATGTGATCTAGGACTTGCTTCAGGACCTTTCAGCCTTTGTAGTACAACATACCCACCTACAAATGCTTTATTTGTAGATCAAGTCCTTACTTGCCAGTGCACTGGCTTCCAGGCCTCACTGCTTTCAATGAGCTGCCTGTGCTCAGCTGCTGCAGCTCTGGTGACTGCAGTGCACAGTCACCAGTCCATTACAGACATTGTAATTAATGTCTGTGTTGCTCTGCAGTGCACAGTCACCTCACCAGTCCATTACAGACATTGTAATGTCTGTGTTGCTCTGCAGTGCACAGTCACCAGTCCATTACAGACACTGTAATGTCTCTCTTGTACTGCAGTGCACAGTCACCAGTCCATTACAGACATTGTAATTAATGTCTGTGTTGCTCTGCAGTGCACAGTCACCAGTCCATTACAGACATTATAATGTCTGTGTTGCACTGCAGTGCACAGTCACCAGTCCATTACAGACACTGTAATGTCTGTGTTGCTCTGCAGTGCACAGTCACCAGTCCATTACAGACATTGTAATGTCTGTGTTGCTCTGCAGTGCACAGTCACCAGTCCATTACAGACACTGTAATGTCTCTCTTGTACTGCAGTGCACAGTCACCAGTCCATTACAGACATTATAATGTCTGTGTTGTACTGCAGTGCACAGTCACCAGTCCATTACAGACACTGTAATGTCTCTCTTGTACTGCAGTGCACAGTCACCAGTCCATTACAGACATTGTAATGTCTGTGTTGCTCTGCAGTGCACAGTCACCAGTCCATTACAGACACTGTAATGTCTGTGTTGCTCTGCAGTGCACAGTCACCAGTCCATTACAGACACTGTAATGTCTGTGTTGCTCTGCAGTGCACAGTCACCAGTCCATTAACACCATCTCTGCCCTCTGCTCTGTTTCCTAGGAGCTGTTCTGTCTGTCCCTGTTGGTTGTTGCTCCCAGTGTCACATCTGCATTCTAGAGGCAGAGCATGGCTTGTGTCAGAGCCACCAATGCTGTGCACATCCTAGCACGAGCTCCTTTGCCACCAATGCTCCACGTTGGTGCTCCTGAGGGCCACAGGTCACCCCTGTCACCCACAGCAGCTGCCCACCCATGGAGATACCCACCTCTTCCTCCCGGGTTCCCAGCACACATTTCAATGTGTATGAAAGACAGCAACTGCATAGTCATCAACAACATGAACTCTTCTGCTAAAATGTCTGAGGCCCCAACTCAAATATAATACCCACCTCATTTCCTGATAGATGTCAGCTGATTACACCTTCACGTGGCCCACAGCCTGTTGGTATTGTCTAAGGCATCAGTGGATGTCAGAAAGAAGGGCACAGCAGGGGTCATTATGGCCCAATGTGAGTTGCCCAATCTTTCTGAATACAGCAGAGATGCATTCCCACCTGGGTGGCTTCATGAAAAACACTAAAACCACAGTAACTGTAGTTCTTTCCACTGATACCTTGCATTAACAGCATAGGAAGGCATTTTCCACTCCACAGGCAGCTCTGGCTGTCATTACTGCAGGATGTATGCAGTGTCCTGGAACTGAAGAGAATTCAAATTCAAAAAGAGAATTTGTGCCTTTAAATGGGAATAACATTCACTCCCTTTACCACTGCCCATGCCAAGTGGAGAACACAACTCTGGTGTCTCAGTAGCTTTGTTAGAAGGTCGAAACCAGAACTCCTGGTAGAAACCAATGCAAGCAACCACAGCCTCCCACTCCCCTTGCATGTGCAATGTGAGGTGCATTGTGTTGGGTTACTTCAGTAAGGGCAGTGTGAATCAGCAACTCTTTCTTGGCCTCCTTTTTCCTCTATTTCAGCTCCAGTGAAAACACTGAACAGAGTCACTTTTGTTAATAAATTCCTGCTGTGCTTTCTTATAGCAGTGTTACAGGACAGATTTATCCCAAACCAGTGACATTTCCTCCAACAAATGAAGGCAGGGCAGGCAGAAATGGCCTTCAGTCCCAAACCTGAGCAATTGACACAGGTACAGTACAATGCTTTATTTACTGCATGGGTGAGTTTGGACTGCCAAGTCTGCATAGCCAGTGATCTTTGGATATTCCTGCTCACTGCATCCTTCTTCTGCACTGGTCCATGCATTAGTGCGTGGTGTTTCCACCACAAAAGCTTCAGGATGGACTCCCTGAGCACAGGAAGTAGCAACCTTGTGCTTCTTCCCCACCTCACTTTCTTCCACTGAGTCTGTAAAGTCTTTAATGCAGCAAAAAATACAAATTGTGTTGGCTCAAAGCTTTGCCTGCACACAGAGGAGAAGAAATAGTATTATCTGCTGTTCTGGTGAAAGAATATGCCTATGTTTACTCTTTCCCAACCCTACTATCAACGTGTTGATGATTTTCTGAAAGTTCTTACTAGAAAATTACAACCACAGCAACATCCAGGTGCTCAGGTTTTGCCTGTTTTCCATAGAAAATTCAAACACTGTGAGACACAATAGAAATGAGAGGCTCCAACTATCTAAGAGCTACTTACTGGGTTGTTCTTTGATGTAGGGGCAGGGCAGCATCTACCAGCAGAGTAATCCTCAGAGCAGTTGTTTTCTGATAGGTTTTGCTGAGGGGAAATGTCTACCTTAAATGCATCCATCAGAGCTTTAAACAGCATTCTGTGAAAGCATGATATCTAGATACTAAACAGAAAATTATTTAAGACTTTATGCAACTACTCATTCTAGAGCAGCCCTGTCAGTACCAGCTCTCTTGTACAGAGCCCCTTCTTTGATGGTAAATAAAAATCAGCTTCAAGTGGTTTTTCTTATCAATAAGTACTTGAATATTGTAGGGTTTTTCCTTCTATGTCTGAATAGTAATACTGTCTAGGCAAAGAGCAGGAGACTGAGAGCCAATAGAATAGCCCAGGGAGTGAATTCTCCAAAGGCAACAAGCTGCTCTCTGTGCCCACACAGAGAGGAATGTATGTAAATGCATTTGCATACATGCTGTATATAAATACAGCAAGGGAGATCCAGCTGAGTGACCAAGAGTTTCTAACTCAGATTTAAGATTTAAGAAATCTGTTTTGATAGCTAATCTGCTTTGCTGAATATCTACCACTGAAAGCTCAGAAGAAGAGATTACACAAACACATTCTAGGAACTGCACAGGTATTTCTGCAGGGGACAATTTTCTGTGGGGACTTCCCCTGATGTTACAAGACCTATGGGACAGACCCTTAGCTGGGGTGAGTTGCTATCCCACCACCTTGACCTCAGCAGCATTCAAACACTAACCTAGCATTTCTTCTTATTGTCCAAACTCCCCTTTCCTAAAATACAGCTGCTAAATATTAACATAAAAAACAGTCTTTGGGAGATTAAATTGAACAGTTATTTCAGAATGTTTCACATTGCTACAGGAAACCATGAAGGTGCTTTTACAGTTCTCCTTTAGCAGCTCTTCTAGCTGTGCTGCTGTTATGGAAAAGTTTGTGAGTGGAAATACAGGGGGTGACACAGCATTTTTTTAGAAATATGTCTTCATAACAGTGATGAAGCTTTTATTTTCTCTACCAGTTGTAATAGTCAAACTTCTAGCAATCTACTCAAACCTTTAGTGGTAGCTTTACTGTGCAGTTACAGTACATGTACCCAGGCAAAGCTTTCCAGCAGAAAAAATGGGGAAAAAAAATCTGTATTTTGTTTTATTTTTTCTTTTATTTTTCTTTTTTTTTAAATTTATTTTGTAGTTGTTCTCTTTCATCCTTTCCAGAATTCAGTTGTCATGGATTTTTAAATTTGCATCACTTCTGTTATTTGTTCAGTGTTTTTCCTTTATGAATAATTATTTTTCCATTATATTTTTCCTGTCCTATACTATTGAAATATTGAAAAAAAAAAGATTAAAAACCTGTAAATTTTATTTGTTGCTGGAGGATTTCTATAAAATAAGCCAGAAAATTGCACCTTAGGTAAAATTGCTACCAACAAGAACAAATCATCTTTTCAGACATGCAAGAATCACAAAGGAGCTAACATTTTTTGAAGACAACCTCATTGGAAATTTTGGTAGGTACATATTAGGAATAATTTCTCAACTGCAGGAAATTGACTAAAAAAATAGTTAATCCTCTCATTGCAGAGTATTTGAAAGGCATGACTGAAGAACGAATGCCCCATCCCTTCTAATTAATTGGACTAGTCATGTAATAATTAAGAACATGCCTTTGTGAGATGTAGATCACGTGGGTAAGAGAAGTCTGGGAAGACTGCTCCTTCATTATGGACAGAACTCATTTACTGCAACTTAAACATCAGTTAGGATCTATTAAATTAGTGCACTCTCCCGCTGAAAAGTTGAAATAAGAACAATGTCACTAATGAGAATAAAAATGAACTCCTATTACTCATTTACTTCACAGAGATTGAGGCAGGAATTCTAGGGAAAGGAATTCTGTGTTCAGTTCTGGGCTCCTCATTAGAAGAGGTGCTGGATCATGTCCAGAGAATGGCAACGGAGCTGGGGGACATGTCTGGAGTGCAAGTCTGGTGAGGAGCTGCTGAGTGAGCTGGGAGTGTTTATTCTGGAGAAAAGGTGGCTCAGGGGGGACCTTATTACACTCTACAACTACCTGAAAAGAGCTTGTAGCCAGGTGGGGGGGGTCAGTCTCCTTTTCTGTAAAAAAGCAATAGAACAAGAGGAAATAGAGGAAATGGCCTTAAGTTGAGGCCAATATGAGCTTTAGAGTCAAATTGATCTTTGAAGTCTCTTCCAATCCAAGTCCCTATGAAGTTGTGTGAGAGGAGGTTTAGACTCAGTATTAGGAAAGACTTTTTCATGGAAAGGATTATCAAGAATTGGAAAAGGCTGTCCAGGGAAGTGGCTGAGACAGCATCCCTGGAGGTAATTAAAAGACATGTAGATGTGGCCCTTAGGGACATGGTTTAGTGGTGGACTTGGCAGTGCTGGTTTAAGGATTGGACTTTATGATATTAAAGGTCTTTTCCAACCTAAATGATTCTAAGATCCTATTATTCTAATACAGGAATTGCAAGACATGTTTCTTGCAAGAGAAATTTCTGAGTCTAGATCATCCTCCTCAGGACAGTGTAAAGAATGATTGTATAGCTTAGGGGTCAAGCTAAGGACAGGGAGGCCCCTCAGCAATTACAGTCAGGGGCAAAACAAAGTCATCTTGGGGAAAATTAATATAATTTATTGCCAGTTAATACTGGAGTAAGACAGAAATATACCCAAACCTAAATGCAACACTTCCTCTCCTCCCTCTCTGCTTCATTCCTATGCTCAACTTTACATCTGACTCTTCTACCTCATCCCCCTGCCTTGAGCAGTGCAGGGAGATGGAGAAGTGGGGGTTCTAGTGAGTTCAACACTTTCTTCTTTCTCCTTTCTGAGGAGGAAAGCATCTCCCACAGGCCACAGTTCCTGTGAAAAATACCCGCTCGTGTATGTGCTCCTCTCCATGGCTGCAGCCCCTGCCAGGAAACTTGCTCCAGCATGGGCTCTCCATGAGTTGCAGCTTTCCTGGGGGCATGTCCACCTGCTCCAGTGTGAGGTCCTCCACAGGCTGCAGGCAATCTCATCTGGTGCCTGGAGCACCTCCTTCCCCTTTTTCACTGACCTTAAATGTCTGCAGGATGTTTATTTTCCACTCACTCCTTTCACAGCTGTTAAGCAGCACTTTTTACCCTTTCTTATTTATCACAGAAGTTCTAGCAGCGCCAGCCCATGAGCTCAGCTTTGGCCAGTGGCAGGTCCATCTTGGAGCTGGCTGGAGAAATGACTGTCAGACATGGGGACATCCTCTGCTGCCTTCATCCACAAGTCCCCTCTGCATCCCCCAAAGCCTTGCCACACAAAAACACTACATTTCAAAAGGAGCAGTGTCTGCAGTGCTGAAAAGCATGTTCTCCTTCTGTGTCCATTGTTTATCTACAATGAACATATTTTACTTAGAATACATGCTTCATCTGTAGCAATTACTGCAACAAAACTCTAGATCCCCCCTCTATTTACCACAGTATTTATAGTATAATACATATTTATGCATCTTAGAACACCAGCTTCTTTTCTTTCTACAGCAATTACAACTCTAAATACCTGCATTATAGTAAGTTTCATATTCAGTTTACCCTTGTAGAGTTGCTTAGTATTAGCCTCAGTCCAGCTTCACTAGTTGCTTTCCTCCATTCTCAGTGTTTGTTCACTCACACTTGCCACAAAACTGTCATCAACCCAACTGGAAGGTTATGAATTGCTTCCCTCTGTTTGATCTTCACTTTGTTTGATCTGCTCACAGTGGTTACATTAAGCGTACAACTGCCAGATTTCTGTCAAAGTGAGATTTTTTTTCAAATTAAGTTGTGAAAAGAAGAACACCAATGTGCTGTTGTACAACGCAGTTTTATTTCTTTAGTGAAATGCCCTAGCGTCATAAAACAGAACACATTTTCTAATCTTGAAGCCAGCAAGATTGGGAAAAAAGAAAAATCAAAGCTGGTTTTCCTATACATAATTTCCATACTAAGATTACATTCAGAGAAAAAAAATCCCTAGAATTAAAATGTAAGAAGACATTACTTACACAGCTCTCTTAAAAATAAACTGGACATGTAATACAACTCACATATGGTGCTTTGCTACTTTAATATGCTACAAATACAATTATTCAAATGCAACTATGCAGCTTTTCTATTACCTATGACCTTTAAATTTTATTATGTTGCAATACCTTTATTATTTACTTCACACTTCCTTACCATACTACCCAATGATCTTTCATCCTTCTCTGGTGGCTTTTTTTTAGAAAGGAGACCTTCACTGTGGCTTTCTTTGGAAACACCAAGCACTCAGTTTCAGATACTCAAATATTCAAAGCATTTCAATATACATCCACTATGAGATTATGTCTCCATTTTTCAAGTAGGGGTCTCATGACTTGCTAGTAAACTAATGGAAAAAGCTGGTTAGTATTTATTCCAGTTCTCATTGATGAGAATGTGCTCTGAATAGCTGCAATGCCTCCAACTCCCTCACTGTTGGTAAGCTGAGTGTGCACCACTACCTCCTGCACAAGAATTACTCTAACTTCAAAGTCTGGGTACTCTCACAATATTCATGGATTAACCACAACAACCATAGACATTTTTTAACAAATGACACTTTCAAAACATATTCACATTTGTAGAACTGCATAATTTCATTTTCAATGGGATGTTAGATCAAAAGTACTATTTCACTTATTAAACATGGCTTTAAAAATACAGTATACGTAACACCTGTTAGAAGTGTCAGAAAAACATTGGATGAATCAACATTTCAACTCATTGCAGTAACAAGGAAAGCAAAGAGCAGTAGCTCTGGAAAAGTATTCAAGTATTTTCCTGAAATACTATATAACAAAATAAAGATCCTAAACTTTGTATGATTGTACTTGAGGCAAATATAATTTGCAAGTGCTTTTTTTCATATAGAGCAATATGAATAATACTTTGTAGCAAAGATATAGAACACAATTGTGACAATACACAAAACTGGAATGTAAATAACTTCAATAGAAAAAAAATAACCTGCCATTTATAATAATATTCAAGTGCTTCAGTACTGAAATGACCAATTACCATGGCTTACATTAATCACATATATGAGAGACATGAAACTAACACAAACTGGATGACAGAAGTACCAATAAATATACATGAATACAGAATCATCAGCTGCTTGGACGCAAAAAAAATTCAGATGAAGTCAGTTTTAAAGAGAACATTAAACTTAAAGAAACACTTTTAAAAAGATAGAATAGAACAGGGGCTAACTTCTGTCCTCACGCAGGAATAAGCCTGTACAAGAAAAGCAAAATTTAGCCCCAACCCTGGACACAAAACATGTATATGCCACAATACACAAAACTATATACAACTTAAATAATCACTCCATAGCTCTATATGACAGTCTCATGTTTTTTATTATAAAAACAAATCAGCACAGTGAATTCATGATTTGTCAGATGCCAGTTTCTTCCCTTGGCTTCACAATAAAGCAAATTATTTTGTTTCCTATTTAGTTAAATTATTTAAGGATTTTCAATCATCAAATCATATTTCTAAACTTAACACTTCAACATCTTATTTTGCAAAGACATTTTAACACATGGAGTAGAATGTCCAGAGAATTGTGAAGAGGGAAGCTTTTAATATGTTAATATCAGATATTATTAAAACCTAAAACTTGCTGGTGTTTGAGAACTTATTTATATTTTCCTTTCCTGTGCCTTCCTGATATTATAGAAGTACTCCTGCAATTTGCTTACAAGACTTGACAGTTGCACTGTGTGGTATTTGGTATCATCCAAACAGTCATAAAACCTTTTATAATCCAAAAAGCATGATGCAAGGGAACCTTCAAAGACAGAATATATAGGATGAGGTGTGACCTGTATATAGTTGTGCTTTTATTTTTCAAATATCTGTACACTACTATTGTTATTACTTAAAGCCAGGAATGTGTGTTTGAATTGCATTGATAAGTTGCAAGGTATTGTCAAAATTACAAAATGAAATATTTTAATTTAAAAAAAAAAGCAAATGACAACACTGTTGTCCAGCATTTAAGCCACACACAATTACATAATACTTCCAGCAGAAAACATCTTCTCAGACACTGAAAATGTCTTATCTTGGTGCCAGTGGGAAGTCCAATGTTTCATAACATTTAGATATTATTGCAACACAACTACTAAATTAGCTGTCTAGAAAAGCAAAGAGAATTTATCAGTCATCATGAATACACAGATATAAGCCAATCCCATCTTTTCTAACATAATAGATTACATTGCTCCAATATATATTTTAATGATTACAATGTTTTTAAAAAAAAATGACACAATACAATAAGATGTCTAAAATTATAGTGAAGCCATAAAAAAAATCTAGAAGTTTAAAATACTTGTCAATTTGACTAAAATGCATATTTACTCAATTTCCTTGAGCTTTTATTTTTTCTTCTCCTCATTGGAGGAACAATGTCTATAGTAATTGTTCAATGCTACTCTGGCTGTGGGCAGCTTCATCTTTACAGTCTTCCTCAATTCCCCTCGCAAACAGTTTCATTAACTGGCAGTGAACCCTGAAAAATATAGAAATTAGTAAGAAATAAATGGGTTCCACATTTTTAACTTTAGTAATTTAATTCTAATAATCCATTTATTTTAAACAGCTGGACAAAGTTTCTTACTCCTAACTACAGAAACCACGCCCTCATTTTTAGATACAATCCTTCCCTGCTAAGAGGGCTGGATGCTTTCATGTGTCCTCTTTTATGCCCCTTGTCCACACAGGAAGTTCTATAGGCACCTAGATGAGTCAATCTTTATAAAACTCCCCTTTGGACTGCTAAGGGATTATATTTTAACACTCGTATGTAAATATTATGGGTTTGGCTCCCTTTGTCTAAAAACAACAAACAAAACAAGGAACCAAAACTAATCCAAACAATAACAACAACAACAAAAAAACTAACCAAAAAACTCTTTCAAATTTCACAAACTTATTTTCAGATTTGATTATTTGCACAGCTGCAATATTCTTTCCCCATATGTGAAGACTAGAGATAAGACTGTGCTGTGTGCAAAAAAACCACAAAATATGGGACACAGTATTTTTGTCAGGCAAAGACGTTTACTTAAGCAAATAGAAAAAGCTATTGCTCAGAGTAATGAGGCATTCCACACATTTAAAAAGAATCCTTCCATCACCATCTTCACTTTCAGCACTTTAAACACATAATAACAGTTCCTAAGAAGTAAGTATGACTTCAAAGGTAGGGCCATCCATCTCAGAGTGATCATTTACAACATACATGGCTGCAGTGTTCTCTGGAAAGGATTCAAAATGGTAACAAAAATATTTAGGTTTATTATCAGAAGACTCGAATTTGCTATGCACAGGCATCTTTTTGGGATGCCTTTATAAGCATCTTCAAAATCAATGAGAAGGCTCAATGTGTTCTGCTATATAGACAGAAAAATCAATGCTTACCTCACTTCAATTGCTGAACTATCCAGAGTTTCTCCATCACAATTCCAGGTGCTATTAACAATATTACAGCAACAGGCTGGATGATCTCTGCAGAACTGGCCAAAACGTTTCTTTCCAATGTCCATGACATTGCTTTCATTGTCTTCTGAAAGCTTTGATGTAAATTGAAAACACTTAACCCGATAAACATCTACAAATGGAAAGTCAAACTACAGGGGAAAAAAAAAAGGCAAATCAGGCAATTATAATTAAATACATTTGATGTGTAAAGCCACTCAGCATTTTGTACTCCAGGAAAAGTCTGTCCACCCCAATTTTCTAGAAAAGCTTACGTGAGGTATAAAGTGATACTTGCTTTTGAAAAACTGCACAAGTCAAAAAAAATAAAGCCAAAATGAAATCTTACTTCTCAATGGTCACTGTATAGTGCCTATTATAGCAAAATGGTGTAACAAAAGCTGCATGGAAGACCATCCCACCCTGGACTGCCTCCTGACTGAGGCCCCGGACTGCAAGCTGATGGAGATAAGAGACTCACGTCTGGGCTGAGGAAGGAGAATACATTCACAGGAGGATTAAGCCCAGCATCTTCAGGGTGGAGACCATGGCCCCGGGCTATCACTTGCCAGGCTCACCAGACCCACACATCAAAAGGGGGAGGAGGAGAGGATCTGGATGTGTGCTGAAAAAGCCTCTGGTCAGAAGCAGTGAATGCCCACCCTCTGCTGTGCAGAGGAGCTCCAGGGGCCCTCACCCTTGAAAGGCACATCCAAGGGACATCCACATGAGGGACAGCAGAGGGGGTGTCATGGCCCATCAAAGGCTGCCCTCAAAGGGGTCCCCAGACCCTGCACATGATGCAAAATAATGCAACAGACCCACAGTCTTACAGGCGACAGTGTCAAACCTGCTCCCTTCGGGGGACACACCTGGGTGTTCCCACCTGCACTTCCCATTACATTCAAAGAAAATAAAAATAATTTTAACTAGTTAATTCAGCTAGAAAAAGCAGACCACTTAGATGGCTGCTCTTAAAATCGAGGCTGCAGATTTACACTACAATATTGAACAAATGCTTTAATACAGGAATCATCAATTGAAGGGACAATAAATTAGAGGATGCCTCCATCAGCCCTAAAAGCAACTTAACAGATACAGAGCTAACTATTCAGCAAGCTGTATATGGAATACAGACAGGTCATTTAGCAAAGACCATGGAAAATATCTGTGTGTGTCTACAGGAAGGGGATGACAGGGAAGCAAATGTGAAAACCAATCTGTAGTGATGTATAGTCACTCTTTTCTTTTTGTTTTTTTTTTCCACATTTTCTTAAGTTTTCAAGAAGCGTTTCCCAAGAAGGGTTTTTATGGTAGACACTAACCTGAGATAAGGACACATGTACGACCTTGCATTTAATCTCCACTGCAAAACCAGCATATCCCAGAGAGAAATGGGATCAAAGCAATTTTTTATTGCTTTTATGCACTAGATAGGACATTAGTCCATTGTTCAGGTAATTTCCAGAGATGTTAATAAAATCAGGTTGTGAAAAATATTAAATATGTGTGTAGTCACAGTCATAACTTGGTTTCAAGAGATATTAGGATCCAAAGCAGTGATGAATCTTCCTGTCTGACAGCTACAACAGATGCAAGAAATAATTTTCAAGCTGAATGCATAAAGCTCATCCTGGTCACTAATATGTAGTAAAATACTGCTAAAAGCCTGCAGTCTACAATCAAATTGCAGTTCTGGTAACTTAATTCTAAAACATATTTTTATACAGTTCTCAAAAGTGATTTATTATTCTTCACCACAGCTACTATCTACCTCAGCTACTCATGCTGTGAGTAGTTTCTCATGCTGTGAGCAGTTTTTCATGACAACTACATGATGGCACAGTTGTGATAAAATAACTTTAAATATTGCTCAAACAGCAAACACATGGAAAATGTTACAAAAATGAATTCAGATGGCAAAAATGGAATTTTGTTAAAATGCTAAAAGGCCAAGGAGTTGACTTTGGTAAAATGTTTTGAGCTGCTTTTTTTTTCCCCATGATACACATGCTGAGATTGCATCATGCAAAATGCATAAATTAAAAACAAACAAACCTGCTTTATAGATATTGTTTCTGTCCTATAAGAATACCAATATTTAAACCTTTGATGGATACAGTCAAAAGGAATACACACCTGATCATCTTGGTTCGTGTGTCTGACAAGATACCGTAGAAAATCGAATCTGGAGCATTTCCGAACTAGGATGAGGTCTGCTGAACCATCTGCCAAATGAGCTGCTGGTGAAAGACCTTTGGGACTTCGTGGACAGGCACAGCTCATATTTACTGCATTGATGGCTAGAAATTTCCCTTTTATAACCTTCCATTCTTCTTCACCTTCTGAAACACATCAATAAAGATGTGGAAACAGGTGATCATTTGATTTATTCACAAGAACACTAAAAAGCAATCAATGGCAACTTAAAAGTCTTCCCTGGCCATATTCATGTACTGTCAATAAATATCTAAAATAAACTACATTTAAAAATAATATTTTTAAGTATATGTTTTTCATACACTAACAGAGAAAGTTGCTTTCTCCCTTCTGACTGTGACAATCTCCCATAACTGCTTGCCTGCTCTGGCATATGCATGCTAAATTCAGGATCAGTGCTATCTGGGAAAACCTGCAAAGCCATAGGAAAGGAAAAGACAGACAAGTTACAACTCTTGTAGTATGAAAGTTCAGAGGGATTAACTTTTTAAAATTCTATTTCTGCTCTTCAACTTGTTAATCTTAAACAATGATGCAAGGATTGTAGTTTAGTATTTGGCTTCTGAAGCAATATTCCTCTTCTGCCTCAATGCAGCAACTTAATGTTTTTAAAAAGTCAAAGGGAAGGGATGACTCAGGGAGCAGCAAGGACCAGCAGGCAGCATAGCAGGAGGCTGCTTCCACTCTAGCTCCTAATGCCCCAAGATTAGAACTATTAACAGAGTTAAATGTTCCTGTGTGCAAATCTTCAGAGATTTCTGGAAAACAACAAAAAGCCTCTTTTCAATACCTTGAAACCCTGTTGGAGATTACACGTAGACAATGTGTGCTGGCATTGATACTACCAGGAAGCAGACAAATTTTCTAGAACAAAGAAGCATTGGCAGGCAATGCAGACTTGATGCCAAAACTGTTTTTTCTTGAATATGGATAAAAATATATTAAAAATGCCTTTTTTATTTTTAGATTACATGTATTTGTCTTCCTTATTGCAATAAGAAAAAGCCAAAAAGCAGCCATAACACTGTTGTTCTCCTACCAATATAAGTGGACTCATTTCAAATGAACAATTCCACAGAAGTAATGAGTGCAGAACAGACTATGGACATGCATGCTGCTCTAAGACTGGGAAGAGTGAAGTGCCATTAGGGGTAAGATTAAGGAGCGAACAAAAAATGCTTAAGTTTGTTTATGCATACAAGGTAGAGATTTTGAGGAATGTTAACTGGTATGGACTTGATCTAACATGATTTAGTTCCCCACATTTTGGTTAACTTACAGTGATTTTCAAGGTGCTTTTCTGATGGGATTACAGATGATGTTTAGGCTATATATATTTCATGTCCTGAAATTCTGATATTCCTTACTGTCTCAGTTCTAGGAACTTCACATTTACTTTAGAGAATCATTATTACAATTGTCTAGGTTATTTTGAACCTGAAGTCTGTGATGCATTCATTTTGAATCAACATGTTCCAGGCTCTATGCATCAGGAAAAACAAAAAGAAAAAAATTGTTTCTGAAGTATTTTGTAGTTGTTCACTCTTTGAACTTCTCTTGTTTTCTGGAATTCATTGAAAGTTCTTAGTATCCACTCTCTAGTAACAGAACAACAAAAACAATTTTCCAGGAAAAACCATGTAAACCATGTGACAAAAGACTTAAGGAAAACAAAAAGCTTTATTATAATTTTTCCATCTAGACTATTCCCTCTACCTCCTGAGAAACAAATCAGAAATAGCAAGAAAAACCGCGGCTTTTAAATTAAACATTTTTGCTTAATTTGCCACAGTGCTTTTTAGTATTGCTTGCTTCACTGCTGATCTTTTTATGTTGCTTTCAAACATGACATTACCAAAAGAAGTAATTTAAATCAGATTCAAAATGTGCATCTTTAGAGAGCTGAGACATATCTAAATGCCAGACTATAGAATGACAGTTCAGGCTGGAGGCAAATGACAAGACCCTGCTCTGAGATGAAGGTAACTGAACAGAACATGAACTACTGGAACTGAAAACAATAGACATTTTCCAATACACAAACAACAAAATGCAAACATCTTCCTTTACTGATAAATTCTTTTGCTGTTTCTCTGAGAAGCATTAGTAATTTAGTCATCAGTGTGTCTAGATATGTATTAACATTTAAAGTATGCTTAAGGTAAAATGCTTCTTTATGTTACTGTAATAGATGGTTTTCATCTGGTATAAATCTCAGCATGTAACCCAAGAACACCTTCACTGTTCAAAGTAAGAATGAAGTCAGGGTATCAATCACATTTTAAATGATCAACTCTTTTTATAACCATTTTGCAGCGTGTATCACTGTAACAGCACAAATTATTTGCTCAAAATATCCTACAGGAGGGCAGTCATAAGGAGTGAGTGCATAAGTGACACTCATCAGTGGCCTATTGTGTACACACACTGCATGAAATGCTGAAATCAGCATAAAGTACTAACAGTCAACATTTACTCAGCACATGCACAGAGACGCCTGCACAATACAAAGAAATATGTTCAGCAACAACCAATCAAGCATCCTTCTAAACTGATCTGAATTACACACAAACCTGGTAGGGACAATGCAAGAGTCAGCCAAGACACCCTGCTGAGTGAAAAGCTTCTCTGAAGTGGAGATTTAAAATCCTTTCTATAGTGAATCAAAAGTAGCTGATTGTATTATTTCCTTACCAGTACTGCATGGATAAGAGACTAGACTGCAAAGAAAGCCAGCTACCAGAAGTAGAGTGGAATAAAGTAAACGATATCCTACATAATCAGCTGCTTAATGTCACCTGCAATGTTGGCTAAAACTGTCTTGATTGCTAACTAACCTGTAGCTTTCTAGTAGCTCCTTTGCTAGATGAAAGGGAACAAAAAAGGCAGATTTAAAAACCAAACCAACCAACCAACCAACCAACAAAAAAAACCAAACAACACACACAAACGTGAAAAAATACACATAAACCAACTGACAAATAAAAGATAAAAGGTCGGCAATTTATAACTACAATCACTTCTCAAAATGACAAATTTTTTCTCTTACCAAAGAACCTACTGTCATATTTATATTATTATTTCTATGCATTATTTATACTCTAAAAAATTTCTTTAGTTGAATCTGGGCATAGATTAAAATAACCCAAGAAATATTCTGATTTGACCATCTCTTGTCTGTATCAAAGATCTGAAAGCAGCAGCTAGGATGAAAGCACTAAGCAAGTGTAATGGGAATTCAAGTTGCACAGAAATCTTTATGCTACCAGTGAATCTCCACAGTATGATGATCTTTTGGCTAACAAATGCCTAGAACCTGGCACAGTCACAGTGCAAAAAAACTGCAATTGTAAGACAATGTAGGTCATAAGGGCCAAATGCTTGTCATGAAAATTATAATTGTAAGCACTGGGCTCTACAATAAGAAATAAAAACAGAGTAAAGGCAGAAAGAAGCACCCACAGGAAGCCCTCCTGCTCTTTAAGACGGGCTTATCCAAAATGATGAACCAAAGCTGGAGGCAAAACTCAAGTGAATCTACGTTATCTTTCTCTAGGAAGGCCCCAGGTGTAGCAATATCAATACTTCTTCCCATTAGGATGTAGCAGCCAGGCACAAAGAGATACAACCAGGGGAATGACTGAAGAGAATTCATTAACACTTGTTTAAACAAGAGGAAAGAAAAGTTATGCCCATTAGAAAAAAAACCCTACACAAGTGTGCACAGGGGTTAGAATGGGGATGAAAGAGAGAGTAAGGACAGCATAACTAGAGAAAGAGGACAGAAATCTCATTTATCATTTGTAGTGAGTATTGGTGGGATGTTGTACAGAAATACTGAAGTCCACTAGATCAGTTACTAATCGACCAAGTTTACAGCCTCATAGTAGGGTGACATTTCTGCTAACAAACACAAATTTTTAATCCTGATCTATTCTAAAAGTTATCTTAATGAACTGCTTCCTTCTATGACACCTCACAGTTTATCCATTCAGTCCTTTTCATGAAAATCCATTGTCTTAGCTCACAGAATATTATTTTTCTTAAAGAAAAGAAACTAAACACACTGAAATATACAATTAGTATAATTTTATCAGAATTTTCTGAAGTTTGGGTAGAGAAGACACCTTACATGTTTTTCACATACTTAGAATCAGAGTGTCATAGAATCATTTTGTTTGGAAAAGACCTCTAAAATCAGAGTCCAAGTGTCAAATTAGCACCACTAAACCACATCTGACCAAGTGCCACATCCATGTGTCTTCTGAACCCTTCCAGGACACCACTTCCATGGTCAGTCTTTTCCAATGCTTGACAACCCTTTCTGTGAAGAAATGTTTCCTAATATCCAAACTAAACCTTCCCTGGCATAATTTGAGGTCATTTCCTCATAACCTGGAAGAAGAAAGAGAACCCCACAAGGCTACAACCTCCTTTCAGGCAGTTGTAGAGTGTGATGAGATCTCTCCTGATCCTCCTTTTCTCCAGGCTAAACACCCCCAGCTCCCTCAGCTGATCCTCACAGGACTTGTGCTCCAGACCCTTCACCAGCTCTGTTGCCCTTCTCTGGACATGTTTCAGCACCTCAATGTCCTTCTTAAAGTCAGGGGTTCAAAAGTGAACACAGGATTAAAGGTGTGGCCTCATCAGTGATGAGTACAGAGAGGCAATGACACAGGTGTTTTCTGTAAGCTGAAAGAAACAATGGATTATCAAGTAACTCAATGTTTAAAAAACCAAAATACATGCACACTTGAATTGCTATCTTCTGAAAAGGAATAATTTGTGTAATACTATCACATTTTACTTTCTTTTGATAAATTACCTTCATGTTTCAATCCATGTTCCTTGTTCTGTTCTGCCAGCTGTTTCTCACTTTGCTTGCAAATGTAACATCTGAAAACAAAAATACCATTCAATTCCTGAAAGACCTCCACTATTATTCATTTCAACTTTTTTATTTTACCCAGTCATTACAAGATCTTCCCCCACCACAACATGCACCACAGCACTGACAATCCTCATGTGGCATGAACAATCATAGCCCTGCACACAATAATGCACACATTATTTAAATACAGTTCTAAAGATTACTGGATGTCAGAGGTAACAGCAGCAGAGAGCTACAAGATCACAAAGGTTGGAAGGCATCTCTGATGTGACCAATGTTGGTCTCACAGGAGAGCTCAAAGTTGGCCTTGCAGGATCAGGATGCTCAGTGTCTTATTCAGTCAGGTTTTGAGGATCTGTGAGGGTAAAGTCCAGAGACCTCTGGGCACCTTGTTCCAACATCTGACTGCTCCAACACTGAAAGACACAGACATACTGGAGACACTCCATCTCACAAGTGTCCTTGCTCATCCAAATTGCTTTTCTATCCTGGTTATTCAAGGTACACTTTCTGAGTATCAGAATGGATTATTCTTGAACTCTGAGGAGGTACCAACTAACTCTCCTATGCCTCTTTGTACTCCAGGACAGTCTCCCATGGAATCTTGCCAAGATACCCAAATAAACCAAAGTCCAAGGCTGCAATTCTACTTTTTGTCTCATTTACTTCTCTCAGAAGTTAAAACTCTATAATCTCACAGTCACCACTGCCAAAACTGCCCTCAACCATCACATCCCCCACATCTCCACTTTTTATCTTCTGTATCAACACTGGCAGAGCAGTTGTTCTAGCCAGCCTGTCAATCACCTGCATGATCAATCTCATTACCACACCCCAGGATTCTCCTAAATTTCTTGTGCCTGGCCCTACTGCCCTTCCAGCAGTCATCAGGAAGGATAACTGATAACTGATAAGGAATGCCTGTGAGGCACCAGGCATTCCTTACTCCATTCCTGAGACCTGGATGACAGCTCTCTCCCTCTGAAGCCTCCCCTCTCTCTGACGCATGAGGGCACCTGATGGGTCAGGATAGCTGCTCCAGCTGATACTGGAGTCTGATCTCCAGTCTGTCACAGCACTGGCACAGCAGTCATATTGTTTCTGGATGAAGTTTGTGGCTTCAGAAGTGGCTTTGAAGTTTGGCGCAGTGACAAGTACTTTATGTCTGATAGCTAAATCTATATATAAAGAGGAATAATTAATACTAGTGCTTAACTTCAAGCAAGTAAAAGCAAAGAGAAAGGAAGGAGCACTAGGAGATTAAGGCAGGTCCCCTGACTAAAGAAACAAGTGAAGCATATCAGAAAGAATTAATACAGCATCATAGTAGCATACAAAGAAACAGGCTAAATAGGCTAATTCCTGAGAGTACCTGTCCTCAGGACAAGCCATGCCAGCTGTTATGGTACTAAAACAACCACTAAAATTTCTAGATGCAGTTAGGATGTGAACACTTGAGAATTTCTGAATTATTATTTCCATTTGTAGAAGCTACAAGCCATCGAGATTTTTGATTTCTTAGTAGGAACACAGCATAGTATCCTCAGCATCTTGTAACTGAATCCTGTGCTGTTATATTTTGCTTCACTTAAAATTGAGGGAGAAGGAGAACCAGCTAACAAAATTTTATTAGATTTCTGTTTAATGATCTGATAAAATGAGGTGTTCTTTTTAATGAGTCAATAATTGTTTTTACAAGCTTATCTCTTTCAGAGTAAGTGTTTTGATATTAAAACCAATAGTTCTGTAACCTCTATTTATGTACAGGCCTTTTTAAATAGTTCACACCAAATATCCAGAGATAAACATTAGCCTACCCTGTTCTGCAGCTCTCTTTATCTCGTGGAGATCCATGTGTGTGTTTTGCTGGTTGATAAGCAATTGTTCCTTCATAATAGTGATGAGAAAGAAAAGTTTTGAAGCCTACATTAAAAAAAAAAAGGCATTATACACCATTAAGTCATTATAAGTCCACATGGCAAATATCTCTGCATACATTCCTTGATTTTTCATCTCTTTCCTTCTCTAAGGACTGCAAAACAATAGTAGCCCTCCTCAAGCTCAGAAGTCCTTTTCTTATGATGTTTTAGACTGTAAGGAACAAGAAAATGCCACAGCACCACTCCAATGTTTTAACATTTGTCGGAAGTGCCATTATTTCACTTGACAGCTTTAAAAACCAACTAAACAATTTAGTAATATATCACTGCTGAATCTTAAAATTTGCCTGTACTTAAACTTTCCTCAAGTATCTTCTTTCCCTAACACAAGATAAATCAAACAGGGCAAAAGATACTTTCCACTAGCATAGAATTTATCCAAATTTTAGGTAACAAGACTAAATCACTCATCTCTCTCTACAAGGGCAAAATTAACAATTCATTCCATCAACTGAATGTTCAAGACAGAGGAGTGCCTATCTCTCTTTAAGTGAGTAAAAAGTGAGTCAAAACGATTAGGACAGAGAAGTTATTACTTTTTAGGCCATTTTCAATAGGTGGCACATATTCAACACAAATTTACTGAGCCCACTCTCAATGTTAACCCCAAAGTTACAGAGCTTTATGTAATGTAATCCAATATACTTGGTACTACAAAGAGTTTAAAATCAGGTTCAGTCTGTTTCTGATGTTTACAAGCTTGGAAGAAGGTTGGTTTGGAGAGAATTAACCAACTATTCCAATATGCTTACATGCTGACAAAATAATGTAGTAATTAAAAAAAAATTACCTGAGTAGTCATATCTCATTGGACCCATCCACCGCTTCTTCTCACTATCTTTCAATATATCTCCATAAAAACCATAACCCAGCAATGACACGGAGTATTTCAAAAATGTGTTGTTGTGATGTACAGAAGAGACATCCAGAGGCTGACAGTCACCTATGAAGATCAGAAGTGCAAGGGTTTGTCATGCCTTATTTCATTTGTAGCTGCAAGCATGATAGTAGCTTTAACACTGCAAAGTCATTAAAAATAAAAAATACATATTGCATTTATGTCAATATATGTCATAAATGCATATACTTCTTACACATAAAGAAAATGAAATATAATTTTTAATACTAATTTAATTTCATACTTCAAAAGCTTTAAACACTAAGTGAGAAGAAAGGGCTCAGTATGCTAAAAACTTGTAATGAAGAATTTACAGTCCTTTACCCTGTAGCAGTAGGAGGGGATAGAGTTGAAGAACTATTTAGATTAGAAAAGGCCTTTGGGATCATCAAGTCCAAACGCTAACCCAGCCCTCTCAAGGCCACTACTAAACCATGTCCCTAAGTGACATTTTGTCTTTTAAGTATTGGCACCTTGTGTCAATGCTTGACAGCCCCTTTCCCAGGCAGATCGATGCAGTATCTCCTGTACATCTCCTGGGTACTACTTACACTTCTGTGTCATACTATCAGAGGATATTCAAGCTGCAAGGAGCCTTTGGAGGTTTCTCATCAAGCCTTCCACTCAGACCAGGTTCAGCTATAAGCCCAGGTTACTGGGCTTATCCAGTCAAGTCCTTGAAATCCCCAAGAACAAAGAATACACCACTTCTCATGTAAACTTTGGAATGATGGTGGAATTCATGAAAACTTTAGCACAACATTTTTGAAATATTATGTTCCCTTGAAAACAATGAATTACTGTAGGGAAAGCAATCGATTTTTAACCTCCCAAATTTCAAATCAGAGACTTAAATCCCAGACAAAAACTTTGTATTTCAATTCAGCCATTATGTTAAAATTACATTTCACAGACATAAAGGAAGAACTAAATGAAAATGGTATTTTGGGCTACTTCCATTGTTTTTGTAACAACACAGCAAACTGCGACCACCCACCTACAATAATATGAAGAGCTGAAGTTACTGGATCAGAAATGCCAACAGTTGAATAGCATATGCAATCTGTTGATCCTGAAAAATAAAAAACTAGGCATCAATTTGTATGTTTGCAAAACAAGTATTATTGGCACAGTCCTCCAAATAAAAGCATGATATTCCTTTGGTTTGCTCCTTTCTGTTTTATGGAACAAAGTAAATACAGGAATATTGTATTATTATTTTTATTATTTAAATTGTAACATCCCACCCCCCCATGAATACAAGTTATTGCTCTCCACACAAAGTACAAAAATTTCACAATATAAGCAATAAATATATAGCAGTTCTAAAGGGAAGTGGGTTAATTTACATGGAAAATTACCTATTACATTATAGCTTTTATATCAAATGAAGCAGCCATACATTGATTCTCCTCTGTTTAGGACTTCTTGCTCATTGAGATCTCATGAAAGTAAGAGAAATTGACTGGTCTGCTGTTTTTTGTGGTACTGATCTAAATTTCAGGATGTCATCTTATATAGAAACTTCTGCTCTGTTCTATTATTTGAAAATTAGTAAAAATACTTGCTTTCAGGAATTAGTTTCTAGATAACAAAATAGACAGAGATGTACTGTTACAGACTTGATGCAAAATACCTACAAGAAGAAAGTGGGGAAGCTTTAGGTTTCACCTATATGCTGTTTAGAAATTGACAACTCTCCCTCCCTGTTTCCTATAGAAAACAAGAGCCTAACACAGGGATCTGGTTTCTGCTCTGCAGCAGGGACTTGGAACTCAGATCCAGACAGACAGAAGTGTATTTGGTGCAGCACCTAACTCCGAATTTCTTACAGTTTCTCCCAACCCTTCCAAGAAACTGAATTCCTTCAAAGTCAAAGGTAGATAACTGAAAAGATAAACTCTGTCCACATACATGTTCTCAGATTTCCTACCAATGCATTAGGTGGAAGAGCAGCTCAAATACAGTGTACTTGATTTCTGAGGCCTTATCAAATTGAAATAGAAACTAATAATGGAGGAATGAGCAACCATTATTTAAAAACCACTTTTAGTTCTTTTTCATTTAGGAAATAGTCAGGGCATTAGCAATTAATAATGGGAGCAAAGAAAATCCTTTCCTTTTCAGAAGATTGACACCACTTCCCCTGCATGTGAATGGCAGGACAGAAGCTTTTACCAAGTAAATATTATGCAGAAATCTACCACAGTGAACAAGCAGCAGCTCCAGGAGCCAGTTAAAGAGAATATAACAGAACTGAAGTGTGACTAAACAGATCTTCCACTACAAGGCTGAGGTTCAAGACAGTGACAGTGTACCATTACAGGACAGAGGACTCCAATTTCCCTTGGTACCACAACAGATGGGGTACTCAGATGATGATCTTGTGTTACATTTAAGGTTCTATAAAAGAAAGTATTAAGTGGATTGCTGAAGCTATACTTTACTGCCAAGTTTCATATTGTCTCCTATGTTCATGAACAGAAAATTCTGACTACTTTTGAAAAGAAAAACAATCACTGAGAAATCTGGCCTAAACTTCTACTGCTGAATGTACAAGCCTAACACTTAATCCAGCATTTCTCATTTCTTCCACATCTGTGTGCGTTCTGCTCCTACAATTACCTCAATTACATTTGTCTTGACGCAAACAGAGCTTCCAAGTGGTTTTACACACAGATGGGAGGAAAAGAGGAGAATCCATGCAAGCTACTTTTCAACATCAGAGGCCCATCTCCCTGTGATCTTCTATATTCAATTAAAAGCTGATTCATCTGTTTGGCAATTACACAGAACTTATTTACATTTCTATTCATTAACTAGTAAGAAAAGTCTAAAATTAAAACCGAAGTCTGAAATTAATTCTGAGATTCTAAAATGGGAGACATACCAACAGTAAAATACTGTTGTCTTTTTCCTCTTGGAGCTGGTAGTATGGAGCAACAAAACCAGCGACCTATTTACATGGATGTAACTACTATGGCATTCCACACACATGAAAAGAGAATGTAACTTGCCATAACACCACACCAAGCATGAACTTAACAGTACCTGTTAAAGGTCAAAAAAATGTTAATGATGACTAAGGGTTTGAATTCTTTTGAATACTTAACCAAACAAGACTTCTAGATCTTTAAGTGGATCTTCACTAGATGTAGAACCTACAACTGCTGCACTCTGAACAGATGGACACACAAACCCACCAAAATCTGGATTATTTCACCAGTATAAGTCTGATATGAAAAGCAGGATTAGAATATAAATACAACTTGAATAATATCCCATTATTAATATCTTAGGATTGCCAGAGCACTCAGTTCAGACAAGAAGCTTCCCATAGAGCATGACTAATGTTAAGTGGTGGTTATTGTACACTCTGACAAAACCAACAGAAAAATTATGTACATACTCTGCCAGATTTTCTTTGGGGATTTTTAAGGCAACAGCCTGAGTGAAGGAACATAAAAGAGGTTTTTATGGATTGCAGAGAACTACAGGCAAATGTGAAGGAAGTAGTTGGACTACTTGCTAACTGGGTCCTAATTCACTTAAAAAAAAGACAAACACATTCAGTATAAAAACTAATTATTGCATTGGTTTGTTAGTAGAGAAGAAAATCAGCATGCAAAGCAATGATTAAGTTTCAGGTTAAGACACACACAGCTATATGTGTGCATGTTACACTGCAGACAATATGCCAAAGCTTCTGCCCTGGTCAAGGACATATTGCCAGGAATAGCTGATGGCAGCTTCAGCTTGAGTCAAGGTACTCACACACAGTGGAAGGCCTTGGAAAGCAAGACATCTGCATGTGACAAGCAGATGCTACAGAAGATCAAGAGGCTCTGCTAATCCTATTGAACAGATGCCCCCTGCTATAAGTTTAGATGCTCATCTAAATGCAGACACCAAATGTAAGCATGAAAATTTGAGTGTCAGTTTCAAACTGAAACTTACCTTAAGGATATTAATTTCTTTATCTAAAATGCCATCAACCATCAGTGCTACAGATTATTCTGCTTGTCCTCCAACTCCAACTCTAGCACTACAATCTTGCAAAGGACAGTACATTTCAACAATGGTGGCACCACACCACCATACCAGAGGTAGATGCTGAATGTCTGAATTCTCCCAGCTAAAGAAAGCTTTCATCCCAGATACTTTGATATTAAGAACTCACTGAAAACATGAAATATGTAGAAGGCACAACATTTTGTGTTTGATAAAGTAGGTATAATTACTTTGAATCTTTACCACACATCACTCATTTTCCTTAAAGTTGTTTTTTATTAGGAGGTCTCATACAACCACATGGTTGTTATACAGGCAAGTTCTTCTGTGTTCTTTTCCTCCACAAGTATGAAAAATGCAATCTTTTATATAAATACATTTAATGATATAAAAATTCAGGAAATCCTTCCTTTTAATTAATCAATCACAAGGAAGAACAATCAAGATATTTATTGAAGTATGAATGAGCACATACCCTGCATAAGTAAGTTTTGTTAAAGCAATAGTAAAGAAAGCAAAGTGAGGGACTGCAGTACACAGAATCAACTACAGCCAAATCACCAGATTTCCCCTTTGCATGTGAACATTGTTACATATTTGTGAGTAGACAAGTCATGCAGACAGGTACACTCAAACACCCCTTCACAAGTTTAAATTGGTAACAGAACAACCAAAGTGGTTAGGCAAAAATCAGATAATTTGCTGGCTGTATGGAAGAGTTCATGCCATGGATTGGTGGACCAACGACAGTCAAAGAGCTAGACTTAATAATCTGAATCATGATTAGACTACTAACTAAGGTTTCTTAAACCAAAACACACGCATGGTGTGGGGTACAAATATTTATCTTTGTGCTTTTATTGATGGAAAACTAAACAAATTACAGACAACTGAAGTATGAAACCAAGCAGGTGACAGAAGCAAGTCAGCTAGATGTTGATCCTATGGAAAACCATGAATTTAATAAAGAAAAAGAAATACTTATAGAGCTCAAGAGCATTGCTCTGTGTGAGATACTTTAGACAGAGGGAGATGCTCCCAAGGCACCTAGAGAATCCTCAGACAAATTAGTATAAGAACAATATTTGTAGTGAATAAAAGTAGAATAGCAACTTCAGTGGGGGTCTCATACTTGTGCAGAGTTTTTGTGAATCCATAATCCATGCAGTTATCATACAGATGAAATGTCAGGTAAGCTGCCCTAATGACAGAGTAACTGCATGTTTTTGGATCAGGCAGCATTTAATACTTTGAAAAATTCTACAAAACTATTTTTCTGAGAAGTGCTTCTTAAATGAGAAGGAGCTGGCACATTTGAAAGTAAGGAGAGAAGCTACTGCTACAGGGAGAGATGAATGGTCTGGGCTTACACCCAGGTACCTACTCGAAGTTTTGTATATCTTCCTTTACACATACAGAAACCAAGAAGTCAAGTTTTATCTGCAGAACAACAGACCGGCTTAAAGAGAAACAGTCCAGAAAGACTTTGGTGTAGGATTTTTTTGGTAGATAATTACTTCAGCGTAAGCTCAGTAACACAAGACAACAAAAATGGTTTGAGCTAATAATGGCAGATTTTAGAGATGAAATGAACATCACAGGAGTAAGTAATATTGGCTTGCTTGTCTCCATGGCAGGCCCACTATATTAAATGCAGTATTTAGCTCTAAGACTGTCATTTCAACAAGTTTAATGGATTTAAAGTACTGAAGGAGGAGCATAAAACATGCACTTCAGATTTCAAAGTGGATATAGTTAACTTTTAAATGAGATGCTAACTAAATGGCAAAGATCATTAAATATTACCAGCTTCGTAGCTAAGAAGGCTAAGAACAGATCACTTGGAGTAATTAAACAAAAAAGATAGCTTTTATTGCTATACTTTAGCATTTTAAAGATAATTTTTACACACTAAATGACAGTGGTATGAGTCCAGTCACACTTCACAACTTGACTTGAATCTATCTTTTAAACTTGTGAATGAATCCTCCATCTTTTTCCTTTATTACATTCATACAGAAGCCTGTACTGCCTTTGGCATTCTTAACTTCTACAGTGACACATCAACATTCTGATTATAATCATACTGCATCCTTCAATCCTAAACAGTACAGAGCTGACCACCAGAACCCAGTGATCTGGATACACTAGAAACCTAAAATCACCATAGCTATAAACCTTGTGTCTGTACTTTACTCAATATTCCCAAGGGCTTAGATTTTCCCCTACAGTGGGTTGCAGACTTGATTTTTGCAATGAATACAGTACAACAACACAGAGTGAAGTGGGTTTGTTTTTTCCTATCTGCTAAGATCATTAAAAATATTTAATCTAGTAAGTTTTTTAAACTAAAAAAAGAACAGCAGTTGACAGCTCTGTCCTCCTATTCTGTGCCAAGAACAGCATTCTATTCTGTGTAATAAGAATAGCAAATTACTATGGTTTACTCCAGAGGGTGCAATTTTAATACTAAAACATGTGGATGAAACCTCAGTGTCCAAGCTGTATCAGGACTCATTCTCTGTTTTGAAGTTCTATGGAGACATATTACTAGTCTGAATGCTGTGAGACCACATGGCTGAAAGTGCTTTTAAGGCTAGTAAGAAATAACTAGCTTTTAAGGCCTAGAGGAAAAAATAAGTAAACAGAGATTTCCAGAGATACACTACAGCTTCTAAGTACTCTTAACAGCAAATCCATTTACAATGGCAAACAGTCAATTTCCACCGACAGATTTGAAGAATGGCTGCAATGAAGAGAAATTCAAAAGCTAAAACTGCCATTTGAGTAGAAGTCTTTTATCCAGGTCAACACAACCACAAGTTATTCCATAGAAATGTTCCATAATGCATAAGAATAAATTATATTTTTCAACAATAAGATACACTAAGGAAAGAGGCTGATGGAAAACTGACGCAACTATTCAAGAAAAAAAAAGAGCCAAGCAGGGACTTGCTGCAGAAAGTTAGAATCATGATAAAAAAATAGTATTCAACATTCAAAAAAAAGAGCCTGCACAATGGAATTCTGCTATGAAATAAAGCTTATCACTGAAACCCAGTCATTTAGATGAGTGTTTTAGCATTAAATCTCTTTTATTTGTAATTTCAAACCTCTGTACAATTGTCAGTCTCTGAGCAAAGACCATCTGCTGAATTTAGTTTTGTTTGAATACAGAAACTGTTTAATCACAACCACAAACCACAACCTGCCACATTTCTCTTAGCACAATGATACCAGGAACTAAGTGATAAAAAAGGTGAAAACACTGATCCACTGACACCTTGCCCCAGGCTCCTGTCATCACTGAGTAAACCATCTCTATAGGTCTTCATCTCTAAACTATGGATAGTCTTTGTTTTCAATATCTATTAATGAGTTCCTAGGATATTGTAAAAAGGCTGGTTATAAAGAAGTAGAACACAATGGATGAAGTTTTATTAGATGTATGGTTAGTATTTCATTATTACTTTTGACTTATATTTCAGGACTACTGGTTTAGTTTAAAAAAAAAACAAAAAACAAGAAAGGTCCTCTTAAGAATTTAACTTATTTTTGGAACAGACTTCTTGTACTAGTGATAGAGCTAGAGTATCTGTTGGGGTCAATACATGGCCAAAACTCCATTGTATCAAGCAAAGATGAATAGAGAACAGCTTTACCATAGGCTGGAAATATATCAACCAGAAAAAAAACCCCAAATCTTGCTGCCTTATGCTATTTCATACTCAATTTAAGGTCATTGTAATGACTAGATGTGTCAAGACTTGTTCAGTGACTTGACTACCTTTTTCAATAAATAGGCACTTTCCCATATATACAGTAATGGATCATTTTAAATACCATACAATAGACAAACAGATCAAGATATATATTATCCTCTCCATTTCCAAACACTTAATTAATACAACTTTAAGGTCAGCTTCCTTACACATCATCATAAAAACTTTTTGAGGGATTTGAATAATGACTTGGAGAAAATATTTGAACTATAGCACTGATTACAAGGCTCATGTACCTCATGTCAGTTCTAGGAATAGAAAATACAGTATACATTCAAATAGCAAAAGGATACAGTGGACAAAACACAACAAACAAAACATTAAAATATGTAAGAAAAGTGGCTTCATACATGCTAACAAAATTAAAATGTCAATGAAGCTCATACTTTTTGGGTGCAGAAGTAATGCACCCAATGAAAAAATGCATTAGGATAATGTTGAAAAAGCAAGGTTAATCTTTCCTGAGGACAAAGAAATCGCTCTTAATATTGAGGTTCTGGTTTTTCAATTGTATCTTCTTAGGGTCACATATCTCCAGTAGGCAAAACCTTCTGAAACCAGTAATGTAAACAAAATACCTTTAGTTCAAGAAATTTGCCCAAGTAAGAAAAAGGATGAGAAGAAGAACACTTTGAATTCTATTCTTCTGAAGTTCATTATACATACTGACTTAAATACAAAGCTTTAATAAAATCAGAATATACTTAAATATAATAGGAGGGTGAAAAACCATAAGGGGATATTCACATTGTAACTTTTAGATACCAAACATTTATTATACTGCAAGCAGAAAAGGTAAAGCTTCTTGGAAGTAACAATTCAGAATGTTTGGGTCTGGATACATTTTTCACAAAGATGAAAGGAATATAAAATTAGTCACCCATAGCTTGAGAGTACAAATGTTGTACTTCATTTGGTATAGTTTTACAACCTGAACTAAATTTTCTCAGAAGCTTTTATTTTAATTCTAACCAGAAGCTTACAATGTTTATTTCATGGCCAGTCCTTTAATTCAAAGCTCAAGCATCAGACAAGAAAAGTGAACAGCATAGAAAAGATACTGGACTGACCCCTGTTAAAGAGTTAAAACAGTTAATTCAGTCCTGTAAGAGAAAGCAAATATGTTAATCTGCTTTTGAAGGAATCTTTGAGGACCAAAGGAGCAGGATGAGTTAACAGCTGGGACACCAGATTGAAAACAGTAAGACTGATCCAAAGAATGCCTTTATGGTTAATAATAATAACAATAATCATATCAAGAAAGACTTCAGTGTGAAGAATGAATTCTCTCAAATGACAGCAATCAGGACTGCGTGAAAAAGTGACTGAAATTGACAACTGTGAATGTGTAGCCCCTCTAACAAGGGGCAGAAACTGCAACTTTGTCTGGAAAACGAGAACTGTTCCTCAGTTGTAGATGCCCTGTACTTGCTGTGAGAACAAATGGAAGAAAAGAGAGTCCAGGAATCTTAGCATTTGTTTGGAGTTTGCCAGACCAGCAGAAAGTTCTCATTATAATTCTAACTAAATTAGTGGATTTGGAACTGGAAAAATATTTATCAGGTAAATTTCTGTTTAGTAAATTCCACTCCTTAATGGGTTTAGAAGGGCATTACTGTCAACATCTTATTTCATTTTAACACACAGTAAGACACAAAAAAAAAGTTGTTAAATTCTGAAGTTATACATCAAGATTTGATTTCCTTTACAAAATATTCTTCCTAAATAAAATTGCATGTGATCAAAAATATTATATGGATACAAACAGCTTTGGTTAGATGTCTTGATAGAATATCATTGCTCAGATCTTACACGTAGGCCTAAATTCATCAAGCTACGAATAAGGAAAAAATGTCAAGAATGAATGAATAAATTAAACTGAAAGTTAGCCCTTTCTTACCAGCAGGAATTATGCCAATCCTTATATTGCACTGGACTAACGATGCTTTGGGATTATTTTGGTCTATGCCAGAGTCCTTCTGCATTCTTCCAATGAGACCATGCATCACTTCACTGAACATGCCGTCCCCACCAACACAAACAACACTGCCAGGAAACACAAATTAGAATGCACACTAACAGTCAATAAACAACACAGCAAGTGTTCTACTTAGGGCATGCACTGGGCACACCAAAAATAGTTGTTCTATTATCTTCCTTCATTTGTACAAGATATAGCAGCCCACAGTCAACTAGGCAATTAACAAAAAGCAAGAAAAAAAAATTCAAGCTCCAAAACTGCAAATGCACCTAGATATATCTGTAACATAAGAAAAAAATGTTGGAATGCAACCTGCAAAAATCTTTATCCTCTACTACTGTGTGCAGACAAACAAATATTAGTGGAAATTCACTATACAAATAAAACACTGAACGGGACTGTACATACAGCTCTTGAAGTACACAAAATGGAAATAGGGTACCTTTACTAAAAAGGGAAAAGTTAACGTTTGCCACTTCAGGCAGAAGTGTAGTTTACACTATTTAATAGGAATATACATTAGATGAAAGCCAAAATCCAGAGAAGTGCCTGCCTGCATCTTCCTTTGAACATGCTCAGATCCCACCAAATTGACAGAAGTCATTTATATCTACATAACCATTCATAATGGGACAGAGTTCTAAATGTTACCAGATGCAAAACTTTGTTTCACAAATTTAATTCAGGTCAGAGCTGGTATAGCAACTGCACAGATCCTGAATATGTTAAAGCTCAGCAGAGAGTCCACAGCCAAGCAAAAACTAGGAAGTAAAAAGACTCTTTTACAGCAGTATACATTTTATGAACAACAATCAAACACACTCAGCAAGCATAAACATTTTTTAACTAAACAAACTAATTCAAATACACTTTAAAGGAACACGTGAGAAATCCAGAGTTACATATGTAGCTCCTAGCACACAAGTCTAGGAATGTGTACTGTTATCTATAGCAATAATTTCCAACTCAAACTAATACTCTCTGATATCATCAATAACAGATATTGCAGAATGAGCAAGACAAATTAATAATCTAATTTTTAAGTATAGATGATTTTAATTTTAGTTATTATTGCATTTTCAGCAGATGGAAAGCTGTCATTTTTTTCCATTAAACAATGGAAACAAAAAACAGTCATTTTTTTCCATTTACAGTGAGTACAGTCTTAAAAACATGAACTCTCCAACTCTAAGTTAAGACCTAGGAGACTGAGAGAGAAGGAATAAAAGGATATTTGTTTTCAATTTTTTTTCTCTTCCAATAGTTTAACTACACTATTCCTGAATTTTAGTCCAATGTTTCTCTGCAGACTCAAAAAAAAATGGGCTAAAGAAACACAAATTTCCATGTCAGTTCAAGGGCAGTGTTGTCTCAGTAGTAGTCTGCTCAAAGCTCCATACAGCCTTGCCTTTAACACTTCCAGGGATGGGGAATCCATGACTTCTCTGGACAGTCTATTCCAGCGCCTCTCCACTCTCACAGCAAGGAGTTTCTTCCTTAAACCTAATCTAAACATTCCCTCATCCAGTTTAAAACTGTTCCCTCTTGTCCTATTGTTCTATGCCCTTGTAAAATGTCCCTCTCCAGCCCTCTTTTAAGTCCCCTTGAGGTACTGAAACTGCTCTAAAGTCTCCCTGGAGCATTCCCTTCTTCAGGCTGAACAAGCTCAGCTCTCCCAACCTGTCTTCATAGGAGAGGTGCTCCAGCCCTTTGATCATCTGTAACAAATAAATACTATATCCAGACTCAGAGGGGACAGTTATATGAATGTCTATACCTATCAAAGGTAAATTTGATAAAAACTTCACATATGCAATAACAGCACAACCAAATTCACAGCAAATATCAGAAGACCAATGTACAAGTCAGACATAAAATGCACATGTGAAGGCCCCTGGTGAAGAATGTCTGAAAGAAGCACCTTAGAGTGATTGTTACTTGTTGGCTTTATTTTACTGGAGGGAGAGCATTTCACTTTTTAAATAGATGACAACAGCAAACAACACCTGCTGCTAGAGGACTTCAGAAGCTAACCCACAAGTAAATTGAGTTTTTAAGAACTACAGTCCCTTCTAATCTCAGCCATTCTATGAACTAACTCAAAAAGCAGGGAAAAAACCCCAACCAGAAACAATTTTTCAAAGGCTTGTGGAACAGACATATGCATAAGAAACCACAGTGTTATGTGTCACTGTTTCCAAACATGGCTATTACCTGCATGATATTGCAGCATGTTCTGATTGATGCACAAAACCCTGCTATGTTGTAACCAAGTGAATATTTTAAGTAACTGTGCTTAAAGAAAAGCTGTTCTATCATTGAGCTATTAGGTGACTACATTCACTGTAAGAAATTACTATAAGGCAAAATAGGAATACCTTATTCCTGTAAGGTAAAATAGGAAGAAAAAACAGGAAACATACATAAGATATTTGAATCAGGTGTCTAAAGTAAAACAATTGAAAAGAAGTAAACCAATTATCATTAAGAATCCTGTATCTACTTGCAGAATTCCATGTATACTTTGCCAAATAGGGAATCTGGAGATGAAATGAAGAAATTCATCACTGAATGAAAGGAAAGCCACACAGCAGAACCAGTCTACAGGGACAGCTGAACATCAATTAGATGCAGGAATCCAAAGAACCTTTTACTCTAGGTGAGGAAAGTGAAACCTGAAGAAACACACATTTATGTGCTTCAACCATTTTTTAAATTTTCACGATAACCACTTAATCTGCTATTTAAAAAGTAGTTTTAATTCAGGAAGTCCTTCCTAACATCACTGTTGACCACAGAAAAAGAGTTGTACATGAGGCACAAAAGTTAGGCTTGGAAAGACAGGCTGCAGATCCCAAGCAAACTGCCACTCAGGCCTAATCCAGGAATAGAAGAATCCTAAGAGTCTAAAAAGATGCAGTGCTCTGGCCTCTATTGGTCATCTTGGAATGTTAGAAAGAAACCAAAAAAAAAAAAAAAAAAACCAAACAAAAAACCCCCCAAAACAAAACAAACAAACAAAAAAACCCAAAGGAAAAAAATTCTACAAGATGAGACTTTGAATCTGCCAAAAGTACTTCAGATACTACCACAATCTGTCACTGCCACTTGCTGTAAAAAACAATTTGCTAGGAGTGGACATGGGCTCATTTGCCTCCCGTTCTGCTCCATATTGAAATTTCGCCAAGCATCAGCACACTTATTTCAAATCACAGATCAAATTAAAAGGAAAAATAACAACTAACTAGGTTTTTCTAGGATCAATGTTTTCCTCCTTTGAACTTCTGAAAAACTAAGAAAAATCACAGCATAAACAAAACTGTTTATTTGAGGGCAAGTAATTTTAAAGCAGGTGAAGTCTGGGAACTCAGCCTATGAATGCCATTTCTTACTAACACTCTTTCCCAACATCATGCCTTTACTCAAAATAGGCAATGTATATAGCAAAGTACCACAGCAAAAGTACTCTGAAAAGACTTAATGTGTTTTCTTTTTGCAATTTACCAGTTTAAATGTACCTGTTAACAGGCACAAAAAAGAATTCTAAAATACTGTACTTATGAGTGCTTATCTGCATACATTTTGATGTTTTTTCAGACATGTAACTTGTTTCATGTCATGGACTGGAAACTGAAATTACCATAGCATTTATTAAAATATTCTGGTTCTACAGCAGACTCAATAATGGAATGTAAGATCACCATTCAGTCAGATCTTCTTTTAAAACAGTAACTTTGAAAAAGAAGAAATGCAAATAAATGCAGCCACGATGTAGGCACTATTGAACAGTCATATACAGCAAGAGGAACCACCTGAAACATTTCTGAACAGTCCATGTTTTTACACACAGGCTGAATGCTACTGGTGCAGTGCTCTGAACTCATGTATATCAAGACCACTAAACATTTCTGGGTAGCTTTTGAGCTATAACAGAATGCTCAACTGAGCAGAATTAATCTAACATTCATCTTTTGAACACAAATCTCATGCAAACATTGTTATACTATGCTCGAATATATTGTGTTGAACAAGTTTACTGAAACAGTTTACTTTTCTGTTATACTCCTAAATGTAGATCTCCTACAAAAAGGAACATGCCTCAGGACTTTCAGCTGTTGCAATAAATGTATTAGTAATGAAAGCTACCCTTTTAAATCAGAGACAGAAACAGACCAATTACGTAATTACTGACTCAAAAATAGTAAAGGCAAGTAAAGTTACTTACCCATCATATTTATAAATATTAACTTCAAATAAGTTGTCCTTAGCATGGTTAGCATGTTCAGTTACTGTGAAGAAATAAACACATTACAATTTATTATTAAAAACTATAATAAAGCTATATATAATATAGAATTATAAAAATAAATTAATTAATAACCATGATTCTATTACTAATGTGACTAGAAAATAGCCTGTCCATAAGATGTGTCTCAAAAGATTTTTGCCAGGGAAAGAATTAAAGGAGACATCCACAGTACATACAGAAAAAATATTTCAGTAAAATTTGCGCAAATGATCAATTAGCTTTAACAGTGAAACTGAAAAAAAGGCAGCATCTTTTACTACGAGCTTAAATATCTCAAGAGCACAAGAAGTTTTATTTTAGTAAGTAGGAAGCCAATAGAAGGCTGCCATTTACACTGTATTTAGAAAACTACTAATGCTACTACTACCTATGCTGTATTTAGATAACATTCTCTACCATTTTCTTTCATTTCCTTAGTGAGAAAAGGTAACTAACAGAAAGAACTTCAGCTACTCAGGACTGTTTTAGAGTTCATACTGTGCATATTAAGAAATTAAAGTACTTATTACTCACTAACAACATCAGTGGATATAGAAGCCAGACTGAAGAGTGGAGCAACTTTCTGTTCATAAATCCTCTTGCCTTGTCTTTTTCCTCCATAGGGATTAATATACACAAGCAGCTGCTTTGGTCTAGACTCTGCAGTAAGGAAAACCATAGTGCACTGCTTTTGTACACAAACCAAAAAATTCATCAAGTCATACAAACCCAAACCTATTAACATCAAAGCAAACACAGCATAATAGACTTGTAACTCTTTAACAAAGAGCTATAAAAGCCTGTTTCATCTGCTCTCTTTATTATACTGGCATCAACAGTATTGAACAAATTGTTAATAAGACAGCAGATGAAATTCAGAATAATTTCTTTTGACTCCCTATCTCACATTCTTACTTGTCATTCTTGCAGTACCTTCCCACTACACAAGATACTCTAATTACATGAGTATTATGGGCATAGAAGACAAAAAGGGCGGCAACAGCAAAGCCACTTGTAAGTGAAGCATACATAAAAATACTTTTACATAAATTTATTTAAACTTTTTTTTTTAATAACATGGTTAAAATCCATTTCCCTTCTGTGATCAAGTCACACTAAGAATGCCTCACAAAACTACATGCTGCACAGCAAGTGCTTGTGCTACAGTGTCAGTTGCCCTAAAATGTTACCCCTTCTCCTCTCCAAAAGCACCTTTGATATTACTACCTCAAATTTGTCCAAACAGTTATGGATTTACACTAGTAGAGTCAATTAAAACAACTATTACACCTCTGTATTAACAGAGATAAAAAACAGTAATGCTTGCTGCACCTGGGAGACCTCCTTTTTCAGGGAGCAGACAAGAACATTAACATACTTCCTCAAATGTCATTCTAGATTATTAGTTTAAAAGGAAAAAATATCAGATTATTACATCAGCACACTTTTACAACAAATCCACCCAAGCTAGACAGACTCAGTGGTTTAAATCTGCCGTACACTCAAAGCACTCTTCTGCCCATCTGAGAAAATATTCCCTTTCCTGAAAGAATTTGTTACCAATAAAATGAACAACTGTATTCAAATGAATTGGCTCAGGCCACATTTCTCACAGGTGTACTGAATGGGTGCACAAACCCCATTGTTTGGAAAAGACAGATGTTCCTTGTGTAATGTATACAAAACAAAAACATTTAGAATGCTTCGACTGCCTGTTCAGAACAGTTTTTCTAAAATACTAATTTTTATTCTATAAGCTTTAAGTATTTGTTTAAGTCCCACTGTAGGTGTATTTGTATCCAACCCCTTCTCCAGCTCTGTATCTCAAATGGGCCTCAGACCTACCCTGTAGAGAGCTCATCCCTAATCCCATCTCCAGCTGTTCCACTCCAGCCTCCCTGGCTGGACCCAATTGCTTTATCTCACCTGGGCTGTAAACTGGACCTGTATCTATCCCCATCCTTGCTCTGCCCAGCCTGCTCAGATACAGTGGGACCCTGGTGAGCAAGGCACTGCCTCTGCTACGATCACCCTTGAGCTCCTTTCTGTTTCTCTGCTCCTGCTGCTTTCTGACATCTATCAATGTATCTTTCAGGAATAACTCCTTCAAAATTACTTTTAGCCTCCCATGAAGTAGATGTCCAAGAGTCTCAGAAATTATTAATGGGAACTCTTACTACATAAGACACATTTTTTTGATGACAGAGTCTTTTATACCCATAAATCTTCCAATTGCTACAGTCCTTGACCTCAAATCTCTAGAGTACCTTAAATCCCTGAGCTTACATCTACCCATTACTTTTTCCAAAGCTACAGTCATTTAAACCCTCTGCTAAGCTTCCAATGTGTCTTTATTTTGTGAAAATAATCTATGTCTGGGTAAAATTATATGACACAAACAGTCCTGACTGATTAAAGCACTCAGTACAACTTAGGGAATACATAAGATAAAGTAGTGATAAGGAAAGACTTCAACTCTTGGCTCCCTCAAATTTTGAGCAAAAGCTGCTCTTAAGAGCTCAAAAAAGCAGATACATCAAAATAACATTGATTGATGTACAAGCCTCCAGAATGATGGTGCAAATGTTCATCGTTTATTCAAACTTACTCTGCATTTCAAGTAGTCCCTTCAGCGCCTGTGTCCACTGATTACATAAGTGCTCATCAACACACCAGAACGTCGCAGCACTGCACCGCCAGCGGTGATTTCGGGCTTTCTTCACATAATGCACTATTGAAATTTAGGAAAAAACAAACAAAAACCAAAACCATTATGAGATGGTTCTGTGAAATGAACAATGCATTTCAGAAAGATCTCCAAAATACTGACCTGTAATTAACCTCCACTACACACTTCTACAAATGACAGAAGCATTCAGAGTATGACCAGCATATTTGTAGAGAGCTCAAATGAAAACATAAATGAAAACACTTGCTAACAAGCAGACATCCAAACAAAGACTTCTTTTAAAAGAAGCCATGTCTCATCAACTAATTATAGACACACTTGTTCAGAAGTTCACTGAGCTTAGCTATTATCTGTAATAAAGTCTGCAAAATCTACATAAAAAGCCACAAGCTTAAGAAGATAAGCCATGCTGACATCAACTCTCATGTAACCAACAGGGTGAATTTATTCTACAAAGCTGAAATTTGAGAAAAAAATATTTTAAGACCTTATACTTACACTTCATATACAGTATCTCAAATCACTCTTACTGGAGAACTAAAGGTGGGGAAAGTACAGCATAAAATTCTGGCATGACATCTTTTCAGCACAGAAGTCATCACCCTTTTCCTAAATCAGACACATATTTCTGGCACTTTGTTTTAAGAATGCAGTCAATAATACAAAGTAACTTTAATGCATACATCCTGATGGTTAGGGCAATTTAAGAACGTTTAGGACTCATTCTTTCACCCTCTCTCGATTTTCTGGTAAAGAAGTAGAAAGCAGGTGTCCTGCAGCAGAGTCATTCAGCAGCAAAAAGACTCCAGGGTGAACACTCAGACATTAGTTTGAACTTCATTAAAAAACAGCCAAACACAGCATGTGATCTTAAAGGAAGAGTTTTATATAAAAGAGTTTTGTATAAAAAAGGATCTTTAAATATAAACCAACAGATTTTTGGTGGGGTTTCTTTTGTTTGTTTTTTGTGGAACTTTTGCTTGGGTTTATTTCAGTTTGGGATTTTGCTGGGGATTTTTTTAAAATTTGTTTGGGGGGGATCTTTTATGGTGTTTTTTTTTTTGGTTGTTGTTTTTGTTTTCTTTGGGTTTTTTTTGTTCTTTAGATGTGGAGTTTTTTTAAACACATCATTTCTGTTAAAAAAACCCCAAAACTCTGACAACTCCTTTTGAGTCTGCCTTAAACTATCTTCACAGAATAGCAAGCACAAGCATCCAGAGACTGATTTGCCTTACCTGTGAAAGCATGTAGCTTTGCCATTTTTTGCCATCTGCCAATGTTACGTTGTTTCTTGTTAAACTCAGTTTCTTCTACAGCAATGATCTCAGAGATTGGTACAAAACAATTTTCTGTATGAACACAAGATCTTACAGGTTAGAACCTTCAAACATCACCTGAATGATTATTTCTATACCTAATATGACACAGACATATGATTAGAGCAGTTGCTCAATAAGCACAGCCAAGAGCATAACTAGAAATTTTCTGAATATTTTCAATTTTCTTTTGTCTTTAGTCAAAGCACATAATCCATGACCACCCACCAACTACCTGAAATGGTATTTTAAATGCCTATGATTTCTCAGAAAATAAGGTATTTCATGTATAAAAATATTTTTGCATGAAGCCAAAATCCAGCAACATTGATTTCAGAGTAATCAAACTGCCCCTTCTATGAGGCCTAGTCCAGATACTTCACAGTGAACAGCACAAGCTATTTCAAAGAATGTGCAAATAAATCTAGTGCACAGACTACAAAGGGTATTTGTTATTCTCAAGTAAGTATTTGTCTTATGAAAGAAGGGCATTCATATGAATTCTTAAGATTTTAAATCCCACCAAGCTTTTAAAGTTTAGTATCTCTTAAGAAGAGAATTCTAGATGTTATGTTTATGTACTGTGAAATATTTTCTCGCATCAACTTCAAACCTGTTTTTCAGAATTAACGGCCTCTTATTCTCAGACTATGAAATAATTTCCTCCAACCTCATTCTCTTTTCTCCTATAGTTCCTAAACGTCATCTCAGACTTCTTAACTCCTGCCAAATTAGAGATTTTTGTCTCATTTCCATTACTGATTTCAACACTGTTCTGTTGTTACTTCATCTCAAAAAAGTGAAACTTCAAATGCATGCCTTGTATTTATGTACAAGCAAGTCCTCTCTGTATGCATATGCCTGTATAAAAGATTTATATTATTATAATAATATAGTCTTATGTAAGTAATCTCTTATAGAATAAGAATTATAATATACTTGCTTCTCTCACATGTACAAAGGGAGTGATACCAAGATATTCGACACATAAAATACAGACAATAATACCATTGTTACCAGGGTTTATTCTACATTTCATTTTCCTCACTATCTTGCAGCAGTACAGTGCAAGTGGTGAGGAATGTAAAATAACTGAAAAGTTTCCCTGACCTCTTCGCAGTGATTATTGCAATTCATTTGCCACTAATTCACTTTGATTATTTTTTCCCATCCTATTTAATTGGTTTAGTCAAAAGAGTGTTTACATATCATCATATGTATTGACAATTTGTGGACTACTCACTCAAGGGGTTTTGGTATTTGACGTGATTTGTGCCCATTTTGTAATTTTATCTTCCTTGAATTTTTTAGCATGATTCAAAAGAAATGTAGCCTTCAAACTTTACTTTGAGATCATTTAGGAATCTGGCTGTTTTTCACAGCTTATAATAATTATATTTACTATACTCAAGGCACAATGGGAAGTGCAGCAATCACATAATGTTGTTATAAAGATCCAAGAGCAGAGATAAACTCTGAGATGTATGATACTATATGTATTTACTGTATATACACACCTGCAAGACTATATCTAGTACTGGACAGTAACAGTTATTTGGTCTTCCTAATAGATACAAGATCTGCTAATATGATTAACCTATACATTTATCCAAGGAAAAAGAAATACAGGACAGAGATGGAACAATAAAGGAAAGGAAGTACATTCTTCAATCTTTCTTTTCCAAAACTGCTTTTAATTATTTTTCTACTGGCTCTGCCACTGATCCATATGTCAAAATATGAAAGAAAGCTTGTTGCATCTATGAAGATTGCATTTAAATGGTAATTTGTTTTGTTACTCCTCAAAGATATGCTATAAAACTTAGAAACTATATATAGATCAAAATTTAAATGACAGTGCTCTAAATAACATTTTTGGAAATAGTTGTACATAGTGCATACTTATTAGTATGTATGCTGGGGGCAGCAAGTGAAGTAATTATTTTATTAGGTATTTTTTATATAATAAAGCTGTTCAACTGAACAGATAGCAAATCGATTTTGAAGTACTTCCAAATCTGTATCACTGAAAGCATTTCTTTGGAGTATATACTTCAGCACACATTACACAGCGTCTATTAACCTTGAAACTACTTATAAGCTCTCCTAATTCAGTGTTCCCCCTCTGATAGCTGCATGACTGTTTTGATTTTCCAGCAAATCTCTTCAGAGACGTGGCAAAAAAACCCAAAAAGTAAATATTTTTAATTTATATTTTTTTTATCTTATAGCACTGGAGTTACAAATCTGAAAAACAAATTCCTGAAAAATGGAAAGGCAAAAAAACCAAAGGAACAAAAGTGAAGAAGAGATCCCACTCTCCATCTGTAAACCTTTGGCTTTGGTGAAAGTCTGGCGAGTTTCTGTTCTGGCCATACCAGCTCTGCCAATTATACCCCTCAGTACTACATAGCACCATAAAAGCACCAAGCAACCCCACTGTCCTGACAGCACACTCCAATCTTAAGCAGTCAAAAATCACACACTACTGAACCCAGTAACTGCAGATGGCCAGAAAGATGCAGAGCTGTCTCAAATAACATGTGTATTCAGAACATTCCCTACTGCTTGTAACAACAAATTCCAATGTGCTTGAATAGAACTCAAGAATTTTTATCAGGCCAAATATTTCTTATCACTATTTGACTTAGTGCTACACAGAATATTGTTTCATCTCATAGCAAACCAACTACTTAGTCCCACCCCGCCCCCTTTTCCCCAAAAGGAGGAAGCTTTCAATGTGAAGCAGAGACCTTCAGTGTGAGTACAATAGTCCAGTTCCTAAGAATACAATGCCCTCATGTGCCATTTAGTCACCAAAACCTGCCCCATAAAATATAGTACTAACCCAGCCTCTCTTGAAGCTTCACGTATTATATAGCTTCACTAATTATAGTCCTTTCCCACAGCTACTTTTGTAGCATTTACCCTATTATCAAGTAGCATGAGACATTTATTTCACTGACATAGCATAAAGGTGTTCACTCAAAGCTCTTCACCTTTATGTATTTCTCCCAAAACATGGAAAATCTTATTGCCACATTAACAAAACAAACACACACACACAAAAAAGTTACTTACACCAGTACTACAAGATGAACATTAATGAAAAAAGGTTGAAATATGGACTCAGACAATATCAAACAAAGAACTTTACTTGGCTCAGTCCAATCTATTAAACCAAGCAGCACACAACAGCTTCTAGACAAAATTTTCAGCATGGTAAATGGTTAGCATATTAGAGACAGAGAGCTGACCATCCACAGAAGGTGGATGAAAGGGTATGGCAGAAAAAGGAGTAAAAAGTTAAAAAGCCAAACAAAATACACAGTAAACAGGTGACAGTCTTCTCAGCACTCTGGCTGTGCCAGTCATTACTCATTCTGGGTCACAGTGCTCTTAATCTTAACACTCTTCCTAAAAGCAAACTGATAAATCAGCGCAACGCTGGATTAGATACACACTTCTTTTCCCACATTAAGCAAGTGGGAGAGGGGAAAAAAACCACCCCACAGAAATAAAACCAAGGTAGGCACATTAGCAGTGGGCTTTCTTGGTGCAAAATGCAGCCAGCAATTGGGAAGTGTGTTTTTCTGCGTTAAGAAAAGATTTTTGGTGCGTCATGGCTGTCTGCCACTCCCACAGAACACTTCCTGGGTTTATAAGCACTCACTCAGAACTCCAGTCAGACTTGTTCATTCATCACTGCCAGCTACAAACAGCTACAAGTTTGGCTACAGACCAAACTTACCCCTCACAAATGTTTCAGCTCAAGGCAACCTAGACCCATGCACAAGCACAAATATGTTGCTGATCACAGCATTTGGTTTATTCTTAAAACTTAGCTGAGACCCACGGATGCAGCAGCATTTAGAATTTATTTAAACTATTAGCATATTCTCATGACTTAAAAATATCAACAAGGAAAAGGCTGGGATATAGGTTTAAAGAAAAAGTGTATTTTCACTTTTTCTTTAAAAAAAAAAAAAATATTGCTGTTAGAGCTCACATGAAGGGTCAAGCTTCCAGGTTTAAGATTTGCTTCACCTAAAAGCAAGGGAACAGGATACTTTCTATCAGAAGGTACATGGTATTATACCAATCATGCACTATAGAAAGCTGTGTTTAATAAACACTAGAATAAGAGAAGGTAGGATATTGAGCAGAATTACTGACAATTCACATCTTAAAGGAGGGGGAAGAAAAAAGGTATCACAACTGATTTAAATCCTGTGGAGGAGTCACAAACATCCAAAGATCATGATTCCACCATGCACAGCCATGTATAAGGAAATTTCCTTCTTTTATTTTAAAGTAAATCTTCAAGTACTTGGTAAGCCAAGAGACCAGTTTCTACTGTGATCACACACTAATTCACATCACACGAATCTGAATCAAAGCACAGCAATTTGAACTTGGGTCAACTTGAATATTTAAATCATACTATTGAATGTCTTCCCACTGCTTCTTCTGCATTTCCAAATATAATCTTTCCTGCTCAACTATGAATATTTCAACAATAAAGTAGAGAGTAAGATGCACTTATTTACCTTAAGGGGGGGGAAACAACACAGCAAAAAGGTGTATGCTAAAGAACGTGCATTGTTTAATGGAGTGTATTTGAATAATGTATCTCCCAGAAAACAACACATTCCAAAGAGGCAATGCCTGCTGCAGCAACTGCTCCCCACATCCTACCTGTGTAAGGAGTTGTGGCATTGCTTACAGAGAAACATGGTTCACATTTCTGCACACGCCCACCCGCTGCCAGATGGGAATGACTGATGACAAATGATCCCGACTAAGGATGTGCCAACACTCGGCAAGCACCAGGTTCTGGACAGACCTTGCTGCCGAGCTGGCCCATCCTCTGCTAAGTACCCTGTTTATCAAGCTGAGCTTTCTTTAGAATCCACCAGAATGACAGCACTGCTGTGAATGCTAGTACTGAAGGCTTCCTCAGGTGGTTGTTTTGGAAAGGACATATGGAAGAGAATTCTGAAATACAAAGGCTAAAAGAAAGCACACATTGTAAGTGAATGCATAGAGCTGAGGGTCTAGTTTGGTCATTCTCTTCATGTTTTACTTTAGCAAAAAAAGAAAAAAATCCTAGAAAAATGACAGGAGAATCTCATTCTGCATTTGTAATGCTTTTAGTACCAGGCACAATAAAACCTTAGCCAATGCTTCTGAAATACCTCTAAGTATATATGTACAATATACACTCTGCTATGAATTTGTTACAAAAAGTTTTATCATGTGTTACTTGAGAAAAACCTGACTGTGCCATCAACATGAGGGAAATAATAAAATAATTTAGCTGACCAGCTTTGCATATGCTATTTATGATTCATGACTGAATCTCATGGAAAAATGTAACAAGGTTGAAAAATATAGCTCATCAGAAAAATTTAAGATGAAGGCATCCCTAGGGAAAAAAAAATGCATAGCTGAAAGCAACAGAGAAACATATGAAAATACAGGTCAAAGCTTTTCATGTAAGTTCAAACATGTCTAACCATCAAAGAACAGGAAACAGGAACCTGATTACGCTGAAGAGAGAACTTGAAAGTATGATGTTGTTAAACAAAGTCTAACAGCAGGAAATTGTATTTCAGAATTTAAAAATATACCATGACTTGAACAAACATTTGATGTTTTTGTTGTTGCTGGTATCTTCCAAATAACAGCTTTAAAAAGAATTGTCCTGAATTAATACTTCTGCATTTTGACAGAATAGGATTTAAATACATACACACACACACACATATATATATAGATGTATGCATATAAATATCACTGTACAGAGATGAGAAAACAGAAGAATCTCCCCATACTCTCTAAAACTACATCTACTTTCCTGGACAACAAGACAAAGTCTGTGTTGTTTCCTATCTGTTTCTGATTTTAGATGCAACAGGGAAAGGTAAACATTTTAACACTTCTATAATACACCTAGCTATAGCTCTAGTTCTGCACATGTCAGGGTCTGAAAACCTTTAAAAAACATATACCAAACAATTTTCATTTATACCAAAATTCAAGACAGTAATAAATGCTCTGAAAATAAGCAGCCTGAGTTTCTACAGTTTAAAGACAACTGGTTCACTGTAATAGCTACCTACTAAACAAGAAATATAGCACTTTTATACTCCATAATTTAGTCTGTATTTAGACACAATGTAGTCATGTAGTCAAAGGCTAAATGGTAGAAAGATACCAATCTTGGTCAAGCAACTCTTCTGAAATTATAGGCTTCTAACTAACCACCCTCCATATTATTAAGTTTATTTATATATTGTCATGTATGCTGCTCATATTTCCAAAATAATTGTAGAGAGCACAATGAATCATCATTGGTCTTAAAAAGAGCTTGGAGACACCAGGGCAGCAATAATACAAAACTGTGATGAAATTAAAGCTCAAATGCAGGGAACACATGAATTAATTAGTGTGTTGAGAAGGTACATTATTGAGCACTACATTAAGCCCATTGTATTGAGCCCTACATAAATTATACCTGTGCCTCCAGAACACTTAGGCATTTCTTTTTCTTCTCTTTTCCCTTGTCATTTCACATGATGTTTTCCAAAATATTGTGAATAGCTGTGCTACAAGACAGTGGCTGCAGTCTAACCACACTTGCCACCACAGCATCTCCAGCTGGGTACTACTCCAGAAACTGCCTCATCAGTAACTCATACTTAACTCTAATTTACTGTGTCCCACTCTCCTTCCACCACTCCCAGAATTCTGACATTGGGAACATGCTTCAGGGCAGGTGCATACACTGTTTGGTCTACCAGGAGCAAGTCAAGAAAACTTACAACTTAAAAAGTAGTAAGAATTCACAACTGCAAGCAGCTGTAAACTTTAGAGTGCTCATGAGAGAGCTAGCGAGAATCTATGGCACTCGTGCTTGGTCTAAAGGAATTCATCAGACAGGAGAATGGCACCCCCCTTGAACTTGCTCTAGCCAACACAACAGTCTGTGACTGTTGTGATGTGACTTTAGAGACAATAGTGACTTTGCAAAGGCATTTTTAGAAGGATTTTACACAATTCCACCAAATTATCTCCAAAGTAAGAGCTAGGTTACCTAGTGGGAGCAATTATCCTGCAAGGCCTAAAAACTTTCTATTTTAAATTTAAGATCCAGCTACCTTTATCTAGACTAATTTTATAACATTTTGAAAAGTATAAAGCCTATTTTTCACAACAATGTTTCAAGTTCAGCAGAATCAAAGAATCAATTTGTCCTTAAAGTCTAAAGTTCCTTTAACTGAGAAAAGTTCAGGAATTTTTCATTACTTTTTTCATCAGTATTATTAGATTATGTCAAACTACTTGCACAATAGCAAGGGAAGGATAACAAACTCTATTTTTGTATTATGAATAAGAGGGGTTGTACTTAAAACATAACCAAATCTCAGTTATGTAAACTGTCGCACCAAATTCTTACAATTCTTGAGTTCTCTTTCTCCTTTTTCCCTCACCTTCTTGAAAATAGCCTCAGGCCAATAAGATAATACGATAAAATCTGAAAAATACTTAACGAAGGTACATTATAAGAATAGAAGAACTATTTAACTATTTAAGTTTGGGGACTTGCCAGGGATTAGAAACATCTATATTCAAACCTTTCTCAGATAAAGCTTCTAGTCAGCCTTTCTATTATTAGTGTCTGTCTCAGATCCTGCAACCTCTAAAATGGAGATGACAGCAGTTTTCAACTCTAGAGCAGCTGCTGTGAAAAAAAGGACATTACACATTTTCAAACGTTCCCATGCCATGTTAATAAGGCTACATTAACAATGGGAATAATTACTATATAAAACCACTGAAGTCGAAGACCCTGAAAAAATACCTCTCAAAAGTACAGTAGAAAGTTTGATATGCAAACATCCTCACAAGTTAATCTGATTTTTTTTTCAGGTATTTTCATCAGTGACTTCTCAGACTGGCAGTTTTGTCCATTTACACTATGCTAACTGCACAAAAGGGCAACTGTAGAAATCACTGTTGCCACACTGCAAACTGGTATCCTGTATTAAATATTTCCAAACCAGAAAATCTCAGAAGTTAAACTTTCTTTGTAAAATTTCCACTAAGCCCCTGAGAAAGCTGAGTTTTTTTAAAAGCTCAAAAAAACCCCAACCCAAACAACAAAAGTAGTCATTGCCTGAGACACTGCCTCAGCATGAAAGTGTTTTTAACCAAAAGTCTTGTTGTAACTAAAAGAACCAAAACTGCTTCTAAGATTTTGTAAGTCTCTTATGTACTGCTATGATTACTTTAAATACATTACAAACTACGCGCTTCTCCGTACTCGCGGCGCCAACAAACAAGGGGGTTCAGCCGAACAAATCTGTGTTGTGCCCGGCCAGCTGCGGGGACAGGTGTGTGTGTCCCCGGTGCCATCAGCGGCACGCTGGGCACGGATGCTGGCCCGGGCTGCTCCGCGACACGCGGGACGCGCTGCGCTCGCTCGCAGGGGCTGCGGCTCAGCGAGAGCAGCTCTCGGCTTTGTTTGGGAAGGCACAGCCCGATCAGCGCCCAGCACAGCCGGGGCTGCCGAGCACGGTCCCGCCTGCATCTCCCCGCTCCGAGCACCCTGTCTGGCCCCGCGTAGGACCGGGCCACCCTCCTGTCGGACTCTGAACCCGGAGGCGCCGCACAGGCGCCCGAGGGCAGGAAGCGCTCACGCCGGCGGAGCTCTCCGGATGCTCAGCGAGCCCCGGGCGCGGAGACTCCGCCGCGGGCGCCGGGGCAGCGCTGGCCGCAGGCCGCCCCCGCCGAGACCCGCGCCGCGGCAGGGGGGACGCCGCGGACGCCCTTCCTTCCCCCGCCGCCGAGAGCAGGCGCCTCCCGGGCGGCCCCGGCCCGCCCCAGGCCGCGGCAGGTGCGCCCCGGCCCCCGCCCGCCCCACTCACCGCCGGCGCGGCGCGGCGGGCGGGGGTCGCGCCAGGCCAGCCGCCCCCGCTCCTCGTCTAAGGTGACCTCCCAGGAGCGCCGCCCCAGCCCCAGCGAGGACACGAGCCGGGGCCGGCGGCCGCCGGGGAGCCGCTCCATGGCCGCCGAGAGCCCGGCCCGCCGCAGCCGCTACCGCATGGCCCGGCGGAGCGGGCGGGCGCCGCGGGGCGAGCCCAGCAGCTGCTAACGGCGCCCCCGGCCCGCCGCTACCCCGGCTGGCCCGAGCGGGGCGGGCCCGGCGTCAGCGCTACGCCAGCGCCGCGGGGCGGGGCCGCGGCTCCCGGATCGGGGCCGGGGCCGGGGCCGTGGGGACAGCGGGGACGCCTTGTCTTCTCGGCCCGCTGGAGAGGGACACGTGCCCTACGGCCCTGCAGCCCACCCCAAGCCCCCAGCTCCGGGCAGAGACACCAGGGCTGACACCCCAGTGTACGGGCTTGGATTGCTTTCGTGGGGTTTTTTGCGGGGCGACGAAGCACCCATGTCAGTGAGGGTGGTCTCTTCCCTCTTTCCCTTTAGACAGTGGACGTGCAATGAGTGCATACAAATGTCTGGTGATGCAAATCTCTCCATCTAACTTCATTTCCCTTTACATAACAACGTTTTGGGTTTGCCTTAAATATAGGGAGAGTAATTCACTATAATTGAGCTCTTAATTCTTTGCTGCCTTCCCCCCTTGGTGTTGCTGAAGTGTATAACCATCAGCATCCTACCAAAATACAGGCCAGACAGAGCAGCAACCAGCCTTCTTCCAAATCTGAGTGCTTCCTACAGAGTTTAGTAGAAAACATCTCTGGTCTTGTTCTTACCTGGGTCCAGCCCCAGGGCCAGCACTCCAACTGCCTTTGCTCAGGCTGAAAAAGCTTTTACACTTCAGCTCTGCTCTGAACCTTATATATGCATATTTCACTCACATTTTACTAGAGGGAATGACTTTACACATTTGCATGGGGGAATATACCAAGTAGGAATAACTTTAAATTGAAAGAGGGTAAGTTTAGATTAGATATTAGGAAGAAATTCCTTACTGTGGAGGTGGTGAGACATTGTAACAGGTTGCCCAGAGAAGCTGTGCATGCCTGGTTCCTGAAAGTGTTCAAGGCCATGTTGGATGGGGCTCTGAATAAGCCCATCTAGTGAAAGGTGTCCCTGCCCATGGCAGGGGGGTTGGAAATAGGTGATCTTTAATGTCCCTATTCCAACCTATTCCATTCTGTGATTCTGTGATTTCATCTTCTGAAAACAAATGAGCTAGGCACCGTCATCTAAGTTACATGTTGAAGATAGTCTTCCTGTACAACAAATACTAATTGTCATCTATCTCAGTCATTCCAGTAGTCTTTCCTCTGGCCTTAAAAGACATGATATTACCTTTATTGGTGAACAAACCTAGGTATGCCACACTTCCACAGTTTCGAGGAGTACTTTGTCATTGTTTTGTTCTTTACATTTTTAATCTGTCCCTCCACAAACACCTGTAAAACTCTTTATACTAAGAGTTAAAGTTTGTTGCAAAAATCCATTGTGAACAATAGTCTGCCAAGTGCAGTTCTGAGCAGTCATTAATATCTCACAGGTTCCTTGTATTTTGCCACCTATGTCATCTCTTATCATCCATCTTGCTCTTGGGTGGTGTAGTGGGTTGACCCTGTTTGGATACCAGGCATCCACAAAAGCCTATTGCTCCCCTCTGTAGCTGGAGAGGGAGAGAAAATGTAACAAAGTGTTCATGATTGAGAGAAGGACAGAGAGAGATCACTCACCAAACACTGTCACAGGCAAAACACACTCAAATTAGAGTTAATAATTGAATTTATTACTAAGAAAATTAGAGCAGGATAATGTGAAATAAAGTAAGACCTTAAAAACACCTTCCTCCACCCCTCCCTCCTTCCCAGCTGTACCCCCTTCCCCTGCAGAGGCAGGGAAATGGGGCATGGGGCTCACTCAGTCCATCACACATTGCTTCTGCCACTGCAGGGAGAGTCTTTCCCCTCCTCCAACAAGGGCTCCCTCCCACAGGAAGCTTTTGTTGTTGAGATGGTCCAAGATTGAATGGATCACTAATACAAAGCTGTTGTCTTAAAAATATTACAAAGGGGTACTTATTTATCATTTCTCCAATGGGCAAAGTAGATCTAATCTTTTATAGCCTACAGTCACCAAAATCAATATTCTTGCACTGTGATCCATGTTAGCTGATGAAGTAAAAAGTTCATTCCTTTTACCATTCCTGCCTATGATGGTTTCCTTTTATTCTTATTAATTTGAAAAATCCTTTTCCTTACTTAAGGCTGAAGTCTTGAACTGTAAAATACAGAACTGATAAAATATTCTCTGGTTTGTTAGAAGCCTACTAAAGTGTACTAACGCCACTAGCAGGAATAGCATCCACATTTCTTACTTGCTTAGATTAGAAAAAGCCACTTCTTTCTTCCTTGCACACTGTTTTAGTGTTTTGTTCACAGAATCACAGAATGGTTAAGATTGGAAGAGATGACAGTGGTCATTGGGTTCAACCTTCCTACTCACTCAGGGCCATCCCGGAGCACATTGCATAGAATTGCACCAAAATAGTTCTTGAAAACCTCTGGTGAGGGAAGCTCTCTGGGCAACCTGTTCCAGTCCATGGTCAGCTTGACAGTAAAGAAGTTCTTCCTCATGTTCAGGTGGAACTTCCTCTGCATCGGTTTCTGCCTGTTGCCTCTTGTCCCATTGCTTGGCATTACTGAGCAGAGCCTGCCTCCATCTTCTTGACACCCACCCTTCAGATACTTATATACATTGATGAGGTCTGCTCTTATTCTTGTCTTCTCAAGACTGAAAAGGCCCCTCTTCCTCAGCCTTTCCTCATAAGAGAGATTCTCCAGGCCCTTAATCATCTTTGCTGCCCTCCACTTGGCCTGCTCCAGGAGCAGCATGTCTGTCTTGCGTTGAGGAGCCCAAGATTTGGGATACTCCATGCTGAATGTCTTATGTCTTGCAGGAATTCTTACCTTTGCTTTGTTGGGTCTGCTCTGGTACTCTCTGGTAGATCCCTGAATATCAACATGTGCATCTGTCTCTAAAAAGTAAAGGTCAAATTTGAGCCAACATATTTTTATTTTCAGTCAGTTTTAGTACTTTATGTTTTTCTTCCCTGGTTGTAACAGGGAAATAATTTCTAAAGGACGACTGATTTAGTAGACTAAAGCACACACATCAATTATGCTTTACTACTTATTACCTAAGCCTGTAATTACCACTGAGGGGACATTACTGTGGATGCAGTGATGCCAGTAAATTGCAGGATTTATTGCCCTGGTGGTAAAGATGTCCCATCACAGGGCTACACCCTGAGAAATGGCATAGTTGTAAAAACACCTCACTTTATTCACAGGTCTAGAGAGGCCACAGGAAAGGTTGCAATTGTAGTTAACTTGGGAACAATAATACATTATGTAATGAGTACAATTCACACTGTCAAATGGGAAGAATGCAGGAAGGTAACACAACTCACCAAGTTTATTGCTATGATCCATTTACTACCTATCTAGAAAACAGCACAGTGTTTAAAGCCAATTTTCTCTCCTCAATGTCTGAGTTTAGAGTAGGTCATTCATCTCAAATGACACCAAGTTAAGTGGTGCAGCTGTTACTCTTGGGGGAAGGGATGCCATCCAGAGGGATCTTGACAGCCTTGCAAACCTCAGTAAGTTTGACATGGGAAGGTGCAAGGTCCCACACCTGGGTGAGGGTAATCACCAGTATCAGTACAGGATGAGGGATGAAGGCATTGGGAACAGCCCTGAGGAGAAGGATTTGGGGACACTGGTGGATGAAAAATTGAACATGACCCGGCAATGTGTTCTTGCAGCCCAGAATGCCAAGTGTATCCTGGGCTAAATCAAAAGAGGTGTGGCCAGCCTGCCTCACCCTGAGAAACATTTCTCCTTCTCCCCCTTTACTCTGCTCTTGTGAGACCCACCTGGAGTGGTGAGACACTGGAACAGGTTGCTCAGAGAAGTTGGGGATGACCCATCCCTAGAAGTGTTTGAGGCCAAGTTGGATGGGGCTTTGAGCAGCCTGGTGTGGTGGAAAGTGTCCCTCCCATAGCAGGAAATCATTCTATGATTCTGAGATCTCTATAAAAAGTACTTAACTCTAGCAACTCTGTTATACTGAACAGGATCATTACATGATAATGCAGGCAGTCAATTAAGGAACTCTTCTAAGCAGGTACATCTATTTAATCAACAGCAGCAGAGACATATTCTTCAGCATGACCTGCATTACCAACGTATTGATTTAAATAATTATAAAGTCCAGCTATCCCTCTTCTAAATCTCTTGCATGTGTACTTCTTCATTAGGATCCTGTGAGTAATTTATTTTCCATAGTGAAAATCAATCATGTATTGTTTTGGCAGAGGTAGAAAGTACTGTGTATCCAATCTTATCTGAGAGCATGAGTCTAGAGTGGAAAAGATCCTTAACTACAGTGAAAGCTGGATAATGCTCACATAAATATGCTGAAGAACATAAATATGCTGAAGAATCATATTCCACCATAACTGGCCACTCTACTTAGTTAGGTGTTGGAATTCTAAAGGGAATCACAGATTTGTAGCAGGAGCTCTGAAAAGCACAGCTGGTCACAGACATGTAAGGGAGCCCTTTAGCTGCTATGCCCAGTGCATCCAGGGAGATGGTAGCAGGCTCAAGGTCTCCTCCGTGTCCCAAGGAATGTCTGCAATTATGCTCAGTCCTGCTGAGGGAAGAGAAGGAAGTCCAACATCAGTGAAGTTGTTCCTAATATTGTTCCTTGAATATGTATGTGAGAGTCAGCTGTGGTCTTGTCCAAATGACAACAAGTGCAGAAGTGAAACTTTAATCTCATTGCTCAAGAATTTAAAACTGAAACCAAAATCAGTAAGGGTTTTGCTTTTTCTTTCTTTTTCTTTTTTTTTTTTTTTTTTTTTTTTTTTACTGCCCACAAGTAACTATGAAATATTTCTTTTCTCCCAAAGAAAAATACCCCAAGAAAGTTTTTAAAAGGATGCTTGGGAGTCATAAAAATTTTTTATCTCAGTTCATGTCATGCAACTTGATGTACTTACACATAAATCAAATTCTGTTCTCAATTATACACATAAGTCACATTAGAACAGTGTAAATACACCAAGAGATCAAATTTGGCAATTGAAATACTTTTGGAAAATGAAAACTAGCTGACAAAGATAATATAACAGAGGAAAATAAATAATTTTAAATATCAAAATCCTGACTAATATTCTAATTCCTTTTCTACTTATCAGCAAACAAAGACTAAAGCATGAGTTCTGCATTTCTGCTGATGGAAAGAATGACATCACCTTCTCTAGAAAAATACCTGAGCTATTTTAAAGCTCTTCCACACTTTTATCATAAAAGTTTAAATTGCATTTATTGTTGGAAAGGATCTGAAAAAAAAAGGAAAGAGTAATTTTAAAGGCTTATTAAAAAGGATGATTGCAGCCCTTTATTCACTTGAGCCAAAAGGTAATTGAGAGAAAGTTGTTGATATACAGCAGGATGTGGGAAGAGATCCAGAAGGTACTTTGTTTTTTTATGAAGGGAAATGTTACATGCTGTTCCTGAACCATGGAAATTTACAGAATCCTTCTTTTCTTCCAAAGCTCCAACCTCCCTGTATATTCTCGGCAAAAACTGCCTATCTGTGAAAAATACTAATTATTTGTTTCAAGCTGCTGTAGCTGTAGCTCCCACCTACAGATATACACAGAAATATTGATTTGTTATTCTTTGTTAAGTCCCTTATTTCTATTTTAATTATTAGTCTCAACCAAAGTCCCAGAGGAGATGTAAGACCCCCGCCTCCCCCTCAACTAACTGCATCCTTTTAAAATGGATGAAATGTAAAGGTCCCTGTCTGCCAGAATGATGATGTTCTTTGGCAGTGCCAGCCCAGCCTTCCAGTACCTGGAGGAGTCCTACAAGAAGGCTGGGGAGGGACTTTTTACAGTGGTATGGAGTGATATGACAATGGGGAATGGTTTTAAACTGAAAAATGGTAGGTTTAGCTTGGATACTAGGAAGAAATTCTCTGCTGTGAGGGTGGTGAGGCACACAGCTCAAGAGTTCCCACAGCTCCTCTGGCACGGGCTGCCCAGAGGAGCTGTGGATGTCCCTTCCCTGGAAGTGTTCAAGGCCAGGCTGGATGGGGCCCTGAGCAACCTGGTCTAGTGAAAGGTGTCCCTGCCCAAGGCAGGGGGGGTGGAATGAGACATTTGAGGTCCCTTCTAACCCAAATCACTCTCTGGTTCTGCCAGTCCATGTAGAAAGTGCTGGTGACATCAGAAAGTTTCAGTCTTCTGTCCAGCCCTCAACTGTATAATAAGTCTATTTTTCTCTACAAGGTGTGCTTCCAGTCCCTCAAAACCAGGCCCATGCAGACCTTGCCTGGAGCATGTCCAGGTGCTTTTTAACAGAAAAAACTGCTGCATGTGTAGAGAGCAGCTATAACTCTGGCAGGAAGATAATTTTTTATAGTTCTGATATTGAAGTATTAAAACTATGTATCATGTTCAATAGCAACCTCCCTTGTATGTACTAACTTTTATACATTCTGAGTATAAGAACAGTAGGATTTTTTTATGGTTTGTAACTGCCTAAAGGGTTTTTTACACTATTACAGGGCATGTGTGTGCCACCAGCATGACACAATTGACAAATTTCCAGTGCAGGCTCCAATCTATGCAATAAAAGAGCTTCAGGATGAAAGTATTGTTAACATAAACATTCCTACCATCACCGAGGCAATAATTTTTTCTCCCAACTCATTTTTAGACCTCTAAGTGGAGCCATCTTAACTGGATCTTTTATTCCCAGAGTACTTCTCTAATTGCTTTGTTTCAGCAGGCAGGGCTCTAATCCATATCAGGGCTCTTCTACCCTGCACCAGGCAGCATGGCCTCCATAAACGAAAAATAAAGGAAACTTATTCTTACACTTAAGATGGAGAGACAATTTATTTTTATGCTGCTTTTAGAAGAACACACTGTAAAACTACTAATCAACACTGCAAGTAAAATAATAGGAAAGCACAGGGGAGAAAAAAAAAATCACACAGACTGTGGAGGCAATAGAAACAGCCCCTTTCCAAAGAGAATATAAACCAAAGCAGTTTCTGTTTCTCTGAAGCAGAAAAGAAAAATCTGGGGAGTATATTTATAAGACTTAAAATAACCAATTAGTGAAATATTTTAAAAATAAAGCAATCTCACAATGAAAAATATTATTTACTTCCTTCAGTTCTGGATAGCCTCATTAACAACACAGGTACTAAATAGAAATACAGATAATCAGATTATCAACACTAGCAAATAAGCACTGCCCCATTATTTATTGTGACACTTCAGACCAAATATTACCTAAGATATACTTAGTTGGACTAATTAGTCTAGCAGATAAAACCAGATAAAGTACCTAGTACTTAGGCAACCACAGAAGCATCTCTGTAGGCATCACCCATGATCTTACTATAATAATATATAAATACTATATAAATGCCAATGATCATCTTACTATAATTTAAAAAAAATATAAAAAACATATGAACAGCAATGTCATCCATGACAGTCAAATCAATTATTCATTTCCAACTATCAGTGGAAACATCTGTAGCCTCCCAATGTTAATAAATCAAAAAAATATAACAAAGACATCAGAATGTTTATGCAAATAATCTACATTCTTAAAAATGTTCTTGATTCTGTATAGCTGCCAGGATTACAAATCAACCTGATACAGACTGAATCAGATGAAACATAAGCCTAATTCATATTATTATGTTAAATAATTTTCCTTTTTTTCCTTATCATCAAGGAAATGACACTGATGTATCATTTCTGACTAAAGCTGTAATCATTCCTGTGAACATAGGTAGTCTGAGCTCACTCAGGAGCTAGTGAAATGCCTAATGACCAGTTACCAAAAAATCCTCCTACTTCCTATTTGACATTTGGAAGGTTCTTCAACACTTTCATCTATTTTTCTCCTTTTGAAACTATCACCAATCAAATATACTATGAAACACAAACATTTAAACCAGCCTTCTTGGAAGACATTTTGACAGATATTCACAGGCTCATGTGTCTTTCATTATGTCTACATGACTGTGAATAATTGGTTAAAGATGGATCTTGAATTCCATCTTACAGGAGTAAGAGAGGTTCTAAGACACAGACACTATTTACAAGACAGCAGAGTTACTATATGAGGAGGAAGGATGCTCAGAAGGGCAAAGACATTTACCTAAACTAAAAATATTTGATGGATTAAACTCTTTCTTGTGAATACTGTCATTTTTAAATTGAATAGTTATAATTGAATAGTTGACAGAGTTAACTTTGCTGAAAGTCCACTTTGAAAAATTATTTATAATCAAGATTTCTATTTTAATATTTTCATTTACATTTTTCCACCATTTTGATTTCATCAGAAAAAAAAAAAACAAGCCTACACAATACCTTCAGCAGAACAAAGTTATTCAGAAAAGATAGGAATGTAAGAAATAAAAAATAATATTTCTTTTCTCCATCTTATTAGTTTTGGGACACAGTTTCATCAGTTGTGTTATTGATTCATTATATAATTGGAAAGTTCAGAGATGCACAAATTCATTTTTTCACAACTACCTACCTTTGTAAAGACAAAGATCCTGTTTGTAGATTCTTTCAGAGTTGCATTTTCAGATTTAAGGTAAATGAGGGAAGGGTTTTTTTCTTTGAATAAGAGTGATTTCTCCTAGGCACAAGTTTAGTTAATTCATGTGATTTAATTAACAACATTGCTTTCTGTGGTTAGTCCAATATTTTAAAAATATAATATAAACCTAAAGTAAACGCTTAGAAATGTAGGTGAATTTTTTTTTCGGACCAAGGTTCTGAAAGGTAAGATCAAAGATGGATTGAAACAGTTTGTCTGAATAGAGAAATTTTCACTTTGATTCTTTGTCAGATTGCTACTGTAGTAGAGATGATGACAGCTGGTATGAAGTTGTCTGAATCAGTGATACTAGAATGCAAATACATGCCAGTACTTTGCATAAAATCCACAAAGCAAAGTTATTTATGCATATGCCTTCTGACATCTCAGCATGCATGTTGACTTGAATTGACATACTCTCTTTTTGATTTTCTGGTATTATATTTAAATGGAAAGCTAAGAACAGAAGGCACAGTAAAATAGAGGCACAGTAAAAAAGAGGGCAATGGTGAGGAAAGAGGTTCAGCTCATAACTGAAGTTAAAAATTTCTTTTTGTAAACAAATATATTTAAGGAACTTTGCTCTACCCAACTTCATAGTTGTTCAAAGGGATGACTGTAATTTTGGGGATAGTTATGAGTAAACTGAAAAGAAAATTCAAAGACTGAACAGTAATGTAATACACATTTATAAGCTGTTTGTTTTACCAGGTGGCAATGGCTAACTAATTTGGAGCACCCCATTTTATAGGAAACATATTTAGAGCTTATTTAGAGTCTACATGTAATTTGAAATATAATTTATACAAATTGTAGCTTTTGATGAAAGTTATATGTTTTTAAAATATTGCACAGGGTTTTAGTCAATCAGCTAATTTAGTCAGAATGATGAATCAGATTTCAGTGCAATGCCTTGAAAAATAAATCATCTCAAAACCATGTCCAGACGCTGTAATGTGAACTGTTTTGCAAAAATCATGACTCTGAAAGACACAATTTTAGATCATTATGGATGAGGAATGACAATTAGGAGTAATCAATGTTTCAAAAAAGAACCTTGAGTGCAAAGAAACTATTCAAACCAATTGCTTTTATGGTTGTAGCTATAAGTGGAAAAAAAAGATTATATTCTTAATGGCAGATTATTTGTCTTGATTAGAAAAGAAAATGCAATAATGAGACTTGAACTAATAAAACATTTGTACTAGATTTAGCTGTAAAAAACTTCCTCTTCTGTCACAGTAGGATGGGCATGAGCCCATAAAGGCACAGAACAGTGACTATAATAGAAACCAGGGAAGTAGTATTGAGTTAAAATAAATATTCAGTCTAATTAAACATTAATTAAACTTGTACAACATTTCATTCCTCTTGCTTTTTTTTTTTTTTTTACAGAGTTATGAGGCTGGGACTAGAATTCTTAGGACAGAAGCTGATGTAATGCTATAGGTGTCTTTCACAGCCAGCAATCGCTGGCTACTGAGAAATCATGCATGATTACTGCCTGTACCACATGGTTAATTATCTCAACATCACAAAGTGTCCTGGTCATGCATGGAAGTGCCATGAACACTGAGGGACAGAACATGAAGTGGGGAGAGAGAAATGGAGAAGTGTCCTACAGATTGCCTCAGCAATAACCAGAAATGCAGCTCTAGACTTAACAGAAGCTGATGGTACCCAACAGCAAACAGGACGAGCAGAAGGAGATAAACCCCCACATCTTCCCTTTGTAAGCAGCACAAATCCCTGTACTCAGTGTTTCAGAATACAGACCATGAATGTTTCATGTGGCTGATTAGAGAAACATGCATAGCAGTGTCGACAGCAGCACAGCATGAGGTTGGGTTAAAACAGACAAACTGCTCATACTTATTTGAATCAATGACAACGTGGCTCTCTAAAAACTATCAGATAAAAAGCAACATGAGTAATGACAAAACTGAAGAAAGATGTTAATTCCTTCCACTATTCCACTGAAGATATTGCAAAACATGTGGGTATGAGTGCAGGTGTGCATGTACAGCCAGATGGAAAACATTTTCCTGAACCTCCAAATTCACTGGATAATAATGATGTTAACACCTCACCCACTATTTAACACTTCAGAGTGTTGAAAATATTCATCTAGACTTCTTTATCTCTGAAATTTAATTTGCTAATCCTGAAAATCCTAAAAGTTTCTCCTTTCTGTGATCAACTCTCTGGTAATCGATTTAGCTGTTCAGAGAGTGTGATATATGAGAATAAATCGTGCTTTCTTTCCAGAAAGTGAGATACAGTCTAATGAGTGTTAGAGTGCTGTCTCCTAAATTACTTTTGAAGGTTTGAATTATGGAAAGGCATAAACATATGTGGCTAAAGCAGACTTAAAATGCAAGTCCTCACCCTCACTTCCTATCCTTCTTCCACTTCCTGGACAGACACCAAAACTCTGAATTTGGACACAAGCCATGGAAGCCTTTGGATTTCCAATCTCTTCTGACATTGTTCACAACTTCAGGGGTTTTTTTCAGATTTTTTTGGTTTTGTTTAGTACATACTTAGGAGCTGAACCCAACTGTGATCCAACTTGCCTAAAGCAAAGTGCCCAATGCTAATTGAGAGTCCTCTGGATAGCCAAGATACCTGTCTGGAACAGGCAGAGTATGACACAGGGGCTCAGAAAAGACCCACATGCTCTGTAGCAGTAGCTGGTGGCTGGGGGGTACCCTAGACCTACTCAACATCTAGAACAGCACTAAATGCCTAGGTTTGAGCAGCAAAATATTGTGCCTCATAGCTGATGACACTCCCTATCAGGGAGACCTCAAGAGTTTTATCACCTAAATCCCATGATTAGTGTCCTAGCAAAGGAAATTTCTAATTATACTAATTTTTTCCTCTATTAGAAGTGCAGTCAAGTGAAAATGTGTCATGCTAAGACTCCTCACATATCTATTATAAGAGGCTTGGGAGGCTCCCCCTTGTTTAGATGTGAGCTGATTTCCCAGTTATCTCCGTTACATCCAATGCTCAAGGAAAAATGATAGGCACACACTGGAGCACCTTTTGGCAGCATATTCCACAACCAAATCAGGAATATTATTGAAAAGCATTGCAGCACCTGATTTGGTTTTCTTCCAAACAGAATCTTTCATGGGTACCACAGCTGTCCTCAGAACTTAATGAAGAGTAAATGAAGTTTACCAAGGTATTTGCTTCAAAACTGCACTATTGCTCTGAACCATATTGCTAAGCTAGATCTGGTTACAATGCTCATTCAAAACTTAGATTTAGCCCAGGGCCACAAGACCAGACCTTTTATATGGTTTTATCAGCTTCATTTTTTGTAGTAGTTTCCATGGTTCAGAAAACATAATCTTTTTTTGAAAATGCACCTCTCTTGCCTTTACTGGCCTTTGTATGTCACCCAAGGCTCCAAATTGTCATGGGCACCTGGCAAAAAATGAGTTAGTACAATTCAGAGTTGATGGCCCATACCTGATCTTCCACAGTTTCACACATTTCAAATCCCAGCTACAGTTCAAGTATTCAAAAAACCAAACAGGTTTTAAGGAAAGTGATGGTTGATCAAGCTGATATCTCAGCAACTTCAAGAGATAGCTGCTAATGTAGAAACATTTTGGTAACCACCAGACTAAAATAGCCTGTTTTGTAAGGGCAAAGTTATTATCAGGCTCAAGTGAATCTTGTATTCACCCATCTGGAACTGAATCTAAAGAGACACCCTCTACAAAATCAGTATTTGGCTGAGTAGCTCACCTCATTATTTCCTCTGCTCCACTCTACCAATAATACAACACATTGTCTGCTGCTACAAGTGATCTATCACACCTTAAATAAATAGTATAGAATGTCTGATTCCTTTAATATCTATTTTTATTGAAAAATATAATGGACAGTTAGTGAAATGGCAACTCTGTGAAATCACAACCATGTTCATTATCATGGTCTCAAAGATGCTGTTGCTGTAAAGGAGCAAGTGCTAACACACTTGTAGCTACTTTTAGCCCCTTGTAGAAGACTCCTGTTTTTGGTTTAGGAGTCCAGAAGCACTAGCTGGCAGGGTATGTTCAGTCAAACCTGCTTCTAGAGTATCTTTGGGGTATTATCATACCATCCATCCTCCTTTTCACATATTCCAGCTGACTGTATGGAATTAACTTAGTCACTTTCCATATAGTCTACCCAAACCCCACATACTACCCAGTGCTGCTGGGACTTTTTATAAATGGCTCAAAAAAATCCAATCAATCCAGCTAAACCCTAAAAGGCATAGTATCATTTTCTTAAGAACAGGTACACAGAATGCTCCATTGATCAGAAATCCACAGGTGGATGCGTTTTCTATGGAAATCTCTGACTCATACAAGAGCATGGTGAGCACAGAAGGCCTGTATCTCTTTAATTTGGTGAAGAAGCTACTTCAAGCTGATGCAATAACTAAACCACACAAGCAGTCAGGTTTCAAGTTTATTCCTACCAATTAATTTGGAAGGCATAATGCATTTTCCTCTTTAGTAAACAATCTTTTGTTTTCCTTGGAGATACCAATATTTGAAAATTCATAGTAGAAGCAGAAAATTAGCCTATAAACTAATGATCTTGTTTAGAGCAAGCTACTAGTGAATGCTCAAATCCTGAATGAGATTTTGTAGTATAGAATAGCTCAGGAGTAAATGTTCTTCATTATTTGAGGGAAGGGCATAGCACAAATGCACAAAATAACATAAGCATTGCAGTCCCAAGATGCAATCTCTTGGTAACACTTGTTGTGGGGGAAATGGTTGGCTTGGAATTTGGTTGACCTTTACAACACCCATGAGAAGCTCTCTCAGACAGTCAGGTTTTTCCACTGTGCTTTAAAATTCATTTCTGAGTGGGCAAAAAATTTCATCAAATCAGTGGTTGTTCAACAAATTATAACATTTTTCTCTTTGATGCAAAATGAGGCAATTTTAAGAATAGTTTCAAGGCTTGTTGGAAACTATTTCAATTACAAACACTTTATTACAATGTTCTAGGACAATCAATACAAGTTGGTTTTAATGGGTACCCTCCTTTTCTCAGGCTGCAGTGCAGCTGACCTGCCATAGCTGGGCACCAGTCTGAATTGCAGCAGGGAAGCTGTGACAAGAAGCCATGGGGATGCTTTGGAACCAGAGTTACTTTGATCCAATGTAGGAAATGTTGGGCCTACTAACCTTGTAGTCTGCAATCAACTTTTCTACCCTTTACTGTCATTATCATGAGTTAACCCCCATAATGTCCTGATTCCTGCTCAGCATAAAACACAAAAAAAACCCCAGAACAGAACAAACAGAACAAACAAACAGAACCATCAAACTGGTGACAAATGAATGATGAGAAAGGAAAGAGGGTTTGCCTCAGATTTTACCAACACTATTTTTATTAATATGCATGAATTCTATATTAATCAATAAGTAGTAAGTACTGTTTAAAGAGATTTAATCCTGCCTCTTGCATAAAAAAGCACCCCAATTTTCAGTTACTGATTTGTTTTCAGCCTGCTTATGTAGGTCCACTAGAATAAAAACAGGATTGTAAGGGATGTTTTTTCTGAAAATTCTAATGTGAAAAAACAATCATTCACAGCTTTGATATTAAAAAACATAGCAAAGAAGAATGAAGCACTGCACATCACTCAGTTCAGATGACTTTTATATTGAAGTCTCAGGAAGAAATTAATCATTGCTGTAAGTAGGCAGAACACAGCTGGGAGTGGCTGAATTGTGCTTGCAACCATGGCAAACTGAACAGCACTCTGTAGGGCAGCTCAGCTGGATTCCTGAGCAGTGAGAGGCTGCTAACCATCACAGCTTTTAAAACACCACAGTAGTAAAAGCCCACCAAATGGCTGCAAGAAAGTGTTTGGTCTGAGACCCAGTGGGAATTTCCTCAGATTTCAAATAGTGGGGTCCATATGCCAAGATCCCTGAAGCACTTCCTAGCTTGAAAGTAAACAGCTGAATGTATTTGGCACTGTTTTTACTACTGCTGCTCAAGCAGCTTTTGTATGAGTTTGCACAGCTATCATAGCACTGGAATTAAGAAGAATTCTTTTCTAAGTCAATAAATTTTTGCCAGATCCCTGGGAATTTTCTATAGGGAAAGTATGAATTGACTGAAAACGCACCTTAAAAATAGATAGAGAAACATGAAGGATTTTTTACTCATCTCAAGCAGAACTCACCCTCCAATCATTCTTCTGTATAGAAGGACAACACTTCCAAGTGTGGGATAAAGTAGGATGTGCTCTTCAAAATTCAGGTAGGACTTTTTCTCCTTTCCTGTATTAACATATTTCCATCAAAATCTTTATGTTGTCAATGTTGCAGTTACTCTAAGAAAGACACTTTGTTTCCTAATGCACTAATTATCAAAGTAGGTAGGTTCCAAAAATGTAGATTAGCAACCCTGTGGTCATGCTGACATGAGAAAGGCCAGGTTCAAACATCATTCCAGAGCTCCTTGGTCTGCAGCTGACTGACACCTGGACATGCTGCAAATGATGCCTGACTTTACCTTCAAGACAGAGATTACCAAAACATTACAGCACTGAGCAGTATTGACACATCTACTCCAAGAGCTGTTTTGCTGGCAGACTCCAGGGAGATCTCTTATCACAATCTCATAATGAGGTATTAATAGCAACCTCAGAGAAAACTGCTTGCTTTTTCTCAGAGAGGAATTATCAGTAAATGTGAAACTCCATTTACAGTAGAGTACAGGATGGAAATGCTGGTGGCAAGGAAGGTGTTCCCCAGCTCCTCCTCTGCAAGTGGGAAGATGCTCCTGAACTATGTCCTTCTTTCTATAGGAAAAAATTGAACATTAAAAGTCCAATAATTGGTCAACAGAGAACTTAAACTAAGACAATGGGCTTTGATGATACTGTTATATGAGGAATAATAAGGATAATAATATAATAATAATAATAAAAATTTTTATTTTTGCCTGCTTAAATGAGAAAAAAAACATTGATCCTGTGTGAAAGGATAGTGAGAACTACTTACACAGTGATGCTACAAATCCAGTTTGTTGCATAATAGAGAACAAATGAAGTGGACTAATTCTATATATTATATAGATAATATTATAGACAATTCTATATATTATATAGACAATATTATAAAGCTCAGTCCTCTCAAAAGCACACAAGGTTCTTCTTTCTTGTGTCTGTTAAAAATTCTCAGATATTTTCTAGAAAAAAAAATCTTTGTTCAAGGTTACTGTTCTTAGAATTCATAATATCTGTATCTGAGCTTTTTAGAAAAATCAGTGTTTCTCAGGGCAGTGTGAAACCTTTCCACCTAGGTTCAGTTTCTCCCAGGCATCGTATATGTGTATATTGAGGCCTGTCTGCCAGATAAAAATCAATAACAATGCAGGTTAGATGTGCAGGTGGCAAAAGAAAAAAAGACTGCATGAAAGAATAAACATTCAAAGAACCACAGATGCCTGTTGCTGGCTGATTTCTTCAGGACTCCTAAACAATAGATCTCTAAGATATTGATCCTTTCTCCTTGGTATCAAAGAGATGAACAATCCCACTGAAGTTTTCAGGAGCTGATGGATGCTATGAAAGGCTTTTTACAAGAGCACTGATAAAATTCCTTGCCTGTTTCTTCAGCTGAAATATCATATGGCTTCACTGTTGAAAGAAACAAAACAGCAAACAAACACTGAGGAATTCTTTTAAGGCAAAATAAGTATTCAGGCTGACCTTGCCTTCCAGATGCAGTGAATCACATTGTTTCTATATGAAGAGTAGGTTCTGCATTGGTTGTTTCCAGAAAATAACCATAATTTTTGTCAATAATTTAGAAGCTCTTACAAGCCTAATATTATAATCAGCGGTTTGATGGTGGGTTGTAATAATTAAATTGAGGTAGAATGAAAAGGAATTCTTCAATATTTTCAGCACCCCAGAACACAAAGAAGAACCTGAGAGCATTTTTGGCAAATTAGGCCTGAGTAAGTAGGATAGAAGTGAGTTAAGAATGCCTTCCATCAAGGTAAATATATCTGTTTACTCTGATAACACCAATGACCAACTTCTCTCTATTAGACAAGTCAAATTCATTCAAAACTGTACTAGGTACTGAGTCTCTATCAAGCTTAGTATAAACAGCCAATTAATCTAAAAAAGAATAAGGAAAAATTATATATCATGGAAAGATTTTGAACTCTCCTTTTTTTCCTCTCCCATATTAAGGTTGTTAGAGTAATTTTTTTCCTCATCAGTATAAAAGGAAAAAGACCTTCACAAAATCATTCCGTGTCTTTATGCATTTAAATCCTCAAATTGGATTACTTGGGTCTTGAGCCAATAGAAGAATTAAAGGAGTCCATGGGAGGGTTAAATGATGCTTTGATATCTAGCAAGGTAATGTTTTCCTCTCAGATATCAGGCTGTTCATAAGGAGCTATAGGACTTCCATACAGCCATTTTGCTAAAGCCACTGCCAACTGCATGAAAAGGATACAAGAAGGTCACAAAAAGTTTTTAAACCATTTTGCTAACCAGTTTCATAATCCTTGGTTGTTGTATACTAGTGATATTATCCAAAGCTGTGCTAGTTTAGTACTCTGAACAACACTAATCTCTTCCAAGACACATTTCTCAGCAGAGAGCTGAGCTTGTTCCAGCAGAGAGCCCTTCAGCTGTATCTGTCCTGCCTTTCCCAACACACTGGCCCAGAGGCTTGTGGCTCTGGTTTGTCTCAGCTGCAGGTCCCCAGGCAGACACAGATGTCAGCACTGGCACTGCAGCCTGGCTGGGGAGCCAGCTGGGGGGGCAGGGGGAAGGTCTGCAGCACTGCACCCTCTCCAGGACTGCAGCACTGCACCCTCTCCAGGTCTGCAGCACTGCATCCTCTCCAGGACTGCAGCACTGCATCCTCTCCAGGACGGCAGCACTGCACCTTCTCCAGGACTGCAGCACTGCACCCTCTCCAGGACTGCAGCACTGCACCTTCTCCAGGACGGCAGCACTGCACCTTCTCCAGGACTGCAGCACTGCACCCTCTCCAGGACTGCAGCACTGCACCCTCTCCAGGTCTGCAGCACTGCATCCTTTCCAGGTCTGCAGCACTGCATCCTCTCCAGGATGGCAGCACTGCACCCTCTCCAGGTCTGCAGCACTGCATCCTCTCCAGGTCTGCATCACTGCATCCTCTCCAGGTCTGCAGCACTGCATCCTCTCCAGGTCTGCAGCACTGCACCCTCTCCAGGTCTGCAGCACTGCATCCTCTCCAGGTCTGCAGCACTGCACCCTCTCTGGGATTACAGCACTGTACCCTCTCCAGGACGGCAGCACTGCACCCTCTCCAGGACTGCAGCACTGCACCCTCTCCAGGTCTGCAGCACTGCATCCTTTCCAGGTCTGCAGCACTGCATCCTTTCCAGGTCTGCAGCACTGCATCCTCTCCAGGACTGCAGCACTGCACCCTCTCCAGGTCTGCAGCACTGCATCCTTTCCAGGTCTGCAGCACTGCACCCTCTCCAGGACTGCAGCACTGCACCCTCTCCAGGTCTGCAGCACTGCATCCTCTCCAGGACTGCAGCACTGCACCCTCTCCAGGTCTGCAGCACTGCATCCTTTCCAGGTCTGCAGCACTGCATCCTCTCCAGGACTGCAGCACTGCACCCTCTCCAGGTCTGCAGCACTGCATCCTTTCCAGGTCTGCAGCACTGCATCCTCTCCAGGACTGCAGCACTGTACCCTCTCTGGAATTACAGCACTGCACCCTCTCCAGGTCTGCAGCACTGCACCCTCTCTGGGATAACAGCACTGCACCCTCTCTGGGATAACAGCACTGCAACCTCTCAAGGTCTGCAGCACTGCACCCTCTCCAAGTTAAGCCTCTGGGGGCTGCCAGCCCTTGTGCCCCATCCAGGGAGGCACTGCCAGGGCTGTGTGGTCACACAGACCCAAAGATATGCTCATCTGGTCTCAGCAGCAGGAAAAAGGCTAAAAGCTTTTCCTCTCTTCCCCACTGAATTAATTCTTGGTATGTGAAGTACTTCCTTCACAAAGAAAGTAAACTATTTAAATGGCTGAAAGCTGAAGCCTGATGTGGGCACAAGATGCATTTTTTCTTATTATCTGAGGTTGGCAGACATGTATTTACAGATGAATCAACTCATTTTCCTGGGCAGAGAGACAAATCAAATCCCTAGAGCTTCATACCATGAGAAATGCTTTGGAATGTATTCCAAGTGGTCCTTTATAAAATAACATTGCAGTTTTGAGCCAGCAGCTACTCATCAAAGTATTGATCCTTTCCTGGCATAACAACATCTTGTTTAGATGATGACATAATGTTTCCAGTAGAGCCAAGGGCACCTCAGCTCTACAGACATGCTTGAGCACACTGAAAAGAGCAATGAGATGCAGTGATGCATCTCATTGCTCAGATTGCATCATCATCAGAGATGCAGTGATGAGTAACTCTTTGCCTTCAAGAGAGAAGAACTTGAATGCAAACAAGAATTTATTAACATATATGTTTGTTTCCCATTTTGACATGGGTGAAAACAAAAGCACAAGCTTCAACTTTATAAATACAACAGGAAATTTCCAAAGTTAAGTTAGATACTGAAAGGTTACAGAACAGCAAGGGTGTTAGGAAAAATGACCAAATTCAAAGCCTACTAAAAGCAGTTTTATCATTTCCAAAAACTAGATGAAAACTGACCAGTATTTCTCTGCCATAATAATTTTCTCATTAACTTTACTGGTTTTCAGCATACTGCCAACTATTAGCAATGAAATAAAGTGGACATTTTCTTCTATTGTGCAGTGTGAAAGAGGAAAATTGGGATACTATAAAAAATGCATATAGCTGCCGCTGGGGTGATTTATTCCTTTGCTGTTCCCATATATTCACACTTCAGCTGGGTAATTATTTAAGAACTATGAAGAAATTGCCTGTTACTGTTTCCAAAGGAAAAGGTTTCAAGACAGACTGCCCTCCCGTAAGCCATATTAGAGAAGATGCCAACTCTCTTGACTTCTCAGTGAGGAGAGACAGAGCAAATTTCCAGAGAGAAGTTTAGATTTTAGTTGGACTAAAACCTATGCAGTGCCATGTGGCCTCCTTTCTTCACTACACAAATATAGGAATGTTCATTTTGAGACTTTAGACACAGTAATTTCCATAAGTTTGTTCCATTAAATTTCCTTTTGTCAGAAAGAGGAAAAGTCCACTATTCTTGGTGATATTCTAACAAAATCACATTTTAATTTGATTTCTAAATAAGAGTAAGCATATGCATTCATATATATACATATGCCATATCTAAAACAATATAATAATGTCGAAAGTTTAATTCAGCCAAAGAGAGTTGAATAATACCAAGAAATTAAAAACAGAATAGCTTTGAGAGCAATTCATAGGTTCTGCAGCCCAAGGGATGGTTATGACCATCTCCTCTGATTTTCTGCACAAAGAACATAGCTTTTTCACACAGTAAAAACCTCAGTCAGGACCAAAGAATTATAGCTAAACCATAGCAAAGTTTTCAGCAATATATCTAAAACTAATAACACTTCCTCCAGAATTACTTCCCAACAACTAATTAATGTTATGGCTCTGCTACATTCTGAAGTAGTGATTGCCATTATCATTACTTGAAACTCTTAATTTTTGCCACGAGTGATTTTGAATTTTTAGAGCATTAATAAAAATGTTGGCTAGCATTGACTGAGAACTGGTACAAACAGAAGAGCATACAGATTTATATAAGTCATAGGTGGCATGGGTTCAGACAGATAGTCATTCTAATTACAGTGTTATTAATAGGGGAACAAAAATACAGTATGACATGAGCTTTTTTTTTAAGGTTTGTAAAAGAATAGACAAAGTTTTGTCTGGTAGAAATCTCTTTGTTCTTCCCTCAGCTGCATTAACTAGTACAGTGTAAGACACAATGTCCTTAAGCAAGTCTTTCCTCTCACAAAACAAAACCAAGAAGGAAAAAAGACAGAAGTTTTCAGACTTCATTAGTATTTCAATATTGTTTCTGTTCCATGGGCCGTGGCTGAGTTTCAGGGTTGAAAAGATCTTTGAAAAATTACATTTAACGTATTTATTTGCTCTGGTTACTTGAAAAATCTTATTTTAATGACCATGCATACTAGAATCACTACCACTATACTTCTAGATTTCAGTAGAAGAGATTAAACCTTTGAGCTCTTTCAATTTAAAATGGCTTTAACTTCTGAGAGCTTTCTGTGATTACCTTATCAATTTCTCTTCAAAACTTAGGACTCTCTGGTGGTTTTACATCAGTATTTTCAGTTCATTTCTTGCACTAGATTGCCAGTCCTGACACAACTGTCAAGACCATTCAAGCAAAATTGCAAATTTTAATTTCAAGGTTTAGAAGCTAAGCTGTTCTCTTTTATTATGTTACAACATGATGCTACATGCTGTGTTATACCAGAAAGTGATAAGAATAGAAAAATGCTTAAATCTTGCTCTTTAGTCTGAGTTTTCTTTTTTTCACTTAGCTGAAAACTGTCTACTATTCCTACCCACTTCTCAAAAGTAACAAGATCTAAAAAGAAAAAAATTGCAAGTTTTGATTTTTTTCCCCCCAGCAGTATTAAATATGGGAGAGTGTTTATCATCTTCAGCTAAAGACTACTTTGCAAATCCACCTCACTAACAGGACATACCTCTTGGATAAGGAGCAGCACACCTAAAAAAAAATGTATAAAATACTTTGTTACATTTATCATATATTTTCACCCAAAAATCTGTAGCTACTCCCATTTTCTTTGCACTATAATTTTGCTTATGTCTCTTCCACCAAGCTCTCAACCTCTCTGCTACTAAATCTTAAGCCTTGCCAACACTCTTACTAGTAAAATGGGCAGCTCAGCCAACAGCATTACCCCAGGAGCACTCAGTAACTCTTTTCTACTGAAAGTCATGCTGGAAAGACTCTAGCTGGGACTCAACTGCATTATCTTCAGTACACTTGTTGCTCATGTTAATATTTGCTCTCCAACAAAAACATACACAAACCACAAAACCAGCAATAAATATTCAATAACAGTAAGTTCATGAGACCTGATACAGACTTACCTCTTAAGTAGCAAAGTCCATTCCTCTTTCAGAAGAAAAAAAACATGGCTTCGATACAACTTACTTGAATTGAATAACAACTAAAATTATTACACTGAAGATACTTCTGGGAATGTTAGCTATGCTATATACTGTAAGGCCAGCTGTAATTTTTTTATTTTATCTGGGATTTTTCATTCACCTTACACTACCTGAACTTACTCTATCACTAATCCTTTTTTACAGAAATTTCATTAATAGGATTTTAATGCTGAAAATATGTGGAACGCTAAGAAAGACAGGAATAAGACTGTTTTCAGTTCAAGTATTCATTTTAACTGCTATGCAGAGAAACCCTGAAATGGGATTAAAAAGCAAACTGTGAAACTTAATTACCTTCTAATACACATTTGGATCAATGAGAAATTAATTGAGAGATAAATAGGGTCAAATAGCATGGTAAAGGCTTTGCTATCTTCAAGAAACACCAACAAAAGACACAAATGATATGAAAAATACACTAACAGGGGCTTTGAGACATGAAAAGAGATGTCAGTGGTAGACTTAAATACAGAGATCCAAGAAAAAACCATAAAAGCACTGGTGATGAAGCTGGATAGTCAAAGACAAGACAAGCGAAAAAAATCTCTATCCTGCGGCTGTCAGTCATAAATATTGTGAGATAACAAATGTGTGCTCTCAAGATAAATGGTAGATGTCAATTAACTCACAGTTTAATGCATTCTAACACCTGAAAATATCTGCTGTAGATAATCCATTGAAATTTCTGTGTATCATCATGTCTCCACTCTTAGATATGTGTGAGGAGTTCAAGATTTACTTCTAAAGAGCTTTTCTTGACCAAAATAAGGAAGGGACCAAGGACATGATTGATGCTACTGGCATGCCAAATGCAATGCCTCCATTTTAAATACATCTGGGAACAACGGACCAAATACAAAAAGAAAGACAGACTGTCCAGAGAACAAACTGAAATAACGAAAAAGTAAATAATGCTGATAAATACTTCTGTCTGTGTCTGGTGTTTTTCCTGAAATTTGAGATTAACTTGTCCATTAGAAGAAAAACAACCAAAACAGAGAGTGGTTGGTTGAAGCAAAGCACCTAAACTTGCTGTTGAATTCCTTCTTAAAGTTAGAAGACACTTTGTTTCAGGTACTTTCTCAAAAAAATTTCTATAATACAAACTATGAAAAGAAGATAAAAAGTGTGGCACATGGTAAGTAATATGAGTATGGCTGTTTAAAACAGAAACCCATGGGATCCGAGCCCGGCTCACTCTCATATTACATGCCCAAATTTAGTTTTGCACTCAGGTACATTACAGATGATTCTTAAGGAAAAAAAACCAAACCAATTTGTAGATTTGGAAAAGCTCCAGACACCCATCTCTTACATTGTTCTCGTACATGCCCAGTTTTTAGCCTAAAGCAATAGCTTTGCTCTTTGTTATGATTTGGCATTAAAAAAAACAACGAAAACCAAAAGAGGTTCTGTGTCTGTTCCAAGGAGCTGCCTTCTCCTACTGATCTTACAGAAATGGTACTGACTATCTCCTCATCAAATCACAGTACTAAGTAGGTCTCCTGGCATCTCTAAAGCTCTCCCAATATCTCGAGCAAGACCTTTTAACTTCAAGAAACATTAACTAATGCTCCAATCATTTTGCTTTTCACCTTGTTCTGATAGTATGTTGAACATTAAATTCAGAAACTGATGTGGACTAAATGCTTTAAAGAAAATAAGTTTCTCTCAACAATGAATGTAAGGCAATTATCGTGGCTCAGAGACAAATATACATTTATTACTCTGGGCTTGAAGTTCTGTCATGCTGTAATGTTGTGTTTAAACACCCCCTGTATGTAGATGAGGCAAAATTAGGTGGAATTTCAAAGAACTAGAAATACATTTGGAAGAGGATCTGTTGTTTTCCCAAACTTCTCTGTCTTCTACCCAGTACATCCACTTACAAAGCATCCTTCTTTCTTTGAGTCATCTAAGCCTTAACTGCATATTGTGTGAGACTTCAGGAAAGAGCATTTCCATCCACTGGGCTGCCTGTGAGCAGCAGTCCTTGGGCACAGTGTACAGTGCCAGGCTACACCCAGCAGGCCGTGTCAGTTGATGTGTGGACACAAACAAAACATAAAGCAAAAAGCTTCACCTAAAATGCATGACATGTCAACATGAGCATTGCCACTAATATTTTAGTGAATGACAACTTTTGAAAACTACCCACATCAATCACTCTTCTAGACTGAGAAACAAGACAAAGACATTTAGCCCAAACCAGCACATATTTATTTATTTATTTTTCTGTCTCACAATCTTCTTTCACTGATATTGAATAGAGTGTGAGTGTGCATGATTCCATACATGTGCATTACCAATGTAAATGTATTTTCGCAAGTTCGCTATTATTTTTAAAATCTTTTTCAATTCATGTGTAATAGGAAAGGCACTTGCAGAGCAAAAGTTACAAAATACTACAGTGATGGCTTGTCTTCAATGATGACTCCTCCTGGCCATTACTCTCTTGTGTTGATTTCTTCTCTCTTTTCCTCTCCAATTTTCTGGATAAAAATTGCACTGCCCTGACAGAGGTCTTGTGCCTGTGTGATTTGCTGGACCACGTCCAACCTCTTTGAATGTAGCTATTGCTTATCCCTCTTTTTTAACATCCCTATTTTCTTTCTTCCTTGTTTCTACATGATTGCTTATTCCTTTTATCTTACTTTGCCTCATATCTTTTTGGATCAAGTACTGGGATCAAGTACTGTACTTTTTGGATCAAGTACTGTACTCTCTGGGATTGTTTTCTACCCAAGAATAACTGCTGTCTTCCTCTCTCTGATTCTAGCTGAATTCTGATTTTGCTTGGTAACTTCACTCCACTTGCTCAGTTTTACTTTCAAGAACTGTCTCTTCCATGATATGCACAATAAAGTACATGGAGACAATGGCTTGGTAGAAAGGCATGCCCATGGACCTGACAAAAGAGTGACCAGCAACCATAAAAAGCCTTGTGTGCTTCAGGAGAACTTCCACTAGTTTGTTGGAACAGTAAAAAAGTACATAAAATAATGCTTCATCATGGAGGTGCCTAATTTGAATTCACTTTAATTTTTGTTCCTTATTGACTAAAGCAAACAGAAAAAAACACATGTAGAGAGAGACACATGGCCTTGTCAGCTTGTAGAGCGAGTTTAAGCCACACCTCGCAGTTGCAGCACTGTGTCACTGTTGCTGACACAGCATTGTAAGGATCAGCATGAAAAAGCTCTCCCCAGCTTATGCAACTTTATCTGCAAATCCTCCTGCTCTGAGTGCAGCTAAGTTAGCAGAGGAGTGCTGTTGTCAGCTTAGCTAACTATGTTTAGCACCAATCTATACTCTCACATCTGTAGTCAGAAAAACTTAATTTTCCCAAGACACCACTGCCCCTCCTCAGAGAAGTCTATCTGTGTAACCACACCAGCACAGCAGAAGCTTTCCAGAACACGAGCTAAAACCCAACCTGAATCTCCACCTGGATGCACAGCCCACCAGCTATCACACTAAATAAACCTCTCAGTGCCTATTTTGCTCAAAACACTGCTAGTGCAAGCTACAACACTCCTAATTTTGGTCAGCCAAGAGCATGGCTACACATGTACATTCTAGAATACACAGAAACTTCCTGAGCACCCTCAGTAACAGTAAGCAACTGTATGCAGTTACCTGATTCTGAAAAATGCTCAAGTTAAAAGGAACACAAATCTGGAAAAAAATTCAAAAGGGAAAAAAAGGGAGAAAAGGAAAAAGAAAGAAGTCTACAAAACACCCTGTAGCTCAATATGACCATATTGGCAACAGACCACTTCCTAACTATAAATTCTTACATACAACTTTTCATTAAACAAAACAAATACTACAGTAGATATTTTAATATTTTTTATTATTCTGAAACAACAGAAATTCCTATAGAAATGGTACTGAAATATTACTGTATTGAGTAATACATGAGGCAAAGCCTAGTTAATACAGCTGTGCAGATTTGAAATAGCTGATTTGGATGTTGGGATGCTCTTGAGGACTGTGCTGACCAGCTGCAGCAGAGTCCCAGCAGTGACTGCAGTGTTGCTGCACTCCTTGAATGTCAGCACCTGGACACTGGCAGTTCTCAAACACAAACAGACTGGCAGTGGAACCCGTGCACACCCTCCACTGTCACTGTCACATTTCTGTAAAGTTAAGCAGTGACACTGCTAAAACACATGCTCAGACCAAGTCCTCCTTCCATAGCTGTGAACTTACCTTCTTGTGATACTCAATTATTACCATTTGATAAGATCTCTTCACAAACACACTCTTTGTGGCCAGATCAGCTTGAGTGGTGGGCATGGAGAATTGCACCTAACTTACCTGGTGAGGTCTTGAAAGGTTCCTTCTTCCAAATCCCTTGCACCTCCAGAACCCTGGCAACACAGGTTTGTGCCAGGGATAAAACAACACTCAGGTTAAGGAGAAAATATAAAAATGAATGGGAAGGGAATACAAACAGTATCCTTGCCTTCTTGAAAGTCAACAGCAGCCAGCTCTGTGGGACTTCAGTTCACAGGTCTCAAACTGGCAGCAGCCCTTCACAGTAGCAGAGGAGGGCACTTGCAGTTCTTGATACAAATGTAGCCCCATTTGCAAGTCAGATTTATTCAGGGAACAATCCGTGCAACCGCCAATTTTTTCCAACACAAAATTCTGAACCACATTAAAAACCTAGGCACAAGGCAACAGATACTTAATATAATGAAATATTAATAATAGAGTTAACCTTGTGCTGACTTGATTATGTAACTCAGCAAAACCTCCACTGCTAAAATCAACCAGAAGTTCCACATGGCTGCACCAGACTGACACAAAAATTAAATGGTGTCACTTCAGGATTCAGGTCTACTGTCATAAGGACACAGATGGCTTGGGCTATCTAGGCTGAATCTATGCTTCTCTTTGATAAATATCAACAATTAACAAATAAAAATAACTGAAACACAGTTTTAGCATCCATCTTAATGGTAATGATGGAATGTATGTTTTATGGATTTATCACTTTTTTGATTGTCACAAGAGACACACCTCATTTTTGTATTCTAGTAGCAACAAGTATAATTTAAATTTATCTAGCTATGACCAAGCAAAGTTCCAGTCATGACTTTGCAGGTTTCATCTCACTTTAGGTAACAGACATAGATCATAATATTTTTCTTGTGTATTTCATTAATGCTGATGATACTCAAAGTCCAGAATGTGTAAGATGAATCCTACTTGAAGGACACAAATGGAGAAGGCGATACTTCTACAGCATATATGTCTATAAAAGGCATTGAAATTACAGCTTTCACCTGTGGACAGTGATGTAACAAGATCTGTGAAACATTTCATTTTTGTCAGTTTTTAGAAGGCAACTGCTTAAGTAAATCCCAAAGCAGAAGGAAAGCTTTTTTTTTTCAATTCTTAAGAAATAACTTACACATGAAATACATACTAAAGAACAAAGGTTACACTGCAGATCAGGTCTTATACTACATGCCAGTTTTTTGGCTTAATTGTGGCAGGATGTTCCCTGAACAGTTGTTGATATGTTAAATTATATGCTAAATTGCATTGAGATGCAGCAAAAAATCCTGTAACTCAGTACTGCTTTCTCAGGAGCCATAGTTGAAAGAATAACATAAACCCATAATTATTTGCTTGGCAGAAGCGATGTGTCCTTGTGAAGTGATATATTGCTGGGAAATCTACAGATAGATACATGTAAACCCCCTCAATCTTGTACCATGTCAAAGGCTTAAATGAAATAGGTACAACTATTGGAGAACTTTCAAACAGAAAGCTTGAAGTCCCCCTGCTCCCCTCGTCCTCACTAACTGTGTTAATAATTGGAAATAAATGTAAAAATATAAAACTAGAAAAAATGTGATGGATTTTGTTATAGACCGATGCCCACCGATCTTCAGTTAGTATCACCATCCATTCACAAGGCAAGTTTTGCACTTCTGAGGAGTACTCTGAGGAATTGCTCTGTACGGTTCAATCAAAGAGGACTAAAGTCTGAAAACGTCCCACTCGGAGAGCCGCGAAGCAATTCCTGATTTACAGGAAAGCTTTGGCCGGGGCACAGCCCGGCCGGGACACAGCCCTGACGGGACACCGGGCGGTGGACACCGTACCTGGGCCGCCCGCGCCCCCGCCCACCCCCAACATCCCCTCGCTGCGATTGGCCCGAGCGGGCCCACCCGGCAGCAATCTCACTTCTGGTTGGCTCAAACTTCCGGGCCTCTTCGGAGGGCCAATAAGGCGCGGGGTTGTTTTCCAGTCCCAAGATGGCGGCGCTCAGTGGTGCTTCTGTGGAAGGGAATGGCGGGGAGTGAAGCCTGAGGGAGAGGGCCGGGAGCGCGGAGGGGGATGAGGTGACGCCACTATGGCGAGCGACGGGGGCCGGAAGCAGTTCTGGAAGCGGAGCGGCGCGAAGGTGCCGGGCAGGTGAGAGGAGCCGCGGAAGGTCGGCGTGGCCGGCCCCTAGACGGTGCCGGGCTGGGGGGGCGTCCGTGCCCGTCCCGCTCCGCTGTGACCCTAACACCGCGTTCCTACCCCGCGAGACCTCGCGGGTACTTGAGTCTCCCCGCAGGGTCCGGGTCCGGTCGGTCGCTGCTCGGACGCGGGTCCCTTGTTAGCTCAGCGCTCGGAGCCCTCCGGCGCTGGGCGCCTCCAGTTGTCTGCTAGAGATGGCTGGTGGTCAGTGAGCGCTGGTTCTGGCTTGTGTCAAAAAGGTTGTTCAATAATTGTCCGAATGTGCGGTCCTAGCCTGACATCGCGGTTAAAGGAGTTAACGTGATCGTGGGAATGTGTTCGCCGGGAAATGTTGAGTGGGAGAATGTTTGTAGCTCTCAGCAGGGCCAAGTTAGGATGTTTTGAAACTTGATACAAGTTGTGAAATTTTTGAAATACTTTGTAGGAAGCTGTATTTTCTAGGCATACAGACATGTCTTAGTTTCTGCTACGTATTTCAAAACATTGTCAATTTCTCAGCTTTGTTCTGAAGTGTGAGCAGCAGAGCAGTCGTTGTATTAGTGCAAAGAGCTACAAGCACGTTCTCCCATTCAAGATTTTCCAGGGAATAGACCCCAAAGTCCTGTTAACTCTTTTGACTGTTACATCAGCATGGAAATACATGTTCAGATTATTATTTAACAATAACATTCTTTGGTCTTTTCCTTAAATTGTTCTCACAGTACAGTTTTCTATATTCTTTTTGTAAGAATGATGTGTACTTGTGGCTCTCAGAGGATAGTAACTCTGTATTTAATACCCTAGACATGAACTCAGCAATGTGGTCTTGCTCATCATTTACCTCCTTTCATTTTCACTTACCCATAAGCACTAACTGGGAGTGGTTTTGTTTCTTTAGTTATAAACTAACTTTTTCAGTCCACCTGTTGTCCTTCTTCTACTATGTTTTCTTTGTAACTTTGCTGAATCTCTTGAGGGTGAAACACTTCTGGCCTTCCTCCCTTGCACAGGATCTATAAATACTTGCAGTTAATTTGCAGGCAACTGCAGGCTTGTGGAAAAACAAGGACACTGTGGAGAATGTGCTTTTGATTTTAACTCATTTTTTTCATGGCATGGAGAGGACTGTTGTTTTCTGTTTGAGTGCATTTGCATGGCAGGTATTCACAGAGAGGTGTAAAGAAAAGGCACGTTCTGTGTGTATGGAAATGGGCAGTGGCACCTGACCCTCATGGGAGTGTAGAGCAGGGATGTGCCTGTGGAGAGGATGGCATGTGGTTCTGTGGAAAGGCTGGTGGGGAATTGATTTCCATTGAATCACATAAAAATCGTTGCAAGTTTTGATAAATCACCATTTTCAGTCACCCCTAGGGCTAGTTTCACTAGTGTTAATACTGCAGCTGTTGTGAAAATCTAAGCCTCTCTTAAAATCTGTTTTGACTGCAGTCTTTTTGGCTTGGTTCTATCTCAGGTTTACTAAGGTTGGACTTACTTATCCTTATGGTCTGGAGATGGTTTTTGGTGTGTTAGAAGAGCATTTTTGTTCTATGTGATTTTTTTTTTTTACAGGTTTGGGTAGTTGTTAATGTTGCATATGATTTATTATCATATAATCATAATGAAATATGATTTATTTCTCTTACAATTAGAGAGTTCTGTTGTAGTAATTTCTAATATGAAGCCACATGTAAGTCTTGATGTGCCTTCTGTGGCATTTTTTTAATTTACAAAATAGTTTCATACCCAGTAACTTGGAGATAATGAACTTTTATTTGTAGATAGTTTTGGTTTTCACACAAAAACATGCTATTTTGTAATGTTAGAGGCTAGTGAGTAAGTCTGTCTTAGGAAGCATGTTTCAAAGCATTCTTTTAGTACTCCTGTGGCTTTTATTCTAAGCTGTCACCTTCTGCATTTTTCTGTAGCTTTGTCATCCTTGTACTTTAGTAATGGTTAAGAACTGTCTGGTTGGATTTTGGGTGACAAGGGTATGTAGAAGATTAAATCTCTATAGATATTTCTTTGAGAATTTTTAATTTTTTGCAAGAGATGGAGAAATGATAAATCTGAGAAGAGAATTTTGTAGATTCTTACTGCAGAGTCTAACTTATTTCTTCTTTTAATTTCTGGTTAGAAAAATAAAATAGCCTAAAATAGCCTTAGCTTAGGTTTCACAGAGTTCCTGTTTAGCAAATCTATGATTTTGATTAAATTGCTTCTTAATATGCACATCAATTGCAGCTTCCTTATTGTTAATTTTTGAAACAGACAACTGATGGAACATTTTAAGTTCTCTTTATTACTGACTATTTAATACACAGAAACTCTCCAAATATTTATTATTTTTGTGGTAACTCTCTTTGTTTTCCTTTAGTATCCAACATGTGTACGGAGCTCAGCATCCACCTTTTGACCCATTATTGCATGGAACGTGAGTTAACCTAATATTTAAATATTCCAAGTATTTTCTGTCTCCTCTGTCTTCTCTCTTTTTTTTTTCCTGTTGGCTGTAAAGTTTATTGTTAGTCTTCCTTTTTCAATTTTTGTCATAATCTTGACTTCCCTGTTTTGACTTCTCCTTTGTGACTTCCTGATGGTTACCATATTTGCAGGAAGAAGTCAGCTCTTTCAGATCTTAACTAAAATAGATTGCCAACTGTTATTATTTATTTTTAATGCCTTATACATGGGAAATTGTGGTAAAGTAAAAAAAGTGTCACAAAGACATGTATTTGGTTGGAAGGACGTCATGCTTCTAAATTTTTTCAAGGGCTGGTTTCAGATAGTACAAGTAAACATTCTAGTTAATTTTCATATGATGCAGAGTTGAGGCAGTTGAAATGTGTGATCCTAAGGGTGAAATTAAAAGAAATGAGATTAATTGGCTCAAAATACAGAGGTATAGAGACCCAGTAATAAAAACTAGTTCTGTCTCTAGTGACAGAACTAGAGAAAGACCTTGCTGTTTTGGACAGTGATGACAAGTCAGGTGAAAGTGTAAGTGTTGTAGCACCTGTTAGGGAAGATACTCCCTGTAGGGAGTATAAAAGAAACATTATAACTGATGCTGTGTGAGAACTGGGTAAGAACTTTTTCTGATTTGCAGTTCTGCCTGCCTTGTCTTAACAGAAAAAAAGAAAAACTAACCCAAGTGGAGAGAGAGGGAGGTCAGAAACAAACTCAAGAATGATCTTGATGTGATTCTGTGCCAGATGACCCTGCTTGAGCAGGGAGTTTGGGCCAGATGACCCTCTATGATCCCTTCCCATCTTACCCATTCTGTGAAAGCACAATTAAATTAATGGCTGTAACTTCTTTATTTCTTGGGAACAGACTAAGAAACCCTCTCAACTTTATACCTTATTCAGCTCACTTCTGAAGGGAGATGTGCTTGCTCTGCATTACTGTAAGTGAGAGCAAGTTCCAGGCTAGGGAGGGATACTCGGTTCCTCATATCTCATACTGCCTGTTGACAGAGGGGCAAAAGGTTGGGAGCTGATCAGGGTCCACTTAGACCAGTAACTGGAAGAAATATCTTTCTTCTGAGAAGAGCAAAGTTCTGAAGGAAATCCATGCTGGCATGCCTGGATGGGGAGGAATGATAGATTTAATGAGTTTTAAGGTGAGACTTGGTTTGTTTATGACAGTGATTGTATTGCATGATTGCTTATGATGACTTAGGAGTAGACCATGGCTTGATTTCAGCTCCTGTGCTGTTAAGCAGCAATTGCATTGAAAGGGCTGAAATCTACAGCAATGGATGAAGCAAGAGCAGTGCAGTGTGCCCTATTTTATAAGCTATTCTAGTAGTAATCCTTTCATGTGATTTTGGGGGTGGTCCTTTTTTTTTGTTTCTTTAAGAAAAGAGAAGGAAAGATTTGTTTTGCTTCTATTCAAAGTAACAAAGTGTCAGTTTTTACAGCCCTTTTTTTAGATTTCTTCAGCTGTATGTTATGGTGGGTGGATGTAGTGGCAACATGAGTGGAGAGAGATAAACATTTACTACCTATGTAGTATCAACTATGAACTTTCAGGGTTTGGTCCTACCTAGAGTATTTTGCTTCTTACTAGTTTTCTAAATAGTGTTTATTTGTTTTTGAACAGCTTGATAAAACCAGGTTCAAAGCCACCTACAACTCCAGTGAAATTGAAGAAAGTCAGCACCTTCCAAGAATTTGAAAGTAACACAAGTGATGCTTGGGATCTTGGAGATGATGATGATGAACTCTTAGCAATAGCTGCTGAAAACTTAAATACAGAAGTGGTCATGGAAACAGCTCACAAAGTAATTCAGAATCACAGCAAGCTACAAGAACAGCATAAATTTCAGGAAGAACATCTACAGGAAGGAAAACAAGAGGAATTTGCACAGCTGACTTCAGTTGCATGTGGTGATAATAGGCTTGTTAAATCAGTCAGTGAAGGTCATACGTCGAGTTCATTAGGTATGTTGAAAAGTGAAAAAGATCTTGAGAGTTAAAGGATGAGAGCTACCATATTTGCCCCTGTAAGACAGTAAACCCTTCCCAACCCCAATATTAAAATAATATTGCAGGAAAATACTGTTTATCACTAGTGATTTGAGAGGAAGACTGCATGCCTTATGAAATTGTAATGCATGTGTATGGCGGTAGAATAAACTTTTTTTTGTTTTCACTATTTGTTTTTCACTATTGTGAAAAACTATAAATAAATTGTAATTAAAATATAAATATAATTAAAATATATTGAAAAGCAGGAGAAAATCATGCAGGTGGACTGGGAGATTCCCCCTCATGTGATCTTTTCCATGGTTTTATATAAGCTTTCAAATGCGACAATTTTAAGATTTCTTGGTGGTTGTTTTTTTAATTTGTTTTCTTTTTTTTTTTTTTTAAGAATGTAAGGGAGAGAACAGCTTTTAGTAACACAGATTGTAGAAATCCATGAGCCTTGCTATTAATATGATCTCTGATGTATTTTAATTGTGGAATACTGCTTCAAAGAGAAATGCTCCTTCTGCTAAATCCAAGTAATTTGAAGTCCAAACTTCTGCTGTACTTCAGTTTGCATTTTTCAAAAAGAAGAATTCTGTTTTAAATTTGCAAATTAAATTCAAGTGATTAGTAGCCTTCTCACTAGCCAAGGCTAACTGCTATACTTCTTTTTCTCTTCAGATAATGCTAGTGAAAATTCTTCCATGCAGAGATCACAGTCACTTCCACAAACTTCCATACCTCCCTTGGCAAGTGGAATGGCAGACTACAGCACCTCAGTTACTCCTGCATTAACTGAGAGAGAAGCATCTCGACTGGACAAATTTAAGCAGCTACTTGCTGGCCCAAATACAGATCTTGGTGAGTGTTTCTCATAGAACCTATGAATTACATCTAAACTGTTCTTAAACTATAGAATTTTCCTGTTTGATGTGCTGTCCTGCCATATGGTTTGGTTAAGATTGATCCTTTCAACATTGAAAATTGATCTTACAAAAGAAAGAATAAAATTGAAAGTTTGTAGTACTCCTGCTTTTAATAAGTGATTTGCATACATCCTACTAATATATGTAGGGTGTTTGATGGGTTCTGGTTCTTTCTCACATTATTTCTTCCTACCAGACTAATCTCTGTAGAAAGAAACCCCACAGTATAATTAGCTGTGTTTATTGTTAATGCCTGATAATGGAACAGCTTGGTATATAAGTGTGATTTTCATGCTTGGAAATAAATAGGAGTGAAAAACGATGAGGCGTGTAAGTATTACTGCTTGTCTACTCTGTGAGCCTTCATGTTCACAGGCTGATACAGTGGTTCTGTGTCTCATCTGTGAATGCTGACAACAAGTCAATGGGAAAACAAATGTATTGTCAGATAACTTGACTGTTCCCTTTGTTTACTGGATTTTAGCTGCTGAATAGTCAATACAAGTGCCAAGAGGGTATCACAGAATCAAATGGCTTTGTATCCCAAGTGAAAATCTGAAGCAGGATTAGTACACTCCATTTGGAGAACTTGGTGATTAGGAGTTGAGGGCAAAATAATGAATAAAGAAAATGTCTTTGAGGTAGACCATTCTGGAAGATATCTCCAGGAAACTTACAGAAAGAAGTAGAAATTGCATGTTTGTAGTTCTTGAATTGATCCTCTCCTGCCTGGTCATTGTTATGAGGCTTCTTCAATATAATACAGTCCAAGTTGTAGCTTTTATTTTTTTTTTTTCCATGCTGTGTCTTATTATCAGATTGATGCTGGGAAAGTACAATTATGGAAACTATAATAACTGCATGAGACTGAGCATTTCAGTGAGTTATAGGACATTCTTATGAAATGCAACTGTGAATAAAGGGAGGTGTTAAAACATATTTTACATAAACTTGAAAATGGTAAACAAATACCACTTTTTAGCCCTTTGATCTAACAGATGTTGTGACCTTTGTGATTGTGACTGACATGGAAGCTCATAGCTTAAGAATGTTGTGATAGTAGAAATCTTTGTTATATAAGGTTGCAAAATCAGAGGAAAGACAGAATTCAGTTTAAACCTATCCATTTCACTTGTGCTGTCTATTTAGTTTAGAATACTTTACCAGTAAATCAGATTTGTGGATTAAAGTGAAATAATTTTGGAAGAAAGTTTCCAGTCCTATTAGGAGTGCAGTCACCCTGTCTATGGTGAACTTAGTCAATATAAAACAAACTATATTTTTTTTTGCTATTGAACTTTATGAATCTCACACTGAAATATGCATAGGAAAGTGAACTATGAGTATGCTTCCTTGATATTAAAATGTGAAAAATATCTAGTAAGCTCTCAATATTATTTCTTGTACATACCACTAAATAATGCCTTTTCTACATCTGTTTATAGGAAGCTTTTTCTTTCTCTTGCTGTACAAACTGATAAGTACAGTTTGAAGTTGTGTGAATAGAATTTTATACCCAGTTTTGACTTTTTTGATGCAAATATTTTGACTTTTGTATCTGGAATATGTCGAATAGCACATATATCTATCTACAGGTAATACATTATAGTTTTAGGGAAAGAAATGAACTCGTTATTCATGGCATGCAAGCTCTTGATGATCATGAAGCTCTTAGGAGTAGATCATATATGATGGTAGTGCTTGGACTGAATTCCTGGTATCTGTTAGGGAATGTCTGTGTACACATATATGCAAACATGTATATGCTTATTGCTGTATGCACAGTTCATCAGAATCTGGTGGGTGCATGTCTATATGCGTTTTTAATGTGTGCATTTTTGGAAGATGTTTGGTTTAGCTCTGTGCTACAGTGACGATCATATTTAAAAAGTATTCTTGCTTTATAATGACAGCAGTAGCCTGAGAAAGTGGACTTTTTAATTTGTTGTTGGGGTGGTTTTTGTGTTGGGTTTTTTTTTTTTTCTGTTTTCTTCAGAACAATACTGGAAATGTTCTAAGGTAGAAACTAGGCAATAGGTTCCAAGCTAAAATTTGTGGTGAGTAATATAGGGATAGGTGGCTTTTCTGGTGCAGATGGCTTATTCTGTGTGTGTGGGGGGGCGGTGATGTGGTATGTGTGAGTATGTTTTGTGTTAGACCCACAAATAGTTGGGCTTGGTTTGTCACAGTGAATTAAATTAGTAGGACATGGAGACATTTTTGTAAATATTTCCCTTCATTTCTGAAAGTATTAGGCTTGGTTTTGCTTGGAACTAGAAGTACACTGAAGTAAAGTATTTCTATTGTGTTTGTTTTCTTGGTATAATTTCACACTTTGTTGAAATAGATTATGTAACAAGTCCTTTCAAAGCAAAATAGAAGTAAGTTAATTTGTGGAACTGTAGCCATGTCATGCACATATTCTCTTATCATAACAAGAGAAATCAACATTGACTATGAATACAAAGTAATGCAAATGACCTTGAAATCCTTTGACTCACACTTGAATAATCATCCTATAAAGATGGTGTAAAATGCAAAAAGAAGAATTACGTATATAAATTTGGAAGTGAAGATTATTTTAATCATTGGAAACCACGAATAGATTTTGGAGTTGGGTTTGGTTCACAGGCTGGCTACTTTGAACTTGTGGAAATAGGTAGTTACTGCAAGAAATGTGGGCTGGTAGAAGGAGCCTATTGTAAGAAGCAGTTTGGTTGGATGGGGACTTTGGGAGTGACCCCTGTCAATTAGATTGTAGTGAGTGCAGGGGTGCAGGGTCAGGAAGCAGAGTGGGGCTGCTGCTAGGATAGCTGAGCTCAGGAGACAGCTGTGAGGTAGCTGTAGGGTCTGTTTGTCTGCATAGCTTCCCACTCCTGGTAGTGCATGCCAGCTTATTCAGCAGGAATAATTCACAGTGGTTTTGTGCAATCAGCCTGTGTTTATGCTTCACTTGCAGTCAGTTTGCTGCAGACTTACTGAATTTCAGGTCTTGTCTTTCTTTGTAATGGACCTTGCATTACTAAGTGAAGATGGGCTTGCAGAATTTTTACTAACAAGTTGCTTGCTTTAAGAGGGGGGAACAGAACTTTGACAAAGCAGTGTGGGGGGCAGTATTTCTGAGAAGAAATTTTTCTTTCGTTCACAGACCACATTGTATATATTAGAGGAACAGTACTGCTGTGTCTATCAGATTTCCGATTAAAGTTTAATTCTTTTTGTTCAACTTGTGTTTTTTAGTAATCTTGTAAAATGTTTTAGGGAGATGTTAACTGTGCAAACACAATGTAAGCAATGTTGATAAAATCTGACAAAGCAACAAACAAGTTATTGCATACTTGCAACTTCAGCACAGCTGATGTATGATGGGTTACTAATATAAATTTAAAAATTAGCTGATAAAAGCATTGAGGAAGTGCTTTAATCTTCAAATCAACTATTTTTCTGTTTTTTACACATATATGGCTAATGAGTATGTAATTGGATGTGAGAAATGTGTTTATTTAAGTAAAATAAGAACCAGTGGTAAACCTGGTGTGCTCTGTTCTCTTCATTTAATAAAGCTTCAAAACACTGTATTGCTACCATTATGCAACATAACACATGTATTATTTCAGAGTCAAACCAACTAATTTCTAAAGTTGTAAAATTGTTTTGCATGTTAGGGTCACCATTTTTCCTACTTAGTCATGACAAATCCCAAGCTGAATAAAATATGTTGAAGTTTTAGCATACTATCTTGATAAAAATAATAGAAGGCCCTGTAAAAGCACCCATGAGAATTGTGAAGTATTCCCATCTTAAATTTACTCCAGCTGCTGTACACATTCAAGAGCACTTTTCATTTTACTTTTAAAAGAAATCATCTATTTTTCTTTCTCCTTATGACCAGATCTCAAAAAGGAAACCTTTTTGGGGAGTACTGGAAGTGGCTGAGTTGGGTGCTGTCTCTCTTAGCTAATCTTTTGCTATGGAAGTAGTGGATAATGTTGTGAAGCCTTACTGAACTTGTAAAGAATAGCTGAACTTTTGATTTATCTGATGGTGGCAAAAACTAATTACATCATTTTACAGGATTTAAAATGCTGTAATCTCAGATTATTTTATAACAATAGCTGGTTGTCTCTGTGTGCTATAATAAAAGAAGTCAAGAATGGTTCTCTAGAGATTAAATTCAGAAAGAAAACATGTAGATATCTCTTTTCCCCATCACAGCAGTCTTCTGTATTGTTGCAGCAACTTGAAATAGGATTTTCCTATTCATGGTCACATCCATTGTAGATTTATATTAAACCTGATCTAACATAGTAATTACCTTTTCTTTCACTTATGGCTCATAAATCTAGTATTCTGTAACCAGTCTGTTATGTCCTATAAAATTGCTTGCCAAACTGGTGCTATTGAAAAGTTTCAATACCTTTACAAAATGCATTAATTGAAATGAACTTGATTAATTTTGTCCCCAGCTTCATTAATTTATCTGCACTAAGCTACACAGTGATTTATCTCTGTGCTCCTAGTACATCCATGTAATTTAGAATTTTAATGCCCCCTACAGCTGTGCATTACTTGTAGTTGACCATGTGAGTGCCTATTCTTCTTTTAGTTTGTTGATATATAGTATAAAGTTAATATGTGTCCTACTGCTGCTTCGTGTGATGTGCCATTAGTCATATCTGTCTTTTCAAATTATTATCACCAAAAGGTGTCCTCTCTGATTCTTGTTCTGTTTTAGTTAGCTTTTTATCTACAAAACATGCTTTCCTATTTAGCTAATGAAAAAAGATTATTAACCAGACAGTATTGTACCAGTAGACTATGTAACACCTTTTTTATTAATTCAGTCTTCTGAAAGAAATGAATGTCAAATATCCATTATTTATTCCCTTTTTAGTTACTTGTTGCAGAATTAGTATTTTGTCTTCCTATTTTCTGTGGGTTGGTCTCATAACTTGTATTTTCATTTAATAGTAAGCATTTATTCTGATTACTGCTCTGGTGGTATATTTCAATGTAAAGGTATTAATTTATGATTTTTCATTTTAACTAGATGATAATAGATTCTTGAGACAATTTTGAGAAGATTTTGCATAGTTTGTTTCTTCAAGATACATTTCTCTTCCTTTGTTAAGATTGACATAGTAGGTCCAGACCTGTGCTGATTCTGGCGATTGCTCCAGTTTGGGTGCAGGACCTTACACTTGCCCTTGGAGAACTTCATGGGGTTTGCCTTGGCCCACCTCTCAAGCCTGTCCAAGTCTCCCTGGATGGGATGCACTCCTTCCAACAAATCCACTCTGTCACAGCTTGGTGTCATCTGCCAGCTTGCTGAGTGTGCACTCGGTCCCTCTGTCAGTGTCTTGAGGAAGACACTAAATGGTATTGGCCCCACTGTGGACTTCATGGGATACCACTTGTTACTGGCTTCCACTTGGAGCTGACTGCAACTCTTTGGATAAGGAACTGACCAAATGTCTGCATCGTACAGCCCATCACTCAAACAAATCTCTCCAGTTTTAGTGGCAAGGATGTTGTGGGGGACTGTATCAAAGTCTTGCAAAGAACTGTGGTTTAATTTTAGATTAATGTTGTTTTTTAACAAGGATTTGTTAATTTTGACTTGAGTGAAGACTCCTTACTCTTATGTGTTCCAAACACCACCTATCATTGATTTAAGTTTTTATTGAGGGGAAAAAAAAGAGTAAGGCTGAACCAGCTGCAGCTCCTGTTAACAAACAAGATAATCCTTCCCTTTTCTCAGTTCTGAAAAACAAGCCTGTGACCTAAAGCTTTACCTTTTTTTTTTTTTGTCCAGATTTTTGGTATTCAAGTATGACTCTAATAAATGGGTAAGAGGCATTGTGAAGTACACAGATGAGCCTAGTTCTGAGGTTCTGGACTTCTTGTCTATAAATAGAAATCCATGGGATTTTTGTTACTATCAGAATAGCTTAGAGACTAAGCTGTTTCTTTTTGTGTGGATGTCCACAGGGAACATTTCAGGTTAAAACCATTGATCTGCTCAAAAAGTGTGCTCTTAACAGAGTCCTTAAAACTCCCATGTTGTACTCATGGCTCCATTAATGAAGAGTGGAGTTCTGTACTATGTCTTTTTCCAAGTGGATTTGGAATTACAGTGGGACTCCTAAGTTCAGCTGATGTGAAGGGGTTACTGTTATAAAAAAAAAAACCAAACCACTAAATTATCATTCAAATTTCTGTGTACATAGAAAAATTGTTGTGGTAGTTACAATAACTGATCATCAAAAAAGAAAAGAGTTAGCATTCTACTCCAGATTACAAGATGGATTAATTAAAAGGGTTTTTTTTTGGTGTCCATTAAAGTTTTAGCAGAATTTTTAGGAGATCATTGCACTGGTTTTTGATCAGATGTTCAAAAACAGTCTGTGAGTCTTAGGCATGTGGTGAACAATACAGTGAAGAGGGGTATTTTAGTCTGGATGAACTGGGAGAAAGCGAAGTACTACATGATGAAATGTTCTTTTAGTTTTTGTGTTTGTATGGCTGTTTGGTTTGTTTTTGGTGTTCCATCTCTCTTCCTTACCTGAGAGCATCATGAAAGCTGAACTTATACTTTGTGAAACCTGTATTATCCAGTAAAATACATGGGTGAGAAGTTCAGTGTTCTCTCTTGAAGTCACAGACTGAGGGAGCAGCTTTGCCTCTTCCCATGATGTTTTGCAGACCTTGTGGCATGGGAGGGACTTACCAGGAATGTCACCAACAAGACTACTGAGAACTCTGAACATGCTCTGTGTCCTTAAGCTTTTGAACATCATGATTAGCAATGTACCTGTTGTTATGAGTGGCACAGACAGCTTGTAAATCAGTTTACGAAGGCTCAAGGAAGTATAATTAATCCTTTAGGTTTTCTTGCCAGCATCTCTTTCACTATTAATAATGTTGGAACCTAAGTCATTGTTACTTCATTAGCAGCATGCCCAGAACTGGAAGAAGTACATAAAACTTGTCTGGGATGGTAAACACAGTGGAACACGTTTCACTGTGTATGTCTGTGCTGTGCTGTCTCCCTGTTGCAGATTATTGGTTGGTTTTGCCCTCACGTGTGTTTTAGCCACAATGGACTCTGGATGTGATGTATGTTTGCAGTTAACTGAAAAAAACTTACATGGATTAGAGATTAAGGGCTAGCCTTATAGAGGAATTTGATATAATAGAACCTATAGTAAAGCTAAACTAAATAATACAGTGCAACCACTGAAGTAAAGACTCATAATTAAATCATTTAGAGCTGCTTTTTTCTTTAACATTCAGAACAGGGTATAAAAGGCTTTCCCTTAGTTGTACATGAAAAGTTAGAAACTTTTTCAATGGCATTAATGTAAAAATAAAAACAGTTGATATTGCACAGAAATTGGATGTTTTGGGAGAACTATGAAAAACAACATCTGCTGCTGCAACAGTTGTTCTCCATTACTTATTGTTTCCATCGCTGGCTTCACATGTTGCAGGTCTTGGCAATTTCAATAATTTTTTTGCCTTACTTTTCCTAATCACTTGCTTTCTTGTACCTTGTAACACCAACCTCATCTGCTTCTGCTTCTGATTTTTTTATGTGGAGTAGCAGACAAGATGTACTTTCCTACTCTTTTCTAGCAAAGGCTCTGAAAACGATCTTACCCTGTATTTACAAAGGTGAATTGGACTTTATTTCCTGTTTCTGCAGCATTCAGAATAACTCTTTGTTCCATTGAGAAGATTAGGAGCAGTGTTTGATTAAAAAAAAAATTAATGAAGTGCCTAACAGAGCTATTATTCATTTTGAAAACCAGTTGCTGTAGTTGCCATAGTAATAACAAGCCCTGTATTAAAGTTATTTTCTATAGGTACTGCCTGTATTATAACGTGCTGTTGGGGGAGCTACAGTTCTGTGCATCTCTGCTTTTGAAAGAATTTTCCAGCTTTTTATAGTTAAAATATCCAAGGAATTTATGTTGTAGGAACATAAAACATGTAAATCTAGTTTATCATATCTATCATGGAGTTGCTCATGCAGGCCATGACTTCATGTAGCCATGTATAGTAATCTCAATGAAATAACAGCTGTATCAAAAATGAATAATACATACAGAGAAATTTTGAACTCCTTTAATATTTCTTATATATTTGTAATGGGTAGAATGATTAGCTTGTAGTTCCAAGAAAAATACTTGTCAACTTGGTTGTTTGGCCTCATGTTTTAGGTGTAGTGGGTAATAACTCCAGTAATTGCTTGTACAGTTAAAAGCTGGCAAACTAATGGCATGTTTTCTTTGTAAAATTCCCCATGAAATATTTATGGAATATGAGAAGTCTTGAAATCTAAATGCAGTAAAAGGATAGTCCTAAGATTTCTGTTAGAACAATTGCTTTAAACTTTTTCTTCCTCAGAGAGAGGAAACATATCTGTAAATGTATTGTAGTAAGCCAGGTCAAACAATTTTTTTCCTAAATTAAATTAATCATATTAATTTGAAGGATTTTCATACCACATTATACCTTCATAATAAAATATCCTAAAGCACTGTTTCTGTGAAAAGTAACTGCTGTCTCCTAAGCAGAAGTGATAGTTGGCTAGTAGGAACAAATTGAGATACTTTTTGTCTAAAATCTATGGGGATTTATAAATTCTTTCATACCCATTGGTCACAGAATTATGTCAAGTAATGAGGCAGCTGAAAAACAGACTAACAATTGGGGCTTAAACTGTTTCTTCAGAAAGAATCCTTTTAGTTTGAGAAAGAGTTCACAGGCAGGGTTTTACAGGTACTGTTTTTGGATCCGGCTTATTTCAGCTGGTTCTTTGCTCACTCTTTTAACAAATGATTGCGTCTATAATTAGAATGTTTACAAGTGCTCATTTTCAAAATAATTGATCTGGAAGTTTAGGAAAATATTAATTGTATTGAAACAAGAATATTTTTGCAGTACTCTCTTGATTGAAAATGTGTGTCTGATTTGTAGGTGCTATTAAAACTCTTGTAGAATGTCTGTGCTTGGGAACATGCTTGGTGACTCAAAACTAGGATGTCTAATTCCTTGGGAAATCTGCAAGGGGAAGGAGTTGCTCTAATGACAATTCATTGACGTTATGCTTTGACTAGGGAGAAAGGATTTTAATTAATTATTAAACCATTTGTCATTGGCTGAAATGTTACAAAGTTTATAAAATAGTTTGGGTTTGAAGGGACCCTTAAGACATCTAGTTCAATACCCATGCAATTAGCAGGGACATATTCAACTAGATCAGGTTGGTCTGAGACCCTCACCCAGACATAGGACATTCACAACTCCTCTGGGCAACCTGTTCCAGTGTTTCACCATCTTCAGAAAAAGAATTTCTTCCTTACATCTAGTCTGAAGCCACTGTCTTTCAGATTAAAACCCCTTGTCATATCAAAACAGACGCTGACAAAAAGTCTGTCCCCATTTTTCTTATCATCTCCCTTTAAGTATGGAAAGGCCCCAACAATGCTGCCCAGAGCCTTTTCTTTTCCAGGCTGAACAGCTCTCTCAGCCTGTCTTTATAGGAGAGGTGGTCCAGCTGATGCCTGATACCACGAGCTAAACAGTTTCCTTTAATGAAAGATCTTCATGGTGCAAATACAGCAAGAGGCACACATAATACAGTGTGACAATTTTATTAGTTTAACAAATTAGCATACTTAACAGAAATCATCCAATTAGAAGAACAGTTAATTAAGTAATCCCCCTTTTGATTCTGCCCCCCACTGAAGCTGCCCCTAGCTTCTAACCCCACATTTATTACGGATATAATACATAGTGAAAAAATAGTGGTTCACACTATAGAGGGAAGACTAAATAAGATTCCAGGAAGGTTAGCTTATTGTTCTAAAATTTAGGTAAGGGGGTAGGAAGAGTACTATAGTTAGTTAAGGAGCTATACAACTATACAATAATAGTCTACAGAGCTACAAATATATGGAAAATGTAAAAAGCCCAAAAATCTGTTTAGCATTACAGCCCCCTGATCATCTACATGGCCCTCTGGGCTTGATCTATAACGTCCATGTCTTCCTCTTACTGAGGACTCTAGGGCTGGATGCAGTACTCCATGCCCACCTGGGGCTCTCACCAAAGTGTGGTAGAGGGGGCAGAATTACCTCCCTTGACCTGATGGCCATGCTGCTTTTGAGGCAGCCCAGAACACGTTTGACTTTCTCACCTGTCCAGCCTCTTGTCCACCAGTACCCACCAGTCCTTCTCCCATGTGTATTGATCTAATCCCTCCATCCCCTGGCCTGTATTTATACTGGTTGGTTGCCCCAGCCCAGGTGCAGGACCTTTCACTTGTTCTTGTTAAACCTGATACCATTCCCATGATCCCACTTCAACTTGTCCAAGTCCTTCTGAATGGCATCCCAGCTCTCAGCTGTGTCAACCACACCACTCAGCTCAGTGTCACTCCAAATTTGCTGAGGGTACACTTCATCCTGTGGTATATGTCACCAACATGGAATGACGCTGGGCTCAGTATGCACTCCTGAGGGGCATCACTCATCCCTGATCTCCATCTTGACCATTATTCCCTGGATGTGCTCATTCAAGCAATTCTTCATTCACCAAAGTGTCTAGCCATCAACTCCACTTCTGTCTCCAATATAGAGAAGGATTTTGTGGGGCAATATGTCAAAAGCTTTACAGAAGTCTAAATAGATGACACCTGTAAAGCCTTTCCTTGTTCCACTGATTAGTCACTCCATTGTAGAAGGCCAAAATGCTGCTCAGGCAGGACTTGTTCTGGTCAGCTATGATGACTGTCTCAAATCACATCACTGTCCTGCACGTGCCATCACAGAGCTTCTAGGAAGGTCTTCTGTTCCATGATCTTTCCAGGCACAAAAGTGAGGCTGACCAATCTGTAGTCTCCAGGGTCCTCTTTTTTAAAAAAATTAAGTCTCTAGTGTCTCAAGATAACCTGAGAACTGAAATGTGAGTATTTCAATTACATGTGGTTATTTGATTTTTAGGAACTCACCTGTTGAGTCATTTGTAAGAATAAAGCCCGTCTTAAAGACTGTAATAGAGACACTTGCTGTAAAATTTAGTTATGTATGTCTAATAAAATGCACATGTAGTTAATGTATTTTAACAGCAGTATTAGAATTTGGCTTCACTGTCAGGCTTTTATGTATGTCTAAAATGATACTCTTGTGTATATGCTTCAATTTTTTTTTCTCTTCACCAGAAGCATTTTTATTTTATGTTATAGTACAGTTAGACTAAGTCTTCCAGGAGCTACTTTGGTCCTGCTGTTGTAATTGCTGTTGGAAAGTGCAGGGTCCTTTGTTTTCGTTCCTCTTGTTTTGGTGATGAACCATCAGAGGAAAGCATCACTTGATGCTTTAGCAGTAGTTGCATGCAAGGGTCAGACTGTGTGCTTTTGGGGTTTGCCACTACACCTCATAAGAATTCTTGTATAGCCCCTTTGAGTTTTCCTGTGTGCTCTTTGTCACTGGCCAAATAGTAGTTGAGCTCACTGTAGTGAAAAGTTAGGGCCAGAATTCTATATGTTTCTTTGGATTAGTCTGGGATCCTGGAATTTCGGAAGGCTATGATATAGGATAGCAGTCAGTGTGAAGAAATAGAACTATCACATACCCAGGGCTAATGGTTTGTAATGGAATTGACTTAACTCTCAGTTGTGCAATCATCTGTCTAACAGTCCTCTGTCCTGAAAGCAATTACTGTACCACTTATGAAAGCAAAACCAGAAACAAAAGCCTTGAGAAAGTTCAGAAGGATGGCATGACAACAGAGCAGAGGAGGTTATTAAATACAATAGAAGGTTATTAAATACAATCCAAAAGGTAAAGTTCTGTGTCAAATAAGGAGAGCAGAGAAGAATATGAATCCTGTCAGGCCAAATGAATGGAAGCATTTCTAAAAGAGAGTTTGAGAAACAACTTAGAAACATGTAAAAACTAGCTTTGAATGGGTGTTCTCAGATATATTGAGAGAAGGAGCATCGCTGAAGATTTGGTAGGCCCAGCAGGCAATCTAGGTGTAAAAAGAGCTCCCAGAGACGATAAGGCAGTGGCAAAGCAACGTAGATAATTGTGTTCAGCATGGAAGAATGTAGGGACGTATTCACTCCCAAAATCCTACATGATGGATAAATAGAGAATCTGTTTCAAATAAGTGGTGAAAAACCCCCATCATTTGTCCCTGGTTTTCACTTCCATGCTGAGATTTCCTTCCAGAAAGAGCAGTCCTTTTGAACCCACTCCCATAGTGTGTGTTACTGTTTGGAATTATATGATAGCCCAAGCTATCCTGAATTAAAGGAAGTGTATGTTCATTGCAGAATAGGATCGGGAGGGGAGGGAGGGAAAATAAGCTGTGTTCCAATTTGCTTCTGTATTTCCTATCTTTGGCCTTAAATGAGTTACTTAAAAGTAAGTGTAATTTTTGTACTTGGTGATTTGGGATGATCTGTCACTCAATCATATGCTTCACATTTCTGATTGTGACAGTAGATCTGCATGTTTTCCTTTTTTATACTTTTTCTTACTTTACATGTGCTGTTTTCAGAGGTTGGTACCCATGTTTGGGCATGGATTCCTATTGAGGTGAGTTAAGGGTGGAGCAAAAATATGGAAAGGTGAAAGATTAGAATAGGTTCGGTGGGTATAGAGTTGAGAATTGACAACTGTGTTACTAGAAAATAATAAAAGTGGTTGCTGAGTTAGAATTTATTTTCTATATTCTTCATATACTAACTACACAGTTTGTAAATGGTATGATTGAACATAAAGACAGCCAAAACTTGAAACTTGAGCAAAATGATTGTGTAAGGAAGTAAGAAACTAATGCACAAGATAAGTTTTCATTCAGCCTGGACACAAATAGATTAAACCCAGTAAAGTATATTTGTTCATAAATACTGCACAAGGACAAGTAGAGCAGGAATATGCACAGTTGGAGATTTTGATTTTGAAGACTTGAGGCTTTCATTGGTATTAAAACAATTGGAGCTAACTGTCATGCTTATGTCAGTGGAAGGGAAATATAATTTGTAGATTGTTTAGTTAAGGCAGATATTATCTCTTTTTTATTGTTTTTGTTCATAAACGATACAAAATACTGTTTTTCTACTCTTGTTCATGTTATATGTTTATTTTGCCTTTACATCTTCTGACCACTTCCTGCCTTTCTAGCTTTTAGAATATAACCAGTGATACTGTTACTTATGCTGTAGTGCTTGGTAGGGTGGGGATTTACTTGGAATCAGATCATGGTGGAATTGCAGAAGTGGTCGGGGCTGCAAGCCAATACTAAAGCTGCTTGGAGGCTGAGCAAACTCCCTGGGGTGTGGAGAACTACTGTAGGTGATGTGAGAAATTGCTGTATATAACAAACCACAGTGTGAGAAGCTGACACAAATTGTAGATGGCACCCTATGGTATGCCTGGATTTCACAAGTAGTCAAGAGAGAATTGTGTGAGAGGTGCCCAAACAGTGTCATTGTATGGAGGGAGGCACTGAGAGATCACTTAGGAAAGTGCAGTGTTACAAGAGCAATGGTGCCTGATAATCATTTCAGAAATTCCATATTTAGGTATAACAGTAGCAAAACTGGGACCATGAAGGGAAGAAATAATTGGAGTGGTTTGTTAAATGGGGCAGAGACAAGGAAGTAGCAGGGTTAAGGGATGTGACCAGCTGCTGTCTGGGGTTCGTGTTGGGCAGCTTGTGCGTGATGATCACAGCTGGAGTATGACAAATTAAACTTCTTTCAGTTGCTTATTGCATCTTTTTCTCATTGAATCCTTGTGTTTGCAGTGACAGCATACTCATAACAAAGTGTATTTGTGTGCCAGCCTGTGACTTCTTGAATTTATCTCCTAATCTGTCTGTTCTGTCTGACAAGTTCTACTTTCATTTTTTTTTGCAACTTTGGTTCACACTGGACTTTGGTAGTGTCATATTTTTCTAATGTTACTGATCCTTTGGTCATTTTTTAATTCTTCCAATGCTTCTCAACTCCTTGAGAGGAAGGATAAGGGGGAAATTTATTGTGAACTGTGGAATTTCTTGGGGTTATGTGTATAAGCATGCTTTCATGTTTCCTCCATCCATGCATATTTAGTGTGCAGAAGTACTGTGAACTTCTTAATGTTTTTTGAAAGCATATGCTGCTGCTCCTTATTTTGTGCAGACTTTAATAATGTAACAACTGTTTTACCTGCTTTGATACACTGTATTCCTTTCTCATGTATCTCAAAAATATTTGGAAGAATAATACATTTATGTAGTGGGTTGCCAACTGTGACAATATAAGGCATGTATACCAAACAGTAATGCTGAGAAATACTCCAGAGAGTTACCTTATCACACTCAGTACCTATTACCATAGGTGTCCCTCTGGATAGCAATTATCCAATATTTTATTAATTCATTAGGATTGCCCTATATTTCTGTAATCACTGGATTTTCTAAGAAGACTATTGTTGTGAATGCCTTTATGCTAATTTGAATGTATCTGTGTATGTAAATTGGTAGTAATTTCCTTGCTTCTTATGAAACCATTGTGTTTTAATAGATGAATTGAGAAAATTGAGTTGGTCTGGCATTCCCAAACGGGTTCGTCCAATTGCATGGAAGCTTCTTTCAGTAAGTTGTATTTTTTTTATTTTATTCTTCCTCTGCATTTAGTACTAATAGCTTTTTCAAGCATTGCAAATGATTTTACTTGAATTGTAATCCATCAGTGATGGTTGGAAACGTGTCTTGTGCTGAATTGTAATGGAAGTTATGTTCTTTTACTCAATTTCAGGATTAATCTATCAAAATGAAAAGAGGGGGATGAGAAGTAGTAGTAAATCGTGCCTGCTGTATATCTTTATTTTTCAGCCTGGCTTTCTGTGAAAGAAGGGCTCATGATAACAGTGGCTTCTTTCAACCAGTTTTGATGGAATGGTGGAGAGTTCAAAGACAAGTACATTCTTAACAGCTTTCTTGAAAACAGACACATAGTAGGGAAAGCAAAGCCTACGAAAGGCTTCATTCTGACTTCACATTAAAGTAACTGCAAGAAAGGATTAACACTGTAGTGAGGAAAAGCAGTGATAGGATCTATAGGTTTTTTTGGCTGATTCTTCTATAGTGCTTTAAGATGAACAACTCTGAACCACTGTGTCAATTGAGTTGTGGCATTGGCTCTCCTGATGTCAGACCTGTGAAGCAGTTCAGAGGCAACCTCAATAAAAAGCTAATCACTTTTTTGCGGTGCCAGTTTTTGGCTGGCTGAGCACTCTTCTCTTTCCCTATGGCCAGAGGATACTGCCTTGGCTGTAGCTTAGGAGTAGGCTTGGTGAAGTACCATGGAGGTGTTTCAGTTGGGCATGTGGGAAAAGCTTGTGGAAATAAGTGATTCACTGGGTTTGGTGTTACAGAATAGGATTTTTTTCATCTTGGTGTTTGCACTATGTTTAAAAAGGTTCTTCTGCAAAAATGCAGTTCTTCATAAAGGTATTTTTCATGTCTATCTTTTCAGCTATAATGCTTGTGATGACAACTAGTTAAGCATTTTAGCTGTTGTTTGTCTGCCTGTGGTTGGGAGAAAGTTTATGAGGATGTTTGTATTAAAAAGAAGCAGAATTCTCGTGATGTCTACTCTCCAGAGGCTGTGAAAGACACTTTCTCAACAAATCTTTGTGCATTTAAGAACTGTTTAAAATTCTGAATTATACACACACACCAGTTTAGCACTATCGAATTTCTCAGAGAGTAGACTTAAATAGCTTTGCTTTTTATAGAATAATTCTGTAGGGAATGCAAAGTATTTACTTCAGATTGACACTGATTTTCAGTGACTGAAAGAGTCTTTCTTGTTGATGAGTTCTACTAAATTTGCAGCTTAGTTCCTTCTAATGCTAAATGCAGATGCAGTTTAATGGTGGATATTCAAATATCCTGCTGTAATTGAAATTAAACATGGAGCTTACAATTTATTTTAGTTCTGTTTCCAAAGCTATATGTGACTTTGGTTGTAAAAAAGGCATTTTTTTTCACTTGAAGTTTAGAATGTCTGCTTTAAAATACTAAAAGTAAGAAAAATTATGACTAACTCAAAGTTGACTTTGAAACATAATAAGCTAAAGCATAAGCATTTTAAGTTCTGAATCAGAAGACTGACAGTGGGGTTTAGAGATTTGGAATAATGCAAATTATAAAAATATAAAATGAGCTGACTCCTCTTGCTTTCTTGTAAGAGCATAGGCTTTCCTGGAGCTTTAACTTAAATCCAGAAGTTGATTTTAATTTAGTATTCCTGGTCTAGAAAAATGCCTAAGTGTAGAGTTCTCTTGTTCTGTTGCTTTAATTCCAGAATCTATTTCAGTTCAATTTGCAACTTCATCTTGCCATATCTCTGCAAAAACCTGCTTTCAGATTGCATTTTTGTACTTTATCAATTAAGTTGATTTTCTTTTGAGTAAGAGATTTATGAAACTGGCTTTTTTTGTTTGTTTGTTTTTTCTACCTCCAAATGGCAATATTTTGAAAATTCTTAGCTTTTCTTAAGTAAGTCCTGCTGCGATTTCTTATCTATGTGGTCCTCATTTAGTATGTTTTGGAAACTCAAAGTCTTTTAGTAATCATTACTTTCCTATACTGTAAGGCAGCATTTTCTTTCATCTTCTTTCCCAAGTGGGAAAGAAAAGTGCTTTCAGTTTTTTTGGTCATAAGCTCCACCATGCTTTTCTGCTGGTAACCTAATAGTGACCTACTGTTAATGCCCCAGGTAAGGGGGACTAATAATGGTAATCCCAGGCAGTGTTTAAAGCCAGGCTGGATGGAGCTCTGAGCAACCTGGTCTAGTGGAAGGGGGGTTGGAGCTAGATGATCTTTAAGGTCCTTTCCAACACAAACCATTTTATGATTCCATACAGTCACCAGGAGCTCCTGGGGAAATAAGTGTTTGTAAAAATCAAGTGATATTTTGATTAAAGATTTGTTGCAGTACTAAAAAAACAATGAGACAACTGAAGAAACCAATGTATATTATGGTTTTAGTTTATGTTTGTTCCAAAATTATTCAAAAGTCTTATTTAAAAGGCCCAAACTTAATTTTTTCTCAGGGAACAGAGTATACTTGGTGGTATCTGAGGCAGATGGTGATTGTCTTGTTTGTAAAACCAGCATAGAAATTGGAATTCTAAAAATATGATTTAACAAAGTGATCAGTTATTTGTTACATAGTCAGCATGTTAATAATGTTAATAAGTGTTTGATGAAGACAGTTTTTCAGTATAATACTCTGTTGATGTTATGCATGTCTACTGGTAACAACATATTTAAAAAAAAGGCATTATTTATTTTTAAAATATAGCAAAAGTGTTAAGCACACTGTACCTAAACAGCAAGAAGAACTGCAGAGGCTCTCTTTTCTTTTGAATAACAAAACCAAAGATATGTTTGTAAAAGCCTTTAGAGGAAATTAATGAATAAACGGATTAAACTTTCCACCAATTTATTCACTGCTGAGACGTTGCAAGCCTTCCCAACTTTTAAAACCTAATTTGTAAAGTGAACAGGAAACACGACATGTTGAATTGAAAGATTAGTTCGGTCTTTGAAACCGAAGAATGGTGAAAAGACTTGCTGAGAAAGTATTGGTGTGCTTCAAGCAATCACATTTGATTTAAAAAATGAATTATTTTCTAAAGCAACCAAATAAGATATCCTACAGGGAAGAAACCACTACTGTTGAGAATAAATGGGAACACTAGTCTTGAGAATAAATTTATTTAATTCAATAAAATTATTGAATAAATTCAATATTTAACACAAAACACTAGGATAGGATATTAAATGTCAGAAAAAGTCTTTAGGAAAACTGAAGCTGGTGAGGTTTAAAGTACTTGGAATCAAACACAAGTCTGTATATCTTAAAGGAATTAATTTTGAAAAAGAAAGTACCTCTTAAGGTATCTGAAATGTAATATGGCTTGTATATTCTCCTGTCATTATAAATGAAGTAATTAAAGTGTACAGGAATGACATTTTTAATGATTTTAATATAGTAACATAGAAATGTTTAGGTTGGAAAGGACCTTTAAGGCTGTGTAGCCCAACCATAAACTCAGCACTGGCAAGTCCACCAGTAAACCATGTCCCTAGGGGCCACATCTCTGTGTCTTTTACTACCTCCAGGGATGGTGACTCAGCCGTTTGCTTGGGCAGCCTGTTCCAGTGCTTGATAATCCTTTCCATGAAAAAGTTTTTCCTGATATTGAATCTAGCCCTCCCTTGCCAATGTATGTAATTCCTACTTAAAGGCAATTTTTTTATTAAATTTAAAAAATTTAATAAAATTGCTCCAATACTGGCCACATAGAAATTAAGCAACTTGCATGTTTTTAAAGTTACCTAAACTAATTTATCTAAGCTTTTCTCCTCAGAAATCAATACCATCTTAGTATTTTTGATGAGAAATCGCATTTTGTAGAAAAAAAGGCAAAAAAAACCCAGCTGTTTTTATAAGATGTTTCTATCTGAACTTTTATTTGAGTTGGAGGGATTAGAAAAAATAGTTTAGTAAAGGATTATTTAGATTTGTGTGGGAGTACATGGCACTGCGTCAGTTTGTTAGGTCTCTTGTCACATCTAATCAAATGCCAGCAGTGCTTTTTGTAAGCAAAGAATAATATCTTTATCATTTCACTGTTTTCTCAGGGCTATCTTCCTGCAAATGTGGACCGAAGAGAAAGCACTTTACAAAGAAAACGCAAAGAGTATTTTGCATTTGTTGAACAATACTATGATTCCAGAAATGATGAAAACCACCAAGATACCTACAGACAGGTAGAACACCTGATTGAATTGACTTTTATCTACAGAACATTTGCTAAAGGACTTAAAGATTATTTTTGAACTTTGCTGCTGTTTTTCTCTGTTTCTTTAATCATATCAGATAGACAGCCCTCTAATAATTTTCCTAAATTTTAGAAGAAAAACATGAAGTAGTTTTCATCTGAAATTCGAAAAAGTGGATTTCTTTTAACGTTAGCATTAGTGTTGCCATGGTTTTCTGTTTAAAAATAGTTGCATTTTCAAATCTTTCATCTTCCGCTCAAACCCCCTTTCAAATAAGTGAAGATGGACAGGGAAAGTACAACAGTGACTGTTTCTTTCTGCTCCAAACTTCTGTATAAGAAGCTGAGACTGTATATGATGTGCAACATAAATAAACATAGGGGTGTCAAACTTTCACACTCACCCAGATAAGCAGATAACTTTTCTTCAAGTTTTGTATTGAAATGAGTAGTTTGTAACACTGAGCGATGATACTTCAGCCTTTGTTGGGACAAAAGAAGATAAGATCTTTCTTTCAGCTTCAAGACTAATCTTTAGTAGCAAGTATATAGCATCACTAACATAAGGCTTATGAATAGAAGACAAAATCATCACTTGAGCACTCTGTTGCATGAAAGTCCTTTGTGAAGTGAGGAAAAAAAACTTAAGAATATTGGTACTTTTGTGCTCTCTTCTTGATTGTCAAATACATTAAAATGGGTGCTAAACTCTTCTTTCACCTTTGGACATTTGGACTTGATGATCTTACAGGTCTTTTCCATTCTAAATGATTCTATGATAGTGGGAGTTGAATATGACTTCACAGAAGTAGTAGTATGTATTTACTCATAATTACCCTATGGTAATGAGTATTGCCAATATGATTATAATTTACAAATAATTAAAATGTGATGTAAGGATCCTAGAATGTGAATACAAACATATGTGGTTTTAAATTTTGCTTCATTGAAAGATTGACTTAAAGATTTGGCTGTACCTTTTGAAATACAGTAAAAATCCATGTTATCCCAAAACTAATTATACAATGGAATTACAACGAATAGTGTAAACCAATAGAATTATTTTAAGTATCATGTTGCTTAGAAAGTGTGCTGTTGGTTCCTTTTACAGTATTCTTCTTTGTCTAATTAGATCCACATAGATATACCACGCATGAGTCCTGAAGTTTTAAGACTTCAGCCCAAAGTAACAGAGGTAAGAATGATATATTTTCTTTTTGTTAGAGGAAACATTTTATTAATGAATCTGATATCACGGTTTGATTAATAATTGGTTTCATTACACTTGCTATTTTGACTTCAGAACAAGCTTAAGTAAAAAAAAAGAGGACATATAAGTAGAGATTAAGAAGAGCAGTGTAAGTATGAGTTATAAAAGCAAAGACACCTCATTAATTTCCTGTACTGAATTAGTCAGTTTTTATTGTGGTCTTGTGCCCTTGAGGGTTTTTTCCCCACTTTTTTTCCTTTTTATATATTTTGTTAATACTGTGTTTCGTAAGTAATCCAGCGCATAATCCTGTGGTTCCATGTATTTGTCAAAATCATTTAAGATCTGGAAGTTCTTAGAGTGTTCCACTTGGGAAGTTCTCCTTTTTGAATTTGTAGCAGGACTGGTTTGAATGCCTTATCTGATTTTGCATCCTTGTAAGTTTTGTATGTTGCGTACACAATTTAAATTGTTTTACTACTATTATAACTATATAATTAATGTAAATATATAATAATGTGATTACATGTGATTAATGGTAAATGTATTAATCAAATCAGCCTATGTCGCTGGGGAATTGAATCTCATGGGGACATTTCATTTTGAAGTATATAGGTCATAAATAGCATTGATGATATGGATTAACCTTTTTCAGTTATTTAATTTAATTCTTCAACTTACACTCCTTTCTAATGGTTCTAGTTAGACCTTCAAGTGTATTGCCATGAAGCTTCTGTTCATACAATTACAGATCCAAATAGAACATAATCTGGTTGTTCATTATGAGAACTTAAATGCAGAACTAGCTTTCATTTGGTTTTCCATTGTTCCAATTATTTGTTTAATGGCTGCGCTCTTCCACACCTTGGAGAATTGGTTTGAAGAAATAGCCTAGTACAGTTCGAAAAGAAAAACCTATAAATATAGGGCTTTCCACTGCTTTCTGCACAGTGGTGTTTTACCTGGGCTGTTCTAGGGATGGATCGAGGAGTAATATAAATACAATCAAGGGACACGAACAAAGCAATACTGGCAAGAAAGAAACTATTAAAGAAATTAATTAGATCAGTGGGCTACTGAGAGAATGGGCTTGCATCTGTCTTTTACTCCATGATCTTAATCAAACTATACTTGCTTAATGCCATTGTAAAAAAGGGTCATACCACCCAATTTCTCCAATGCTTCTTTCTCTTGCTTTCTGAGTTTCTGGAGACCTACCATAGCACCATCAAATCCCTCAGGCCCACAGGGATGCTTCCCTCCTCCCAAGGGCTCTTGCAGATAGGGTGTGTAGTTCCCAGAGCTGATTCTTCTAGAGAGAGAGAAGATGGTGCTGGTCTCTGGTGAGCAACAGTCACTTCCACCTTTTTAAAGTGAGACCACAAGGGTTATAAAGAGGAGAGGGGAATCAGAGTAAAGGTCAAAGATAGTGTAATCCTTTAAAACATATGTGCAAAACCATTGTTGTGGGTATTATGGTGAGTTTTGTGCATACTTCTGATGCTGCAAAGGTTTAGAGTAATGGTTCCTCTACTGGGAACAATCTCCCATAGAATGAGATGAAGAGACTGTAGTTGACAGAACTGGACAAAAGCACTGGTTAAAGCTTCAGAAAGACAGCACATGTATAAACCTCACAGTCTCCTGACTTAAATTTTCAAATGCTGCTATTCCAAGATTTTTGCTGTTCTTGGTGCTATCAGTCTCTGTTGCCAAAGAACTTTTAATTAGAGTTAAAAAGGCTGTTTTAATTTTTTATCTGATCTCAGAGTTTGGTTTCTGTAATAAAATGTTGCAGTTTAGAAAAAAATATTTTGAATCTGATGTGCTGAAATAACTAGTTATTATGTGTTCCCTTTAAAATCAGTTTAAAGCGTTTCTTTTTTATGGGAGTTGAATGGATCCTGAGTGAGGAGAAGGCAGTGTTGGAGCAAGGATTTAAAGGACTAAAAATGTCCTAATAGTGTCCCTGAAAAGGAGAACAGAAGAGTGGGAGGTGGTCTTTCATACAGTGCGGTCAAGTTAAAGACTACTTATTATTTAGTTGTAATAAATTTGATTGGCTAATGGACTGGTCTAATTTATTATCTTTTCTTACTTTAACTGTATTTTGTTGAAGTGGAAAGCACATGGCTTTATACTTCCCATCTATGCTTGCATATTATGCATCATAATTTCAAGAAAACTGCACAATTTAAAATAGTTTAAATTTTTGTCCTTCCTCTCTTTTTTTTTTCCTTTCCCTCCTCTACTTAGAAAACAAAAAGCAAATTTTCAAAAGCTTTTGAATTAAGGCTTTGGAGGTTTTGAAGTTCCTCTGAGGTGGGAAAACCCACAAGTAATTCAAACTTTCATTTCAACTGATGGATTCTTTTCTTTATGTATATGAATATAATTCTTGCTGTAATTATGAATGAGAATCAAATTCAAAAGAGAATAATAGATTGGTAATGACATCTCATGAGATGTAGTGGCTCATAGTAGAAAAATAATTCTAGTTTTTGTTGCTGGTTTGGAAATCAAGAAGGGATCCTTTTGGGAAAGTGACCTTTTTAATGAGTCCTATTTGAATACAGTCATGAGTGTTGTATAGAAACTTAAATCAGCCTGCTGTTCAGGTTTTCAGTGCTCATTTTTATTGATTCAGAACAGTAAATGAAACTTTATGAAAATGGATAGGAAACTGAAAATGCTATTCAGTGTGTATTTCAGAATTTCTGATTGGAAGTATTTGGGGATATTAAAGCTGATGTGCCATCACTAAGTGGTGCTTCCTGCTCAAAAATATAACACCCCCTGACCCCCCACCACCCCAAGCAAAGGCAAACACCACCCCCTCATACCTGGATTTTAAAAACATTTTAAAATCCATAGGCTTCTCAATTTGCAGTGCAAACAGTATCCTATCTGGTTCTGAGGAAATGAAAGGTTGATGGTACAAATTTGTGAATTGTTTGACTTCAGACATGCCTTCATGAAAAAACACTACGTTTATAGTTTCTGCAGTGGTATTTTGATTGATTGTTCTTACTGAATTTGGTTGGTTGTTGACTGTGCATATTTTGTAGCCCCATCACACCATGAGTTTTTTATTTAGCCTAGTGCATAACCCTATTCTGCATTCTCCAATTGCTACTTTAATAGGTTTCTCCTGTCAGCTCATTCTGATATTTGTTTTTTGAGAAAGTTGTTCGTATTTGCAGTATGTTAAACAAGTCCTTTTTCAGAAATGAAACACAGAATGATAACTTTCATAATATTGAGAAACTACTGTTGCTGAAAGTAAAAGTGGCAATGGACAGAAGCAGGCAGAGTAGCTGTGAGCTAACTAACCTTGCTAGATTGGCAGCTTTCCAGCAATACTAAAAATATTACATAAACAGCTGTAATTTCATCAGGGTATGATTACATAAAATGTAAAACCATGTTGTAAATGGCTGAGTGTAAAATCTTTATACAATTATTGATAGACAGTGAAACACCACTGGCTTTTGCTTAAAGGGCAGAGGTTTTTTTTTGTTGTTTTTTTTTTTTTCTTTTTTTTTTTTTTGGTTTAATATGCAGCTCTTGTTAAAATGCATGAGGTGACAGAACTAGTACCAAGAATTTGTAGCTAAAGGAATAAGCATCTTGGCTAATGGAAACAAGAGGCTTCTGTGGAGGATTTGCTAATGTATACTTCCCTTTTTGCCTAATCTCTGAAATCACACTGCACAAAAACTGAATCTCAGTTGGGGTTGTAATGGATCAGATGTGAGCTATCTTAAGATTTGTTTTTCAGTGCCCACCAAAACTTTTGGTACTTACTGTTGTTGACTGTCTCCCCTGTTCTGTGAATTTTCAGCCAGGGAAACATGAAACCTGGAGGACAGTTGACTGTCAAAAGAAAGCCTATAGGAGAAGGATAGAAGTTGATATTTGAGACTGGTTTTCAAAGCAAAAAATGCAAATATTTTTCAGCTTCAGGTAACTTATGTGGAAGCCTGTGATGGGAATTTCAAGCACCAGGATGTGAGTCCTTTATGCTAAGACCTTTCCTTACTTAAAAATGACTGCAAGAGGACTTTTAAACTAAATAATAAGTCTTTATTTAAAGTTGAATTAAAACAGTCAGCTTATTAATCTAACAAAAACTTAAAGTGAGATTGAATATGAATAATCCTGACTTCACAAATAAACTTCCTCCACCTCTTGCATCCTTTCAGGGCAGGTTCTTCACTGGCTTTCTTGAAGCCTGAGCATTTGTTGACTTCTGGAGTTGCAGCAAACCACAGAATCCTTTGGGTCCTTCCAAAATGTCTCCTCATTTTATTATTGAGGCCAGATCTGAAGAGCAGTATAGTTTGTGCTCTCATGAACGAGCAAACATTCTTTTGTTTCAGAAGATTATATTTCCCTGATTGCATGGCTGTAGTTAGGACAAAGCGCGTGGCAGCTTTCACTCTGCTGCTTATTTGCAGTCTTTCAAAGGCACGTAATATCTTCAGAAGCAAATAATTGAGACAAGATACAGCCTCTTACAGACCTAAATGGAATCAGAAAAAAGTTCTCTGATTTCTGTGCTCTCTTCTCTTCTCACACTGAGACATAGTTTGGCCTCATGAGCTTTTGCAGTACTAAACTTCAGTTACAGATACCTAAGCTTCAGTTTATGGAGTTGAGAGGGTGAAGTTCTGTGATATGGCAGGCAGTTGCCTTATTTCTACATTTCCTGATTGTTTCAGGTTTTTCAATAACTAGTATGCAGATGCCTGGAGTGTATAACTCCACACTGGAGTATTAGGCAAGCTTAACTTTCGTGGAATCTCTTTTTATGGGCATGTTATTAAAAAAATCTAAACTATATCAAGTCTTTCTTTCTGTTACTTAGGGATAAATAGAATATTTAGTAGAATACTTCTTTCAAAGAGATGAAAAATTATGGAAAGATAATTTCATATGTCCTTCCCTTGAGAAAAGAGGAATTCGGTATTACTGGAAAAGCTCCAGTGAATAAGAGCTACTTTGTATTAACTACTGTAACTGAATTATAAACTAGGCTGGTTTTAACATGTGCTAATACCCTGAAATTGCTTCCTTTTGAAGAACTGAGAAGCTTACATAGCACTGGGAGTTGGTTATGAATACCAGTGTTCATTTATGCTTTTGTATGCATGATTTTTATACTACTTAACTCCATGATATGAAGTTTATCTGCAAGGATATTTTCAACATCCTCACGAGGCGAGGCAAATGGGCAGGTACCAATCCCTTCACTCTCAGGACCAGTGACAAGACTCAAAGAAATGGCACAAAGCTGAGTTGGGGGAGGTATAGGTTGGATATCAGGAATGGGCTGTTCACTCCAAGAGTGGTTGAACACTGGAACAGGCTCCCTAGGGAAATGGTTGCAGCACCAGCCTGACAAAGTTCAAAAAGTGTTTGGACAGTGCTCTCAGGCACATGGAATGATTCCTGGGGTGTCCCTGGGTGTACAGGGCCAGGAGTTGGACTTGGTGGTCCTGATGGGTCCCTTTCAACTCAGGATATTCTGTAATTCTATGATGTTATGATAATTTACAAGTATCTTGTTGAAAATGTGCTAATGACTTGTTAAATTAAATTGATGGTTTCTTTAACTCTTTTTCAGATCTTTGAAAGAATTTTGTTTATTTGGGCAATACGTCATCCAGCCAGTGGATATGTTCAGGGCATAAATGATCTTGTTACTCCTTTTTTTGTCGTCTTCGTTTGTGAATACATAGGTAAGATTTGTCTTAATACTGAATTATGAAATTGTATTGGTTTTGAAACATCATTTTTGTTTTAATCTAACAGTTTGGATGAGCTAATCAAAGCATAATTTGATACATGCATTTTATCATAAATGTTTGTAATTATAAATCTGTATTGCTTTAAATACATACTGAGAAGCAACCAGATTTTGAGTAGTCAGTGAAGTTCAGGAGCCATCTTGATTTCTGCTTAAGAAGTCTTCACTGTTTTATTTTCTCTTCTAATTCATGCTTTTTTTGAAAACTTTATATTGTACATATGAACCGTGCAACAGCAACAGAACAAAAAATGCCTGCCCTGCAGGAAAAAAAAAACCACTAAAACAAAAAAAATAACACATGAAACATGGATATTTTAAAATCAGTTGTGGGGAAATTGAAATCAAGGGAACCTATTAAACTGCATCTGTGACGGAAGTAATGACATCCTGGAATTAAGGTCTGAAAAGTAAGACAACAGTAATCAAATTTCTCTGGTTAAGAACTCTGCTCTTCTGAGACTTACAACATTGGTAATAATGGTGGTGTCAACAACTCCATTTGTGTTGAGTTTTTTGCTTTATATGGGAATATACTTTTGAAAAAATAAACAACTTAGATGTGGGTTAAATCTTAAATTTACAGATTTGTATTTAAGTTGTTATAAGCATTATGAGAATGACTGATATTAACAATAAGTCATTAGTAACTTGGGTATAACTATGGATATAAAAGGTAAGGTTTAACAGTAAAAATGATAATGTTAATCTGGTTTGAATTGAAATTGTTTTCTTTGTGTTCCTTACATACAGTGAGAATTCAAGTGTTGTGTATGTAAACTTGAGCAATGTATTGTCTGGCTACTTCAGTGGGGCTACCTACAGTGGATTCTTCCTACCTTGTCTGTACCATAGGTGTATTAATCCAGATTGATTAGTTTTAATGAAGGACAGATTATCCTTGAGTGGATGATAGAATATCCATTTACTCATTTGCATGGCAACACCTCTGTTGCTCTGTTCATTTCTTGTTTCATAGGAGGATGTTTCATTGCTAAGCAACTAATGAGAACTACTGCTGCTTTCTCCCTAATCATCTCCTAAGCAGGGTAGAGGCCTACTCCTGAGAGTATTTGCAGTTTCTGCCTTTTACTCTCTCATTTGACAGATCATGAAAATGTTCTTAATGATCCTAGAACAGTTGGGTCTCTAGTAGACTTTAGGGTTGCTAATTGAAATAAGAAGTTCAAATGAGATGTGATTAGAGAATTGATATTCCATGTTAAATAGGCCATTTAATTAATACGGTAAATAAGTTTGTCTTTACCACCAACTTACATTTGGAGACTCATGATTGTTAATGTATTTGCCACTTTGTCAGGATTGTCATATTGGCGAGCATAGCTGTTCCTGTGAGTGTTTGGTGGAGAAAGACAAAATGTTAAAACTTTTAACCTTAAAAGATAATTGGGGGAAATGTACGAAGCTCAGAAAACTGTATTCTGAAAGCTCATTTAAAAACTAGTATCTATATAATAAGAAAAAACAGCAAAATCAAGGTTTGTTTTTCTTTCAGTATAGTGGTGGTCATGGCTAAGTGTTAACAGCAGTTATTTCCCCCAGAGACATACAAAAACTTTCAAATATTTTTCTTTAAATAGCTTTTTGATTTGAAACTTTCTAATATGTTCAAGTTACACTGAGTGATGCACTCAAGTTGGAATGAGTAAATGAAATGGGGATGTTGCATTTATGAAGTACATCAAAAATTCTGTAATAAAATTGCAGGATTCAAAACTAACACTGTGAATTGGACTTTAGTAATTTATATAGAAATAAACACAGAATTGCAAAATTTTCCTATCAAAAATGCTTACACTGTTAGTGTATTTATATTTACTTCAGTAATATTCTGTATTTACTTCAGATTTTTACTCTAGATCTCATTTCTTGGTTTTACATGAATATTGGTTTGTACATTAAATAGCTTTGTTTATTGCAATCTTTTCACTATGGGTTTTTGTATTTTTCTTAATTTAACTGAAACCTTTTTTGCTGCAGTTCTAAGTCACATGGATCCTAATTTATACAGTTAAAAGTAATAATACTTTTATTTTAGGTTCTTTCTCTAGTTAAAAAAAGTCCTAAAGAATTATTAAATGTGAATAATAAATTCTTATGATTGACAATGTCATTAATAGTAAATCTGTGCTGACTAGGTCATCTGATGGTACATCCTGGTAATTGAGAGAACATTTGCAGTTTTGTCAAATATTTTGGTGGGAGGAAAGCCATGTTTATTTTAGCTTTATGACAAATGAGAGAGCCCTTAATTAATCCTTAATCTTGCATGACAAGTGTGTGACATAGCTATTCTAGTGATGGGAGTCTTTTTGCTTTGCTAAAGACATCAGTAAACTGTTTGGAAAAGTGTTGTTAAGGAACTTCTGAAGATAAAAATGACACAGATGAAAATCCTAGTTTACTTTTCATTCGAATCCAAATGCCATAAAGTCAGTTTTTGGGTGTGTATACAAGTGCTGATGTTTTGATGGTTTAGTATAGATTGAGCTACCTAATTTTAGCACATAGATTCACACATCCAGACTATATTGAGTTATTGAATATAGGAATTGGGTGTGCTAAATGTTCAGGACATTCTTTCAAACTTTCCAACAGTATGATTAAAGTGTAATCTGGTGATGTTTCATTAGTTTCCAGTTTGCAGTAAAAACAGAATGCTGTTTAATGTTGTAACATTTTCAGCAAGATGAAACTTAATTGTCAAATGAAGCCAGGAGAAGAAAAACCATAATTAAAGAAAATTTCAGATGGGGTAGATACTAGCCCCTGCTGGAATACAGTACTTTGTTTTGATTTGCTGGTCTAAATTAGGAGGAGGATGATTTTAAACCTTAGGTTTCTTATACCAGATGATTGTGTGTGTTATTCTCAACATTTTGAAAAAAAATTTTCCTCCTCATGAAAAATGCTGGAGGCATTTAATCTTATTTTGTCATACTATAACAGCCTCTTTAGAAATCCAAACACTGGAGGTGCAGGAAAATTATTCTGGGCTTACTTCTAACCTCCTGGATGACATGGTAGTGTTGTAACATGTGCTGTCAGAACAAATGCTAATTACTGTCAGGGCAGTTTTCCTGAAAGCCCTCTGTGTTTGTAGCATATTAGTTTGTGTCAAAATGAATCTCATCCCTGCAGATGCACCAGAGGGGTTTTTGTTAATGAGATAAGATATACCATGTGACTGCTCGCTGTTTGTAGACTTTAAGTGGACAAGGAAATTTTGCACTGGACTGCAAGTCCTATTTATTCCAAGTTGCCAGAGATGTGCTCTTTGTACACCTTCCTCTTGCCCTGAGTTCCTGTAGCTACATTGTTTCCTAGTGTTAAGTTGTGCTGTACAATTACTTGTGGTCTCTTGCTCACCTACACTTCACTTTATCTGACATTCCAGTACATCATCGTTCATGGGCTTGTGTGTGTATCTAAAACCCCAAAGAGGACCTGGATTTATTCACCATCCAGAGAGATGAAAGTTTCAGAGAAGTACCACCATGATAAGGATGTATGTCAGATTGTTGCTAAGTGGCATAGCTGTATGAAATAATTTTAAGATGCCTAGGAGTTCTGGCTCAAGGGAAAATTAGCAGTCAATAGGAAGTCAAGGCAGAAAATGAACACTATTGTAGCACTTGGTCATTTTATGCCAAGTAAAGAATGACAAGAAAAATGAGGCTGCTGAAGACTGGAATGGCGATTGAGATATTGTCTGCAATCTTCTTGAAATAGAGGAGCCTGAGACAAGTTGATGATGCTTACAAGAACTCATGAACTGAAAACTTCAAGAACAGAGATCTTACCCTTGTAAGTATTTTTTCTTGTCATCTTAAATCCTTTTGTAGATAGCATGAAATGAAACTTCTGTTACCTAGTGTTTTTTGAATTGATACTGCTATGACTTTATGGGATAATTAATCTAGGCCCAAATCCTAGAAATGGTATAGGATTTATTCTCAGACTACTTTTCCTTTGAGTGAAGAAATGTTCTTTGGTCCTGAAAATGTCTTCATCTGTCTATAACTCCCTTGTTTACTGCTTTTTCCATTCCCTCTCATATGTTACGGTAAGCCTTCCTGCCCTTATAACTGGTATGCAGTCTCACTTTTGTCTTCTGTTTGCCCTTTTCAACTGGGAATAATTGTATTTAAAGCTATTAATTTAGAGGTCTTTTTCCCCACAGTTTGAATACTGTATAAAAAATGGTTATTTTCATTGTATAATTGGAGTACAGTTTTGGAGCATTTTATTGTGGTTGTATCTGAGGTAATTCCTCAGTGTTTGTTTATAAAATATGAAAATTTGTTAGTTAAGCAGAGGTTTTTTTTTTCAGGAGACTTGTAATTTTTGCAGAATAAATAGATCTGTTTGGAATGTACATAAAACTGAATTTCTGAATGATGAGAAAGCAAGCCAGAGAGCAGAGAATATTAACCCACTGACTTTAGGGAGCTGCTTTTCTTCATACTTACAGGGTTATAAGGTAAAATTTTCTTCAGCATGCATTGTTTCCTTTACAAGACCAAGCTGAAGCCTTGATTGCTGCTGTATATAAATTAATTTGAGATAATTTATCCTGCTGTCTAAATATTTAGACCTTTATTATTCAGTTCCACCAATTCACTAGTCCTTGCAGAATTATGAATAGGACTTGTATGTTGAAGTTTTGAGGAAAGAAAGTAGAAAAGATGTAACATATTGGTAGTTATTTAGAAGAGGTGAAAATGAAGGACGACAAATTGTTTTTATAAACTAAATTAAAGAGTTATAACTGGATTAACTGGGTGTTTCTCCTTGTCTCAGGGCCTTCAAATTTCTCCATCTTCTGATTTATCAGGAGAGAAATTCTGGAAGACTTCCCAGGACTGAGGTTCAGGAATATGAGATTTCTTCAGTTTGAGAGAGTTGCAAAGATTTTATTTGCAATTGTAGTATGCTCTTCAACTTCTCTTTTAATTTTGGCATTAAACTTTGTAATAAACTTCTACTGTTTTCAGGCTTTTCTTTGCTTAAATAAATAAAAGGTTTTGCACAATACTGTGTTAAAATGTTTTTATTTACACATTTCTTGAAATGATTTATGAAACACAAAATGAATTTGCATAAAAGCACGGACATGAAGCATAATTTATATTTTAATGTTTTTCTGCAAGTTGTGAAAGTATTATGAAAATAAAGGTTTTTTTAAAACCCTTGTAGAATTTTAAGAAAAACTATTCAAAATAATTAAAATCACTTTTCTGTCAAATGAAAATTCCACAGCACAAGTTCCATTTAATCACACTGATTTTTTTCTCCTTAATACAAATTGCTAGTAATGTAGTTTCCATATACAAAAGTACGTTTCAGTGCTGTTTCTTAATATTTCCATAATTTTATAGTAATACTAATGACATCAGGAAAGTTGACTCAAGTTATCATAAACATGAGCCATATTCCATGAAACATTCTTTGATAATTAAATGGTGTATTATCTGTGTGATTTTGGTGAGCAAAGGATGAAGAAATTTTACACAGAACTGTTAAATTCAAGACTTGAAAGTACTGAAAAGCCAATTACATCTTCTGTGTAAGTCCAGAAAACATCAGAAGCATTCCTCTGAAAAAGTGGCAATACACACAAGCCACTCAGTGACCTGAATCTTTTTACTTTCCATCAGTTTTCTTTACTGCACTCTTTGCTTTCATATATTATCGAACACTTAGTATATGTACACCTGGATATACATATATATGTGTACATATATATTTATAGCTGCAACATGGCATAGAAGTTGTTCAGCATTATCTTAGCTGGCTTTGAGATATCTGCTGTTCACCTTTTCAATTTCTAGGAATATGTTGCCCCACTCTTCCCCCTGTTGCTGGGCCAGTCTGTTATCAGTGAAGTATTTTGTACTTGCTGCAGGGTAGCTGAAGAGAGAGAGAACTGTAATGAGTAAGGTAGGCAGTATATTTTAGTTTGGTTTTACAGATTGATGACTCCTGCTTTGCAGCATGGGAAAGGTCCAGAAGTAAGCAGAAACCTTTGTTGAGCCCAGGCACAGAGGACTTGGTTACTTCTGTGCTGTGAAGCAGGACTGATTTTGACTGCAGTGGGAAAGCAGTTAGAAATTTTTTCCACTAATTTAAATATTTTTGAGTTGTAGTTTTTGAAAAAAAATCCAAAGCTCCTTCAGGTGAATTACCTGGAAACAAAGACAATAAAAATATAGACCTGAATTTTAGTGCTTTAACAAGCATGCTTTTGAAGCACTTGGACAGATTATACTTTTAAATTGTTAATTTGTTTTTATGTATGTCTCACTTAAGAACAAATGAATTATTCACAATCTCTGAGCAATTGTCTTTATTAATATATAATGTTGTTTTTCAGGTCTAATTGGGTAAAGAAACCTTACTATTTTACATTCTTTTATTCACTTTAAACAAGTAGGAGAATCCATGGGAAAATAACTAGTACTGAATTCTTTGAATTGTTTGTCAGCTAGCAGTGCTTGCCATGATATACTGTTCTGTCTAGGGCTGGTTCATAAAGCAAGGTATTTGGAGGCATCCCAAACAGAACTAAGGAAAACAGGGATAGTATTAAGAGGACATCTCATACTTAGTTTGTGAGGGGTTAGGGAATAAGGGAGCATGAAGAAGGGCAAATATGTTGGCAGAACTTGTATAATGGAGAGAACTGATTGATAGGAACCAGTGAACTATAAATTCCTATTTATCTTTTGATCCTTTTGTGCTTGAATCTTTATTTTAGTTATTTACCTAGACAAATTAATCTTCATTGTTTGGCATGACTTCTTGTAATATTACTTTTTTAGCTGCAGTGGACTCATTTTTTTGTGGGCATTTTGTTCTGGCTTAGTTATAAAACTATTACATTTAAGGAATATGTTTCAATATAGTTACAATGGTATACAAGTCCTAGTGAACATAGTTAAGCTGTACTCAGATACACAGTTTGTGTGTGACGTGCAAGTGGTAGAGTTTATTCCCTACTGTTTTTGCCTGGTTGCTCAACCTACTGTAGGTTTATGGTGGCATTTAGTATCAACTGTATGAGTGGATCTGTTGGCATAAGTGCTCTCTATAGGCTTCGATAAAATGAGGTGATTTACTTTTTCAGTTAGTGAAATTTTGGCTAATTGCACCAACCTTATTTTGGCATATTTTAGAACATAGTAACTATGAGAGAAGGTGTCAAGAATGAGCAGCAGAGCAAATATCTACAAGTAACTGTATAGTATAGTTGGGTAGGGGTATATTGCTATATTGCTGCATGTGTTTTACTCATTGATGTATTTGATTCCCTGTGAGGGCTTGAGTGTGGACTGGATTCTTATGTGCTGTAGAATCTTCCAGATCCCTTTTGTTCTTTCAAGAGGTCAGTGTAGCCTGCTTGTTGTAGCTTAATTTCTCTATTCCTTAAACTTTACACTGGAGTCACATATTTGAGTATTTCCAGATCAGGTTTAGTTGGTCAGAAAAGGGTTTGCTTGCTGTGTACTTAGATGGCACAGCTGAAGCAGGGCTTTCTGTTGTCAAAACAGGTTGCTTTGCTTTTTCTTTTCCAACCCAAACTGTGCATTCCTGTCTTCTCTTTTTGGTCTTTCTCTTGCATTGGCTTTCTTTGGGCACAGTTAAACTGGCTGGAAACTACACCCATAATATACTGAATTATTTAACTTTCTGCACTCATCTTGAGAATTAGAGAAGAATATGAATGCTGATGTGGGGATAAGAGCATGTCAGGGAAGAAGGGAGAAGCAAAGGTCTGTTTAGTGCTGAGATTGCTTTAGCTGTGTAATAACACATGATAAGGATTTGTGAATTACGCTTTTTGCTTAGCAGGTTAGGGATCATAGACAGATATGGGATATGGCAACATACTTTTCTATTATTTTGCTTCCTAGTACTGTCTTGAATGACCTTGATTTACTATAGAAAATGCAATTTTACAAAATCAGTTCTTCTCTCTGTTTCAGTTTTCATTTCACTGTCTAATACATGGTTAGATTTCTGAGCTAATTAGAATAGTTCATCTGAAATGTTGGATGCATTGTTCCATCCAGTAGACTTGGGCTTTGTCCCCTTCCTTTGCTTTTCATATGTAGACTTTTTGTCACATTTTCTATAATTTTACTTTTTTTTTTTTAAGTACATTTGTAGTTCTTAGTGATCAAAGTGTTTAAAGTCATATCATATTGATGCAATGGAAAAAATAACTCCATTGAAGTAAATCTTCATTACCTCCACTGAAAAAAAATTAATTCCTTGAAAATCTATTCAGTTAACCACACAAACTGTAAAATGAAAATTTTTGTTCTTATGAACTGGCACGTATTCTAGCTTGAATAAAATATGGGCTATGATAAAATATCTTCTTCAGTTTGATTACAGATTAGAGTAGTAATAGTCCTGGATACTTAAATCATCAGGATGTATTAGTTGACAAAGTAGGATGTACCTCAGCTTCACTGTCTTTCAGGAAAAAATTAATGTAATTCAACTAAAATTGTTTTTGTGGATAATTTTAAAAAAGGCTTCTATCTATTTGCAGTGGAGTAAGCCTAATTAAAGTTAGAATTCTCTGGCTGTTGTTAATAATAGCTGTCAGAAGTGAAAAAGAGACAGGATTATATCAAGTATATCCAACTGCTTAATTGCCTGTTATTTTTAGCTTTCTATGTGAGGGAAAATCAGTATTTTGAGTAATGATATTAATTGCTCATAGTTTATTATGAGTGTCTGTTTAAAACAAGGAGGAAAAAAACCCAACCTCCCTTAACACCTGAAATTTTAAGGTCTATTTGTCTCTCAAATTTGTTAATTTTTTAAGTGATCTTCAAAGAAAGGACAATCTATATAACTTTTTTTCAGAATAGCATCTGCAAATGAAGTTGCTGTGCTCCAAGTCTGAAACCTGTCACTTTACCCTACGTAAATAAATGTTTCAAAAGAGACTCATACCTAATTATCATATTTTCACTGAACGTGTAGCAACAGTTGGTGCATTTTTGATCTGTGTTTGACTTACAAGCTTTAAAAAAATGTATCTAAATTGATTGAGAAAGGTTGGCTGTGGAGAACAGCTTAAAGAGCAGCTATGAAGAAGCAAACACTTTCTCAAAGATTAAAATCAGTGTTGGACAGAGGATTTTTCAGAACTAATGATTTTTGATGGCTGGTAGTAATAGCTTCAGTGTACCACAGTTTAAATTAAATATTCTTTTCTTAAAAATGTATATGACTGGCTGTCCTGTGAAGTAGGGAATTAAATGAAAATTTTAAATCTTTGGTGGCATAAGATAGGAATGGAAAAATTGGCAATTGCCATTTCATAAAAATCGTTTTGACTACATCTGTAGGTGTGAGATTACAATCATCTTCCTACTCTTCCTAACATTACAAAGTTTTCTTATTAATGTTAGAGCAAAAATAATTGGATTATATTTCCTTAAACGTACAACTTCTTGTTATTTGTTGTACTGCTCTCCCCATTCTTGCAAGTGGAGGCATCTGCAGGTGGAATTAGTGTTTTTGTTTATTTTAATTTGTTTGTTTGTTTTAAATATTTATTGCCTGCTTCCATGTCATACCAAAGAAGTGTGTCTTGAGAATACTGATCAGCATACTACGGTGTATGGCCCACCCTCCATTTATTTTTTGTGGTAAAGCTGTGATTTAAAGTGAATATTTTTTTGAAAAGTAACTGGGAGCTCAAACCTTTGTGAAGCCCATCTATTAGATGACTTTCATAGTTTTTACACTTCAGAGGAAAAGCCAAGTAGGAACTTGAAAGTTACTAATAAAAATTTCTTCAATGATATCAGTGCCTAGAAGTCTATCAAAGAGGCAAAAAGTCTGAAAGAGATCTGATGGAACCTACAAAACACCACCTCATAGCAAGAGATTGTGTGGATTTTTTGCTTAGATATTTCTTGTGAGGAAACTTTCCAAATCCTGTCTTATGGGCAAAATAAGAGGTGTTCATTTCAATCTTTGCTACAAGAGATGTATAGAAGAAATCTCTGAATTAATAAAAAAAATTTCTTAGGTCAAAAGGGACTACTCAAACTTCTGTCATAAGTAATCAGAATAAATAAGTCAGGTCTAGACTAACTATTGATTTGAAGTGTTTTGATGTTTTCAGCTAACTCAGATTTGTCTTTTAAATCACTTTTTGTATCATTCAAGTTTGCTTTTTTTTTCTTCTGTGATGTACACTAAAAAGAACTTGAGAAAAAAGATTTTTAGTTCCCCATGTATGTATTAAAACAAATCTGTCAATGAAAGTCCTCTTTTACTGCATAGGATGATGTGGGTTTAAATTACCTGCTTTTAAAGTTTGTTTTGCATTTATATGTGTGTTTCTAAATTTTCAAATGTATCTGTCTAAAGAAGATGTCCTATTTCATGATGCTTAGTGCACACTCCCAGTATTTTAAAAATGATAATAATTTTATAAAATTAATGCTAAGGTAAAAAACAGTGCATTTTCCAAGTTTGAAATACATTTTGTGATTTATATTGTCTCATTTTTGAAGGCAATTAAACTAATAGACTCATACTATGAGGAAGTAATGAGACATTAGTGAAGGCTGTTCTGTTTGAAACTACAGACTGGAAATGTTGGGTCATGGGAATACATAGAAAAAAAAATCTTGAATACTGGTAGAAGCAGTAAACTAAAATTGAAGAGAAGCCAAAAAATTTCTTCAGGTATAAATATGGAAGAATTGTGAAGAAGGGAGTTAATTGCAATAAATATGCAAATATGGGAGAGACATGTATTCCAAAGGAAGCAGCATATTTTAGTTTTGGCTTCTGCATTCCTATTTCTCCTCTCCCCATGGTCTCCATATAGTTATAATTAGTGATCATCTCTTTTCACTGAAGCGGCACAGAAGTGCTTATACTTCCAGATCTAAGACTTCTTCATTCTCAAGAATGCTTTCCAACAGACTGGGAAATTACTTTAATGGCTTTTATGCCATTAAAAGTGGCTTTTGACATCCAAATATCACAGCTTTGTGTGTTTATTATGAAGTAACTTGTGGGAAGAAAAGCTGAAAGAGAAAGAGCAATGCTTAAGCAATGGCAACATGCTTTACAAATGCCAGAAGTGTAACATTCCAATCCTGTTGCAGAGATCAGTAGTAGCTGAAGATCTAAGAAAAGATTTTCAAATTCGGTGGATCAGTGCTTTAAAAAGAATTGTAAGAATTTTTTTTGTCTTATTTTCAATGAGACACATGGTTAGTTAATAATTTATAGTTGTCAGACCAATACAGATAAATTTGACAGAAGTTTTTGTGCTGAAACTTCAATTTGAGTTGGCTTTGCTTGTAATTTGAATGCAAACTTTTTAATCATAGTAATTAAGTCATTGGGTTTTTCATTAGCATGGGGATATTTTGCTGGTTTCTTATGTGAGAAATATGATATTTTAAATTTTTTCTTTAAGCTGTGGAAAAAAAAATTTAAAGCAGAAGTGAAAAATTATGTACTTGAGCACATAATGAAAAAAAGGGAAAAAAGTTTTCTTGCAAAACAGTTTTTCTTCTGTAGGCTTTCATTGCATTATTTCATAGAAGCAGAAAGTACTTTATGCTTTTATAGGACATTCGCTTTGACAAATCCCACTACTTAAAAAAACTGGCTTATCAATTGTGTTCTCATCAAAAGCATTTGTGAATTCATTTATATGTTCCATCTTTAGTTAATTATGACATAGAAATTTACTGTGGTATGTGACTGAAATTTAAGGACAACTACCTTTCTTACAATAACATTGTTGAAGAAAATTAGAGATCATACTATTATTTTTGAACAGACAGAGCAGGCTTCTTTTTTCCTAGAGGTTTGATTATTTCTTTATCTTGACAATAAATACCTATACAATCGGTAAGAATATGTTTGAAATTTATGAAAAGAGCAAGCCTTGTGGCTTTTTTGCCTCAGAAGCATATGTAGCAGTTTCATTAGGAAAGTGTAAGTCACAGCAAATTAAGGTAGTTAAGGAATGCATTCAGCAATTAAGCAATGGAAGGAATAGTTTTTCCTGCAGAGTGCATTCTCCTCAAATATGCTTCTTCAAATTCAGTATCTGCAGCTGGTGCTAAAAAGCAGAAATAATGGATGTCACTTAATTTCTTTTGTAAATAAGGCAAGAAATCCATTAGGTGGATTTCTTATTAGCTGTGAATGATGTGGGAGATTACAAAACATGGAAACATGTAATTTTGGTTAAGAAAATTGATATATATCCAATTGAAAATTGGATATTGAACAGTGTGGGTTGCTGGAAACTGCCACAGTCATAGATGCATGGGGATGTTGTCACTGAGGGACAGTTGTTTCCTCTGCCATCCATTTTTCTTTGAGAACTTATTTTGTTATGCCATTCAAATGACATTAATGGGTTAAAATAAAAATTGCTTCATGGGTGAGTGGAGTTATACTTACACAGAGTTATGGTTATGTGTAAATGGTTGATGAGCTTATGTGGCAGTGGCAAATTTTTCAGTCTTCAGTCACAGAAAAAATTATATTTCTGAGTTTTTATATTCACGTACAAGTTCTTGGATAATTTGTATTGATTTTATATTTACCCAAGTTAGAGTTGAACCTTTGAGCTTTTTAAGTTATCCAGGAAATGTAGTAAACATATTGCTGTTTATGAAATTGTTCAAATGAGTTCTCTTTGCCAGCCCTCTATTATTAAGTAATTACATGCAATACAAATTTTTTTCTGATTTTTCTTTTTTTTTGGGAAATATTTTCAGTAAAGAAGTATTAATTTTCCATACTTTTAAAGTTCACCCTTATATGTGCAGATACATATACTGGTTTCTTTATCTTTTATATACATTGTAGCTTTTAGTACAATTGATTTTTTTCAATCTCCAATAAATAGTTCTTTTTCAAAACTACATTAATTTATGGATTCTCTTGGAAGGCTTTTCCAGTGCTAGGGTGATAGTTCTGAAATAAGTCACTAATCAATCCCATACCTGAACACAGGGAAGGCCTGTGTATTCCTGAGGTTTGCTTTAAACTTTTTTGACCATGCTACAGTTTGCTCTTGTCCCACCCTTGGGGTTTTGTCTCTTGTGTGTTTGTGGATATGTGTGTTGATGCTTTAAAAAATTAAATGACAAAGCACAAACTAGTTAATTAAAAATGCAATGTGGGAGACATGTTCAACCTTTAATCTTTCATTTCCTATTCTCCAAGCACCTTTTGGACTTCCCTGAGAATTCCCTTATGTGGCATTCTAAGAAAATACTCATCAGCTCATCATCCTGTGCTCACCATGCATACTGGTTGCTAATTATGAGTCCCTTAATTTGGTGTCACATGCACAGCCTCTCCCTGGCAGGCTGTTTTGGTTGACAATAGCAAACCTTTTGAAGTGAGTACTGTGAGAAAAATTTGTTCTGATCATTGTGTTCATTGTTGGTGAAATCCATTTTTAAGAAGAGCTGCCATCTTACAAGGTTTAAAGGCTTCCATTTCATAATAATGTCATGCCCAAGGATGTGCCTTATACTCTTCTAATTTCAAACTACACTTACTGGCTGATTTCTCACCTGTGTGGAAGAGGTTCTCAGTCCTGTATTTGGCATTATGCAAGTTCTGTGAGTCAAAGACATGTTGGCACCACCAGTTTTACTTAATTCTCCTTTGTACCCTGTTTTGGTCATAGAGCTCTTAATCTTCCTCCTGTCTGACTCGTGAAGCAGTAATCTCAGCCTGCAGCCTATGAGGAACTCATGTCTTTTGTTTAATTTGCAACATGACCTGAGAGTTTCCATTTTTCAAATAAATTTACCATCCTTAAAAACAGGTCTTTTTTGTGTATATCTGTGCAGTGGGTTATGAATATTAAATAAAGGCAAATTCTGTTTTATTTAGTGCGGAGGAAAAAAAAGTAGTTAAAATCTAGCCAAGACAAAACCTGAGTAGGAAAGATCTTACTGGCAAGCAATGTAGGCCCACTAAAGGAAGTCTCTGAATGATTTACTGATTACTTTCATACAGAATCTGGAATTAAAGGAAGAGTATGTGAAGTATCTAGTCTTTTGTGACAGAGCAAATTGAGAGTACCTCCAGGGTCATACATTAATTTTGATGAGCATAGATGTCCAGTCCATGTAATCAAGTTTACAGTGTTTTTGGACAGGATGATTTACCTTGCTCACCAGGTCACACAGGATTGTAACAGTTGCCATGTGCAGCAAATTATTTAGAGAATTCATATGAGTAGAATATAATGATTAATGTTTGAAACACTATTCTTACATGGATGCATAAAGATATTTATCTTACTTCCTATTGCATTTGAAGGATATTGTAGAAGATGAATTGAAAACAAATGTAAGATTATTAGCAATATTAAAATAGACAAGTTGTCAATATATCCTGTATGTGAGAACATGACTGTTTATAGGGGAATATTTGAAATGCAGTAAGGTCATGTTTACCTAAGCCTGGACTGATGAGATGATTAAGGTTTTTTTAAAATTTTACCTTTGTGACTGCAATACCACAAAGAAAAGGGAAGGTTTTACTTTGGTGATTCATCCTTAACAGCTTAAGAGCTATTTCTATCAAGATTATTATGTAACTAGGACTTTTTCAATGGGAGATATTGATATGGTAATATACATATTTAATCAGGCAATTGTTACTGAAAGAATTTACATTTAAATGCTCTATTATGTCCTGATCTTCTTAGAAACCATTGCCTTAGTGCAACAGTGACTGGAGAGGTGTTTCATAAGGCTTTTTGAAAACTGAGTTTGGAGTGGAATATGTAAAATCTAGCTGTGGAAATATTACTGTGCACCTCTGTGTGCAATCGTGTGTATGATTTTTTTTATACTTGCATACTTGGGTGGTAACCTTTATGTTAGATCTGCCTGAAGATGTAACACCTGAAATAGATTGCAACACAGTAAGCTTGATACAGAGAAGCACCTGTGCATCTGTGGTCAGAATGGTTTCCTTGCACTGCTGCAAAGGATACGTAATTTGGACTTCAGGTATATGGTAATGCTTTTTCTACATTTACACAAAATAGTGCTAAAAAAATCCCCAATTTTAAATTGTTCAGCTCATTAACTGATCTAATGTTTTTATGTATTATTTTGTATATTGAGTGTTTGTAATGAGCAATCATAATTTATTGGGGATATTGCAGTCTGTTTTGGGCTTCAGCACAAGGTCTTTTTTACCCTGCCATCCATTTTATCCCCTACCTCGCACTCCAGTGAATTCATCTGAGTTTTGCTGATTCTGAGTGTTGAGAAACAATTTCAAGATAAGCTACAGTTAAAATATTTGTAACACAATTAAATGTTTGTTTCATTAAAAAAATACTTTGAGAGAATGTGTGCTTTATTTAAAGGAGGTATCTTTTATAGGAAGTCGCTTGGTGTAATAATGTATGAAAACTATCAAGTTACAATAATTTTTTTCACACTTTATAAAGATTGAGTTTTGGTGTCAGTAGCAGGTTTAGAAGAGTTCTGAATGCAAACTACCTTTTTGTTGGTTGCATGTATTTTTACCCCTGATCTGTACTGAAAAGGTAAAATTCCAGCACTCTTTAGAAGACGTCTATTACAGCTAAAAGACAAAGATCAGTTGTGAACTTAATTTTAGCATTCTGTACAACTTCAATCAAAATCATCCATTAGGCTTAATCTTGAACTAAAACCTACTTTTAATTGAGGCAAGCTGTTTAGCATGTTTACTTTCTGCTGTCATTGGGAAACTAAATCTGTAAGTGGCTGTAAGCAGTATTTTTAAAAAATTTTATTTTATCCTTATGTCTCTGCTTTTGTGAGTGGATCCAGTTAGAACTGTTTAGAAAAAGTTAGTCTTCCTGCAGGGTGGGAATTTTTGGAAGCATACCCTGGGAGTGAGTAAAGAAGAGCTAATCCCATGCTTACAGCAATGCACGTATTCAGATCAGCATGTCACAGACTCCATGCTACAGCAGTTCTCCTCCAGGCAACCAGGCATTTTCCTGTCTTTTACACTTGTATAGATAGCATGATAAAGACCTCCACAGGAAACTGTATGACTTCCTAATTGGGAAGTTTTAGGCAGTGAACTTTTCTCCCACACATATTGCACATACTGGCCTGCTATTTCTATCCACATTCTTTTATTCATTCTTTATGTTACTGTCCATTCAGATTTCAGTAATTGAAAATAAATTTAAATTTATTTAAAACCAGAAATTGCAATTATGTTCTCAAGCACAAATAATATCTTAGGTACTTTTGGGGTGGTTATGTTGTTATTTTTGCTTCTCTTTATTCTGAAATCTCTTGTGGTCTTTCTTTCAAAACTTTTCTAGTGCATTTATTTCTTCATCCAAATAAGAAAAAGAAAAAAAAGAGAGAGAGAGCAACATGGAGCTTGACTGCTTTTCCCCTTAAAGCTTCAGGGAAAAAGAAGCATTTTGCACTTTGTGCATACCCAAATAAATGAATAAATGCTTAAAATGTAGATTATGATTTTCCATAGCATTCTGCCAATCAAATGTTCCTTAATTCGAGCTTGTCAAAAGGGATGGTCTTTTAAAATTTCATTTGTACTTTGGAAAAGGGTCCTTTGGATACTCAGTGTCAGTTTTGAACTTCCTCAGTAAAGTGTAGCAAGGTAGGGTGTATTGGTGCAGCAGAAACCACTGACATCACTGAGCACTTCCTTGTTTGAGACATTGCTTTTGGGATGCTGTGCCATCTTTATTAGGAGAGTTCTTGGGTGCTTCCACAGTGCTTCTCCTTGTTCATCATAGACCACATTTGAATAATAAAATACCAGTTAACATAACATATCCAAAAATATACATTTTAGCTGATTTAATGAAACTGTATTGTATTATAGCTCCAAGTAATTAGATTTATTTGTTGAAATACTTGGTTGCAGAATTTTAAGCCAAAGTTTGACACAGTTGCTTTACACAGGGTACTGTATTGTACTGTAGGGTATGGTATTGTACTGCTAGGGTACAATAGAAATACAACTGAGTTGTCTGAAACACTTAATTAGATTTTTTTAATTTCAAAACTTCATTATCTGACTTTAGAAGAGATGACTTAGTGTGATGAATTGGAAGCACAATGGGACTGAAAATTGGTCTAGAAGTAGCTTATATATTTAAAGAACATATAAAAGATACTGAATAATTATTTTGTCTTTAAGAGGCTTATGGAAATGCTAAAGATCAGTCTCTTTAAGCCACAGAAAGCAAAATGTTCTTGGATAGCTCTTAAGAGGGGAGACAAAACAAGACAGCTGGACAAGTACTTCATAAAACTGCTTTTTTAATGTCTATAATGGCTGAGCATGTGGTTCTGTGACATTATAATTGGGGACTGCCAATTCTTTCAGTGAAAAGATTCCTAAAAACCATCTATATCTTATCTATATCCTTTTCTAGATTGTTGTTCCCTGTGGAATAATGAGAATTTTACTTAGAGTAGTAAATTTGTGTCAGAGAACCTGTGTTCTTTTCAGAAAGGCCTGTCCTGACTTCCTCTTTGTGCTTGGGGAACATACCTCTGATGAACAGTAATTGGAGCCATTGAAAGATATTTCTTAAAAGCTATAGTGTATTTTCTAGGGGTAATAAAAATTGGTCATTCTAATTTGATAATTCATCTTTATTAGAACAATAAGAATCTGGTTTTTCCAAAATACTAATGCTGGAGTGTTGTTGCTCTACAGGTTGCATCATTTAGCCTACCTACAAACTGCCCTGGTTTTCTTACAACTTGCAGGTAGTTCAGTCACAGGACAGCAGATCATTTGGTGGGTGTTTAAAGCTTTTTTTCAGCTTAGTTTAGACTTCCACAGTTTAAAGGTCTGCATTCTGAGGCAATCCTTTTAAAAGCAAATTATACCTAATACTGAGAAACAAGATTTTTAAAAAAATGTGATTCATCTGATTTATTTATCTTTCTAGTTTAGAACAAGTCAGGTAGTACTCTGTCACTTCTTGGTGTTCTTTGTTGGCTGTGAAGGGAGGTGAAGATGCCCACCTCTGATGTTTATATGGATCTTCAGCTTTTTTGTTGGTTTAAAACCTGATGTGAGAATATAGTGCAAAATGATTTTGATAGATTTTGAAAGAGAGAGACAAAAATGAGGTAAGATAAGAAAGATGAGAAAAAGAACATAACAAGTCTTTTTCATTTGTTATCTTTTCATACCCACGTGTGTTGTGCTATGGCTTATACCTGCCTTTTCTTTCAGAAATGTGATACCAGTGTCATGAAAAGGAAAGCTGCTCCAAGGCAGAAAATTTGCAAAGGAGCACATTGTCAAAGTAGTTGTAATCTCATTCTTTCAGCAAATGTTTGGTGGAGGAGGGCCTGAAGACTTCATTCAAAGGAAAGACACTTCAGTATATGTTTGTGTTTTATATAAATATGAGGAACTCTGTACATTTACTGTTTTTTTTCTGTAGACACAGTGAGGCAGAGTGAGAATGGGTTGCTTCTTTTTTTACCATTTGAAATATTAAACTGAAAGTTATAAATATTAACTAGATTTTTTTTTACAGTGGGGCACTGATTTATGAAAATATAATAAACTGTATAAGTGTAAGACTTTTTTGTGAGTTAATATGTGTAAGATGTACTGAAGTTTTGTTTCATGCTGTAGTGGATACATCAATAATTTTCTTTTCTATTTGGAAGGATTTTTCTTTTCTAAATTCAAGCTGTAGTCTGCTTTTTTACATAAAGTTCAGTGCTTTTCTGAGAAGTATTTTTCAGGGCTTTTTCTTCTGTGAAGAATGGCAACATACTTGCACATTCTGTGCATGGTGCAAATATAGTCATCTTCTTCAGGGATTGCTCATATATAGCTTGAGGGCTCTCAAAGTGCTTCTGATCCTCTTTCAGGTGTGAAATGTTTAGAATAAAGTGATTTATTATGTATTAATTCTGGTTAACCAGGCATGATTTGAGATTTTCACAGTCTGCAAGAAATTAAGTATTTATTAACATTTAAAGCCATTAGATGACACAGTTAAGCAATAAATGATTCATTTAGGCCCTGTTAAAGAAAACGTGCATTGGTTTCTGACTCAAAGATAAGTGGTGGTTGTCTTTGTTTTCAATTCTTTTCCTCATTCTTGCTTTATTTATTCTGTGCACTTCATTGACTTGTCTTTCTCTTTCTTTTCCTGAAACAGAAGAAGAAGAAGTGGAAAATTTTGATGTTTCCAGTCTGCCTGAAGAAGTGCTGCAGAACATAGAAGCTGACAGTTACTGGTGCATGAGCAAGTTGCTTGATGGCATTCAGGTAAATTGATTTTTCCTGTCTGTAAGTAGTGGAGTTAACTGATTAATGTCATGGCTTTAACTACTTTAAGGCTGAAAAAGAGTACATGTATGAAAAACAGGGGTTTTCTGATTTTCCCATTGGAGAGTTTGGCATAGAAAAGAAAGAAGGGAAATGGAAAAAAAAAACCTGTTCAACTTCTCTTAATCAAAATGTCTGCATGTTTCATTGTGTGTGATATTCTAGAGCAGAACAGAAACTTCCAGTTCTAGATGCATGTTTTGCAAATCTGTTACCAAGCATGAAGAATAGTTGCTCAGAATCTCACTAAGGTGGTAAAAACCTGGCTTATTTATTCATTTTTCAGTTGTTAATATAGCAACCTATAAGTGATTACTGTCTTAATAGTTCCTGAAATTATCTTCATATTTTAAAACTTGGTACTTATGCTACTTCACTGAGAGTTTGATTTTTTTCTATGTGGAAAAGCTATAAATGAAGGCACAATTTTTCTGTTACAGGCAGCAAGTTGGAGTCTAATAATAGTAGATTTTTGTGTAAATGTTCATGGGCTTAAAAGTTTATGAAGATTAGAAGTATCTACAACATTCTTTCCTGTGATGTATTTTAATATGAATGTTTCATTGGCTAAGGTGCATTGTGAATTGAACCTTGTAACAGAGTTCATTTTTGACAAAATGGTTCTAGGATTGAGTCAGCAACAAAAGGCTTTAACTTTTTTGAAGGTGTTTTAAGTGTATTTTTCCTGGTTAAAGCTCAGTGTTTTGTGTAGCATTTTTGAAATGCACAGTCATTTTCCTACATCAATTCCTGTAACAAATGCTGGTTTGCTTATTTCAATGTCTCAGACCTCCTAAATTTTAAACTATTTGACCACATAGCAAAATTATGTGAAAAGTTATAAAGAAAAAAGTGAGAGCTTGAAATCTACTGGGAAGGAAGAAAGCCAGGTAAAGAAATGCAAACTCCTCCAACTGTTGTACCTGCTTCTGGAACATCACTGTCACTAGCCTGTTGCTTTATTTTTTTCTAGGAAAGGAAGTTCACAGATTAGGCAATTTCTCCTTAAAATTCTGTTTTCATACAAAACTATCAGGTACTGAGAAGCAAAATACAGAAACCAATTGCAATGGAATTAAACTGCATCAATGAAAATTTAAGCTGTTATATAAAGGGAATAGTGTTAGATGTATTAAAGGATGGACTCATCCGTCAAAAGAAGGCTTGAAAGATTATGCTAGTGGTGTGACTAAAGGCTTCTAAGAGACTGCATGTGTATCATATCTCAGTTTGATTACAGTTTTAAAAATTGATCGAACAAATACTAGGAATTTTTAAATATAAATATCATTTAATCTTGAAATCTGTAGCTATCTTATAGCAATCAGTTTTGAATGATGATGTATGTAATGGTTTTCCTTTTCAGTGCCTCCTGAGTCTGTGCTCTGAATATTTTTTTAGTTTTTGTCCCAGAAAGACTATGCCTCATTGCAATTGCTTTTTATTTATTTCAGGAGTACAAATGAGATCTTCTGAAATCATAAGAAAATAGGATAATTCTGTGCAATATAGGACCAGCTCTGAGGTCAGACTGACTTTCTCAAGGCTTTGTCCAGCTGGGTCTTGAACCCTCCAAGTACAGAGACTTCACAGTCTCTGGGGGTTAACCTATTCCAGTGCTTCCTCATCCTTATGTTGAAGGTTCTCCCAAATAGGCAGATGGAATATTTTTTGTTTATGCTGCTTATCTCTTATCTTCCCACTGGGCACCGCTATGGAAAATGGAGATTTGTTGTCTTGATAACTTGGGTTTTATTAGGCTGTGATTAAGTGCTTCTGGAGCTGTCTTTTCTTTAGGCTGAACAAGCCCAGTTTCCCCAGCCTCTCAAAGAGCATGTGCTCCATATCTCTTAGCATCTTGGTGACCTTTTGCTCTTGCTTCATTTTGTTCTGAAGCTTATTACCTTTTTCTTGTATGAGGGTCCTTAAAACTGGACGTGGTATTTTAGATATGGTCTTGAAATACAAGAAATTATTTTTAAAAATTTGAAGGAAAATCTACACAGTAAAGATTGAACTCTGGAACTGTTTGGTCAGAGAGGTTGTAGAATCCTCATTTTGGAAGTTCAAACCCGGAGTCCACATGGCCTTGAGCAGCTTGCTCCAGGTGATTTGGCTTTGGGCAGCCAATCATTTCCCTCCATGGGCCAGCAGTCTGCTGGCTGGCTTTGTTAGGGCTCACCAGTGACTCAGTCTGAGCTTTCTGTCTGCTGAGATTTCAGGTCCTTTGGCACAGAACTCGTCTCCAGCCCGTATTCTTGCAAGATTTGCTGATTTATGCTGATTTATAAAAGCCTGGTTCTGAAGCTGTGTGTGGCCATATGCAAAATATATCTTCCATGTGTGTGATAAAGCTAGTTGTCTTTACAACACTTCTAAACTGTAGATGATACATGAACATTCTTGTATTTTCATCTGTGGCTGTTCATATGGGAAAACAAGAATTATCCCATGAGTATTTTTCCCATGTAATTAAGTAGACATTCCCATACATCCAGATTATTAACTTCCTTTTTTTATTACTAAATTGTCCTTTATAACACTTTCTTCAATAGTGTCTCATTAACATTCAAGTAAAAAGTTCACATTGATCTGTGCCACCTGAAAATGTAATGTTCATGTATAAAATAGAGTATAACTTTTCATTTTAAGTTCGAGTATACTGGTAATAAAATAACCAAAGGGGAAATACATGCATTGCATAATGATCTAACCAGATGTATTAAAAATAGCACTAAAATATTAATATAATCATTTATCAGGGCCTGGTAATTTTTAGAATAAAAGTGAGATAATTCATATCCAGGGACTAGAGTGTGCTGAGGTACATATTAGCTATTTCTATGTCTGATAAAATAGCAAGATTTATGACCATTAAAGGGAATCCTGCAGAGTTCTTTCTCACTCTTGGGTTATGGAAAGTTGTTACTTACATATGCCTGGATGGATGGATGGATGGATGGATGGATGGATGGATGGATGGATGGATGGATGGATGGATGGATGGATGGATGGAAGCTGGATCCAATAAATAACATGAACATGCATTTCAATTGTTGAGAAGAATGCGCAGAAATAAGTCTTCTAAAAATTCTTCACAGGACCTTCCTGGTTTATTTTAAAGGAAAAATAGGTCAAATATAGCTTTCTTTGTACCTTTACATTGAACTCCTGCACAAGTTTCTGCATAATAATGCAGTTTTCCAGCCTGTCACTGAGAGTAAAATTTTCAGGAAGACAACAAATCTATTTGTAATCAGTAGATGAAATACACTGTGCTATCAGTATACTTCAGCATAAAAATATTTTATCCTCTACCTAAAATTTGCAGCATCAGCTTTTGGAATTGTACATGTTTGTATTTATGATTTCTAGCTCTTATCCAGATTTGAACTGATGCCTGGCCTATGCTGTAATCTAAAAATATACAATGAGCACTTTTGTCATTGCCCCTTTAACAGTTTCCGTAATTTATAATACATCCATTTGAGTAAAACTGAGGTTTGACTACACAGACCAGTAGAAGGTTGGATCTTTGGTTCTGACTCTATGGATGCTATTTCAACAGGAGAAACAGTACCTACATTTTAATAAACTGTTAGTTTTTTGTCCCGTTATGTAGGAATAAGTAAGATACTGTTTTGCATACTTATGCAAAATTTTGGGCTGCAATGCTTTGTAAAAATTTTTCTTACTACTTAGGAAATTTTGCATTTTGAAAAGTCAGGCTTAATAGTTGTAATGGTTGACAGACCTTTTCTTCTAAAGAAAGTGTCTTGGAGTAACAATGGAACATGCAATGGACTGTGCTAACAGCATAGTTCAGCACACTTGTGTGTTTGTTCTTGTGTGTGCACACTCTATCCTGAGCTGTATTCAGGAGTGAATTTACATTATAATCTCTATCTTCAAAGAACATTTTGGGTGAAGTGTGCTTGTATTGATAGTGTTTATATACATCATGGCTATCATTATCTGGTGTCATGCTTCCCTCCCTCCTGCCCCTGTCTTTCTGCATAACTTTCTGAGCAAGGTGAACGAAGATTTTTAATAGGAGTTTGCTTAGAGAATTCAGAAATGTTTGAATGAAGTACTTAAATAAGTAAAAAGGAAGATTTCAGGAGATCTCTTTGTGACATGAGGATGAGAAAACCTTTTTCTTTCAGTTGTCATTGGTTCATGTATACTTGATACTATGCTTGAACATACTAAATTGATGCATAGCAATTCTTAAATATGCATTAGTAGAGAAAATAGCCATCCAAGTCTGTATGTCTGTATGATTTATATGGATTGCTTAGTGTATCCTCTACATTTAAAAGCTCTGATCTCATTGATAAAACATGAGCAAACAACACATGAACATCTCATGTCAAAACTTTCCATTTGGTTCTAGAAATGTTTTTGATATTTTCTTCACTACACTGTTGGTGAACACTGTGTATGACCTGAAAAGATGAGAGGCATTGTGCCTAGGCCTCTGCTTGGCTGCAGTCATAATGTCAAATTACTGACAGCGGTTTTTTCTTTTACTTTGGCTGGCTCTGTTTCTTCTTCATGGTGTCATGAAAGATTGTTTTCCATTCCTCTTCAGCTTGCTGCTTCTTCTTCTAAAATGATCCCATCATCATGTATTATGAGAAATAGATTAGGGATTTTCTTCAGCTAGTGCCTATGAAGTCTCTCTCTCTCCCCCCCTCACCCTCTCTGGGAGGACAGTCCCAGTTAAATCTGTTTTGAGCATTTTTCCACGTTTCTTCCATTTAAAATGTCTACCCTTAAAAAAGTAAGGAATTACTTAGTAGTTTTTAAAATGTTTTGTGAAGTCTATAATTTTAGTACTTTATTTTAAATTAAAACAATTAGTTTTTGAGAAATCCAGACCTAGTTGTAGTTGCAGGGAAGTAGGGCGTTATACCAGTTTCTACAGAATACATATAAACTACTAACACAAAGATTTGAAGCTCTTGCAAGTTTTGATCTCTTCTGACATTATAAAGTCCTAACCTTCTGTATTGTAAGGTGAAACTAATTATGTGTCAGTCTGAACTAGATATTATGCCCATTCAGCTGTGAAGTAGGTTAGCATAGTTTATCAAGGGTTCTGGTATATATACATACTTTGTCATATGTGAATGCTTACTGTCAAGAGCAGTGTTTGGAACTAAGAGATATTTTATGTGAACTCCTAGTTTTCATCCTGATTTTTTTTAATATTTCCTCATTTGAAACTTTGACTATCAATAATGAGCAAAACACAATCTCTGAAATAGTCATAAGTAATTGAGAAAATAATTGTCTTGGCTCAGCTCTGAGCAATAATTCATGAATTTTGTGATTTTGGCATGTTTTTTCTTTTCTGTTTTACTATTTTTCCTTCATCTATAAGCACAAAGGAGCAAGAATAGTGGGTAACAGAATACCTTTAACATTTACAAAGTCTTTCTCACAGTTTCACAAACTCCAGGGAGTCAACTACAAGTGTCATAAGAGGGCATATGTACAAGACAGTTTAATTAGAAGAGAGTACTGGGGAATCCAATAAAGATCTTTCCAGTTTAGGTGAGTCAGCACAAGTAGAAGAGTGACCCCCAGCTGTGTTCATTTGCAGCTGAAATAATGAACAGAGAAATAAATAAGCAAAAGATCAAATGTAGTGAAAAGCAAATTTACCTGTTTTCAAATCAAGATGGCAGTTTTGGGTTGCATTTCCAGGTTTGTATGGATTAAATTAGGCTTTGAGAAAGAAAGTAGTTTGAGATTCATAGATCACAGTCAAGAGTTGCACTACCTGGGGAGAGACTAATGATCAAAGCACCAGTGTTTTAACTCTGTCTTGACTTTCAGTGTTACATAGAGGAGCATTCTTTTACAGAGGATCTGTTACAGAGGAAATAATTAAATACCATCTTGCTGTACTTTGAGGGCAGTACTACTTCTAGAAACACCAGTTAACTTTGTTTTAAATAAATAAATAGAACAGCATAAAAACATTTTGCAACCAAAAAAAAGTGAATACAGTTTTAGTTGTTAGAGTTTGTTCTGTAAAGAAAGTGATTATGATTTCCTAAAGATTCTGTGCCTTGGATATTATCCATGATTAATACAGGTGTCTGTTAGCCTTGTGTAGAAGGCAGTGTTCCAGTGCATGGGATAGTTTCTTTCTTCCTGAAATGAGATTATAATAGATGTGAATTCTGTGTGTCTTTCCATTCTATCCATTTTGGTTCTTTATTGCATTAAAAAGGATGCTCATGTTCTGTTTGTGAAATAATGTCAACAAGCTGAAATTGTTGCAAATTTTACATGGTAATTGTGAAAAATTGAAAAATTCAGGGAATTATTCTTGCTTCCTCATCCATACTGTTTTAGTTTATACACTGGGTTCTAATATTAATTACTGTGAAAGGGCTACTGCTAAACTAGTAGAAAAATTTGCTAGAATTTTAAAAATAGCTATTACTATGATCAGTTACAAGTGATCAGAGCATACAGTAGACTTTTTGATACTGTAAATTGCTTGTTGGCTGAAGTACTTTAATTTACAGAATTATTAGTGTATCATTTTGCCTTATGAATTTTTAGACTTCAAACTTTATAGCAGTTTTTCAGAATTTGAAGATTAAATTGCAGTTCAGTTTCATAAGTCAAATAAAACCTATAAAAAGCTCCATGTAAATAAAGCCAAGAGAGTCAATAAGATTTTTTTTTGGTTTTAAATAGAAAAACATAAAAATGAACTGATACATAAAACATATGAACAGATAATCATCTCTTCTACTCTAAGACCAAGTTAAAAATTTAAATGACGTCAAGAAAAATTAGTATTTTGGGATTACTTAGCTCCAGCTGATAAAGGAATTACTCAAACAATAGCAGTTGAGGCAAAACATCCAATACTGTGATTTTCTGTGCATGTGGTGGTTACACAAAAAAACCTTCTACATAGCAACTTTCTTTTAAAATATGTATGTATAATTTTCTTTTCTTGAATCTCTCAAGAACCACAGGAAGACAACTGTAACAAAAAGAGTTGAATGGAGGGATTGCCAATTAAATATTCAGAAACATTGCTGTATATTTGAATAATGTCATTATTTTAAAAGATTGATCACTTTGGGTTTCAAGCGGAGATATCTTTCTTGCTCTCATTATTTCAAACTCAAGTCTATGCTATAGAGCTGCAATCCACAAATTAAAAATCCATTTACAGTTAATTCATTCAAAGAAATATATGCAAATATAACGCCCTTTTAGCTACATAGCTTGTGTGTTAGATTTTGATTCATGATATTAACTGTAATCTTGGGTTCAGAACAGTTATGAGTACATTAAAACAGACTTTTGATTTCTTATGCTGCTTGAAGTTATTACTCTGTACTTCAAAAGATCAAATTCTTTCCCTGCCTCTGATTATAGGCTAAATTTTCATATTTCCTACATTATTTGTTGCAGTAATCCGTGGCTCTCTGGGCTTTATATGAGTCTAAATCCAGCTAGCTCTGGACTCTGGCCCAGACGGACTTGCATAGATGAAATAAAAGATGAGAAGCGCTCTTCTCCACATGGGGACGAGTGTCCAGGTTATTGGCTTGGGATAGGACAGTACTGGTGTGGCAACCACCCAGGTAGAAAAAAGAGGCTGAAGTGCACCTGCAGTGGGTTTTTATACCTGAGAAAGGGGGCGGGGAAAGAGGACCATGGCCAATGGGATACCATTGGGGAGGGGCGAGGGGAGGGGCCACCCATGGGAGAGACCACCAGGGGATATGGAAAGGGAGGGGGGTATGGGGGAGATACCATGTAGTGGGAGAGGGGAGATAACACTCTACATGACATACCATACTCAGTACAATTTTCCCATCACCCAGTGCAAAACACCAACTAAATAAACTACTTAGTGCAATACAACAATTTGTAGAATTGTAAATTTCCGAGAAAAAAAAAATCACCTTAAAAATATCTAACATGGCACATTTTGGCATGTAAGATGAGGGCCTTTTAAAGCTACTGGGGTTTCTGCAATAAAGTAACTTCACTAGATTAGCAAGTAGAGAGCAGTTGATGCAGGAATAGCTATACAGAATATGCTGTTAGAGGTGGGGACTCAAAGGACTGTACAGTGTGATGATTTACTATTTTACTGTAGAAGCAGACCTAGGAAATGTAGTCACAAAACAGAAACACCATAAGAAAACAGAGAAAAATACATGGATTAAGAAAAGTAATTGAAAGAAAAGAAACCTTTTTTTCTTTTCTACAGCTAATACTTGTATGTGGTCTCCTCTTTAGGATAACTACACTTTTGCACAGCCAGGAATCCAAAAGAAAGTGAAGATGTTGGAAGAACTTGTTAGTCGGATTGATGGTAAGTCTCAAAGGCAAATTGATTTCTAACTGATGTTACACTGAAAATGTTTAATTAAAATACTTGCAAGAAAAGCCAAAATCACTGCAATCACCTGCAATGGCGCAGTAACGTCACCTTCCTCAGGTGAGGTGTCATCACTGGCTTGTGGCATACTGGCCTTTGTGGATCACTGTCGTGTATCATTTAAAAGAAAGGCACTAGAGCATGAGTCTCTTTCATTACTTTTTATTAAGGCAATATAATCAAAATTCAATGGCAATTTCTTTGCAGCAGAGTAATGACCACACACAAAAGGCAGCCAGTATTCATTTCCCATTAAGCCTCAATGGTTGTTGTAATGCAGCAAGTCACAGTGGTTGTTTATGGTTGTCCTTCGGCACTATGTTTTGTGCCTTTGTGCATCATTTTGCTATCTGGAATGCCTGCATAATTTCTCTGTGGAATCCAATTAATTATGAACTCTGGAAATAACATCTTTAATTTTATAGATAAATTACAGTATGTGCAGGGGTAATTTTAGATTATTCTTTCATGTTTAAGCAGCTCACTTTGAAATATTTTACCTTCATCCTTAAAGTAATTCCTTTCATGAAATGCTGACTGTCATATAGCTAGGACAGAGTTTAATTAAATGAAATGCAAGAGATAATGCTTGCCCATTCTAAACATAATCTCTTGATAGTTTGTTAAAATAATGAACAGAGTATTAACAAAATGTTGCCAAGCAGAACTGGGCATATATTTGCAACACTAGCATGTCAGTGATGACTTAGAAAAAATATTTCTTGTGTAGCTTTATATTTGATAATCTTGGATACATTAATTCCCTGGTTTTGTTACATATACTGTGAAGCTTTTTTTTGTGCCCGTGCTTCTTATAGGAGATTTTGCCTCCTTGTATGTACATCCTTAATATTTTATAATGGTCTTTGTGCTTTTCTAGGATATTAAGGTATTTTTAATGATCACAAACCAAGGGCAGCAGAAAAATGTTTATATAAAATTACACAATAAACTTAAATGTATGTAAAAATTTTTGGTTTTGATACATTTTTTTAAAATGCCAGTAAATACAAAAAATATAAGGGCATATTTCTGTATATTGGGTAGCTAAATATTTATATTAAAAATATAGTTAAATCAGTGTATTTTGTTACTTAAAAAATAATCTAACTTCTCATAATCTGATTTTTTATATGTAATTTTAGTCTTGCATCAATTGATGTTTACATTTCAGAAGCAAATTATTATATATTAAGTAAAGTGTATAATTAAAATTCCTGTAAATAGACTTCCTTAACTTGGTCAATGAACATTTATATAAATAAATTGTTTAACCAAGACTTTAAAATTAGAAATAGCATTCTGATAGTCAACTTTGTGGTTCAATGGAATAAAAATATTAAGTATAATACAATAGATTATTGTTTAGTTTAAGGAAAAAAGAAATGCTGAAGTCTTATTTATACCTTCAGTGCTTTAGGGATATAGTTAAATGATTTCTCTCAATTATTAGGTTTAGGAAGCATTATTTTTAAAGCTTCACACTTAAAAAATAAGTCAGTTGTAACAAATAGTTGTGTCGTCTTATACTGTTATTTGATCATCCTTTGCAACTGAAAGCAAAGTGTGAGTTCCTGTTTTTTTATCTAATTTAAAATAAAGCTGCGAGGTCTTTATAAATTTTTTGTAGTTTTCAGCAGATATCATGAGTGTTTGCTAGTAAATATTGATGGACATTTAGAACTGCTTATGTTATATGGGGCCTCTGGCAGTCAGTGTTCCAAGCCTTTGCCCTTGCCTCGATGACTCTGTCTGATGGGACAGGGCCGGTTTAGAGCAGGCTCTGTGGAGTCTTGCCCTCCACAGAGCTGAGTTTTGAGTGATTCTGGGGATGGAGATTCTGCAACTTCTTTAGGTAGAACTGTTCGGGAAGTTTGACTACTTCCACTGTAATTTTATTTTATATATAAATAATTGTTTTTTAAAATGGAGCTTATGTCCACCACCTTTTATTTTATCTCAGTGTACCTCTGAGAAGAATTTGGCTCCATGTTCTCTGCATGCTCCCTTTAGGTAGTTGCAGCTTTTCTTAGACTTCTTTTTAAGGCTGGGCAAACCCAATTCTATCAGCCTCCTTTCAGGTGTGAAGTGCTCCAGCTTCCTCTGCCCCTCACTGGGCTTGCCCATGTGTGCCAGCCTCACAGCATTGGAGGTAATGCTGCAGACATGGTTTCCCAAGTGGTGGATACAGAGGAAGAATCACTTCCCCTGACCTGTTGGCGTCTTTCTTGCTTAGAAAGCCTAACAATGCGTGGCCTTTCTTGCTGCAAGGACATTCTTGACTTGGGTACAGCCTGTTGTCCACCAGGATTCCCACATCCTTCTTGGCAGAGCTGCTTTCCATCAGGCTGTGCCTAGTCAGTGCTTGTTGAATGAGACTTTTCCATCCCAAACAGAGGACACTTGCCTCTCCTGAGTCTCAGTAGATTCCTCTTAGCCATTCCTTTAGCTTGCCAATGTTCCTTAAATAGTAGCCCTCACTTTCAGTGTGTAAAGCACCCTGCCCAATCTGGTATAATTTGCAAACACAGTCTATTCTATTCTATGGTATCATTAATTTTTAACAAAGATACTGGCCCTAGTGCTGACTCTGGAGGGATATAATTTGTAATTCGTTGTCAGTTGAATTTTGTATTGCTGATCTCAACCTTTATAATACAAGGGTCCAGTTAAAAGTTTTGTGTAGTAAATATACACATTTTTCATTATTCTTTGGGCTGTTTCTTTTTGTCTGGAAGACTGTCCACTCAGTTACTTTCTTTCTCGAGAAAAGCACACCAAAGTATGTCTAAGATTAAAATTAAGTTTTAGTTGTTAATTAGACAATGGTGGTTGTGTATTGCAGTCATAACCTTTTGGATGCCTCAGCTAAGGGATCCTGAATTAATTGGGTTTTTGGTGGAATCATAACATAGTTTGATTGAATATTGTGGTTTACTCTTCATTTCCTTTTTGCTTTTGTCTTTTTATTCTGGGTTTGCCATTCTTCAGTTAAAGGGAAGTGTATGGCTGATATAAATTCAGTGACTTTGCTGTTTAGAAAAGCCCCTCATGATCTGTATTTGCTGTACTTACCCTAAGTGCTCATTAAGGTTACTGTGCAAGAAAATAATATTCCTATTGGTACTGTGTCACATTATTTCTTGATGCTGGGTAACTGCACAGTGAAGCAAATCTTTATGTAGTAAGTAGCTGTGTGAGTGGATGAAGCCTGTACTGCTTATTTGCTAATAGTAATGGATTACCAGTGTATGAAAGGTGATGCTTGTGCTTTGGAGAGTGCTAATGCATTATGTCAGTGATTCAAGCAACCTTCATTAACCCAGCCTTATGGATCACAACTCCCCTCAAAGTAACTGTCCTTGTGTGTACACTCCAGAATATTGCAAAAGACTTAAAACAGCCAAAATACTCTTAATTTAATCATAATCTCATTCTGCTTAAACTCCAGAAAATAACTTTGATAAATTGTATTTAATGGAATTTTTTTGGACTGCTAATGGAATGTTGTTATAGATGAGATGGAGTTTGAAGATAAAACATTATTCAATCTCATTAGTCTACTTATTGTCATCATTCAGATTTTTCTCGGAATTATAAAAAAAAAATTGAGAGGGAGGATCAATAGATAGCTCAATAATACAAGGAATCTCTTATAACTAATTATCTTTTCTGTTTCCTGTAATGCCAGCAGAGCTTCTCTGCTCTAAATCATGAACCATTTCCCATGGTTTGTAAAAGGTCATACTCACGTGGCACACTATCTTCCACTTTTACTTCCTTTAGGGTTGAAATCAAACAGACACAGTATAGGAATGCCCAAATTAATTCAGGATTTGTGTTTCCAGAATTTACAGGTGCTTAGCACTTGGCTGGTGTCATGCTTGGAAGAGTCTCAACTTCTTCAATTTACTGTAAGACAACTGGTAATTACATGAGAGTTTGAGGTAGCCATTTGGAGAAGTCTGAGCATTTGTAGATAAAAGTAGTCTTAGGGATTCCATAAACATTGATAAAAAGTGATAGAATCATGTAGCATTCTCTCCAAATTAACAATAAGGCAGTTCTAGGAAAAAATCTTAGGCTATTATTATGTAAATGTATTTTTTATATATGTTGGCTTCTTATTAGTATTACAGAAAATTATAAAGCCAGTATTGGCAACTCAGAAAAAATATTCTGCATCTTGTGTGGGGATAAGTTTGAAAAGACTTTTTTCTGCATCTTTTCTAGAACAGCTCAACCCAGGTTTTGCATTTGTGTTCTGCACAGTTCTTTTTTTTTGTAGATAAATTCTCTGTTGTTACTGTTTCACATTGTTTCACCAAAAAATCACCAATCATTTTGTAGAACTTTCCCTTGAATTTTAGTAACAAGAGGTGGAAAAATGCAGAAAATTATTGAAAATAATAGTTAAAAAAGGTTACTGCTGCCTTATATACTGCTGTATATACTTTCCCCCTTCTCCTCAAAATGGAGGTAATGGAAAAATACCTAGAAACATAAAAAGAGTGCTGCATTTTAACTTTCTCATAAGGAAAACTTCAATTTCTCTGGAATTCAGCTACATTTTTCAAAGGTTCAATAAAATTTCAGAATTTCTGCTGTTTCCACTGTGAATGCATCTTCTGATCATCTGTTTTGGAGAGTTACCACAGCTATTCCTACACATGATGTTTTCATCGGGACAATTTCTAGTTTATTTGCATTTTATTGTTGTGAAAAAAAGTTAAAAATTTTTAAGGGGTGTTTTTAGTGCAAAATTTAAGTTTTTATATTTGGATTGCTAAAAATAATGACTTTTAATAAATACTGAATAGTACTGTTTGAGGAAATATTAAGTTATTCCTAAGTGCAGTTGAATTGCTATTTCACCTTTTAAAACCATCTTCTATTTCACCTTTTAAAACTATCTTTTATTAAAAATTTTACAAGTCCTATTTTTTCTTATTGTTGCCATATTTTACGTGTTTTCATTCACACGAAATGACAGATAAATTAGATAATGCCTCTTGTCTTAATGTTCTGAGCAAATTAATCTTGACTTCACTAACCATACTTTCTTTACTTATTTCTCTCTTGGGTTACAGATGTCTTGGTTGGCCCATTATCTGAAATTCTGTAGATGATGCCAGAACTAAGGACTTGTAATAAAGTACTTTCATGTTGTGGCCTTAAATTCATATTTTGCATAATTTTGCTATTCACATAAAGTTTTAAAATATAACTCTCTTGTAAATAGTTGTGTGTTGTGTGTAAATATGTGCAGATCAAGTTCTTAATGAAATGTAGTCAGTTAAAACTTTTTCATTTTTGTGTGCATTTTTGTTTAACCACAGTGGAAAGGCTTATTTAATTGTACCATTCTGTGTACTTCTCATGCTTTGAAATATTTGCTGTAGAAATGTCTAAAAGGTTGGTTGATAAAGCTCTTAATATTTATATATAATATGTTTTCTTATTTAATTGGAGAAGTTTATAAAACATCCTTCATTAGAACAGGATTAGTACTTGTAGGATTATCCTTTCTAAGGTCTTAGTTTATTTAAGAGCTGTGTGTTTTTAATGGGCTGCCAAAGTTTTAAATGTCCAGACTTCATTTGGGATTCTTACAGTTTCTTCTCTGAGTATTGTGCGGATGTTTTGTATTCATCAGGTTCTTGTCCCAGGAGATAAAGGTGCCTATTCCCATAGAGCTGTCCAATGCTCCAAACACAAACTTTTCACAATTCTGCTCAGAACTTAATTTCATATGACGAGTTAAGCCAAAAAGTATTTAGAGATACCTCAAGAGTAGTTTTAATGCTTCCACAGTTTCTGAAGGACATTCAGTTTCTCTGCTAATTGAACTTTTTAAACTGCAGAGAAAATAGTTTTGCTTTTTTCTTTAGCAAAATCTGACTCTTGGAAAGACAAAATATCAACCAAGACTAATACATTTTCTTATTAATCCATTTACTGTTGTTTAATCAGAACTCACAGAACAAGTTATCTGTTCAATATACGTGATAGATATAGATTAATTAATTTGGTTTTTAATTTGAATCTTGGGTGTTCATACAATGATCTGATAATGAAACTGTGGTAATAGATGACATTTGATCTATCTTTGTTACATATTTTATCACGCTAATGATTTTTTGGTTGATGGTTGAAGAATGCATAATTATATGTGCAAAATTAGGTTCATGTTTAATTATATTGTAAAACATTTTACAGACACCAATAACTTTGAATTAGGATTGCGTTGAAGTATCTGGAAAAAAGAGCTCTAATTGCAAGAGTTGCAAAATGGGTATTCTTAGCCTTGTGAAAGCATTTTGAATTGGAAATGGACATAGAATTTTATTAGAATTTATTTAGACCTTACTGCTGCTGTTGAGAATGAGTGATTAATAAGGACCTTGTTTCTCGGTCCATCTTTCTATGTCAGCTTGGTGCTGAAGTGATAGAAAATCTTGTAAGCATTTCATAATTGTTTTAATTAATTTGCACTCCAAAGCTCTTTCTCATTTTAATAAAGCTATTTTATTTAGCTCACTAGTAGTTATTTTATATCTGATTTTATGGTTGTAATTACTGTATTATACTTTAATCCACTTGTAAGTGCTGTTCACTGGGCATTATAATTAATTGATATATCTTTTAAATAATATTTTTATGTTTTACTGTGGAGATTATATTTGTATGCTATTACAGAGTTCAGAAACCTTACCAAGAGTTGAGCCTGACTGTAAAGTAATTTTTAAATTCCTGAGTACTTGTAAGTACTTTAACTTTTAAATTGCCAAACCTTACTATTTTCATGGCAAATTAAAAAAAAAGAAAAAAGGGAAGAAAAGAGATGTTTCACATGATGGGGGATTTAAAAAGTATCAGGCATAAACACTTTTATGAATGCATACAGTTATGATTTAGAAGAAGAGGCTAGAGAAGTCCAGTGATGGTACCTAGAAGTGTCTCATCAAACATATGTTTTTCCCTGTTGTTTGTTGCACTTGGAATATTGAGGACCACCTGCAAACATGGAGTTTTTCTTAACTTTTAGCTACAAGGGTAGATCTTTCTTGATTACTACTAAATGTTTCTCCTAATATTTTCCTCCATTTGGTGTTACATACCACAGAATTGTTACTTTCATTTGATTCCATTAGGCAACCAAGCCTTCCTTTCCCTCCTTCCCTCCTCTAGTATTTTCTTCTTTTACTTTGTTATGTTTCTTGGGCTTTTTAGTATTAGCATATGGACCATATCTTTTGTTATGATGAAGATGCTTCTCAGTCCTAGCTATGAGCTATACATTTAGTGAGCTAAATTTAAATAGACTATTATCTTTAAATTTTAGGTCATGAGGAGAATGTAATTGGCAATACTTCTATGTTTCTGCCAGTCATATTTTCATTTTTAGGACTTTTCAGTGTATTTTTTATGCTTTTGTTGTAATTTTTTACAGTGGAAAATTTTAATCAGTTATAAAAAATAATCTTGTGGAACAAGATATAATCAGCATGTAAATATTTGACTTGGATCTCTGCTATTACTTGAAGTAGAACTATGTATTGTGATGAGATCTTGTCTTGAGGTGAACATTTATGATCTTTAGGATGTCTTCTTCAGTCATCAGGAGCTCCTTTTGCAATTAATATATATTAATAGAAGTTAATATATATAACTACGAATAACTCATTGCTAAGCTGTGGTCTTGACAGAATTACTGTTTTTCAGAATTTCATATTGGGTTTGTAAGCCCTTTTCTGCCTCTGCAACTGGTAACACCTGGTGTTGAGATTTTACTCCAAACTCTTACCTTTGTTTGCCATAAATATCCTGACTTTGAACAATGTAGAAATTATTCAGGAGAGAAAATTAGATTAAAAATTAGCTTTCAACAAATAGAGTAAAAAAGAAAGCAGTCGTTGACTGGTGACAAGGTCCTTTCTTTTGGACTGCAAGGTTCTGTATGTGGGAACTGTAGGATAGGGATGGAGAGCACCCTCAGCCAGTTTGCACCAAATCAGGTGGGAGTGTTGATCTGCTGGAGGGTAGGAAGATTCTGGAGAGAGATCTGGACAGGTTGGATCAATGGGTTAAGGCCAGTTGTGTGAGGTTCAGCAAGGCCAAATGCCAGGTCCTGCTCTTCGGTCACAACAGCCAGCTGCAGCCCTACAGGCTGGGGCAGAATGGCTGGAGAGCTGCCCTGCAGAAAAGGGCTGGGGGTGCTGGGCAGCAGCTGGATGAACATCAGTCAGCGTGTGCCCTGGGGGCCAGTGTAATCCTGGCTCGTATCAGAGACAGCATGGCCAGCAGCACCAGGGCAGTGAATATCCTTTCTCAACATTGGTGAGGCCACACCTCAAATCCTGTGCTCAGTTCTGGGCCCCTCTCAGCAAGAAAGACATCGAGGTGCTGAGCGTGTCCAAAGAAGGGCAGTGGAGCTGGGGAAGGGTCGGGAGCACAAGTCTGATGAGGAGGAGCTGGGGGTGGGTGTTCAGCCTGGAAAAGAGAGTCAGGGGAGACCTTATTGTTGTCTACAGCTGCCTGAAAGGAGGCTGTAGCAGGTGGGGGTCGGTCAGTTCTCCCAAATAACAAGGGACAGGGGGAAATGACAAGAGGAAGTTGTGGCAGGAGAGGGTTAGGGTTAGGGTATAGATTTACAAATTTAGATTGTATATCAGGAAACATTTCTTCACCAGAAGGATTATCAAGGAGTGGAACAGGCTTTCCAGGGAAGTGTTTGAGTCACCATCCCTGCAAGTTTTTAAAAGATGTGGGCCCTTAGGGACATGGTTTATTGGTGGGCTTTGCAGGGTTAGGTTAATGGTTTAGGATCAAGATTTTACAGGTCTTTTCCAGCCTAAATGATTATATGATTCCATGGAAGGCAGGAGTGCTGATGTGTTTCTATTGCATGTTTTTGTAGGTTAAGGATCAATGCAAAAAAGTCATTGTGCATGCAAAGGGCAATGCCAATAATTCCTGTGGCAAAGATTGGCTCATTATTTCCTTTTGCTTTGGTATCAGAGCAGTTTTTAAGAAAAATTGCACTTTTTAAGAAAAATTGTGTGGGTTTTCATGAGAAATACACACTTTTCTTCCTTTTGTTGAACTAAAAGGCCTCTTTAAGAGAGACTGTTAGCTTACATGCATTTCAGATAATTTTTAAGACTTTCATATTCACAATGGAATATGTATAAAATATTGATAAAATAGAGTTAACAACAAAGTGTTCAGGGTTTGAAATATGACTGAAAAATAAACTTTAAGTAGTACTCAAAATTACAAAACTAGGTCAAACATCAGAAACCATAGGATTGGTAGGAATCTTGGAATAAAGGTGAGTGCCCAAAGGCTAGTGTTCTGAAATGTTGAATGGTACAGATGGATGTGGTGACACCATGCTGTGCCACAGTAATTTGGCAGTTCAGGCATAATCTTACATTATTTTGCTGTTTTTCTTTGCTTATGTGTAAGCTTGCCTAGAGACTAGTTCTGACACCATCTTCCTGTCAGGACAGCAGTTGAGTTGTTTGGACAGGTTGTTTCTGTCCTTAACTGTTTAGTTCATGATTTTGTAATCATACAGATTTTAATTTTGACTTCAGTGAAACAGCATGAGATGCTTACATTGAACATGAAGAATAAATATTTTATGTGTGTAGGCCCATCTGCTATGAGAAGCATCTGTTTAAGGTGGCTAAATGTGATAATTCAAAATAATGTACCAATAGTGTATTTAATAAAAATATTAATAGTTATAAATGGTTTTTGTCTACAGGTTACCTATTTTTGACAGTATGCTACTTTGGAATGCATTGCTGTAATGTATTTTGGTCTTTACTCAGAAGACTTCCTTCACCCAAACTTTATATGTAGATTTATTGAAAATGTTGGGAAACTTACTAAATGTAATTTTTATTTCTTTTGAATTTTGATAAAAGAATTGGGGTTTTTTTTAACTGTAAAATAATTATGTTATCAGAAACTGCAGTAGAAGTAGTTTTTATAAAATACTTCATGTTCTAAAGCTGACAGTAATTATATAACTTCTTGTTCATTGCACATACATACTTATTTTCATTGAAATGGAAAATTTAGATTTAGATTATGCCAGTCCAAATTACCTTTATCAGCAAATTAGCTTCTGCTTACAATTACTTGCAAAGTAGGAAGAATTAGCTTCTTTACTCAATGCATCTTCTATTCCAGCCTTGCATCAATTAGGTATAAAGCACAGAGTTTAGTAATCCATTTTTCAACTTGTTTAGACTAGAAAGCAACTTTCAAGAAATTCATTATGCCCATTAACTAACATAGTTGAAATATCACAATTGGCACAATTTATTGTTCTTCATTACTTACTTTTAATGGCTACAAACAACCAAATGAAAATTGTTTCTGCTGTGTGAAGAACAAAATTTTGTGAGTTAGTAACTTTGCTTAGAAATAAAACTGCCTTTTTTTTTGCAACCTGCTTGATGTACTAGATTATCAAATCATAGTAGTCTGTAGTGTAGGTATCCACATGTGACATTCAAATAATAAATTTAACCCAGTATCTCACTTCAGTATATTTAACTTGAAGCTAAATTTTTCTAAAGCAAAGGCAGAGACACAATAGTAATTCAGCATTTGGCGTGAGTCTAATAATCTAAATGATGTAATAATGGTGCAGTGGGTGGAGAGCTGGCAGAGGACAGGGCTCAAAGGGTTGCAGTGAGTGAGGCTGCATTTGGCAGGTGAGCATTCACCAGTGATGTCCTTAAGTGTTCAAGTCTAAGGCCAGCTCTATTTAATATTTTTATCAAGGATCTGGATGCAGGAGTTGAATGCAACATTAACAAATCTGCAGGTGATACTATACTGGGGGGCACTGTTGTCTCTTGAGGAGCAAGATGCCTTGGAGAAGGATCTTGTTAGATTGGGGCATTGGGCAATCATCAATGATTTATTGAAGATTTGAAAATTTAACAACAACAAGTTACAGGTGCTGCACCCTTGATGAAGTAATTCTGAGCACAGTTGGAGATTGAGAGAAGAGGGGCTGGAGAACAGCCCTGAAAAAAGGGATCTGGTTTTTTCCTGGCCAGGAGGGCAGTTCCCATGCTGGGTTGCATCAAACACAGCATTGCCAGCTGGCCAAAAGACTTGACTATCCCACTGTTTATTATCCCACTGTGTTCAGTGTTGCTGTAGCATCATCTTGAGCATGGTAAGCAGTTCTGGGCCTTACAATTTAAGAATTTGTCTGTATTTGTTTATATTTATATTGTGGAAGGGTGTGATTTTAGGAACAAAAATACCAGGTCTGCTGAAGACTGCTTTAGCCACAGATAAATGGAGGCTGACAAGTGCTATGGAGAAATACCAGTTCTTAATACATTTTCATTGATATTTGTTTTTAGTTATCATTGGAGACAAGATGTGTTAAGTGGACCTTTGGAGTAATGTGTTGTTGTGTCTTACTTTTTTTAAAAGCCCTCATTTTTGATTGTTTTTAAAATCTAAAAGGTTTGTACTTATAGCTTCTGTATTAAAAAACTGTTTTATATTGGCTGACACTTTCATATAGCCAAAAAATACATCCTGAGGGGAAAAAAAACTGAACAGCTTTAGTCTTTAACATAATTTAGTATCACTTAACTTCTGTTTCCTTAATCTCTAGGTAATGTTTCCTGTAATAATGCTTCCATACTCTTGGGGTTATTCTTTTAATTAATTTAGTAGTTTAGTGCCTTTAAGTATCACTTTTTAGATATTTCTTAGATTTGTAAAATTTGGAAGATGAGCATTTACTCATTGTTTTGGCTGGTAATACACCTCTGTGAATTTGGATGAAGGGATAATCTGGGCAGCAAAAATCTCCAAAGATGTATTTGTATACAGAAGGACAGTAGGATTGTCTTAGGCTTTAACAAAGACTTCTTGTCATAAATTTGTCCAAAATGAGACATGAGCATTTCTGCAGTATTTGTCATCTATACCATGCTAATGTCATATTTGAGCCTGTTAACTAAAGCCTGTTAACAGAATGTCTGGGATCTTTTTTGCAGAAAATTCTCTCAGTATAGACAACCATGTAGTAGATTAGTTCTCTTAGCTCTAGCAATAACCCATGCAAGTGATCACAGCTTTCAAATAGTATGTGTTCTACAATAAAAACACAGTGTGAGAGTACTGGTTTAGAAACCACTGATTTGTATTGGATTTATTTGCATTTATTTGTAATACTAAGAAATTATTTAAGCTGTAAATTAGTTAAGTTTTCTCACTGTATTTCCTACACGTTAATCACACTTTTTCTTGTCTCAAACAAATGCAACCTTTATAGGTCCTTTCCTTATATTTCTTTACCTTCTTAATTTAATAATTTTCTTTTTTGATTGCAAAAATTTTATTTTTGGAGACCATTATGTTATTTGGAAACTATGTTTCTTGTTGTGTCGTCCCAAAAAATTTGTAGCCTAAGAAATTAGTGAGGATATATGTACCTAATGATTTCACATTATAACTTTGTATATTTTTGTGGTATATTTTAAAACTCTGATCTTAATGTTTTATTAAGATAGTGCTACTCAGACCAGTTATTTAATCTATGAAGTGGCAGAAAAATCAGTCCAGTGTAATGTTTAACTAATTTATATTTTGAGTGTTCTCATTTGGATGTGAGAATGTGCATGCACCACCACAAGTTTTTTCCTTGAGATTGGAGGAGTATTTGATTGTTTTAGACAGAGAACTTGATACTTCAAGATTTCAGAAAAGCTGCAGTAAAATACCTGTTTATTCTGTCTTCAGAACAAGTTCATAGGCACTTGGATCAGCATGAGGTGAAATACTTGCAATTTGCTTTCCGTTGGATGAATAACTTGCTGATGAGAGAAGTCCCTTTACGGTGTACCATCAGGTTATGGGACACATACCAAGTAAGTACTTTTTTAAACCTCCATAACCCTGGTAATGTGTTTGGGACATGCCAGTATCTTTGTGAGTGTTTTTTCTTGAACCTTTTGCTTTAGGGTTGTCTAAGTATCACCATAATAAAAGAAAAAACCTTCAATGATCACCACTACTTAGAAACATTTAATGTCTTCAGTCTTCTTGCCCTTCAAAGCCAAGCACTTGATGTCATGATAGTTTATAGTACTAAATTGAACACTCACTCAATACTCCCTTCTGTCTCTTCAGAGAAGTGAAACATTGAATTGTGCCTAATCAATGCCCTCCATCGATTCTGAGTTCCAGGCTTCTTATTGTCCATCTGCTTAACTACTCAGTCCAATATTAGCTTTCAGTCTTCAGTTCTCAGCCTTTGACCTTTGTCATGTCTTCTGTTTTACTGTTTGTTCAGACAAAACTCCATGTTGCTGACCTCTTGGTGTGGTAATTATTTTTCCCTAATAACTTATTTTCTTATTGTCAAGAGAAAGAATTGATGTTTGAGAAAAGTGGTTTATGCATTCTTAGTTCTATTACTTCATGTTCCAGTAGCTTCTGGTTGCAATTCTTGACTGTATGTTTAAGCTATATATCCTTATCTACCAACTTCGTTGTTGAAGTTAGTGGGGGAGGGAAAAGTAACAAATTTTAAATTCCTTAAGAATTTTCACTTGTATTAATCAGTAAATATGAGATTAACTCATAATTTACACCTTCTAAAGAGATGTAGTATCTTAAAATCATTGTCTTTATTTCTACTCATTATGTAGAAATGTTCTATTGGTTTCATGCACTATAATGCCAGAATGTCTGCTAGATCATTTATCCAGACCTGTGACAGAGGGTGAAGAACTGCTTGCTCTTCATTTAATGAGTCCAGTATGTTGTTTCAGTGAAGTCTGATGGTATCCAAATCTGATAAGAACATGTTAGGAAATGAGGAATCTATCTATTCTACTGTTAATCCGTTCTAAGAGGTGGTATCCTTGCAGAGTTTATCTTCAACAAATATCTGAATTGAACATGGCTATTAGTTTCATCTGAGGCTCTTTTGCCTTCTTTGTTTCATTATAATATTGGTTATTCATTGTGGTATATTACCTGGAATTTTATTCCAGAGTAAAAAAATTATTCTTTATAAGAACTTTCTGAAAGACTGAGCTATTTAAATGTTTTACTGTAACTAATTTATCTCCTTTTGAATAATTTCTGTTGCTGTTGCTGCAGTATTTCTAGCTCCTGAAGGTTTTTTACCATGCTACCTCTAGCACTGCTCTTGGTACCTGACCAATAGCCTTATCTATATGATAAAATAATGTAAGAGAGCCTCTTCAATCCAGCTAACTACTGATATATGCCCCCCAAAAATTTTTTTTACAGAATTTCAATTAGAGTTAATCTCTGAGCTATTATTTTATGATAATGTTGAGAATTTTCCTTTGAAAAGGAAGTCTGGGGTTAATTTCTCAAATTATTGCCATGCTGGAAGGAGCCCTTTCTCATTGCGGGTCCATAGGCACCTATCAAGTTGCACTTCAGTGGGATCTTTATCCATAATAAATGCTTCTGATTATTTAATTATAATTTTTAAAACATTCTGATGTATTTAAAGTAGTATTTAAAAGCTTGATACTTAGGTCTTTGCACAAGATTTCCAAGGGTATCTTTTAAATACCCTCTTCAAGGTATTTTTATCCAAATGCCTACATAGAATTCTTATACACAGAGTGGAGACTATTTTTGTATATTAAACAAGCTTAAGGAGTAATTCTGTGTTTTGGCTCAGCAGGTACAGCAGATTTGTGCTGTTTTCTAGGTTTCATTATTTAGTAGACTTTTCTGTATGCATGTCTTGTCTAATAATGTATTTAAAAGCAATAAGGATATCTTAGACACCTTTTTCTGAAACTTCAAGCAATTCCTCAAGTTGCTAATCAGATTTCAGTTGTGCTTGTATTACACTGATTAGCAACCTATAATATGGATCTTTTCACCTTGATACTATGGATAATAAATGCAGTGAACCTGCAAGAGCCAGTAAAGTTCATGCAAAGTTTTTGCTAAGGTGTTAAGCAATAATGTTACAGATTTTTTCCCAACTTGTCATTAAGCCATTCTGTTGCCTGCAATTTCTGAGTTAATTGTTTACAGCTGTATCAGCAGTGCTGCTTTCTGAATGGAAAACACTTCAGATATGAATTTGTTCAGTTGGTTTTCTTGTCTGTCTCATATTTTTACCTGTAAAGCCTGCTATAGGCCAAAATATATCTCTCATCTAGAGATATATTGTTAAAGAAATTTTTCAAAGGGTTTAGCTATGGATAGACCTGTGATGTTGGATTTGAAAGAGACATGTAAAATGAGTAAAGGCAAGAAATATAATTAGCTTTCCAGATACAAATGGGAGGAGCAATCCTACTAATAATAGTAAGGGCTGGATAGATGGTTAACTACTTTTCTCCCTGTACTCAAAGGCTGATGATCCTCTTATCAGGCTTGCTTTTGCTACCTCATGTGTCCTAAAGCGGTAAATTAAGGACACATGGGAGTTCTGCTTAGATTTACACAGTTTTACTATCTGCTATTTCAGTGGGTACTTAGGATGTGCCTGTACTGACTTTTACCCTGATAATCTTGAACTACTGTAAACAGAATTAGCCTTACCTGCACTTTAAGTTCAGAAAGGTGAACTGATCATGTTGCTATGTAACATCAGCAGGGACTACAGGCATTCATCCCTACACTGTTGATGTCAGGCTTTTGTTCAGATCTACCTACCTTGTGGCTCTTGGGAAGGGATGGGGCACTTTGAAGGCCCTGTTTATAGACATCTCTAGTCCCAATGTGTGTCATGATGTGGGAATGGCATAGGAGCAGTGTCAGATGAGGGGTTCAGGAGGGGTGGGACAGTCAGATTCCTTCATGTGGAAGGAATAGGAAGGCAGGCAGAATTGTCAGATCCCTTCATGTCTGCACCCAGAGTGCATTCTGGCTCTGTTTCCTGCAGAAATCCATGAGAAGAGACCAGTGGCACCTTTTGAAAGAGAGGATCTGCTGCTGCTGCTTTTTTCATGGAAAATAACATTTTTCTCTCTTTTGTCTTCCTCTCTCCCCATTAAAGCTGAAACCATGCCTTGTTTCGCCAAGCTGCCTGTTTTCATCTGTTTCAGTGGAAAAATAAATACTGTGCTGTTTCCAGCTTAAATTCTAGATTGGTGATTCTCACAGCAGGCCCTAGTTTCTCATGAACTGCAGCAGAGGGTTTTCAGGGGAATAACAACAGACTTAAATCGTCTGCTGTTGTGTATTTCCTAGAGTGAGAGATAACTGCTGTTGGCTGGAGGTGTTGGAACTGTCTCTTGGTATTTGTTACTGTTCTTCCAGTGACTTTTGTGAGAATAGAATTGGACACTTTAATGATATCCACCTCTGTGGTGGAATGTAGGGTAGTAAGAGTACTCTGGCTGGAGTCATATGCTCTGTCTAGTTTAATTTAGGATTCATCAGTCAGTTGTTAGGGTCTTTGGAGTAAATCGCTGAACATATCCAAAATACCTGTACTTGAGCTAGTTAGAGTTGAGGGGAAGAGAAATTTGGAAAGGCTCCCAAATCCTCACATCAGTAAATGCTCTGTTATTCTGTAACTGTATCTATATGTATATAACTATATTCTGTAACTGTATCTCTGAAATCCACTAGAATACATCGCTGTCTTCTGAAGAACTGTGTAAAGCAGAAAAAATACAGAAATTATGAATTTTGCTTACAAAATATATGTTGAGAAAGCTTGTTAGCTGTAAGTATTTAGTTTGATTTATTCTTTAACCTGAATTGCATTTTGATGAGTGAATTATCCTACTTCTTCACTTGTTTCAGGCCTTGATGGTGGTTTTTTTGGTTTTTTTTTTAGTGCAGTAAATATCTTGTAAATTTTTTCAAAATACCAATTGCTTGTTAAGTTATACCCAAGATATTTAAAATTTAAATCCATAGAACTAAAACTGATAAATATGAATGTTCATGTCCACAAACCAAAATAACATAAGACCTGAGTTTTATCTTTTATTATATCTTGCCTTTTTATCTTATACGTTATCATCTTTTTTGGCACAAGGGATTGGTAAAACAAAGTGGCATGATGGCTTAATTATTCAGTATATACAAGTGTTTAACACATTTCCACGGACTTAAAAAATACAAGTTAGTTTTATATTTGGTCCTTGACAGAAGGATGCTTTGACACTATTTTAAAGATTTCTTTGCTATTTGAAAGTGACTTCTGTGGGCTTCTAAGTTTAACTCAGGATTTAGCATACTGTATTAGAAAAGGTAGAGATGCCTCAATGCTCAGCATCTGTGCTGTCTTACTCTAGATAAGATTTTATATGCTTACCATCAAATCTCAGAAAGTATCCTTTCTTCAGACTAAGACATTTGATGGCAGTTTCCATTGAAGTTATTATTTTCATTTATTTAAATTCTTAAAATGTGTGTTGTTCTTCAGGCACTCGTAAGATACGCTGTGTTTATGTAGCTGTGTGCTCCTGTGTTGGGCATAGGAAGCAATTCCATTTCAGTGGTGGCAGCTATTCCCACTTCTTCATCCTTGACTAGAAATGGCAATACAGGACTGGAATGTCAGTGCTTGTATACCAACACTCAGAGCAGAACAGTATTTAGTTTTGAGTATCAGTATATTTAACTGCTTAAATATGGAGTTCAAAACTGCATTTGACCTGTAGGCAGTTTGCAGCGGGAAGGAAGGCTCTAACAATGCCATCAAATTATCTGGATGCAAGATAACAAGGTGTTATACTGACTGGTGTTTTAAATAGGATAGGAATTTTCATAGACATAAAAGTAATTAATTTATTTTTCATGTAGAATGGAGTGGATGTATTTTTCATTAAAGTGTTTACCTTCTGATCTGATGTTCTCACATAAATTATCTTTTTGTGCTGTCTTTTGTGCAGTGATTTCTCTGTGTAACTCACCATGTAGTAGTACATAATTCACAGAAGAGACACCAATGCAAGTTTCATAGCTAAAAACTTGCTCAGAAAAGGAAAAGGGAAAAGGAAAATAAAGTAGCAGCAATGTATGTTAGTTTTCAGTTCTAAATATATGCTGTCATATGCTGCGTGAATGTTTAGAGTTGAAGTGTACAGCCTAATATTTTCACCTGCCAGGAGGCATTTTTGTTTCGTACCATTTAGCTGACTGCTGTATTGCCAGCTCCCCAGTAAGAAGCTGATGCAGTTGACATGAATAATGCACTCAGACTCATTGGAAACACAAAACCATGGAGGTGAGGTAGGTACTGTTTACAGTGCCCTGCTGTCCTACTTAGCAGCATTGCCCTGTTCTTGTGTGAGGAAAACTTTTCTGTTACCAAGGTACTTAAAGCTTACTGTGTAAAATTAGGTACAAATGAAAGAATTTATAAAATCCTACCATTTAAAATGCAAAACAGTTACCAAGATTAACAAAAGACACAGAAAAAGGCAAATAATAACAGACAGAATTTGACAGTACTGGTGAGTTGATTTACTGTCTCACTCCTGGAATAGGTTTTTCCTCTAGTTTCTGTTCTCCTCAGCTCCTTGACAGTATCTATTAGTTTTCTTCACATTAGGGAACTGAGGAGGCTGATGAGAACCACAGCCGGTGCAAGGGAGAGAGGATGAGAGAGAAGAGCTGTGATTTCAGCCCTAGTGTTAGATCAGAATGATCGCTTGTCCTTATTTGCCATCTTTCTAAAGATTTTCTTTCTTGGTAGATAGTACATTTCTCAGGTTGCATCCCTTAGACAAACTTGAATAGGGAGCACCTGTTCCTGGTAAAGCCTGCCAGCTTTATCTTTCTTCCTGAAATCCTGCCGATGGGTCTAGAAAAATACATTTTTTCCCTTCTTGAAATTTATTCTTTTTTCTTAATTGAGGAGACCAATGCTTTCTTTGCCCAAAATAAACACTATTTTTTTCTGGAAAATGTAAATGTATTGACCACCATTTATATCTTCCCTTCTGCTGCAGTGTACTTTTCATTTCTTTGACTTACATGAAAATAAAAATGAACACTGTCTCATAATGAACCTCATGCTTCATTGACCAATATGGTAACAGACATATTTGTTTCCCATTTATTTCTTGGTATCATTTATGTAGCTCATCACTAGGTTTTGATTAAGGGGATTTTTTTTTTAAGTAGGCATCTAAGGTTAAGTTTTAAGAAATAATATTGGTACAATTTTCCAGAAGTGCTGAGAATCCATTTCTCCTCTCAAAGATGAGTACATCAGGTATTTGACATGGTTAGTCCAGCTTGACTGTCTCAGTGATTCATGTCATGGATGACATCAGATGTTTTTGCTTTGCAGTGTTTTTACCTCTGTGTGTATATATCCAGACTGCATTTCATTTGTCATTTTATTATTCAGTGGCACAATAGCTTTCTGAAAGTTTCTGAAGCCAACTTTATTTTTTACCAGTAAAAGCTATTTGGAATAATTTTACATCTCTACCAAATTAATATTTTTCAAGACTCCTTAGTATTTTATTGAACAACACAGATTCTATTCTGTTATTTTTGTCCTCTTAATTTATGAACATTTTCTCATTTGACAATAACCTAATTTTAGAATCTTAGTTACCTTGTAAGAAGTGTCAGGACATATGAATATTTAATATCCAATTACTAACATGTGGGAAGGATCATGTCCTTCAAATTTTTAAGCATTTGTCAATTTGAAACTGGCTAGTAGGTTAAATGTTCTGGAGTAGGGGAAACAGTCATAGTGGGATATAACCTTTCCTGCCAGATGTAAAATGTGAACATGAAAGTTTAATTTTCTTGGGAAATAAAGGTAAAAGATACTGTGTTTCTTGGTAGTGACTCTTCTTGTCACTACCTGCCCTAGACTGTGAGAAAAAACAGCTCTTGGGTTAAAAAGCATCAGTGTCCTCAGGAGGCTGTACTCAGGTCGTGCCTCTACTTTTGATTCTGCCACCTCTTGTTTTCTCTTGGGAATATTTTTAGCTCCCTACCTCAGAGCTGGAATTCACCATCTTACTGTCTACTGAGCCCAGCCTTGATCTTGCCAACTTCCATTATAATTCAGGAAAACATTTTCACATTGTTCTCTTTAAAAGTAAATTTAAAAGTGTGGTTTAAATCATATTTAGTTGTTTGGAACTATAAGAAGACATGAACAAGTGAGAGAAGAACTTTTTATTGTAAGACTGGCAATCCAAACGTGTACCTGTTTTAACATAATGCCCTTGTTTTGACTCTGCATTCATTTGGAAGTTTCTCAATCCCTTTGTATTCAGTATTTTCTTGTGTCAAGAGAGTCGTGGTACATCAAGTTTCTGTTGAACTTGAGCAGTTAAAAAGTTTTTATAGTTTTCCAATCTTTGTCAGACAACTGAGTGTCATTGCCTTCTACCAAATGGGTAGTTACCTTCTGGAATAATTTTGTTGCCAGGGCAACCTTCCACTGGCAAGAGTTGTGCTCATTAGGAATTTATTGTGGCAGGCAATTATATTTCAGTAGTACAGCACTACTGAAGTCACTAACCTCTTATTGTTTGTCTTGTGTTAAGTGAAATCTGAAATAATGGAAAACTCAAAGAAAAGAAGGTAAGAGTGTTAGTTAAAAAAACAGCCACACTGCTTTAACCATATATATATATATATATATATATACACACAACTTTATGTACAGTCTTTAACATGCCTAAGGATTATGTGCACAGGGAGAAAACCCAAATTTCTTAAACAATAATTTAGCTTTTCAGTGTGAATTTAGAATACTCTCATACATATATGACAGTGTTTTATATATGAATATAGCTCACAGAAAAAAGCCAGATGGTATTTGTAGAATTATAATGGCGTGTATGTATCTTTTGTTGATCATCCAAGTCTAGTTTGTTAGTTTTTCCTATTTATTTTGTGGTTTCTTGTGGAGAGACAGGGCTCCCAAATTCTCAGTGAAAGCAGACTAAGTGGGTCCTGATTTTCTGCTGGACCATGTTCTAGCACAGAGCAGTGTGCACATTCAGCTTCCCAACTGTGATCTGCAGTTTCACTGGCGCTGGCAGATATAAAACCGACAGTGACAGCCTGTGTGTGACTCCCCATGACAATTGAAGTCGTTAACTGGCACAAATGCATGCCTTTGAATGGGTTTGCCTATTACTTGCCAATACATGGGAATTTCTGTGTTTAGAGGTCTGTCAGATCTAGAACTCCAAAGTTCCTGGTCTGTCCTTCCTACCAGTTCGGTTTGAGATATAAATGCAAGAAGAGGGGTGTCTTTCTGCAAGTTTGTGTTCATTGCTGTGTTGGGTTTCTAAGCTTCACACAGTAAATAAACTCAGGAGTCTAGAGAGGGATTTAGAGTGATTTATGAGATGTATGGTTTAAAGTGGCTTATCAGCTGAATGCCTTTTTAGGCTCCATTGAACATATTGACTCCATCTTCATTAAATTTGTAGCGTAAGTACACAACATGCTGGTAGGCACTCAAATTTAAAAATCTTCATCTCAAAATGGAAGCTCTCTGCATTATTGCAAAAAGTGACTTAAAATTCTCTTCATAATGTTTAAAAGGACTAATGATGTGAAATTCTTGACCACTTGATCAACTGTTTTAATGTCAGTAAGTGTGAATTAGAAATATGTTTGTGTATTGCTAATTTTTGTCCATTTTTCTTTGGAGGCATTCATTGACATCAGGGACGATTCAGTGTGGAAAGTAAAAGAAAGGAAAAGATAAGAACCCATGCTTTTTTATGAGGAAAATATTTAGACATGAAAAAAACAGCAAATCAAAACTCAGTGATATGCATAGGAAGCCTGTAGGTTTTTCTAAGTTCAAGTTCTTTAGTCAGCTTCCAGTACTGTTGAAATAGATGTTAATTTTTCTGTGGTTAAATGGAAGTTGATTGTGAATGCAGAGAAAAGTACTTTTTCTTATGCTTAGCTTAGTTAGCTTGAAGAATGTGAATAATCCCATTGACTTCAATAGAACAACTCATGAATTGTTTTATTTAAGCATGTACTCTCAAGTGCTTTATTGATCAGGATCTTGATGAATGAGTATAGAATACTTGTAGAATGTTAGATACAGTCTTGAAAGCAGTTTATTTTGCTCCTTGGCTACTTTGAAGTAGCCAGTGTTTCTAGAAGAAGGCTTTATTAAAATTAATATTGTTCTCAAAGACCAAAGTCTGGAAGAGAATTGTGTTGCTATACAAGAAGACAAAAAGCAAAATTTCCTTTCTTACATCCACATGCTCTTTAATGTTATGCTCCTTCCTCCTATAGAGCCTCTCCTCACTGAGCTTCACTGATGTTTTAAGACTACATTACATTTAAGATTACACTACAATTTCAAGATGTTTAGTTTAATATTTTAAATCTACTTAGTTTTGTTTTCTGAAGCTCCAGTTAGTTGTGTTAGTTATTATTGTTCGTAGAAGTGAGCACTAGCAACTAAACCATGACTACCATTTGACTTTTCCCTTTTTTGTTCTGATGTCTTGTTGTTGTTAAAACCTGAACAAATGTTCAAAGGTCCTAACATGTTGTACAGTTCTCTGGTTCCTTGTTTCAAATTTATTAAGACATCCATAGCTAACACAGCCTGCACAGAAAATCTATTAAACATTAAAGATCATTTTAACTCTTTTCCATTGTGTAAGACATAATACCTAGATTCAAACACAACTTGGGGTGGGGGGGGAGGGAAGAAAGGAGAAACTAATAGTTGACAAATCCAGTAAAATTCAGTAAAAATAACTTCTTTATAGCAGCATGCAGCATGGATCCTTGTGAAGGGTATAATTATGGATCCTTATGAAATTGGTATAATTGCTGTTTGTTTCTGGAATGCACAGTCTCATGAGAACTGCATGAAATAATAAAAATCTTATCTTCCTTTGTCTCTCCAGTCCTTTAGCTCCTAGTAGTGATCACTACTTCTTTAATATTCTGGCCTTTTTTTGTATTCCTGATCCGTGACAGTCTTGTGCTTTCCTCTGCCACTTGCATTGTCCTTGGCTGTCTATTTTGAGAGCTATTCTGCCCTTTTTTCCTGTCTCACAGGGGTTCTTGGTTCTTTTTCACTCTTCCTCCTCCATCCTGCTCATGGGTGATCTGAGGCTTTCTTTCAACTTCACTGTCAGCTTATGCTGATGATTTGCATATCTACTTTTTTTTCCTGACCTGTCTTCCTTAGTTAAGACACGCGCTTCAGAACGTCTGCATGACGGTTCTCCTGAGATAACTGGCAACAGTTACTGATATCAAGAATTCCTCTTTTCCTCAATAGAGCTCTTGCTTCTCTCATTTCATAGGATTTCTGCATAGGATTTTTTTGTTTAACATATTTTTCTCTTACATTTTCCAGACAATCTGTGCTGTACTTTTCCCTCACAGAATTTCCAAAAGCCCAATTCCTATTCTTTTTAAATTTCCATCTAATACAAATAATATTAATCCCTTTAAATCAGATAGAATATGTAATTTTCTTCTTCTGTCATTACTCAGTTGTTCCATCATTCAGTTCATTCATTTTCTTGACATTTTTCTCTGTAAGTATTCATATGGTTATCCCAATTTAGATTCTATTCTCCCAAAGGTAGGTCAGAACCTACTGATCAAAAAATTCCAACTATTTCAAAGTGTATATAAATCTGATGAATTTTGGCTGTTCTGTGCTTAGTTGGAATTATTTTTTTTTTGTAGTATGAAACTGAAATAATGCTAGTAATGCTGGAGTCTGTAAGTGAATATGAAGAAGTTCTGAAGTGATGCCTAATATGGCATCAGAAATGGACAATGGTTTTCAAGTTAAATCTGATTATAGCAGTCCTCTGGGCTGTCTTTAGTACACATTATTTCACTAAATCTTTGCCACCTTTATCTGTTAAGATACATTTCTACACAACAAAAAAACTTCAGGGTGGAAATTTTCAGTTGGGCACAACTAGTTCAAAAATAAAGTTGTTGTGATTATTCAGATCTCTGAACAGAGTATATACTGTGAAAGTACAAATGGTGAAATTTGTAGTTAATATACTGGTGATTCTGATTAACTATACAAATCAGTTATTACTAATAATTACTGCATATTTTAAATTAGTGAATTAATTTGATGCTTCCATCTTTTGTTTTGTTTTAAATTTTGCCTAGTCTATTTACCTTCTTGAAAACATATGTCTGTGAATGAAGATTCATTTATCTGTTCAACATTTTTGGCTACACCCTAATCCATTTTCACTGTGTGTGCAATAAACCATAAACAAACTTGTACATGGGAGTTGGTGGGGAAGATTCATTTCACACAACTCAGTTGTCTTCAATAATGTTCCATAGAGTAATGATATCTTTCAATGAGGCTAAAATTCATGTCTGTAAAACACTCACTCAAGACTAAGTATAATATCTGAATCACAACTTGAGCATCATTGCTGTGTTGCAGTACTGTCATGACTTTGTAAACAATGAAAGAAAGAGTTTACAAAGTGAAAATAGCTGTTGTGGGAAACATCTTTCAGAGATGGTGACTCCACATCTGCTGTTGTAGTTTTTGAAAGTTGTGACTGGTGGTAGTTGAAGGAAGATAAGTTTTGATTCAAGCTGGAGATATGTGGATTAAATTCTGGAAGGGAGTAGGGAGGGAAAAAAAGGACTTGATTTTTGTTTAATGAAGAAGTTAATTGTAAGAAGGAACAGTGTACTTTATATGGCTTTCTCAGTTTGTATTGACCCTGATGTTTGAGAAATACTGAATTCATGCAATCAGAAGTTGAATTGTTTGTTGCAAATGGCACAAGTTTCTCAATCATATATGCTGACAGAAGTTTCAAAAAATGGATTTGGAAGCTTCATTTGAAGGTAACTTATGAAATGAATTTAAAAAACAATACTCTCTTTTTTTTAAGTGCCTCTGGTAATTTGTTAAGTTGAACAATACCCTTTTCTCTAAGGGTTCATAAGTATGTTTATAGTGGGTTATATACTGAATTTAGCTACTATTATTTTGAAATGTTGAATATTATTACACTAAGGATACTTCAGCTCACTTTTTCAGGACAATAAAGCACAGTTGTATTTAGTTGATTACTGTGATTTCTGTTCATTCCATTTGGAGGGGTTCACAATGCTTTAATTTCGCACAAGCTAGCTTTTATTTCTCCACTGTTTTAAGGAGCACTGACAATTTACCAACCTTTCTACCTTTGTTTCCAAGTCCTTCAATTGCAGCTTTTGTATTTTCCTTGTATTTTTTTGAAATAAAAAATGTTTTCTCTCTCCAGTACCACTAACTTGTTTTTTTAAAGATGTATTTTTTGCAGCCATGGAAATGAAAATTTCCAGGTTTTTGAACATTGTGGTGCCAATATCCATGTTGCTCATTATGAGGTTTGTACTTGTAGATGTTTATAGGCAATATCCTGTAGGAACCTCAGCCCAGGCTGCTCTCATCTTCCTGTCATCTGTTGCCTTCAGTTACTTGCTAATGTGAATGCTGACATAAGCTTTCAGATAACCCTATTCAATCCATTTTACATAATCCTGGGTTAATTAGACATTATGTCAAGGCCAGTAGTGCATTTTGTTATTATATTGGAGTCAGTGCAGTCTATTAAATGGCTCTTAGTCAGTGTCTAATGTTACTCAGTGCATCTTCAACATCTGCTGAAAAGAATTGAAAAGTTGTGCACATTTTACAGTAGTCATTTCAGAGTACTTGTGCTTGGTTAACAAAAATTCACATATATTTAGATTTGATGACATTGCTGTATCATGATTACGTGATAAAATACATTATAAAATTAATAATTTATTTTTGCAACCATAAATCAGTACCTAGCACAGCAGGTCACCTTGTCATAGAAAGAGCTCTGGTGAGTCAAGCAGGACCTGCTTTTCATAAACCCATGCTGATTATCTTGCAAATTTTTCAATTTCTGCTGTAGTATTTTTTACCTGTACAGCTCAACAATTCCAGAAATTGTCATGTAGTTTTCCATATATGTAAAATAGTTACAAATTCTATGTACATTTTAAAATATAGTTGTATCTTCATGAGAAAACATTCAGGTAGTTGTGCTTCATTTCTTTTTAACTTATTCTTTTGTGAGAAGACTGTGTTTAGAAATACCGTTATCAGATGCCATTCAGTGTATTTCAATTTATTTTCCATGGAAATTTGCATTGTAAAGATGTGATACCAGTGCTTTTCAATTTAAATGCATTAGCATCAACTAAGGAAGTTGCAATACCTGCATTTTGAAGAGCAACGTATGTTGTGCAAGCTGATGGATTGTGTTAATCTAATCAAACTGTCAAAGCAATCCTCCTGACAATATTCTTCTTCATAAACCCAGTAAGCAACTGAACTTGTGTTTTATGCCTTTTTCCTAGCAGAAAGTAAGCACTGATCATACTCAAAGCATTTAGAAATGAGAATATTAACAAAGATTTAACTGGCAAGCTGGTATGCAACTGTGAGTAATGAACAGGAAAACCTATATCATGCTCATCAACAGTAATTAAAATATAGTTTGTAAACTTACAGCTGATACTTTAAAAAGAACTAAGGTACATATTTTCTATACTTTTTAATATAGCATTTCAGTCAAAGATACTTTCCTTTTTGAGGATAGCTGATTAGTAGTGATTCATACAAAACCCACATTATCTTCCTGTGTGATAATCTTTCAACCTGCAATTTAAGTCATATTTTAAAACAGAGATTCATTATAAGTGGTTTATTTCTAAATTTGATGTGATGTTTTTTTCCTACTGACTAAAAAGACATGTCTACATGTCATTTTATCCTAGTATACTTTAGATATACTTAATTATTTTAACTCTGTTATTACTTTCTGTTGTATCATATTATTTCAGAGACTGAACACAGAGGAAATATTAATAGCTGCATAGATTTATTATTAAAATGTCAAATTGGAGAAAAGGTGCACAGAAATGCTACTGTTAGGGAGCAGATTAAAAAAAAAATCACTAAACACATTTCAGGATAATTTGAAATTAAAGTATCATTGGTGAACCTTTTCTTATTAACAGTTTTGACATAATAAAATCGCTGAGTAATTATCAATTCAGAGAAGACAGTGTGAGCCTCTGGGAAGTACTACTGGAAAGGTATTTTGATGTATCACTATTTCTCCTTTATTCACTGTGAAGGAACTTACTTTGTTGATTAGAAATTTAAAAAAGTCAATTTCAATTACTTTGAAATGCACAGTAGATGAAGCTGAAACAAAACAGATACTCCTTTATTTCATATCTGAATAAAAGAGTAGTATCTGGTAGCATAACAAGGTGAAAGTTTTCAGATGAAAATACATTTTTAAGTTGATGAGCAGAAAGTACTACAGATGTCTGTACTTTTCCTATGTGTGCTAGTTGTACATGTGTTATGCAGTATCACCACAGGTGATCAGGAAAGAGAAGTGAGTAACAGAATAGGAAAGCCTGCAGCTGGTAAAAACTCATTCTGAATAAGCATAGAATTGAACTTACAAACCAAGAAAAGCAGAAAGACTGTCTGAGACAGAGTGACAAAAATACAATGGCACTTAAAATTCTCATTCAGGTAAGTGTAAAGGGACATGGATTTGAGTTGAAAAAGGAAATTATATTCTGGTTCATAGTTTTGACCATGAACTGTGTGTTGCCAATTAGGAACAAGAACTGGAGGTCAGAATACTTTTAGGAAAATGATAGAATGAAGAATGAAAGAGACCCTAATTTTGCCATTACATAAATCTACAGTGTTCCTATGGAACAGGTTGGAGGAAGTCAAGAATAAGTCAAAGTGAAGAATTGCACCTTCAAAATTCTTGAGCCTGGGGTGGGGGAAATGATTGAGAGGAGAATGTAGAACAGGTGTACAAAGTACATGTGATATAGGGGAAAGTTTAGTCACATTTAAAAACTGTGTCAGGTCCAAGCCTAAGATAGTTCTTTACACAGAAGTTCAATTGTTGAACTCTTTACCACAACACTCTGTGGGTCCTGAATGTTATGTGGATTCAAAAAGGGACGGAGAAAACTTGTGAGAGAAAAATCTATCATTAGGAATTGAAGCAGATTCCAATATCTGGATCAAGATACCTCTGGGCTATGATGCTGATGGATGGGAAGGAGTTACCTAAAACTTGCACTTACTTGGATTTTCCCTTACTCAAAGACAAGATGCTCAACCTAGGTTCTTTTAGAGTAGCCATACTGGACTCTGAAACTGTTAATATATTATGAAACTCTGTTGATGTATGAAACTCTGTGCATGTATTCCACATAGAAAAAGATTTTTAGGTTAGAAAGTTTGAAGAAGATGCTATTTTTTTTACAAGTTTTTACAAAGTCCATGTGATTCAAGACACTTTTTTCTTCCACAAGGCACTGTGTTTTTTCATAACCACATCATGGTTGGAATGTTTTATGTTATCTCTAGGGTCTAAGGAATGCAAAGTTGACATGCAAAATTAGGCAGCATTTCTTTGTCCATGGTATTTTTTAGCTTGCAATATTGAATTTTTCTACTAATTTAAATATTTAAATAGAAAAGTGCAACATTTTGCTTTGCGAAATATTGAAGTCTATGTTTTCTATATAAATTTGTTTTGTTTAAAAGCAATATTCCTAAATGTGTCCTCTTTTACTTTTCAAATATATTTTCTGCTCTTCCTTCCACATATATTTTATTTGAGCACTTGGCAATATAATACAGTAGGAAAATTTAACTTCCTTGTTTGGTTTTCAAATATATGAAGAGAGCTGTGAGGAGAGCTGACTTCTTCACTCAGTCCAGGTCAGCAGGTTGCTTGATTTGCTGACAAATAAATAAGAAGAGGAAAGTGTCAAGAAAAACATGGATACAAATATTTTACATAAAATATTATTTGTAGTATAGGAAAATTGTATCTTTGCTTCTAATTAAGAAAGCCTTTAAATAATTATTCATCAAAGTTCTTATTTTAATGGGATTATGATAGGTAGGCTTTTTGTGTTAATAAACTTACTCAAATGGCAAAGTGGTTTCCTTTAGGTGTCAATATTGCTCATAGAGTTAAGACTTGCTTTTTGTTTGTGTCCTCTCTTTACTGCTTTCTTTTCCTGGTCTCAAGCAAACATCCATTTTGACCTCCACTGTTTCCAGTAATCCCCTTTTCAATAATTTATATCTTATTTAGTTCCACATTATTCATATCAGAAGCGTTTTGCTTTTATATGTGTTTAAATATCAGAAGCAAATACATTTGGAAATAAATATTTCTTTAATTTTAATCATGATAGTTTTCCTCTACAGATAAGTCATTTATATTGTTTAACAGCACTAACAAAACCTAATGTTATTCTTTCAGCAGGGGAACAGGGATGAAATGAGGGAACAAAGTGTAGGAGAGATGAGTCATCTTGTTCTTAATATTTCTAAAGCAGTTGTGTTAACCTGGTTTGATCCCTCGAATAAGTGCTTGGAAAATGAAGGGAAGATAAAAATTTCTTTCATCTTTTGGGTAATTTAAAACCAAAATTTGGAATTTGGTTTCCTTCTAGGTGGTCCCTTTATATAAGTACTAAACATTATTAGGTTTTCCATCATATTGCTAAGCCTAAGTAATTAACAGAAAATTATGCAAAGTGAGAGTAATGTTGCAGGTACTTTTATTGTAGTAAATAAGTCTTGTAAAGTACTTTTTAATGAGGAATTTAACAATTATTCATTTTGATATTAAAATATAATGACTATCTGTTTTCTTTTAGGTGCATTTGAATTTATGATTTAAGTTACTCTGTGTATTTTATCCCTTTAGCTTTTATTCAGATTAATCAGCTTGTTGCTATAAATATTTTTCCCTAGTGTCATTTCCAAAAATTCTGCTAGTATCAGTAGAAAAGTAGACTTTGTAGAGTTAAATCTGCATTAAATGTTTTTACTCACCAAGACTATTTTGTTTTTTTCTTGCCCTTATTCTGCTTCATTGCTTTTAGAAGTGCAAATAAATCCTGAATCAGAAAACTCTTCATATTTAGAAGGAGTTCTTGGAAATGTGAAGATGAGCACATGTGGAATCAAGCATACTTGTGCTATAACAATCTGGGCAGTTCTTTACCATGCTTTTGTGAGAGGAGGCAGGGAATGGCTGGCTGACTATGTTAAAAGCAGTTATTTCTGGCCTATTTCTACCTGAGATGTGAGTCAGTTTTACTGCCTGCAAGTGCTAATAACTGTTTGATATGATGTAATTAGTAGAACTGGATAGAATAGTTCATTTGAAAGAGACCTACAGTGATCATCTAGTCCCACTGCCTGACCACATTATGATAAATTTTTGTTGCGCACCTACACTAAAAAAAAGGAGAAAAATATCCATCCTTTACTGATTTCTGTTGACGTCTTCTCTTGCTTACATTACTAGGAAAGGATGCCACCAAAATATATATACTAAAGTCTAGCACCACTGCAGATACAATTTTAGCTATATACTTTCACTGGGGAAGGTGTTTTGTAGAGCTTCATCCTGAGTTTTTATCTTTTTACAAGCATGATTGAGAGGTGCAGGAAACTATTTAACACATTCCTACTGGAAAAGTTGCTGTTTATGTCACTGGAGCAGTGTAGTTTCTCAAGAAAATGTGATCAGTTGGGTCACTCATTAAGTTTTATTGCATCTCTGGTGTGCTGAGATGTCAGTTTGTGTTCTGAAAACAGTGTTCAGAAGCCTCATTCTCTTGCCACATCAATGCCTTATTCCTGAGAAGAGGCACAAAAGTCATTCTCTGTTTTTCCAAGCTGGAGTTGATGCTGGCATACTTCACAGCAGAGAGATTTCACTGTGTTCCTGTTCACTCTAAAATGGACTGTAGAGCGTGGTGCACTATTGAAATAATCTGCTTCTGGTCAAACACAAAGACATTTCACAGTCTACAGCACCATCGTTCATCCTTTATGGAGCAGCACAGGAATTTAAATAAGCTCTCATGCAAGGAAGATTTTTTTTTTTTGGTATAAACATTTTAAATGAAGGGAGAAAGTCAGAATATCTTAATGCTCCTCAGGAAGTAGGAGCATAAACCCATTGGGTTTGTGATTATGAAGTGTAAGTTTTAGAGAATTAATGGACTTGCAACTTAGTGTTGATTTAAAAGAGAATGTCCTACAAAAAGAATTAAGTTTTCTTAGCTTAGTTGATTCATTTTCTATGCCAGCTTTCTGATGTCTTTCCTCCTTTCAGCCATTCCATCTTACAGACTGCATAGATTTTTCCCTATCATTGTGAAAATAAGTTTCGATTTAAATATTTTAAAAATATTTAGTAGAAATAAGCTTTCTTGAGGAAAGACACTGCTTTATAGCTGGTCAGGAAGTGGAATTTATCATAATTACCTATTGAGATATAAATTTTTGAAAAGTGCTTTATAATGTATTTATTACTGAATATCACTAATGTACGTGAGCTAGAAAAATGCCCTTTTAATTTTTGCTGAACTTTTTATTTTTCCTGACAAAAAAGCATAGGTTACTTTCATGGTGGAGTTTTGATGATGTCTTTCAAATTACAAAAATGAAAATAAAAACCTCTGATTTTGTCCAAAAAGCAATATTAAGTTATAAATGGCAATTCAGTTGCTTTCCTGAGTTGTCTGATATGGCAGTCAATATGGCAGTCTGGGGGCAGATTCTGGGGGCATATTTGCAGAGATTTCATATCAGGCTTATCTGCTCCTTTTGGCTAAAGCCATGTACACAACACCAAACAGTGCAGGGAGGAGACAGGCTGAGCTACCAAAAGATTATACTTAGAATATCAACAATCATACATTTTTTGATCTGACCTCTGGTTTTCGTCACTTTATTAAAATGACTAAGAACAAGTTTTTGCTTAGGTCCTTACATCAGCAAAAATTAAATGTGCTTAAGAAGAACTGAGTATTAATAGATGAGACATTCTCTGTAGAAAATTCTGAGTTTTTCTCACTAGTAACGTAATTATTCCACTCATCCTTTTTGCCTGACAAATGGAACACAACTGCTGCCAGTTGTCTATTAATTGCATCCTTTTTATCAACTTCCAACTCTTTCTATTAAACTGTGATATGCTCTATTTAGTATATTATTCTGTAGATTTGTTTCTTAGCATTCCCACTCACCAGACATTTATTTTTGTCATGCCTGTGTTTCTCTGCAAGAGTGAGGGAGTGTGAAGGAAGGTGTTGAGCAGTGTCAGACGAAGCTCATTGCTATTCTAACAGCATGACTGCGCTCCTTTAGGAGGGCATTCAATCCTTGGCATTCATTCCCTCACACTGATGTGATAACAGAATAAAAGAGCTTTACAGCTGATTGAAGTCAAGTAGTAGAGCCATTGTAAAGGCTCACAAGAAGATTACTGATGAATACCATTACTGCTGGAGGTTGGACTGGCAATTGTGCATGGCCGTGCTTTCTTAAAGAGATTGAATAATGAAAGAGAGCATGTGGTAATAATTCTGAATTAGCTATGCTGTCCTTTCCTAGAGGGAAGATATAGGTATCCATTTGACTTAAGAGTACTAAGAATTGTGTCATAAATGTTTACCAAGCTCTGAGAAATCTTCATTTTTAAGTGGTAATTGGAGTTGTGGCTGTATTAGTTCTCTATTTTTGAATACTGGAATAAAGGAAATGGGGCATGGTATTCTGCTTTCGTCTGGAGTCAAAAGGGGTTTGACCACTTCAGGTGTTAATGGAAATGCATAGTTTTTCCCATCTTTCACACTGCAACGTTCTCGTTTTTCTTATGACAAGAGACGGATTGAAGGCTTTGAATTTATTGCAGTACATGGAACAGTCTTTGCTTATAAATGAAACAGATGACTGAGATAAAAATCAAAGGCTCTTCTGTGGCTTAGTTTGGCTGAATGTTTTTGAAACTAATATAGTTTGTGTCTGATTGTTTTTTCCTGCAGAGAGGGACTGTATTGGAAAGCATTTCATGAAATTGCCAGTCTGACTTATTTTTTCTGTTATGCTTTTAAGTAATGAAGGAATAGGAGATAAATAAAACTTTGCAAGAAGACTTTCATGTGCAAGAGAATAGTTCATAACTACATGTACTAGCTCTGACAAGACCCTGGGTGCTCCATGAAACCTCAGTTGGCCTTGGCCATGGTTCAGTACATGACTATATGTGAGAATGTGTTTCCAAAGGATGTCTGCAATCCAAACCAAACCACAGTAGCTGTGCCACTCAGAAATTACTTTCTGAATCCTAGAAAACTCCTCAGAGCCTTCTCTGGCCTCTAGAAGATGCTTTTCATCAAACTCCATTTACCTCCTGATCCTCCCATCAGTCTTTCCAGCTCTGGTTGGTGTTCTTTGCTGTAATTTTTCTCCTGGTGTTCACTGTGATCCCTGGAATTTTCAATTTGTCTGAAGGGAAGCTCCTAAGGGATCTCACTTTTCCTCTGGAGACATCATTCCAACCTCCTGTGTCTGTTTTTGAAAATGAATACAACCCCCACAAACTGAAAGCAAATAATATTCTTTTACAATACTCTTCAATTGGATCATGTTAAATATCCATAGGATTGCTGTACCTTGGATCACATAACCTTTAATACATTTTCCATTGGTTTTGATAGATTAGAACAATTGCATGTTGTGATTATTTTTTGTCATCTTTGAGAACAATGGCAGAAATTCCTTAGATTGTGTTGATATGTCTGAATGGAAAAGATATTATGTAAAGTAATAAATGGAAATTATGCCTCCAACTTCTATTTGCTCTGAATTTGTTTCTAATGGAACTTTTATGAAACACAATAAATAGTAATGAAAATGCAAGTTTTATGTAGTGACTTAGGAAATTGTAATAATATCTTGAATAAGCTAAATAGATACAAATAGCTATACAGCAAGATTTTTGCATGCTAGGCAGAGAATAATATTTTGGAGGAGACACATGGATCTAGTAGATAGGACAATAGAGATTACAGTTGAAATACCTATGCTTTCTTGCTTTTTCATTTAAATACACTCAGTTTTTCTTTCTTTCTTGCAAAAAGTTATGGATGAAAATTTCCAGATAACATCACCTACTGTTTCCTTTCTGTAAAAGAACAGACTTTATGGAAGTTTTATATAAATTATTAAATACAAATCAGCTCAACAAAGACTGTATCTTCTGATTATCCTTTAATAGATTCTCTTGTTGCTGAAAAAAGTCTCATACATTGTGCTCAAAAAGATCCACAAAACTAATAGTAGCATTTTCATGATTGAGCTTTTAAATTCTAATAGTCTTCGTGTTTGTTAATAAACAGGTTTTCTTCTTTCTAATGGGATTCTTTCCTTGTTAATAGTAATTTATCAAGACTGTGGAAAATCAGTGTCTTAATGGGAGAGCAAATCAATCTGCCCTTTCTGAGAAGTATAAACAACATTCATTGCTGATACTTTTTTAAACCTTAGGTTGCAGATGGAGAAAAGTTGTCTCTTAAGTATGTTATAACTTTATTTTAATATTTCAGAAAAAAATCTTTTTCTGGTGGTTATGTGCTTTTGGTTTGTCTTGAAACAAGCCAACACCTGCTTTTTAGTATAGCATTTTCATAATTAAAAATACCAATTTTGTTCAGTTTTCTGTAGGATACAATTTGAAACACTTTGTTTCATGATACTGTATGACATTTGCAGTTAAATATTTAAATTCAAACTAAATGTTTGTATGATTGCAGTGTATTTTTTTTCAAGTGTGATTATTAATATAATCTCTGAATATCTGCTATGTAAATTAGGTGTATGGTAAAGATATTTTTGATTTTCTGACTTGTGGCTTCTCTTCCTCTTTGGTATTGATTCCCATTTCAGTACACATGCACTCTTCATGGCTTTTACTCTGTCTGGGCTATGACTTATTTTTTTCTTATTTTTCTTTTTGTTTTACATTCTCTTTCTCTCGAGTTCGGTACCTGTTACAGAAACAGAACTCTGCTGCTTGATTCCCTGTAGGCTCCCACTGAGCAGTGGTGACAACCTTTGCTTCCCACCTGTTTCCATAGTAGCAGCACCTTGTTGTTTTTGAGAAGTGATTATTAGTTTGGGTTATTGTTTAGGTGCCCAAGGATGCAGTGAATTTTCACAGCCTTTAAAGGCTAGCCAAGCTTTAATGGGATAACATGGAAAATTAACAGCCCTTGGAATGTTCCTGACACAGTCCTTGCTGTCTGAAAGTCATGTGGCAAATGCAGATTCTTGAAAGGTAGCCAGGACCCATCTTCACTGGCTCATCACTAGTCCTATAAATTGTAAAACTTCTGGAATCTGTTAGTAGTTTGCCACCTCTGTTTCTGTCACTGTGCCTGGGTGCCTGGCTCTGGGAGTCCCTTCAGTGTGTAAATTCTCAGTATAACTTTGTGTGAGCTGATGCTTTGTTTTGCAGCTCATTTTGCACATTGCTTGTTTCAAACGTGTTTCTTCCAGCTATGCACACTGTGCTGCTTTTGTTTTGGCTGGAATGAGCTACGGATGTTGTCAGTGTGTGGTGAGCTTCATCCTTCCATACAGCCATTCTGTGATGGCAGAGATTTTATACCAGTAAGTTTTTAATGCCACGCTGAAAAATAAGGTGTACAGAAAACTGTTTTCCAAAATGGTATTGGGTAATTGGTATTGATTATCATAAAATCTCTGCTTTGTTTTTTTGGTTTTTTTGGGCTTTTTTTGCACAGTATGTAATTGCATTAAATACAGTTTATTTTTTATTTAGTTTTTTTTTTAATATCCTTTGCTATTTTGATATTGGTTTAGAGTGTTTTGCAATCAAGAAATCACTATGTACACATAGTAACAGAGTAAGTAGTGTTAAAATTCTTGTATCTATGGTATCTATGTACCAAAATAAGTTATATTTGCAGTTACATTATTTATGAGATATTAAAACATTGACATTAACTTAAACTTATGCTTGAACATACAGCTTTACATCCTTCTCTCCAGCATTTTTGGATATGTTGGTCAGATTTTAAAGTCTGAAAGCTCAAAGTCTTCAGCCTTCATTGCTGTAAGCAAAATCATGTGAGAAAAATCTTTTAAAGCTGCAGGACAGATACAGTTAACAATTACATTTTGATGCTACATCCTTTAATAAGTAAATATTTTAGTTCACACCTTGGGTAGATAATATTTTGTTTGGTTTCTGTTTTAATTTTCTAGAGGCTGAGTTGTTACTGTGGAACATATTTGTTTGTTTTTTTCACATTCATTTTGTTGATAAAATTCATCTTGAAGCCTGGCAGCATAATTTTTTATGATTGCTTTTTTGTTGCCTGTTACAGCTTAATAAGAGAGATTTAGAGAAAATTGTATGTATTTTTTTTCTTTTATAATAGTAAAAAATAAATTCAGAAAGTGCCATTTATAACCTCACTATGTACTCTTTTCAAGTCTTAAATAAAATAAATAAGTAAAATGCTTCTGAAAATTTGGAGAGATGCTTGGGAATCTAATGCAGTGTCTAGGTTGTTTCAGTGAGACTAGTCCCACTGTCCTTTCGATGTATTTGGTCAATATTTCTTGATAAGAGAATTTGCAGAAGTACTGTACTAGATGTTACACTGTGAATTTCAGCTGAAGATTTTGGGTTCAGTCAAAAAAAAACAGCTAGAAAACTTTTCTTTGGATCAAAGCTGTCATCCTATTTTGATCTGCTTAAGGGTAGGGGTTGTGATGAGGGCACTCTTGTTTACTTTGTCTTCTGTTGGAAGTGCCTCAATCTCCTGGTACTGAAGACTCAGTCCTTCCAGTGTCAGCATGGATTAGTGGAATGTTACTCACAAAAGCTGGAAGGAAAACAGCAAGTCATGTTTATTGACAGCAGTAAGAGATTTGAGTGACTCAAACTTCAGTCTGGTGATGTCATGTCACACAGGAAGAACATGAAGCTGTGCAGGTTACATCAGGCTTTCAGTATGGGGAAAGCTGTTGAAGAGCAAGAGCTTTGTAAGCCCTTGTGCTGTATTTGTGATGGAGTAAGAAAAACCCCCAATTCTAGAAAAAAACCCAATTCATTATTGATAATATTAGAATTAATAAAGTTGCATGTAGGTGGTAATACCTTAAAATTTGCCTTGCTTTCTGCCACTTTTTTCTTAATTTACACTACTACTGGATATTCTTGTAGGAGCTTTTATAAGGAAGTGGCTGCTAGGAAAGCATTGATGATTAGTGTCTGATACACCTGAGATGGAGAAAAGTATAAAAGTGTTGCTGTTGTAATAATCTCATAATTGCTCAGGGCTCTTTAGGGTCAACATAAAAATTTTGTTTTTCAGAGATAAGAATAGTAGCATCAGAGGTAACCTCCAGAGAACCTTGATAAAGCAGATTGCAACAACTCTTCAGGTGTTGCCATTCCCAGTGAGTCTTTTGCTTTATGCTGCTGTCTTCAGTCAGTGGTCTGGTGTGAAGACTTATTATTAAAGCAGACTTCATCTTGATCCACAGTTGATTGTCAGCATCTTAAGAAAATTTAAATCAAAGATCTTACCTTGATTCAGTGTCCTGAAAGATACTTAAGTTCTGAGCAGGCTGTGGCATTTAGCATCCTCAGAACTGTAGTGTTATTCACAGGAAATATTTTTGCTAAATCTAATAAAGACAGTCATATTTTGTAGATGTAGTAGATGTAGTCTCTCATTCTGATCAGAGTTCAGCAAAGCTGCACCTGACCATCACTATTAATTCTTTGTGTCCTAAGCAGTTGGTGGATGGGAATAGAAGTGGTCTGAAGAGTAGTTTTTGGATTAGCTTGTTGAGTCTTTTGTACTAACAAAAGAAGCAGCTAGTCTTATTCATCCCAACAAGATCAAACTCCTGGTGATAGCTATCAAGTATTTAATGGATTTAATTAAAATTCGTGCATTATTAACATTTCCAGCTGTGATATTGAGTGACTAGCAATTTTCAGATACTTAGAATGAGTAATGGTGTTGGCTTTTCAGTTGCTTTTGATACAACCCCTTTTATAAACCTGCAGTTTAGCACCATCATGACTATAGAGCCTCTGTGCTGGATGGAGCTGAAGAGCTGTTGAGTAATGTTTTCAGATGTTGTGCTTTTCTTTAATCAGACAAGATGTTGCTGCATTCAGCAACTGCCTACTTTAGTTTTGGTGGCATTGTTAGTTTATTTTAATGGAAGTTGAATGAAGTGTGAAGCATGCAGACCAAGGAATGTTGTAAGCAGTCACATGGTCACAAAAAGCTTGGTATAATTAAGTCATCATCACAAAGCAAGATTGAACATTCAGGCAAATTGCCATCCCTGAGTAGAGACTGATTCAGATAGTGTTGCTGTGCAATGAAAGTGTTTTCATGAATCAGATTTTTGCAGGACAACAAATGAAGGAAAATAACAGTCCCAGCTATTTCCTAGCCTCTAATAGGAATAATGGTGATCAAAAATTAAGGATTTTGTTGCTTGTTTCTTGTTTTGTAGAATTTGATTTAATGTGGTTTAATGATGGGAGAAGGGGAAGCAGCCAGTGATGTGTCTTGAGTATCTTGAGAATGGTTGTGCTAGAAAGTTGGATGATGTTCTTGACTCTGTGTTATGATTTAACTCTGTCATGCCTAAACTTCTTAGCTTGGAGAACAAGGAAGGAAGGTAATATCTCATGCTTATTACTAAATGTATTTTTGGTATTTCTACTTATCATCTTAGTCAACAAGACCACCTATTAGAAAACACGTGACTGAACGTGTGACATATTTGTTCATTCTCAGCTCTTATGGTGTGTTCCTTAAGAGAAAGAAAAAGTTTTGGAAATAGTTTGCTTGAAAATTTATTTTTTGTAATAATTAAGAAGAAAATAGTTTTTTCTTAGAACAGACAAGGTTCTGGTATAAATGTCAATCTAATCAGAAATCTTCAGAAAACTTTTACATTACATTGATGTAATCATCTCCCAATTTACAGAAGTAGGAATTTTGGGATTGTAGAGTTTTTATTTACTGAAAAAAAAAATTCAGAAATATCTTTATTGGATTGTTTAATATGCTTTTCTCAAATTACCTATAATATTTAATTTTAGAGTTCATTGTAATCTGACCACCAACTTTGTCCTGAAAGGCACATGAGAACCTCTCTCTATCTGGAAGTGACATATGTAGCCTAAAACATACTTCATGAGATGAATTTCTTTGAATTGCATGTTAGCAGTGTGTCAGTAAGCACTTTCTTGTTATTTGAGAAGTTGGAATAAGCAACCATTATTTTTTAATACTGTTAATACTTAGATTTTGCTTTAATCTTTCAGTATAAATATGTGATATATATGTGTAGAGGTATTCTCACTACTTTTTTCAGTTGTGAAATGGTAGACTAGCACTTACAACTTTCTGTAGGTCTGCCTTGAAGTATTAATTTGATAAGTTTTATGAAAGCTAATAATATGATAAAGCCAAAGCAAAGTAATTAAACAATGAAACTATTATGCAGCTATTTCAGCTATTTGAAATCCATGGACTAAAAGCTCCAGTGATTGTCTCAAGCATGTATTTCAGTATATTTGATAACCCATGAATATCTGCAGAAAAGGATATCGTTGTGCTCTTTTTAATGAACTAACAATTTCATACCAAAAATTCAGCAGTACCTCTGTTTAGAATAAAGGGCTACATGTAAATGAGGCTAGTGCAGAAATTATATTTAAACAATGCTGACAGTTCTTCTATTGTGCCCATTAATTAATTTCCCAGTATCGCTGTTCTCTGGGAACAAACTGTAAAAATAATTAAAATGATACATGAGGTAAATAATTCTGAAATTCAAAAGGTGAAATAGGGAATTAGTTTAGTAAATATTAGTCATACTGCTTATTTGTGCTCATTTGCCTTTTAAAAGCAGGTTGGTGAGGAAGTGTGGTCTGGTTTTGGTTCCCATGATCTGCTGAAGTTCTCACAGGTGGAAAAGTTGCCATATTATTTTTTGATCGTGCTTGTGCAATTGTGCTTGTCCCTATATCCAATCAGTAGTTTGCTTAAAGCAGGTTGGCATTTATGTAAAGATATTTTGCCTTGCATCAAAGTACTTCAGAATTAAATCAGTTGCAGGTGATCATATTTACTAATGATCTGGATTAAGTTTGTGCTTTTTAAGTTAAATCATACTTTTAAATGTAATTCTGTGACTAAAAGCAGTGTTGATTTTAGTGTGACACAGCTTTGCTTTTTTCCCCACCACATTTTTGGCCAACTAATTGCTGTCAAGTCTTGACTTGAGACAGAATATGAATGTTTAAGTACAAATTAAATTAGTGATTTCAGAGAGAAGGAATGGGGTTTTAATTAGAAGGAAACTTCAAAACAAATTTCTTTCCAGCTGGACAGTCGTGTCTGAATAAATGAAGCCCAGCTTTCAGCCTAGCTTAAAATATAAGAAGTTTTTGCAATACATATTCTTTCGATCATTGAATGGTGAAAAAAAGATGAAATCTAAATTTTGGTATCCCAAATGTGCATGTCTTTGAAAATATTTTGTCTGGATATTTTTAGTCAAATCTGCCATGTAACCTATTAAAAAACAAATAGCCCACAGGTTTTAGCAAGTTTTTTCTGTGACTTCACTTATGCTAGGGAGGCAGATAGTTGGTCACTTCTGGGTTTATCCCTATCTTATTGCTCCTCAGACTTTCCATAACCACTTAGTGCTTCCATAACTTCACACCTGCAAGAGGGATTTTAAATTCAGATGGGGCTATCTCAGCAAATTAAAGATGCAAAGTGAATTTTCTGGTAAATAGCTAGAGAATTAAACTCTTCAAACAGTGGAAGTTTTTGAAAAGGCTGTTGGTAGTGTTGTCTTCTCATACACTCTTACAGCTTCTGTGATCTGTCTGCCCAAGACTTTTCTGAGGAAAAGACTCAGGACTAAGGTGTGTAGGGAAGTATATGCTTCACCTTTATATACATGAGAAACAGAATTAGTGTATGCTTGTATTTCATGCTGTTAGAGGAAGTAAATGACATAGTGGTGGTTGGTGTTAATGAGACAGAGATTCGCTACTTTGAGTCATTACACTATGTCATGGTTTGGGAAGATAATTAGGAACCATATTAATGGCTCTAACCTAAATAGTTTGTTTTTTAATACATGAGCTATGTGAACAAAGAAAATATAGCTGTAAGTAATCAACTGCTCTCTAAAACCTAAACAGTGTAAATTATCTATTGTTATTAATGTGGGCTTGTAATGCTGTGTGGCTCATACTTGTTAATGCATTGAAATCAACCTGGGAGAGTTTCATTAGTTCTTGCTGCTGGTTCTTCCATTCTCATTGACAAACAAATTACTTGCAGAAAGTAATTTTTTGTTCCTACTAGAGGAACAAAATGTAAAATACATATATTAGATTGGGGTTTTATATACAGCCCTCACTATTGTTATCTAAAATCACAGTGGTTGATTTATCACTGGCAGAATTCATCCTCACATTGCCACATCCCTGTTTTGCTATGTTCTATGTAGTTATAACTGCTAGATAAAATGAAAGTTGTCTGCCTTTTCAAATTGTAGAAATTCAAGGCAGCAGATTAGTAATAGTTTCTCCAGCAAGTACAAAGAACAAGTCATGGTCATTCTTCGCGACAGATAACAAGAGGCTTATTAACATGGGAAATTAGAGAAAAGAAATTATATTTCTAGTGTCTATCTAGGTTCTTTTCAAGATAATGTTAGAAATGACTGTTGCAAAATGTTTTCCTTGTGTAGAGTTCAGCATCTTCTTGCATTTGTATCCAAGGCATTTTTCAAGAAGACTGCTTTTTTCCATTTTCTTCTGTCAGTATGCAATCCAGCAAGAAAAGGCTTTAAGGGAGCTGCATAAGAAGCTCCATTCTTTTGCTAAGATCTAGCAACACTCCTGTGTGCAGAGGTAATAAACCACCAAGAGGAGGGAAAATAGCTGTAAAAGATGACAGTTCATTGTTGGATGTGAAAGTGTTTGATTGACTGAGAATCCACTTGACATCCTAGTCATGACTGAACTCTTTAAAAACTTCTTGGTGAATTCTTTAAAAGAACCAAATGCGAAACATTGATTTTTGCTTTCCACCACAGTGTATTCTGGAAAAGCTAGGACAGAAAAGTCAAATACACACTTTGCTAGTTATTTTTTTAATCTATTTGGATTGAGCATGTTAGCAAGTGAAGAGGGCAGTAATTTAAACTCTATTCTGAAAACACAAGGTCATGTGGAAATTTATATGAAAGATGCTTCATAAAACTAAATTACTAGTTGAAGAGTGCATAAATCGGGTAAATAGTAATTATCAGTAGCATGCATTTATATTTTTGACATTGATTCGTAGTCTTAACATGAATTTTCCATGCCATATGGAGCATTCCAACAGGGCAAGGTATTGATCCAAAAAAATTCCAGCAGTGGTCTGTGTTCTTTGTGGCTGGGATTTCACAGCAGAGGTTTATGTCAGAAGTCATATTTTAGGAATTGTTGCCATGTGGTTGGTGACTAGATCAGACTGGCCGATGACTAAATTGTTGTGAAAACTGATCTTCACCTCATTTTCAGCATAAATTTGCCAAATCTAATGTAAGATTTTATGATAAGTAATTTTTTTGAACATGCCTAGCAGAAATAGGGAATGTGAACACAGTTCTTGTAACGTTTCTTTAAAAATAGCTCTTCTATAAGGGATTTAGTGAACTCTAAGGGTTGAGATATTTGCATATTTTTTGGCTGTGACAGATATTTCTAGCTCAATGTTATGACCTGGAAATGTTACTTTCCATTAAAGATTTTGAAATGCTATGAAATGTGTTTGGATCAGATTTTCTTTTATGCAAAGATTAAACCTGCCCATAAATTTTCGTGTTAATTGATGGATGTTCGCATTAGGAACAGCTGCTTGTAGGCCTTACCTATAGGTTATGTTTTGTTTGTTTCTTTTGTTTTTTTAAAGCATAAAAGATCCAACTTTGTTGCTGCGTTTATGGTAAGAATGGATTCAGCTTAGACAAGTGCTCTTGGTCACTTACTGCTTTTAGGATCATCCTCTTGGGAATAGACATAGTGAAGCAAAAACAATGATACAAGACAATCCAAAACGTGCAAACTCAACAAAACTGTTGTTAATAGGTATTTTTGCATATAACTGTAAAAAAACTTTTTAACCTATATAATGAATAAAATTAAAATTTTTAGCACTTTTTGAATAATTGAAGTTTCATTTTATAGCTGACTGGAAAACTGACAAGCAGAGAAGGGATCATCCAACATGAGCTGGTAGGCTGCTGTGTACAATAAAAATAGTTGCAGTCTGCAAAGTATTCCAGTATCTTTTAGAATGCCAAGATTAAGGTGACTTCAGCTCAATGTTCTCTAAAATTGATTGGAATATTCTTTCACCATGACTAATTATGTCATTTTAAGAAAGTGTTGACATGATTTTTGTAGGGGAAAATCACACCTCACAAAGCTTGAGAGCCAGTGAACACATGTAGCAGGCTGATGCAGAATATTGAAAACATTGAAGAGGGTTCTTTGCTAAAGGTTGTTAAAGAAGAAACACAGCTGTGGAATTCAAGGGAATGCCCTTGTATGAATATTAATAACTGCCTGAAAGATAGAAAACAAATGTTAAGAACAAGTAGGCAAGTTTCAAAATTAAAGGAAATAACATGTAATTATTTTGCAATTTGTCATGAGGATTAAGATCTTTCTGCTTAAGAGATAAAAAAAGGATAGAAGAGCAACTGAGACAGCAAAGTTTGCTGACAACACCATACTACTAAGGGTAGTAAAGGTGAGAGGTGGAGAGAAAAAGTCACAGGACTTCATGTTTCTGTTAAATGTGTTAACCTGGCATAAATGACATGAACTTTGGTGTGGACTAAATAAAGTGATATTGTGTGTTTGGACCAATCCTAGCTTTAGTGGTATAACTATGGGCTTCAAGGTAGTTTCCTACAGTCAAGCACAAGAGAAAAATACAAGCTCAGTAGCAGTCAAGAATAGAAAAATAAAAAAACCCAAATGTTCGAAATTACTGGAAAAGGTAAGGAGAACAAAATATCATTATGAGCACTATCGGAGTTATAGTCTTTCTTCAACTTACATGCTATACACAGGTCAGGCCCTATTTCAAAATGAGAAAATTACAGGAAAAGATGCTTAAGAAGGCTGAGCAAAGGGCGTGGAACTGGTACATGAGGAACAGTGGAATAAGCAAAACAGTTCTAGTCTGCAAAAGATAAGGAAATATGAATGGATTGCAGAAAGTGAACAGGAAGTGATTCATACTCTTTCACTATCTGAACTACTTTGACTGAAACTAGCAGGTTTAAACCAGACATGGCATGCACTCGTGTTTTGGAATTCTTTGTTCCAGGACTTGATGATTTAGCAAAAGCTTAGAGTTGCAAAAAGATTTTGGAAGTTAAGACAAATTCATTAACTCCTATTAAATGGACATATTCTGCAGCTTCTCTTAGGACATCTCTGAACATGAAACCTTTGAAACCTGGAGTATTCTGGGGAGATACTGCTCTATCTTGCACTCATATACTCAGTCATCTGCTGTTGGTCATGCCTGGTGAGAGGCTCGTTACTGTCATGGACCTCTCTGGTGTGCTCTTGCTGTGTTTCTACTCAGACTGGAACTCTTGAGTCTGTTTTGACAGTGAATTGAGTCTGAGCCTAGGAAGTCAAGGCTCCTGGCTGATCAAAAATGAAAAAGTTGGAGGAGCAGCCAACATATTCTATTTTTCATGATATTCATGTGTTGGCTTCTTTCTCTTTTTATGCCATAGATTGCTTGGATATTTGGGCAAAAATTATTTAAATCTCTTTTCACCTAAACGATCTGCTCTTTGTAATGTGGTAGAAATGGAGTTGCTTAAGGTTGCTTTATTCATGTGTAATTATTGAGGATTTGGAAGTCCTTGTGTCTGAGTTATTACTTGAGTAATGAAATGTGGTTTAATACCTAACCCTGACAAAATTTCATAGCTTTAATTATTCTGAGTACTTAAACAATAATTTTGTTTTGTATATAAATACAAATATACAATAAAATTTGTATATAAATACAAATATAATAGCATGAGGTATTACACTCCCTAACTGTTGATGTATCCAGGGTGGAAGGCTGCTTAGACTAATCATTGACAAGACAATAATCAGTCTAGTCATACAACAAAATTTGCATTCTTTTGGTGGTTGTCTAATTCAAGAAGTTTGGGGAGTGCAGTCCAAAGAATGCCTTTTTTTTCAGTTGCAAAGGAGATCCAGCATTTGCAGGGCAATGAGATACTTGTGATGTTAACAATCTAAATGATTTTTATTGATAATGACAGATGGTTCTTAGATAATGTGCTCAGAGTCGTCTGTAATATGTTCAGAATAAGTCCTCTGGAAGGTTGTACATCTGCCTTGAGATTTTTTTCTGAAATATTTAAATCAAGGTCATTGTTTATACTTGATTTTAAATAGCTTTTAGCTGGTAGTCTGCATTTCTGTACATTTAGAGATCAAACTGTTTGTAACTTCAAAAGCTGCAAATGGAAAAGTGTAATAGGTATCAGGTGTTAGAAAAGGCAATTATGCATTAGCTGTTTTACTCAATTTCTAAAACTGTCTAAAGCTATCCATTGGAAATACTTTGTACCTAGACTTATCTCTGAAGCATGATGAATTTTTAAATCTGTGGGGGATATGCATTTTTTCTCTAATGAATTGCATTTTTAAGCCTATTTTGTTTCATTTAAAAGAGCTTCATTTTGAGGAGCTTCATTTTTTCAGCAAACTTTTATTGGTGAAAGAAACCAGAAAAATCACAAGACAAAGTACAGATCTTTATACACATCCAGATAATTCTTCTACATTTCCTGAGAAGTATTTCCAAAATTAGCTAATTCTTATTTTCAGTTCCAAGTGCAGTTTTAAACTTAAAAGCTTCCCTCCAAGTATTTGGCATTGTCTCTTTTCTGGAACCTTACTGATTTGGTGGACCAGATGGTCTGTGGTTTCTGTAGCTGTTAACAAGGTGTTTTACAAACCTCTTGTAGCACACTCTGCTCTTTTATCAGTCAAGGATAGAGGAGAAGGAAAAGTAGTAGTAGGAGAATATTTTTCCTTTGTCACTCGTTATAGCTGGGAAGTTTATTTATTGCACAAATTTTAAATACCATGTTGTTTTAGGTTAAATAGCAATAAAATAGGTATTTTATAATGTTATTCTTTATGTAAGAAATTGTTTCAGTTCACTATACTTGAGCAGAACACTTTATTTTTCTAAAGAGTAAACTTCAGTTTTGAAATGACCAACAAAGAATATGAAAAAATGTGCTATATTTTTAAAGCACTATAATTAGATCTTGTAAATTATATAGATATCAGCAATTAAATACACCTCCATTTGTCAGATTATGTAGTTTAATTTCATAATTATTATTTTCAGATTTTATTTTAATGAGATTTTACATAGCATTATTTCACAGTCATAACATTGATAATTTAATATCATAATTATTTTTTCAGTCCTTAGTGGTATAGAAAATTAAATCTGAGATTAACTTGATAATATGAGCAAACTTAGTGATGTCTTTTAATGACGTCATCACAAGATTTTCTCAACCCTTATGTGAAATTATAAAATACTAATTTCTAAGGGGAGTTTTATAAAGGGATGGAATCTGCTGACTTGCACCAGAGCAGAAAGCTGCAGATCTGAATGCAAAACTGAGCTGTATATGTTTCATCTTATGAGTAAGTTTTCTTCCTATAGTGAAAACATCTAATTCAGTTCAGTATAATTCAAGGTATTTTAATTTTTACAATGCTTAATAATTTCCTATATCAAAATTTGCGCTTAAAAAGCTACTGCTAGTCGAAGAGTTGACTTAATAATGGAGATGAAACACATCACAGTATTGAGCTGGACAGTACAGTATTTCATACCAGATATAAGCTAATGGATAACACCAGAAATGGAAAACACATCAGTAAAGAATGGATTTAAATATGAGAAATGGAAGCTGCCTTACCTCTGTCCCTGTTACAGATAATAGCAATGAATAGGTTTGGCATAGATTAAATGCAGGCATGTTTATGATACAAAGAGAGACAGATGTGGCTGACATTTTTAGTTAGAAGTAAATGTCATAAAAATACACTTGGGGCATATGGTGATCAAAAGTATTATTATTTGTGTATTGAAAGGATGATCTATTTTTATTTTTTCTAGTCTGAACCAGAGGGTTTTTCTCACTTCCACTTGTACGTCTGCGCTGCCTTCCTTGTCAGGTGGAGGAAAGAGATCCTGGAGGAGAAAGATTTTCAAGTAAGTGAAAAGGATATTTTTCAAGCACAGGGTGCTGTTTCTTATATTTACCTTCCTAACATTACTCTGGGGATGAATTTAAGACAAAACAGGAGCAGCAAGACTGACGATATCTTACTGTTAGAGTTGCACCAAAACTGTTAGACCTGAAGTGATGGGCTATAAGCAGTAGGAGATGTCTTTTCTTTGCCCACTCTGGAAAAAAATACTGTTTTAGCTGAGGCAGACTTTGAGAAGATGATTTCTGGGGATGTTGTATTTCACAGAGATTTTTGAAAAGGTAAAGTTTGTTAATCTTAAATGTGTCACTGAAGAATTTATTTGTAATTTCCCATCAGTTTAATATAACATTCTCTAACAAGGTCATGTTCATTTTTTCAAAAAAGTTGGACAAACAGTCTTTTAAAATGAGGAGCCTATCTTTCATTAGGAATTAAAAGGACTTCAGGCCTCTATGTTTCAAAACCTTACATTTTTTCAGCAACAAGCATATCAGGATTTTTGTATGAAGATTTGAATATGGTAGATAGGCAGATCATTTGCATACATCCATAGAAGTCCAATTATTTTTGTGAACTGGTGACAGTTCATTTCATAGAAATATTTATATTGAATTTTACCCTATGATACACATTGAATGCCTAAAAGGCTTTAAAGTCTCGTTTGAAGGCTGAATGTGAATAGCCTGTGCTGCAAAGCCCCCACCATTGCCTACCCAGGGGAAATGGCCCATTACCAGCTTATTTTATCTCCAGCTGACTGAACTCTGTGGCCCTCTACAAATGAACCATTGTGCAAATTTGTGTATCACTTCAATCTATTTTATCTTCATGAAAGGATTTATTCAGAGCTGTCGTGGCCTGTCTTTGAAATGAATAAATCCCTAAGGGCACAACATAACAGCTTTAATTTCTCCTACCTGCTAACACTGTCAGATTTTCTCAATTTATGGTACTTTGTCAAAATCATCTCTAATGTTGGTATCCATACCTCTCGATTACAATTGTTCTCTGTTAATCCTCCCTATTAAATTGTTCATGTTGATTTCCCACACCAAAGGCCATAATTTTCTTCTCCATACCAAATATATTACAACTATGTTTCAAGTGAATAATACCATGGTATAGTACTATGAAAATTGGTTTTGTTCTCCTTACACATATTCAGATTTGTTTACTTATTTAATAGCTAAGGTATTTCTGTATGGTTTAATTTCTTTATAGGCCATGTGAACTAGAATATAAAGTACAGAAATCAGGAATACACTGGAATGCATTTATCACGCTGCTTTGGATTGCTTACATGGAAATGCAATTGGTAATTTTGAGGGTCTGTAGATCCATGCTAGTTTTATCACCATCATATGTTATCACTAAAAGCCTTGGCCTTCTTTATTGTGTAACATGACCTTTTAAAATGGCTGAACTAAAGTGTTATCAATTCTCTAAATGATACTTCTGTCCCACAGGCAAGAATAATATCCATTATTCTTCTGCTTTGTTAATAATAGCTGTAGATCAGTGCCTAGTCTTCAAAGTAATAAGCACTTAAACTGCATTGGAAAATTGGGGAGTTCAGTATGTGCTGTCTGGGGCACTCTGATTGCACTGAATTCACATTATTGAGAAGTCATAGCTACGGTACATTTTGTACAGAAGTTTTTTGTTCTGTAAACTGTATCAAGAACCACATGCATCCAGTAATTTTTCTTGCACATAGCATGGTCTGTATCTGTTTTTCTGCATATGACAGGAGTAAGGGAAGTTTCTCCTTAACTGTCAGTCAGAGGGCCTGGTTCTTTGCTACTAGCTGTGAAAACCCCTGCTCTTCTTTTACATGTCTGCTTGACCTCTTTCAGTAGAAATACAGACCTCACAGGAATATTAAGATGGAATAATTTTCCAAGAACATCAGATGTGGCACTGTGCCAGAAGAGACACTGAACAGATTTTGAATGAAAGACCAATTTTAAAGGAATTGGTTATGCAATACTTCTATTCTTGTTATTTGATGAAGTATATTATCAGTAATATTACAGACATGATGATGATAGAAAATACTCTTTGCTCTTGAGATACGTCTTTTCATTCTTTTAAGTATGTCTGAAACCAAGCAATCAGTAAAAGTATGATTTTTTTTCTTCCTGATATGAACAGATTAATTGACTTAGATACCAAATGTTCATCCCTCAATATTTCCTTATACATACACACAATGTGTGTGACTGTAGTTTTGGGGACTTCTTTGTGTATTGTCAGGTAGCAGAGAAAATGATTTTGAAATGAAAGAAGTTAGGCTGGACTCACTATAGAGTGATACAACCCAAAAATTTCTTGGTATTTGGTTTATATCTGTAGAATTAAATATTAAGATATTAAGGGAAGTAAGTTTTGTTAAGGGAAGGGTGGAAGAAATAAATGTTTCAACTTAGGCCTCCATATGTTCAAATGTTCTTTTGTATATATTATGTGTATGTACTGTAGATGCACATGTATATATACCTGAACAGGTGTATTTATAGACTTGGAACACAGGCATATAAAACTGTGTTGATTTTTTTTCATTGTAAGATAATAATCAAGTCATGATGATAGTTGTCCTCCTTTGAATCATTTGAACAAGTCATTGCTCTCACTGCCATTTATTTGGTTAAGTACAAAATATCAGATGGTTTTAATTTCCTAGGAGTTCAAAGCTGCTTAAATTTTGTCCTACTTATTCAGTAATCTTTCTAGTAAGCTACAATCCCATTTTGAAAGTTGCTATTTAATGCAACGAGCTGTGTGATGCAATGCTGTGTAATGAGGACAAAAATTACTCCATTCAGCAATTTTTAAATTCCCCAGAGTCACTTTTTGATACCAGTGAAATTAAACTGACATGTTTTCAGGGAGATGTTTTAGATATTTTATGCCCATGTATAATACAAAGTTTAACACTATGGAAAACAGTTCTTTTAGTTTTCATTACAGCTTGTTATTCTCTCTTGGTTCTCACTTCTAGAGAGTCCTCTTTTTCTAGATAGGGTGCCCCACAAACCCAGGTACAGAGAGGAAGTTTGGATAGCTCTGTTACTCTGTTCATAATTCAGATTAGCAGTTTATACTTCACATGTGGGGGAGCAGAGAACACAATGGCTAGGCAGTAAATGGCAGAAATTTTAATCCTGTCTTAGATTTTCCCTTTTAACTAGTGTGATGTTTTATACACTCAAACAGGTCATTCTTGGTTTCTGACATTTCTATTCATGATATGAATATTCTGTGTTAATTTCCTGGTTCCATACTAGTGTCAGACAAAAAAAAAAAGAAAAAAAAACAGTAAGCTTAATATAAATAAAAATACTTTTTTTTAGTGTGATACACTATGCCTTTTGAATACAAAATGTGCAATTAATTTAGCTCAAGTATCTAAGCTTAAGTAATTAAACGTGCAAGTAATGAAAACATTTCTGATGAGTACATCAGCATGTCTCAGACTTTGGCTTGCTGTTATTAATTTTCCTAACTACAGCCATAAATCCAAAATTTTCCTGAATTCTTGAGAGGTGTGGGTAGCTGATGATGTTAAGTGATAAAATATTCATGTATGATTTTGAACATATTTGGAATTAAAATATTAATAGAAAATATGGCTACTGAGTTGGCCAGTTTTGTACGATGTACAAGATATCTGAAAGATTTTTACAGAAGCTAGACTTCAGGGACTAGATTCAACTGTTGAACTAAATATAAGCTAATGGTAATTATAATTAACTTAGTTGAATTCATACTGGCTTATCTGTTAGATTTGTACTTTAAGGAAGTTATCACTTTGTTGACATAGCTGAGCTACAAAAATATATTCAGTATGTTGTAGTAAGGAATCTCTCTTGCAGATCTTTTCTTATTCTTGATTTTAAGATACAGGCTTTTCTGTCTGTCTAAAAGACATTTTCACCCACGCTGTCACCAACTCACATCTTTATTACTGCATTGTCCTTTTCTTTGTCATTGACAAATGCATTTTTGCTCCAATTATATTCACCCAGACTGCAAAGAAGCTGTAAAGATAATTTTTCAGTCCATCATTTTTTCTTGCTTTCTTGCTCTGCATCTCCCTTAGCTCCCTCTTTTTTAGAGCACCAAGGAAAACTTAGACACTTTCTCTTTTGAGGCCTTTAATGGACTAACACTGACACCTTACATGGCATCTGAGATTCAGCAGTGAGCTGCTGACTGCAGTCTCTCAGCCCGTGATGACAGCTTCATTACCCACCTGCACTCACAAGAAAGTAGCAGTGCTATCTCCCACTTTGCCACCTTACTTAAATGGAGCACCTAATGCAGATATTCAGCTACTTTGCTCTAAGCCATGCTAAGTTCTGTTTTTTTGCTATGCCCAGAATAGATTTGACAGGTTGGCTTGAGTCTGTTAGTAGCACTTAGAGTCACATTGATGAGTTTTGTGTTGTTTCTTTTTACTTTTCTGTGAATTTATTGTCTCTTGCTTTGCACTTGAGCCATAAAATCTTCAGGATAGTGACTGTGCTTTATTCTTGTTTATATCATATTTTAAGTAATGATTAAACAATTATTATTTTGTATATAGGAAATAAGTTTTATCGACTTGTTTACCAAAATGAATGCACACACAATTGTATGTCTTATTAGAAATTAGATAAATGCTGAATAACAAGATACTTAGAAGACAAATTCATGTCTACTGCATATATAAGTAATAGGCTTTATTTTAAAAAGTTTTATATGAATATGTTTCCTAGAAATTATCTGCTGTAGAAACATGTCAGATATCAGAAATGTAATTTCATACTATCTTTTTACACTCAACCACAGTAATATAGACTTCATTAGTCTTTTGTGATCTTTACATAGTTTATGATGTAAATTTTTAAATTTTACTTTTTCTGCTTGAAAGTATAGGAGTGCTTACTTCATATCATATGAGGTGTATCTAATAAATCTTTTTTAATTTAGCTTCCAGGTATGTACTGTGCTAAAAAATTAATTTCCATTGCTCCTGCAGTAAAAAGAAATGTTTTTCAATTAAAGAAAAAATAAAAAATATGTTTCTGAAAGGATTAGTTTTTTGAACAGAGGAATGTTTGCCCTCCTTCTCTCTAAGCTCGATGATTAGATGATTTTGTGCCCTCATTCTTCTGTGTATGGAAGCTAATAGGGTCTTTTCGGTGGATGTTCCAAAACTTGTAAAGAATTTAAAACTGTGAACATGGAAATCTTTCTAACTGTAAAGAGCCTGACTACTACCACTGCTGTGATTTAATTCCCTGCTGAGAGCGCTTTTGGAAGTTGTTCAATATATTGTACTGTGTTTCAAGAAACTGGACGCTCTGCTGTTTTAGACTTTGAAAGTCATAGCTGGCAACCTAACGTGAGATCACTTCCTAATCTCTGAGTACTGGTAGCAGACAGCTGGGATTCAACACTCTGGGATCATTTATGTTCAGAAGAGCCAATTTGCAATAATAACATTGCTGACTTCATTTTTGCAGGCAGAGCTTAATGAACAGAGAATGATGTGAGTGGTAATAGTTTAACTGCTCTGTTATCAACCCTACTCAACTTTGTCAAAAGCTTCTGCGTATTTTGATTGTCATGAATATCTTGACTTGGCCTCCACATGTGAGGGTATTTCAAATTAAACAGAATGGTGCAAAGATGTTTTAACATTCAGTCAGAACTACAGGTTTTGTCCCACAGAAATTATTATTGCAAAATTTTAATATTGAACTGAAATGTAACAGATGGACTGTAGGTCTTCCTTCTTTTAATACTTATCTAGTACTAGGAGGAGAACTTGCCCTCTGTCTGGAAAGCTACTGGAAGATTCTGACCAGTTTATATGGTACACTAAATGGCTTAAGGAGCATGAAAAATGAAATAAAAATTGTAATTCTGCCCTTACTTATCTCTTGCTGTATGGCTTTCCATTTTCTTTTGATTATACTGTAGGCCTATTTTTCCTGAGTTATACATTGTTTTTCCCCAAAGTTTGGCTTCAAATGTGCAAAGCAGAGAATGAAAATAGTTTAAAAAACAAACAAACAAACCCCACTTTGGATTTATATCTTAATTTAGCTAGGAATGTGTGTATTTTCACTCCTAAATTTACCTCTTTCTTTGTTTTGCTTGAGTTTCTGGGCCAAGAGCCTATAGGAATAATATATTACTCATGCCTGGCATGTTAAAAGTAATATTTAATATACTACCAGTAACACAGGTAAATTTTGTAGTATCTGAATTTGAAATCTGCCTCTGTTTCTGTTGTCCTCCTTCCATCTAGCTCTCTCCCAGAAATCCTCCTTCGTCCTCAAGATATTTGGAACAGTGGCACATAGTAAAATTACTAGCTATAGTGCAACGATTTTGAATTACAAGTAGCTTAAATATATGTATTTGCTACTAAAACGTAGAAGTTATTCTGTGATATGATGTAGTCTAATATTATCAGACAAATCACAGCAGTCAGTGAGACTAAGCCCTGCTTTCCAAAGCACTTGAAGAACAGTAGTCCTTGAACATCTAATCACTGCAGCCATGACTTATCTTGGGAAATCTCTACAGTTGTTTGTTTTGGGTTTTTTTTTTGCACTGAAATAGGTTGGTCAAAACAGGAAGAAATTTTCAAAATCCCTGCTGAAGGAGTCTAGTTCCACAGGGCCAGCATACTCTGTCAGTAGAAATTTTGTTTGGAATGCAGCATGAAAAGTGGAAAACTGAAATCATGCTTATAAGAAACAGGACAAGCTTCAGGTTTTGTTATTGATATAAGCAGAATAATATTTTAAAATTTTTTATGGATCTTAAAACTTTATAAATATTTCTAACTGTAACCTTTGTTACAGAGTGTTGAGATTTAGTAACTTCATTATTACCCTGACCTGTTTTAAGTGTAATTCCAAGGCACATGGCTTTTATGAAGTCACTTATTTCTCAGAAGTTTAAAAAATCTGAAAATCAAGGTACTGGGAGATAGTAACAAGTGCCTTCTTCCCTAGCACACCAGTTGAGAGCATCTAAAAGGGAATGAGGTTCTTCACTGTAAAAGCTGGAGTGGCTCTTTCTAGAGGAAATGTGTAAGATGTAAGAAGAGTACAGGGAATTGTTTTGAAGTGATGGCCAGCTACTTCTTCTTGAAAGTAGATGGGGAGCATGCTTAAAGAGCCAAGGTATTAAGAACTTATGTCTCTTACCAGAGCAGTTTGGAGATGTATTTTGACTCATTGCACACAGGTGTCAGTTTGTAATACTTTCACATTTGCTGACTATTTAAAAAATAAAACCAAAACCAAAAGGGATATAATAATTTATAGTCCTGAATAGTCTGTATTTTCTTCTATGTAAAGGTTCACGCCATTTGAAAAATTACATTTCATCAGGTTTTTTTCTACAGTTAGTTTTAAATTAAGTTGTTATTTGAATAGTTTGCTTTTCTGATAGTCAGAGGATGTGTTGCAATTTTAGATGATGCATCAAATTAAAAAATTCAAATGTGAGCACTGAAAATGCAGATTTGTGCTTGGATTTCGTGTGTGACATACTGCAATTCATTAACTTCTAACCCTTCTTTCATACAGAGCAAAATCTTTAACAACAGATGTAGTGTATTTGAGAGCTCAGTTCATTATACCATATATTAGTATTACAGAGTTCTTACTCTAGTGTTTGTCTGTGTTCTTCAAAAAACCCTAAGCAACTATATTACAAAGTCAGCAGTAATTTCTATTTTCTAAATCAATTATGTGTGATATTAGGTAATGTCTTCCTTATTTTTCAAATATTAATTTTTTAAGTAATGAAGATGTTAACCAGCTGCATAGTTCAGTACAAATATTATATGAAGATATGATTTGTGTTTCAGAGACCAGTTAGATTGAAAATGTGTTACATTATATACTTTGGCTTAAGGTTTAGTGAAATAAAGTGAATCCTCTAACTCAGATCTAAATTAGAAATAAAGTCACTTTTAAATTACATTTGTAGTCAGTGGAAAGACATGTATGAATTAGTCACTTTTGATCTCACCCTATCCTGTGCAAATATTTATGTCACTGTATTATTTATGAAGGAATATGGCATTGACAGAAATTAGAATTCATCTGTCAAATCCTACATTTAATGGTCTGAATATTAAATACTTGGTGAAGATTTGCTTGAGGATGTGAATGTCTTTTTGCAAGCCCAAATGTTATTTCTTGTACTGATTTTTACCAGAGATGTTACCAGTAAGGAAGAGGGATGGAAGTTCCAGTAGAGACTGCTCAATAGAGGGAAAGACTATTGAACATAATTCCTCTCAAACTTGCTGTTGTGTGGAGAAGAACTGTAGGACATAGTGTTTATACAATTCATATTGCTTGGAAGATCCCTTTATATTCTGAATATTTTTATGGAAAAGGCATCTGTTTCTTTAGCAGGCATTCCTTCTTCAGACAGAGTTACCTGACTCCTCACAGACACCTGAGCCCTTGCCTTTGTGTGCACCTCTATTCTTATTATTTGAATTTAAGGATTTTAGTGTTACAGATTTGAATATGATTTGGGCTTTTTTTTTTGTGGGAAATGCATTCTAGTGATTATAATAGGAAAATAACTTTAATTCTTGTTTAGTAATGGATCTTACTTTTTACTGTCACTGGGTGAGCTCTAGAATTAATTTTTATTTTACTTTATAGTTATCCTGTAAAATCATACTATTGTGTTCTATATATTCTTGCCAATAATTTTTTAATGTATTTTATTGATTTGATTTAAGCCTTTCCATTACTACCCATTTTACATAGTGACTAATTACCAGAACAACCTAAAAAAGAGTATTACCAACATATCACTTGGTCGCTGATAACTACCAGTCTCTTCAGAATCAGTTTCTTGAAGAAGGAAATGTAAAGGATTAAAACAGATAGAAGACCTGGAGATTTTCCTGGATGTAGAACTTCAGAGATCATTGCAGTTACAATGGCATAGTAATAATTTCTGTCTTGAACTCTGGGTACTATAAAAGCTCTAGGATCTCAGCTCTTTAATCTTGTGAAGCTGAATACATAATGTCTTCAAAGTTCTGCAGTTTACCAAAATCTTTATTTCATTTTGCTCCCTGAAAATTGCATATTTTCAATGTGATTAGACTAATCCCATTAACCTTATAATGTAATTGGTCAGCTTTTCCTGTTTTCCCCAGGAATTAATTATCAATTTTTAATGGAAATTGCTTAGTGAAATTTGTGCTAGATTAAATGCTTTTTCCTTTATTGTTTTTGTTAATGCTGTTTTTAATTGTAGGATAATGTTAATATGGCTTTATGTCTCTTATGAGATTGTTTTTCTTGAAGGTTGTCCTTGCAGAATTAACTGCCACCTAATTAATAAGTTAATAAATTAATAAATTAATAAGCCCAGATGTAGCAACAAGAATGAACAGCAAATGCAGCTTTTAGAGTGAATGAGACTGGCCTGGACAGAATGTAGCACAATCATTGCTATTTTAAAGGAGGTTTCTTTATGAACAGTGTTACAGAAACCAGTGTTTGGATTCAAATATTTTGATGGGGTCATAAGGCATTCATGCATAAGATATTTAACGATGGATAACAACTTTTTCCTGAGCTGAAGAGCAGCACTTGGAGTTTCACACTTCCTTGCTTGCATTAAAATACATGAAGAAAATAAATATCAGATGAAATAAATTCCAGTGATTAAGAACCATTTCAAGTTTCAGATACAGTCACACAGAACCATATTTCAATGATTATAGAATTATAAAGCCATGTTTTTCCAAACGAAAGATTTAGCTGTTTAATTACATGAGAACAGCTTATTTACATTGAGACTTTAACATGAGTTTTTATTTTTCTTTGATCCCAAGTGTCCTTCTTTAGCTTTGTGTGTTCTTTGTATCTTCAGGAATACTGGGGTTTGGATTTTCTACTGTGGAATTTACTGTAGTATACTGAATATACTGTATAGTATATACAGTACAGTGTATACTGTATTGTACTTGAACAGTACTTGGACATTGCAAGATCAGAAAATGATTTTACAATGCCATGTATAATGTGGATTGTATATATATATATAAATATATAATATTTTATTTTTGGTTGTTGTTTTTTTTTTTTTAAACAGACCTGTAATGTAGTCTTACAACTGATGGCACCCATATGGTTTTTATGTTTCTTCACATTATCAGAGTATTGCAAAGGGTGAAGATAGGTTTTTTTAAGAAAAAAACAAACAAACTGTCCAAAACCTTAGTGCCATTTTTTTTTTTCTGTGATACAGGGGAACCATAGTTTTGTTATATTTGACTGCAGAAGATAGAGGTCGAAAAGCTGTAGCAAATCTATACTGTTCAGAAGGACACTTATCATTAATTCTTCTAATGTGCAAAGAGCACAATGAATTCAAATTTATGAAAATGTAATGTTATCCTAGAATTCATAAATCTGTAGGTTAAAAGGAAGTTGGAAGGAAACTTTTTTCTCCTCCAACTCTTTAAAAGACTATATATATGAAGAGGGAAAATACCTGTTTAGGGACAGAGGACTCTTGACAGTTTCTAACAGATCTGGCCTTTTTTCAATAAGTTTATATAAATAACTTTTTCTAAATCTTTATGGGTTCAGCACAATTTTCTAATAACTTTTAGGTTAAGTAGTTGTGGTTACATCTAAAAATCACATTGTGCATGCCCTAATTGAAACAGGATTCTATTTTGCTTATTCAAGAAAAAAGAATATGGTTACACGTATTCACACAGAATGAATGGGTGATGAATATTGCTGGGCTAATAACCCTTTGGGAAGGATGCAAGAATACAGATTGATTTTTGTTCTCTTATCCATAAAGTAGTTTCTTGATAACCCTCTAGGTCTTCAGATGGCTTTAAGTGAACCAGAATAATAATTTTATTTTGGCTTCAGTTGAGCTATTTGACAAATTGAATTCACCATTTTTAGTAAATGCTGCTGTTGAAGAGTTAAATTGATCACAGAGCAAAAAAAAAAAAGGCATAGCATTTTGAATATTTTGAGTAGGCTCTCAGGAATCCAGAGGCACGCTGCTGCTACATAAATACAATTATACCTCTTTTCAAAGCATATTCACTTGGGCACATTGAGAATCAATAGAATATAAGTTCAGTAAATAGGCTTCAAGACAAAAAATGTTTTGCAAATATGCAGACTAATTAAAATATAATTTGCAGAGCATTTTACCAAGATGCAATGGTTTTAGTCTTTCTGTTTTATAGTTAAGATTTACACGTATCATTCTTAATACTGCATAAAATCCTGACAGAAAATCATATGGAAAAGCTGAGCTGCGGCTTTTGCATCCATATTCTGGTGTTTTTAAAAAGTGCTGTTTAGTTCTGGACATGCTGTTCTTAGCCAGTCTTAGGTACCAAAACCAGAGAAGGCCTTTTACCACTAGAAAATAAAATTACCGCCAGAAATTTTTAGTCTGGCAAAATCTTAAAGGTGTTGGATATCTCTTTATGTTAAAAAAATAAGCAAATGAGGAAAGAAGCCCCCACAAGCCCAGCCAAAACCATCCAAACCAGAAGAAGCTGTCTATGCTATCTGGTAAAAAACCAACTATGCTTTTTCATGGGTTCATTTATATACATTCCAGCTATGATTTGTGCATTGGAACAGCACATAATGTGTAACTTTCCATGATATTTGAATTTTCACCTGATAGAATACTACACTTCTGGGCACTGGAGGGGATTTTTGTTTCTTCTAAATTCCATTGGATGTTCTTGTCAGTCCAGATTTCATTTTTGCTACATTACAGTCATGCTTTATCTTGAAGGGTTTCATCATAATTACTCTTTCTCAGACAAAACATTGGGTTCGTCTTAATTGAAGAATTATCATATTTTAACTTCAGTAAAGTTTCCTGTCTTAACAATTTGAGCCTTAGGATAAAAATATCTACATAATAGTGGATATTTGCTGTAGAAAAGCAATGCCAGACTGTCAAGTGTGTCAACAAATTATACTGAAGCTAATTCAGCGAAAATTGCTGTGGTGAAGATCAACAGAATTAAGAAAGTTGACCAAAACAAAATGATTAATGCTGGAAACATAAAATTGGAAGGTGGATTAACATTTATTTTATATAATGCCCATTTTTTCAATCTTAGTGGGGAGAGAATTAGAAACAGAATAAATCTAGATTTTACTTACAGAAAGATGAAAATATCTAAAAATATTTTAAGTAACTAAATGAATATCATAAAATTGAAAAAAAATTCCACTTTATTTCAGAGCAATCAAAGTTCAGGTATTCAGCAAAAGAAACTCAGTACCCAAAATTATACTCCAGTGGAATGATTGAACTTATTTGATCAAAGAAGATTTGATCAAAGAAATTAGAAATTAAAAGGTGAATGTTTGATTGGAAGTTGCAGGTGATCAATAGGTAGTATTTCTATAGTGCTTTCCAAATCTGACTTTTCAGATAAAATCTTGTCAGTAAGCCAGGGGGTTTTCTTGCTCTTTGGGTTCCCAGGAATTTTGTTCAAGTAATTTGTTATAGTTGGCAAATAGAATTGGTGAAGATGCAGTATTAGAAACCCTAGAAAAATCCAAACCACAGTATTCCTGAAGATATAAAGAACACACAAAGCTAAAGAAGGATTCCTTGGATCAAAGCAAAATAAAAACTCTTGTTAAAGCCTCAATGTAAATAAGCTGTTCTCATGTAATTAAACAGCTGAATCTTTCATTTGGCTGTTTGTATAATCATTGAAATAGGGTTCTGTGTGACTATATCTATAACTGGGAATGGTTCTTAATCACTGGAATTAATTTCACCTGATACTCAGACTATGTATTTTAATGCAGGCAAGGAACTGATGTTTCCTCTTGACGTGTAGTTCATCATCTGCTCTGGCTCTGACCATAATGAAGTCTCCCATCATGAAGTAGTGTGATAACAGCATAAGTATAATGTAGTAACAGCATGATTTAACTGCATGAGTCAGCAGTGGACTGTTGGGGCTTTCCAAATCCGTACTGCAATTTTGCTATCTCAACACAGTGTTAGAAAATAAATGGGGTAGCTTTAGGCTTGGAATGGTTCCAGTCACCATAAGTAGTCTCACTTTGTGCTTTGCTGGGGCTGCAAGGAGGCTATTTCATACTTCAGTCCTATTTCAGTCTTGCTGAGCGTGTTATCATTTCCCTTGTGGCAACATGATCACTCACCAATAAGCAATACACTATAGGTCATGAATGTGGAACTGCAATGAAATAATTTGCCATTTTATTACCTTTATTTACGTTTACTTTTCCAAAAGAAATTACAATTATTTTGGATATTTTTAGCTATTTGGATAATTTTGGATATTTATTTTTGCCTCCATGTAGATTTTGAATACTCAATCAGTTTTTGTTAATATATCTACACAGGTATCAGAGCTCTTCCAGTTGATGGGCCTGTTCACTTTACCAGTAGGCTATCCAAAGCTTTTCCTAATTTTCAGGAAGACTGTAAATAGTGAAACTCCAACATATCACAGGATAATGTTGTAATGAGACTGGTTTTCTAGTGACCATAGTGTGTCCAGCTAACAATAGTAATGAGGTTATTAATATTGTCTGCAAAAAGAGCTAGATGTTCATTTTTCTTTATGTATTTTAATGGAAATCTTGTAACATGTAAGTGCTTCCTTTATGTGTGGCAATTTTTGTTTATATATCTCAGAAGGCACAGTGGGAAGAAAATAATATGGTCATGAAGATAATAAAGATATAGTTTTGATTACCAATATTTAATTCTATAATCTTTACTTATTATCTCTCTATTAATTATTATTTATTAGTATTTACTTAGCCAGTTTTCTTATTATCAGTTAAGAAGAACAAATTAAACATTTTTTCCCCTATGTCATTCTTAATAGCTTCATTTCTATCTTTAATTCTGAAAAGTGAATCTACATTGATGATGCAAAAGTGCAACATAATAATTTGGTCTACTTTATTCTGTGGTCTGCTTTATTCTGTACACTTAAATAGCATTTAACAGTATCAACAAAAATATAATACAATGTCCTAAGTACTTTTTTTTGTTAATCATCTGCAAGAGGAGGCTTCTTTAGTGGGAGTCAGTATGAGGCTATTCAGTATTTCCACTAACAAAATAGCTGATAATAGAAATCTGCAGATGACACAGGTTCACTATTCTGACAAAGTGAGGAGCACAGAGCAGTTACATAAACAAATCTTGAATCGCTTGTTCTGTTGAACTCTTTGGGTGAGCTGTATTTTGATATAGTCAAATGAAAAAAAATGTGCAAATAAAGTAAACTAGAATAGGTCATACCTCTGGAATGTGAGACTGTACCCTGTGACATGTGGCTTCAAAAGGGTGGGTGATGCCTACATCTCTCCTAATGAGCTGCCAGAATGATGCTGTGGTGCATGGGAGTGATTGGATCCTTGAATTAATGAACCCAAGAGCTTGTTTTGCCTTTTGGTGGTTTTCTTTCTTTGTCAATATGGCATCCAGTTCTGATATCTTAAGTCAAAGACATAGAGAGGGCTCAGAGTGCGTGACTGAAGTATTTGACATCTTAATTTTTCAAAAAGAAAACCAATAGGTGAATTGATTCATATATGAGAAATTTGATATAGAAAAAAACCCAAGACATTAACTAATAATGAATTTCTGCAGCTCTTAAAGATTTCAAATCGATGTTTTTCCTGAAATTTAAAAAAAACACGAACCATATGTTTAGGTTTAGTTCCTATTATCCACACAGGAGGTCAGACCAGGATAAGTAATGATCTCATGTATGACTCTAGGAACCAGCCCCAAATTTATGTTGTGTACCTGTCAAGTAATACTCCCACTGACATACATGGCTGCTAACATGTGTAGGTACAAAAAGCATCTGAAGCTCTCGCTGTTGTTGAAACAGTTAGATAATGAACTGGCCTTAGAGTATAATTTTGAATTGTCAGTCACCATTTCTAAAACATGTATAATGTTTTTGTCTACAAATACCTTATAAACATTTTGGACTCTAGTAATTTTTAGTTATCTTTACCAACTGAGAGCACACAGTGTTAGAACCACGTTGCAATGGTGAATATGTCTAAAACCGTGATTCTCTATAAAGCCTAGTTGCAGAGGAAAAGCACTATTTTGGATTAAAAAAGATTCAATTTTTGTTGAGTAATCACTTTTTTTCTTATTGTTTTTGTTCTTTGTCGCCATATCCAATAACATTATTGAACTCTACAAGTAAGTTGATTTTGTTCTACCTCTAAGTTGTGTCCTTCCTTGTCCTGGAAGGCTACACGAAGTAAAAGAAATATATGTATATTTTCTGTTCAGACCTCTATGCCTCTAAGGATGCTGGGACTAAACTCCTTAGGGATTGAGCAGTGTGGTTTGGAGGCTGGGATACAGAACTGGAGTCCCCTTCATCTGCACATGTTGGCAAGAGTTGTGTTTGGTCTGATTCGTACTGTAGGAAAGGAAGATGTGATGCTAGGTGTGTATAATCTGAAGGGATTTCCAGTAAGCCTGCCTTTATGGCTTCTGCTTCAGAGTGCTGCTGTTACTGTCCAAGTTTTAAATCAAATCTTCCACAGAATGAAAATCTGATTTTACTGTCCTGTAAGTTTCTAGAAAAAGCAATTTCTGATTCCTGTGTCCTATATTTCTCTCACCAACCAATTTTTTAAAATTTATTTTCAGTAAATACCACAAAGAGATGCCTGCATTTTCTCCATTTCACTATAAAAAGGGTTTTTCTTGAACAAAGGAAGAACTCCTGTTCATCCTGAGCAATTTAAGTGACCTGCTAAACTAAATGCACTGGCAGGACTTCCATTTAGTTAGTAATTCACAGCTGTCACTGGAGACATCTCTCTACAAAGAAAACTGTTTTCTTTCCATGTTTATTTGTTCAGCAGAACCTGCTGCATAACAATGTCAATTATTGGCCTTATCAGTGTGTAACCCTGGAGAAGACTAAAATCACAGGAGCCTGTACACTTGACAACCAAACTCAATCAAAACTACTGATAAGAGAACAAAGAGAAACCAGAAGCTTTTGGAGTATGAGCTTAGTAATAGGATGAAGTCACAAATGCTTTTCTTTGAGACAAGAAGATGGAGGGGGATTAATTTTCTTTCTTTCAATTTTCTGTTCTCTCCTATGGTTTCCTAAATGCTAGTGCATGTAGATTTTGCTGTCTTACAACAAAATTGTCTCTTTGCAACTGCAAGACAGTAAAAATAACAAGAATTGAAATACCTATTGTTTTTTCATCCTCGTAAACAAATCAGAATTAGATTTTTTCCAGGAATGTCATTATGGCAGATTTATTATTACTGCCATAGCCTCGTGGTTAGATCTTTCAGCTGCCTTAAAGAGTAAAATCTTTGCACAACTTCTTTGCTCTCTGTAGTGTTTTTTGCATTAGACATCCCTTTTCAAATATACGAAGAGCTCTCATTTATCCCTTCTTAATTTGTTTTCTTCACAGTAGCATTTGCTTGCTGTTAGCTGAATGGATAGCAATGGCTCCATCCAGTCCTCGGGAGCTGGTTCACTAAAGCTTTGTGTTAATTTTTTTTTCCTCACAGTTCTCACACATCTTACTTAGTTTCAGGCGCTGATCCCCATAGGTCAGCAGGTTAAAAAGGGGCATCTGAAATCCTTAATAGCTGTTGTTCTCTACTACATCCTTTCTTAAATATTGCCACCCCTGAGAAAAGATGACAGAGCACGGCATGGAACTGCTGTGGCAGTGCCGGCTTGCAGGAAAGCCTATTAAAGCAACCCGAAATTGCCAGCAGCAATGTACCTCTGAAAGTTGTATTTCATGTAGTTGACGCCTTTATTCTCTTCTGTGAGAAAAGGTCGCATCTTCCAAGCTGTGCTATAGTGTCCTTTCTAGGAGATTATTGTGATAAATACAGGAATTGCTCCTCTCATCTGCCTGCTAAAGAAGCAGAAACGGATGAGAGATGCGTTACTGTCGGTGACCAGCCCATCAAACACGTTATACTACACAATGCGTCACTGGAATGTTTATCCATTAGAGCTGTTAGAATGTTTTTTTGCCAGACTCTGAAACACTTTTTGGTCATGTTTATTTATTTAGACAAAATGACTTTTATTCACAAGGTATGGTTTTGTAAAAGAAATAATGTTGTCACAAATCCAGTTATCCAAAGAAAATGAATTTAGGTATAATGTTGGCCTTAAAACCTACTTGGTTTATGTGTGGTTTTGATTCTTTGGATAACCATTTCAGATAGATTTTTTTGGAGGCTTTTCTTTGAATCTCTGAAGGCCACAACCTTCTTCTTAATGTAATTGGAATTTTTATAAAACCAAGTGTGTGTAAGAACCCAACACCTGGGAGAAATACAGAAAAATATTAGTCATATTCAGTTTATGTAATACTAGTTGTCACATGCTGAAATAATTATTATGAAAACAGTGTTTTTCTCTCCATTTTGAGAGAAATGGCTCTGGCTTTAGTAATGTTTCTCCTTACATAATGGGAATTTAAGGACTTTGACCTATGTGATCTTTGATGACCATTCTAGAGCTGCTGTCCAATTTATGGTTTTCAGAGTTCCTTGGCCAAATTGCTCTTTGGGTATTGATACCATGACTGAGGCCACTGCTTTCAGTGTGCAGGTTCTTTTAAAGTTTGAGTGTAAACTTGTTTATTTCCTTATGTGTGTGGACCAGGATTACCAAGAAGTAGTCATAGCCTCAGAGTTTTTATGACTTTCATCTTGGAAATCTTAAAAATGAGCAGTCTGAAAAGATTAACCCAGCCCATTGTCACCCACTGTACTGAAAGGACATTCAGTTGTCTCATGTTTGTCTGGAGGCTGTTCTTTTGTAGATAAATAAAGAAATGTTCTGGTTTTGCATTGGAGGCCTTCATTCAGCTTTTGGTTTACAAAAGCTGATTTTTCATGGCATTTGTAATCTTATATAGAAATTTAATCTCAAATTCTGGCTGGCTGAAGTTGAGTTGTAGATATCTATTTTTATCAGTATAGTGATGTGTAAGAAAGGCAATTAAATATTACATAAAGAAAGTGTGATAGTATTTTAATTGTCTTAGAAGTCCAGGGCCTTAGGATATTTGTATGTACCTTAGGGCTTCCAAATACTCCATTTAGAGTTATTATTTTTCCGTGGTTCCAGTAATATATTCATTGTTTTTAAAAAATTCATTTCCCTGGCACTTGCATGAGAATTATTTATTTGGGTTTCATGTAATTTCTTTAGAGTTATGTTTAACAACAGTAGACTGGGAAATGAAGAACTGACATTAACAGAGTGTATTAGAAGAATGTTGCTTGTTTAACCTTGTGAAGCAAACCTTGATAGAGAATATGATCATCTTCTAGAATGCCTTTGGATTGCTTTATAATGGGGGTAAAGATTTAAGTCATAATGTAATTTTGGTGAAAGATCAAAAGTATATAAATTATTTCACTTTGATTTATAAACTATTAGATAAAGTGAAGCATCTTGTATGTGAAATATCAGCACATAAAGAGCAGCATATATTTTCTAACAAAGCTTGATAAATTTATGTTATTGTGTGGTACAGGAAGATTCATCCTGGTTTGGGATTTTTCTTGTCTCCCAAAACACTGAAGGTGTCTTGAGCACAGTCTCAGTTATTAATTGTGTTTCTCATTTTTTCTCATTATTTGGTTTAGTATATTTTAATTCTTTAGGTTATAGTGTACAATTGGATTACATTGTGTGAATTTGAAGTGATGCTTCAGTCTATTGTCTATGGATGTATTTTTCAAATTTCTCTCTGACTGAATCATTCATTTTTTTTTTCTTAAGGCATCAAGGAATGTATAGAAATTTGAGGGGTTGTTGTTTTTTGTACATTGGGAAAACCTGTGCAGCTTGAGTGATCCCCTGTGTTGTGTTCTTGTGCCTGCGTGCTATGCTCACCAAGGAAGCTTAATTGATTTCTTAATTTGAACAGTGGCATTTTCCTCAGAGATGAAGGGATTTTCAGATTACTTCTTATTGATTTTTGTGAGGCTTCTCAAGTTAAGTGGGAAATTTTCAGTTATCAGATGGGGCAGGTTGTTTCCTTTAACAGTGATATCTTCATGGAGGTCTCTTTCACTGCCAAGTCATTGGTTCTCTGTACTGCTGTCCTTTAGTCTCTTGGAGGTGCAAATGGGCTTTGTCATGGCAAGTGGGGAATGACTGTTATTCAGAACAATACACGAAAATGTGGCTTCATTTGGTGGTGACTGTGCAATGAAATGGAACTGGCCTTTCAGCCCTATATCCCCTAGGATACTGACAATATTCCATTTAAGCTGTGTTTAGGACTACTTGTTTTACTTCTAAAATTACACTAATTTAAGTAGGCTCTGCACTGTGACATATTTATTGGGTGTAAAAGTTACATATCTCAGGCAATACTACTTAAGTTATAGAAAACAGGTAATTTTGCCTCAGTCATCCTTAATATATGTTTTCTCTAAAACTAGATGAGATTTTACTCAGAACCATTTACAGCATTTCGTCAAAACATAATCATTACTTTTGGTTAGAAATACATACAATTTTTGTACACTTTTCTCCTGTGCTTCTTTATATTCAGTTGGTATTTTATGATTTTCTTTCCTTTAGGTTTGGCTGAGCTTTTAGCTATACATACTAGTGTTAAAATCTAAGTCATTGTAGATAAGGAAATGAAATATGTGTGAATTTGTAGCTGTAGAATCGTCCCACTTAACATGCATTGCCAAATTATGATCAGGAAAACCAAACCAAGAAAAGTGGTTAGCATATGGATTTCATGGAAAGGTAGAATTGTAAATTTTCTCTTGGTATCTGCTATAGAAATATTTTGATCTTGCTTGACTACAGAAAAAAATAGATAGAATGTAGTAATTTATTGGTAAGTAATTTCAGAAATTAAATTCTGCCATAATTGCTGCAGCCTTAATTGGTACAGTACATTCTGTGTTTGGAGGGATTTTCTTTGGATTTTTTTTTATTGAATGACCACTGATCTTCATGACTTTTTATATTTCTGGATGTTTGCATCTGTTCTCCTTTATTCGTTGTGTTTTGGATGGAACTAGTGGTAAATGACATACTTGGGCTTTTTATTATTTATTTGTTATGATTTGTATTTTGGTACATAAGAAGTACACATATTTCCAAATACCATCAATATAACAATATTTCATAAAACAACATGGCAAAAATTATAATCAGAGTGGTTCAGGACTGTTCTGTTCTGAGCTCTAGCAGTTGGAACTTTTAGTTCTATTTCCTGAATACAAGTGTGAAGCTTCCTGAGATACTCAGTTTCCATATGAGATATGTAAAATAGAAGTTCTGTTTTCTCTAGTTTAAATGGGAGAAAGAATCTAGGACTGTTTTTGTTTGACTGTCCAGTTTAAGTTTGAATTTAAATCAGTGTTCGAGTATCATAGTATCATAGAAGGTTTGGGGATGGAAGGGACCTTAAATCCTTTAGGTTCTGTGCCAATGTCTGCTTTGATTCTAACTCCTTAACCTTGTCTTACAAACTTGAGATGATAATGTGTGGATAGTAAGTTCAGTTGAGAAAAAGATCTAGCATTCAAATTTGATTCTTGTCTTAGGGATGGAGATTACTTGTGGGTTTGGTTTTTATTTTATAAGAGTACCTATAATACCAGCTGAGATGTGATTCTTTAATGTACTTTTAAACCAGTACTCTTGGAAATGAAGATGTAAATCTCTTCAGCTAAGTGAGCTGAAGCTAAGCACAGCTTCTCTGACAGAGTCCTTTAGAACCACATATTTTATGATTAGTGATTAAGGTTGCTAATGACTTGTGTAAGAGATCCATACCAGATGAAACAGGACTTTAATTGCTAGTTTAGTGTGCTGAGTCCTGGAATCTTTTTCAGTAGTCATGAAAAGGAAAACATGAAAGGGAAATTATAAAACCATCAACTTTCCATAAGCTTTCATTTTCAGGATGTTAAGGTGTGTTTCTGTGAAATTCTTATTAGGAATATGAAATTAATTATAAGAATGGCATAATTCTTTATGTTTTAATAAGATTAATGGCAGATTGATCAGTTGAAATGAAGAATTAGAATGTGTATTTGAATCAAAGAATATATATATTTATGTATATATATTTATACTGTATTTGAATCAAAGAATTAAAAAAATATATCCTTGTTGAGAGCCACTGTCCTTGAGGTCCTGAATGTAAGCTGATAGCAAAAGAAATTAACCTTTAAAATATTTAGATTTTTTTAATATTCATTTCAAGATGCAACAAGTCTAGTTGGAATTCTGAACAATATAGTTTGTTTTTGTAGAGAAAAAAAATTATTCCTACTGTTTTGAGGTCTATGTGCTATAGTCTGTTGATTGACATGGTGTGTAAAAAAAGGTCAAAATTAAGATGTATAAGACTGATTGAAAGAATTAATATTCATTTCAAGGAATTCTTGGAGCATAATGTAAGTAATGCACAATAAAGGAATGGACAAGAAAAGATCAAATTTAGCATTGAATTTAGGAAGATCAATGTTATAGTATTTCAGCAAATATTTGAGCTGGGCTTTTTTAACTCTTGTTTCTTTCCTCTAAACTTTCATATTCCAGGTGAAAGTTTTTGAGTGACACTGAAAAGAAGAGACGGGTGACTGGCCAGTGACTGGCCAAGAATATGTCTCTTAAATCTTCCAGACTGTGTCGAGTGCAGACTTCAATGCTCCTACCACTTAGCATAGATAAACCAGTATTGCACCTTGTGCTTATCAAAGTTTTGGTTCATCCACAGTCTTTGAAGTTACAGGAACCAGGAAGGCATTTTTGCATCCAGGATCCAGAAGGGACTGTTCTGTGCTACCTCAGCCATTGCTGCTGTGTGCTTTCCATGCTCAGGCACTCAGCTGTACCACTGAAGCATCCAGGTCCACTTATGCCTCTTAACCCATACCTGCAGCAAATATTTCTTAAGCTGCAGTAGGTGACCTATTCCTACTATCTCTTTAATATTAGATTTTGAAATCTTAGTATTCTCAATTCCAGCTGGGCCCAACAGGAAAGAAATGTTTTCTCTGACTCCCAGACACAGGTAATTAATAAGAGGCACAGCACTCCAGAAATAGAGCTCATTATTTGCAACTCTGTGTAGCAGGTTAGGACATCTGGAGATGGAAGAAGTGGCAGCAGCATAGGGAATATTGCTGAGCATATTGCAAGAAACAGTACTCAAGAAAGAAAAGAGAGCTTCTCTCAGAGCTAGACTGTATTCATTTGGTGCACTATCAACAGCAAGGGGCAGAGAGAAGGGAAAGGTGGCACTGAGGCAGCTGAACAAGGTCATCCAGGCTCTGCAGAGTGTGCTGGACCTGTGCTTTCATGTCACTAGGCACTGCAGTCACTGCTTTGATAGCAGGCTGGCAGGGGAGGATTTGTACTGAGCCTGGCTGAGTCCCAAAGCAGCAGGTATCCCTCATCCTAAATATCTGGGAAGAGGATTAGAGGTTAACATGGCACAGCACCGTGCCAGCCTGCCTACTGCAGCTCTTACAGGGTGTGAGGCACTGCAACTCTGTCTGTCTGTCTGTCTGTCTGCTCTACAGTGCAGGGAAGGGGACTGAGGGGATCCCACACAGGGGATGCCCGCTTGGCACTAGCCATCCTTTCCTTTCACACTTGGCAATCCCAAATGCAATCAAGTGAAAAAGAATGTTGTCAAGGAAACAGGAATTAAATAATCCCTATATTAAGGATTTTTTCCTCTGTATAGTGGTTACATCTGGTTGCAAACAAATGTATGAATCATCCAGCTCCATCTCTAGTCCAACATTATGCAATTTCCTATAAAACTATAAAAAAATTTGCATTTATTTTAATGCATGCATACTGTTTATTTCTCTTTTCTATTATCTAAAAAGATAAATGAGCCTTTTTTTTTACCCTGGCAATAATTGGTTTCCTCCTCAGGTTGTCTAAATAATTTCTCTAAATTAATTTTTAGTAGAATTTTACTTGATTAGTTCTTTAAAAGTAGGTGCTATATTCCGGGATTTCAAGTACAACATTGGAATGTACAAATGAAGGGGCCATTTCATGAAATTCCCAGCACAAATTTTGCAGTGTTTTATATGTGTTCATAATGTGTAAAACACACAGCTGTTATTAAAATGATAGTTGTTAGCATTTTCTTTCAAATCATTGAAGATTATATATAAATTTAATTTACCTTTATGTTACTTATATACAGTCCTAAAGTATAATATTGTAAAGTTTATGATCATAAAGTATAGCAAGATTGTAGGTTCTGCCTATCAGTATAAAATAGAGGTGTGGTGGACCAGGAGGGCTCAGACTGTAATTACATTGCAGTTAACAGCAGGAAGGATTAACAACTCTCATAGAAAAGTACTGCATTTTAGGTGTGCCTTTATTTCTTAAATTAATAGATGGGTTCTCAGTTTTGACACTAAAAGCTAACTCTGTTAATGTCCTCAGTATGTTCAAGTTTGATTTTAACTTCAGTTACTGCCATTTTATATTATCTAAAATGAAAACACTATTACTGGTTTTTATGTCCTGTTAAGTTTCTTCTCTTAAAAAAAACCAAACAAACAAAACAACCTTGCAATTGAACTTTGTCAATAATTCACACAGACAAAAACTCTGTATTTTCAAATTAAATATACTGCTTTGATTAGCACAGAAGATACCTTAGTGTTCTACTCATTAGAATAACATTTTTATGTTTTATAAACTATCAACATGTTTCCTGGAACTGGTTTTTATGTTCCTTCCTTCAAGATCCACATATGGAGTCAGAGTAGGGGTGATAGTAAATAGCATAACAACTGCAGACAGCCATTGCCAAAAAAACAGTATTATTGGTCAATTGTATGCTAAAAATTGTATTTCTAACAGGATTATAGCAGAAGTCATACTGTAAGGAGATTTGGTAATGAACCAGATTCCAAAACACGATAAAATTTGCTTTCTTTGCTCTGGGTTTGGGGTTTTTAAAAATTGTTTTAATATGCTGAGGTTTCACTGGGTTAAAATCTCAATGAGGAGAAAGAGGGTGATAACTTTGTAATAATTATTATATTTTCTGAAGTTTTATTAATATTCAGTTTTGATTTAGTCTACAAGGAGCAGACCTTGACCTTTTTGATTTTAGAGGAAACTGAGGAATAAAAGCTTTGGAAATTACCTCTTTGAGCTGTCTATCAGGTAGTCTGGTATTTTATTTTAGATGTGTGTATTGGATCTTCTGGGATAACATTTTTTCCCCTCAGGAATAATTTTGTGTCTGACAACAGCAGCCACTGCTTAACATTAACAGTATTGCTCTTACTGTTGTGGTGTGTCAAACATAGACCTCACACTTTTACTCTTCGTAGATCTAGAGGGGCTTTTATACCACAGCACTTCCAGCATGTTTACCACAGTCTTGTCTTGACTACAAGGTGAAGGCTGTAGTTCTAGAATACATGTTAATTATCTGAGAAAAATTAGATTTTGAAAGTACATTTACTTTAAAACTGCACTTTAAATAGCAACTTCTAAGGTGTTTAAAAATACTTTATAAATAGTAGCATAGTTGGGCATGCTATATATAAAGTGTTGTAGCATATTTTACAATCACACATGTGTAAAGTATCGTGTAAATCCAAATGTAGTTAAAGTTGTGGAAATATGATGAGTGAAATTCTATAAAAGATAAGGTTTTTGTTTGGTAACAAAAATGTTGAATTTCAAATGTACTGAAGAATTATTTCAGAATTGTGGGTTAAATGTGTCACTGTAAACCAGAAATCCCTTACAAAGGCTGGTATATAGTTTACATTTAGATCTTTTGCCATACTTAAAAGTCAATTTGATTTATGGGTTTTTAATTTATTCATAGTCTGACCCAGCAACTCTGTTGCACCAGCCCCCTATATCTTTTAATTACAAAATACAGACTTCTACTTGTCAGGAAACATACCTTTATTTTTTGAAATGATCCAAAGGGCTAAATGTTTAGCTGGTTTTTTTTGGTTTTTTTTTTTTGTTTTTTTTTTTTCATTTTGGGATTTCTTTTCTATTTGAGCCCATGTCCTTTATAAAATAAAACACTGGAAAATTTCACTGTGGAAGTTAGGTCCATAGTGCAAGTTGCTGCTGCAAGCCAGGCTAGCATTGGAGCTTGAGCAGCCTGTTCAGGGTGTGCCAGGCGAGCTGTGAAAATCCCAGTGGACAGATTTACAGTTTCCCTGGCAGGCTGCTCAAGCAGCCTCGTTGCAAAGGATTGTTTTTGTGTGACAAGTCAGCTTCCTATGACTAGTTAGCTTCAGCTTGTTACTATTGCCTCTTGGCACCTCTTTTCTTTCCAACCCCCTCTGTGTGGAATTGCTCTTAGATGCTGCCTTAGCCTTCTTTTCTCTCCCTGCTAACAAGTGCCAGTTTTCTCACACTGTCCTGGGTATTATCAGCTGTACCCCCTAACTATGGGAGTAACACTGTGACTAAAATCTCTTCCCTTTTTGTGCTTGATGAGGGGCAGGAGCAAACGCAAGTGGTACCTTGATCCTTCTCTGCTTGGCTGGCAAGGAGGGAGGGAGGAGGGAGGGAGGGAGATGCCTTTCCCTGGCGTGGCATGAGAGGGCAGACACCACAAATAGACAGAGCTGAAGCTGTGCTGGCAGGCTGGGCCTTGCAGATGGGCCCCAGTTCAAGGGATTAATATAGCTGCTCCTCTCAGTTTGAGTCCAGGAAAACAGGGCACTCTATTTGCCAAATTCAAAGGACATAATTTTGAGCATATTTTTTGTTAGTAAAGCCAAAATATAAACAAACATTGGCCTGGGATTTTAGAAACGCCAGCTCTGATGATGATGATCTACTGGCTGCCCTGATTCTTCAGCCAGGTGTCATCACAATATCATTTAAATTAAGCAGAAAACAAAACTCTTCCAGGAATATTTTACAGAGATTGATTTTTAGACTCAGTTTTCATCTGAAATAGACCAGGCAATTTATCATCTACAAGTTTTTAATGGTAAATGTTAATTCACATTATGAGTCATCATATTTCAAAGAGTGCCTTATATTTCAATACTGTTGTGGATGAGAAAATGAATCTAAGAAGTTAGTATGCATGCCTTATTTGTACATGCTGCTTAGCTGTTTATCTGTTGGCAAAAAAATAATGATAATTAAAAATAAATTAGTAAGCTTGAGTCACTTGTAGTAATTCTTGCTCTTTTTTTGGTTTTTTTAACTGTAAAATGCTGAATTGAGCAGTTTTAGACAAACTTGTCATTGTGGTCTTTTAAGTAGTGTGTTTGTACAATTCTTCAAATCCAAAGACTTTGGGAGTTTTTGATAGTTTCTTTATAGTAGTTTCCTTATTTCCAAAGAATGCTCCATATGCAGCAATAAAGGCAGCATGATTTTCTTTAGCAGTCAAAGAGAAATAAAATTTTCTTATTTAAAGAAAATAACATTTTCTTTAGTGAGATTTTTGCCAACTTCTACTTTATTTTTAAAAAGATGTAAGCTTTATTTCTATCTGAGCAAGTTTTGAAGCTCTATAATAGATCACAGGAAGATAAGCCTTATCTTTAGATGATCATACAAGTAGTATGTCTTTGGCCAGTTACTTCACATGGATTTATAACACATATAATCAGTCTTAGACTCTGGTCTTCTGCCCTGGTAACAGTGGCAAAATGCCCACTCAAGCAGAAGTGGACTTGGAGACAGTAAATGCATTACTCTGCCATTTATTATGTATTTAATTCAGATGAAAACTATTATCAAATTTGAAATTAATGGTAAAAGTATTAAACTAGTTCATCACTAACAGTCCTATTTCAGATTTGAGTTATATGTTAAATTTCATATAGCATGGATGTTGAAGCTATAGTCTTTGGATGTTCCAAAGCCCAAAAGAAAACCAAAACTCTGCTCCAGCAATATGAATCATTTGCACCAGTAGTCTGACCCAGAAAAGTCTTGAGACTGCAAAGAGTAAAAGAGGTAATTTTACAAAGCTCACTGAATTAATTGCCATGTCTTAGGGCTGCTTGAAAGTTTTGTAAAAGGAGAAAAGAACTTTCATGGAGGAAGGCATTTATGACCCCTCCACACAACCTTCCTACACTCCACTGCTAATTAATTAATTACAGTTATCAACACAACTGTCAAATAAGTACATAGAAATTTTTTTTGAAGAGTGGGATTTTGACAATTGTAAAATACTTTAATTAAAATGTGTTCTCTCAAGTGTAATAGAGACATTCATGCTAACTCTGTTGTATTACTACTTATTATTCATAATTAAATATACAGTACTGCTCAACTTCTATCCTTTCTCTTTTCATGTTACAAGAACCAGTATAGTAAGACTGTGAAATAGATGAAGTCAAAATAATTTTCTCACAAACACAAAGAAATAATTTAATGTTAATTTCTGCTCCTGGCTTTTCTTAAAATCAGTGAATCCTTGCTAAGGGCTTCTACAGCCATCTTCTATGAAAGAAGGTGCAGAGAAGGGAGCAGGGGAAGCATGGAAAATATGATTCTTATGAAGAAGAATAATTTCCCTGGGTACTTATACATGCTACTGCAGGATTCTGATTTATAACAAGATAATGGCTGTGGGTTTAATTGCATTCCTGTTCACTTATTTCTGATCTTCAGAATAAACCTGAACAGATGTACTCACATAAAAATATACTTATACACATCCTCACAAATACATATGCATGTATACAAATGTGCACAAATTGTCTGCATTTTTTCTGCAAAGATAGAGCACCTAGAAGATACAAGCAGGCTTAACAACTTCACCTATTCCTAAGATTGCCTTATACCTCCCATCATAAAAGTCCATGTTTATTTTGCTGTGACTCATCCAAAACTTCTCTTTTGCTGTTTTGCCTCAGTTTATCAAAACAATTAAAACAGACAGGTGATCTGCTCTATGAAAATTTTCAAACATGAACTTCAAATTTGGCCTAGGGTGGCTTTTGCATCACATTTGAGGGTTTCTGATCTTATGGGTCACCAGGTTTTTTTCTTTAAAGAGCAAACTAAGTTCCAGAGTTTAGTCAAATTAGGAGCCTTATAAAAATTGTCATTTGCATGAAGTGAGGAGACAATTTGTGGTAGCTGATCTTCCAAAGAGTGCTCTCAGAGCTGGCAGGTCTCAGCCTACAGATGAGGATTTGAGGCTTTGTGCTGCTGAGGGTCATGGTGGATTTTGATGCATGTTCATCAGAACTGAACATGAAGGCACTGTGTGCCAGTGAGCTTCTTGTTACCTCTGTTTCTGGGCTTAGGCTTCTTGGAAGTGAATTTCACCTAAACCTGAAATGAGAGAGAGAAAAAGCTGACCCACAGGATGATGTTTTGGGATCAGAAACCAGCAGGGAGTGGGAAAGCTGGGCTAAGACTTGAGGTGGGAGTTGACTGCAACTGACCAAAATAATAATTTATTTCATAATTCTCCATGTATAAGTAGAGAAGTAGCTTATCTTTGCATTGGTGTGAGAGAATCCCAGGCTTAGCAATCATCCATAATTTTGAAAATTTATCCAAATGTATAACTTCATGCCCTGGAGCATAAAAATAAGTTGGATGGGCAGCAACACAGATTATTTTTCTCAAAAAAAATTATCTATCAAATGACCATATTTCAGCTACAATTAATAGCAGGTTTCTGAACTGAAAGGTTGAATAGCAAGTATCTATGTAAAAATCACTAAACCTAATTGGACCTCAGGTTTGTTTGGATACAGAGGTGGTACATGAGTGGTTGCTTATAAATGATCATTGTATAAGTAATACATAGTTATTACACTGCTAGTTGGAAAAATATATTTACTTCTTCTTTTTTTTTTTCCTTTTCAATTAGGAGTTACTGATATTTTTACAGAATTTGCCCACAGTACACTGGGGAAATGAAGACATCAGTGTGCTCCTAGCAGAGGCCTACAGACTGAAGTTTGCATTTGCGGACGCCCCCAATCATTACAAGAAGTGAATATAAAGAGGCAGAAATCATTAGAAGCAACGTGTTCTGCAGTATTATGGCATCTGTTGTTCTGGTTATGCTTTCAGCTCATTGCTCTTTCATTTGAAGTAAGATGACCATTAAAATTCTGTTGGAATTTGCAGAATGAGAACAGAATACCAAAGAAGTGGACAAAGCATGATATCGAGCACCGAACAAACTTAAAAGTGAATTTTTTTGCTCAGCATGAAAAATGAGTTCAGAAGTCTTATAATTTTCTTCTTTTTTCCCCTTGTCTAAATAGAATAGGAATCTCTCTTATTTATGTTGAGCAATTTTTCAATGGTACTTTAGACTTAAAACTACTTATGGAATGATTTTGTCATTACTTCAGTGTCACCTGCCATGAATTTATCAGCCAGTTTTGGTTGGTGAAATCTACTTTGAGTGGCAAAAAAGAACTTTTCCTTGATCATACAGACCACATGAGACAGCAAGGCCTGTGTTTTGAGGTCTGGTTATAACTCAAAAGACACTGATATTAGCACACCATCTGTTGTTTTCCCATGGAATTAGGTTAGATTACTTCTATAATATAAGAATATAGAAGGTTGTAATGGAAATTGGTGGCATTTTTCTAAACATTATTCAGTCCTGAAGGATGCTATAGAAGCTTTTTAGCCATAAAAAGGAGTTACTTAAAGCTGGAGACTCATCTATTACACTGAAATAAGTCCCCCTCAATATATTCTGGAGTGCTTTAAAATAGTGAATTAAACAGAAGGCATGGTCTTGTCAAAGTAATTAAAGTTTCTCTTTTAAGGCCTTGCAATTTTTCAGCATGAAATTTCACTTTTAAGAAATCTATTAAGAAGCTTGGTTTACTAAGCAAGATATATTTTTATCTCAGTTGTTGCCTTATTCTCCATTTCTAGCGATTAGAAAAGGAAAATTAATATATCTTTCCAAAGCTTTTTTGTTAAATAATTTAATACCCTTTTCCTGATTATTCAGAGGAAGAGAGCTAGCTCCCAACAACAATAACAGTAACTGTATACTCAGATTGCTCATGGGTCATTAGCAGAACAAAAATGCTCTATGAGTTTATAGACTAAAATTAATGTTTCTTCATATAACCATGGGATACTGAATAATTTCTTGAAACCTACATAATTCAAGTGCAATGGTTTTTTTCAAGAAATATTTTCTGATAAGAATTCTAATTTTGCTCTATTGGTTGTAAATAACTCATATTAATTTGTGCCTACCATACACATACAGGTTATGAAGGGTGGGAGTTGCAATAAGCAATACACTTAAAAGTTCAGACTTACTATTCCTCAGTTTGGTTCTTGAGTGGCACAGCGTTGCACAGAAAGTGTAGTGCACTTTTAAGTTTGGGAAATAAAAAAACTTCAAGAGATTTTCTCTTATGACTTGTTATTGAAAGATTATTTTCAACTTCTTAAAAATATGTAGATACATATTTTGAAGAGAGCTTTCTAAATGTATTAGTTACATTACTTGCTTTAGGGACCTTAGTTCTTCACACAGACTTCATAATAATTAGGTGTTTCAGGGTAAATGAAGTAAAATACATTTTTACCACCATGTGATTATGAGACCATCTATATTTTAAAAGTATATGAAATCTTTGGTAGAAGATAAAAAGAGAATTATTTCAGAAACCTAGTTTGGCAACTAGGATGCATTTGTTTTCCACTGGTGTCAGCTGGGTGTTTCAGTTGTGATGGATACAGGGTCAGGCCTCCCAGATGGCTGCATTTGTGCCTGGAATGTGTAGTGGATCTGTGCTTCTTACATGTCTGTGTACTGCTTTCTGTAACTTCAGTTCATGGTCTAATGTATCAAAATTTATGTTTACAAGGGATGTCATATTGTGCCTAACAGTGTCTACCAATAACAGAATAAAAGAAACATGAAATCTATGACCATTTGCTTTAAACTTGGTATCTGCAATCATTTGTTAATAGAAATGCATATTATTGTAACGAGAGAAGACAACACAGCATTAACTGGTGTAAGGGTTTTCTATAATTAACTTTTTTCTTTTAAGACGTTATTTAGGTAGTTACATGTAACATGGAAAGGTGACCCAAAGTTGTCTGCTGTGTCAGATGCTCCTGCATAACATTTTTGGGACTGGATATATAAAATTTCCTTCATTGGGTCCACATAAGTTGTCTGTCATGTCTTCCAAATTCAACAGGTACCTCTTACTTCCCTTAGAAGGAAGTATTACCATTAGAGGTCACATTTACTATTGTGTCTGTGTCAGAAGTTGAATATTGTACTTGAGCACATTGCTTTTTAAGGAGAGTGGGAAGTTTCCTAATAAAATACCAATGTTTATTTATGTAGATATAGGCTTCTTTGGAAAATATGATATAGATATATAAATGTTATTTATATATCTATGCAGATAGGAGTAGTTCTCAATAAATAGAAGGCCTACATTTATGTAAAATTTCAAATTTTTATCAAAAGCCCACACATTTAACAATTTTACATCTCAGGTAAAATGTCATTCCAAAAAAAAATATTGCATAGAAAAGGAAATAGCATTATCATTATTACATCCCATGTACTTAGTTTTTTCAAAATTCAAGATTCTGAATATTATAAAATTCCTTTGTAATATGTATTTTCTTATGAAGGAGGCATCTTGACATGTCACTAGTGAAACCAGGCAGTCATTTCCTAGAACTCATGTGAAATATTTAAATTGCAGTGTCTGAAATGTGTGTTAAATAATTTCTGTAATAGAATGTACAATATAAAAAGATTTATGACTACAGAATTTGAAAAATGTAAATAATAAATTAGTTAACTGTGTAAATACAGTACATGGAGTAAGATAGAAATGTAAGTTGAAATCCTAGGTAACTCTGTAATATGCTATAAAAAATTAGTTTCATTATTATTTGGCGCAGTTCCATATGGAAAGGCCAGTTAATTTTTTTCATTTCTTAACTACAGAATAGAACTATCTGAAGTTCCATTGTATGCTTCTGACAAACATTACCACTGAGGCACTGGTTAAAACTGTAAAACTGGTGAAAGATGAGGAAATAAACACATATTTATGAAGTGCTACATAGAGTGGAAAACTTCTGTTTATTTTTTCTTTGAACACATTGCACCCTACACCAAAGCATGGATTTGGTGTGTTTCTGTTTTACAGCCTCAAAAGCCTTTATCACAAGAGGAGATGCGTTAACAGAACCTCAGTTCTCAGTTACATTTCTGCCACTCTGCCCAGGTATCTTGTAGGCTCTGCAAGTTGGTCACACAAGCAAGTTCCAAGGGTGTGTCTGTGCAGAGATCATGTACATAGAGGGTATGGAGCATTTTCTGGAAGATGGATTTGACACCACAGCAGAATTAAATTGAAGGTGAAGCAAATCAGGGCAAGGCACACAGAGGAAGCACAGAATTCTGTACGGCTCTGGGAGTAAAGGAGAAGGGGAAACTTCAGCTCATAGTCAGGGAACAATAAACAGCTGATAGGGTCAATAAGATCTGGAAATTAAGATGATTTAAGCAGATTACTATCAAGGAGAGATATCATATATGTATATGTAGCTCAAGTCCCTTATGTCAAGAAAGCTACTGGGAGACTTCCAATAATCCTGTGTATCTGGTGAGAAAATGTACAAGGAAGGCAAAGACAGTAGCTTCTCTCTTTCAAACTCCCCACCACATTCAGGGGTAAAGAGACAGGGATGCAGAGGCAGTCTGTCTGTTATTCTGTTATGTGCTTGAATGACAATGAATTGTAATCATGCTGGTTTCTCATCTTCGGTAAAACTTATGTTTCTTTATCTGCTATAATCCTCTAAAGATCCTGCATAAAATCAGCAATGGGAGGTCTTTCAAATTGCTTTTTCAAAAGCAGAAGAGATCAAGAAGGTGGAGTAAAGGCCCAAAGGGTCACAAGGTATGTGCTGGTATTTGTTGATTTTTCTTGTGCAAAAGGAGCAATGGAAAACTGTTTGGGCAGATGGAGGACTTTCCATGGATATAAATGTGAAGTACAACAGAAAGGACTTTCTGAAAATCTGATCTGTACTTCAGGTCAGTTCCTCCTTGAAAACAGGGTGGAGTGGAAGATAAGTACATTGTAGCCCATTAAATTCTTTGGAGATGGGAAGAGGAGGGGAGGTGGAAAGGCTCCCAGTCCAGCAATCACTCAGGCAGAATTCTGTGCCATGGGAAAGAACTGCAGCTCAAGTGCTTCTTATCACTGTGTGATGGAGAGTCAAGTTCCTGAGCAATTTAATTCCGGATCATTTGCATTTTTATAAGTTAAAGCTAAAATCTTGCATCCCATCTAATTCCTTAAGCTTAGTGCCGCTGAGGCAGCACAGGAGAAAATAATTAAATTGCTGTGGCACTATATCAGAGACTCTTTTAATGCTTCAAAGTCTTCTGTGTGGAGCCCACAGGACAGTCAATGCCTGTGCCAGAAATGAGAGGCTGAGACATGTGATGCTAGGGAAAGTCTCTCAGAGACAGGTGCTCTGAAAATTGGGCTTTTTCTGGCCACAAGAATTTCCTACAATTTCCTACAAACTTCCGAAGCTTCTCCAAAGGAGAATTAATGTGCACAGTAAATGGTTGTTTGAACTGGGCTCCCATGTTTGTTCCTGTAATCAAGCTTCCACATCAGAGAAAATTAAAGTCCGAAATTGCAACCAATATGGACAGAAGTGCTCAGTCTTTGTTATCAAATCAATTTAGTATGCATACTTCTCTGATTTTCCTGTTAAGAATCCTTCAGAACTAAGATCTCATTTCTGTGAGATCTGGATTTGGGGATACAATCCACTTTACACTAGAAATTTCTTATCCAACCATCACTTACTTGTGTCTTCTCAGAGATCCTCCTCATGGGAAGAAGAGCATTCTGAAATTTATAGCAGTAGAAGGAAAAAAAACCCCAAACACAACAAAACTAATCAGACAGAATAGAGGAGTTTTATTCCAAATAATTTCTGATTTCCAGAAAGGAGAAAATGTGCCTCTTGGGGTATTTAGGCCACTTCATCCTTAAATTCAGGATGCAATCTCTCACACAGAGCTTTTTTGAACTTCAGCTTATGTATTTTCATATATTTCCATCTTCGCCAGAAAGATCTGAGATTTCCAGTGAACAGTTCCTGCTACGAGCCCATTTGATCAATTCTGCTCACTCTTTTAGCAGCAGCAGAAATACAAAATATGTATCTGTCATGACAGCTCACAGGAGGCAATGAGATACCCCGGCTTATCAATAGTTAGATGGCTATCTCCCTCATAAAATCCCATTCAAACAGCAAAGAGACTTGGTAATTTTTCATCTCATGTCGTCAAAAAAGAAGTCTGTAGCTCCAGCTTAAAACTGTGTTTGTAGAAGCACTTTCAGACTGTAGCTAACAATAAACTATATATCTGGAGGAAGAAATTTAGTCCTATATTTATGTGATCAAGTAAAAACTTTTCCTAAGTCATCAACAAGTATTTGCTGCAACTGTATAGAATGAATTGCCTCATGCACATAAATAATTCAGCTTTTGCACGCAGAAGTGAATAAAGTTGGTATATCAGTAAAGAAAATTTTCACTGTTATATTTTTATATTTTTCCCCAGATATTTTACTATTATTGCATCAGTGAAAAATTCTGTATAAATTTTTAAAAGGAGTACTTTTCTCTCCATCACTGTCATCAAATACAGGGCATCAGACTTCTTCACATTCAGGTGAAGCACCCATCACATTCTCAGTAAAGAAACTTTATGTGAATGTTTTCATGGTAAGGACCAGCCTGTTGTTGCATGTGCAGTCATCTTCTGCGTTATAATAGCTAATCCAGATAATTAAAATCATAAGGGATAATATTGTCTCTGTTATCTAGGAAAGAATAATAAGGAAAAGTCCATCTTTCTTTATCCAAGGACACCTGTTCAGTTTTGAAAACTTGTATTCATAATGGAAATGCTCTGAAAAAAAATATTTTATATATAATATGCATATATAATATTATTCAATTTTCATAGCAATTTAAGTTAAATTGATACTTGTAGCCAGCAAAGGATTCCCAAATCCAACAAGCATTCCCCACAAAATATAATAGTCACAAAATATTTGTCTTGACAGGGATATGTCAATGGACAAAAGATTTAGTGTTGGATAAGTAGTAACTTTGCTTATTTATGCAAGTTACTCTCTCCCCAGTCTTACAGAATGTCAGAAATGGAGAGACTACATCTGGGCTTCTGTCACACTCCTTTCATAGTCATGAGAGAGAATCAGGACTTTATTCTAAACCACAGAATCTTCTGACTTAAAAGGGACCTACAAGGATCTTGAAGTCTTGCTGTTAACGTGAATGACCTGTTCAGGACTGAACCCACGGCCTTGGTGTTATTTGCACCAGGCACCAGCTGAGCTGAGCTCAGGCCCTTCAAGGTCCCATCACCTCTGCCTCTGAGTACAGTCCTGCCTGTGCCAAGTGCCAGAGCCTGGGAAGAACCGATGTGTGACCGTGGTCACAGGGGTTCTTGGATGAGGGAAGAGACGAGAATGTTGACTCCATGATCAGAAGGCTTGATTTATTATTTTATGATATATATATATTACATTATAACTATACTAAAAAGAAAAAGAAGGACAGGGTTTTCTCAGATGCTAACTAAGCTAAGAATAGAAAAGAAAAGAATGATAACAAAGGCAGCTCTCTCGGACTCTGTCCGAGATAGCTCCATCTTGATTGGCCATTAATTATACACATCTAAGAGGGGCCAATCACAGGTGGACCTGTTGCATTCTACAGCAGCAGATAATAATTGTTTACATTTGTTGCTGAAACTTCTCAGCTTCAGCAGGAAAATCTTAAAGAAAAGATTTTCACAAAAAGATGTCTGCGACACCGATGAAGATGACGAACATCAGCAGATGAAGAACATGGGACTTTTGGAGCAAGTCCAGAGGAGGAACATGAAATTTATAAGGGGACTACAGCACTTCCACTGTGAAGACAGACTAAGAGAGCTGGGGCTGTTCAGCATGGAGAAGGTTGTGTGGAGACCTCACAGCAACCTTCCAGTAACTGAAGGGGGAAAATGGAGAGGGACTCTTCATCAGGAGCTGTATGACAGGACAAGGAGTAATGGGTTCAAACTGAAAGAGGGGAAATTTAGGTTAGATATATGGAAGAAATTCTTTACTGTGAGGCTGGTGAGGCACTGGAACAGTTTGGTCAGAGAAACTCTGGAAGTCCCCTCCTTGGAAGTGCTTGAGGCTGGGTTGAAGGGGGCACTGAGCAACCCAGTCTAGTGGAAGGTGTCCCTGCCCATGGCAGAGGGCTTGGAACTAGATGATCTTGAAGGTCCCTTCCATCCCACACCATTCTATGATTCTGTGATTCTAAGTGAGTGACACCCAAAAAATTTTCTGTCTCCACTGGCTCTAAAGGAGCTCAGAGGAAAAATAGTGGACTTCTATAGATAGATGTCAACATTGCCAGTTTGGTATTTTGAAGTGGCTGCTACAATTGCAGTTTGAAACAGCATTCCTGTATATAAATTAGAAAGAATCACAAGCTGCCTCAGATACATTCTTAAAATGCACACTTGAATTTCAAATCTTACATTCATTCTCATGGCCCAAATGAGTTATTATCTGCAGCTCACATTGACTTGTTTGCTGCAGCTACTGTACTGTGACATCAACTGAAGGTAAGCTTCAGCTCCAGCTAGATGGTGGCTCAGCCCATTAGCTTGCTGTTTATATTTGCTCTCTCTCCTGCTGTGAATAAACTATAGCCCTGTAGCACAGCCAGAGATAAAACTTACTATCCTTGCATGCAAATTGAAATGAGTGGAAAAACAAATGTTGACAAATTACTTCATTTTAAAATGGAATCTTTGCGCTGTGATCTTCCTCCTACAGCCTGTTATGTAAATAAATGTTATAGGCTGCTAACTAAAATGCATAGGACACAAATTCCCATTCTGTCTAACCAAAAGTAATAGTAATGGTTGGGTTTACTCTTCCTATTTAAGTAGCATCCGAACTGTATAATCTGTTTTCCAGACAGTAAGGAAGATAAAGATCCTACCTCAGAGAATGGAATGTGTGGAGCACTACAGGGAGTGTTGGCTGGGATGGTGGTACCTGACAGGGACCGAGGACTTGACAAATGTCCAGAGGAGGCCCTGCTTAGCTGACCAGATTTCCAATCCACAAATTAGTGGGCAGTATATTCACTTCATACACCTGCATGTTTCTTGGGAACACAGTATGTTAGCAATAAATGGCCTGATTGTGTCCTAACTGAATGTGTTCTTTATTAAAACAAAAATAAACAGCCTCCCCAAATTAGTAACCCACCTGTAGCATATTATCAACCCATGGGATAAACCAAGTAACTTCAGTGTTGTGAAACCATTGTTGAAGTACACTGATATCAAGCAACAGTATTAGCAATGGAAAAATTGGAGGCTATTGCTGAAGTTTAGGAGGAATCCAACATCAATCTGAGAAGTACCTGCATGTGATGGGAGGTGACACACAGTGTCTGCATATTAGAGGTTAGGCTAGTTCTCAGAGCTCTTTTAAACCTTGCATTTATTTTTACTGGTGGGGTTGGGTTATTTAATCATGCCAGGAGAAAAGGCAAGCTTTGATACAGAGGGCTTCAGAAATGGCAGGTTTCCATGTAGTCCCCTCCTTAGTTTAGAAACCCATCTCTGTATCAGAGCCCAACCGGTCCACTTTAAATTGTTGTTCCTCAACTAAATTAACAGCATCAATCTTTTGTCTTGGTACTTGCATACCCTGATTGTATTTTATATGATGCTTTTCTAAAGTATTGATGTTGAAATTTTCTGTAAGACAGCATAGGTACTCTCTTAATTTCAAATTATGAAGCAGAGCTAGGGAAAAATACATCAAGTTTTATTGAGCAGGAACATTGTGAAGATGCCTCTTTTCATTCTGAATTATTGCTTCAGTTCCTTAAACTGCTCTGGGCTCTTGATTTTTTTAGACTTCTTTCTAACAGGCAAGACAAACCAACTTTCCTCTAACTTCAGAGATATCAGAAATGGTTGGAGGAAAATAATGGTTAGAGAGCATGGATGCCATAATTGGTAACATATTGTGGAACTCATGCAAGCTACCTGTAAATTGCATCTATGGATTGATACAGCCCCAACAAGTAGAAATTGGTTTCAAACCAATATAGGATAGTTTTGGGGTCCTGAGGGCCAGCATGTATTTTGGACAACCTCTTGGAGACTAGTAAATACTACCAGCTAGGTTTTAAACTCAGTTATAAAACCAACTCTACAAAACATTTGTGTATACTCTTGAATTTTTTGTCTAATCCAGTTTTGGGCCCTAGGTGTTAGAACTGTAAAAAAAAATCTTCCTAATCGGTCATATCATGTGGTAACTTTGATATTTGTGCCATTACTAAATTCTCAAATACATTTGATGCATATAATTTAATCTTCACTTTTTTATAATCATTGTTATCAGCTTTTTTTTTTTCCCCACTGTCTTTTAAAGCACATTAACAGGAGCTACAGAATGAGAAAATGATATAGCATCAGCTTCTGGCTTATTGAAAAGGAAGTGATTTAAACATCAGAAATAATTGCTAAGTTTCTTTTCTTGGTTGGCCTGTGTGAAAGAAAGTGTCATTTCAGGACCTGAAACCGGGTTCCAGTCACAAGATTCTTTTTTATTAAAGGAAAGAAACAAATTCGGGCAAAAAACCAACAACAAACCTGATAGATCTGAGGCTGCCTACAGTGTAAGAAGAGCCTGAATGGGGACTAAGTGTTGCTTATGTTTAAAGTGCAAATTAATTTTCTCTCTAGAGAAATGAAGTAGCTCAAAGCTGTGAAAATCTCATATGTGAACAAGGACTATTAAAGAAACTGCCAGTTAAGACAACTTATGGAACAAATGCAGCAGAGGAAGAACATTGAAATTTATGGTGACTAGGCAAAATAGATCAATAGAAGAAAAATGCATCTGAAATTTCCCTAACTACAATAGGAGATGAAGAGAAATAGCCTGAAAAAGATCCAAGGACAGAAATACCACTCCTTTCTGTAGAAGAAAAAAAGGAAAAAAAATAGACAAGATTTAATCTGACTGGATAATCTGTTGAAATGTAAGCAGTCCAATACATCTCTAACCAAATAAAGACACTGCCCATTCGATTGTCTTGGATAGCAGGATAAAGAAAGAAGGAAGGCAAAGCATATTTTTGAAGCAGCTATGTTGTCACCCTACAGGTATTATTCACAGTGCCACCTTTCAAGAGCCAATTTACTGCCTACATTACTCAGAGGATCCCTTTAAGTTGCTTCCGGGGACCACAAAGAGACAAAAATAGGGAGACAGCCTCCACCCTCTGTCCTGCTCCCAGTCAGCACTGACAGCAATGAGCCATGGAGTGCCCAGGGGCACTGACCAGCACCAAAGGGAACAGAGGGCACACAGGGGCAGTGCATGAACATGAGGGGGATAAAAGGTTGGGCTAAAGAGCAAGAAGGGCAGATGCTTGCAGCCTTCTGAAGTGCTGTGGTGTTACTCTCCATGGGTTGAAGCTTTCTGAAATTGTATGGTGATACTCTGTGTATCGTGGCCGTCTCAACTGCAATATATGCTGTGACAAAGAACATCTGACATAACTCTTCTGCTACTTGAAATAGATTTATCTTCAGGACCTTTTCCTTGCCAGTGAAGAACATCTCTTGGGCAGTTTGGGGATTCTTGTATTGCAGTTTTGTAATGTGGATACCTTACAATTTTTAATAATAAGCTCTCATACTTTAGGAAGGAACACAGACTCTTGAAAAACACAATAATTTCCATTGTTGTATGTTGATACTGATGGCCACTATTTTCGATGTTTTATGATGAATCGGTGGAGCAATGATGGTGACAAAATCAAAGTAAGTAAAAACTAAAAGATTTCTCAGTGGTTCTACCTAAGCTCTGCTGGTTCCCTGAAATTAAAATGTACAGCTGGTGCTACACTTCTTCAAAGAAGTTCATGCAAAGGGACTGTCACCTTGAAATATTTCTTTCTTCACCCTTCTCTATTTGACAGAAATCTTACTGATTTTATGAAAGGTGGATGTATAAAATCTTATTAGATCCTCTTTGGGAGTAGCAAAAACTCCTGGTGAATGTATTCTTGTTTTTTCTGACCTGGGTTCTCTGCATAAGCAAAAAAAGCTACATGGGAAGGACTTAGCCCTGCTATTATTGCTGTTTAGCAAGTCTAAGCTTCTCAGTTTTTTTTCCAAATTAAATTTTTATCAATAAGTTCTGGCAGATTGAATGACAGTTTTTGCAGAGTTGCTATTTGACGAAATTAAAAAAAAAAAAAAAAAGCAACAAAAACCCCAAATCTCCAGAGGGTTGCCTTGATGTCCGAATGCTGTGGCTCTGCAAACACTTCAGCGCTGGTACACGGGAGGGCGCATCCACCCTACAATTGCAGCGCTGAGCCGCGCTCAGCAGGCGGCTCGGCAGCAGCAACCCTTTCCTTCTGAGGTACGAGAGCCGGCCGTAGCAATCACGTCTCCAGCTAGAACACGGGAATTGTAAAAATAGCCGTGGTCCACGAGCTTATGCTAGACAGGGATAGTTACATTACAAGCCACGCTTCAGAAATTACTCGCTTCCCTTCAGTCAGGCCAGTCAAAAGAAATTTGCTTAACCAGCCATGATGCTGCCTTCGGAACCAGGAAAATCATGTGTGTGGTTTCTGTGGCTTTTTGGGGGGCTGGTCAGATCTGACAGGACACATCTTTAGGGGAATAAATCTAGCAAAATGTGACCTTTAGTGAAAGTCTTGCTATACTTTGGTATATAGGCTGAATCTATAGGAAAATAGCATACTGCAGACATGGACCATATGGTAAAATTAGTGAAATACCAGCAGCAGTAAGGCTGGAATGACATATCTCTCCATCCTGGTACTGTGTCTCATTAAAGTTTTATATTACAGGCTGTCCCAGTCAGAACTAGGGGCCTCTGTGTGAGGTATTCAACAATCACTTTGCCTTGAGCAAACAAAGCTGGGAAAACAACAAAGACTGGGATTTAAAAATCCCAGCCTAAAGCAACAAACAGCACAAAGCGGAGTCTCATAGCTCGTTGTAAATGCCTCTGATCACGGGATTTATCGCTCTCCCACCTGTGTTCTTTTAATCTAGCTACTTAGCCTCTGCAAGCTGATTCAGAAGATGACTATCTGAATGCTTCAGCTGTTCACCTTGAGTAATACCATGGGGCCAGAATTTGTCTCTGCAACTTGGTTCAATATTGAAATGGAAGGAGACAAAGTGAGCAGATGCATCGCGTAGGGATGAATCCCAGTTAAAGTGTCTATAGTTTCTTTGTTACAAGGACAGATATTGGCCCATGGTATCATGAAGGAGAAAAGCAGAGTCATGCTCCTGCCTCATTTTTTGCACAAGACAACCGTGTTTTCCTGTTCTGATGGGGAGACCATGTCTTGAGACAAGACCGACCTCTGAAAGTTCAGCTATGACACTTATTTCACCTTTTCCAGTTTGAACTCACTTGTCGTTAGGCAACAAAATTATGCCCTGTAGCAAAAATTTCCAAGCAGTTCCCTCCCTGCCTCTGAAGTCTGGGAGCTCTGGAGCTGCTGCATTCTATGTCAGCACAATGTGGTTGAGTACTTGGGCACTGGTCTTTGCATCTGGGCTTCTCCTAATAAACCAAAGCAATCAATTAAAACAGCTGTAAAGGCATGTAAAACCTCCTGAAACAAGCTAACAGGTGAAGAAATGCAACCAGATACCAGTAAGGCCCCAGATAAATTAAAATCTGAAAACTGTTTCCCTAATGGGATAATCCTGAGGACTGCTGTTTGGGAATTGAATGGCCTGGAAAATGGGGTCAATAAAGCAACAAAGAACAACTAACATAGCTGAAAGGGGGAGCATTTGATGGAAATAATTTAATCATCAAACTAATTCCTTATCTGTTAAGTAGGGAATGCTGGGCTGGGAATGCAGTGGAGCATGCTAAGTCTAAACAGCTGAAGTCCTAACAATGTAGCTAGCTGCTCTTTGACGTAGCAACACATACCCTTTGGGGTGGAGCAACTCCTCTTGTGCTGCTTTTCTACAAAAAGTATTAAAATGGCTAGAGCCAGTAACAAGAGCTGTTTTGTTGTTGTTGAGAGCAGGGTTATTCTATATGCACAAAACACTACCTTCATATTTTATTTCTTACTATATTTTTCTTTCTAACCAAGTCACCCTGGGTGCTGTGTACTTGATACCAGGTCTACCACAATGACTCTGGTCTGACAGCTGGTGGCAGGCCCTTTGTGAAGACCTGCACCATTTCCACTGAACTCCATTGCCCAACACAGGACATGCTTTAAGGTGAAGTTTAGGACACACAGATGAAATGTCATCCCTTGCAAAAATTCCTCCAGCGTAACTTGTCACCAAGCCCTCTATTGCAGTTTATCTTGGCCAGAAAGTGGTATCAGAGTTTGCTGCCTCCTACCATCATCAGTATGTGACATAATGTCATGTAATTCAGACCAGTTCTTCCAGAAAATCAGCAACCATTGCTGAATGAAGTGTTCAAATATAGTCTGCCTTAAGAGAAGACTCAAGGAAATAATATGGCATCCAACACAATAAAAGGCAGTAGGACAATAAAATAGCAGAAATCTATGTTGGTGATTGACTGTCTGTAGGCAGACAATCTAATGTTACCTGAGATTTTTTGAGCCACAGCCCTTTCTAGTGTTAGTTCTGTGCTTTTACATGTTTTCCATAGATATGTTTTCAAAAGATTCACTTTGAATTTGTATATAGCACTTAATCTTTCAGAAATATGTAGTTAAAATTGAGCTAGGAAGTAGAGCTGCATCTGTCCCTCCCAGATAAGGGATAGGAGTATTCATCTTTTTGTTTGTGGCAGAGAAGGGCTGGAGACCAGCCAGTGTTAAGCTATATCAACGTTATAAGGTGGACTCTGAGGGTACCAAGCAGTATCACAAGTGTGGACAAAGTGGGTTAGCAAAATGACCTGCATGGATTAATCCAAGGAATTTCAGACTGGAGGAAATGAAACCATCAAATATGTAGCTAATCAGGCTCATGAGATATAAGGAGACCAAAGAGTCAAGAATAAATAGTCCATAAATAATAAGATGCCATGCTTCAGGGATAAGAATGTTGCTGATTTAATATGATGTGATTTAACTGCCTGTGTTTTCTGTTAACAGACCCTTTCCAGCACAGTCTGATCATCGTTTAGGTTTTCATGTTCTTTGCCAAATGATGCAAATACTCTGCATATGGAGAAATGCACTGGAATGTGTAATACAAGAAGAGAGAAGATCTATACCAAAAGGTAATCTCAATAACAAAAAATGAAGATATAATCAAAGTTCCAGAGTTTTTTTCCCTTTGCCTTATTAATAAATTTTCTCAGCTTTGATGTAGCAAATCACCTTCAAACACAGGATATATCTTGAAAGCTGTGTCTCTGTCAGAGCTGATGCTGTTCACTAATGATTTGCTGCTACTGTCTACTGGACACCACTCTCATTAAACCTATAAGCCCTCTTTCAATCAGGAAAGCAACCTGGGGTAGAGAAACCACAAAACATCTTAGTTTGTAAGAAAAGGTGTCTCTCTCTATTAGCCAAAGAGGCAGAATTTTATCTATGGCATTGCAAAGAAGCCTGTGATATTTTCTGAGAGGCATCAGGGTGTGCTTCCACAACAGCTCAAGGCAATCTAGGACTAGGTAACTGTAACCTGCACATTCCCTGTGGACCAAGGCTGCACAGCTCTATCCCCACTCTTGCATTAACCCTGGCATCTCTCTGATTTCATGTGGATCCCATCCAGAGAACTTACCTTGCTGAAAACTAATTATTTTATTTCATAAGCTTTCAGTTTTTCCAGCTCTGTGAACCACCTCACTATGTACTCCAATAAGTGCTTGTGCTAAAGTCACAGAGAAGGGCATAAAAAGCTGGAAATGGGCAGGACACTGGGACCAGAGCTTGATCTAGATTAGCTTAAAACACATACTGAGATGCTTTTCCTGAGGGCTCTTAAGTGGGGCAGGCCACAAAAGTCTAATCTTCTGCCAGCTGCTAGCTAACCTATGCTCACATTTTGATATTGTGTTCAGACCTTTCTTTTTCCTCTACTGATTTGTCTACACAGCTTAAAGAAAAGAATTATTCTAGTCAGGTTTGTGTATATTTTTGGTGTTTGCCACTGGTCAGAAGAGAAGAAAAGCAGTGCTGCTGTTCTGTTGGATTCATGGAAAGGGCACATCTGATACGGGAGCAATGATGGCCTTCCCTCTCCATGCAACAAAGATGGTAAATATTCCCAACATTTATTGCTCAAACTCTAATTTACAGAGAGTAATCTTGTCTCTAAGAAAAGAATCAGTTTTGCACGAGAGTACAGTAGAGAATATGTACAGGGTACTTTAAGGATGCTCATCTCCCTTCAGCCCTACTCTTCCTGGTCATTAGAGTCATCTTCTTCTGACAGCAGCCTGCCCTCCTCCTTCCCCCTGCCCCACCCCATTCCTTTACTGTGCTTTCCTCTATTTCCTGTTTGTTGGCACTTTGCTTTTCCAGCTAGGCCAATGCTTGCTTACTTTTTGTTTTCACTTATATGTAAATGTTTTTTGTCTTTAGACCTTCAAGAGTGTTCTAAACATTTTTTTTTTTTAAGCCCTGGCTTGTGTGCTCATTTAATCAGAATCTCTTACATAAAATGTTCCCGAGAAATCAGTCATCTCTCTTTGGTTTGCATATCTTGTATTAAAAATCTTGCTTAAAAATTTACACTATAATTCTTACTCCTTGCTTCCAAAGCTAGTGGATAAATCCTGACACAGAGATGGACTCTGTTATATGACAGCAAATGCATTATGTATAATTACAAAGCACATGAGCTGTTATTCAGTGTTGTTAGCTTGGCTTCACTGGAATTCTGGAACACATCTGTACACAATTTATAGTTGCTTATAACATATGCTAGCACACAGTGTGTGAACAGCTAGGATTTAAACTCAGATCCTGCATGAGGCTCTTTAGGAACCACAGCTGCTGCCAGTATTGCTCGATCTTGGAAAAGAGGAGCAGTAGAATTCTACTCAAGGCAAAATGGAGGCAAGGCATGAATACCAAGGCTCTAGGACGGGGGCAGAGGTTTGGCTGACTCTGGAGTAACTTTCTTCAAATAGGGATATGGAGAACTGTGGGTAGATTTTAGGAGTTCTTTTCTGAACATTCAGATTTTTTTTGAAGATTAATGATTCCTGACAAAACAGGAAATAAACTTTTAGAGTGCAAGAGAAGTTAGTAAGTTAAAATTGCAGTGCCTATATTGGACTGACACGGAGCCTCTCAGAATGTGTTTAGGTGTCTTTTATTAACATTAAACAGTTGTTGAGATCTTGTCTTTAATAATGCACAATGTTATTACTCTGAAGAGTACTAGCACTGACGTCTCCAAGCTCATATTAGAAGGAAAGCAGACTACTTTAATTGTATTATTCACTATTTCATATGTCAGCACTGCCACTTTAGCTTTCAAGCTCTGAAGAGGGACTACATTTACTGCTGTGTCTTACAGTCTGCAGTAAAAACTTTCAGGCAATAGAGAATGCTATTTAAAAAGTAACATTTCAGCTTTTTTAAATTTCATGGATTAAAGTACATTATTTCGTCTCAACGGACTGTAAATATAATTTTTCAGTGGCAAACAATGTAGGTGTTACTGTACCTTGTGAAAACCAAACACTGTAATTTTCCAGCCTGGATGACTGAAAGTTTTTCTTCTCTCAACTGCTTCAGACAGCTTGGCTACAGATTTGCTGTCTTGTGTGCCTTGAGTCTGCTGCATCTCTTACAGCCATGTGTGGTCTGACAGGTGCTTCCAGGGAAACCCAGCCTGTGAGTGTCTGCTTTCAGAGTCCAGAAAATTTAACTGCCATCCTGCTATCCAGCTGACTATCTTCCAAGTGAACCTTTAAAGTCAAGCTTGTAGGAGAGATGATGAGGATCCCAAATTCATTCCCTTCTCAGAGCTGGTTACCATCCTATCTAAACTGACCGATGGTAATGCCTGCATGTATCTGTCCAGTTGTGACGTCCTATTAAACATGATTAACAAGGTGGATGTTTATGCAGAGCTAAAATTTTACATGTGAAAAAGTTTATTCCTGGCCTTGCATAACATCCCTGAAAAAGTCATTATGATAAGCTAATACTCTGCTAAGGTTTATTCTGGGCATGGTTGCTTCTGGTCAGCAATGACCAGTTGAGAGTGGTATTGCCTGTGCAAAGTAGGTGTAACAGGCAAGGACTTTATGTGAGGGAGGAAGAGATGTTTCTGCTTGGGCTAATAAACAAACGAGCAGGGAGAGTTCAGAATCTGACTCACACCCAGGCTGGAGCCGGGTTGTGAAAGAAACTAGGATGCCCTCCAACCCCATCCTCTTCTAAGAGTACAAATGGAGGACACAAGGTTGGATAAAAGTGTCCTCAACAGAAGGGCTGACAGTGGCTGGCACCTTCTCAGCTGGACATGCCAATGGAGCAGTCACGTGTGAGGCACGCTTCGTTTCCCTTCATTTCTGTCCAACTGTTTCCACAGACAGCAGAGCTGCTCTCCTTCAATTTGGTATACAGATTTGCTTTTGGCTTTTGCTACCCTTTCCTAAGGGCAGTTTCAGAGTAACTGGCAAAATTGCAAGGCTCCATCATTTTTCAGTGTTTATCCTGAGGACAGGAGATTGGGTTACACTTAGCCAACCTGAACTAGAGAAAGAATGGTCCTCAGTGGCCAGCAGGAGTCAGGAAGTGTCTGGCATGCAGCTGGAGAGGGGAAGGATGAAGGAACAGGCAGTGTCAGTGCCACTAGGAGCTGGCATTGCACTGAGCTGACAGACTGTCCTGGGTGGCCCAGGTGGGCCCTGACACCAGAGCTGCTCCTCCAGGGATCCCCATTATTCCCCCTTCCCCAGGCTGCAAGGCTCAAATGGAGTGTGGGGACTGATGGCTGGGGTACAGCCTCAAGGAGTCTGTCCTGCTGGGGGCTGAGGATAAGCCACTGAAAAGCACAAATATTCCAGCTGAATCCTGGCTGACAAGAGTCTGTGGGTTCCTTCCTTCTGCTTAGTGGAAAGAATCATTGATATTGACTTTTTTCCACAAGGAATTTTGCTTTCATTTTCAGACTGTTTTCTGACACAAACTTTGTGAAACAAAATATTATCAACAGGCTATACAGAGTGCCAAAGTTATGCTCAGCCATTGATCTACTGTCCAATGTCATTATGGTCAGAGTGGATTGGTATGACTATCTGATTTAAACAGCTGCTTCTAGCCTTGCCTCAAAGGTTCTACAACTTCCCTCCCCAGCTTCTGTTCCAGTCAGAAGTTGAAATTCAAATACTTCAAGTCATGGAAAGTGATATTTTTCTTTATGTCTTTTCCAAGGTTCTAACAATCAGAAATATTATTTAAATTTTTTTATGGCCCTGTTTGTCATGCATCAATAAGAATTTAGCCCATGGATCTCAGCATTGTGAAGTGAATTCAGTTTTACAGCTGGTGTGTCTGAGAAAGAGCAATTTGGGTCATTTTGTTGGTAGTTATAGAAATCACTGAAATAGGGAACTCTTTTGTTAATGCACTGACCATTGCAAAATGCAATTATGTATTTTTATTCCCTACACTTTAGGAAGTGGAACCACTGGTTAGTGATGATTGTCATCAATGAGTGCCCCAGAATTCAAATGTTAAACAAAGTGCCACTCATGGAAGGACAAAAGTAGAAACCTCCAGCTTCACAAAATCTCTCCCTGATTTTTCCAGCTGGGCTGAAAAACCTTTTCCAATTTAAACTAGCACTTGAACTAGTGTTCACCACCAGCAGAGAAGGACTCATTTGGAGGTAACATAACTCTTTCTAAAAGATTTTCTAGCTTAATTTTGACAAGTACTATGCTTTTCTGGTTTCTCCTGATGATAATGTGGGCTGCATTTTTTTCTGACACTGAGAGAACCAAAATGTCCTGAATGAAAGCACCTGTGTTGAATGACAGAATTACATCCAAATCCCATCAAAATCAGCCGCAGCCTTTCCACAGAGCTCCAAGAGAGTTGGACTGGATGTGTTAGTGATAATATTTTATCTTCTCTCTATGGTTCCTTAGAGTACATATGTTTATTCATAGCCAAACTGATTACAGGTCAAGACAACTCCACATAAAACTTGACCCTGCATCTGAAAGGAATTAGTTTCTCCTTGGATAGTATTTAAGGTGAATTACAGGCTTTCTTCCTTTAGAGTGGACTTGCTTATCTTTAGAAAAAAAAAGTTTATTTTTTTTCTTATCTGATTATAGGACTTGCTTGTATCTCTTTCTTGAACTGTTGCAATAAATCTTAGCAGGATTATCAGAGTTTTACAGGCTTTTGGAAGCTTTGGATTTGCCTTCATGCTGTTAGGCAGTGCAGGCATGAGAGGATGAATCTGCATCACAACTAAACACCTGCCACTTCAAATCCTGCAGTGACAATCAGAGTGTCCCAGTAGGATCACCCAATTACTGCAGCCTACAGCACACACGGTTTTTCCTGAAGCCACAAAAAATTAGTTCATGTTTTGTCATAGGCTTACTGCACCATGCTATGGTGGAGACAAATATGAGAAGGCTGGAGCCTATGGCAGAATAAAAATGAATTTTCTCTGAAATTAGCTAGTACTATGATAGGAAGGAAAAAGATAACTTCTTGTCCTAGAAAGTGGATTATGTATTCTACTATTTGAGTAGAAATCCCTTTGACAGATGATATATAAGAGAAGGGCTGTATTATTGCAGACATAAACACCTTTAATGGTAAAGACCAGGTAAAACAATAGTTTAGTAGAAAGATGTTATCAAGGAGCTGCAAATAGCAGTCATGCTCCAAAGGAACTACTGATTTTGCTGTCCTGAAGGAGAATAGGTGGAGGAGTGCTGGGAGTCTGTAGTGACATCAGTGAAGAAGAATGAAATGTCATCTGCACCTCTGCATTACTTTCCAGATCTGTAACTATGTGACAAGGAAGCACAGATGCAACAATTCAGTGACAATTTGGGCTGTTATTTGTTTTGATGAATTTGTGCTCTTTTTTTATAAAAAGCTGTTATACACTTTAATTGAGGGATTTGTGAAAAGGTTCAATTATGTAAAAAAACCACCCCACAGCAAGGCTCCAATTTCACGCAAATGTTCACAAGATAAAAAAAGCTAAGTAAGTCTTTTAATTTTAAAGCTATTTGATTTATAATTGTAGCTTGATACATGTTATAAAAACAGTCTTAGAAAAATATGTTATACCAGGAACTAAGAATATCCTAATACTTAGTACTAGCAACCAAGCAAAAAGAGCTTGTTTTTCAAAAGTGGGTCTAATTATTGCCAGGCAGTAGATAATTCCAGATTCTTGAAATCAAGACTCAAAGAATTTGACCAGAATTCAGTCATTCAGAATGATTACTGACTGCAGCATCATATCCCAAAGAAAATAACTTGAGAACATCACCTGAAAACACCCTGAGTTTAGGTACCCAGTGAATGGCTTCATGCAGCTTCATGGTTTAAATGTGATGGTATCCACCACCTCTTCTGTGGTTCCTAGCAATGCACAGTTTACTTTGTGCAGAATCTAGCACTCAGAGACAAAGCCCTGACCCAGTTAAATGTTTCTGGGAGAAGACTGAACTGTAAAAATTACTAGATTAGAGAATTTAAAGATCTCAAATAAAAGCAGAATTTCGGGAACAGATAAAAAGTGACAAGGATGAGGGTGAATGGAGGGAAGCAAGACAGATGAGTGAAAATCTCTCTTTAGGAAAGCTGTGTTCAACCCCACATCTTCAGATATTGACTGGAAGGGGACATGGAGCCCAAGTGCCTTTTACAGCCTTTTACATGGTTGCTTTGCTCTCTGTTCTTTTCACAAGGGCAGGTAGTGATAGGACAAGGGGGAATGGCCTTAAACTGAAAGAGGGCAGGTTTAGATTGGATATTAGGAGGAAATTCTTTACTGTGAGGGCGGTGAGGCCCTGGAACAGGTTGCCCAGAGAGGTTGAGGATGCCCCATCCCTGTGGGTGTTCAAGATTGGATGGGGCTCTGAGTAACTTGGTTTAGTGGCAGGGAGGTTGGAACTGGATGGTCTTTATGTTCCTTTCAACCCAAACCATTTTATGATTCTATGACTCTTGATATAAAAAGCATGAAGTAACAACTGCAAGTTCCATCTACCTTTTTGACTGACTCCCTAATTTTATTTTTTTTAAATTAACTTTTATTTTCTCTCTGCAGTCTCAAATTCCTGTGTACAAATGCTACATCACAGAAAAAAACTTTGGAGCAACAGTTTCTATAAGTTATGAAACAATAAAGATTCCTGCATGTGAACCAAAGGTTTCTCAAGTCCATCAGGATAGTGCTGGCATCTCAATTTGTACCCTTGGGGCATCCTCCAGCAGCTTGTTATAGCAGAACAGGGTGGAAGAGAGGACAGATTTATGAGCTCTCCAGAAGCAAGGTCTCTGGGACCAAGACAACAATCATAAAGTAGTTTTTCAGGTTTCATGGTTCCATGCTGATTTTCTCTTGTGATGCAAAGCTTTCCACACACTGCCTGAAGCTGAGCTCACAAATGCAATTGCCTGTATCTCATGATCCAAACCATTTGTGCAGTAGGATCAAGGTAAATGAATGGTATTGTTGTCCTTTATTTAAATGATTTCTGTTTTTAAAAACACAGTCATTTGACTGGTCTCGTTTAGAACATTTTTCCAACAGATGCTTGCACAACTCGGTGCAGAAAATTGCAGTGAGGGACGATGGACAAAATGGGAACTTCTTATATTGCCTTTGTTGTAGAGAACTGGCTTCTAGGTACTGCCTAAGACTGGATGAACCAGGTGACTGATATCAGCAGTATCATTTCAGTTTTCTCCCTTTTCTACTTTGGGATCAAAAAGTTGCAAATTAAGATGCCAGCACATGTTTCCATGCAAAGAGAGAATTTTCCATCAATGTTGCTGCTATGGCACCTGCTATGGGCACTAGATGTTAAGAAGGGGCAGTTTACTGGCCTACATAAGTTAGAAGTGACCTTTGAGGTGTACTCTGTATGGGTCTTTAGAGGAGTTTAATTGGCTGCAGCTGAAGAGGCTGCTCTGAGTGTTGCTTTTTTCTCTCTGGTGCATGTCCTGGCAGTGTACTAGAAGAGTGCCACTGGATGCTGCGTGTCGGTGGTGAGCTGCCCGGAGGAACGCTGCTGGCAAGGACTGGCTTAGCAGCCGGGCTGGTTTGAGCACAGCAGCCTCACCGCAGCACCGCGCCAGCTGCAGAGTGGGGCATGCTGGGGAGGAGGTGTTGTTTAGGATGCCAGGCACAAAGAACACTGCTATTTATCCTTTCTTCAAAAATACACAGTAATTGAAAATGCTTCTGCAAAAATCTGTCACAAGCATGTTGTGGCTGGCTCACTATCTTGGTCTCAATGGAGTTACATTAGCACCTTGTTAAATACTCCATTGATTTTAGAATTGCTGTAATGGCCTATAAGTATTGCAGGGTTCTGAGTGTCTGTATTGATCTCAGTGGCTGGTCTTGCACTGAGCCTAGATGTTACACAGCAGGGCTTCTTTGGAAGTTGTACTGCAGGATATTTGAAAACACAGGTGCAGAATTGTGCCCTTTTGCTTGCTGAGCATGACTCTTTAGGCATCAGTTTGCAACAGAAGTCTGAGACTCTGACTCATATAAGATGTCATTTTTCTATTTCTTTAATAAGATTTCTATTATTCTGACAGCCTTTATAACACTTTGTCTACTGTTAATACCGAGAGAGGTATTCACTTGAAGAACGGTTTTATTTTATTAATTACAATTTATTCATTTTCTTTAGAAGACAAAAGTCAACAAAATGATAAAACAAGATCTTGTCTCTCCCCTTTCTTTGTCAGGACTTTCAATTTCACTTCAATGAAATACAGCTGAATGCAGCAATCATTTGATGGCTGATGCTTTTATTGTTTGGGGAAGTAGCTACCAGTGAGTTACAGGGAGCCCAAAAGGTAACTGATTCCTTTATGTGTGCATTCTGTGAAGATGCTCTAAATGCTCTCAACTTTGCACCGCGGGTGCCTTAGTGTGCCTCAATAGGAAACACACATTTCAAAATGACCTTGGCTATCCAACAGCCACATCCCATGGCACTGATTCCCTGAGTAACAAGTTGACTGCCTTCAAAGGCAGAGGGGTGGGAAAAAGATATTGCAAGGAATAAATTTCCTATATATTTTTCCATGGTTTTGGCTCTTAGGTGCTGATGTCTAAGAAAGAGGTTTCTTTTTTTGTCTGAGAGGAGCACTGGGCTCAGATCTTTAGACTTCTGAGGTGACTTGGGGTTTTCATTTTTTGAGTAAATGATCCCTCTTTCAGTGAATAACCAGAGTTAAACAGCAAAAATTAGTTTATGGTTTCTGAGAGAGAGAGAGAGAATAAATATGAGGTATTCTTTTGGAGGTATGGATGTGTCTCTATTTAGCTACAAATGACAGCTGAGGAGGGGTTTCTCAGGTCCCTGCAGAACCTGTTCTGTCCCTGTCACTCTCAAGCACATCTGTCTGAAGCACCAGCAGGGCTCACTGGCACAGGCAGCACACTTGGATTGCTGGTTATCACTGAGCACCAGGTAGCAGATATGGACAGCAAGGGAGTGACTGAAAAACACATTCCTTGAATATTCCAGAACTTATTTACTGCCAAAGACAGAGGGAACACTGTAAAGTTCAGATTGGGAAACAATTGTATGACACAGAGGCACAAATGCTAATGGTATTTAGCAGCTCCTGAGAAAACAAACCAAAAAACCCACAAAGAGCTACAGAGACTTCTCTAAGGAAAACCACTGACTTGGGGGTAAGATGATGAATAAAACATGTGTGTGTATTTCTGGTCATTCCTGGTCAAGAAAGGGGATTTCTCTGTTGACTAGCTGCAGGAAAAGGCTGGTAGGGTGGAGGAGTGGCAAGTTTGCTTTAGAAGTGGAAGTTCAGCTTCTTCAATCTAGGTGAAGGGGAGCTGAGAAGGGATTTTCTCTCTGTAAATTCATCAAATACATGTTAAAAGTCCTAGAGCAAACACTGAACAAAAAACAGGCACTAAAAAAATTAAACTGGCTGTCAAAAAAACCTTCAAATATGATTAGAGGCTGGAAAATAAGTCTAATAATACCAAGTTTAAAGAGATTGCTATGGTTTGGTTTATCGAAAAGGAAAGAGAGATTTACTCTAATATATAAGTACTTCCCAGGAAAAATACATTTGATATCTAGGAGTCATAGAATCATTAAGTTTGGAAAAGACTCTGAGATCATTGAGTCCAACATTTGAACCATCACCACCTTGTCAACTAGACCATGGCACTAAGTGCCATGTCCAGTCATTTCATGAACACCTCCAGGGACAGGGTCTTCATCACCTCCATGGGCAGCCCATTCCAATGTTTAACCATCCTTTCTGTGAAGGAATTCTTCCTGATGTCCAACCTAAACCTCATAGGTGCAATTTGAGGCTGCATCCTCTCTTCCTGTCACCAGTTGCCTGCAGGAAGAGACTGACCCCCCCCGGCTACAACCTCCCCTCAGTTGCACAATGATGAGGTTGCACAATGATGAGGTCCCCAGATTTTCTTCTTCTCCACATTAACTCAGCAGCTCCTCAAAAGACTTGTGCCCCAAACCCTTCACCAGCTTTGTTGCCCTTCTACAGTCTCACTCTAGCACCTCAGTATCTTTCTTTCATACTGAGGGGCATTAAACTGAACACAGGGTTTGAGGTGTGGACTCACCAATGCCAGGTACCAAGGGACAATCACTTCCTGCTGCTCACATGGGTTCCAGGATTCCTTCTTGCCCACCAGGGCACACACAGGCTCAGCATCCCCAAGTCCAGCACCCCCAGATCCTGTTCTGCCAAGCAGCTGCTCTGCCCCTATAGCACTGCATGGGATAGTTGTGAGAGAGCTCTCTCAAACAGAACAGGAACATTCTGAGCAACCACTGCCGTGAGCAAAGCTCTTTTCCTGTTTCAGAGAGGAAACAGAGCTCAGGTCCTGTCTCTGTCCCACTGGGGAGCCTCTCAGGAACCCTGGGCCAGTCCCGAGTCGGCAGACACTGGGGGGCAGCCCCGACACGGGCGACAGCAGGGAGACACTGTGTGTGTGTGCCCCGAGGGTGCTGAGGGCACCTGGGCTGGCAGGGAGACACTCTCTGTGCCCCGAGGGTGCTGAGGGCACCTGGGCTGGGGGGGGACACTCTCTGTGTGTGCCCCGAGGGTGCTGAGGGCACCTGGGCTGACAGGGAGACACTCTCTGTGTGTGCCCCAAGGGTGCTGAGGGCACCTGGGCTGGCAGGGAGACACTCTCTGTGTGTGCCCCGAGGGTGCTGAGGGCACCTGGGCTGGTCGCCTTTGCAGCACAAGAGACACCAGAGACAGCGGTAGAGGAGAAAGGGCCGACTCTTAGCAGGGGTTAATCCAAGGGTTTATTAGGATCCCAAAGGAGCTCCTGCACCTCAGGGGGCTTCCTGCCGAGATGTGCCAAGGTTACATTTAAAGGGAGGTGGAAACCAAAAGTAGATAACATTTTACCAACCAATGAGTGACCCTAAGGGATGGGTACTGGGGGATGGACATTTAGGACAGCATATGGGGCAAGGCTTGGGGGCTGACCCCTCACCTCTGGCAAATCACTCGACGACTTGGACCGAAACTTCTGGATGGAGGGGGTGGGATGCTGAGTGATTGACAGAGAGCCAGGGTGGGGGTTTGGGGATGATCTCATCCCGGGAGAGGGATAACACAGGTAAAGGGAGGGGGGTAGAGTCTGGGATAAACCATTTGGGAAAAATATGGGGATACAAAACAAAACTAATTCAAAGTATTACAAAGTATAAAAATGCACTACAATATCGTCCTCCACATGAGGATTAACTGTTACAGCAAACTATGAGAGAGTGTGCTGAATGCTGCAGCTCCTAGTGCTCATCTAGAAGACACAGTTTTAGTCAAAAGCAGTTATTGCTCCATGCAAATGTGCGTGAGGTGAACTTTCACAGACTGAAAGAGGTAAGGTCTGTTGTGACTTTGAGGTGTAAGAACATATCCTACAGCAGAACACAGAACATATAGCTCTGCAGGAAATAAAACTCTGCTAAAACCACAAAAATGAACAAGCAAACACATGGACTTTCTCCTCTCTTTCTGAATAAGTTTGATTCATTGATTCTGGCTGTTTGCTTCACTTACAGAGACTCTTCTCTTCTGAACTAAGTCATTGAAAGTCTCTTGCTCCTCTTCTGCTTACAGAATTGTTCATACCCAGCCTCTCTCTGGCAGCCATTTGGTTCAGTCCACCTGGTGGCACCAATGGCATTTTACAGCTTGAAGTTACCTTTGGTTCCTTCATAACTTTGTGCTACTGGAGCCTCCCTTTCTTCTTCACCTCCATAAATCAGCCTTGTGATTAACCTGTCTGTGTCCACAATGGACAGACCTGCAGGCAACTAACTTTTATCTTGGATATCAGACATGCCAAATCTTTCAGCTCACTGCATGCAAAGTCCTTCCAGATAGCAGGGGACATTCCAGTGTTTACATTTCATATATACTCCCACTTTCTAGCCCCAAAGTCAATTACCAACAGCATTTATTGATAACCTTTTAATTTCAGAAATGTAGCAACCATACAAACACAAATGCATACAAAATATTTTACAATAAACAGAAAAGAGAGACCACATAATTATTGCAGAACTTTGATGCAGCTGACTTGTTATTTGAAAACTGATCAACTTGCCAGCTAATAACTGATAACTGTGACATGGCACAAGGAATAGATGCCAGGCTGGTTTTTGTGTGGAAAAAACACAATTAGGGCACAGTTTTGCTCAGAATTCATGTGCAGCTATCCCCTTTGTGCTCTGCGGAAAAGAAAAATGGATGCTGCCCTGTTATTCTGACTAAGGTCAGGATTTGACATCTTTGTGGGGTGATGTCAGGTTTGCAGGGAGCTCTGGTTGTTAGCCCTGTGAGCAGAGGCTGCAGCAGCCAGCAGGGCTTTAAGTGACAAAAGGCAGCTCAGTGGGCTCGGGCACTGCTCCTGCTGGGGTTCCACTAGAACCCTCCTAAGGAGGCTCTAAGAAGCTCAGGGCATGATGAGAACCATAACTTGTTCTATATCGTATTTCTCCCACTCTCCCTAATTTTCCTGTGGCATGTAAACATTTACCTGTCAGCTTCAGAAGCTGAAAATTGAGTGAGATCTCAGTAAATTCTCTCTGCAGCTTCATGAAGCATAGCTGCAGAAATGGGCACTTTTATTCCTTCATTATGAACCTACCTCCATGAGATCACCACAGGCTCTGATTTGCAATTTAATATCTCTTCTGCTAATATGAGATGAACTGAAGTAGCTACAAAGAAACTCAATTAGTATTGCAGCTAATAAAAATGATAGTTGTGATAGAAAAATGATTCATAACTGCAGAATGTGCTTCTGCATGTTTTTCATTACTTAGCCTGCACTAACTCTTGTAATATATTTCCCTGCACTTTCTGAACCACACGTCTTCCCACTGAGTAGCATGTAAAATTGTGTTTACTCCAGAGTGGTTTTTACTGACACTTCCTTATTCCAGTATCATCTTCTTCCACTGAAGGCTGTAGTGTAAAATATGAACTAATATTTTAGGCAAAACTAAGTTTTTAGTCATAAAAAAACTCCATAGAAGGGACCGCATAATTGTCAAATAAAATTTGCCTATGGACATGCTTCCTTCGCTGCTCACCTGGCAATGGCAGTAGTGAGCTTTTCAGTTATTAGACTTTCACAAACCTCTGGATGTCAGCTGTGGCATATGTAGATTTGTCAGTGTTTTTCTAGTGTTTTATTTTGTAAACAGGTTATAACCTATCTTAGTGCTAGCAAGAGATGCTGAAATACATTAACAAGGGGATTTTTCACAGAAGCATTGATAGCATTCAGTGACCATGGAGATTCCTGGAGAGGTTAGTGTATAATTGCCACTTGTGGCTGTGAAAAGCTGTTCCTCTCCTGATGTCTTTTACAAATAATACTTTACTCTGATGGTAATTATCTTCCACCTCTGGTGGCAGAAAGAATCATTCTGTGTTTCAAATTGTTTTTAATATTTTTATTTCTGTAATTAAAAAGCCCAATTTATTATACAAGCTTAATAAAAGATAATTGGAAACGAACTCAGTATTTTTAACTATAGAGATGGAAAGGAAAAGGAGATGTGCAATATAAAAAAGACAGATCCTTTTTTCACCTGAATTTTCCAGAAATTTTGTTACTGGACCTAAGTTAAGTCCTGCTGTGTTCAGTAAGTTGAGAGCTACAGTTTGGTCTTTCAGAGTGGGTTTTTATCTCCAAAATATGTTTCCCCAATAATCATGGTAATACTTTTGCTGGCACAAGTAGAAAGTCTGATTATTTAAGAGCAATAATATATGCCAGCATGAAAAGGTAACATTTGATGACACAAAATCTCTACTGTGAATACATGAACATTATTCTTTTCCTCTGTGTTGTAGAAGTCCATACATTTTCAGAATAGCAAAACAGGAAAGAATCTGAAAGCTGATTCTGCCCTGGCAGTAATGAGTTAGAACAATCACTGAATACTAGGATGCAACTTCTGAAGTAATTTGATTAACAAGTTGCTTATGCATTTTGATTAGTACAAAGTAGACTGTAAAAAAACCTGCTTGTGGTACAGTTCATCTCTGGTGTAACTCCACTGATCAGGGCCCAGTGGGAGTGATAAAAAAGAAAAAAAAGAGATCCATTCTTCCATTAATAATTTATATTCTTTTCTTTGTAAGTGACCTACTAAAAGGAAATATAAGAATCATCTGGAAACGTTTAAAATATAAAACTAGGTGCAAGTGTCTTTCTATATCTCACTCTCAAGATTTTCAGTTGCTCAACGAGAGATTTTTCTGGTTTGGGGGGGTACATGGCCAGGCATTAGAGGAAAACAGAGACATAAGGCAGCAGCTGTAGAAACAGCATGATCTTTTCCTTAGTCCTTTGTGATAAATCTCAGCCCATCTGAATCAAGTTATGATTGTGGTGTGGAAATATGAAGATATTCTTAAAAGGTACATATTTTTATTGATCACATGAATTCCAGTAATATTTTCATACCCACCAAATTATTGTCTCCATAGTAAAACTTCTCAGCACAATGTGGAGATACTAACATAAAAGTTTAAATTATGGGATTAAAAGATCATCTCCACACACATGTAAAGAACACAGGGGCACAAGGGAAGGCAAGAGGGCAGCTCCAGTAGCCCAGTCAGGCAAAGAGCCCCCAACTCTGGGATGGGCACTGGAGAGTCCAGAGACTCTGAGAGTTGGCTGCTGGAGGGACTGGAAGCCTGGTGTAAATGGTCCCTGGAGCCCCATGGATTCCCAGCAGGCAGCATGGACCTTCAGGTTCCTTTGGGATGGCCCTGGAACAGGGACCAGTGGCAGCCTCTCCCCTGCCAGGCTACTGGATTTGACAGCGCCTAATAAAGTTCAACCTTCATTCCTGGCAGTTTCACAAAGGAAACCATCTGAGGAGAGGAAGTACAACATCTGTGCAATCCCAACCCATTAGAAAGCTGAGTAGCACTAAAACTCCTCCTGTGGTGGGCAGTGCTCAGGAGAAGACAGAGCTGCTTTGTGATGGCAGGGGAGAAGCACCACACAGCCACTGGAGAAGGCTGCCAAGCCTGAGAACCCTTCCTTTGGACATGAGAAGGGCTGACAGAGCCAGCCTGGGGTGTCCCAGCCCTGCAGCAGCATTGCCTGCACACAGGGGAAGGCCCATGGCATCCTCCTCTCCTGAGCTTCCAGAGAGACAGCAAGAAGGAGCTGGAGCTAGCACAGTCTTTCAAAGACACTGCAAACTCCAAAGCCTGGCTCTCTCCAGAGGACCCCATCTGTTTTTAAGTCCTGCTGATCCCTGAGCTGAGGAATGACAGTGGCTGTAATGGAAGAAGGAATTTGTTGTACAGGCTGGCTGGTCTGTATTTACATAATTGTTTTGTTTTCAAAGAAACTTGGCAAAACATTCCCAAATGGGTCTCTACTATGGACAACTGAGTTCTCCTTTTTTTTTTTCTGAAGTTGGGTGCTGAGGAAGGTACCTGGGGCCTGGGAGATGTGCCAGGCAGGTGCTGCCAGGCAGGTGCCCACACATTGTGCCTTGCTGTGCTCTGGGTGTTGCCAGCCCAGGAAAAACTGGGCATGAGGGCAAGGGAATGCCTGGGGGAGACTGAGTGCCCTTCTCTCCACAGCTGCTCCTTGTGAGGCTGAGCTGTCCCCTGAGGCACAGAGGAAGGATTTGTGGGGATGTCATGGGGAAAGTGGACAGGGGAGCAGATTTCTCACATGCTGTGCTGTGCTGCTCTGGTGTGTGACCCCAAAGTGCGTGTCTCTCCTCTTGCTTTACAAGTTAAAGTATGCACTGTTCTCCTCCACAGCTGGCTTCATGCTAACAGGTATTTTTACTGAGATTGAAGGCAGCACTTATTTGCAGAATAATCATTTTTGGCTCTGTTTGAAGTATTGCCTTTTTTTCCCTTACAATGATATTTTCTGCTTTGCTGGAAGCATTTCTTAACAAGCTTCTTCAGCTTGCCTTGCAATCTCTGCAGCCAGGCAGGTGCTGGGCCAGTAGGGCTGTTTCATTGAACATCACAGCTCTTTCCAAGGGATTCTTGCTGTCCTCAGGCCCATGGATGTCTCAGCATCTGTTTAGCTTTAAACTTGTGAGCCTGCTCACACCACATGTGTTTGGAGCATGTCCAGAAAGTCCACAAAAGAGATTTTCAGGTCCTTATCTCTCCTAACTCAGTTGTGAGCTCTCAGTTGAATTTTAGGAAACTTTTAAAGCAGCTCACAGTCTCTCTTGTTGCTGCTTGGAACTCAGCCCTGGAGGGAACCAATGCAGGCTCTTGCAATACTGAAGTTGCTCCTTATTTTTCTGGAGTCAGATGCTCAAGTCAAGCTTCTAACTTCCTGATGTTATCTCCAAGTGTTGGCATATTTTACTGACGGAAACCTGAGTAACTTCAGGGTAACACAGAGCAACTGTGGGTGGCTGTAGTGGTCATATCACTTGGAAGTTTCAGGCACCAGTGAGAGTAATCCAGGCCCCTTAACCAATCTGTGTCTTAATTATTTAAATCTGCAAAACATGTCTCACTTTCCATTCCTTTTTGAAGTTTATAAAGGATTAAAAATAATGCCTGCCAAAACTGGCTCTTAAGCAATCCTTTTCCAGAATATTTTTTAATCTAAATGTCTTATTCAATTTCCAGTTGTTTTGAAGGTGCTATAAAACTGAACACATACTTCTGAAGATTAGTTTCAGTATTTGGTACTTATTCTCTGCAAGACAGTGGCTTTTTAAAAACAGAGAGAGAATCAGTGGGTTTTATGGTATGGTTTGCTTTTATATTTTGCATTTTCAGTAGTGGAACATACTTTAGAAAGTAAATTAATATCTTGACCCAGAGGGAAAATAATAATTCCTCATGAAATTTGCAGAAATTATCTAGATAGGAAAAGCAACTACATAAGGCAAATGTGCAAAAAAGCCTGGGTTACAGCTTTCTTACTGAAACTCAATCACTCCTTGTCAAGTTTGCATGGGAAAAAGCTGATATTCAAGGGACACTGATTCAAGGGACACTAATCATCTGCTTTTGAAAGCAGAAAATGAGATAACTTTGTAGGAGAGACACAATTAGTTTGTGTTAAAATTTTTTTAACCATTTAGCACACGCAGCACTACCACTTTTGATTTTGCTCAGATATTCACGAGTAAATTTGATCCCTGCACTGTACTGTTCTTTTAATATCCTCTCTCCTATAAGTTTTCAATTTATTCCACTTTCTCTGGTATGCTTTTCATAACTATAATATATTCCAGTATCAGGTTTTATAATTACTTGGACTCTATTAATTTCCAAATTTATATTTCAGGCTGTATTTTCTCCTGTGCTACAAGTAACAGATCATTGTGTTGAAAAGCAATCTAGGATGTATGTTAAAGTTATTGTAACAGTAGTGTAGGAAATCTAGTTTAATTTGGGGAGTGTCTGGGGTGGTGGTTGAAGAGCATGGGGGAATTACTCAACAGAGAACTGGTAAAATGACTTGATACATCTATAGACAGCTAATTGGGAATGTGGTGATTGGCAGGTGGGTGTGTCTGCCAGCATTATATTTGGTTTTACTGAAATTAAATGTCAGCACTGGAGGATGCAGAAGGCACAGACTTCCCCCATATTAGTATTACAAAAAATGTAATGGTTTAGGTCTGACTCTGGAGACCTCAGTGCTGCATGGATGTGGTTCTGCACAGAGCAGCACCCCAGGATGTCAGAGGAAAACATGAGGCTAAGCTCTGCAACTGACCCATGAACTCTGATCCACCTGAGGACTTAATTTCATACTTAAATTTAAATATGTGAGCAGGTGCTCCCAGCTGGGGCAGATTGCATGTGTGCTGAACAGTAAGTCAATGTTTAAGTGGTCCAATGCATTGTTGGGCTTAGTACACTCAAAAGCTGGCTTGGGACAATGGTACAAAAATAAGTTATGGGTCAGAAAGGTGCTGATTCTTCAGTTTAGAAAGTAAATAGGCCACAAATATAGGAAAATCACAAAATGGGCATTTTTTAGACAGGGAAAACTGTAAACTGGTCAAAGATTAGTGGAGGGTGAATGCAACTACTTGCAGGATCACTTGTTCCTGCAGAGCAAAAAAATATGACTTTAATGAATTGGAATGGCAGGCATGAAACTAATTTCAGTGTACTAATGTTCAGAAGGTAAAATGTGCATTTTGTCCAAAAATATGAAGGATTGTCACTGATGGAGAGAGTAACTGACAGTAACTGTGCTGTTTGTATCATGGAAGCCTGTGTGAAATGAGCCCTGAGGAGCAGAGAGGTAAGAAAAATACAACAATTCTTCAGGGATCACACTGAGGGAAATGGAGATCGAAAATGTGGTAGGAGTTGACAAAAGATATTGGCACTGATAAAAGAGTTCTCAAAAGGCACTGAAGTAGTGATTTTTGAATCAAAAAAAGGCATATACTTTCGAAAAAAAGGGCTTAACAATGACTTTTGTAGAAGAAATGGAATAAGAGGTAGTAGAATGAGCACTGGAAGTGGATCAAAAGAAAATGTGATTTTTTTTTTCCTAAACAGAACAGTTATATTCATTGAGTTCATAAACCAAATATCATAAAGAGGAAGGAGCACAGGAAGGTGGAGAGGGGTGGCACAAACGGAGCCAGAGGGAGGAAGGGAGTGCTGAGAGCAGAGTCCTGAGTTCAGCATGTCACCAATGGCAACAAAAGGAAAAGAAAAAAACAGAAATGAAGGAAAAATGCAAATTTTTTCTTAGCTACCATTCTGAAAAGAACAAAGTTTTGTTGGGAAATAGGTCATGAAAGATGTGAAGAGGCGAGGAAAGAAGGCAGGACCTTTGTTTGCAAGTGCAGCATTAAAGTAGAGCTGTTCTGACAGAAACATTGAGATCAGAGAGGAGACTTCTGAGGCTGGAATGGACAGTCTGCTGCTTTTTGGTGTCTCATTGTATCTAAGATCAAAGGATGGCCAAAGCATTGTAGTATCATTGCTTACAGATAAAAGACAGGTTTTGAGACAGGCGTTTTCATTATGAAATGGTGAATTAACAGCTGTATTAACATTTGCAGTGATTACCATGCTTAGGAGTGAAGGAAATGTAATTGTTTGTTTGCTTTAAACAGTTTTCCATCCCTGAGATATCTGACAGACTTCCATGTAAAACTGAGAGCTGAAACTGAAATCCAGAGGGCAGCAGAGGGTAGCCAGAAGTCCTGCTAGTTTGTGAGTACACCGGGAAATTTTGTATCTGGTGCTATCCCTATGGCTCTTGCACCCATCTGACTTTGAGGACCAGAGCCTGATTTACAGCCACCATGTCCCCCAGTCCCTGGGCTGCTCAGCCCCAGTTCCACACTCTCCCTCTGCAGCTGCAGGGCAGTGCCAGGCCCTCCCACACCGCACAGCTGGCCCAGGTGGGGACGCCCAGCAATGTCACCCCGCTGGCACCTGTCTGGGATGCACTCACACCTCAGGGCCACCTTGGTGACTGTGGGGACACTGAAACATCTGCGTCCAGGAGGTACTGGATCAGGCTTCAGGGCTTAGACTAGATGCCTAAAAAGTCTCTCTGACCATGGCTTCCCTACAATAAGTAAGAGCTCTCCCAGATACGGTAAAATAGAACTCAGAGCAACTCTGGAATTTTTTTCTGATTCTTGCTCGTCCCTCCATTTCTATGACAAATACCCTTCCTGAAACTCAGGGGCTGTGCTCAGAAACAATTTACATGGAGTAGTTTGGTCAGTAGGCTGATTTATGAATTTATAATTAGGGTTACACTGATTAAAAATAGGAAAAAATTTAATTGCATAGTCTTGCAGGTCCAGGAACTCAACATTTCCTACCTCTTAATCTGATAGTTGACTAATGATCATAACCTTACTCTAACTAATTTCCCCGCATTCATAGAAGAGTAAATGTATAAAAAATTCAGCTGAATTTTGGGCATTTCGGGTATGTGTTTGTGGCATTAATTTACAATTCTGTCCTGTACAATATTTCACCTAAACATTAGCAATTCCATCCAGTAAGTTTTTTTCTTACCTGAAAGTATTATTACTGAATCATCTTCTCTAGAAAGAAAACAATCATTAATCTGCTGAAAGTGAATCTATGAGAGTAAACAGAATCATTATGAATCTTATATGGAATCAGAATATCTTTATCATCTGAATAGTGCTCCACTTAGGCCAAGAGAGACTATGGCCCTCCATTGTACAGGAATAAAAGAGAAAAACTTCATAAAAGCTACTTGGTAAAGGCTTTGATTTTTCTCAGATGATTTCATTACCTTCACATACCACTGTACACTGAGCTTAATTTTCATGTGAGAAAATCACAGTCAGTGGCAGGAACATTTCTATTTGGCTGCAGCTTCAAAAAGAGAATGAAAAATTTAGAAGGTAAGATCAATAGCTGGAAAACGAAGTTCATCTTAACAAGGAAACTTAAGGCTTACAGCCATGCAAAACAGCTGGAGAAGCTGGGACTTTCAAAATCACTCTGGATGAGAAACGATGAAGTTCAACTGAATGAAGCAGCTGTTAAGCTAAAACAAAGAAGTGCAAAAGGAAAAAACCTCACCTTTCTTCCCCCTTTCCCAAACAACTTGGAGATAAAAATTTGGAACAGTGGATCAATCCACCTTCCACCCTGAGCTGTAGGGCCAGGTGTGCCTGCAGAGCACACACCTTCCCATCCCTAGAGTACCAGGGATCTAGGAGCCTTAAGGAGCACAGAGAAGGCTTGGAAGCTGACTCCACAAAGGGAAGAAGGCACTGAAGAGGAGATTTCTATTTCCTGAGTACTTGTATCAACTGGTGGAAGCGTTGTAGAAAAGAAAGGAAAAGTTTTTTGTCCCCAGCCCCAAGCAGAGACTCATACCTCATAGCCATGAATGAGTTCAGCTGAGGGCCACCATGATGGTGGGGAACTGGAGCACTTGCCCTGTGAGGAGAGGCAGAGGGAACTGGGGCTGTCTGGCCTGGAGCAGGGATAGGTTCTGGTGGGCTAAAGATCCACTGCAGGTGCCTGCAGGAAGTCACTGAGGAGGTGGAGCCAGGCCCTGCACAGCAGAAAATGGAAGGAGGATTAGAGACAAACAGGCATGAGCTGAAACAGGGATGTTCAGATGGGAAAGGAAAGCAAGAAAGGAAAGAAAGGAAGACCTTTTTCTCTACGGGGACAATGAAGCTTTGTGCTGGGTTGCCTGCAGAATAGATACAGTCTTTATCCTTTTAGTTTTTCAAGACTCAGCTAGATAAAGCCCTCAGTAACCTGGCCTTATCTAAGAGCTGACACTGCTCTGAGGAGGAGGTTTGCCTAGAGACATCCTGAGGTCCCTTGCCCCCTGAATTTATTGTATTAAATACAAACATGCACACAAACTGCCCTACCCCCCAGTAGATGAAAGGTCTGTATATCAAGACTGACATGAGTACCTCACCCTAAGAAATATTTTCAGACCCTCTTTGCACAAAATATTTCAGATTCAGGTATCAATTCAGCATTTCTTTTTTGTTGACCTCTCTCCACACTCGCAGTGCTGCTGCAGCAGTTCCAAGCAGACCAAAGTACCCATTCCCTCCTGTGTGCAGAAAAGGGAATCCATGTCAGGGACGTAAAATGTGCCAGTACTGTGTGAGAGAATATGCAAATGCATTTGGGACTTTGGTCTGGAGTGCATAATAAGCCAGATAATAAGATAATAGCTACTAATTCATGTTCCTGTATTGCAATTAGTCTGCAGACTTGTCTGCTACTTTGGAAGCTGTACCACACCTACCCATTCCTCACAAAACACAGTCCTGTAGACTGAGTTCTAATCCTGCAAATTAAATGAGCTTAATTCTTTTCCGGTGGCAGATTCCACATGTTGCAAATGGCTCATCCCAGAGGAAGCTGTAATGGCAGGCTCCAGATGGGCCAGTGACAAAGTATCAAACAATAATCCTACTCACGGGTTTGAAGATCAAATCCTATACTGCTCTGAAAGACGTAAATACTGTTTGATGACTAAATCCCAAAGCATTTTGCTCAGCTGCTGGATAACCCTATGTGCTATAGAAACATGGAGCTTCGCCTCTGTGCATGCTCACAGATGCCTTCTATTTGACAATATCGAGCATTTTGGCATCTGTGTTACACCTGAGTGCTTTCATGTTTCACAAAGTGGATGCTGTGCCATCTGTCTCAGCATGGATATTTGGTGTATTAGACATGCTCTCAGCCTAGCTCTTGGATCAGAAATTTGGATTCTCACTTGAAAGAAGGGAAAGAAAAATCCTGAGTTGCAGTCCTTTTCTGAGGGCTGTTGATATATTGTGCAGTATCTGAATAAAATGCTAGCTAGGTTGTAAAATGCTTACGCTGGGATCTGAAATGCCAGAGATCCTCTCCCTAGCACGTTCCCTTGTGGTATAGCAGCAATCCAGTTTCATTGCTGGGACATTTCTTTGTGCCTTGGTTGGTTTTTCAGCCAGGACTGCACCATGATTTTGACAAGGGTGAGAGCTGGTGCTGTGATTTGGTAAGTGAGAGGTGCCTCTGCCTGAAGTAAGGTGCAATGAGATCATATGCCAAAGTCAGTAATATGGAGTTTATTCAATAGTGAGATAGAGAGATGGGAAGACATAGGGAAGGGTGGCAGGGTGGGGAGAGAGATCAAGCAGAAGGGAGGCACCACCCATGGATCCAGTGGTGTCCTGTTGGTCCATCACCCTGGGCTTCTCAGTGCTGGGGGCCCTGGAGTTGTTCTTCTGCACGCACCCCCTTTATACAGCCCAACTCCTGGGTATCCACAGGGTGGTTGCAGGTGCTGTCCCTATAACTAGGGTGATATGCATATGAGCAGTTGCCTCCTTCCTCACAGTTTGCCACAGTGGGAAGTTTTGTCTGAATGCATTAACCAGGATGTGCAAACCAGATCTCGCCTCTCCAGACTGGGAACTAGCACATTCCTCTTGCAAATTCCGCCCCTCTGTGCTTATTGCAAGTACCTGCTGTGGTAGCTTTTCTTATGGCAAGGTCCTTCTGTGGATCAGTATTTTGAGATGGACTACTTTGCTCTTTAAGTCCTTACAGCCTGTCCTCAGCCTGGCCAGCAGCTCAGTCTCCTCCAGGTAGTTCTGAAATTCCAGTTTCAAAATATGCAGAGATGAAGGGAATGAAACAGCCTGCATCTTATGTGGGTTAGATACCATGCAACTGCATGAAAGCCTGCTAGTTTCAGGGAAGAAAGATTTACCCTTGGGCAGTTAGTATCTCAGACTGATTCCTCCAGATGGAAGGAGATGGAAAGGAAGGAGAACAGGAAAAAAAAAAAGGAAAAAACCTGTTCTGTCTCCTCTGGGCTAGATAAGCAGCTTCCCCTTCAGCAGGTTTATTTTGTGATCCTTTCTTGAGGCATCTCTTCAGATAGGGAGCCAAGTTCCTAAAATGGGGCTGTGAGACTGAGCATCTTGTCTCTTTGTAATCTGGGCTGAGGTGTTTGTAATTCAGAAACAGCACATAGCTCATTCCTCAGGAGTATTTCCCCTCACTTCAGGGTAGGCATAGATTACATCCAGTGTTTGATCAGGTTTTATTTTAAATTGAGCCTCAGAGTCTCTGATGTTCTATAAAGGGCCAAGCACTCTGACAAGCCTGTCTGAAGGACAGCCCTTATGCAAACACAAGTGTGCTGCCTGCAGCCAGCTCCCTTAATAGCTTTCCACTGCTATTTTATTTTCCTCACTTTTACCTCTTGGGCACTTTAAAGTGTTTTTTACTTTATCCCACACCTTTCTGTTACTCAGTCAATCAAGAAAGGATGGACAAAAGGATGCTTAGTCCTTTACACCACTTCTAAGTTAGTTGTGCTTTTTCAAGTACTCATTCCTGCCATGAGTTATTTTTACGGCTTTAATCAGTGTAATGTCTTTTATGGCTAATTTATAAAATATAGAGCAGTTAGTTGCCTTATAGGAGGCAAAAGCTGAAAATAAGAGAATACCTAAAATTTGGAACAAAGACAACTTTTAAATTGACTCTTTTGGTGTATAAACCACTGGGATTGTGTTTCCAGGCAACAAGTTACCTAACCATATGTGACCAGCAAAGACAACTACCGTCTTTAACTGTCCTTAAAAGGCTCCATGATGCCTGCAGTCTTTTAAAATAAGCCTGGAAGGGTGAGTAACCTCCTCCTTTGCATGTTTAGCCAGAAGATTTGCTGGTACTAAGTGTCCTAGTCCATCAAACAGGATCACTGACCTGACATAATGAAATCATCATGCAGGTTTTCTATTTCACTGAATATTTTTCCCTTTCCCTCTTACAGGAACAAAAGCTTTTCTCCTTAGGTAATATCTACTCCAAACCAGGCATGGCATGACCTATCAGCTTTTGATGAGTATTTGCTCCCACTCCTATTGGAAATAGGAGATATGGAAATATGAGATGTTCTTTTCTGAACTCATAGTCATTAAAAAAAGAAAATCATGTAAAATAGAACACTTACTAAAATAGTTATTAGAAATTCTGCTTTACCTTCTTAGACATGCAATTCTCTAGCAGAGCTGTTCCTCTGGTGTGCTGTAATGGGAGAAAAAAATATGGAATATTGCCCGCAGAGACTTCACGTGATGCTTTTTCTGAACAAATTGTGATTCAGGATGTTTAATTACTTTCCATTTGGAAGCATAGGATACAACATACCTCATGCTTATACTGCACACATCTCTTAGATTGGATGAAAGTTGTATTATAATCTCACAATTACTCTTGCAGAAGAGCAAAAAGAAAGTCCTAGGACAGAGATAACATGAATCTAACACCAAATAACTGACATTTTGCTTTGACAACTCTAAAGCAAATAGACTTATTTTCAGTGTGCAAATGAAAACTCTGTAGGATGTAAATTACAGATTTCCTGTAGTTTTAGAAGTATCTATAACTGACTTAAGAAATGCTTGAGGCACACGTTTACATGTCGGGCTATGTCTAGCCTGCTCCTCTCAGCATTTGAAGATTTCTCAGTGAAGGGAAGGAGAAGGGTGCTGAGTGTCACTGGCAAGAGCAGGATGATCACACACTGTAATTCCAGGAGCTGGCACTGGAGCTCAAAGTGCCAACCTTGCTCAACACCCTTCCCCAGCAGCTTCTGCCTGATCTTGTTAGTCCATTGCCTTCATCCTTGTGCTTAAATTTCTCATTCAATAATGTAATGAGCATTTAGTCCCCTCTCCCACTTTAAATTGAGCTTGCTTCAGCTCCTTGCCCCAGTCTGCCACTCAGCTTCACATATCTTTGTGCCAGGGTGGAGAAATGCAACAGCAAGCAGGAGAAGTGGAGGAAGTCAGCAGGGCAATTTTCTTAGGGTCAATGCTGGCAAATGCCAGCTTAAAGTACTTGTGAACTTCTGGCCTGAAATGGGTCATGAAAAATAATGCTTTTGAATTCAGCAATAATACACATTTTTGTGGCAGAAGGACAAGTAATGAACCAAGCTTTTCTCTATGTTTAAAGATGGTATCTTACATAATTAAAAAGCAAGGCACTAGCTGCAGCTGCTTGAAAGATTCTTAGCCCTTAATAGAGCAACACAATTATTAGCGCTTCTTTATTCCCTTCTCCAGTTGCACAGGTCTTGGGTTCAAAGGTTGGTGTGTGCCTGCAAATTCAGACTGCAATAAAGGATTGAAACTATCTTTCATCCAGCCAACTCTGGCTGGATTGACCCAAACTCCATTTCAGGAAACACATTTCTTTAATTTTACCTTGAAATCATACAATGGGTTGGATACAGCTTTAAAGAGGGAAAGGTTATTATTATCAATAGATAGCATAGCTTCAGGCTGTACCATTTGTCACTTCAATCTCAGTTAGGTCCATAATAATGTTTGTGCTCAGAAAATCCTCAAGAACGTGAGAGTGCATTTGTATGGCCTGTTAGGCACAAAATTGCCTGTTTTATAGGTGCAATACAGGTTCACCTTTTAAAAATTTTACTCCCTTTGTTTATAACTGATAACTAAAAAAATCTCAAAGCAGGTGTGACACACTGCCTGGTGATATGGAGATAGTGTCAGCTAATACAATGTACACATAATTTAATATGTCACTTTTCTTAACATATTAATATGCTGCATTTCTTCAGCCTACTTGTCAGAATTCTTTCCTAAACAACATCCACACCAAAACAGAGCCAGAGGCACTGAAGCAGTGGGATTGCACTATGATCTCATGAAATAGATATCAGCTTTCCTTCCTTAAATAGTTTTGTTACTGAACAGGTTGAACTCTACTACAAGGATATAGGTTAAGTGCCTGCACTGCATTTCAGTACACAAAAGTACCTCTAGTGTTTCACCTATGTGGTTAAATATCAATTTAAATTTAACTCACACCACAATATTTCAGTATCCTGTGTTTTTGCTCGCCTCAGTAGCATTTATCAGCTTAACTGTAGGTATCACTGTTGTGATGGTGAGCTCATGAATATACATCTTGGGTTTTGAGAAAGTGCACTACTTTGTTGTAGTCTCACAAATGCAGTTCATGTTTCACAGTGCAGTCCATTATAATGCAACCAAATCATGGTTCATGTACCCTTTGCATTTTACCACAGAGGCATTCTCACTGACAAGGTGTCTTCTATTGCTGCAGGTCCATTAGCCAGGATGTGCATGCTGCCAGTAGCTCTCATTAGGATAAGGAATTAACCCTTTTTTATCTCTTTCTGCTGAAGAGAATGGAGTCCTCAGATAACTTACAGCTCAGTGGTCTTAGGCAGGAGCTTAAAGAAGGCAGCAAGTCTTCCTTTGGATTTTCAGAATGGAAGGACACAAGGTCTTGGTAAACTCATGACAGATCCTGTTTTCTCCCTGTTTTCACTGCTGACAGTGTGTGCCTGCAGGAATCATCACTCCAACTAGCAGAAGCAACAAAGCTACAGCCAGTCTATCTCCAGTGCTCCCTCTTCCTTCTTAAAATTTAACCTGTTCTCTGAGGCACTTCATTTTCCCATATATTCCTGTTTTGAACATACCTTCACTAGCACTAATATTGTATTTTACCACATCTAAAACCTAGGGTATTTTTGTTAATGGAAAAGCTTTTGCAGAAGTATCAAATGAGAAAAACTGGACAAATTCTTAAAGGACACACAAAGATAGTTTCTTTATACTTATATGGATATGTGCAATTTCCAGAATTAAGCAAGAGTTTTTGTCATACACGGACTATATATTGTCTACATATCAGAAACCTTGGACTGAAGCAGAAACAAAAAGGATATTACACAAGATTCCCTAAAATGTCTGTGCTGGGAATAGAAACTGAGCTGAACATATTCTCACCCTGAAGTAAAGCCATAGTCTGCCTCTGTTGCTTAAAGTGGCTACTGCAAATTGTATCAGAATACATTTAACTTCTTACACTATTTTTTATTACAGCAGAACAGTAAGTATTTTTTTCAAGTGATAAACTTATAAGGGGCTGAAAACAAAAGACTACAAACCTTCATCTCCTGTACTGAGCTGGGCAGGACTCTTTTTTCCAGCCCTGTTTTTAATCTAGAACATTTAAATAGCCTGCTGCTTTGGATCAGCTTCTACCATCCCACCAAGTACCTCAGAAAATTCCCTTTTCTTTTGCTCTGGACTACATGTGTGTTTTCTGCTCTCCTCCACCTGTTTCTCCACCTTAGCATTTCCCTGCCTGCCAAGTCTGTCCCTTCCCAGATGCTGAGCTCTGCTCTCCTTCACCTTTTCCTTGCTGAGCAAGTTCAGTGCTGTCAGAAAAGAAGCAACTGCCCTGTCTGTAAAGGTTCCTCTATTGCCAAAGCCCAGTGGCAAACTAGTCAAGGCAAGGCAGACAAGCAGTCTTCTTGCCTGCTACCAGCCACTGATTTTAAAAAGGAACATTAAAAACACTAACTGCAAACCAGAAAATTAAACAGATGCTATTCATCACAGTCCCACCCTCAGCATCTGGACTGCTACACCATCCTCTTTCTACCTCAGCTCTTCTCTCTCCTCTACACCTTCTCCCTGTATACCCATCTCTCACTGTCACCCCAAATCCTTTCATATTTCCTGTAATATATATCAAACGAATTTAATTTTAATTGAACTTTTCCCCTCTTGTTCCAAAGACTTGATGTTCCTCAGATCATCTTTTTTTTCTTCTGCTCACTTGTAAATTGCTTTTCATTCAAGAAGACTTTCTTTTCTTTGCTTACCTGAAACCTGATATGCGGTTTCTGATTATTTTTCTTCATTCTGAATCTACTCATCTCAGTCTTTCATTTCCTGACAAACTCTGTGCCCTTGGCTTGCACACACTTTTGAACACCAATTGCAGTGTATCTAGACCAGATCCTTGCAGGGAGCATGCCATGTAAGTGGGCTGACATCAATTTTGATTTATTAGCAATTATTCTTGCTCAGAATTTTATTCCTCTTTTTTTTTCCCCTCTTCTCTCTTTCATTTAAATTTGGTCTAGTTAAAAAAAATCTCAACAATGATTGTATACCTCACCATTCCTGGTTTAGTCTGCAACTAGGTAACAATGCTTACGTCTCCCCTCTTTTTTCCTATTGCTGACAAATAACTTACTGCTGTGCTTTTCCAGGACTGAAGCTGTCTTTTTTGCTTGTATTTCTACTATGCTCACAATATCTGTTCTCAAACTCCTCATTTACTTTTTTCCCTTTATTCCCCAGAAGTTTTATCTGATCTGTCAAGCTTCCTTTATAATTGTGTTCATATTCTTGACCTTGTCATACATTATTTTCTTTATAAGAACATAGGAATTACCAAATCAGAAAACAAACAATGATTCATCAAGCCTACTAGCTTGTCAAAGAGGGCAGAAAAAGCTCACAGAATATCTAGACAGGAATAAAATATTATGTAAGAGGATATAAATCCTCTTTGGCTTCCAGCATTGATCAGTTTGAGCCCTCAGGCTTTAGTTTATATAGTTTACTGTTCTTATTTCAGCTAGTATGAACTACCTATGGCCTTTTTCTGTGCAGTTGTACTTTATGCTGGTAAAATTGTATCATTTTAACATTTTGGCTAAATACTGTGTTGGTTATTTGCATATTAAATGAGAAGGCTTTTTCAATGCTAAGAAAACATCTGCTTACAAAAAACTTCCCTCATCTACCTACATATAAACAAAACAACTGAACAAAAAGGTGTTTCACTTTATGCACCTTTTCTTGAGCAGGATCCTTCCTCTCTCAGCTTTTATGTTTATATATGACTCCTAAATTTTTCTTAAGAACATTAAATTGAGTCTTTCACCCACTCTGTCTGGACTTGTGGTCCAAGACATAAGAAGAAAAAGGACAGCTTTCCAAACGTACAGGAAGCTGCAGATCTGTAGACCTACAGCAGGAGAACACACAGGACAGGGTTGCAGGGTTATTTCTAGTAAAACTCAATGGTGAGGCAGGGAACTGAGACAATCGCTTTAGATAGACTTGAGAAGACAGGTTTAAATAGAAGGTTTTGGGTAGCCATTAGCTAGACAATCGTTTTGTTTCCTTAAAAGTGACACTGGATACAGTGCCACTTACTGGTTTTTGGGTACTTTACAGTCTTTACAGATTTTTCTTTCCCTCGGGTATGAAAAAATGCTTGAGAATGGCATATGTAGGTGCCTTTTGTGGGTAAAACATATGAAGTATTCTTTTCAAACAGATGAGTGAAACTCCAGCAGGAAATCAGCCATGTGCTGCAGTGCTGCTCCAGTTAGATGTGGTTGTCCTGTTTGGAGCCAGTGCTCTGATACTGTCCTACATTCCACTTTGAAACTTCACTCATGAGTTGGAACTGAGCATTACCTGCCTCAGCTGCAGGGAGAAAGCTCCCCAGTGCCACAGCCTCCAGCCAGCAGAGCCATCACCTGGCTCACCCATCACCCCAGCCAAGGACAGCCCAGCCAGCACTGCAGAGTACCACAAAACCAGCCAGCACAGCATGTCATGGGCCAGCTGGGAAACTTTGGAGAGTTCATCTCAAAGCCCCTTGAAATGCTCTTTCCCAAATGCCTGAGGGACCATAGTAAGTTCATAGTGACTGTTTATGAGATTGTGCTTCGAGCAGTTCATGGAACATTATCAGTTAAGTCAGCTGAGTCATTAATAGTTTTGAGTCTCATTAGTTGTAACTAGTTCAGAGTAATGTACTGCATTCTGCACCACACTTCATGTAAATAAGAATCGCTGGGATTGAAATCATAGAGCAGAAATTAGGTTTTTCCCTCTTTAGCTGGTAGGTGGAGGTAGTTATCTCTTATTTTATCTCCACCTACTAGTACCAAGATTCAAAGAATGTAACTACCATATAAATGAGCTTTACTAGAGCTAGTAAAATTTTCCAGTCATCTCAGTTCCCTCTGGTATTTTCAGCCCAAATAGGTGATGAATGAAGTATTTCCCTGGTTTAGTATCACAGGGTGATTTGACCTGATCTTTAAGCCTCCTAAATTATTTTCCCTCTTTTCCACTGAAAAGAGTGCCCAGTACTTCCTCTTTCTATAACTTATTGATATGACCTTTGATAACTTTTAAGTACAAAAGATGTTGTCTAAACATTGCCCCTGATGTCCTCTTGTTTCCTACCAATCACAGCCCTCGAGGAGGCTTATTTCCATTTCATTGATTGCAGATGAGCAGGAACTTCAGCTGCCATGTGTTTCCTAACGCACCCTTGTTAATCAGAGAGGCACCCAGAGAGAGCAGCTGTGTGCAACTCAACCTCAGCCATTTCACCAAGATAGAGCTGCTGGGTTCCAGCTTGCCTGGGTTCCTTCTTGAGCCCCTCTCTCTCTCTCCCAGCAGCAATTTAGGGAGGGCAGTACTTATTCCCCACAGTTGGTGAGGAGGAGGGTTTCGTGGTGCATGTCCACACTCTGACTTTCTAGACTGGAAAGGTAAATTCTTTGTTTGAAGTGTGTTTTCTATATCTAACTGAAAAACATTTGGTCGTCATTTGGTATCATTATGCTCTTGATGTATAAGGACTTAAAAATGAAAGGAGAGCTGGATCTTAAGCAGAACAATTGCTCTGAAGGATAGCTCCTACTGACTTGTAATGGTTATGAGGCTGAAGAAACCATTTGCTCTTGAATACTTAGCAGCTGATTCAACACAGGCTGATTAGATAAAGAAAAGAGAGTGGAAGGATAATAAATAAAAAGAGTGCTGTGATGAGAGTTCTAAGGAAATGAAAAACACTTTATTGATAATCAATCTCTGGTAGATTTTGATAATGAACTCCTGTATAATAAGCAGCCTATGTGCTCACCCTGCCACTGGAATTCTAATGAGGAAGATAATAGATCCAAATTAGAAGTTTGCCAGTGAGGCTGTTATTAAAACAATCAAACATTTTAAATGCAAGTAAACAGAAGTTAGATCCCTATTTTGCTATTAGGTTATATACTATCTTCCTTTTTTCTTTATATATCCAAAATTACCCTTTGGATATATGCCTTTAAAGGTTTTATGACTACCTTCTTGAAACAGATGGGAACATTTATTGTGGATGAAATGAGATTAAACATTGACATAAGATCACGTAATTATGCTGTATAGGGCAGGTAAAAATAAGTTTTCATGTCAAGACACAGGGATATGAAAGTCCTTCTGCTGTTAAAGGTTATAAGCTCTATTGAGCTATGTTCTATTTCAAGGCAGCAAGTCCATACATGGCACAGTAGTTAAAAAATATATCCATCCACCCAGGGGTTAATCATACCCTTTCTTGCAACTGACAGCTTTGCTCATCCTCTTGCTGAGCTCTGCTGGAATGAGCATTGGCCAGAGCCATTCCCACATTTGAACAGCAGTGTTTTCCCACCTTCTGACAATGCCCCTATGCTTAATTTCTTGCCATAATTCTGCCTCAGTGGCTGGAATATCCTCCATCAACTGCTTCTCATCAGCCTGTTGAGATTCTGCCTTTCCACCTTATTGAGCTACTGTTTAGTTTGTCCCTTGTTATTCTCATTTTCTTTTTCCGATGAACTTACTGCATGATTGATTCTTGTTAATTCTGCCAGACAGTCTCTAACTGTTGCCAAAGAAGCTTGTCACACCACTTCAGCAATTTTATACTTTGCTCTTCCCCTCTTCTTGTTCCCACTGCTGCCAGCACTGAAGGCAGGGCCCAAGAGGTTGCCTGAAAGCTGGAATGTGTCACTGTGGTTCCATGCACCATTTTGTGTCTCAGCATTGTCTCCTCTTCCCTTTTGCAAATGCAGGTTAAGCAGCTGAGCAATTGATCTGGAGGTGGAAGTGGGTTTAATCTTTCCTGTTTCTTTGAATAATTCACAGTGAATTTAATATTTCAGCTTCTACCACACTTGGCAGAATACTCCATGTTTGGGAGTATTGTTTGTGTGTTGGGAGAAAAACAAGAGGAAGGACATGAGAAAGGAAAAGAGAATGACCAAACTGTTCACAGAATGCCTTAGATAGCCTCATGAATTTCAGTTTTCCCAGGGAGTGACCCTTTTAGGGTGAGAGATGACTCAATACAGAGCAAGTTTCACATGTACATTTGTGGTAGATAATATGCTACTCCTGATTTGAGAAAAGCCTTTGAAATCGAGCCTTTGAAGCCTTGACTATCAGGGATCCTCAAGGAACCCCTGACCCCCTCATCTCAGACCCTCCTGGAATGCCCTGCCCAGGGCTCCAGGGTCTCAGCTCACCTCAAGACTGAGCACCTGGCCCATGCTACTCCTACAGTTACCCAGAAGGATATCTTCTCATATATATATATATATATATAATTAATTGCAGTTCAGAAGACTACAGCATGACCATAGTGCATGGACAGTTCAGTTTCCTCTGGAATTATGAAAAAATATCTGTCCAACTGATAAGTGAATTGTTCACAAATCATGATCAAGGGAAAAGATTTAGTAACTTTTAGTGAAGAAGAGATTTAAGTATTGAAATATAAAACAGTAGCTGCTTCCGTATTTTTTATATGCGTCAGTCTTCCATTTTACTGCTACCTCTTTTTGACGTGGACTCTTAAATTCATCTTCCAATTTCTGTTGTTCAGAGGAGACAGCTCACTTTTAAAGGAGACGTGAAAGGTCTAAAGATGTGTGGTTGAATTGCTAGCAGTTAATCTCAAAGATTTCTAGTGATTAAATAATATAACTTTTTCTTACATAGGAAAAGAGGGGGAAAACTACATTACTGAAAACAAATTGAGTAGCAAAAGGCATTAGAGGGAGATTGATTTAATACTGTGTGAAAACAAGAGACTGACATTTTAGACATCATCTAATTTTTCCATTCAAGAGAATTTTGGGGCTGAGAGGGAGCAGAGTTCTTTAGGATTTTTATTACATATGATTTACATCAAATGTGGCTGCTCTACATATCAGACATATTTGAATAATAAAGATCTGTGCTAGCTCCACTCAGAACACAGTCTATGTAAAAACTGGTGCTACTCAATGGGATGTTATGGAAGTATGATAGTTGTGGTGGAATGTGAATCTCCCTGAGCACTCTGCAAAAGCAAAGAGATTCCATGACACTAACTTCTAACGAAATATTTACTTTTTTCATACAAAACCTAGAAATTTTATAGTTTTGTTCTCTTTTACAGACGATGACCATGTTAGTGTCAGACTGAACCTTAATCTGCAGTCAAGGTACATCACAGCATCTTCCTGTAGGGGTTTTATAGCTTCTCCTTCATAATTTTTCTTGCACATGCATCCCATTTTTGACAACAGCACTGATTTCCACTAGTCCAATCACTCCTACAGACAATGTGCTCTTTGCTCCATATTATTAATTCCATAAAGAAGTTCCCAAAGAAAGGCCATTTATTCATGGTCCTTTCCTCATTCTTTGTGTACATATAACAAATTCTTTAATGTTAATAGTCTACCATAATAACTATGGGGTTTTTTTCAGCCTTCTTACTGCATTCCTTCTCACTAATTTTGTTCCAATTGAGCTGCAGTCCATGGGGGCCTCTCTCTATCAACAGTATTTAACAAAATGAGTGCTTAATAGGGTAAGACATGGTTAAGGGGAAGGGAAAATTCTAGGTGTTATAATAAAATTGGCAATGCAAATTAAAATGTCTTCTTTGGAGTCTATTTTTTTCTGTGCAAGGAAGGCTGAAAAATACCTTGTATTTAGTCTTCTACACTCAGACTTACATTTCAATATGCCTGAGGTAAAACTCAGAAATTGAGCATTTCCCTTCTTGGGTCACTGCATTAAGATATTCTGCCATCAGGAAGGATACTGTTAATGGCACTCATGTAGGATGGTTTTCCATTTAAGTGAACTATCATGACCGGTCTGCCTTCTTTACCCAACTCATACAGTTGACCTTCATCAAAACAATTTGCTTTCTACAGAAGATGAAACCAGCAAGTGACACTTGCATTGTGAAATGAAAAAATACTGATAAATCATACATGACAAATGAAGTTCTAGAAAAGATTAGGGTTCTGTTTACCACTGTTCCCTGTGCTGAAGTAGATTCAATTTACTGTTCCCCTAGGAACAGATACTGTAGGTCATGCAGTAAGGTACTGATTTTGCCAATTACTGAGGATAATATAATATATTTTTGAGTTGTCACATTATTCTTGAAACTTGTTTCTTGGTTACTAAACAAAAAAGTTTTTCATGCATATGCTTGTCAGACCTGTCAATTTAAAAAAGAAATGTGTTTTATATAATTCTCTAAAAATAGAATCATGATTACTGTATAATATTCTTTTTGCATATAATTGGTGGAATTTAGGTTATATTCATATATATATATTTAAGAACTTTTTTCAGAACTGCATTGTAACTAATTGGTCCTTAATAATTGTCCAAGTTAATAGTTTGACTACAAGGAACTGAACTAATCTTTTTTCTGGAGCTGAAATAACAAGTTCAGAATGGGTTGTTTACTCCTTAATTGAAGATACTTCTTAAAACATCATTAAAGAAGAAAGAATCACTGGAAAATCAGAGGCAGACTGTACTAAGAAGGAATTATTTATTCCTAGATGAAAAGATTAATTTACACCTATTCCCAGCCAGAAGATAGCTGACTTTGAGAAAGAGACTGAGGTAAACCACTATTGGAACCCTAAATGATTCATAACATTGCAGCACATTTTTATGCTTACTGCCTAAATATTACTAGCTGAAAGAGACAGTTGTGACTTAGAGTGTGTCTTCTGTAGATGAATTAACTACCATATGGTAAATTTGCACCCTAGCTTATGGTTAAGCAGTATGGATGTAAGGGTCAAGTCATGATTTTGAACTGCTTTACTCTTCATATCATCTTTTCCAGAATTATGTTGAAATGTCCTTAGGGAACAGATCTTGAAAATAGTTCATGTGCTAATTTTTAAATTTTCAGTAGAGTTGATCACAATTAGAGTTGGACTTTGAGAAAATTCTGAGCCCCTAGTAGACAACCTGTGGACTTACTTTATAGTAAAACCTGGTCACTTCCTTTGATGTCTTAGTGAGATCTGAATTTTTTTTAATCTTTTGTCCCAACTATTGAGGTTTAGTTATTCTGAAAACTGTAGCATGAATTGCTGTCTTGATACACCCCCGGAATTGCAAACAGGCATATTTTGTCACTCGAATATTTTTATAGTTGCCTATAACTTGCAATGTTCTGTCATTGCAGAATTTGCCTCCTAAACTTTCAGAGGAAGTTGGACTTGCTTGTACCAAATCTATATGTGAATTTTTGACACAGAGAGAAGTACAGCAGTAAAAAAGATTTATACTCAGAGTTTATTACTGATGAATAGAATCATGCTAGAGTAAGGCTGGAAAAGACATGTTTACTGATAGTAAGTCTTCTGTTTAAAGTGGCAAGTCCCAAGTTTGATGGGATATGTGATATGCAAGCAGAAGACAAAATTTTACTGAGATCATGAAGTGAATATAGTTTTCAGAAGGATTTTTGAAGGAGTGCAGAAAAGTTAGTAATTTACCTCCAGCTGATGTTCAGCAAAAACTGAGTGCCAAAGTTTCTTAAGCTCTCCTTTACATTTTGTGCCACAACTCTACTGGAATTTTCTTAGACTTATTTATCACGACAAGGAGAGGTTCAGCCTTTTTTCTTCCAATCTCCTTTAGACTAGATGGGAAAATTTGTCAGAGTGCTTAGTTAAGGAGGGTGGATGTTGTTCATGTTTATGAGATGCTTTGTTTTGTTCACATTAAGAAAATGAAAATGTCCCTGTTCTATTGTCTATGGGCTCCTTACTGAAAGTGTGCAGGGGCAGACTAGTTTTCAGCATGAGAGAAGATTATTTGCTTGGAGATCATCCCTGTGTCAGGAACACAATTTATAGGTAGTTTTGGAACTATAATTTCTTTTTCTTGATTTCAGAATATTTTTACATTAAGATTTGCAGATCCAACTGACTTGCCTCCTCCTTCAAGCTCTAACTCCATGCAGGTGTTTCTCTGTAGCCATTATACCTGCAAGCACTTCTGGTGCTCTTTTAGGATGCAGACTGGGATGGTTCAGTGGTGCAAGAGGCACATTGGAGGAGAGCTGTGCAACAGGGCTTTGGTGCATCTAAATAATATCAATAAATAATAATTTGTTGCTTCTAAAAAATATCCCTAAAATAGTGCTCCAATGAATATATCAAACTCTCTGCCCTGGAGTATCTTCAGGGCTGTGGTGGAGTCAACCTGCTAGAGTTCTTGGGGAGCATCAAATGGATCTTCTACTTCCCAAGTGGACCCCAGGCCTGATTTATCTGTAGGATGTCTGGCCCTGACTCTCTTTGCAGTCACTGTCTTCCCCATAAGCTCTTACTATGAGATAAGGGGTGTACACTTGCAGAGCAGAGGGAATAATCTATTACTTTTCCTTTCAAGACTTAAGACAGCTCTGGGGATATCCATCCTGTGATGGTGAGGAGTTGCAGGAAATCTAAACACAGGCTGAATGCTGGTTGCCTTAAAGGAAAAAAAAAATGGATGATCTGCTGTATCCCAGGAGTGCTCAGGGCCCCATGGTGTGCAGTGTCCAGCTCACACTACAGCCTCCTTGGCCAGTATGGACATTTGTGCATGTCTTCATGGGAACCAAGGTCCCTGGGCCAAAGCACCATGAAAAGCTGGGAAGCAGCCTCAGCTGCACTGTGCAATAGCACAACACTCTGATTATGTGCTCACTGTACTGTGGTGGAGCAGATGCATGGGTGTTATGTTGCTCTCATTAGGGAAGATCCCATTTCTGTACTTGCAAAACTTCATCCTATACACAAGTTCAGATTTGATTCTCTCTGCAGTTCTTAACAAAATACCCCTGGTATAGTCTTTTTTTTTTTTTTTCCATTACCATCAAGCTCTTCTAAGGTTCACTGGCCATGTTTTAAGTAATTTCAGTATATGTTAAAAGAGAACCCTAAGAGCAGGGCAGGAAATCAGCCTATTATGGAGGATTTTAGTTGATTTTTCGAATTAATGTTTCACATCACCATGCAGAAGTAGCTATAATTAAGTGTCAGAGAGTGAGGGCTAAATGCATGAATAAAATATTTCATTGTATCATTACAGTTTTATAATAAGATTTACTTGTCAACTTTTAATATAATAATGTAACTAACAAGATAATTTATTTCTCAATGTAATGAAGATGTACAGAAGGCAGAGGCAGGACCTTGTGAGATGCCAGCTTCACTCTGTGGCTGAGCCTGCTGGGTAGCATGCACATATAATGAAGGAAAAACCCAAAAACCCTCCTGTACTGAAGGAGGGGGCGTAGGATGGATAACGGATGAGGAAAGAGCAGGAGTAGGCATGAAGTTTGCATTTGGTACAGGAGTGAAAGATGAGAGAGAAACTGTGATAACAGAAGGCATAAGAGTCTGCTGGGGAAGATGATACTAAGTGTATTTCTCCAATTGGTAGAGCAAGACATTTCCATAATGTAAACTTTCAGAGAAAGAAGGTTAAAATAGCTAATTGCCTTGGTGTGGGCTGAGGTGATATGTATGGAAAGTTATCCCAGACTGTATGACACATGCTAAGTTGTCTGGCTGTGTAAGTTAAATGATGCCTTCCTTAGGAAAAAAGAGGTCTACTGGATGTCAACCAGGAAGACAGAAATCTTCATGAGTTTTCCCCCCAGTTTAGCTACATCTGATAGAGTCTGTGATCTATAAAAATGTGAGAGCTGCTGAAAGGGGTTGTAAGGAATAATTTGCTACCATCTCATTTCTAAGACTATGTATGCACCAAGTCCTCGAAAGCTCCTTCTTGTCACTGTTTCTAGGCCATGAGCAATGATGCCCCTTATTTGCCCACTCTAAATTTCGGTCAGTGGAACTCTGTAGAGACAGATATGTATTTGCAAAGAAACAGAGGACTGTGTTGCCATTCTGGCTGGCTTCAAAAATAACACAGGAAGTAGCAAAAATGAGACCTTGTAAAGTCTGTGATTGCATCCTTCCTGGGTCCTTCCTTCAGATACTGGTGCTTTCAGTGATCACCAAAATCAAGCCAGGCAAATGGAGAAACATGTCTCACCACATCTGGAGTGAAAAAAAAATATAGGTGCAGGTATGCTGGGGCTATGTTCAGCATCACTGAAGCAGGTGAATGGATGCAGGGTTCTCTCAGAGAGAGAATGGCACATCCTAAATTAATCTGTTATTTCTTATTAGCCCCAGGGTTTGGTCAAGTGCTGTGGGAGCTGGCTGTTGATGTCTGTGCAGTTCTGCAGGGATGCAGTGGGAACAGTTGCAGGATAGGTTTCAGTCTGTGGGAGTGCTGGAGCAGGCTGTGAGGTGGTGGCAGGGTCTCTGTATCAGCACGGTGGAAGAAGGAGCTGCTGTGATTATCATCCATGGTGCAGTGCAAGGCTGTGTTGTGAAAAGCACATCCCTTCTGTACAAAGCACTGTCACTCAGTAATCTACACAGCCAGGCAACATAGGAATAGCAATAGCACACCATGTAAGTGCATTCCTGAGCTATGCTGCATAAATATGAATGAGAGGGAGCATACTGCACTTTAAATATTTTGTACATTGTGCTGGGTGTTATGACAATGAGTGCACTGTGATACATTATTAAAAATGTGAGAAGTACTGTAACCTGCCAATGATGGTTTGTTTTTCCCTTTATAGCTGCCAGATGGTGTAGAACCATTTACACAACATCTGAGTGTTAGTGCATTTTAACCAGGGAACGAAGGATCCTGCTCAGTGCTTTGCTTGTTTTTTTTTTTTTTTTTTTTTTTTTTAATTCTTTACTACCTAGCCAGCATATTTGTGCTGGAGAAAATTAAGCCTATATAGTGTTAATTTGTTTTGTATTTCCAAGTCACTTCAGGAACTTTGGTTTAAGCAGAGAAAGAACAGTTTCTCATTGTTGCTTTTATGACAGATGACAGTGGAAAAAATAATAAAAATTTTGTTTACTCTGATTATTTTGTTTCCTCACAGAGTATGATAAGATATTGCTTGGAGATCCAACCAGACCACTTGTTTCAGGACTATTTTAAGGAATCTCCTAGAACATGAAGGAACATATGTACCATGTAGATTGAATGACATAAGGCAACATTATATTGTGCTTCTGTTTAAAACAGAGGACTTACAAAAGAGATCTTCCACTTGTATGAAATTTGATAAGCATACTATTCCTAAACTAAGTAGGTTCTTAGTCTTAGCTTGTTTGTATTTTCTTGGCTGAGATGCTGCCACAAAGCAGGCCACAAATGTGAGGTCAGTATACTCAGACTGGGTCCAAGTCAGCTCTTCAAAGAGTCCAGGAAGTCTTCAAAATCATAATGTTTTATTTGAATGGAACATCACTTTAAAAAAAATGAAGCTCTAAGCAAGCAGCGATCACAGACTGGAAGTTAAAATAAAAGAAAAATAATAATTTTATATACAGCACTTACATTTCTCACTGTGTCCCAGCCAAAGAGTTCTTGCTTCTGAGCTTTTCTGGAGTTTACATTGTAATGGTAGCTTAGAAAAAACTGCTGCCCCCCCTTTGGTCTCAGGATATTCCTTTTCATTGTCTCTGAGATCTCTCTGTGGTGTGATTCTTACATGCATCATAGCATACATCTTGATCCTTTTCTTACTGAAGAAAATGTGAAATCTTGTCTTCTAGAAGTTATGTCAGAATTAGTACAAAGCCATTTTTCTTCTTAAAGTAGATGTTTAAAACAAGTCAAATATACCCCCAATCACACCACGGATATTATGATGATGGAGATTTCAATTTTGCCTTCTGCAGTGAAGGCCAAGGCCACAACAATACTGTGGCCACAGCTAGTGTAAAACCACAGCTAGGGTAAAATTGCCTTTCTTGGGTACTGCTGGCAGTGCTGCCATGATAGCACATTCTTGTAGTGGGCTCCAGGGAAGCTGGGAAAAACTTCAGATACAAAGAACAACAGCACAGCTGGTATTCCACTGGTGCTGACCTACACAAAAATTAGCAAAAATGTGTATATGTGGGCTACAGAGTTGCTGTTTGAGCTTAACCCTAATGAACAGTAAATCTTTTATGTTGCTGAAGTCATAGATTTGATTCATTAACTGGCATTTTCCAGTCACCCTTTTCTAGGTTTGAGTTGCTTTTGCTTTCTGTTTCCACCAGTTCCAGTCATGTCAATATATTGCTTTCTGTACATAGATCCTGATATGTTCAATCCTGTCAATGTATTTGGTTACCTTTCCCTCTTAAATGAAAAGAATCAATGCACCTTGATGATCAACTTAGAGAAATTACCATTTTTCTTACTTTTTGTGGAAAAATGAATAAAGGAAAAAGTTTTGGTAGATTTCTGGAGCTGGCACAATCTTCTTCCTTTGAAAGTGTGGATTAAAGTAGTGACCTCTGCTGCATGTACAAGGGAGAAGGGAAGGAGAACTGTTGCTCACCTTCGGTTTCCAGCATTCTCCCACCTGTTCACGCTGTAGGAAGTCACCAACATTCAAAGTCAAATTCCTAAAGTATTTGAGCATTTGAAGCCTGCTTCATAATATTGGCCAGTGTAAGTGACTTCTATCCAGTCTTGGAGAAGAGGAGGATGAGAGGAAAGGAGGAGATATTGTATTACACTGGGAGTCGATTAGGGTCATTCAACCTTACAGAATACATGTATTTTGATATAAATTGATTCAGTACATCTTCCAGAAATACAGTTTTCACAGTGGGTAGAAGCTTGTGGGCAGGTAGTAAAATCCCTGCACTGACCAGAAACTGTTGTGAACATCTGTTCCCTGACTACTTAAATTATACTTGGACAGTTTGATACATCTCTGGCATCCATCCCATGTGCTACCAGAATGAAAGTAGAAGAGAAGAAGAATGTAAAATCAGAACTCCTGTTGGGCTGTAATATTTCTGCTCTTTCTATTTTCTTCTCTGTCCAGCAAATGTCACATCTTTGTTTAGCAATATATGACATCCTTTCTTTCACTCTATTGTATTTGCAGCTGCCTGCTTACTTATTTTGTGTACATTACTTTGAGCCATGCAAGATTTAAACTTAACTAAAGGTATGAAAAAAGAAAGAGAGAGATTTCTGTAGAAATATCATCTTGTGGAATGTCCTGTTAAGTTAAATCTGCCCTATCAAACTATAATTACTGGAATAAATGATTCTTCCATGAACCTGATCTTTCAGTACTAACTTCACTTGAATTCTGCTGCATGACTTGTGTCATGCTCAGGGGTTTTAAATAGCCTTGGAAATGAGGCTGGAAGGATGATTAGTTTGGGTGAAACTATTGTGGTGGCACACAGAAATGTGAATTGCCTTCAGCTTCCCCAGATATTACAGCAAAAGAACAATTAATTCCCATCCTCATGTTAAAGCTACACTTGCTCAATTTTTAGACTGTAGTTATGCACTTGAAGTGTTATTGCAATGTGACAGATTTTCCATTCTGGCAAAAACAGTGCTTGATTTAACAAAAAGTGAAAATCAAAGCCACTGCACAAATTCTAAACTCCATTTTAAAAGAGCAATAATCATTGATTAAGTCAAAATTATTAGTGTTTTTAAAGGCCTTTTAAATTGCAGTTTGGCTCAAAGATATAATCTCATTTTGGCATGCTTGCATGACAATGGATTGCTGCCTGAGGGTTGGCTTTCCACAACAGTAATTTGGAATGTGACTCATCTATCATTAGTTTAAGCACACATGAAAATATAGACTTTGTGTTTTATAGCACTGAAGAAAGACTATAGCATGTAATAACAGGTGTACCTCAACTGAGGGCCTTAGGAGATGCTCCAGATGATATTCTTCACTGCCAATGGCAGAGAAAGCCTTTTCTGCATACACTGGTAAAAATCTGCTCCATACATACAGAGGAACACATTGTGATTTCAGTAATCGTACTGGGCACAAAACACAACTCTAGCTTGTATTCAAATAAAATTCTGTAATCCTTTCCACAAGCTCAGAGCTGCATTCAACTGGGAAATCTGAGAATAGATTATGTGCCTTATGAGAAATGGAGTACAGTGAAAGACAGAATTATGTGTCTAATTCAACAAATATGTTAATACTGAAGATTTTTTCCCCCTGTGGGTAAAAAAATCCTGGCCACAAAAGGCAACCAAAGTTTCTATGCTGAGATTCACATGCTAGTTCTATCAGGTATGCTATCTGTCTTCCCAAACATTTAGGGCTTGCCAAAGTCCTTTTTTTTTTGCCATTCCTCTCCCTACTTCCACTGAATCACTTCAGTGCAATTCTTTGGACTAATTTGCCATCAACTCATATATTGGTATAGGTATGAAAATTTAGTTTAAATGCAAAATTCTTCCACATTAATCCTTTGTAGAATCATTAATTTATAAAGCCAAAGCTTGCTTCAATAAAAGGAAAAACTTGCAATATATAGAAAAATATTTAAATACTATATAAAAACCTAGAATCCTCTTTCCTTTTCTTCTAACCTGGATTTTTCTACTTCTTCTCTCATATACCTGAGTGCCACACCTCCATAAATTAAGCACATCGTATAGTTAAAAATGGGAATAATAGAAAAAGTCATCCTTTTCCTTTCCTCAATTTTTAAGACCAGTAACTAGGACCAATTAATGTAGGAAGATGTGTGTGAAGGTATTTTTCTTAGAAAAACTGAAGTTAAGCAGTTGTATTTTGTACTTTGTCTCTTCTGGGTGGAAGAAAACAGCTCCTTGTCTCTTCTAGAATGAGTTCATTACCTGAGAATGGCAAAACAAACAGGTTCACCTTACAGATTAGTACCCTCCCGTGGAAGCTAATGATCCTGGACTAAAAAGAAAAACAAAAGCACAAAAAGGGAAATCAAAATAAAAGAGCAAAGCTAAAAGCAAAGTATAAGGGATTTGCTGTGGTTATTGAAATCAGTATGTGTTCCTTTATCTGTCCATGGAAAACATATAGATGTACTGAAAAGATCTCAGAATAACATTAGGATGGTATATAATAGGAAGCACATAGAAAAAAGAATTATTAAAACTCCTCAGAAAAAAATGAAGCAGAGGCAGGGAATGATTTCTATGTAAGAAGAGAAAAGTAACCTAGCACTTTTGACCTTGGAAAAGAGACACCTGAGAAGGGATCTTGTAAATGATGTTTTGTATAGATTATTAGGCTGGCAGTGGTCATTGCAAAGTTGTGTAAAGTTAGTCACATCTCTGACCACCTCTAAGCATTTTCTTTCTCTGGGGGATTGAGACAGAAGCCAAGTGCCTGTTCATCTACATACAAGTTCCCAATTAGGTAACACATCCATTTTTGCTAAAAAGGCACTTCTGAGCATGCACAACTGATAGGAAATAGAGAAGGATCTAACAAGAGTGAAGGCCTGGGTGGGAAGGAAGGTTGGTAATTAGGTTTGCTGCCTGGCTCTTAGCATGACAGAGGTGCCTGGTAGGACTGAGGCAGGCTGCAGAGCACCCCAGGTTTATGCACAAAACAGTGATCTACAATCTCCTATGTCCAGGATGGAAAGATATTTTTACAGCTGTTGCATGTCACACAGTCCATGGCTCTGTGTGTGATGAAGACATTTCCTGGGGATGGATGCCTTTCACAGATGGTATTCCTGTCAAGGAGGCAACTTCTTTAGGGTATTTTCTCAGTTCCTTTGATTTCTGCATCTTTACTCAGACACTGCTGGCAGGCTGCTGCTGGGAGAGCTCACTGAAGGAGCTGCACATGGTTCTCACTCTCACCTCTGTGGTGCTAACAATTCTGTGTACATTATCCTGTCATCTCTCCCTAAAACTTCTGCAGGTATGGAGTAAAATGGACAAAGGGGCAGAGCTGATGTAGAAAACAGGTCATTGTAAGTAGCCCTTGAATTCAGCTAGAGAGGAGAAACCTGAGCCACCTCAGGGCAGTACCATTCAATGTGTTTTTAAGCTGCTCCAGACAGTTCACACATGAAATATATTTATTAAATGTGCTGTAAAAATTGTTCTTCAATTTTTTATTAGCCTAATTAAGTATTAATATCCAATTTACTTTATTTCTTGAACTTCAAAATCTAAGTTTTTGCTCACTACAATTTATTACAAAGAGTATTGTCATAATTATTTTGTTATGTTGAATGAGTATGCATCATTTAAAATGTACATAGTTTTACCCAGAATAACAATCAAAGATAAGATTGGTGCATATGCAACTTATGGTCCTATCTCCAAGAGAATCCACAAACTGCCCATTGTGTATGTCAGGTGCACATGAAATATGAAAACCTGCAGTGGATCTTCACAGCTGCTCTTGGGGTACCGGTACACTGTTATGTGTGTACTTACAGCTTGATTGCCATCTGAAAGCCTCTGCCAGCTTTGGTGTAGTACCTGCTACAGGTCTCATGCCTCTGTACCAGGTATGGCAGCAGAGGATGCAAAACGTGTCTTTTAAATGCTGAGGTAATTATTTTGCAATTAACTCCCTGTTACTGCTGCTACACAGCTGATGTTGCCCATGGTAGTTTGCTTAGAAATAGCTGAAGAAATTCCATGAGCTGAAATCACTGCTGACAGCAGTTTATAGATCAATAGGAATAAGAAGGTGATATTGCTCTTAATTTTCTGAAGGGAAGAAAAAAGGAACTCTGGAATTAACTATCTCGGGAGAACCTGGGAGGCTGATGGACTGCACATAGAATGGCCACTCGATAAATCTAAGGTCTAATGTAGGTTCTAGTGCACTCTTGCATGATGATTGTGTCACTTAACTCCTCTGAATAGGAGCTTTCGTGTTCTAAGATAGAAGTAATTATATGCAGCTACCATATAATATCTGCAGAGAGATGTGCAGTTGAAAAGTATTACTGAGCCTATCAACAGAAAAAATGGGAGGTACTTAATAAATTTTAAGGCCAGAAGGGAACATCATGATCGTTTAACCTGTCCGACTGTGTTACTGAGGCCATAAAATTTCCTCTGTGTGATGTTTGAATTACTTCTGAAACTTGTAGTTTCAGAAAGGCATTCAGACATTTTCTGCTCTTGATGAGAATACTTTTAGAATCTGTACCAGTAAGTTTTTCTAAAGGCAATAAATAGCAGCATATCTTTAGTATCCTAGGGAATACTGTGCTTCAAAACAGGAGGAAAAACCCATTTAAAACAGTGTGAAGATATTCTTTAAAGCAAAAATCCACAGTTTGTTTGAGTCAGTTGAAATATCCTCCTTGAATAAAATGGAAAATGTTAATTCTGTTCCCTCATCCTACTTCCCTGTCTGTCTGAGCAGGGTGGAGGTCTGCCGGTGGAGAAGGATGTCTCCTTATGTACAGTGGGGTCTCTCCAGCAGCTGGGCCCTTACACCCAACAGCTGTCCCTGGGTCCCAGTCTCCCCTATTTCTGGCACTTGGACATATCAGCCCCCAAAGCTGTAGCTTCATTCCAGCTGCTGGGACAGATGCTCTTACACCCCTGCACTGGCACACACACACAGCAGGCCCACTGTGCCTCCTTCCTGGAGCTGGGCTTGGCCACACAGCACATGCAGAGGCTGCCCTTCCTCCCACCTCCCTCCCAGAGACACACACACCAATGCCACCCACCCCAGAGAGTCCCTCACCCAGGAAGAGAGCTAGAGAGAGGTTTAGCAAGAGGACAGGACACATTTCACTAATGGGGTGCAGGGCACAGCCAGATGAGTGTGCTGACCAGCCCCTGTTCATACATCACCCAGCCTTTAATCCCCTCACTCTTCTATCTTTCTTTGCTTGTGTTCCTTCCCAAATCACCTTGATCCTTCTCTTTCTCCACCTCTGGTTCCCACCCTAAACATCCCATAATCAGTCCTATGCAATCCTGGAATGCTCTTCCTCTGCATCCCACAGTGCATCCCCTGCCCTAGGCAGTGGCCCCCTCTGTGGTGGGTGAGCTGGAGCAGCTCCCACGGCCTCATGGGGATGGATGTCCCCAGTCCATGATGCTGAGGCACTCCTGTGGCAGTCCTGGGTGGGGCTGTTTCTCTGAATGGGTTTTTGGGGTTTCTCCACCTGCCTTGAGCCCTTGTGCTCCTTCGTGGATGCAAACATGGGCCTGATGAGATGGGGCTGGCATGAGAAGGGGCAGGGTGTAATTTGAACTCCCCCTCCTGCCTTTGTACCTCTGGTTTCCTCTCTGTGTGTGCAGTCAAGCTTTTTATCCCATTACTTAACAATTGTATTATTGGAATGCATGGGAAAATCACTTTTTTCCCTCCTCATGTTTCTTTTCAAACAAGCAGTTTTCAAATTACTTAAGTGACGGTGAAACATTTCCTCTTGGGGAAATCCACATTAAAATATTAAGTGGGAATGTTTCCAGCTGGCCTCTTTTAATAGTTTTTGTGGTGAAGATTTGTACCTTATGAAAATACTTAAACAGCATATAAATCCTACTACCTCCTACTTGTGCTCCTAATAGGGAAAATCAGCTCACTCTGCACTAAGTCATCTTTGCCAATTACTTTAGGATGGAGAATCTCTGTCTGGAGGTTCCTCAGTCTTTCTATAGTTTATAGGGTGAATCTATACCTTAAGTAAAGTAAATGCCTAGATTTGAGATGGCTAAAACCAGGTAAGATGGTTCCCATTCTGCATATCATTTTGGAGGAAAAAAGTTAATATTTTTTTCCTACAATCACTGCTATGTGAAAATGTGGAGTGCTTTCCCACATAATTTCCAGAAATGTTTAGACTAAAAATGTCTGATCAAACAGCTGCATTTCAGGAGGTCCAATAGTCCATAAAAATAAACACTGGAAAGTTATGCACCAATTTTTGTACCTTTTATGATTTACAGGTGTAAAAGTCCATCCAAGCCCTTTGTCCTGCAAGGTACTTATGAATAAACAGGTGCTGACACTGCTATGGATTGCACTGCAAATATGGCATGAGAGATAAAAAATCCTGGTAAACCTCATACCACAAGTTTAAAATGTCTGCATCAGCCCTTTGTGAGCCATTGGTCCTAAGCACAGCTGATTGGGACTGAGAGTGCTTCTTCTCAGGCAATGTCCTTTCATAGCCCTGCATCTCCAGGTGCACTCTTCTCCACAGACAGCTGACCTTACTGTGACTGCCTGTGCCACAGGGATGTATTTTATTAGGTGGAATGGTAGATGGGAAATAGTGCAGTGACAGTAACTGAAGATTTTTCAGTCAGTCACAACTAATATTTTTTTCTTAGATACCCCACCCCATTCCTCATACTTGCCACCTTGACGAGGTTCAGAATGATCAGGCAAACAAAAACTTTCTCAATTCCCTCTGCATCTTCCTGTTCAAGATTGACAGATATAATAACATCAAATAAAACTAGAGTGGGTGAGAAACACTGTTGTAAAGTTTAACTGTGGTTTAAAGCCAGCTGACTAAATGGCAGTGAAGAGAATTTTGCCAATTATCTCAGTCCCTAGCTGATTGAAAGATTTAATGGGAGTATCATCTTTGCTATAAATACAGCATTACTCTTCTGACATATAGAGAGAAGTTGCAGGAAGTATAATATATTTTTAGCAAGATTAATTTAATGTTGAAAAATGTTACTTCTTGAAACATTAGGTATTTTATATACAGTTGTATAATTGAGGACCATGATTAGCACAGCAAACATAATCTGATTATGAAGGTCCTTTTTTGGTCTATTACAGATACAAGTCTAATGTATTCCTTTTAGAACCTGTGTCAAAATGAGCATGGCTATGTGAGGCATTTGACTTCTGCCAGGAAAAACAAACTAGAAGGGTACCAAGATTAGTGATGGTGGTAACAGGATCTGCGCCCTGTGGAAAATCATAACCTCTTCTTGCTGCAGTGCTTCCTCTGGCTTGTACAAAGCCCGGTCCTGGCACACCCTGCCTGCTCCCCTGCCAGAATTTGGAGAGGCTGGAGTCCACCACAGCTGCCAGATGAGTGCATTGCACTGACACAGGGAAGGCATTGCCCCCACCAGCTCCATTTTCTGCCAGCACAATGTAGAGGAAGGCATGAGTCACCCTGCACACGCTTCCTGTTTGAGTTTGATTAGCTAAGATGTTTTTTTATGTAATTAAATTTTTAGAGAAGATGTGTAGTGGCCTGTATTTTCCAGAGTAATAGGTTAGTTTGCCTATTCTCAGCTTTGCTGAAGTTGGTAAAACTGAGTGTTCAGATCCCTTCTAAAAACAGACACACTTTAAAGATGAAGTCAGGCAGATGCCTTGGTTTAAAAAATGCTGGTTGTTCTATCTTTTGGAGGGTATGAGAAGTATGCATATATTTATAGCAAAATCCTCACCTTTTGTAGTCTTTACTGTTTTTCTAATGTAAAAAATATGCTCTACTCAGAATATTTCCCAAAATCATTACATCTCAACATTGCTGTTAAAATCAGTACACGCTTCTTTCTAAAATGTCCTCTATTTTTAAAATCCATATTCCTGATGGCTGAAATTGCTCTTGACTTGTAAAATAGCAGATGATCTTATGGGAGATGATGCAATGCAGACTGAAGGCAGCCCAGTCCCTTCAGAGTAATGAGGAAATGAGAAATGTGGGCTGATGATGCTTGGCCCTGATTGTGCTGGGTCCTGGTCTTTCAGCATAACGTGTAAAAATTATTGGGGTTTTTTAGTTTGTTTGTTTGTTTGTTTTTGTTTGTTGGTTTGGGGTTTTTGTTTTGTTGGTTTTGGTTTCGGTTTTTGTTTTTTTCCCCCTTTAGAATATTTTGATGTTTTCTGAATGGGATTGCTATACAGCTCTGAAAACTGGCTACTGTACAGGTCATGCAGCTATTTTGATTTGCATTTACATTGCAAATTCTACCCATTTTAGAAATATTTGGAGTACATATGCTGCCATGTAATTAAATCATGATGGTTCCAGTGGAAGTGTTGTGCTCTGTCCAGTTCATAATGTCACTTGAAAAGAATTTTTTTGAAGAAGATGAACATGACACAGTGTGGAGAATATGATATATTTTCACAATTTATTGAACTTCACTTATATAATTCACTTTTTTGAAGTCCATTAATATTTATTTGCAAATGCTTGACATCATGATGTGACTATATCACTTCTCATGTAGCCTAATGAGAATAAAAGAAATTAAAATTAGGGCATTAACCAAGAAAAGTCAAAAGAATCCTATAAAAATACCCAAGAAAATATGATATGAGAAAAGAAAATTGAATGCATTTAAAATTAAATCTGACATGCTATTCTCAGTCCACCCCACTGTGTCTAGGAGATACTGAACAGTGGATATTTTGTAATTGTTTTTCCAGAGTGAATCTCATTCTCAGAAAAGGTTCTGGGCTGATACTACCAGTATGAAAAAGGTATCTTCTTTTTTAAAATGTTCCACATGTGAACTGCAGGAAAATCAAGAAAAGTATGAGCTGCTGAGCTTCCTTTTCTTCTGGGAACCGAGTGGAGAGAGGGACCTTCATTCCACAGGATGGACTTTCTCTTTGTTTCCTTTCAATTCACTTTTAGCTTTTTGTCATTGGATCAAGTTCTAGATAAGAAAGTGATGAGGTTTCCTTGCCTCTCTTGCCCTTAATTGTTGGTTTTTTGGGAATTTCTGCGCCTCACATCTTCAACATAGGAACAGAAAGGGTTCTTAACACTAAATCTCTCAACTAAACATGCCTTTTGTGAAGTGAAACATTTTGTGTAGAAAGCATCTCATTACAGGCCAAGGAAAATCAAACTAACTTGGGCCTCTGCTCCCTTCCATGAAAAATTACAGGGAAGCCAACATCCTGGAAATGAATTTATTCACTTTTGTTTCCCAGTGCAAAAGAGCCAGCTCTCTAAAATAAAGGAGCAGAAGATTTATCTAATCTCCCTCTGAAAGAGGTTTTTGTCTTTGCTACAAGAACAACAAAGTTTTTGCACTGATCTCTTCATAAGACCAGGGTCTAATACTGAATGAATTCTGATCAAAATCAATGTTAAACCTTTGCACACTGGTGTTTGCGAAGGAGTTCAAGAAATAAAGATCTATTTTCCTAGTAGAGAAAATAGAAAACATGAAAAAACAGTTCAAAAATAAGATTGTAGAGATTCTCATTTGAAATTTAACAGAAAAAAATTAGATTACTCTAAGTTTGACTGCCCAATGTAGATGCTTACTTGAGATATGAGGGCAATATTTTCTTCTAGCTGGATTTGAGATCTCTTTCCAAAAACACTTTATCCTTTGCAGTAGACATGAGCACAACAGTGTGAGCACAAGTATAGCATTGCATTCTACAGCTGGAACAAGCAAACAAAAAGCCTCTCTGTAACTGGATGCATACATTAATGCAATGGAGGGACACCCTCTTGGCAGTGTCTCTGTGGCAGTGAAACAACATTACAGCCAGGAGCAGCTCTCTTCTTTTCTGTTCCACTCCATCTTATTGATACAAGCCTGTATAATCAAGTTGTATATGAAGTGGATGCATCAGTTTAAGTTGCAAACGTTATTTAAAATACTCAGTTAGTTGCATATTTCACATATTGGTGTACTGTAATTATGCAGCTGTATTATGCTTCTCATCCAGAAATTCCTGGAAACCTGAAATTGCTTGTTCCTTATTGTGGCCACAGGCTGTTGAAATTCAAATGAGCTTTTTGCTCAGCTGCAATTGTATTAAGTCTGCAGGACAGGCTGTGATGCCTGGATTGGAGGCAGGAGACAGCTCTTGTTAGGAAATGTGTGTTGGAGTGTATTGGTAGTACTGAATGATAGCTAATCATCTGAAAGGAAGGCTCTTTAAGGGAGCTATGCCTCGCCAAGAGAGTAGGAACAATTCTGAGCCACATCCTTAGAAGTAATGAATTCTCATTTCTTTTCAATCTAGCAAATACCCTCTTTAAAGGTTAATTCTTAAATAGTCACTTGGGAGCAGACATCTCCTTCAGTCTGATCTCTGTGAGTTAAGCAGACTGCTAAGAAACTTCAGTTTGTCTCTTTCATTGCCTGATGCCCCTTTACTTCAGATTAAAACTGCTGATAAAGATAATTTCAGCTGCCTCATCTCCTGCATATTCTGTAATTGCTGAATAAAGGAATGATCTGAACTAAAAAACAATAACAAAATGATATCTAGGAAAGTTACAACTATTTTTCCCAAATTCCTCACTGTTATATGAGGTAGTGAGGCTTTTTTTCCTATATCATTCTAGTGGCACAATTGCCTTGGCTGAGCAAAGGACCATAAAGGCTGTTGGGGTGACACAGTAAATTATCATTTTCTCTTATTCAGTGATCTGACTGAAGGCTGAGTATCAACTAAAGTATGTCTGTGACAATCAGAAAGGATGCTGTCCTTGTTCCATGGCCCTCACAGACCTAGATAATTACCCCTCTCTCCCATCTACAGCTTTGAAATTCTTGCAAAGATAAAACAGAATGAAATTATTTTGACACTGTTCATTCATCTGTATGAGCATAGAACAGGAAGGTTTGACAGGAAAATACATCAGAGACATATGATAAACTAATACTATCCAGATGAATGCAAGAGCTGCCTGGAATATAGAGATGGTGGGTAAATTGCTTGAAATGAGCCTTATTGATTTCACTCTGTGTTGATGGGACATATCTGGAAGACGAAGTTTCATTTAAACACTTGGTCACTGCAGCAATTAATTGAGCCCTGGGACAGTTTATGTAAAGGACTGGCTCTGATTCTTTAGGAGCTGGTGTCTATCTCTCTTAAATATGAAGCACGTTAATAGCAGAACAGCTAATTTATTATAATGGGATGGAAAAATACCATTGCACCCTCGTGGCCCAGATAATGTAGCAGCAGGTTACTGCTCTGATGAATAGGGACGTTGATCAGTAGATGTAGGGCTTTCTAGTCTTAGAAGAGATCAATTTCTTCTTCTTTATGAAGAATGATTCCTTTGCAGTGCTGCTGAGAGCTGTGGACATTTACACCTGAGTTAATCACCCCCAGAACAATCCAACCATTACAGGTATTCTCAGCTGTTATTTTTCTTGCTTAAATAAGCAATTAATTTGTAAAACAGGAAATGCAAGAGAAATTTGATTTCTGTTTCTGTACCTTGGTGGTATTTCTGTGTGCTTCTACTGGTCACATTGCATTTAAGGAAGACCAGAGAGGAGAGAGGCTGTTTCTGGTGGGCTGGGGGGGCTGCAGATGGGAACATGTGGGACTTCTAGGCTGAGTGAGCTGTATTTGGATGGGCAGCCCAGAGAAAGGCTGGGGTTCAGTAGATGGCACTCTTCCCTCAGAGTCTGCTTCCTCCATGCCTAGGTTGAGCTGGTGTGGAGCTGGGAAAGGGACATGAGCTCAGTGCCCTCCACATTATTGCAAGCACAGTTTCCAAGCTCTTTGCACACCTTTGGGAGCTGCTGGTTGTAGGCCTGGTGCTCTGTCAGCATTGTTTAGAGATGCCAGTTACAAACCCCTTTTTTCCTGGCATTCTGGCTTCACAGCTCCCTGTTTGTTTTACTTGATTTTTAGAGGTGACTTGTGCCTGAGCACACAGAAGAGCACAGGAATGGAGCACACACAGCTGATCCAGCTTTGGTAGCAACTCTCTCCCAGTTTTTCTCTCAACAAATATCTGAGATTTCTTTCAGTCAGGTTTCATAGTAGACCAAAGAATGACATAGAGACAGTGTTGATGAATGCCCTGAACAACTTTTTCTTGGCCATCACCAAGGAATAGAATTATAATAGTATTACTGAATGAGTGACATTTAAGATGATACATTATGCTTTGCATAAAGACGACTCCTAACATAAAAATCAATGTCTGGATTTTATTATGTCATTTAACTTAACTCTTGATTTTCATTAATTTGGGAAATGCTGCACTCCCAGCAGATACTCAAAAAGGAAAAGGCATCTTTGTCCTATATTGCAAGCACATAAATAGCAAATCTCCCCATGCCAAGATTCAGGTCTATTTGCAGAGAGTTCCCTGCTGTTCTCACTGCCCCTACTTTTGCTATGGTAATAAGTTCTTCATGAATTAAGAATACTTCAATGATTTTCTGTAACAGTCTTTTCTCGTGGTCCCTCCTGACCATGCTTCCATGTTCAGCCTGGGTCATACTTAAGAGCTTACCCAAGGCTTTCTTCAGCTGAGAAAAAGGTGAAACAGTACCCTGTTGCCTCTCCTTACAATTGCAGATGTGTACTGAGGCAGTCCTGTACATTTAATCATGAAGAGAAACACAGCTGAAAATGAGGATGACTATTCTGCAGTAAATTCTGATTATCCCTTTATGTCAAACGGACATCTGACTGTGATCCAGCTTGTGAAAACCATCCTGAAAATTTGTTGAGGGAATAGAAAAATTACCTTTTTAATAAATGTCTTGTTTCAATAAGACAAAATGCTTTGATGACATTTTCTCTAGAATAGTTTCAAAATTATGAGGTAAATTTATATTAGATATTAGGAATAGCTTCTTGACTGGTAAACTCACAAATGGAGTTTTATCCTCACAAAAGGATGAAACTCACAAAAAAGAAAATCTTGTGAGGCTAGATTAGACAAAGCTCTGCCAGGGATGCTCTATTTAAGTTGATTGTACCTAAAAAGCAGAGGAATGGACAGTCAGTTGCTGTCTTCAGGCAACTCCCAGCCTGTCAGTTCTGAGATACTCTGCAATAAAACACATTATCACTAGCAGTGAAGGAAAATGCTCTGAATTTCTCAAAATGAAATGTTTCAGCTATATCGAAAAGGAATGAGTAGACTATTTTTGTAAAACCTACAGATAGAAACATTCCTGCAAAAGTGCTTTGATTTAAGTAGGACACAATCTTCCATCAGGAATTTTTTTAACCAGTTTTCCTCTTGGTCTCTTTGGGGAGTGCTTTGTTACACAACTGTAACTTTCACCAGAAGTTTTTCCCATGACCTGTTCCTTGGGTGTTTGCTGGAGAAGTGGTTTCCCAGTTTACATGTTTGCTGGTTCAACGTGTTTGGATTGTAGCTCTGCAGGACCTTTTGTTGGTCTGGCTTATGTGGCTCACAGCAGTGTGCAGCACCCTGAGGGGAGAGGTCCTCGCAGCAGCACAAACATTGCAAGAGGGAGGTCGTGCTGCTGGGTTCCAGGTCATTGGCAGAATCCAACCCAGCAAAGGCTGTGTCTGTATTTGCAAAACCTTTTTTGTGTCCTGAAAACTTCAGCCAAGAAACTGTCAGTGTGGATCTAATTACAGGTCAAATTGACAAACAACAGTATCTGCTTGACTCTCACCATTAATCTAATTTTATATTGTCTGTAACCAGAAGCCATGTCTCTTTATCAGAGAGTTTCACAGGCTATGTCTATAATAGTAAATAAAACAGGCAGGGGCAGGTCTCCAGTCCTGAGGCCAGTTGGTGCTGCTTGGTGTGTGTCCAGCCAGAAGGAACTTTGCTCCCCTTCTCCCATAAATCAGGACTGCCACATCCAGGCTACCACTGCAGAGGCCTCTGCCCTTGCTACCCCTGAGCCCTTCCTAGGCAATGTTTGAGAGAGCAAAGCCAAAACCAGTGTTAGGGACTGTGGGCACCTGTAACCTTGGGGTAACAGCTGGGGAATGTTACTGTTGGATGGAAACTTGCAGACCAGCCCTTGGCATGTACCCTGACCTTCTTTAGTTCATTGCTGTAGCTGTAACCACAGGTGAAGCCGTACCTGCTCTCCCCATTTTCTCCTCTCAGCATTTTGGTAAATTAAGAAAGGAAGGCCTATATTGACTTTCCATTCCTCCCTACCCTCACAGATAACACACAAAGAGGTGGTGTGGTTTGCCCAAATTTATGCAAAAATCTTGTAGAAAAACTAGAATGTCTATGCTGGGCTCTGTGCCATACCAGACCACTACTGTTTAAACATGTGCACAAACAGAACTCTGTTTTATGCAGAACTCTGTCTTGTCTGTTGTGGCAATGGGTAGGGACTTCAAAGTATGTGTACTTTAAAGTATTCTAAACCATATTTATAAAACCAAGAGAAACCTCAGAATAGATGTGAAACAATGAATTTTTAAAAGCACTTCTCCCCTTAAAAATTTGATAAGATACAGTGTTATTTTTGCCTCCTGTTTAGAGTGGAAAATTTATTTCAATAAGAGTGGCAGTTCCTCACCCCCAAAATGTTCCATAATTATCAGCTAAAAGTGCAGAATCAACAGAAAAATCTGTTTTATTAATTGATCACAAACATAAATCGTTTAGACAGTACAACTCTACTTCCTGCTTGGGCACTTATCCAGGCAGAGCTCCAGCTGAGATTTATTTCCTTTTCTTTTACTTTAATTGAATGTACTGCCACAAGATACCGTGCACAAATACGAAGCACAGCAACTGACTTAACTGCGTATTTTTTCCCTTGGAAAGCGTGACTTTACACATCCCCTTAATACCACCGCAGGTCCTGTGTAATCTCGCTGCCTTTCTCGCTCGGGTTTTCGGCAGATGGGCTGTGTCAGACGGAGCAGCCGCGCTCCGAGGCGCTGCCGGAGCCCGCGGGTACCGGGGCGGCTCCGAGAGCCGGGAGCCGCATCCGTGCCGAGAGCAGGGACGATCGTCTCTCATGCCTCTGCCTCGGGAAGGCTGGCTTTGCAGAGAAAGGGGGTGGACAGATGGGGTGATAATGCCCTCAGCCACACTTTCTGGTCTGTCAGAGCCCCCGGCTTCCTCTAACAGCATCCCAGTGCTAGATGCCTCCACACTTACAAATTTTCTGTTGCAGTAATATCAGCACAAATTTCCCTGTGGCAAACTCTGAGCCACTTGTTTACCATGTGCCCACCCAAATGTTCAAAAACCCTAGCTGGACTGCCCCAGCCATGCTGTGAGAAAGCAAATTGAACTCTGCAGTTTTGCCTTATGATATTCAAACTGTACAAGAATAAAAGATAGCAAAATAAATTTTTTTCGTACATTTGGTAGGGTGTTGGTGGTTTTTTTTTGGGTTTTTTTTTTTGGTTTTTTTTTTTTTTTTTGTTATGGTAAAACTAAATTTTCATGTATCTCCATGAATTCTTAGAGACACAGTGAACTTGTTCTTCCAGGACGTCTCTGAGACCCCGGAGTGGACTGAGGCACTGCCAGACCAGTGCATGTTCTAGCTGTGATCCCAAATCGGTGCCACTGCCAGTCTCGGCATAGGGGAAAAGAGAGGGTTTTATCAGTAGATTGAGGGGCTGTGATTGCCCCCTGGAGCAGAGGTGATATCTCTTCTTTCCTGCAGGAAAGAGAGGGCAAAGAAGAGCAGCATGGGGCTGAGGCAGAGGGCAGCTGCTGCCAGGGAGCTGTGTGGTCTCTGTTGGTGAGGGAGCTCACCATCCTGCTCCGTGTTAGCCCAGTCCCGTGGAAGCAGAGTGATGGCCACTGTCATCTCAAGGGACTAGCATGCACAGAAATTCTGCTCTTTGGCACAGTCAGCATCTATTCTTTATAAATCAGACCCTACATGACTCGCTGCCTCTTCAGACTTGCAGCTCAGTGTGTTGGTTTTGATCATTAGAGCCTCTCACTGTCTTTGTGCATTACTCCCTTCAGCTGGGAATTGTTTTCAGTGAGAGTCATCTGCTCTGGAGCTGATCCCAATCTCAGCCACAGATAGCATCAGTGAAATGGAAGGTCTAGACATAGAATCATGATCAAGAAATAACGATTTAGAGAACTCTTTGACAGATCAATATATGTAAAGATATGTAAGAACGTGTTAATGTGACTTCAATAGACAGATTTTCTGAATGTTAATGGCAAATCACATTTTGTTCTTGGTAGAGATTTAACTTTCTTATGTGTGTTGTGTTTACTTGTGCAATAAGTGTTAACAAACTAGCAGATATATTTATTTCATTCTATAGTATGTATCAAAGAGCTATTTATTCACTGAACAGTGATCATAAATTTGGTTTCCTTAGTGATTTCCCCTGTGTGCATGAACTCTGGTTTATGTTCAAATTATTTTCCCTGTTATATCAAATTATTTGTCTTCAGGGAAGATGGGTGGACTGAAGAGACACAGTAATATTTGTGATGAAGATCTGAAAAATGACTGCTTTTGTGATTATTTACAAGGCAGATATTGGAGAACTGTGTGTTCATTATGTTGTGCTGAAATTATAGGCTCAAAAATCTGGCTTTTATCCATAGAGATGGAATGAAGCATGTATTAATTCCAACACTTACAGTTGCCTATCAGGAAGATGGATAGGGGAAGAAATTCACAAAAATAAGTTTTTTTTCTAAAATTTCACCTCTTCATATGGATTTTCTGCTCCTTAGTATTGTGACTCTGGAGACATGCCTTAGATCACTTCATTGTAATATCTTGTGTGAACTGAGCAGTGTTCATGTGAGTAAATGAGAGAAGGACCAGCCCCTTGGGGTTTCAGTATCCGGTGTCAGGTTGTTTGAGGAGAAAAATCTTCTCTTCTTGCACACTTTATTCCTTCACATCCTTCATTTCTACCCTGAAGAAGGATTTTTGAGAGTATAGTAAGCATCTGGGATTTTCAGACTAAGAAATACAGAAATGGGGGAAGAAAATTTTATGCCTTTAAGCATTAAAATCTTTCCTTGTTTCTTAAGAGCAAAGAAATTTGAATTGTAAGGACGCAAGTTTATATGAGGTTGCAACCATATTTGAGGCTGTGCAAGTAGGATCTAAACGATTTTGTTAAAGATCTTAGCAAATCCACAGACCCAATAATGTGTAATGCTCCTTGCTCTGCGACCTGTTGGGAGCCGTGCTGTGCTGACTCTCTTTGAGAAGGAATGGCTGACAGTACTGTCTTTTCTCTTTTTCTGTAACTCTCTTGTTATTTTCTCCTAATACTAGAGTACAAATGTGAGATAAATTACAGTATTGTCTTGGCTGTGTGTTCTTCCTGGGATGCAGCTCTTATTTCATGGGTGTGTTATGTTTGCTGTTTCAATGGCATTTGGGGGCTGTGATCAGTACCTGCCTCAGCTGTCCCAGGTGCTGCTGCACTTGCAGTGTTCCTAAGAGTTGTAGAAGTGAGTCTTGAGGAGGAACTTGCAGGTTTGAAATTAAAGCTCTGTTCCTTACTGAGCAAAGAAAGGGTGAACATCTTCTGGAGGTAAAGTGGAGCAGTAAGTAGCCCATGGCAAAAGCAGTGATAGTGCAGGGCATGGGCAAGGGGACTTGAGTTGAGGTTAGAAACAGAAGATACTCTTATTCCTTTCCGTACTTGTAGCAAAATGATGGTGTTCAGTTACCAAAAGTGTGACTGCCTTAGAAAATTCAGCAACTAAAAGAGCAAAGCAGCATTTTCTACACTTTCACCTTCATTTTGTTGCTGTTCTGTGCATTCATCCTTGATTGCTCATATACTGAGTGACTGCAAAAAACCAACCAAACAAGCCCTAGCCGATCCAGTAATTTCTTTTTTTGCTTGCTTGCTTTTTTTTATCCTGCTTTACCAAGATAAAAAAGTGAAAGGCATACAACAGGGGAACATGACAGCTCAGGAGAGGAACAGAGAAGATTTTCATGTAAAACAGCTCGTTTTGGATTGACACAAGAATTGATTGTTTTAACGACTGAAAAAGTAAAGGATGCTTAAAGGCAAATTATGTGGTTTTTGATACATATAATTTCTGCAACTCGTGTCTTGTAGTAGTGTTAGGATCTGATCCTATGGACTCATGGTGGACAGTGAAGATCATCTCAGATTTTCAAAACCCTATTGACTGTTTTGCTCTAGTATATTATGACAACATAGTGACAATCATTTTGGCAGCCACATAGCCCCTAGATTTTCTAAAGTGGTCTAAGTGGTCAGCAGTTTATTAATGTTCCCATAATGGTGCCATTATGCAGCTTGTTTCTCTGCTGATTTCCTAAGTAGGACACAGCAACTTTTGTGGTGGCAATTCCTGTGACAAGGGCTGAATAAAGTGTGTCACACCATGTGAGTTAATTTAACAGCAGTTCATTCCCCAGACAAATAAGAAAAGGCACTGGTGTATGTGAAAAAGAGTCTTGAGCTATGGTCCTTTAATGTTGTTATAACAGTGTGGCAGTGTTTTAAAAAGGGTAAAGAAATTAAACTTCATAAACTTAGGACTTACATGGCAAACCTGGCATAAGATTTAGAACAGTTGCTTAGTGCATTTGTTTTAAAATTACTAAGGAAACTTAAAGGATACTAGCTATTAGCAAATTATTTACTCAAGGTATCTCAAAATGCATGGTCATGATATCTTTTGCCTTAGCTGCTTCCTAATGACCAGAAAAATCTTTGTTTTCTTATTTAAAGTTTCTCTGACTAGTTCACCATAATATCAAATAATTGTTGCTGAAGGGCAGTTAATGATCCAATATATAGCTATTGTAGCAAAACGATGTCCGTTAAGGAAGCAGTCTTTAAAAGAATAATTAACCAGTTTTCATGGAGCTCTGGCTGGTGGAAGTGCAGCTCCTTAGCATGATGCTTATTTAAACACATTTTAGGAGCAGTTTGAGTCAGACATTTGTTTTTCTCTAATGGACACTGGAAGTTTTCCACTATTGCACAAACAGAGTTTCACAGTTCTAGCTGTTGTGTTCCTGAGCAGTGTTTCTCCTGAAAGGGTTTCCTACCAGCTGTGGACTTACAATTTATTATGTGATACTGCAGCTCTAATGTCTTAGTTAACAGGCTGTTAATTATGTTAATGGTGCTTAGGAAAAGATTATTATGAAATTTAGTTAATAGTCCTTTGCAGTGCAAAAACATTGTAATATAGAGATATGAAGATATCACCATGGTGTCTCTTAGTGAATGAGAAGATGAAGAGATGAAAAGGATGCATTGCTTACTGCTGAAACCTTAAAAAAGAAAAAGTGAAATTTCAAAACAGATAATTTAATTGGAGTAATGATACAGGTCTTGCTAGGGCCCATCCAGCCTCTATTGCTGTTATGTTTTGTCCCATTGTCACTGACAGTCTTCAGAACATGATGGCATTCAAGGTGTAAAAACTGGGTAAGTATAGAAGTAATGAGAATGAAAATCTCTGAGGTAAAGCCATGTCATCATATATTTCACTACAATGAATAACATAGGCAGGTATTTCCATGATGAATAATGTGCTAATAAAGCTAGTTTGTAAAACTAGATTGAATGGAGCAAATTAGAGAGAGTTTAACAAGACATATGATATTATTATGGAGCTTATTTGTGCTTATTTGCAAGTCCTTGATAAATTTGCACTTGGAAATTTGGTATGTAATGGCAATTCTAGAGTCACTTGGAAGAAGTGAAAGAGTCATGTGAAGATGCCCATGAGAAAGCAGTTCTACAAAGTATAAATCCACAGTGTTTGTTGGAGTCTTATATATGCAATGCACATCTTTATGTAGGGTGGTAAACCAGATGATTTTAATTCAGATTTATTTATCTTTTAAGCTATTCAAACTTGGCACATATACTCTGTCAATTAGCAAAATGTGTTGTTATAAAAAACATACTTTAATAAGAATTTTTTTTTAAACTAATAGTTTCAGGATTTTCAAGAAAAAAAAAGGCAAATTGGTTTCCCTGTCTTGCTGCCCTCAAATCCTCCACCATGCATTCAGGTTTCAAGCAACAAATCGGTATTTATTAGGAGTCAGTAATTTAGTGGGTACTATACTTAGCATGCTATAAACTAGAAATTTATAGAATGGGCTCTGGATAAAGAATCACAGAATGGTTTGGGTTGGAAGGGACTTTAAGGATCATCTGATTCCAACCTCTTGTTATGGGCAGGGACACCTTCCCAGGGACCAGGTTGCTCAAACCATCCAACCTGTCCTTGAACACTTCCAGGGATGGGGCATCCACAGCTTCTCTGGGCAACCTGTTCCAGTGCCTCACCATCCTCACAGTAAAGAATTTCATCCTATTAGACTAAATCTACCCTCCTTCAGGTTAAAAACATTCCCCCTTGTCCTGCCCCTACATGCCCCATCTCTCTCAGCCTGTCCTCACAGGAGAGGTACTCCAGCCCTCTGACCCTCTGTGTGGCACTCCCCTATGCTTACAGCAGGATTACCTACAGGAAGTTTCTCAGAGTCATGATCAGACATCTTTTCAATATCTGCAGGTGGGGAGATTCCAAAACATCTCTGGGCAACCTCTTCTGATGTTTGACCAACCTTATATCAAAAAGTCTCTTACTTGTGTTTAGATGGAATTTTCTATATTTTTGTGGCCATTTCCTCTGGTCCACTGGATACAGCTAAGAACTTTACACCCTCCTGTCAGCTGTGTCATTGATAAGATGCCTTTGATGCTTCTCTTCTCCAGGCTGAGCAGTCCCCATTCTTTGAGCCTTGTCTTGTGTGAAAGACGGTTCCAACCCCTAAATCACCTTTGCGTGCCTTTGTCGAATGCCCTTCAGTGCCTGCACACCTGTCTTGCACTGGAGCCCAGCAGTGGGCACAGTGCTTGGCTGTGTCCAACAGGGCAGAGCAGAGGGGAAGGATCACCTCCCCTGACCTGCTGACAACATTCCTAGTGCAGTCTGGGAGGCTGCTGGTCTGGCTCACTGCAGGGCACATTCCTGGTCTGTGTTCAACCTGGTGTCCACAAGGACCTGGTGACCCTTTTATGGCAAGCTGCTTTCCATCCAGTTAGCCCCATACCATTGCTTTAAGTTATAATTAAAATGAAATTTATTAAAAAAAAAAGAAGCTAAAAGTAAGTGTTTCAAGCTTTCTCTTCAAAACATTTCTGCTTTTTTGGTTTTTTTCCTCCATTAAAGGGCCAGAACAGTAGCTGAGCTTCAGCAATATGGTAGGTAAATCACCACTGAGAACACCAAAGCAGCATTATGTATAATGTTACATATGTCACAGGAAGCTTAGAATCAAAATATGCAGAAGTAGAGAAGGATTGCAATAAGCCGGTGAAACTTCTAATAAGAAAAAAAGACATGGATAATTTTATACTATAGCCAGTTTAAATTATATCTCTTACTTTTATATGGGGTTTTTGTTGTACGTTTTGGTTTCTTTAAGAATTACTTAAATAGCACAGCATAAGTTGCTCAGATTTCAGTATTAGACATTGCCTTTCAGGTTCAGCTGAAGAAATGCAAAGGCATCAGTGATATAGTCCTAAGGCCAGTTCTGGCATATTTGGAAGCAGAGACAGAACTGCTTCTAGGCATTTTTGAGGGCAAAAGGGCAGTTGACAACAGCTGGAAATACACTCACTGCAGTCATTGTAATTGAGACTGTGAACAAGAAGTGAGGGAGGCATAATTTTCTTGTTTGGATTTGCCACTAACTTTGTTATGAGAAAACTTGGGCAACTAAAGACACTACAACAATACACCAGACATTTCACGTTTTGTTGACACACTGTTAGAAAGCAAAAGGCTGTCAGGAATCTCAAGCAAGATTACATTAATTATTAAAAACTATCTGGTGAGAATCCATCATATCCCTGCTCAAACATTCCATGGCAATGCAAAAGATTTTAAGAGCTGAATTAATTAAGTATACACTGCCAATAGCATGTGCCAAAGAGGATATCTAGTAGGGAATAGAAGTTATCAACTGGTAAAACAGCAGGTGCACTGATAGCTCATGCTAGAGAGAGATTTGGTTGGTCTACCATTTAAATCTACCATTTGGTTGGTCTACCATTTTAATGTACCATATAAAGACCCAACTTCAACAGAAAAGTTATTTCAATTTTCCTATATGATGTGAAAGCTGAAGTGTTGGCAATAAAGGCAGAGCCATTATCTACCAAAGGTGTGCTTCTGGACACCTAGAACAGTATGATAGAGAGTGTAAAGAATAGTTACTTTGAACAGAAACATCTTGGAACTAGCAAGAAAAAAGCAAGGAAAACAAGAATTAACATAGAGGATGGACTGGAGACTTTTTTATTTGATTAGGTTTTGCTCCTACAAGATTTGATCAAGGAAATGATCTACAATCAGGATATTTGTTTTTTGTCCTTGATGCCTTATTGTGATTTGAATATGTGTAGTATAGAGTGAATATGTGCATCCAGAGTGTAGACAGTTTGTTTTATGATGTATTTTCTTTTTTGGCCTCAAAAGCAATAAGAGTATTTCCATGTGAATTTTCAGGACTTAATCAGTTTTAAAAGCATTCTTCCCATGTGAGAGCATCATATGAAGAATGGAATTACTGAGCTACAACAAAATAGATTTTGTTTGCCAGATGAAACAAAAGGAATATTAGCCTCTGCAACAACATACTTAAAAGTTTAATTTATATGCAACATAATTGATCTGAATCATAACAAAACAGAATAAATACCTTGGAGATTCCAAAGAAAATGTTAGTATTATTACTCGATTCAAATACCAAGTGATGGTAATATAAAAATATTTATTTTCACAACATGTTGCAAACATGACAGCTTGATAATATTCTTGATGATTATGGCTGACATTTTCTTTGAAAAATAATAAACAATATGATCTCCTGGAGCAATTACACAAATGATTATTGGTAATATGCCCTGAGATGTTCATAGAGAATAGCTCTCAGAATGGGGCCAGGGTTCCTCCAAGGCTGCTGTCGTGGGTTGACAAGTGCCTCCCATCTCTCACTGAGCAAGTAAGAACCTGAGCCTGAGAAGTGAGAAAAGAAGAACTTTCAGAAAAGACATAATGATTTTTGAAAAAGGCTGAGAATTACCGTGCTTCAAATAAAACACAGAAAGCCACAATGCCGTTTTATGTTCAAATAAAGAAATAAAGCTGATCCACTGTGTTACACAGAACTCACAGAAACATATTAAGCACTTAAGGATTCCACAGGATAAAGAAGTGCATATTCCACAGGATAAAGATACTGCATATCTCACCAGTTAAATACTTATTTCTGAGGAAAGCTAAGGACAATACTTTTATGTGCAGACATGATAACGTTGTAAATTCAGACAAATGATGTTTAAATCCCTGTAGGATGGTAAAGCTTCAAGGACAACAGTGTTTCACAAGAAATCTTGAAAATCTTGAATGCCTCATGTCTTGAGCAATGAGGGGAAGTCAATATAGATACATTTTAACATAGTGTACAGTGCTTTGCATGTCACCAAATGTGCACAGGATGAATGCCTGTGCACAACAGCTGTAATATATGGCACAAATCTTAGGACTGTGAGCTGTAACAAAAAAAGCCATGAGGAACTAAGCCACTATGCAGCATATCCTAAGTTCAGAATGCTTTCTCTTATGGGAGTTAGGGACTTAACAACCTATTCACAAAACTTTGTAGAAATTAATTAATTTTTATTAATTCACATAATTTAATTAATTTATTTTATTTAATTAATCATTAATTAATCCCATAATTTATTAATTAATATTCATTCTATCTAAATGAATAGTTTTTTTATAAATAAGAAGTCTCTTTATTAGTAGTTTCATTTATGAACAAAACCTGATTATTAAAACCATGTATTTATGTTTGTGAATCTGCAGTTTGATGTTTAATAACTGAAAATATGATGTTGCAGTAGAGAAGTAGTAATGGGTAAAACTGTCTATTAAAAGTTTTGTTGGAAGTACAGTACTACATGGGCAATCCCTGTGCTGAAATGCATGTTAGGCACTCTATTATTGAAGAGAAACTATGGAATGTACAAGCTGAAAACTCAGCTAATGCCAGAGCAATATCTAAAAAGCTAATATTTTGTTCTCTATATTAAACTCTTCCTCTTGAAGACATACATCTCCCCCCCCCCCCCCCCCCCCGATTGTTTCTGGCACCAAAAGGTGGCAAGGCCCAATTTTTGTGCATGGTTTATGGTCTAGTAGTGGTTCTGCATGGGAAGAAATTGCCTGCTTGACACAATGAAAATTGCATCATGCTGATGCAGAAAGTCAAAAACTTGCATGTGGAGGAGATCATGCCTTCTACCAGCAGTCAAAAGTGTCACAAGTGTCTCTTCCTCAGACCTGCTACAGATCACAAGACTGTAAAGAGGATACTTTTGGATGAAGCTAATGTCAGGACAAGAAAAAATAGGCACAAACTGAAAGAGAGGAAACATTTTTTAATGTGAGAGTGACTAAGGACGTTGCGGATTCTCCATCCTTAGGGATGTTAAAAAGCTGTCTGGATTTTGCCCTGGACAACCTGCATTTGGTAGCCCTGCTTGAGCAGGGCTTTGGACCAGATGACTGACAGAGGCTCTTTCTAACCTTGACCACACTGTGACTCTGCAAAGACATCCTAGAGGTCATCTGTGTTGATGGATGAGCTTGGTTGTCTCAATATACGTATGGTTCTGTTCTCAGTACAAGGAACAAAATTACAGACAAAGGCTGTAATTTCTTGGCAATGCATATTTCTGTTTTGACTCCAGACCAAACATTTGCCTTAAGACATGATATTTGTAAGAAAATTCTAAACCTTTTTTGTCAATTCATATGCTTAAAAAATCCAGGTTTTCCAATCTTCTGAGTGAGAGGAACAGAAGTTTTTACCAGACTGTTTTAGTGGTATTATTCATATACACTATTATAGGCAAACTTGATAATACATGTATATAAAAAAACACAAATCAAACACTTGCTGTACAGATAATGCAAAATATTTCAGTATAGGTTTAGTAGCCACAGGAAAGCATAAAGGAGAAAGTTAGTAGTTTGCTGCTGAGTATTCAGTCTACTGAACATAATAGCATTGACAGGTTCGAGGGGACTTATTAATTGCCCAGTCCAGATTTCAATTTCTCTTCTGACTGGGTGCAAAATGCATGTATCTTTAAGTAACTAATTTGTACAGACAACTGTGATAATTATTACCTGAAAGAATGATTGCAGAAATAGGTGGTCATTTACAAAAGCTACTGAACTTTCTGAACATGTATTTTCTCATCTTTTATTTGCAGACACATATATGTAAATTATTCTCTAAAAATCTAGGCTTACTATTAAAATTTCTTCATTTGTGAAACTGGACTGTATAGAAAGAAAAGACAAAAAGAATATAAATGAGTTCAGATAGATTTGCATAGTGTGGGAATATCACTACAGTTTAATATCTATTATAATGTTTCTGATACTTAATAAAATCAGGTTAGTGCCAGATTTTAGTAAAGGTCATCATAGTGCATTTTCATTTTATAGCTACAACATTTCCCCATTTATAAGGATTATTTTAAACTGAATGAATTAAATGAATGAATGACATACTACAGAGGTAAATATTAAGGAAGGAGTATTATTATTTAAGTTAAAGGATGGTTTGGCAAAAGATCAAATGACTGTAAACTTGCCATGAATAAATTTAGAGGGGAAATTGGAAGAAGGCTCCTTATCCATCCAAGAAGTCTGTTTCTGGAACTGTCTGACAAAGAGGGAAGGGACTGAGTAATTTAAACTGGTTTTTAAGTAATGTGATATACTTTGGAAAGGGATCACATAACTAAATAGGCAATTTCATGAAGTGAGATTTGTCATAAGATCCTGGAAAGTCATTTTGTCCCAGGGCACAAGTTTGCCATGACAGTTTTCACATATGTGATGTATTACCATTCCCAAAGAAATGTTATTGCCAGAAAATCATTTAATCATGTCCATGTTGCTGAGTTTCTATTCAGCACTGGTTAGAAAGAAGCCACCAGTTTCCTATCCTGATCTCTTATTTGTCTTTTTTACAGTCTGCATTCACTGTCCTCTGAAGCCTTGTAGTTGAGCAAGTGGATGTAGATGGGGTGAAATTGTACCTTTAATGGCTTTACATCCTTAGGGGTCTGGTTGCTGTGCTCTGATCACACAGTCAGTGTAAAGCTGGCAGTTGCCAGGTATGAGCTTAAGAGAAAATTCTTTCCTGAATTTAAATTAGCAGCAGTCCTGCAGTCTGTGTCTATCTTAGGACTCTCTCTGAGTTTTAATTAGCAACTAAAGCACAGGGGCCTGCAGTATTAGCAAGATTCTCTCTTTTACCTAGGCCATAGTTCAGGCTTGGCTTTCTGAAGGAGCATTAGGAAGATTTTTTATCCTTTGCTGCATGGTATACATGTTTTCAGACTTCTTTCAAACCAGACAGCTGTGGCATGGCTGCCTGAAATTTGGAAAACTTGACTCTGTGAAATGGCTAATTTCTCCCATCCTTTGTTCTCGAATGAGGTCATAATCTTACTCATTTTAAATAGAAAGTTTGAATTCCATTTCTTAGCAAGTAAAAGGCATTCCTTAATTTTATAATTCTGTAGCCATTTTCTTACAGAAGTTTTCTTCTTGATCATCTTTCTTTGCATTTGTACTCCCTACTTCACTATATCATTACATAGGTGAAAGGAGACACCTGAAATGGAAGCTTTGTCTTTGATTCTGATGCAAGAGGGAAGAAAAGAGGGTACACTGGAGTCAGTATTTATCAGTGGTTAAACCTTTACTCTTAAGAAAAAGGATCCCATGGAAGCCAGCTTGTGAAGTCTAATGACACAACTGAAAGGACAGATTTGCATAGTTCTTGCTTATGACACCTGCCTTTAGGACTGTTTTGAGCTTCAAACCTGAAAAAACCAACAAAATGCCCTCCTGAATAAAGACAGTTCTCCCCCTTTTGTGAAATACTGCAGGCAGTGTATTAAATACCACCCACTGTCTGTTTGTCTGAGGCCCACAGCTAGTCAGCAACACTGGCAATACCCACACCACAGTTTCCAGTTCTCATCTGTGTGTGTTATGCATTGAGTGTGGTTATATCATGATAAAAATATAATTCGTAGTGTTCCTGTTGTTTTTCATAATGTTCACCCATTAAAAATGTGAATGCATAAACCATAAAATTGTGAATGCAATATGAGGTAATTCTGACCTTTTTTCTTCAGATTTGTCAAAGGACTCCAAAATGGCAGGCAAAGATTATCAACTTATGTATATTCTTTATTAAGAGAATCTGCTATGATTACCTCTGCTTTTCCCCCTCTAGATTTTCTTAAATCTGATCTTCTTCATTGTTCTGGCTTAAGATTTTCTTCTTCAGGGTGAGGGAAAACAACTCCTCCTATTCCCTGTTGCAGAAATGAACTTTACAGTGCAAAGGCTGCCTAAACCCACATTCCAGCTGTCACTGAAAATTTTAGCATATTACAGCAAATAAACCAGTCTGCTGCTGAAAAATAAATTAGAATTAGAAGTGGTCAGAAATGCTTTGCCCTGCTCAGCTTGCCTGTGATATATGTGATGGATGTCAGTAAAAGAGGCTTTGATCACAATTCCCATCAAAACTTCACTTTCCAACAACAGCATTTGAGTAGTTAGCCAGACCTATATAGCTTCTTGATTAGGAAACAATCTAGTTTGGACAGAGGATTGAGATATGTAGTTCTTTTAATTTGTTTTCAAGGACATGAACTGTATTGTAAGGGATATAACAGAGAAAAGTAAAAAAAAGGCCTGAGGCCTCCAATACAGTAAAAAGAGTTTCAGATTGCAGAAATGAGAATTAAAGCATGCAGGAGAAAATAAACTGGAAAACATATACTAAGTGGGATGGAAAGAGCAGTAAAGCTAAAAGAGACCTTAGGGAAGAGAGAGGACAGCAAATTAGACATGAATTTGTAATCTGATATTGAAGCAAAACAAGGCAATGAAATCTGTGCTATTTATACAAAAGAAGTGCATCATAAAAATACTCCAAGTAAATGGAGTAAATATTTTTGCATTTATCTTTCTCTTTAGAGGGTTTTAAATCCCATTTTATGAATAGAATTGCAAATACAGAGGGCAAAAAGGGTGAAAGGCTGGATCAGGTAAAATGCAGGCCTGATTTTACATGTCTAGAAGTTAATTGATGACAAAAGAGCTGCCTGTCTTAAGAGGAGACACATTACCCTTTAGATATGTCTGTTTCTACAGATTGACTTAGTGGTGACCAATTTGGATAGCTGAACTTTTCCATAGCTAAATTTTCTAGAGGTGAATCATGTATTCTTGTTACTAAAAGACCTGAGAGAACTGAGATGAAAATGACACAAAAGGTCTAGAGTATCTAGAGATGTTTGCAAGGTTTGAAAAACTATTGAGAGAAGACTGAAGATCTCATAACAGTTAATAAATACAGAAAAAAAATGAAAGCTTTGAGGAATGAGAAAAATATTTGAGATATAAATGTACATAATGAATAAAAGGGGATCGAGGGGGATTTAGTAGTGAGCAGCCTATACATGAAACACACAGTCCAGCTCAGAGGAAGGAAAAGAAGAGGCTGCAGGGAGAAAATTGATCCTTCCATAAGGTGCTTCTTTTTTTTTTTTTCTACCTTCTCAGAGCTGTGACAGCATTGCAGCACTGTCAGAGCATTTATATCAGTTTAAAGGATATCCAAGTTGTTGCACCTCCAAGAGCCATTTAATAGTTGCCTTCCTTAAATTGTCTCAGTGCCTGAGGATGTGGCATCTGGGTGCTGTGGTCAAACTCAGATGAGCTGCAACACTTTGCACACAACACCAAGTTTCTCAGAAAAACACTGCTTCTGTGGGTAACCATTTCCTATGCCAAAATTGTTGATTTTCTGCTCTTTTACCTTCTATTCATTGCAGATGCAAAGAAGATATGTTAACCCTCAGGGTTTCATGATAACTAACATTTCATAGACAAAATCTGTGTGTATTTTGTAAAAATCGTTACTTTATTTGTAACAAAATTGGAAATCTATTATTTTCACAGTAGTTTTGAGAAGATGAGGTACCTTGTTTTGGTTTGGTTTTATGTTGAAGTGTACATTTCCTAGTAGAAATGATTTTATTGCTATCAATTTCATTTAGCCAGCATCTTTTAAAGCAATTCATTGCTTTTGCTTACTGTAGCATCAGTTTTGTCAACTTTAAACATGTTAACTTACACTTATGATGATGAAACTCAAATTAAGACTGACATAATTAAGCTCTGAGGATGTCACTCCCTTACCCTTCCATAACCTCGTGAAACTGAACCATCCTGTCTTGTTACATGCAGGCTTTTATACTGAATGAACAAAGCTGAGGTTGACACAAAATATATCCTGGAGTCAGACTAACAAAGCTCTTAAAATTACTCACCCAGACTCAAAATCTAATTATCTTTCAACTTTCTTCCTTTTACCATGAGAATGATCAATAAAGTGGGTGCAAAGCCAGCTCACAAATGACATTGCAGATGCTGATGGCAGGAGAGGGAAAGGAGAGAGAATTTTCCAAAGCTGAAAGTAACCCTTGTCTCCAAAGTCACAGGTAAGCTTAGGCACCATCAAGTTTGAAGGCAGCGAGGTACAGTTGATGTTACACTGTTTAGTATGCACTGAGTGCACAGAGGGAAGAGCATGAGAGAAAAATAAATGGACTCAGTACAAAATAAATGGGTAACATACGGCTTTTGAGACTAAGACAACATTTCACTGCCTCTTACTGTTTATTTTATTTTAGGTTGAAGTACTTTATCCTTTATATTTCCAAGTTTCTATATTTGTCTGTGGAGCAGCTGGTGCTATTTGTTCTGGGTGATTTAATTTATTTATTGCTATGTATTCTAAAGACATGTAGCTCTATCTTCTAATGGTTTTACTGTGTGCTCTTTAAATTGAAACAGTTGATCAGGATTTTTTTTTTTGCTACACCATCTCTTGAATTCTTTAAAAGAACAGTTGTATTTCAATGCATTTCTCTTAAAAAGGGAATTTAATCAAAGTGAAGAATAGATTTGAATAATGCTGTTATATTCATTAAACATGAATATCAGGATGCTCAGGATTGCATAATTAGATTTTCTTCTTTGGTTAAGATGTTCACAAAGTCTGCAAATATAGTTGCAAAGTGATGTATGATCCAGAAGGGTCCCAAATAAAGCTACTTTTCAATTGAATGTATTTGCTTTCAACAGTTTTCTCTGTTTTAGTACTAGATAACATTTCCTTTTTGCTCGTGTTCTGTTGTGAGATGCAAACAAGAATGTAGGAGCTTTGTAAAAACAAATTTTTGCACTGCTAGTATAAATGTGCCTGTCCAGAAGTATTTTTATCTTTGAAATGAAAATATCAGTAGATATAACCTATCCTGACATCCATTCTGATCTGATTAGACTGAAAACACAGATCTGTTGATTAGGGAAAATTAGTTTCATAACCATGGTAGAAGGGAGATTTTACACTATAAAGCAGTTCAAGAAAGAAGAGAATGGTGGATCTATAATATTTTTTCTTTCTTTTTCTGTGCTGCTTCAGGAATGAATGGAGAGCTGCAAGAACGTTGTTATTACTTGCAGACTCTATCTTTGATGCCTTTGAGAGGTAAATCAGCAGTAGTTCCTTATGTTCCTTATGCAAGACTCCAAATAGCAGGAGCCTTGCCACAGCTGACTCACACTTGCCCTGCTGATGCCATTGTTCAGCTCTTTGCCAGTGCCTAAACAATCAGCAGAGCCATTTACATTTACTCCAGGGCAGATAAAAGAAACTGCCAGCTGAAAAGAAAATCATAATAAGGTCTGAGAAACTAAAGATGCATGAGCATTCAGTCGAAGATGGAATGTGTTTTGCACATTCACTTTGAATTTTTTTTTGATGTTCACTTTCAATTCATGTGGGGGATTTTTCATGTGCAAACATAGACATTTTTTCATGTGGTTTTTTTTTGTAGTTTTGGTGATTCTTTTTTCCTACACAAAATTTTTAAAATGCATGAAAATTTGGGGAAGAATTATGCATTAAAAACTCACAAGTTTAAGAATTTTTCTGTCCTAGTATAATCAGGGAGTACATTTGAGGGAAAGTTTACAGGTGCCTAATGCACCACCTCTTCAGAAGTTCAGAGGTTTTTTGTTGTTTTTTTTTTTTTAAGGCAAAGCAGTTTACTGTAGATCTTTGACTTTTCCTTTTTTATAAAAAAGAATAGGGGCTTAGAATCAATTTATCATTCGTATCTAGGCCTGGACTTTCAAAGCAGAGCAGTTTGCTAAATAAGTAATCTGAAAATTTGACTGTAAGAGACACGTCAGGAGCAGCTGTGCACTTTAATCACTTCTGAGAAATCTGGCCTTTGTGTGCATCCAAGAGAGCACCACATGTCTGATGTATTTTAGACCAATGCTCTGAGAGGAAACCTTGTGTTGTGGAGTCATTATCTGAAACCAGAAGCTGCTTTTTACTATTTATTTTGAACAACTTTGTGGCTTGTGCATGTCGATGCATTGACAGATATCACTCCAGCTGTGTTTCAGATATTTTATGTTTTTGAACAGAGGTTGTCAGTAAGTAGCAATTCTCTGTTGAACAAACACAGGAAAATCTGAAGAAGCACAAAGTATTGTGCTTTGAATTGTCATATCTGTAGGCAGAACAATACAGTAAATGATTCTCTCTACTGTGTCAGAGCATCAACCCCTCTGAGGCATCAAACAGGGATAGAGCAAATGTTTAATGTTTGTTGGAGTGTAGGGAAGGATACCTGGCATTCAGTCCTGACTTAGGAGCTGATGATCTGAACTCCTAACTGGCCTGTAGAGAAGGGAAAATAGCTACACAAGCAGAAAAGTTTTGCTTCTCTTCCAGCTGCAATATGAAGTTTTCTTTGGTGGTGTCTTTTAATCATTTCACAGTCTTTAGAAAAAAAGCACCCTATAGAAATTCAAAGTATAAACTGCCATATTAAAAAGAGTAACAGAGAAGCACAAGTACTCATGTATCTGAAACAGCCATTTTTTATGAGTCTACAAAAAAGCATTTTTTTATGAGTCTACAAAAAAATTCTTTAAGATGCAGCCCCTGAATGACATGCTCATGCCTTTCTTACACACTGCCCTTTGAGAAGCAGCACAGCAGAGAGCGAGATGAATCCAACTGGCCAGCTTAGAAGAGGAACTGTTTCTGTCAGAGCTGCATCAGGCTTCGGTGGTCTGGCTCCCACTGATGGGTGAAAACAGCCCTGTTGTTGGTCAGAGGCTGCTCTTACCAGCAGCAGCACTGTACCTAGCACAAATACTCTCAGCCCGTTGTAAATGTGCTGCTCTATGACTCAATGCCATTTGCTTTTTATTGCTGCACTGATGAGTCCCTGGAGGAAAGGGAGTTTAGGAGACCCTCATCAGATTTGTGTCTGATGGCCTCTTGATGGCTCTGGGGCTCATATCACTTTGATCCCTCCAATTCAAACAGAGGAGGATGTGTTTTCCCCTGCTCTAATATAGCCTGCCTATATTCCAGCTGAATAAATATATCCTTGTTAATGTTCATTTGTGCATAGACTTGCATTTCTGCTTGTGACTGGATCTTGACTGGCAGCCCGCTGGTGTAAATTCAGCCCCACTCCAAGCTCCAACCAGGCAAGCTTGCTCACTGCCAGTATCTAAAGGTATCATTTCTTTAGGGGGAGGATATAGTTCATAATCCATTACTATTTAATTGTATCCTCTCTGTTGATACTGCTGTTGAGGGCACCAATTAGTTTCAATTGTGCAGGTGGTTTTAGCAGAGCAGACAGTTGGGCTAATGGGAAACGGACTGTGATAATCTACCTCATTTCACAGAGCTAAGGAGCAACACTCTAATTTCAGCTGAGTTCAATTATTCTTGACTGGAACTTGCTTTAAACAAGAAACTTTGGTGCAAAAAGGCTGTCAGGGCCATTCAGTCTCTTAATTTCTGTTTTGCAGTCATAGGTCTCTTCATCAAAAGTACTTGACAGTAACTGGCTTTGAAGCAGCCAATGAAACATCCCTGTTTGGCAACATCTAATGGATGGTTCCTTCCCTGCACAACCATTTTAACATTTAATTCTTGACAACTGTAGGGAAACCTCTTCCTGTAAAAATCCATACAGACACAACATTTAATAAGAACAACAGCACTAGAAAAATTATCAAATGACCTCTTACAGGGTTTTAGTCAGCTCATAGATTTATGTTTTCTTGTGTGCCCATGAGCCTGCATGGGCAATTAACAGTGTTTATCACTGTTTCCTGTCTTCCATTCTGGTTCTGAAAGGTGACAAAACCTGAAGGTGACAAAAGGCAGAGGGAATAAAAGCAGAATAGAAGGTAGACAAAATTAAGGTGTAAATGTAAAATGTAACTACACAGATATGGTCACTGACAGCTGGTCATTTCCCCAGGAAAAGCCAGGGAGTTTGTGAGGGCACTTGAGAAGTCAATGCCTTTTTGGTCTTAGGAGGCAGTTCTTCTTGCCACACACAAGTACTTGGCTTAAAGGTCATGTAACTGCCAGTCTATCTGATTTTCTCTTTCTGAAGCCTTTTGAAATAAGGCTGGCTCATCCTCACTGTCATCTTGTTTTTCTTTCTATTTCTCTGCAGGGCTCTGGTCCTGGATGTCCACACTACTTACTAGTTTGATCTCTGTTTATTCTTGAACAGTCCAAGTAGATCTTATTGGAAAATTCAGGAAATTGTGGTTAGGGCACAGAGAATAACTCCTTTCACAGGGTGCACCATGTCTCACTCTTCCTACCTGAGAAAGTCCTTCATCAATAACTTCTCAATAAGCCACGAAAAGGAGCTCATGACAGTTCCCTGAAGGACAGAGATCATGCAAAGAAACAGCCTTTAATGAACAGGCGATAAGCACTGCAAGAGCACAGCACTAAGAAGTTGAGACAAGCTCTGGAGCCACTTTATCTTACTTGTATTACACCTCACCACCCATGCTCAAGGGACATAGAGCTGGGATGGTCACTCACCACTCAGCAACAGCCCCCTGGTCCCAGGTCCCCTCCCTGGTGACTGGGTGTGGGATGTATCATCACTGCAGACCCTGTGTGACACTCAGTGATACTGTACTGCTCTCCTGACAGCCCTGAACCCAGTGGGACTCACACATGTGGGAACTGCTCCTCTGGCCTCAGGAAAAAGGAAAGGGGAACTTCTCAGGGCTGTGGTGATGATATGCTGGGAAACATCCCCAGCAAAGATGTCCTTCATTTTCTGCTGGTGATACAGAGTTGATTTCTCCAGAGTGTAACACCTTCTGTACGAGTATGAACTAAATAAACACAGATTCTTCTAGATGGGAAAAAGATGAGTGAGGAAGATTAGTTAGAAGGATGTATGATGAAGAGTGACATTGAAAAGATGGTTACTCACTGACCAAAGTTTCTTTTGGTACAAGGGCTTGGGGAAATGAAATTAAGTTGGAAAATAGTAGGCCCAAAGTAAATAAAAGTCAGGAATTCTTCAAATAGATGTAAGTAGTCTGTGAAATGCCTTGCTACAGCATCTTGTGAAAGTTAATGTCTTTCAAGAGCAACTGAACACATTGGCAAAAAAACCTGTCAAAAGTTATTAGATATAATCACCTTTGCCTTATAATGTTCCTTTTGTTGGAGGTGAGAAAAACATTTTTATGAGAAGTGCTACTGGCTTTTAATTTCTCACAATCTCTTGTTCTGTCTATTTGTGGTCACTGTTGGAGCCAGCATCCTGGGGTTTTGCTGTATGCTGACAAAGCCTTTCCATTTCACTTGAACCCTTTTCCAAAGGATGAGCCACATCATGCCAAGGCTCTCTGAACCTCAGATACTCTAAAAGAGCAGCAGGCAATATGCTCCAGTGATGCCTGATAAACATTGTCCAGAGACCTGCATGAGAGGGTCCTTGTCTCATACAGGGTGTGTTAAGCAGATGAGAAGATATGGTCCTTATCAGAGGGGCATCTTCTCATGAGGTGTTAAATATTCTGAGCTAAAAAAACTCTGTGCAGCTGTGTGTGCCACTTGATGCTTGTCATGGACATAGAGGGTCCATGCCAGCAGAATAATATGTAGTCTGTAAATGTGAATATTAGCTGATCCCTAGCAATTGAGCATGGAGAGATATTTATTCCTTTAAATTGATTTTGAAGTATGCATGGACAAAAATCAAGACAGCAAGTGACCAAAAGAGTTTTCTGATGGACTAAATACCAAAATGGTACTGTTTGAGGATCATTTCTTCCTACAATAATAGAAATGTTATCCAAGTAGGAAAAAAAAAATTTAAATTAATTGTTTTTCTCTTTTGAGTTCAAAAGTAAACAAGGCATTGAGAAAAACAAGGGGACTGTGTTGAAATTATTACTGTTATTAAAAACAACTCTTCTGAGCCTGTGGCTATGTTGGAGGGAGTAGTAAACATTTCAAAAATCAAGGGCTGATTTACAAGTGTTGAGCAACTGTGGTAAAAATTTCAAAGGAGCTTGTGTTCTATTCAAAATATGATTAATCTACCTTTTATTTTTAAATTTAAATGCTATCAATTTTACTTTTAGGCAATGTTACTGTAGAAAGAAATATAGCCAAGACAATAGTATTTTCCCTGTACAATATCTCTTCATGTGGTCGGGTTTGACATAGGGAAGGGGTGATTATGTTTCATTTATCTAATATAGAATTTTAGGAAAATGCCAACACAGAACTTTTAACTATTCAGTTGTTTCCACTCTGAATAGAAAAATGTAAATATTCTGTCTGATTTATTAAAGATGTCAACAAAGCAATCATAATCTGACAATTTAAAGGATTTGTTCATGGTTAGCATTCATTTTGGATTTTCCTTAATCCCAGATCATAATTGAATTGAACTAACTTTTATCTGACATCATGAAGACTGAGACTGTTCTAAACATGTTCACTCTCTTGTTGAGAGAAAAGGATATCCTGAATGCTGAAGGCCACTGTGAAGAGAAATAATCTTGAACCATGGCATTTGATAAACAGTATTTATATCACCCCCAAAAGTAAGTGGATTTGGAGATTAAATGGTGATTATTAGAACAAATAGCTTAGAGGTTATTCTTCAAATGTGGTTTTTAGCTCGAGCCATCTGCATTCAAGCTGTCTCAGAATATAGAGAACATGGGGTAAAATTATCCTTATGCCAATGAAAAAATTTGTTTATGTATGGCATATCCCTTAATTGTGTGAAACAATCAGGAGAATATTCTTTGTCTTCTTGATGAAGAGGCCAGCAGTTCAGTTACTTTCAGAAAATAGTAAAAAGTACCTTCCTGATTCAGCACAGAATTCATTCAAGCCTGTGAAAATTTGTATTAATTCGATATATCATTGTTGTAAAAACTGCACTGTACTAAGCTAACTAGCTTATGCAATAAAGTGTAATTTAGCACTTTTATTTTCAAAGTATGTTTGTGTGTGAATTCATTCTCACATTGTAGTGCCTTCCCCTTTTTTATGGTCACAATTAATATAAAACAATGTTTTTCTCTCCATGAAAAAACAATTTTGTATTATGGACACATCTGAAAGGAGATAATTGTGAAAAATAGTCTTATTGTTGTTTGGAGAGCTCTTGAACCATGCAGGTCCCAGACTGAATGTTTTTGCTGAATCTGTTTTTCTCTGGAGAAGTTAATGGAGATAGACCTTAATCTCAAGCACTGGAGGCTGCTCATCCCAGAGCAGAAACTCTTACAGACATCAGGAGAGACAGAGACGTCAGATCAGTGAGACAAAATGAATATGGGCCATTGCCTGCACCTGTGCTTGTGCAGTGAGGGAGCTGCAAACCTGCATGCTGCATTAATCATGCCTTGATGCACAAGGGATCAAGACCCTAAATTGTCTTTAACTTGGCTTTTTCAGCTTGCTGGAAAGTCATGGAACTCCTCCTTCACATGTAGTCACACACTAATAAAATGTGCAGAATCACAAAGACAACAATTTTCCAGCAGGGGCATTGAACTGGCCAGAACTTTGAAGAATATCCATTTAGTTATTTCCTTCTAGTGAGTTCCCAAAAAAAAGCCTTTAAGCCACCAAAGCTTGGTTGTACTAGAAATACAAACTTAAGTAGCTTTCTAAGTAACACAATCTCAAATAAAAGTGTCTTATAAAAAAATTCCTTTTCTTGCTGCAAACCTTTGCATTTACACTTACATTCAGCCAACTCAGAAACTTTCTGTGTTGCCTCAAACTCTGCTGTGTGCCTTCTGGTCCTGGTGAGGACTCTTGCCACAGCCTCTGGGGGCTGATGACTGGCTTCTCCTGCAACACATGCGCTGCACCTCAGAAAAAGAGCAGTCTCCCATTCCTTTTAGAAATGTCATTTGGCATCTGTTTTATTGAAGAATATAACATGCAGCTGAGGACAAGCAAATCAAACATATGTAAATATTTATCTGGTAGGGGTTTGAAATTGTACACAGGTCAATGCTCAATGTGAGCTGGCACTGCAGGGGGGGCTTCCCTCTGATATTTTAACACAGAGTGCTCTATGCATACCCAGAATATATTTCTTCCATCTTAAATCACTGGAGGGTTTTGTGGATGAGAAGGATGTTTTCATGTATCAAAAATTATCAGGAGCATTAGCAATTCTTCTGTTTCCCAATGGAGTCCAGGCTGAAGATTTCAACTTTTTTATGTTTTTACTATTCCAAAATTCATCCATATCTTTAAAATTCCAAGTGAGAGAAGCATTATTGTGTATTATTTATATTTTATTTGTATTTCTAGAAAGTCCAAAAGAGATTTTTGCTTTCATTTTTATATTTTAGTGAGACGGTTCTTTTTCATAGGCCTAATTTGCAAAAAGATGTGATTCCTCATGCACCAAAAATAAGACACCACATAACTGAGAATAGATATAGATAGACATAGATATAGATTATATAGATAAAGATGATACATATAGATATAGATGATATAGATATAGATATGACAGTGGAGAGAACATATTCTGTGCAGTGGAACATATTTTAACTTAGTTTGTGGACAGAAGGTCAAACCCATCTCTGAAAGATGCCTACAGATTTCCACTGAAGATACTTGAAGTTACAGGTATTTCTCAGAGTTCAAAATATAGCCCTAAGATATTATCAGCCTTTCTCAAGAAGTTGAGCATGATAAAAGTCTCGGATGACTTAAAGTAGTAAGTCAAAAGTCAGTGTGAATTCTCTGTGGCAGAACTAGTGAGGGGAAAATAGAAATATGTTCCGCAATAATTTATAGGTTTGGAAGATTAATGGAGAAAAAGGTGCAGACATACAACAGAGATAAAAAGCAGTATTATCCAGGCCAACCCACACACAGAGATCAAAGTTAATTTGAAAACATAAGTGTTTAAAGAAAAAGCAAAGAACAGCTAAAGTAAAGAGAAGATAAAACTGAGGAAAAGAAACAACATGTTAAAAGAGATACTAGCAATTGCAGAAAAGAAGAACAGAAAAGTAAAAAAGGAAAAAATGTCTCAGGAAGTTGCTGGTATCATTAAAAAGTATCTTGATGTGAGAGATATTTCAGAAAACCAGACTATTTGTTTGGATGAAATGATGCACCAGCAGAAGGGAAACAAAATTACTGGTGGAAGTGTTAAATGTGATGCAGTTGCATGAAAGTGTGGAAAACGGAATATTCCAAGTAATCCAGATGCAAAAAGTATATGACCATTGGGGAGGAACACAAACCCCTCTTGATCATGACACTGAGTTACAGCCTTGCATTAGAAAAACGCCTGCCATTTTCCAAATTGCATGCACTTAGGACACTTTTCCAAATGTTTTAGAGATTATAGGGTTTGAAAAGGATGGCTATGAAATGGGGAAATGGAGGACATTAGCACACAGTATCAGAAAAAGCAACACAGGGCAGTTCCTCCTACTCTTGATCTTGTGTCTTCCTATACAGCCTTCTGTAAAAATGCTGCTTTCTCTTTTCATAAGGAATTCTCAGCATGCCACAGCAGTTAAAAATGCTCATGGCCTTTCGATTACAAAGTAGGGAAAATCTTGTAGGATATAAGAAGGTGTCATGCCCACCTTTCTGGCATAAATGAAACCCAAAAAACACTGAAACACTTCAAAGAGAAGCTGAGGTCTTGGACAGAATTAGGAAAAAACTGTAAGAACAGTATCAGTCTGAGAAAGCCTGCTCTCAAGAAGAGCTTAGATGAATTTGATTTTCTCTGTGCCAAGGACAAGAAGTACTTGTACAAAGAGGAGAACTCAGATGCAATGGATCCACTTAAAAAAAGCATAGTAGGATGCCATAGCTAACCAGAAACAGGACAATAAATATAAATAATACTAATTCTAAGGAATTTTGTTCCTGATGTTTTTAAATCTAGCTTGAAGTCTCCGAGGTAGCTACACTGCATGTTGGGAAGTTGTGGATTTGATGACCAGGTCAGGTTTGATGGTATTTGGTATAGGAGAAGTCAGATTAGATGAGCATAACAATGCATCTTTATATTTTATAATGTACTTTTTTAATTCTTATTTTATAAAAAAAGACATGTCTTTTCTTATTATTGCAAAATTCTTTCTCTGTCATACTGTATTATATGCGACATATTTTCTTCTTTGATGAGGTAGATTATTAACTCTGAATACATACAGGTTCTAGTGTTATTTAATGAACTTTCTGTGGCACCTATTGCTGCATTTTTGATTGCTTGAAGAAGCATTGTGAACATCTAGATTAAAATAAGTGAGCAAGGGTAGTTATGCTTTCAGAGCTTTGTAGTTTGGTCATGATGACACAGTAAGAGACATTTAACTAACTGCCCAGAAGATTTTGTGCTACTTAGAATTTAATCTGTATCCAGTCAGGCTCATGTTTTCACCATGCTGAAAGGAAAGAGGCTCTCCCAATTTGTGTTCCTGTGCATAAACACAGACACACACATAAACTTGCCATGTCAACATATTTACATGCATGAAACACTTCTAAAAACAGTAACTGTGTCCATGAATGCTGAACCTAGTCATACATTCTTCTTCGTTGAGTGGGTAGGAAGAAATTCTGTAGAATCACAAAATATTCTGAGTTGAAAAGGACTCACAAGGATCATCAAGTCCAGCTCCTGGCCCTGCACAGGACAGCCCCAAGAATCCCATCCATTTGGCTTCTTGAACTCAGTCAGGCTTGGTGCTGTGCAGACTTCCCTGGAAAATTGCTGTAGGCTGCTTCACAGGAAGTCATTAGGCAAACTGTAAGAATCCAAGAAACTTTCTTGCAGTTTGGAGATATTTCCCTGTGTTATTGATTTTATGCTTCCTCTGTGACTCTTTGTGCTCAGTGTGATGAAGTCTACATATTTTGTAACAAGTATTCAGCAGTCCAATGTTTACATTGAACAGCAAGCAGCAATCCCTAAAACACCTTATTCTTTTTCCTCTCTGAATTCAGAGTATTGTCAGGGCCTTCCTTTAGCCCACTCTTATTCTGCATGTTTAGTCTGTCACTTACAGATGTAATCTGTTGAATGTCATACCAGTTTGGACACTTAATATTTGCAGATGACTTGTACATCTTTATTATTTCATTTAATTGGATTATATGTAGAGATTTAGGGGGAGAAAATTATGTCTTTAGTCCCTAATCAGATAACCTGTTAAATATGCAGTGGACTCTCAGGCATTTCTGGAAGCAATCTTTACATGTATTTTTAGCCAGCCTGATTGACAACCTTAACTATAAATGTAGCCATATATAGCTTATTTTTCAGACTTCTAGTTATCTGCAGGAGCACAACATCCCAGTTCCCACTTAAAATTTCAGCCCACTTAGGTGTTTTTTGTTACATTGACCTGTGAAAACTTCAGAGATTCTTACTGTTTTTAGCAATATCCCTCATTCAGCTGTGTACTGCATTTTTTATTGTAGGCTAAAATCACCCCCTTTTTATACACTATCATTCACCTGGATGGCCCTAAAGTGATGTCAGAAATACTTGTGCTTCCTCATTTTTTTTTTCCCCCAGGACATGCTCATGTGTTGCCCATGAAATAATCTCAGAAAGTGTTGCACACTGAATGCCCTGGCCTCCAGGGTACAGTCTGTCAGTGCTTAGGGCACAGCACATGTTCAGAATCTGATAACATACCTTTGTTTTTTTGAGTACCATTTCATGACATTTTGAGTTGACTGGGAATCCTGATGGTTATTGAAAGTGCTACTTTTCTTCTTCTGGGATTTATTGACTATCTCATCCAAAGCCTTTAATCTCCCACAAATGTTTGTTCTTTCATTTGAACTATCTCATGAGGAACTTAGAAGAGTATACAGATAGTGTCATGCAGACATTGTTCCCTGGAGCAAACAACCTGCTCTGCTCCAAGGCCAGATCAATAAGGATGCTGATTTTTAGCTCTGGATTGGCAGTGAAGCTATGCAGGAAGAAATTTTCCTGAGTCTGAATGGTAGAGTAGCAATGGTTTGGGTTATAGGTGGCTTTGGGACCTCACGGTCCCACTTTGGCACCACTATGTTTGATTTGGTATGAGAACTTTATTGCAGTCTCCTGAACCTTAACAGACTCTCAAATTCCTCCATCTCCTGTGTTTGTTGGTGTATCTTATTTTCTCCTGCTAAATCTGTTCAGTTTCATAGGAATAGTACTTGTTAGGGAAGAGTCATTAGAACTGGAACGAGGCACTTGTCCCTGAAGAGGCAAAGGTGAGTGCCAGGTTTTACTCCCCTTTGGGGTTCTGGGATGTTTGATGCCCTGTCTTGAGCCAATGGCTTCCTTACCAGGCTCTGGGATACTCTCTGCTGGTTCTGCAGCTTGGGTATCTGGAAGAAAACAAAGAAACTGACTCTACCTTAATAATGGCTAAGGCACTAAGCTGGGAAAGGGCTTACTTTAGAGCACCCACCTTCAGACCTCTTTTTTTCAATGAATTATCAACCGTCTTTATTAGATATTAGCATGAAGTGTCCTGGTGTGTTTCAACTGAGTACCAGCAAAGATAACAGCACAAGGTGGAGACTGCAACACCAACCAGATCCCATGACTTATAGAGGCTCAAGCTCTTCCATCACATGCTCCTTCAAAGGATTTTGGCCTTTGACACACAATGTTAAACAGTCAGTTCTTACTGCAGAATTTAAGACAGTGTTGAAGGGGTCTTCATTCTTATATGGATTCTGCCAAGGTGTTTTGTGAATGTCTTTGACAAACTAAACAGAATTTCAACAAATAAATGCAACTCACAGACTGCTCTGCAGAAGTGATGAGAGGGGTCAGTGGTGTATTCTCTCTTGTGCATTTCTGAGTCTTTATCTGCTTTTATAAGTGTCAGGGCTTAACCCCAGTCAGCAACTAAGCCTCATACAGCCATTCACTGACTCCCCCATAGTGGGATGGGGGAGAGAATGAAAAGGGTAAACATAAGGAAACTCATAGGTTAAGATAAAGACAGTTTAATAGGGAAAGCAAAAGCCATGCACAAAGGCAAAGCAAAACAAGGCATTCATTCACTGCTTCCCTTGGGCAGGCAGGTGTTCAGACATCCCTGGGAAAGCAGAGTTTCATCACATGTAATCGTGACTTGGGAAGACCAACAACATCATCCTTCCTCCTTCTTTCCCCAGTTTTATATGCTGAGAGTGATGTCATATGGTCTGGAATATCCCTTGAATCAGTTGAGGTTGGCTGTTTTGGCTGTGTCCCTCCCAACTTCTTGTCCAAAGGACAGCCTCATACTAATTACTGTGAGGAAAATTAACTACCCCAGCCAAAACCAACACTTTTAGCCCTAGGACTTGAATGTACAAGGGATTTGTACAGCAGCTGTACTGTTGTTCAGAGAAGGAAAAGAGAAAAGACTGGATCTGTCTTTGAAGTTAGAATCTGCAGAGTGGCTGTGAGAGCATGCATAGAGTGCAGTAATAGATCATGGGTCATATTATCTCCTTTTTCCTCATGTTTCTACTGTGTGCTTCATATAGATATGTATGTCATGAAAGTGCTGGTACAGAGATCTTGTTAAATTATATATTTGCAGTAATTTATCTGAAACTGTGATACACTCTGCACTACAAGACTTAAAAGCTGTTACTGAGAAGATAGCACAATATAAATAATACTCCAGTGATTTTGTAGTATTCAGGCTTGGTGGTGCCTAGTTCAGTCTCAAATTCAGAGTAAAAATCTTAGTACTTGTATTTTAGAAGCCCTGATAACAAAAAATAAGATGAAAAGAAAGAAAAGCAGTGAATAGGAAAAGTCAGCAACTTGTAAGGCAATTTGTAGATATCAGGGTGAGTCAGAAAGATGCATGTCTATCCTACAAAATAGGCTTCCTTCTTCAGGCAGGAAAGCAGCATTACTCCCTTTTTCCCCTCCTTCATCTTTTCTTCCTTTGATACTATACAGCTGGACCACACTCATTTTTATAATTTGTCTGTTTTCCTACCTTTTTTATTTGATTTCTTACAAAACATGTGATAATGAGGATAGATTTCCTTGTCCTGCATGAAGCCTTATCCATCCTAAGCATCCAGTTAGACCTAAAATCTGAAACTCTTTCTGGACCATTTCCTGCTGCCATTCAGGCTTTTAAATTTTGTTTGTTTGTTTGGTTTTTTTTCTGATGAGTCAAAATACAGAACACATATAAGGTGAAATAAATTACTTTTGATGTCCTGAGCTAATAAGTCCTCTAGCATTGTGGAAAGATATGAAATATTATGCATAGACTGTGAAGCATGAATTTAATATGTCCTTTTAGTTATTTTCCTGATGGCAACCTGCAGTATTTGAAACACTCTGACAACTCCCCTACCCCAATGAAGCTGTCAGAATACATTACCACTGTTCTAGTTATTTCCACAACTCCTCAGCCCTGCAATGTATGTCCAATCCACTGTGTAGCATATGTATTATGCCTGTCATCAATTAGAACTGGATCATGTGAGCATATTTTCACAGGTACTGTGGGATCAACATGGCCTGCAGTTGTCTAGAGGAAAAATCAATCCACAGCAGTAGGGGTGCAGCTTCTAGCACCAGAGACCTGGATTCTGCATAGATTTTTTCTTTTTTAGCCCCATAAGATTTGCACTGATGAAGACCACAGGGGCATTTGCTCATCCTGATTTGCAGCAGTTTAACTGAGATGGGATTTGAGGGCCAGGAAATGAAGCAAGTATTTGGTAACCAACTGGGAATGCAATATCTTTGAACAAATGTGCTTACACTTTAGGCAGTTTCTGTTACATATATTGGCATTTCTAATCTACTAACAGAGAACATTTTAATTGTACTTGTCTTATCAAACCTGCATAAAACAGAAAATTTGCTGAGTTCTTCAAGATGCTCCTTTGTTTTAAGCACAGAGACATTTATTGCAGGCTTCCCAGCTTTATTAATAACGCTATTAATATTCTTTTTGCACAGAGCAGTAGTGGAAAAGTGCCTGGTACTCATGGGTGTTTCATTATTTAAAATGTAAATAAGAAAGGCTGCAAGAAATTAACCATCTCAGCAGGAAAAAAGGAACAAACCTTTAGTCTGACAGATATGGGCTTATCACTGTTTCCCTCATTACAGCATATGAAATACTTTATAGTCCTATATTTGTAACATCAACACGAATATTTTTCCTTTGTTCATCCACAGAATTATCCACCTGCCTGTTTCTTTAGGAAAGGAATCTAGATGCAAATTTTCTGAATAGCCTGTAAATTGGTTCTATTTTTACAGAGTTATGAAAAAACTTTCCTTGATTCACCTTTACTTTCTCCACAATTGAGCTGACTGGGTAGGGCAAAGAAAAGGCAAAGGTAAAAGTTTCACCTGTCACCATTGAGGCCTTGGGGAGCTCTGCATGTGGAGCTCTCTGTGGCATATATAAAAATATAAAAAGGAGGGACATGAAGCTTTCTTTTGGGCCTGTGCACCTCAGAGGCTCTTGGTGGATAGGTCCATGTCAAACTGAGCTGAGAAGGATTTGAACTGGCTGGGATTTGACAGCTTTCATATCCTGGTTGCAGCCCTGCACTCAGTGTGAATATCAAACTGATAATTGGTATCCACATTATAAAAGATGTTTCTCTGCAGATTCTTCAGCTGAGCAGCACTATTCTCCCAGCTTGTCCATGTTTGTTTTCAGGTATTCAGAAATCACAGTGAAAGAGGTCTGAGAGCAGGTCCAAGTGACATGGGTCACCCTTCCCTGCCGGATAGTTTCGGACATTGGGTACAAGTGTATCAAATATAGGATCCACAGTTGCTTTCCTGTGGTTCTGTGGTTCTTGTTACTGGTACCTGCCCCAGGATAGGCAAGGACTAGGTAGAAGGCAGATGTCTACCTCCCAAGTCTGCAATTGGTGATTTTGTACAGCAGTAAAGAACTTGGTCTAGCTATGTATGTCACAACTGCTTGAGGTTTGAAAATTGCATCACACCACTGCCTAGTCTTTCACATAATCATATGATTTTTTAGTCTAGAAAAGACTGGTAAGATGATTGAGTTAAACTATTAACACAGCACTGCCAAGTCCACCACTAAATGCCTCTTAGCCACATCTAAATGTCTTTAAAATAACTTCAGGAATGGTTAATCTACCATTTCCTGGAACACCCTAGTCCAGACCTTGACAGCTCTTTTAGTAAAAAAATGTATCCTAATATCTTAACTTGAGGCCATTTCCTCTTGTCCTACTGTTTGTTAGTTGGGAGAAAATATCACCCCCACTTGGCTACAAATTCCTTTCAGGCAGTTAAAAAGATCAATAAGGTCTCCCTGAGCCTCCTTTTCTCCAGGCTGAACAACCCCAACTCCATCAGTCTCTCCTCATAAGACTTGAGCTCCAGACCCTTCACCAGGCCTGTTGCTCTTGTCTCCAGCCTCTCAACATTTGTCTTGTCATGAGATCCCCAAAACTGAACACAGGATTTGGGATGTGTCCTCACCAGTGCAGACTACTGGGGGCTGTACCTCCCTAGTCCTGCTGCTCACTCTTTTTCTGACACAGGCCAGGAAGCCATTGGCATTCTTGGACACCTGGGCACACTCTGGCTTTTTTTCATCTGCTGTTGAGCAGTGTTCCCAGGTCCTTTTCTGCTGGGTCACTTTCCAACCACTGTGACCCAGCCTGTAGTGCTGCAGGGGATTGTTATGACAGAAGTGCAGGACCAGGCCCTTGGCCTCGTTGAACCCCAGACTTTTGGCCTCCACCCATCAATCCAGCCTGTCCAGATCCCTCTGCAGAGTCTTCCTACCTTCCAGCAGATCAATATTGCCATCCAGTTTGTTGTCATCTGCCAGCTGACTGAGGGACACTTGATCCCCTTGTCCAGATCATTGCTCCTTCACTGGATATTCATCGTGACCAAAAAGTGAAAATTAAAACAAGGCAGATTTCAAGTGTGAGCTGCATTTCTTAATCCCTTAACAGAGGATAAGGCAAGAAGCCTTTGTAAGCTGTATACCCAATCAGGGCTCCAGAACTTGCAGAGTGAATATAGTTGGGCAGGATATGGATTTTACTAAGACTCTGCTTATTACTTAAGTATTTAACAGCCATACAATATGCATCTTAAGAGTAGTATAAAAAAAATCAGTGTAGCACAGAAGGCAGGGTAATTTTTGAGTCAAAAGTATGAGGCAAGAGAAGCATTCATTTAATATTCACTCTCAAACTTCAGATTGAATAATCCTAGTCTTGAGTAATACATATGTATGGAATGATGGTGGATTTTGAGGTCTCGTGCATAGGACTAGGACAAAATAAAGAAATTATTACTGTGTCAGATTTCAAAACATGAGAAAGTGTTTGAACTGAAAGGTTATTTTACAATGGGTAAGTACAGCAAGGATACTTTTCTGAGTTAACATTTGCTTCTCAAAGGTTCAACATCTTTTTAAAATAATGGCAGGAAAATGGTTGCTCTCTATTCACATCAACTGCATTAATTTACTGGTTTTCTCCATATGTTATGGAACAACCTAAACTGTCCTCATGACAAACTTACATACCTTTTTAGCTGTGGAAACTACAGAAGAAATAATTCTCATCCTTTTATACTTCTCTTTTATTCTCTTTTTATAACTACCTTCAAAGACATTTTGTCATATAAAATTCTGACTAAAAAGGGAAATATTGGCTCATACTTTTCTGATCTTCTGGAGCTTCTGCTATTGTTGGAACTTTGAAGGAATGATTACTTTTGAATATTTTCCTTCTCAGCCTCTTTTACTACCTGAATTGGGAGTGGTCATGTTATTCTTTTTAACATTTGTTGGTGTTGAGTACTCAGAATCACTGAGGGAGTAAGGTGGGGAGAGGAGAAACAAAGAAAGTAAATGCTGTTAAACTGGAATTATGGAGGAATTATTATATGACAATAAAATAGTAAGAATACCAGTTCTGAAGGTTACAAAATACAAAGATAATGCCACCTCTTCAGAAACTTCCTTAAAATATTTGATAGCTTCACACAATGAACTAGATATTGCTGACACATCACTTGCCATCTTAAAATTTATCTGCCATATTGTCTATAAGGTATGCTATCCCTCTTCCAATTTATTGTCCAACACATGCAGTTAACTATTAATGAAAGGACAAAACTATATGGGTTATTAAACAAATGATATATGGAGCTGTCTACTTAAGTGCATGATAGCTGAAAGGTAGATTAATTTAGTATATGTCAATATATGGTAATCACTTGAATTATGCCACCACAGCAAAAAGATCAAAATGATTCAACTTGAGTACCTAAGGTTAGGGACCTAAACTGTACTTGGGCAACTGCTTTTCAGGGCTGTCAGGTGTTAAACATGCAGCTCACAATCTTCACTGAGCTCAGCAAAGGCTGTCATTGCTAAGCATTCCTGAAAATAAGATCATCTGAATTTTTTGCCATTCTGCCTAACTCTCGGCTTCAGTTTGAAAACTTTGTCCAGAGGTATCTCAGGAAGTGAGGGTTAAACATCCCTTCTGTCAGCTTGACTGAGATTTATTGTGTAATGCACTTCCTCCAAAGAAAGATGTTTAATGCTATTGATTGCAAGGTTGCCTACTTAAAATAGCACAATGTGACAGATGATGGATACCACATAGAGCAAAATTGTAAGGTAATTCAATATATGGGCATGTATGGTATGTATATCAGAGTAGCAGCTTCATTCTTCATGACGGTGAGTTAGAAGGTCATCTATTTCACTTAAAGGCATTGAACGTTTTTGTTAGTTTGACAGCCATTATGGGCTTGATCCTGTTATCCAAAGCAGTCATTAAACTCCTATTGACCTAAAGTGGGTGGGAGTGGGGCCAAGCTTTAGAATATGCAAAGCAGACACTACAGAAGAAAAAAAAGCTGATGGATAATACTGCAGAGTGAGAAAAAGCATTATGGTGGCTGCTATATATAAACAATAGAAATCCTAAGAAATACCTGATGATTTGAAATGTTTTGTACCACAGTATTACTTGTGTTAAAAATTTTCCTGCTAAACTCAGGATTTTCTCAATCTTTAAAGAAATTTAAGCAACTTTGTACTGCTGCTTTTTTGCATCATAGAGCACATTAACTGCTTACACTTTTTAACTCTGTGTTTATTCTTAGATAGGAGTAGTTTGATGGTCTGTAAGCCTTACAAAAATCAGTGTTTTTAAGGGCATTTAGATTAATTCTTAAATCTGTATTAGAAAAAGCAGGTAGGAAGAATGCAAAGAAAACTTTTTCTGGAAACAGGTATGTTTATTAATGAAGAAGTCAGTAAAAGAGAAAAATTTAGGACTAAAAGAATATTTCTATCATTGCAATTAATTTTGTGTTCCAGCACAAAACCAAACCTAAGCCATTTCTTCTTTTTTCAATCTGTCATTTGTCATCAAGCTCTTTCCTTCTTATTTGCAGCTTCCTGTGAAACTTTGGGGTATTTGCTGCACATGCTTAGGAGTACCCAGAAAGAAGACTGGGACTGATCTGATGTACAGATGGGCTTCTGCCCTCTTGCTGATGCATATTTCAGCTTGACACATCCTCCCAGATAGTTCTCACCTTCCAAGAAGCACTTGGGGAAGACTTGAGTGCAGGGCTAGACAGAGGGACCACTCCTTGTGGAGATGTGGAGAGCCACTCTGTTATCCTGCTAATTCTGCTCCCTGAGCTACAGCAGCTCCTCAGTTGTTAGCAATGTTTTCCATGGCTCTCTTTTGAGAAGCAGGATGTGAGGAGGTAGAAGAATTGCTTCGCTGAATGAATCTGCATTTAGGAAATGGCCTGAAATGCCATTTAGGTAGCTCAGTGGTATTTCTGACTGCACAACAAGAATAACCCAAGATTTTATGCAGAATTTCGAGAGTCATCCCCATCTTTCACACTGAGGCCATTTTGGTTAAGTGTTATAACATCAGCACCTCAGTGTTTTGTTTTCAGGAATCAACAGCATGTTACTTTTTAAAAATTGCACTTAGATGTAACTCAGCTTTAGTATTTCACACTTATTCCAATAAAAAAATAATAACTTAATGATCTGAGGTAATGTGATGAAATTGTAGGTCAGGTTTAAATCTAATATTATGTTCCTTGAAACACCCTGAAGCTTAAACTCAGAATAAGTTTATAGAAAACTTACTATGGTTTAAGCTCTGTCGCAGTTTTAATTCAAAGCGAGGTTAAATGAGTAAATCTTATTTTTATAAGGCAGCAGAGGAAATGCAGAGCTCAGAGGCTCAAAGAATGTTTGCTTTGGTTTTTGCTCATTCAAGCTCAGAAAGACAGAGAAGACTGCAAACACACCTGTCATAAATCGTAGATATATGCCAAAAATATCCTGCATAGTTAACACTTTCAGTTGGACAAATCAGTATATGATGTTTTGCATCATTAACTTGAAAGGTTATTTTTTATGTAGCCTTATTTAAAAACTATTTTAAATGAAAGGAGATTTTGAAAATAAAAAGCAGTAAAATCTAGAAATACAGTTTCAAGTGGATAAGTAAGTTCAAATAATACAAATATAGTACTCTAAGGACTTTCTTTGCTCCTTCTTTGTTTGCAATAATTTTAACCTTTTTACCTCTCCCAGAAGAGTCCAGGGAATTTAGCAAAGGGTATCAGATTTTCTGTAATCCTTTAATGAAGGCTTTGCTTGACTGTAGTTTGCTGTTAAACAAGGATCAATTAATTAATTAATTAATTAAATCTCATGTTGTTGCTTTGACATTTCCAAACATAGAAAAAAAGGTCAGAGTTGTTGCCTGAAATGCTACAAACAGATGAGAGAATTGTTTCTCCCCAGTTCACTTATCAGAAAGCTCTTGGTTTATATTTAGAAAGGTTATTTATCATATAAATTTGTCTTAAATTCTGAGTACTGTTTTCTCTGTCTTGAGTTCCTTGTTACAAACATTTTATTATAAGCCTAAGATTTTCTATAACTCAGATCACTGCAGTGGTTACTCAACTGTAGTTAATTCTGATCTATTTAGGCTTGCACTGTTAAACTAAGTAGAAAGATTAATTGTTTCTTAATTATACACTTCAATAAATGTACTACAGTTGACTAAGTTTTGTCTACTAGAGAACAATTTTAGCAAATGCTGTCTCCTTTTGTTCTTTAGGAGTTCAAGTCTATCATGTAAATTACCTGTCATCCAGCAGTTCTGGAGCTCTTTGTTATCATAATGCTTTTATTCTAATTCCAGATTTGTTTCAAAATGTGTGTCTGGACTATTTCATTATGCTGAAGATAAAAAGTAGTTAAGAGGTTTTCTTACTGTCCCAGGTACCTTCAGCAGATTTAGACTTTAAGATCAGAGTCTCTCTCTGGAATCTTGAAGAGGAATACTAGAAAGGAATCCATGTTTTTAGGTGTTTCCAGTGCAATATAACTTTCTATTTGACAAGATCTAGATACATTTGATTATTTAAGAACATTTGTCACTGATACTTCAATTTTTTATTTAACTAGGTGTCTATTTTCAGTCTTTCTGTCATTCTTATTGTTCCATCTTCACTTTTTCTTCAATTGTGAATAAGACAGACAGCTTGCTACTTTTCTTCCAGCCCTAATGGTCTCTGAGCCACTGCCTGTAAACTGACACAGGGAAAAAATTGCTCAAAGGACTTATGACACTTTAGAAGCTGTGATGGATGACTTTCAAGGTGGCTGCTGCCTTTTCCTTTTTTCCCCCATTCTTATTAGAACTGTGACGTTTTCCTTTCCATTAACTCTTTCTGAGTTGTGAAGAAAAAATAAGGGAATATTCAGAAAGGCACACAATAGTCTTTAAGGATTTAATTAATACATTTTCTGAGATATGTTGGTTAGCAATGGGTTTAAACCAGACCAGATGTGCTTTGCATATGGCCCCAAACAAAAAACATAGTCTGGGTTTTGATCACTGATTTACAGTCACCAAAAGTACCTAAATACAAGGTTATAGCATATTGGATACCCAGATAGAAAACATGATCTTTAGAAGCAGAGCTAACAGCAATGGGAAAGTAAATCAACTGAAATGGTCAGTGTTTTGTAAAACTGGTGGTTGTTTCAGAACTCGCACAACATGCGAGTAGACCTGCACACTCTCTGGGTTTTATGTGACAGGAAGAAGAGATTGGGAAAGACAGGGGTGAATCTGGAGCCTTCCTTGCAACCAGTGGCCAGAAAAGGAAGTTGCCCCTCTAGCAAGATTGTTGTTGCTCAGAACCAAATGTCTGATGGACTGCTTTGTGAGATTTATTCATTCTGCACTGGCACTGCATGTAAGTTGACATTTAAAATGCATTAACAGAGTGCTACTTGATGTACTGTATTATGCATCCTATCAGTTTTGAAATGGAGTTTACCCTGTCAGCAAAATCCTCCTTGCTGTACTCAAATAAACTTAGTCAGTCTTGGATCAAGGTGGCTTAAGGGACCTACATAATTTTAATGCCTCTGTCATGTTTTTTCTTTATTTTTTATTGAGTCTGTCATATTTAGGTTCTGTAGGATCTTTCTCCATATGTGAGCATACAGACATTCTCATTTGTGTCCGCAGGGCTAAACTGTTGATACAAAATAACTTTAATTCCTATGCTTACTTGATGTCTTTACTTATATGATCTTCCATTATGTCTTCTATGCTTTATCTCTGCTTGATGACTAATTTTTTAGCACTCTGCAGCACACAGTGTTAAGTGGTTTTTACCCCATACAATCAGATATTTCATTCTGAAAAAAAAATCACAGATTTCAATATCACACCTCAATAAGCATTAGAAAAAACCTCAGTTTTTCTTAATTGTTTTATAGAACTAGACTTCCTCAGACCTGGATAACTTTTGATGTGATCTTTGGTGAGATCTGGTGATCAACCCAGTGATTACAATAGCAAGCTCAAGGAACATCATGTACAGGCAACTTCCCATCAACAATCCGTATTTTCTTATTATAATGACTAACATGGATTTTTCCAGAACAACTTGCTTTTTTGCTGTGTAAAAACAAAATTCTTCACTGCTCAGGAATGAAGGACACCAAAGCCCACCTCTGAGGCATCTGCATTATATTCTGCCCTTATATTCAGATCCTCTTCCTGCTTTTTGGTTAGCTCTTCTTGCTTCAGAGAACATATTTTATATTTAGTAATTGAGAGTTTTTCTGGCTAGTGATTTGGATAATTGAGATGACTCTGTATATATTAATATTTACCAGGTTTTCATAGCAATCTTTCTTCCATGACTACTTCTGTATTTTTCCCCATTACTTATAAGGCATACATCACTAGTTTTTCATTCAGCAACATGACAGCTTCAAATCCTTCTGAGGCTCCATTGAATGAAAGGTTGTTATTCTTGTCAGTCTGTAGGGGCTTCCATTCTCTTCTCAAATGTGCAAACAGTGCTTGCCCCTGTCATATTTCTTACCTCTGCAGTGAAATTTCTTTCTTCCTATACTACAGGAGTTAATTCCCTTAAGTGGACAGCGGCAACATAAGGTTTCATTTGCATTCAGTTCCAGATATTTCTTTTGAATTCACAATCTTTTAGACTTTCATGATTCATGTATGTCAAGTTAATTCCTCTCTTTGGAATTAGTGGATTGTTTGTCTAATCTTTGTAGCCCCTCCTTTAATTTTTATCTCTGTGGTTGAATTCATGGCCCTGATTTCAGAGCCACAGTGGTATTTTACAATAGCTCTGGGAAAGGGCCTCATGTGTGACTTTGGTAGGAGAAATCATTTAAGAAATAAGTGTCTGCAGCTCATAGACCTTTATGAATGTCAGATTTTTGGGGGGATAATATGCACACAGTAAATACAGTCACTTTGTATGTGTACCTTATTCTATGACATGTAAATTTAATAAGGCAAAAAAAATTAGCTTTACTTTACCCATGAACTTTATTATATCTTTGCATGGCTGAGAGATCAGAGAAGTTCTGTTAAGACATATAATTCTGATGAAGATTTTTTAAACTTGCTGTTCTTTTAAAGTGCTCATCAAGATTGTTTGATATCATTTTGGATTATTTCTTGCACTAAGGCTGAATAAGCATTTTCAATAACATAGATAATACCACAAATTCTTGCTTGCAACCTTAGAAATTATTAACTTAATTTAGTTTGAATCTAATGTCTCCTGCACTAGAGTCATGAAAGGTCTAGCCTTGCTGCATGAACTTTGCTTCCTACTTTAGGATATTCAATTTTCACAAAACTCCAGTAGTTTTAATAATTCCTAATAAAAGATGACAGTTTGTATTACAAATGAAAGGATCATCCTCAAAAAAATGAGTGCAACTGAATAGGCAAAGATTTGGTTCTCCTTTAAAAGATATCACTCGTCTGATAATTACTGCTGACATAACTCATGGATAGAATCAAGTACCATCCTCAAAAGTATAGGTATTACATTTATGCATATATAAAATATTGCTAGAACTAGGACTAGAAGTATGAGAAGGGAAGGAGTCATAGCATCCAATTTTAGAGACTACGAGTTAGCTATCGAGTGAAAACTGGTCATTCTAGAATTCCTCTACAGGGCAATTAATTTTACTTCTCCTTAAGTCTTATAATGAGATGACCTTTAAGAAGTGCTTACTTCTTTTCAGTAAGTACAGAAGAATCCTAGTTTGGCTGAACACCATTTAATTAGGGGGGATGAATCTCATTATCTTAGCACTAGATGATACCAACAGCTTCCAGTACTCAAAAGTAGTCCGTACTTTAACAGAAATACATAAGCAAGAAAAGAAAAATACTTTTAATCATGAAAACATCAGTTCTTCTAAATTAGATAAAATAAAGTTCTCTGTAGAAGGGTTCTCCATAGCTCCCGTGTTCTTACAAGGTTTTTTTTCTCTAGTACTGACAAATCATCACTTCAAGTTCTTCCAAACACGTTTATGTCTCCCTGGGAGGAACCCTTTCCAGCTGTGCTGGGGTGAGGACATGTTCCCTGCAGAGCTGGGCTCTGCTCTTCACAGGAATCTCCCATTGCCCACACGAACTGTAGGCACACTGCTACATCCCTGCATGCCTCAGCCTCCCCTGCAGATGGGTCTCCAAGCTGAGCATACACAACTGTTTGTTGGGAAAGCACAATCCCCTCTTCCATCACTTTTTCTGAAGTGGTTTAACCTGACCCAGATAAAAACAGCTGGAATAATGAGCCAGCCTTCCCCTCCACTGCACAGCTTCAGCCTTTTAGCCCAGATTACAGACAACAGGCTCAGACACAGTAAACTGTAGAGCCCCAAATCCTCTAAAATCTCACCAGAAAATGGGCTCCAAGAAGTTCACCTATAAGTTTCACAGAGAATTTCCAATCTCCATTTCATCATTTCCAGCTTACCACTGACACAATTCTGATCAATATGTCTAATGCAAATGACCATGAATAAGGTTTTGTAATCATGTTAGAAGTGAATGATAGAGCTGCACAGGCTGGGACTCCTGCTATTTATCACCTTTATATTGTTGGGATGTGTGTGGAAAGAAACAGGGGACACTTCAGAGTTTTGGGGATTTTCAGAATTAAAACACTTAATGTGAACAGTGTTTAAAATTTGATATGCCCTACTCACATTACTTATTGCTTTCTTTCTCCATCTGCTTATAACTGTTCTGGCATGAGTCCTGAGGTGCCTGCCTCCTGCCTCCATTCCTTGGGATCAGACCATCCCAAGTAATGGAGGTTATTTCAGAAATTTCTTATTCTGAAGTACCTAACGGATCTCACTCTTCAGTAGCAAGCACAATGATAAGAAAATACAAGAGCTTGTCTCCCCCATTTGGCTTGGTCCCCTGCTTATTTAAGCAGGTATATTAGATGTGAACCATAGCACTGCCTTCCTTTTTTCTGCCCTGCTAATAAAGGAAAACAGTGATCTGTCTCAGCTCTTTGACAAAACAACTGCAGGTGCTAGTCATGAAAATCACCTTCCTTGGTGGATCAATTTTCTCTCCCTATTCTCTCTCATTCTACAACCCTCCTAAGCACTTGACAGTATGTTGAGTGTTCATCTGTGGGCTGAGATTCCTAAAATTCCTGTCAAGTTCAGTATCTCTCACTGGATCTAATGCTGAGTATTTGTCTGTCTTACATCTTGCATTACCCCTATGAAGCCTCAGCCCACTTTGGTGCTTTCTTGGGGTATTTGAGATGGAACAGATGCAACAGATGATTCAGCTACTCTCTTGACTGTGTACTCAGTGTATCAGTTCTGCTTTAGATGAACGCACAAGTTTTAACAACTTCTTCGGGGAGACTATTTAAAAGCCAGATGTATTTCACAATTAGGAAGACAGAATAGATAAAGTTTACTTTTTCATGTTGGACAGGATCTAATTGTATACTACTTATAATTTTACTGCTGATTTAAGTTCATATAAGAATATAGATGTCCCCTTACAATTTTGCTTGAGCTTTTTTATTCCTTGAATTTGCAGATATTATGAGGAAATAAATTGAATTCTCAAAATTTTACATTAACATAGTTACTAAAGGCATTGGCTTCTGCTTCCAAAAACAAGTGAACAGGTCTGTTGTTTATCATACAGAACTGTTTAACAGTTGAATGACCTTTGCATCAAATCATGTATTTCATTTTTGTGCAAGTATAGGAACCTAATGCTAGCAAGGGAAATGGTAATTGAGGAATATCTTATGGAGAGACTTTATCTTCTCTTTTTTCCTTGTGAAAGTCTGGATTATCCTTTTAATTTTATGCCAAAAAAGAATTTAAAATATTTCAACACAAGATAGTAGACTGCCAGTACAGACTGACAACAAAATTTATCTAGGAAGAGTTAAAATCACAAGTCAAAATAGCAATTATGTAGGAAGCAGCATTGCAACCAGCATTGTAAACTCACAGAAATCAGTACTGCACACACAAAAATCAGTCTAACAGTACCAGACAAAATGGTTTTTTGACGTTTTCCAGGTGGCTTGGTGTCTTCTTCAAACACAGAAGCTGATTTTTGTTGACAGAAATAGGTACTTTGCTGTGAAATGTGTTCAGATTTTAATGTGGCAATGGTACATTTAACCTGGAGCAAATATGTGAAAATGTCATCCAGGACAAAATTTGACAATTACTTTCCAAGCAGAACAAAATGCACGTTTTGCATGTAACATTTTTTTTCTATAAACTATGATTCTTACAGTCTTAAAATGGGATTTAATTAAACAGTTATCAAAACCACAGGAAAATTATCATATCCAAAGTGGAATATAATTTTATTTTTTTTTGTTTGCTAATAATTTTCCGGTCACTGGTATAGGGATTGGTAAATAAATGTTGCAATAACTTATGTAAATGAAGAAAATTATGAGCTGACTAGTTTACTGTTTATACAGCTCACAATTTGTCACTTGCCCAGAAATATGCCTACAGTTCTGATAAGTAGCTTTGAATCTAGAATTTCCACAAATTCGGCATGTGTATTTCTCCTCCATTTTTTTCATTGAAGAAACTGGAAAAGCACAAAATTATCTTAACTCTACTGGAATTTATGAAGTATTTTCCTCCAAGGTGACTAATTAGAGTTAGATCCTCCATGGTTTTGTTCACCTTGTAGAGGTGCCTGTGTCTTTCTACTTGGTCCAGGGAGAGATTAGGGTGACTGAGGTCTCAGTTGTGTTTTTTTGTTTTAGACTGCAGCAGCATTTATTTAATTTCCACACAATACTATTGCAATTATATCCTCTGCAATGTCAGAAAATCCTGTCCAGAGTTTGAGATCCCAGACACATAAAATTAGTCAGAAAGTAGCTAAACTGGCCACCAGAGATGATTTCCAGAGTATCTATGAAGCACCCGAAATCAACCATATAGATGGGAAGTGAGCCTCAGATTTTCCAGAGCCTGCTCCTTTGTTGACGAGTGAAGTAGCCACTGCTCATTCATACAATTCATACCACCATACTTAGTTTTATTCCTTACTTATGCTTTATTAAAATTCAATGTCTTTTGATGCTTTTTTCCACATAATGAATTTCATCTCTGTTGCTATGTGTCATACATAGTACATTGGGAAATGGAAAGGCCTAAATTCTGTTGTGCAATGGAAAGTCAAAGTACTTTTTCCCCAGCTGTCCAACATCATTTAACAATTGATCAGTTGTAAGATAAAAAAAGCTATCTTGCCTAAGACGCCCACATTTCCATAATTCAGCATTTTCAGTAGTGTGAGCTGTTGTGCAAACCTGAAGAGCAAGGGTCCAGTTTCTCACTAAGGTATAATATTGGTACTGTATGGATCCCATTGCCATGTGATAGTTCTGTATGCATTGCATAGGTGCTGACATTGTAAAGCATGCTGTCATTTATTCTCAGTCATTTTCCTCTTTTTTTTTTCAACAGCTGAAACATATAACTCATTTGGAATATGTCCTAAAATCAGTGCATGAAATTGTCTGCTGGTTATACATAGAGCATTGAGAATGTGTAAATTGTTAATCTCTTCTATTATTTGGTGCCTTTGATTGAAGGCACTAACCACTATTAAGTAATCAATGCTTAAATACATCCATAATTCAGCATTATTCCATCTACTTAAAACTACTGCATATATTTGTAGTATCTCAAATTCTATTACTGCCTCTGTTCCATGGAAGAACAGATTTTCTTTTAATCCCTGGAGACTGTGTGGTATTAAGAAGATGTTAGTGGTGAGAATAACTTTATTAAGCCTACTAAGTTATGAACAGAGTTTTATATATCCATAATGGAGCTCTTTATTTTAATAATCTACCTTCACACTAATTTCTATATATCAATCCTACAATTCTAAAGAATCCAAAAGATATTCCAAGGACCAGGAGAAAGCCCACAAAAAACCCACACAGGGTCATAAAGCATAACTTTTTAGGAATTCACATACAAGCTGTGAAGCTGTACGGCAGCAGCAGAATTATGCATAGGTACACTGGGAGGAAGCTGGGTTATGTGGTGTAGTGCAGCTCCATCCCACTGTTCTCTCCCAGCTTTGCTGACAAGCTGCTGCTGTCCTGAAGTGACCAAATCACATTTCTGATGTTTGAGTAAGGGCCCAGAGTACATCTTCCTCACCTGCCAGGGCAATCCCCTTCCTGTGGAATGTGGTGGAAGGTGCCCCCATGATCCGGCCTGGATGGGGTTAATGAGCCCTGACCTGTTGGCCACCTTCCTAACGTTACTAAGAGATGCTGTCTCCTCAAAAACAACAGCAACATGTTATTGAGGTTATTAAATTATGAGATTAGTCCCAAACTAAAGGAAAAATTCCAGAGCATGGCACATTGAAACGAGTTTTCCAATGGTCAGCATCAGCCTTCTAGGTGATTTGGTATTCCTTCTTGGAAAGTAAGTCAGTATAAATTATTTCTGTACTTTCATTGTGAATCCTTTTTCATTCATAAAATTATCTTTTTCTGTATTCCAAGTAGTCCCATCAGGTGTGGAAGCAAATGCACTAAGATCTGAGTTAGCTGTCTGATCTTGCTAAGAAGGTAATACACAGGAACATGACACCAATTGATTTTAGATACCTCATTTTTTTAATGCTGCCTATGACACCTCACATCCAAAGTATCCCATTTTAAATTTTGAAGAAGTTTAATCTCAGAGAAAGCTTTATTCAATCACTGTGCTTTTAGATGAACAATGTGCACTCTTTTCCCTGAAGTTTAACGCAATACCATTTTGTTTTCATGTATTTCTGCTTCACCAGTGTATTCCATTAAGGTATTTCCAGAATCATAAATCAGAATACCTCTACAACACTGTGCATGTATTCCTTAATAAAATCTAGGAATGTCTATGTGGGGACTTTTTTGTTGTTTTTTATTTTTTAATCAGTCTGTTCTGCCTTTTTTTTGATTGAGCCTGTTGCAAAATTCCTTGAAGACTGATATTTGTAACACTGAAATCTTGGCAGTTGTTTCATACTGCTGCATATTTTTTAGCAATTAGGGTGCTGATTCAACAATGTCTACCCCATGAAAGACATAAACGAACTACAGTGATGCCAGGAGGCTTTGATGCGCTGTACTTTCCAACATGACAGGCTGTCTTCATATTGTTACTTGGAACTCTGCATTCATCATTTTATATTTTCACTGTCAGAACATGAAATGTGACTCTGGTGGAAAGCTGGGATCTGATTTTTCAAATTGTTAGTTGGCTTTGGTGAAATTTAGCCTTATTGCCACTCTTACAGATGATGATCCCTGAGTATATTTAAAAAAATCTTTAGAGTAGAAACAAAAATGAATCATGGCAATTAAAATCCTCTTCCAATTACAACAACTCTTTCAGATATTCTTCTCTAAAGTAATGTTTTAAATTCATAATACATTAAAAATTAAGTGCTGAAAGCATATTGAAAAACATTTTAAAAATGCTTTCACTTTTCACCTGTAATTCAGTCATCAATATTAGCAACCAGCTATGAAACTAATTTGGCTTATTGCATTACTCATCCTCATATTTTAATTATTGATTAACACTCTTACTGACAGTGAAGGTTCCCTTTGAAATGAATTGCTGCACTGTAACACTATGCTATGACTGTCTCCAAAATTATCTCTGCCACAAATTTTCTTTATAATTAAAATAATATGTTTAAATTTGTATGTGGGCAGTCAGGCAAGTATCTTCATACTATATTCATATGTATTAGAGGATCATTTGTAATAGACAAGGGAATTAAACATCATGATATGGCTTATTTCTCCAGAAAATTAACTCAGTAGCCAAATGAGTATCTCATGGCTTTTGCCACCTGCTTGCCTTCCCTCATTGTCTGTATCTCTTGAAAAGATCATATTTATTTGATTAAAATACAGTGTCCCTGGGAAATGAAAATAAAAATAAGATTCTTCATCCTAGCAATACTCTGTTAGCACCTTACCCTAAGTCAATCATAACATGATGAAAATATATTAATGTCCACATTAAGTTATTATATGTGATATATTATTAATCTTATATTTGATTTTAATAGACTGTAGAATGTGTGAGTTTGGCTAAAGCTCTACTTCTAGTCTTGAAGAAGATTGTTTTCTATGTGTTGAGTTTGAAGAGACATGATGCAAAATGTTCATGTTTTTAACAAGCTTGAGTGATTACTGCTTAGCAGCCAAAATTCCCTGCACACTCATGAAAACTATTTTTGAGCTACTGCCATGGACTCTAAGGAACATCAGCTTGTTGGTAACAGCACAGCAGCAGTTGCTTTTTTATCAGCTGGGTATTGAGTAAAGCTGAATACGTGGGTAAATATTCCTGAAATTGCTCATATTGTATCTGGTCATTTGTACTATTGAAATGAATAAGTTTACTTGTCCATATCCCTTTATTTAAGCTATCAACCAAATCCAGTTTGTGTTATCCATACCATAAAGGATTTAGGGCAGGGACTGTGAAATATACAGAGTCAAGTCCATTCCCCAATAAACAATTCAAGTGTAAAAAGAGAAAGTCAGAGACCTCAGCTAGAACTGAGTCAGTTATGAAGCCCAGAATATAGGTTGGAATGTATCTAAATTTGACTAGAACAAGAGAAACTCTCTGGTTGTGAAAATCATTTTTAGTAAGTAGTGGCAAGCAATTTGGATAAGAATGGTACTAGGGGGCAGGAGACAGCTTGTATTATCAAGGACTCTGTGTAGCGTTGAAGACTTAGGAAACGAATAAGCTGGTGTGTAAGCATGGGAAGGATGCAGTCACTGGGGCAGGCTGAGATGTCAGGGAATGTATGGCTTTCATGGTTGGAAGTGCAGTCACAAGGGGCTGTTGTAAGTCAGACAAGGTAATTTTTTTTGTTGTTGTTTATTTTCTGCCTATAAAACATGTTTCCACTGCTTTCTTATTTATGTTGTTTTTCACGACTTTCTTCTTAACAGAAGTAGTCAATAATCAGTGCTAGAAGTAGTTTGAGGATAATCAATGTGCAGAAAGTATTTGTCTTAATCAGAAAATTTTGTTACCCCTTTCTTGCAGCAGTTATTCTTTTTCACTCTGTGTGTCTTCTGTTTTGTGTCATCCTTAACATCTGGAAATTTCTAAATACACAAAAATACATTTTTCTGTAGTTTTGCTGTTAATAGACTAGTATATCCACTTTAAGGATCAATTAATCACCTTTTACTGTAGTGATATTTCCAATTTTGAAAATCAGAGAGGCAGATGTCAGCAAAGCAGTGTTAGGTCCAGTTTGTTTTGAGAAGTAGGGAATTATGAGACCAAACCAGATATTAAACTGAGATTTATCATCCTGTCTCGTAGTCACTCACAAAAATCTTGTCCTTTCATTTCTCTCAGTGTATCACCCCCAAATTACTGACCTTCTTTTTAAATGAAAATAAAAGTTAGCTACATGAAAGAGTTGCATTAAAGGACTCTGCTTTGGGTAACCATATTCCCAACCCAGACAGGGCTACAGATCCAAACTTCCAAACAATGTATATTCTTTCCTGGCAAAAGGTGAATAAAGAGATCTTTTAATTTCTGCAGCTGCTCCTGGTCTCAGGCTTCACATCGTCCTCCATCCTGACAAGTAATTACTTTTATGTAACTCCCCTGTGTGATTTAAAAGCTGTGCAATTTTTATAGAATGGCATATGTAGCCCAAATACTGATTATTAGCCCAGGGTGCCAGCTGACAAACTGTGTTTGTGGTGCTCTGCTGAGCAGGGATTTTTCTGTCCAACTATAAGAGCAAAGAAAATCACAGAATCATAGAATCACAGAATGTCCTGGGATGGAAAGTACCTTAAAGATCACCTAGATCCAACCCCCTGCCACGGGCAAGGACAACCTCTACTACACCACGTTGCCCAGAGCTCCATCCTTGAACACTTCCTGGGCTGGGGAATTCACAACTTCTCTGGACAATCTGTTCCAATGCCTCACCACCCTCACAGCCAAGGATTTTTTTCTAACATGTAATCAAAACCTATCCTTTTTCAGATGGAAGGCATTCCCCCTTGTTGTATCAGTATATGCCCTTGTCAAAAGTCCCACTCCAGCTTTGTTAAAGGGCCCCTTTAGGTCAAATAAATGACATGGGTCAGCTCTAACACTTCCTTAACCTGTCCCCTTGGGTTACAGAAGAAAGCTGTGTAGATTCCGTAGAGCTGATAGAATAGATTTTAAAACTAACAAGTACTTAGTCTTTCAGATTTTTTGAGGTTTCATACATTTCTTAAGAATAAAATGGTCCTCAATACTTTGAATAGATACTAATTTTATTCATAAGAACTTAAATTTATAGCAATGTTTTCATGAGTGTGGCCTACATTTAAATGAAGTGCAAAAAATTAATCAAATAAAGAGCAAATAGAAGCCTTTTTTGAATATGACTTTCAGGTCCTACAAACTTAAAGTGCCTATTCTATGAACATATTTTTTTCCTTTAGATGGGATCTCTGAGCCTGGTTCCTTCAAAATTTATAATTTCAATTCTGTTATTAAAATAGTTGCAATGACAAACATTCAACAACCAATAGTTGCTAAGTTATTTCATTCATAGTATTAGGTGCTTTCAAGCACTATAGCTGCAAATGAAAATATTCAAAGTACATATGCAACTGATCATTTACTTGTTGCATAACTCATTCTCAGTTATTTTCCATTGCTGCTGCTGATAGGAATCTTTAGAAGGATGATTAATGTGTTCTAGATAGCATGCTAAAGCCACAAGATTTGCAGCTGCACACTTGCCAAAAGAGAGAAAATACTTCTGCTCTGTAGTGCATGTAATTAAGCATCCAGCTGTTGAAAATGTTATAAAATAATGAAGCATAATTGGAGAACTTTTAAGCAGGATTTCTTCTCTGTCTCATAGCAGCTGGTACAAATGGAAAAGCCTAGTAAACAAAAAGTGGCATTGCTTCTTCCAGTCATGATTTAATAAGAAATTGATATATGCATGCCCCTAAAAAAAAAAATTCAACAGAGTAACTGAAGTAAATAAAAGTGGGGAAGGGATCATCAGAACTATTGACTGTGAGTAAATCACTAGAAGCACATACAGATAATGAAAGAAGTAATTTCCTATGACATTATCTGCTAAGCAATGGCTTACCAACAGCAAACCTTCCAGAGAATAATGTGGCATTTTCTTGAATGCATAGTAATTAATGGTAAACAAAGTACAGCTCCAAATAGTTTCCTTTTGAAAGCCTCTTTGTATTTTTGCAAGAGGCAACAATATGGTTTTACACCTCTGCTGGTGTAAATCAGTGTATCTCCAAGGGAGTCACCAACATGGTGCTTGTATTTATTTGGTGAGATTTTAGGTCAAAGGAAGGAAGGTGAAATCAAAGAGCAATCCTTATTCAAATGCACAGTTCCACAAATACCAAATACACTTTGATATAGCTGTGCTATTAACCTTGTGAATCTAAGAAATGGCCAGTGTATGGAAAACAGGAAACTATAAACCTTTCTCTTGAGCAGCCTACAAAATGATACCTGCTCTGAGCAGGCCAAAGGATGGAAAGGATCATCTGTGTCACTGAATCTGTTTCTGCATCATATGAAGTCTTGAGTAACACATATATAATGATTTGTTTCCTAAATCAAGTGCACTCCATGTTCAAAGTATTTATAAATTTTCTATACTACTTCAGTTAGAAAGCTGTCCCAGCACTGTACTTTTGCAAAGCTTGGATGAAAGCCTCTCATTTAACTGTGTATTTATTTGTGACTGCTATACTTACGTGCATGGTACCAATGGGAATGGTTTCGTGGACCTCAAATCACAGAAATAAAGCTACTCTGCTCCGTGCAATTTGGATTGAAAATTATTGTTTATTGTAGTAATATTAGAAGGAATTTTGATCTAACTGATCACAAATAGAAAGAATTAGAGCACTGGAGATCATCTTCACAGAGAAAACCTAGGGAAAATGGTTTATATGATAGTTTTTGAACATATTTCACTATATCTTGATTTGACATGATTGCAGTACCTGCTTTCATCCATGTATTTCATTCATCCACCTATGTTTTAGTAGGATGATACTACCTTTCTTCGTAAAGCAAGATTCTGGAATGATGCAATCCTCTTCCTTTTGTTAAAGGCAAAATCCAGGGCTGGTGGATATGTAGGCTGCCTGAACACCCAGAAGCACTGTTTTAGCTTTGTAGTTTGATGGATTGTTGGCAGTTTTCAGAATTCTTTAACCATTTCTGTCTAAGTCCTGACATTCCATGTAAGTAAGAATGGGATTTATTTAACTATTAGCATTTATGCCTGCTAGCTTTCTTCAGACTTTTCCAAATCTCTCAAAAGCAGTTTAGCAGCTTTATAAATTGTGCTTGGCAAGGCAAATTTTAGCAGTAGATTATATTTCTTTTTTTGAATTTTCCTGACTTTCTTAACCCCCATTTTCTGTGAAAACCAGACAGATTAAATACATTGAACATTACAAGACAATTCAGTTTCAAATTGTATTTAATATTTTTGTGTCTTTCAATAGGAACCTTTATTTTTCATGCTGCTTTACTTTTTTTTATCATAGCAAGAATAAATTAATGTAGCATATCTCTGGACCTGAAGTTTCTGTGCCAGTAATACTCAAATGATCATACTTTAGGCAGTGCTTCATATAGCCTAATTGTTTTAAAGTAAATGCTGTACATTCCAAGTGGAAGAGGCCTTGAAAAGGCTTATAAAATATGTAATTTCTGCCATATTTGAAAGAATAACAATAATCTTCCCTTTGAAGCACATGCTTTTGTTAATATGAAACATTTGTCAGTGAGGATTTGCATGTGTGAGTAGTCAATTGGTAGCTAACATAGCAAATATACTCTGACAGAGGATAAAACTAGTCTGAAAGCTGGTAGTGAAAACCTAATTTTTAGGGAATAAATTCTCAAATGTATTTATCCCCATTATTTTTAAAGCCTTTTTAAAAATTTTTGTAAGACATTATCCTGAGCCTCCCATCTTTGTTTTTAAAGGTGCAGTTTATATGTACCATAGATGTGCAGAAAATAGTCGAGGTATGACTGAGGTATTGCTGTTTTGACTGCTGCTATTATTCCTTCTTGCACAATAGTGTACTGCTCAGTGCAATTTGCAACACCTTGTGTAGTGAGGAATAGGATATTTTGTAATCCCTGTCCATCTAATGTGAGGGAGAGCCAAGGGTGAGCACTCTCGAAGTGGAATTCCTTTGACCTTACTGTTCTATATGCCATTTGGGTAAATAATCTAAAAGTCCTCTATTGACTCTTTCTATAATAATTTGAGACTGAAACACTTGTGCAATTGATTCAACTATCTAGTCTAAAGAGTTAGCTGGCTATGATAATACAATCTCTAGGAGCAGACACCTTTTCCTATTTAATGTAGAAAGACCAAGATGACTTTTTTTAGGCTAGACACCTTGTTTTCAGATGAGTGGATTTGGAGATGTGAATCCTACCACCACAGCCTAGTGGAATCTAGAAATAAAGACTCCCATTCACCTTTTTTCAGACAAGCTGTAGACTCAGACAGACATATCTGAAGTAACTTTACCCCATTCCTCAATTTAAAGCTTTCAGTAAATTTGGAAGAGTGAGGGATAACCTCATGTGATCCATCTTCTGTAAAGACAGACATGCAATGGAGTGAATATATTATAAATTTTACTTTCTTGAAAATATCCCTTCTTTTTCAAGAATATATTTTAATTTAGAAATTTGAAATAAAACAAACAGTTCAGTCACTTGTTTGTAATTATCTTGCTTAACCAAAAACATATGAATAAATTAGTGGAATTAACCCCAGGACTATAGCATGAAAAAATGCACTTGTTGAATAACCCAAGCTCATTACAATCTTAGCTTGCTCAAAAAATATATTTATGTTCTTACTTTTGTGTATATCTATGAAAGGCACATTCAGTGATATTGAAAGTCATTAATGCCTTTGAACTTGCTATATATATTGTTATAGAAGTCTTACTGTATAAGATGTATTTCCTGAGCCACAGAATGTACTAGCATATTTTAACTCAATATATCTTGAGAAAAAAAAATGCTTGTGATAAATTGTTGCATGAAAAAAAAAAGGAGTGGTAGCTTTAAAGTACACAATCCTAAACCACAACAATCCTAGTTGAGCTGGTCTGTGGTGCATATGGTATCTTAGGGTAATATCACAAAGAATGCACTCATAGTGTTGTCAGACACCTAAGTATTTGCTTTAGTGTTGAAATTTGACCTGACTATAAGTCACCTCCAAACTGCAGGCCAGGTAATCACAGCTGTCTTTCTGCAGCCTTCTGGATCAAGGTGACTGTTTTTCTTTTGTGTTTAAACAGGTACATTTTTGTTGGGTCCACAGAATGGAGGATGTGAATTTTTGACTATAGGAAAAGTGTTGCTGGGAAGCTATTATCACCACCTTAAAATGAGCACTTTACTGCAGTTATAGTCAATTAGTCTATAACAGTCTGACTATAACCTAATGTGGGAATCTACTCTGAAGCTAGCAACACATGGGTCCCAAATCATCAATAGTAAGAGTTGTCATACCATTCAAGAATCTTAGGGTGACTTGTGCAGGTGAACCATGTCTGTACAGCAAACGCCCAATGTAAGGTCAGATTAATTCCACCCAAAACATTAAATATGGGCCAATTCATATTATTGCATAACAAATATTACTTGATTATGTTGTATCTAGCAAATATTCCAGGAATAATCTTAGCTGTTGCTCATATGCAAGAATATTTGCCACTAATATAAGTTATAACTAAATACTTAAACAGTCACATTAGATTATAGCTTTGTGCAGTTCTTTTTCTTTATCCTCCTTATTCACAACAGGCATCTAGTCAAGGTCAAGTTTCCTATTAGTATGCTGAAACACACTGCTCTTGCTCAGGAGTTAGTCTAATAACTTATGTGTGTGAGAGCTGTAAATCACTGCTACATTTAAAATTTGGCTTCTTGGTGTTAAGCAAGGCAGTACACAGCCTCAATTTTGCTTTGCTTTGCTTGTATGATTAGAAAGGATCTTTTTTATCTCCCTTCTAGGTTGGAGAGCTGATGTTGTCATATCTAAAATTCATATTTCTAAAGTAGAAAGTCTTTCTGATTTCAGAATCTTCTAGGGAAATTTTCCAGATCCTCTCTGTAGAGGCAGCATGGCATCACTGCCTATTTGTCCTAGACATAAGAAGTACTGAAACTCATGGAACAGTAATTCATGATGGGAAGCTGATGCTTAACATATAATTTTGGTTTTAGACCTATATGGGATGTCAAAAACAGAGGGGTTCATCCAGTGTAGTCAATATATTTGGGACACCAGTTCTGGTCATTTGTCTCATCCTCCATTCCAATTCATGCATGCAGCATTATCAGAAGGCCATGAGGAAGGAATCCTTCCAGCACTTTGCACCATTTCTTCTATAGCTTTCACTCAGAAGCCTGCAAAACCCTCAACAAATGAGACCACAGCATTCCTCCCTATCACTTCTGAAGACTTTCACATTAAACTTTAAGACTAAAATGTTGTCAATAGCCAAGAAAAACTTTCAGTTTCTTCATACCAGTCTTTCCAATTTAAACATCTTTCTTTCTTCCGTGATTTAACTTCCATTACAATCAAGCTTATCTAGCTCTTAGAGTCACAAAGAGTCTTGGAAAAGATAAGCTCAGTACAACTTAGTACGGGTTAGACATGCCTGCCAGTTTCTGCAGAAAGCCTGAGGCAATGATATATACCAGAAACTGTGTCTATTCATTAGATATTATGGAATTATGAGCATGATACCTTCACTTGTTAATTGTTGTAGAGCATGTTAAAAGCCATACCTAATGTACAGATGTGCACAAATTACTTTCTGTGGCCTCTAACTTTTTTCCACACTTGAGTAGACCTAGGGCCTTTTTATGTCTATATAGGACTACCATTTATTTATGAGAAGAATTCTCAGCATGAATTTCATGTCTGGACCATTCACTTAATGGGTGAATTGTTGTCTGAACAGAACTTAATATACTCTTACAGTCTTGAGGACATTTGCATTCAACTACACATTCGCTTTTTTTTTCCATATTTTGTTATTTACATTATTTTGGTAAATAACAGAAAAAGGAAAAGGCAATGTCAGAAAGCAATTGATAGATTTTCTTCTTGTTCTTCAAGTTTTGTTTGTATTGAACTTATTTCTTAGCTTAGTCTACTAGATTTCTTGAAGCATTCAAAAATTTCTCATTGTTTTATTCCTTGAATAAATGTACTCTGAAGCTGAAATTTTTTTCTCTGTTTTTCTTAAACAGGTGGTGAGATTATCCCTGGAGGTCACTGTCTTTTTAAAAAGGAAAAATTAAAGGAATGATCTTCAGTTAGATTAACACAAATTTGATTTAATATTAAGTTGTGAAAGGTGGACATTCTGCACATTGTTTGCTACAATTTTTTATCACGCTATGCTTCTTAAATTATTAATAGAGCATAAAGGTGTCTGTTTGGTTAACATTACAGCTCAAATTGAATTTTATTTTGTTAATCTTATGGTTTCTTGCTAAGTAACTTGTGAGAGAATGTGATTGTAAGTGGAAGAGATTCACTTCCCTTTTGCAGATATAAAGATCCTAGAATTCGTGACACGGAGATACAAAAACCCAACAAGACAACTAAACCAGAACTGTGATACACAAAGTAAGTTGCACTGTTGAAACTGTGGCTGTAAAAAAAAGTACAATATATTCTGTATTACCCAAGTGCACAGCCTTATAAAAAAAAAACAGAATTGCAGACCAAGAGACATGATTCCATTTGCTCTATTTTGTAGGAAATTTATCATGAAGTATCTAATATCTGCTGGAAGGCCAACAGCGCAGATTACAAAAAATCCAGGTATGTGCATGGGTTTGATAAATTCATTCCATGGATGACAGTGTTGTTGATGAAGGGACCTGCTCTGCTGGACCTGATCCTTAAAAGCAATGGAGAAATGGTTGAAGATTTTGGCTGTTGGCTGCAGGGGCCATGAGATGGTGGAGATCAGGATACTGAGAGGAAGGATGAAGGCAAACAGCAGGACTCCAACCTTGGAGTTCAGGAGAGTGAACTTTGACCTGTTAGGTCTGTGCTTGCAAGAATCCCATGGGAAACCACACTGGAGAGAGGGGAGTTCCAGGGGAGATGGTTGGTTTGAAACATTATCTCCTCCAGCCTCAAGAATGGTCTGTTCCAAAGAGGAGGAAATCAAGCCACTGTGACAGGACACATACATGGTGAACAAATTGCTCCTGGTTCAACTTATGCATGAAAAAAACACATGTAAGAGGTGGAATAACCAGCCAGATAACCCAGGAGGAATGCAAAATCCCAGAATCACAGTGATCTCTGCCTTTTTGCTCATTCTAAAATCACGAGCCAGACAGAGTTAGGTGATAAAAGGGGTTACCTTTAGTGCACAACTTGCTAGGTGTAAAGCACCTGAAGATGCACACATAACATAGAGCACGTACAATTTTTATGGGTCTAGTAAATTAGCATAAGTGACAAGAGTCCCCAGTTAGAGACACAAGTAATGAGGTGCTTCCTCCCTGGTCCAACCGTTTCTTCATCTCCCCCTCCCCCGAATTCCCCTTAGATAGTAACTAAATTTTATTTCTGAAATTGTCTTGGAGAGCTAGTTTCAACCTTGGCTTCCCAGAAAATGTAACCATAGACCCCCAGCTTGGAGCTACTGGGGAATTTGTTTTCTCTTTCTGTCTAGTAGAGTAGGTAAAATGTTAACTACAAATACTACAATAGGATACTGAGCTACAAATGTAAATATAAAGAATATAGAGAATATGTAAAAGCAAAAAAGGCAAAATCAATTCAGCATCAACAGAACAGCTGAAATCAATTGGCACCTTTGGACATCATTTAATCGAACTCTCCCACTCAACGAAGGGTCATCTGTAGAAACTGGCACAGGTCCATGTCCCAGTGAGTTTTGAATATGTCCAAGGATGGCCACTCCACAACCTCTCTGTGCAGCCCATTTCTGTGTTCAGTCACCCTAAGTCAATGCCCTTAGTTAGATACCTCTGCTCTATGGTCAAATATTTTAAAATGTTGCATTTAATTAAAAAACCCAAACAAATCAAAACAACAACAGCAACAACAAAACAGACAAAAAAAAAAAAAGAGGAAAGAAAATGTGTGCTTTTCCTTATAGCCAAGAGAGGGATCTAATCTCTATAGTACAGATACTGGGAGTAAAATAGCAGTGCCTAACTTCTGGGATACCTACCTAACAGTAGGTATCTTTGAAGGCCTCTAGAGAGAGTGCCTCTCTGCCTTGTTTTAGGTGCTTAAATTAGGCAGACTGATGTCATCTCAGTGTGTGCCAATTATTAGAAATGGACCAATGCAGAAAAATGCAGAGAGGAAATTAATCTGGGAAGCTGCAGCTTATTTCCCTTCCAACAGGGATTTCTTTAAAAGAATGTGAATATTATGTAAGTTCAATAACAAGTCTCATTGAATAAATCAGTTTGTTCATTCTATCCCCCACAAAAAGGCTATAATTTTTTACCACATGCAGTCCCATTCATCTATTTAGATGCATGGCTGAGCTACTGCTCTGCTTTAAAAATCTTGACACATGATGATCTAATCTTTTGCTTGAAAGGTGAATAGTTGTATGAGCCACTTCTGCCACTATTATTCTGTTAAAAGCTGAACTCCATTGATTCCAATTTGTTTTTACCTCACAGAAGTCATCAGCATGCACTCGTGGAACTACTGCAGAACTAATTTCTCTCCAGTCTACACTCTGAGTATGAATGCCCAGGTAAAACATCTCAAGCCTCAAAGGCAAAGTAAGAAAGGTAAGAAAGCCCTTTGTCCTTTCACAGGGCTGCTAGTGTCCATGGCCTGTGCTTTGGTGATGCTTATCCAGTATATCTGACTAAGAAACATTTACCCTCTGGACACCAGGCCTACAACCAGCTATGAATATATTAACTGGACAATCTCCTTTAATGAAAATATAATTTACTGGTAGCAATAAAACTGAGTGCAAATAAACCATTATAATCTGATCTCATCCCAACAATGGGCATAATCAAAGTAGTTGTCCACATCCTATATTTTTACTGCATTTGCCTGCCTATGAGACAGTAGCTTTCAAGTAAATTTAGTGACTGTTAGCCTTTCTTTCCAGTGCAGGAACAAGAACCCAAGGGGGACTGGAAGATTCAGGGATGACTGCAAAAGGGGAAAGTTTTTGCTACAAAGGTAGGTGATAAGCAGGAGCCCATCAGAACCTAGCTTTCATCTGAGCTGTGTTAAGAAACTTCTCATACTCACTTTAGAAATTACTTTTTTTACTAGCTTTTTTTTTACATTTTATTAAATCTTCCTTATCCAGTGAATTAGTAAGAATGGTTTACACTGTTATTGCGTGCATCTCCATTCTGTAAAGAAAATTATATCCTTGGTATGAGGAACAAGTAAGGATGACATAGTTTGCCCTATAGTACTCATTGTGGTACAGTAAATCCATCATACTAGGTAACATCTGTGGAACAGAAGTCCACAGCCTAGAGGGAAGTGCCTTTTTTAGTAATTATTTATTAGAGAGTCACTTTCTTTGACATTCAAAATGAGATTTAAAATGGCAAAAAGCCTATAATTTTGACTGTTTCTACCTACTTGGAGACATGGTTTAGATGTGCGACTTGGCAGTGTTGGGTAAATGGTTGGACTTGATCTTAAATGTGTTTTCTAACCAAAATGATTATTTAATTGTACCATTCTGTAATTCTCACCTCTGTTTCATTCCATCAGTCTCTACTGCTTCTCAACAGCAGTCTTTTTACCCCTTGGGAACTGCATCTATCTTACTGTTAAATGCTGATGTGCTGTTTCCCTTAAAGAGTAAAATGAGATTAGAAACTTGGCTCTGTGAGATGATAGGAACTTGGCTGAAAAGAACACTGTCATCCCATTTTAATCACCCTGAAATGTTTATCAAAAAATTTCTTCTTGTGCTTTATCTCTTTTTTATTTTTTGAGCCTTCTGCTGTTATACTTTCATAATAGATTCATACAATGAATATCCAAGTAATTTTGTCACATATGATACAAAAATGGTTTCAAAGAGCAGAGCCACATTAATCTCAGTTTGTGAATTTGAGCATGCATCTCAGACTGAAAAAAATACTGTTGTAAGGAGACATATGGTGTAGGGATAAGATACTGATATTCACTGCCTTTGCTATCTATGGAGAGAGTGACTATTTAATCCTTCCTACTTTAGAGATTTATTAAAAAAAAAAAAAAAGAATGAGAGTTGCTTTCAGGAAGTTGCTTTCAGGAAGTTCCTAATACTTTGACTACATAGTGATCTTATAAAGCCTCTTAAGTTAGATACGCAACATTTTAAGGGTCTAATGAATAGTAATGAATTACATCCCAGTGAAACCAATAAATCTTCCTTGAATGAACCGTATACTTGAACCTTGCTGAATGTTTTGATTTTGCTCATGCTGCTTCTCTTTCCTTGGGCTTGGTATGAAAAGACTGAATATTTCTAGTTTCCATTTGCACATAAAGCATGCACCACAAATAATGTTACTTCTTCACTAAGGCACCATTTAAAATTTTAAATGCTAAATGCAGTGCAAAAAACGAATATTAAATATAGGTCCTATTTTATTAGTTTTGATAAGTGATTCTTTCAGTTGAACTTTCTGTCTTCTGTACTTGGAAAATTGATTCATTTTTCCTTTAAAGGTTATCATACCTTAAATTCAAGCAGTTTAGGGTGATCTTTTCAAATCAGTATGCTAGCTGCATTAAAACGGCCTTTGACTAGAAGTATTAAACCCTTCTGGTTGCAAGTTGAAAAATTTGTACTTTGTTAGATATGCTATTATTCTTGCCACCAGACTCAAATCTATTCATTACATATTAAAAGGCAGTAACCACATGTATTGTTAGAACCTATGAGATGAAAATTATGTTCCTCTTCTTCTGCCTGCAGGAGGAAATTGCCCACGGCTTTGGTCTCCAGTAGCAAACCATCTTGAAAAAACTGCTTCAGTCACAAGCCAAATGAGGAGCAGGGAAATGATTAGGGGTTTATTTTTACCTGAAAATTCAATATTTACTCAGTGAACTCAAGTGCTGTGTTCATTAATTTATTTCTATACTTTTTTTCTTTTTTTCTTCTTTCTGTAGATACACACCCACAAACCCATGGATTCATATATTCACAAAGTAGACAGTGAGAGCTTGCCATATGCAAGTATGCTGATTAAAGTTAAAACCACAAAATTGATTTTCTTTTCTCCTTGTCATTGCATACAAAATACCATTCATTCTTATAATGGGAACAATATTAAGTGGAAGTTCATTGCATTGACTCTTTCAAAAATCTGACTGAGATTAATGATAAAACTTCCTATTATCTAGTGGCCCCAGGGTATTTTAACATCAGAAAAATAATCTTTAAAACAATATTTTTCTATCTGTTTTTTTAAAAAATCCTCAAAATTCTCATTTCATTCAGTTATGCAGAAATCTTCATGTCTCCCAAAGCCAACTTTTCATGTCCAGCAGTTAAAGCCATATGCATGTGTATGCACAATAAATAACATATTTTTTTGTTGTTTTTATATTTCTCTCAACCACACATTTAAGTTTGACAAATATTATATGTGACTGCATTTACAGATTCTTATGAATAGGTATAAAATCTTTACTTGACAGGTTACTCATGTGAGTTTATTGTCTCTGTTTTAGTAACAAAGAAGAAGATGTAATTAAAATTTCACAGTAAATTTTTCTCATGAGTTTACTGATGAAAAACAATGTTATGGTGCACTGAAGTGTGGGTTCAAGTGAAGAGTACGTTACAGCAGATAATTTATTCTCAGTAGTGGAAGCACTTTTGCTCTGGACTGCCTGTATACAATGAGAGTGCACTTGGCACTCAGCATGCGTTCATAAGGTACTTGTAAAGACAGATCTGGGGGTGAAAGGAGAGGAAGGAAAAAAAAAGATCATTCTCTTCAGAGGAATTTTTGGGTTATTTAGAGAAGTTTTATTATGCATTTGTAGTTGGACTCATCAGTCAGACTACATAACAAGCAAAACTGTGTTCCCTAAATTCAATGTCTTCCTAAAACTGAATCTTATAAAAGGAATAAGAATAGCAAAGCTAAGTAATCTGACTAACATATTTTTATGTATTCATATATATTAACATTACATTTTTTCTTTAGAAAGGTATTCTTAAGCATGCAAAGTATGTTAGAAGGAAGAAATCTTTTTCACCCTATTTATCAGTTCAGGTGAAGTATATCAATGAAGCAGCAGGAAAAGTGCAGTGACTAAAGAAATGATTTATTGATACTTCAGGCTTGTTAAAGCAGGTTAATGTCAATGCAATTAACTTCTGGATCAAGTCAGTCCACTACAAAGTGCAAGCTGACAGAATGGCTTTAAAACCACATCCCGAACAAAATGAGAGCATCAATGAGCATCCGGCCTCAGAGGAAGAAAATGCTGGTGACAAGGCTGACCCTCTTTCAGTAAAAAAAATGGTTTCTTTTGTAGGAAACTGTTCAAGTAATGGGCCAGTGAGCAGTATATTGTTCAAATAGTTTCAGACCTGCATAAAGAAAAGGAAAATGCGATAACAAGACAGCATATAGAAATTAGAAATTACTTGAAAGTAACAGCACTGCGTGATCAGCAAGTGGCCAGGTTACAGGATGTCAACTTCATTTGCAAAATATTAGATGCTAATTACATTGATTGGATGAAATTCTGCCGGGAAAGTGAATAAATTCTTCATAATTTACTCAATTATGTAATAAATTAACAGAGAAGTTTTTTAAGATATTCAGACTGCTTCTTAAAGTGAAAAAGTGTATGTAAACCATGGGAAGTTAAAATTAGCACCAAGAAAATGTAGAACTGTGAAAATGAGCTATAAAGGAAAAGCAGATAATAAAAAAGATACCCTCTCATATTTCAGACAGTCATTTAAATAAATTTCCATGTGTAAAAGACCATATCACATATTCAAAAGCAAATTTTCTGTTTCAATTTTTTGTGATGATATTATAACAGCAATTGAATTCAGTCACATATATTTTATACTTGAAAAGTTACTGCTCCTCCTGTAAGTGGTGGCCTACAAATTTTGATTATTTCCATTTATTTGCTGTCCATGGATAGTGGCAGCTGCCCTGTAGGACTCCAGCCTGTGATATTGGTGATTTAGAAGAGCTTTATGAAACTCTGAAGTAGAGCTTCCACATGAAATGACAGCATGGGAACAAGAGAAAGGTTCCTGAATTAATTTCTCCAATCCCTACAATAAGAGGCACAGCGGGGTTGGAAGGTACAGGCTACAGGGTTGTCCTTCCTTTGATAACAGTAGCACTAAAACATATTTGCTTATGCTAAAGGAGTGTTTCCACAAAGAGATCCCAGACACCATCCTTCTTGTGTCAGCTTCCAAATCAGTTAAACAACCATTGGTCTTGAAGAATCAATAATTAGGTATGTAGTTTTATTCTGTATGTTTTAAGAAGTTTGTCAAATACTGAGAACAATTAAAGTTAAGCTGGCAAAAGCCACCAAAGGCTTGTTACAGGATTGCTCGTAAATGCAAGAACCTTTCAGAGTCAGAAGGTTCTTGTATTTTAGTGCTATCATGCAGCACAGATAGTGGAGAGGTGTAGTATTTACTTGGTTAACAGTCTTACAGAAAGTATTGAAAATTACCACACTTGTGACTTAATGCCTTTTAATTTATTCAGTTTATATTTCTACAAGTTCTGTATTTCAGTAATTAATCAAAAGCTGTAACTTCATAGATGTTTAGTGACATGAGAAGACCTTAACTCAAGCTGAGGTATTGCAGTGCTGTAGCTTTCCCCTTCCAGTAAAACCTATCAGGTTACACATCAAAGAAGAAAATTAAATCTTTGAACCATAGAATAACATAGGTTGCAAAGGATCTCCAGAGGTCATCTAATCCAGCCTCCTGTTCCAAAAGGATAAGGTTGCTCATGATGATTTGCAGTCAAATTCCGCATATCCCTAAGGATGGAGATTCTAGAGCCTTTTAGAGTCGCTGTTTGACTATTCTCATGGCAGAATACTTCTTCCTTATAGCTTTCTTCCCCCCATGTTCCCATGTTGTATCTTAAGTTCATTCCTTTGTGTCCTAGTGCCTCTTGGCAAAGAATCCTTGATTTTGTACTGATATAATACTCTCAATGTCTTTACAGACAAATTGTTTAATAATTTGGTTTTGTATCATTCTGAGGACTAAATTTATGAAGTTCATTTTTTAATAAGTGAAATGAGTGCTGCATAATTTTTATTAAAGAGAACTTCTTGTCCATGTATGTCTATTATTAGTCAAGTTCTGAAAAATTACACCTCTGCCATAATTTTTATACCAGTAGCCATGAACTTACAACACTCTGTGGTATTAAAGGCTGCAAGTGTTTGATGTCTCATTGCCCAATAGGTTTCACCAAAGTAAAAAGACAAATTTGTGTGTTCAGAGAAAAGTCTTTCCTAGAGTTATTTAGATTTATGCTCTTTTATGTCAGGGTGTTGTAATCAGTGTTATTTTATAGTTTTCAGAATCACCACAGGAATTTTGTTCAGAATTTGAAGTTTTTATCTCTAAGGTTTTTTTTTCCTTGTGAAGAATCTGAAGCAGTGACAACCTCTTGAGTATGTTATCTCTGAAGAAACCTGAATTTTAGAATTAGGCTGTTGTTTTATGAGCATGAAATGAATAGTTGAGGCAAGGGGCATATTCTGGGACCTCTGTGAAGAGCACCTACTGAACATGAATGTGGATTCTCCAGCAACCTCTCTGATGCTGTCTGGGAAAAGAGGGGATGAGGTGTTGCGAATGGAACTGCTCTAAACTGCATGGCTCTGTAGTCATCTTCTCTCTGGAGCAAATAGGCCTGCTCCTCAGGCCAGATGATATTTCTCAAGTGTTACTTTGCACACCTTAGAATAAGATTGTCATCCTGTGTTTCTCTAGTTCTGTTTTGCATCAACTGTCTTCTTGAAGCACATCACAAATTTCTGGGGGCACCCTTGAATAAGTGCGCCACACATGTCATCAGACTGCAGGCAGAGGATTCTACACTCACATTTTTTATATAAAATGGGAAAATCCAAATATGTGACATTGATAATAGTCAGGGACTGAGAAGGCAAAGCTTTTTTAGCCCAGGTTGCTCTCACTTGTACCATAAAGAGATGTCAAGACACAGAAGGATTAACTTTATAAAAATACATATTTTGTGACATAGTATATACTCACCAAGGGACCCATATTGGCCAATCCTCTATCAACACTACTCTGGGCCTCTGTTACATCACTGTCTGGCTCTTCCATGCAACAGCAGGCAGACAACTGGGCCAATAGGGAAAAAGCAGAACAATTTACCCACTGTTTTGGAAGTCAATTAAAACTAGGTTATTTTCAGTTACATGTTTTAAATTGTATGTTCTTTAAAATCACAGAATCATTAAGGTTGGAGAATACATCTAAGATCATTGAGTCCAATCATTAACCCAGCACCACCATGCTCACCACTATACCACATGTGTGATATCCACACATCTTTTGAACAATTCCAGGAATGTCACATCACCACTTACCTGGGCAGCCTATTCCAATCAATTTCTGACCACCCTTCCAGTGAAGAATTCTTTCCTAACTTCTGCTCTAAGCCTCCCCTGACACAATTTGAGGTCCTTTCCTCTGGTCCTGTTACTTGTTACCTGGTAGAAGGGACAAACATTCACCTTGCAACAACCTCCTTTCAGGGAGTTGGAGAAAGTTATGAGGTCTCCCCTTTAAAGATTTAGTGGTACTTAAAATACAATTTCAGTAAGCTAAAATTGTGACAAAACCAGAAAACCTATGTTGATCAGACATAATTAAGAAATTGTTTCACCTGAATTAGCTTGTTGTATTGTCTTCAATAATGTAAGTTTTGAAACATATGCTCCCTTTCAGAGATTCTGAGGGAATTTATACTAAGTCTACCTAATATGGCCACTGGATGTAACCATTATTCTTCCAAAGCCAAGCTTTCAATGCATATTTTCCAGCAATATGTCAGCTGGTTATAGATGGCAAGTTACACATTTGAGATGTCTCTAGTAATTTTCATTTGTTTTTATATTTCATATGGCATGTTAACAATACCTGCAATGGTAACAGCTATCCACTTTTATGTGTACATGCCTGCTCTGTTTGTATTATGTTTGCTTACTTCAACAGCTTCTGTCTCCATGGATCTTGCTTTGCTTTTTCCAGGAAATTGCCTGACTTTAGGAGTTGCTAAGAACTTACTGTGACCTATTGCTCTCAGAGTTATCAAATATCTGTTCTACTCAGTATGTATCCCAAATGTATAATTTATAGCAGAATAGAGGTAAATTGCCTGCCATGATAAGTATTTGTTAGCTTCATTCATATTGTATCAATTCTCAAATAATTTTGTCAAATATTTTAAATTTTTAATTTGTTGTGCTTCTATAACCAAGGAAGGTCAGCCACATAAATGTGAGAGAAGTTTAGGCAAGAATACTAGAAGTATGTTTTATATATTCTGTATTTGTCACCCCTGCATTGTTGAAAGGTATTTGTTTTCTAAAAATTTATGGGTTAACACCATAAGGAGAAGATGCCACTTCTAGCTCACGCTTCTGCTTGTTTAAATGTCTTTTGATAAAAGTAATATCTCTGTATAGTAATTGTAAGGTAAAATATGACTTTCAACTGATTCTTTTTGTTGAAAGTACTGGCATGTTTTGGCTTGATCCAAAAGTTCTTCTTGTCCTCTTGGTTTAGACATTACTGATAAATCCTTATGTTTTTTGGAAGCAGACATCAGCAAGAAAAATTTCTGGACTGATAAGTTAACTCACACAATTTTGATAGTGACAAGAAAATAAAAAAAACCCTACAATTCCAAAACCAACAAATAAACTTTATTGGCCTGCTGAATACTATTTTATTCTGTATCCATAAGTCCATTGTACCTGTACTGTCTTTAAATAATGAGGAAATGTTAAATAATATATGCATGCTGTCTGAAATCTCATAGAAATCTGCATTTCAGGAAGTTTAAAGTTTGTAGCATGAAACCTGGTACTGTAAAGAAATTAAATTACAAAAGCCTAACTGAAGGAGAGAATGTTTTCTATATGATGAGAAAATGCAAACAAAGTATACAAAGAATTTGTTGTTTATTTCTTGTTTTATTTCTGTATTTGAGTGCACTTAGCAAACCTCATCTATTTTTCATCCTGTTGCAATAAATTCTCCATCCATCTTTTCTGCAGTTTTCTTATGATAAATATTCATATAATTTATATATAATCCTTATGAGAAATAGATTTTAAATGAAATAGATAATTCATACTGACTTTCTACTGATTGCTTTCTTCACTTCCTTTCTTCCTGTTAGAGAAAAGTGGCATGAAAAATTCTTCAAATAATTATAAAATAAAACCAGGTCAATCTAAGTGAAAGAAGAATACATTATAAATCTTATGCTGCAAAGGAAAATCCTCAGGAAGCCAAGTTCTTGACCACTGCATTACTGCAAAAAGATCAGGGTCATCACATGTCACTACCAGAAAACTGACACTGCCCATGGAAAAAATGTGCAACCTCTCAATGCCTACTTTTAGAAAAAAGTACTAAATTGCAAATTAAGCTACTCAGTCTTTTGACAATTAAGTTTGCTGCTTTGTTAGTAGGTCACATACTATTCATCCACACAAGTTATTGCATGTTAAAATATGCAGAGTTAGAAGGCACCTACAATGTTCACATTGAATGGCTACCTTCAGTACAAGTAACCTGCAATGGTTAGTAATCTAAGATCTCTCTTAATGATTGTGCTGCATAGGAGAAGATTAACAAATTCAATAAATAAAAGAGTAAATGTGTGAGTTTTAAACATCATTATGTTTGCTGGACTTTCTTATTAGGTGATTTCCATTATCACATATATCACTTGGCATATTGATTTGAATATGACTTGTCAACTGACATTCCTATTCTAATGTCCTCCTTTGATAACTAAATGGAGAGCTATTAAGCCAATAATTTTGAATCTGAGGTATTAAAAGAAAAGTACCTCAATATGCAATTATTAATGGATCTAAGTGTTTGCATAATTAAACCTATAATTTTAAGTTTTCTTGTGGCTGAACCTGTATTATTTTGTGCAATTGCATTACACCAAAATAACAGGGACCAGTCCCTGATTTTAATACCTAGTTTTAGTGCATAATAATAGATGAACAATTCTATAATGCTTTTGCTAAACTGCCATCACTTAATAACTTTTCAGGGTATGAGTCCATTGGTTACTTAATTTAGAAGATGCCTGTGTCTGTTCTTTAATCTACCACTTGCTGGTGGATTACCATTAAAACTATGGGAATGATACCATGGCTCTTTAAGGAATGGCCTATAACCTTCTGTTATATAACCTGGAATTACATTCACTTTTTCATGCTTGCGTGGCATTGGTGGCTCATAGATATTCCATGACTGATTAATGGATCCAGCTGCTTTTCCTTCTTTATTGTTTCCAACTGAGAAGCTCCTGGATTATAGAAGAAATTCTCATTATTGGTCCCTGCATGAATGACCTTTACTTTCTGCAGTTGAATTTCATCCATATCTGTACTCCATTCCTTAGTGTCATGGAGTCCTTCCATTACAAGGATCTGATCTTTCCCATGCTCACAGGGCTGCCAATTTTATGTCAGCAAGTGAAATAACTTTACACTTTTCTTTCCAGGGGTAATAATGAAGATATTAAATGAGTGTTGGTCAGTGCTTCATTGTCTACTCAAAACTTGATATTCTCTTATATATTTTTGAAATTTCCTTTTGAGTCTGTCTTTACATATTTTACTGTTCTCATTATAGTTCTCTTCTTTCCCATTACCATTAATAATGTCTAATATAATACTGAGTGGCACCAATATCTTATCTTACTGGAGTATATGTTTATGTTGTATACCATATGCTATAGTGTATATTTTTATATTACAAAATATATTCTTGCACTTAGTGCAATGAATTATTTTAAATATCTGACAAGTTTGTTGTAACCTACCTCTGAGAAGCAGTCCTAGAGGAGAAAGACCATGTCTAGATTCCTTCCCCAGTATCTGGAACAATTCTGTTGGATATCACCTGGGGCAGTGGTGTGTCTCAATAGCTACCATAGTTTGGAGTACTCCCCTTGGTCTGTTCCATTTGAAATCTAGGCTGTGTCCCAGCATGGAAAGTGATCAACGTCTGTATATTTCTCCCTGCTTCTCTGAAGATTCCTGTCATCCCTGACTTCACAGTGTGCATGTTTATTCCTGGCAGATTTTATGCTGACTTTCTTCAGGATCTGTTGTAGTGGCAGATTTGTTAGTGCGCACCAAGGAATCTCAAGTCACAAAAGCACTGCTTCTCATCTTAAAGCTCTATTCTGCGTTATTTCTCCTGTCTGTTAACTATCCTTCCTTCTCTTCTGTGTAATGTCTTTGTTTATACTTGGGCAATTTCTCAAAGCTATCTCCATTACTTCTTCTCTTATGGGACTAGCAGGTTCTCTCTTCTGTCATCCTATCTTCTCCTTCAGCATGTTTCTCCTCATTGCTGCCCACTGCAGCATAGCTGTCCCTAAACTAACTCTTAATCCTCCTGCCATTTTCTTACAGTCATTCTTTTTTTTTTTGGTTTGTTGATCTGCCATTCAGCTTCTGTTATTCAGTAAATGCAGACCATCAGCTTTTTATGCTGCCTTCTCCCTTCCATTTATCTTGGTATTCCTGTCTGGACTTACTTCTGTTTTCCAGGTCCATGTCCAGTCTTCATCTCTTCCCCTCCATGAGCCCCGTGGGGAAAACTTACAAACTATCTGACTATCTGTCACTTGCTCAGGCAGAATGCACTTCTCACATGTTTGTTGGTTTTTTTGGTTGTTTGGGTTTTTTAAAATCTTTATCTTCCCTTTTTGGTGAGCAGTTCCCTGTTACTTGCTGCCTGAGTAACTGTTTGCACTCCTTACCTTGCTTTTAAAGCTAATCACAGGTGGGTTAAAGTTGCTTTACACAAATTCAGTCTTTTCTGTCATTTGTTGGGCTCATTAGTCAGAAATCTCCGTGTTACAGTCTGATTTTTATGTCTAGGAGTTTAGAATCATCATGACACCTAAAAATATAGGAACAAAAATTGAATTAAACAGGAAAAAAAAACTTTTTTTCAAGTAATTCTGCTGCTTTTTTAGCTGAAGATCATGGTAACATAAACGTAGCCAATGAAGAATTTTTTAGAAAATATTTGCTGTTCCTCTTCTGCTCTGAATCAAAACCATCCGTATATATGCAGGTTTGTCTCCTATTTATCAGCAGAGGTGTCCTAGCAAATGCTTGCTGTTCAATGTTTCTCCATATCTGTAAGATGCAATTCTCTACAGAACACCTGGAGAAGAATGTTGTAAAAGTAAATCATTGGAGACAAGGTGAAGTGTGTACTCTGTTTTTATAATGCATTTCAATGCCCTGTTCTTTCTCAAAGCAGGAAGCTGTAATCCAACAGATCTAACGGATGAAAAGGCAAAATGCTCTGCTTCTTTTAACAGAATTTCAATTTCTTTTTCTATGAAAACTCCTCCTGGAGACTGAATCTGACAACTGTATTTCTTTAGTAAAGAATTTAAAAGTAGGAGGCAGAGGTTGAAGAATATGGTTTCTACTTTTTGAGGCTCATAATGAATTATTTATTAAAAAATGTCTAAATTCTAATGCACTCTGCAAAAGTGCACATGTATTTTAATCATTTGATACAAACTTACTGAAATTAGAATTGTACCAAAATCAAAACAGCTGAGAATTCTGAAGAAACCTCTATCTTCAATATCATATCAACTTTAATCTTCCTTTACAAGTAACTGAGAAGAATCCTATTCCCTGAAAATTTCTTCCAATTCTGCTGGCTGGGGAAAGAAGAGACCTATTTTCTTGGCATGAAATAGAAAACTTATCATTGTTTCACCTGAGGTCTGTTGACATCTATGTTTTCTACCAAAATGAATATAGGAGAAAAACTATAGTGAGATAAAGTAAAATGACTTTCACGAGCATTAATTGCAATCTACAGAACTACTATACTTTCAGATCCTGTAGTTTAAACTGGTACAGCTTTTAACACTCTTGAAATATTTCTGTTCTGAGGAGCATATGGATGACATATAGGACCTGATCTTTACAGTCATTCAAACAAAGTAAAATTTGAAAAGAAATTGTACTTAAAAGTACACACTACGCATATTATTCACATTGAAGACCTGGTTTTCACATACAATTGGAAGGATGGTAATTAGACAAACTAGACTACAATTCTTTGCTATCATACCCTGAAAAGCAAAAGGCTTTTCTTTCTTATTTTGTCACTAGGAATCTGTTTCAAATGGATTAGTGACTTTTTTTTCCTACTAAATGCGTTAAATTCTTCAGAAGTTCTTTTGTCTAGTGGCTGAATAGTCCTTTCTGGAAAAATTTGAGTGCAACTACATTGTTGGATGAAGATTATGAAGATAAGTTACAAACTCTTTGATTATTTCCTAAGTTTTCTGCTGTATAATATGTAACCCAGGAGGGTTTTTTTACATTTTTATTACAAAAGCCTAAGTTTCAAATACCTTTCTAAGTCCAATTCTGTTTCCATGCACTTTGAAGATTCAATACAATCAAGATACTTTGGGATAAATTTTAAGAGTTATGCATGAAAAATAATCACATAGAGTTTGATCATAAATAAAGGGGGGTTTGTGTGTAGTTCCTACAGATTGCTTTGGAAGTTTACCCTTTTAGAAGTTCATAAGCTGCAGCAAAGAATGGCCTTAAGGGCCAGACAGGAGTTCTAAAACTTTTAAAATGGCTTCTATAACTTGCTCATTTTAAATTTCTGTAGATGTAACCCAAAGTCTGTCACAGTAAATGCAGTTGTTTCACTTCTTCCCTGTAAATTTTAGACCAAAAAGACCCCTTAATTTTTTAAGAGAATGAAAGCATATGTTTGACTGATTTTGGACTCAAAAGATTATTTCTTTTGAGAAATAATTAAGATCATTTTAATGAAATGCCTTATCATCAAATGAGTTGGACATTTAAATAATTTATTAATAGAAAGACTGTAATTGGAATATAAAGTGAGCCTATTAGGTATCAGGAGCTTCCTTTCATTTTCCCTATGAGGTAACATAAAATTTTGCATTCTGGTGCTTGATATTGGTATTTCTGAAAATTAAAACAAGTTAAAAAACCAAAAAAACCCAAACAAAATATCAGAAACTGTTGAGCCAGTTCTGACACTGCTGTATTATTTTAAGATGCAAGTTAAGTAGGAAGTACTAGGAAGAGTTACTTCCAAGGCTTGATTAACTCTTTATATTTCTCAAGGATTTTGCCATAGATGGCAGAGAACACTGCAGGAAACTGAACTTTTACCAACATTTTGCATGATTGTGTAATATTTCTGTCATTTGCACCATATTGTATTAAGATTAATGATGACTGCTTCTGGAACACTCAGACTTCTAAGGAAGTGAGACATAATGAAATGTAATGCTTCCTTGTTTTCTTCCAAGATATTCTGGTTCTATTAACTTTTATTTACAGTACAGGATTTGTTTTATTCTAAACCTGATGATATTACATTTGGAGTGTTTAAGTCACAGTGGAGAACTGGAGCTGACATGTAATAATACAGAAATAGCAGCACTTTCACTTTTAACTTCATTTTTTTAACTTTTGAACAAAAAATGCTGTTGCTAGAGATGATTCAACTGTTCAAACTACAAGGATTTAAGACTTCAGCAGAAACTGTGGACTGTTGTTCAGCTAACTAAAAGTATTGATGCCTACAAATGACTTCAGAGATTAAAGGAATTAAACTAGCTGAAAAGCAAGTTGAAAAATTAATTGTGTAGAATTTATTCCACAAATTTAGTTAGAGCAGTCTAGATTACTGATTGCAGACACCTTCCCCTGAGAATTGATCTCTTCCTACTGTGAATTGCTCATGAGCTGCTTTTCAGTTGATTAATTATAAATGTTGTGGGAATGGGGAAAGAACAGCCTCCACACAACTTAAATTTAGGCAACTAACTTAAGTGCCTGAGACAGCAGGCAAATCTACTAGGCTTCTTATATACTCAGTGGAAAAATAGGGAGAATATCTAAATTCCTCAGGGAGAATTCAGATAAAATTTTCAAGCCCCTGCTCTGACTTGCAGTACTTTCATTTTTCTTTACAAATTCTAAGAATATTCTCAGCTGTTTCTGTCCTCTGAAATGTATAATTTCCCTTAATACTCTGTATTTTGCTCTTTTCCCTTAATACTCTGTAATTTGCTCTTAAAGAAATTAAAAGCATACATTTGGATGAAACATAATAAGGCAAAAATTTTGCTTAAGCATAGCAAAAATAGTACCCAGATATGTTCAGCAAAACTGGCTCTTCTCTGGAAGTGTTTAAATAGAGGGTAGAAGGGTCCAGCTGGCGCACAAGACATCCTCCCAAAGCCCTGCAATTAGTGCAGAATCATGGAAGGGTTTGGGTTGAAAGGAAGCTTGAAGATCAGATCTTTCCAAACCCGTACCATGGGCAGGGACCCCTTCCCCTAGATCAGGTTTTCTGAGCCCCATCCAGCCTGGTCTTGAACACTTCCAGGGATGGGGTATCCATAGCCTCTCTGGGCCACCTGTACAGTGTCTCACACCCTCATAGTGAAGATATTCTTCCTAATATCTAACCTACTCGTCTTCTCTTTCACCCTTGTCCTATACCAATAGGCCATAGTTTGGGTCCATCCTTTTTTTATACGCCTCTTTAAGTACTGATGGAGAGATTAAACAGTACCTCTCCCAGTACAAACCTCTAAGAGACACCACTCACCACTCTTCTTTCTCTGGACAATGAGGTGTTGACCTCTACTGTCTGGATAGGAACATCCAAATGATTCCTTATCCACTGAATAGCCCATGCATAAAAATCCATAGATGTATGATTTAGAGAGAAAGATGTGGTGGAGAATTGTGTCAAAGGCCTTACAGAATTCCAGATAACTGAGAGCTCTTCCCTTGTCCACTGATGTAGTCACTCCATCATGGAAGGCCTCTGTGCTGGTCAGGCAGGACTTGCCCTTGGTGAAGGCATGCTGGCTGTCCCAAATCACTTCCCTGTCCTTCATGTGCCTTAGCCCAGCTTCTAGGTGAATCTGTTCCACGATCTTCCCAGGCACAGAGATGAAGCTGAAAGGTCAGTAGTTCTAAGGGGCCTTCTTCCGACCCTTTTTAAAAATGGGTGCAATATTTAACTTTTTCCAATCACCTGGGACTTCACTTCATGTGATGAGTTTTCGAATATCATGCAGAGTGTCTTGGCAGATACATCAACCAATTCCCTCAGGAGTTTGGGATGTATCCCATCAGGTTCCATAGGATTATTTTGTTCAGGTTCCTCAGGTGGTCATGAACCTGATTGTCACTTGGAGTAGGAGGCTTTTCTCTCCCATCCCCTGACTCAGTCCATCTACTCAAGAAGTGTGGGAGAGAGGTTACTTGTGAAGTCTGAGGCAAAAAATGGTGAAATATCTCAGCCTTCTTCTCTTTTATTGTATTTATTTCTCATCAGGTGGGGGATGCTTTCTTTGGCTTTCATATTTTGGCTAATATGCCTGTAGAAACCCTGATTATTATTTTCATCCCTTGCAGAGTTGTGCTTCAGCTGCACCATGGTCTTTTTAACCCCAACTCTACACAGCTGAAGAGTGTCCATAAACTCTTCCCAAGAAACCTGTCCCTGCTTCCATTGCCTGCATAGTTGCCATATGTTAGAATAACAATAATGGAATTTCAACAAAGTTAATGGTATGGATACATAATCACCTTTTATATCAACAGTTTGTAAGACATGTCATGACCAAAAAAAAAAAAATCTACTAGGTTGCTGGACACACCATATGTAGATGTGTTATCTCCACAGACGCCATGTGCTAAACTGACCTAACTATACAGGCAGTGGTCTAGATATGAGTAGCTATGCTGCAATTACTCTTTATTTTGCTATACATAACCTAGACTTTAGGCAGATTTCCTTTCTTAGTTTGAAGAACTGACAAACTGTGTTTAAAAAAGGGAGTTTGGCGCTGCCTCTTGTTTGGTCTGATGCTGTCCTAAAAGAAGTTCACTAAAGATATGTTTTATTGTTTTTTCTGTCTACCCATGTCAGCTGATCTCTTAGACCTAATGTTTGCAATATCAGTGCTTGAAGTTGTGATTTCAAAACTGGTTTTCAATTAAAAGCTACCAGTATTGACTTACTAGCGATATAAGTAACAAACATCCAGATAAATCTTCTTTATTTAAGCAAAATCTTACAAATTTCTGTTTCAGATTTTTGTTCAGATCTATAAAGGGTTGTAAAATTTATTTTCTAAAAGAGTTTGCAACTGTTTTAGGAATACAACTAGTAAAATGCGTTTAAGGCCTAAGGATTTAATTATGTCCTCTCAGATCAGCAGAATACAAAGAATCTCAGTTCACAAAAATGAAATAGTTATTTGAGGTAGTCCAAGGCACACTGGTTGGAAAATCTGTGCAGAGGATTAGATGCAGGAAAACCAGAAACAACAAAAGCATGAGAAAAGGCAAGAAGAATGAGGGAACTATGGATCACTAAGGGCAATGAAAGTGTACAAGATGCTTTGAATCAAAATCTGTGCAGAGGATTACATGCAGGAAAACCAGAAACAACAAAAGCATGAGAAAAGGCAAGAAGAATGAGGGAACTATGGATCACTAATGGCAATGAAGGTGTACAAGATGCTTTGAATCAAAATTCAAAACAATCTTGAAAAAACTGAAGTTACAGTCAGAAAAGAATTATATTTATTAGGGAAAAGAGGGCTGTCAAACAGGAATAATCTGCTGCATAATTAAAGAGTGAGGAACCAATTCTTCAGAGAAAGATTTTGAGTTATAGCTGTTAGCAAGCTGAATATAGGTCAGCAATGCCATGCTGAATGAAAGAAAACAAATCTGTAGAACATGCCAACACTTGTACAGCCTGAAAGCCAAATGTATATCCTGAAGATAAGAATGGTTTTCATTTTTATCCAATCTGAAGAATAGTTTGCATTTTTAACCAATCTGAAATAGTCACGGCAGTTTGTGTCGTCTTCTTTCTCTTTTCTCTGTGGGCTCTAATGAAAGTTCAGGTAAAGACCATTAACTTCATTGTCCTATTTGCCTCCATTTCCTTTTCTGTCTTCTCTTCCTGTCTTTCATTTACCAGTTCCTTTATTATTTAGGTGGGTTTCTGTGCTCCCAGACAATGAAAAACTCCTGACATTTTGTCTAGTAGTGCTGGAAATCTGTTATCTTTCTCACTCATGAACTTCCAGCCTCTTGAATTGAAGAAGCAAAGTCCTCAAGGGAGAGGTTTTTGGATCTCACAAATTACTCTAGATTCCTTTCAAGAAAGTGGGCCTCCAACTCTTAATTATTAGATACATGAGTTCTCAGGAGACATGGGTTTTGATTTTACCATAGTTTGCCTTTATTAGGAATGGGAAGAAAAACACCTTTACATTTTTAGAGATAAGTCTCTTAAGCCTAAGTACTATGTTCCATTTGGGATGTGGATTTAGTTCTGAACAACTCATCTGAAACACACATTTCTGTCTGTGCCCTGAGGGATTTATTGGAAAAACTAGCCATCTATTAACATTATCTTGGGACTTCACACAGGGAGAATAGACACTATAAATCCTCGTTGTATAAAAGCCCAGAAGCTATAAGGTTTTACTGGACAACAAATAGAACATCCCAAAAAATGCAAACCTGTTTATTTTACTTAGAATGAAAGAACATTCTGAGGGGAGCTTGGCTGGAAACATCTTTGGAGACAGCCATGTTGCCCACCTCACACTAATCAATTACACATCACACCTTGCCCTTGTGCACTTTTTCTTAAAGACATAAAATTATTTTTCATGGGCCATGCAAAAGAACAGGAACTTGTACTTCTAATTGTTATGTCAATGGCTTTGGGAGATTAGATCTAACAATAAAAGAAATTAACAAATGAATCCATAATATCACACTGCATTTGTGGTCATAGTCTGCAATTTAAATTTATACTACTCCTCAGGATTCATGTTTCTCAACTGTCAGATAAAATTAAGGTTGTACAAAGCCCAATTAGTTCTGATCACTTCTATTAGTTTTTCCTTACTGGTCTCACAACAATTATTGCAGAACATCATATATTTACTTAAGCATAGTTTAAAATTTTCTTGTTAAAATTAGAAGATGGTACCTACTCAGAACTTGTCAGAAAGAAGGTACATGGTGTTCACACTTGGAGGATTTGAGATCCCAAAAATACTCTTTGTGTTTCCTAAATTCTATTTTTGCTGTACATACTGTTTTCCTTCCACTACCATCATGTATACTTCATTCTGTCTAACCTCATTTGCAACAGGTATTTTTTCAGCAGTTACTGCCATATCATCATAGTTATTCTATTATTATAGTTTATTGTACAGCATTTCCAACCAAATCATGCTCTAGCAAAGAAACAAAACGTTACCACTTATCACAACTACTGGCTTTATTTTAAATTTTAACCAATAAAAATCTGATTAAAATTCTTCTGGATATAAGGTTGGTTTTGATACAGTATTATACCTGTAGTACAGTTTACTTATCCAATAAGATTTTTTATTCTATGTTGGCAGTTTGCATTTCTGCAGTATCATAACAGGGCTAAAAAGCCACCATTGTGCTCAATGGAAAAAAGAAGTTTTATTACGTTATGTCTTAAAACAAAATCTTACACATTTGTGAAGTTTAAAAATTCAATTATTAAATATGAACCTGGAAGATGACAAAACTGTTCTGAACGTACTCTTATAGGGGTATGAATAGGTACAGAATTCATACTTTTTCTTAGAGGTGTATTAACCTCTAAGTCATTTGTAATTTATGTAAATCAGAAAATATCTAGAAGAATAGTTTTGTTATTGAACTATGGCAGTTAAAATAAATTTTTAAAATCTTTACAGGATTCAAGTTTCCCACCTCATTTAAAAGACTTACAATGAAATTCCTAAAAACCACAGATATTTGTATTTATTTACTAAAAAAACCAAACAACTTGTTGCTCGTGTGGGATGTATCTCTAACATGCAGCTGTGCTGCTCCATGTTAGCATTTCATTTTCCTTGATCCTTATTCAGAGGCAAGGAAGGCAACAGGAGATGTCTAAGGTAACTTGCAATCACTGTTCAAGGCAAGAAAAAATACTATGGAACCTTATCCTGAAAGTCTATAGGGGCAGTACCTCTTATTTGGATCCCATGGAAACTTAGTGTAATCTAAAGGTCATCTAGTTAAAATTCATAATCATGAAGGTACATAAAACAGCTGATTCCTCACATCTTGGGCCACTTTTAATTTGGGAAATGCTATTTCTTTCTGAATAAAATTAAAGCATCAAAATTCTTCAGTAATTAACTGATGTAAAACGAATCCATTTTTCTTTTCTTGTTTATATTAGAATTATAGAATTATAGAACAGCCCAAGTTTGAAGGAACCTCAGAAGATCACCTGGTCCAACCTTTGATGGGAAAGGGAACCTAGATGACATTATCTAGCACCCTATCCAATCGCATCTTGAAAACTTTCAGTGTTGTCACTGGGAAGGGTATTCCAGTGAATGACTGTTCTAGCTGCAAAAAACTCTCTTATATCAAGAGGGAAGTTCTTGATACTTCACCTTGAAATGGAAAGAAATGACTAAAATTTTTCACTTTATGAAAGTCTCTAATCATTTATATGGAGAGTTACAGAACCTGAGTCCTTTGGAAGCTCTGTAAGACTTTACAAGAAAGAAATTAGGGTTATGCTTCTGCAATGCAGCATGCTGCATTTGATCTCAGCTCCCCATTGTTTTGCCTTGCTAACAAAGGGACTGATATCACTGGATGAAAAATAATAGTCTGAAGACTTGATTCTTAGGTAGTCATCTATTTATGACCATAAGCTTTATTGCCTCTACTCTTGAAGAGCAAAAGTGAGCCAGGATAAGCTACCCATTTAGATGTCATGGAAAGCCCGTGGACAAGGTCCTGACCAAGATGAGATTGCCAAGTATGTTACTGGAAAAAAATCAATACATTAAATTCTACCAAAAAATTCAGCACTCTTCCTAGGAAATTGAATAAGAACAAATCATTTAGTGTGATAAATTTAACAGCAGTAAGATGGCTGGCTCAGATACTTGTAGGAAAAAGAGAACCACAGGAAAGCTGCTCAGGATAGGGAGCAGTACCAAAAGTTAAAATCATACAGATACATGGACAACAGGACATAGAAAGGAGGAAGAAAAAGAATTTTACCATCAACTTAACAATGAGGAAGTGTATTTATATTTTATGACAAAAATATATGCCTTCCAAAAAGGAAGCCAAAGCAGTTTCAGGCAGGCTGTGGGACTGGTGCAAGATTTTGTGTAATTATGAAGTAAATGTTGACTTAACATCAGTAGGAACTGAACAAGACTCAGAGTGGATTTTTTCCATCCTTAGACTTATCAAATGAGGGCCAGGAAATTGCTTGGGAAAATCCCTGTCAGGAAAAGCTACACATTTATAAGAAAAGCAAGGGAGATACTGCCATTATTGCAATTCACAAGCTTCCCACATATCATAATGCTGTGAGGGCGTTACTTGCAGAAAAGAGACCTTGAGAATATGTTCTATGTCTACCTGATCTGCCAAAGACATTACCTGAGGAGGAATAAGGAAGTTTTAGAATGACGCCAAGTACAATAGATCAGACATTCACCTTAAGAAATTGAACAGAAAATACTGAAAATATGAAATAGAACTACACTGTGACTTCACAGGCTTCAATAGATCATTTGATCATTCATGGCAATGAATACTACAGACTGTGATGAAGACACTCAACATTAGCAAAAGAACAGTGACAACCATTGAAATCCTTTACTATAGTGCAGGGAATAAAGTCTTTAAAGGCAACACACTGAGTAAGTAGTTCCATATAACAGCTGGTTTAAGAAAGTGATGTCTCCTATTGCCACATCTCTTCAATAGTTTCCTTGTCAAAGGACTCTGAAAACTTTGAAGGAGCGCTATCAGTTAGAGGTAGTAATAATACAGGTAATCTATCCTTTGAAGATGATGTAGATTTGATAGGAGGAATGGGACCAGTGCATGGAAAAGCAATGACAAAGCTGAGCAGCCCAGCAATGATATATGGTATGGAGATCAGGACAAAAAATAGCAGTGTAATGACAATGAAGATTACTGACTCTGAAAAAGAAATCAATATCAAAAGCAAGAAACTTGAATGGAGGGACTTATTCAAGTACCTTGGTAGTACTACCATGAAAGACAGGAAACTTGAAACAGAAATCCGAAGAATTGCCCTCATGCTAGCAGTGCTCACAGTCCAAAATACAACCTGGAAAGACAAGAACAACTTTAGTAGATCCAAGAGAAGGAAAAAAAGGAACTTCTTAGAAATATTGTGTTCTCAAGAGCATGAACAGTGTGAAACAGGTGAAACTCAAACAGCAGTAACAGAATGAAGAATTCAAGCCTTTGAATTCAGATGTCTCTGCAGAATTCAATAGATACCATGTACAGTGCACAGAACTAACAGCTCTATTACAGGAAAGCAGGACCTGCAGTAATTGGATCCCATGAGCCTCTGCTAGCAGCAGTGTAAAGAGAGAAGCTGGAAAGGTTTGGCAGTGTGACTAAAGCAAAAGTCCTAGGAAACATGAATTTGCTGAGAGAAAGAATGAAAAGAGGAGGAGCTGTTTGTCGACAACCTGGTAAAAAACATCACCAGAAGTTGGACAGGCAAATATCCAGCAGAACTTCTTCAAGCAGTTAAAACCACCTGAAATGAAAGATTATGATTATCACCCTACTATGACCGAGCCAGCCAGATGAGGGGAAAGCAATTATTGCAGTACAAAAATCTGTTATAAACTCAATCAATACAGAATTTCTAGGAAGCCACATCGCTGTCAGTACATTTTATAAATAGATAAAATGTAATTTTATGTTCTTTACTGACTTTCTTCCTTCTTGTATTTGTTCAACTGATATTTAATCATTTCCAGGCCTGCTCTTCCTTCCCTAGGTAAAAGGGAAAAGAATATTTGCTCAATATATTTCTGTTAGTAGATTAAGGACAAATCTGGCAGCTCAAGAGAGACAAAAGTGTCACAACTTCATGTCCCCAGGTTCATCAGTAGTGAGACTGAGCATGTAATCTCTACACACACCAGGAACAGGCACAAACATGTCTACACTAGATTTAAATCTACAATGGTCTGCACAGATCAATACAGAGACACAGAGCACTTACAAACAGCAGAGAAAGCAATGGCCTCATTCTGCTTCCCTCTCTGCTGAGCAGGAAGAAGATCTGTTACTGAGAGTATGTATGTGTGCATAAACCCCTTCCCCCTAGCTGGGCTTACACTCCCAGTCTGCCCAGTAGCCAGCACCTGGGCACACAAACTCCTGAGGCCACATGCTCTAGCTGCTGGTACAAATGCCCTCACAGATGCACACATACATGAAGAACCATTTGAAACTCCCTTGATCCCCCAATAACCACCCCAAAACCCATCTCTATCTTTCTCAAGCTCCTAGATCACCACACTGACTTGGTGGCTTGCCTGGTTTGATCTTCGCTGGCACTCACACACTCAATTTACACACTAGCTCCAGTGGTTGGCACCATGGACATCTGAGTCCCTGAGACCCGAGGTCCCACTCCAATTTCTGGCACTGCCATCTACCCCCTGAGCTCCTGGCAGCTGCTTCCATCTCCAGCCTGTGGTCTGCCTGCAGTCACAGAGGCACAAGAGAGTCCCTCATCTGGGAAAGAGTAGAAAGGAACTTAGTAACAAAACAGGACAGTCTGTGCAGATCAGGTGCAGGGCATGGACAAACAAGTTTACCAAACAGCAAATTATTTACATGCAACAATCCCTACTTCCCTCTTTAGTTTCCCATTGTTCTTCCTCCTCAAGCCACCTCGATTCTTCTTTTTTCCCACCTTTAATTCCATCCTTAACTTCCTGTAATAAATCTTGTGCAATCCCCAAGTGTTCTTCCCCTGCACCACAAAACATTTCCCATGCCTCTGGGCAAAACCCTTTCAGTCCAGAAGTTACTCTGATGTTTACCTCTGGTGATGGGTTTCATCTCTGGGCAATGAGACTGCACTGTCCTGTAACAGCCCTGAGAAGGGCCTTGACAGTGTGTTATTTCCTCTGAGACCTTAATTTGGGTTCCCTCCTCTCCTTATTCTCCTGTCTGGGTCTGTGGAGGAAGTCCCTTGATGGCTTGATGGATTTTGTGATGTTTCTGGGAGAAGCCACGCCAAGGCATTATTTGGGCTCCCCCACTGGCTTCTGTGCTCCTTTTTGGGCATACAGACCAGATTTATTGCACAGTTATAATTGGTTACTGTCATATGACATTACCTTTTCTTCTGAGCAAGGTAAGAGACTGTACTTGTTATTTCAACCTTTTATTTCAGTTTAATTTTAACTTTGGTTGTACAACCATCTTCTGTGGAAGCATCCCAGAGCAGGTTGTTTCTCAACCTGTTGGAGGCTGACACAGATTGAGTTTGTGTTTTTTCACGCCTTTTCTTTTGTAGGTGTATATCCAGCTGTAGTCTATCACTGCTGTATTCCTTTGCTCTGTGCTCCTTTTGTATCAGGAGAGCTAATATGAACATCTTTTGTCAGTGCACAAGTGCAAAACTTGTGATGCTAACAGAATCCAGGAGACATTGTAACTGTGAAAGCCTGTAATTCAGATCATTAGACAGAAATGCATCACCTCTGCTGTTCCTGAGCTCCTCAAACTCAGCAACACCATCCTCACTATACTTCTGTAGTTGAATTTCAGCTGGATACAATGTGCTGTCATGAAAACTCTTGGACAGCGGGAGCCATTGCTTATGCAATCTCTGTTCCTAACTCACTGCATAGATATTCATATTCAGCTGTGTCCTGCAATAAACCCAATGCACTTAAAAAATATTTAATTAGCACACCATCACAAGGAATATATATTTAAAATTCATGCAGAGTCTCTCTACCTGTGGTGCTTCATTCAAAATTTGAATGCTTTCATCTTTCTACTATGCTGCACTATCCACACAGAAGTCTTGGGGGAGTCCTCCCAAACCCCCTCCTAATTTACTTTAAATTCATTAGTCCCCTAAAAGACTATCTGGCATGTGAATCACACAAAATTTCTTTTTTTTCTTGATTCTTTGGTGATTCCTACTGAACAAAGAAAATACAAAGGTTAACTAATTCTCAACAAAAGGTTGTTGTGAGTAACCTAAATGTGGAATATTATCAAATAGGAAAAAGAAAATAAAGAAATCCAAGCAATTTCTTTGATTTGGGCTTTATTTCTTGCTTTGAATCTGCAAAAATGAAATGAAAATAAGATATAGCATGGACATTCTGTGTTATTTATGTGCAATAATAAAGAACAGATTTGCATTTTTTTTTCCCCACAAAAGTGGAGTATTTGATGCACGAGGCAGTCTTGTAAACACTGGAGATTGTCACCCAAGTCAGATTCTGACCTTGCAATCTTCATTTATGTTAATGGTCCCTCATCTTCACCAGAAAGTCAATGGGACTATTCTTATCAGTAAATATTATTGCTGCATATAAGTATAGGACATCTTGTGGTATTTCTGCTTGCGTTGGATGAAGAGATAAAATTCTAATTACTGAGAAATCCACATGCTGGCTTTTTCCTCTCCTGGTTGAAAAAAAGCAAAAAAAAGCAAATAAAAGCAAAGTGGGTCGAAAGTCGAAAAGAGTTGGATATTGTAAAGATAAAGTAAAAAAATCAATGACAAGCTGTACTAGAGATGTAACCATAAAGGAAAGGTTAGGTGGAAGACGGGAGTTCAACAGAACCATGGGAGACAAGAGCAATAATAGTTGGCAGCAAAATGTGAAAATTGGTTCAGAGATAAAGTACAACTGTTCAAAATAATGCCAACATGTATGACTGAAAAAAATTTCTAGATACTTTTGGAAACATTTTAATTTTATGTATTCACCAACAGAAAACTCCCTAGTGGAACAAATACAGGGGATCCATTTCTAAAACAACAGAATGGGTGCACAATCAGCCAAGTGCATAATGAGTATTGCTGTTTCCACAGCTTTATTTTCATCTGTCTGTGTGTGGTACTCTTGTAATAGTTTCTTGTTTTCTTTGTGTGACTTTCCTGCACTCTACAAAAATCTCTACAGGCTTTACCCTTATCCTCTCTATTTCACTTATTTTTATTTTCCCTAATGCAGATATGGAAAAACCAAATGATCATTCATTAAAAAAATTCTAAGAAAATGCAGGAGTTGCATTAAAAAATTATCTTTTCAGATGTCCTGAGTAAAGCATCCAGTATTTTGTATGCTTTGATGTGCTGCCTGTTGTTTATTAAACCACCACGATTAAGATAAATATTTTCGGTATTAACAAGCACTGGGAATTCTAGCTGTGCTTCAGTCCAAAGGATTTTAGCACTTTGTGCTGAAATGGCAATGGAGAAATTTGAAATGCTCAATGACCTGCGAGCTCCAATTCTATCTGCATTCTTTGCTGTTGTAGCATTATTTAGATAGCGTATGAAGTAAGGCATGTAAAAGTCTAGCTGTTTAACTGTCTATGCAAGCTTTTTATTTCCTGTGTGAAATTACTTTATCTTGCCCAAAGTTGCTATTTAGTTTTCTATTTAAATATGCTTCTCATTATTTTAAGCAAATCTAAGGTTAGTAAGGATCAATCATGACGTGGACTTGCTGGTAATTTGCAATTTCTTAAAGACTAGTGTCCCTCAGTTTCTTCTAATTTTGAACTACTTTTAAAAATAACATTCCTAAACTCTCTTTTTATAAGCATCCCATTGGTTTAATTGGTTTCTGATGTCTGGCATCAGCTGAAGAGCTGACTGAGGTTTCTGACTGTGAATAAATTTGGTTTTACTTTTTGAGAAGAGCCAATTCTGTATTTTCTTCCCTAAAGTTTGACAGACAGGCAGACACACACACACAGAAGTGGTAGTTCCTAAAGCAAACTCACATAATTGCAAATGATGAAATTAATGGGGATTAGTTGGTTACTCATCTGAAATAAGACACTCACCTGAAAAAGAGACCATTCAATCTCCTAACTCTGTCCACTTGAATTATAGAAGCCAAGATTAGCCCACCCTGCTGACCACACTAGTATATTCTACCAGCCATTAGCAATGAAAACACTTGTAGCCAGTTGCTGGCAGTTGGATTAATTTACCAGACTGCAAGAATATGGCAATTTATAAATCTCTCATTGTATTCAAAGACAAGAGAAGCAGGGTCCTTTCCATATTGGATGATATGGATACATTCATGCTGAATGTAATATTGAAAGCTTAAACTTTACACTCCTTTAATAATCTAAAAATTGTTACTCTGGCAAGAGCACATAGGTAATATTTGCCTATTGTGAATACATAATATGTAGGTGAAATGGAAAAGGATCAATTTAGTTTGCAGAATACAACATGTGGACTGTGAATTTCTTTCCTCTCTAATCAATATTTTATAGATACTGAAAGCTGCCAGCATAAAAATTTTCAAAATTCTAAGTGAGATGATTCTTTGTATATGTTCAAAAAGAAAAAAATTGTAGAAAACTGACCTGAAGTATTTAAAACTGAAAAAAATATTTTATAAGCATGATCTGGGACAGAAAGAGAGAGAGAGAGAGAAAGCACTTTCCATTCATATCTTTCATGTTATCCAAATTTCCAATGATTCTCCCTGTGTTTTGGAAAATATACATCAGAAAATTGTGCTCTGAGAATGTGCAGAAAGTAACCTTTCCTTCACTTCACATAAAAGCCTTCACAGATCCAAAACTTCAGCCTGCTTGCTCCAGTGAGAGTGTTTTTGTTCACAACACTGCAATGACTTTGGGTAAGTGTTAGAGGCAGAGATGCTACAAACTTGCGTTTTATATGACTTGCATTTGCTCACAGCAGATGGAATTGCACAGAAACTTTTACAAGTTCCTGAATATGTTGTCTCCCACTGGAGCTCAGCCTATGGTATTCCATCCTCAGAGCTTAACTGCACCATATAGTCCCAATGGCACTCTGTAAGTGAAAATGCATTTTCAGAGTGTTTCAGTGACCTCGATTGCACTAGGCAGGTGGGCCCATTTCAGTTGTGCCAAAGCAGCAGATCTCTTAAAGAGCTGAAGTGCCCATTCCAAGTCTGTGATTTAAGTAATTTTAATTAATCTCTACTCCAGAGCACTGCTGCTTACTTCTCTGCCTTGCTTACACATTTTTTACCTGCCGCTGCCAACATTTTAACTCAGGAAAGGCCAGAGATTTATAACAAAATAAAAATTATTTGCAACATTTTATGTCAAAAAAACCACTAATGTAAATATGATTCATGTCCATCACCATCCCCCTCACACATACAGCACACCCTCCAGCCCCTCAGATATTTAACTGGTGAAACTGTTGGAGAAGATCTAACTGATAGTCTGCTAGGCATTTTACTCCCAGACCATCACTGCATTTATTGCATATAAACAATGCTCCTGTTGTTCATGCCTGTTCCATATTGTTTAAAATGGATCTCATAATTTCCTCATCTTTCTATTCCCTCCAGTGTGCCTGGAGTTCTGATTAGTAATTTACCACAGAGTTCTATAACAGTGAATACTCTACTGCTGCTGTTAATTAAATCTGTGTGGGTAACTATTCACTCGCTAGAGACAATCATTGCAGCAAGATATTGTCAGGCCTGAGGCTTTGCTCTAATAGAAACTGTACATATCCCAAAGGTGATATGTTCTGTATCTGGAGAGGAAGCAGTGAGCCAGATTTTCTAACATATCCAGCCAGTGATTCAGTGAATGCCTGCAAAGAGGACAAGCTTCAAAAGGCAATGTTCCTAAGACTGAAAGATGGGCAGAATCAGAGCAAAACAGTATGGATATTTTATCATTCTTGATATAATGTAATCTCATAACCTGAGATTTAGCCCATGTTTCTTTTAACTTTAATTTGGGACATATGACTGACATGGAGTGCTTTAAGTTGTTAAAATTAATCATTTAGAGAGATGTCATACACTGTGAATGGTATTGTTATATTAGGAGCATAGATGAGTTGAGGACACACATGGTAAAAGTGGTTTATAGCACAATACTGAAGAATTGCATAAAGGAGCTTTAAAGAAACTACTGACAATTTTCCATCAGTTAGTTTCAGAGGTGACCCATAAAACATTCTCCTGTCAGATAATGATAGCTTTTGCCATATTCAAGGGATTTTCGAACGTGTGTCAGGAGGTTATACACATCACAGGGAAACTGAACATTTTTAAAGGTTACCATTGTCTTCATTAGCCCCATCACATTAACAACGGGACTATTGCCTCCAGCAGGCAATTGCTGCCTCACGAACTCTGCACATGAATTGCTGCAGTATAGGCATCTGCAACAAGATCCAGCCTATTGTTAGGAGGCAATGCCTTAACTGGGTTACACAAATGTTTAATAATTATAAAAAGCATAGCATTTCTCCTTATTAAAAGCTATAAAAACTGTATATTATCGTCCAGTCTACAAAGTGAGTGACTAAAAATTATCTTTCTTCATACAGAGGTAATTATCTTTTTATATGCACATGGGGTTGTATAATAACTAATGAAACAAGAATTAGTATAATAGATGAAGAAAATACCTGGTTAGTAGGCAGTGGAAATACTTCCCTCCAATTTTGGAAGATGTGGTGAGGCTAAACTACATTTTTCCATGAATACATAATGCTAGTACACAGAATGCTTTATATATTCAGAGAACCAGTTTCACAAACATCAATGCACTCGTAGTTAACAGTCTATTTTCCTTGTTCAGTAGATAAAGTGAACAGAATGAGAACTGATTTGTTACATATACATGAATAGGTATACATATATATAACTAATAATACATGTCTTATATAAAATATATCTGATAAATAGTTGTATATGTCCAAAGAAGAGGACAACTAGATTATTAGGTATTATTACAAAGTCTGGAGACAAGAAGCTTCTTGGAAGCAGATCATTGCCTAGAGTTGATATATCAAATGTCAACCATTTAAACCTTGGGTCCAAACGGGTCATCTAAGCCCCAGTTGTAGCCACTGCAGTAATAACCTCTGTAAGATTTGTCACACCATTGTGGGTATTTTATGTTTGTGCTTATGTCTCTTTATACACCTGTCTATCGCTGCAGTGCTCAGCAGAGCCACTTGAAGACCACACTGTTCACGACGAAAAGGCATGAGCAATTGGCATGATTTCTCTTCTGAGCTCTTGACAGCTTCATAATTTTCTTATGTTCAGGGACTAGAAGAGCTTCATCAGGTTACAGTTTTGATCACTGGAGGGAACCAGAGGGGATTCATCGAGGTACTTTGATGTCAGCACGTACAGCTCAAAATGCCTCTGTGGCAAATAAAAATTGCCGAGGGAAGTTGCTGTTGATGATGCAAATAAAACAAAGAGTAAAGGGGTAACTTTGATGATTTAATAATTTGGGTTTAGCATAAGGATCTTGTAAGATCGTTGCAGGTGCTGGAATAGAGAAAGTTAGCTTCTGCTTGTTGACAAGGAGAGGAGCTCAGCACTTTCCACCATGACTATTTTTAATGCATGCTTATTTCGGAAGCACATTGTGAGGAAACTCTGGTAGACACAGACCCTGCAGGAGACTTGGTCACATTGTTCCTCTTTCATGTGACTTGTGTGGATTCTGCTTATCTGGCACACAGAAGTCAACAAGCACAGTAAGAATGGTATTAAACAACACTTGAAAAAGCCTGTGAATATATAACTGAGGATCAGTTCATGATGCACGTGCCTAAGAGAATATTTTCTGATTTATCCTATATTATTGCTTTTCTATGACACATAATATATATTGAATATTGCATGTACACCAATTGTGTCCAGCTATACCAAATGAGACAGCAGTGAATTTAGAAAAATCCAGAAACAAGTAGAAAATGAACTGGAGGGCCTTTTTGTTGCTAAGTGGTAATTAATAACTAAAACCAGCCATGCTTACTTACTTTCCAGTGTTGTTCTTCAAAGTGGTCCTGGCTTTAGCATATTGAAAAAATTAATAGATGGTTCAAATGAAAATTTTATGGAAAAAGTATTTGCTTTACAGTTCTCCTTTTAAGAAGGGTTCTCCATAAATTTTTATTTGGTAGGACAAGCACCCAGAATCCTTTCTAGTGGAACATACTAGAAGTGTGGGAAACTCAGACCCTGAAGCCTTTGTAAATGCTACTCAAAATGGTGTAGAGAGAGATTTCTAACAAAAAAAAAATTAATAGCTTTTTAAAGCCAATTCAAGATAAAAAGATTAATAGCCATGTGCTTTACTTCCTTCTTTTGCCATCTCTGTCCAGCACATTAGGGAGCTTCACAGTTTTCCTTTCTAGATCAGATTAATTTCTTTACTGTGATTAGCACTCAATTGAACTGTTTACAGTGAGCACAAGGGAGGAAAAAAGCGTGATTTAGTGAAATTGCTAAGAAATACTTTGTGAAATAGTTGTGCCTTGCTGAAGATGGGCAGAGCAAAAGAAGCTATAGCTTGAAGACACCAATTAAAAAAAAAAACATTGACAAAAATAAAAGTAAATTATAAAATTTTGCATTTAAGTTTATGAAGAGAAATCACAAAGCGAAATCTATAATTTCTTCGGTGCTATCATTTGCTTCCAGTATAATGATCTCTACATGCTTCATATGTATATTATCATGCACAAACATGAAAAAAAAGAGATTTTTTTCAGTCCATCATGGGCAAGAAATATTTGTTAATGTTTATTTTTCTATAACTCTAATTTACAAAGCAAGGTGACAAACTGAGCAATAACAGAAGGATGAAAAAGACTAACAGTATCACTTTGCATCTTAGCTAAGATGTTGAGCCAGCAAATTATATATATCTGCAGCACAACAGGTTAATTTTGCTAGCCTCCACTCTCACTGTTCCACCTTAGAAAATTATAACTCATATTTTTTAAAAGAAATTCAAGAATTAACAGTCAAATATATTTAATAATGAGAGAATCATAATTTCAGTAAGTTCATGAAAAGTAAATAAATATGCCAAGTTTTCTGTTTCATCAACAATAACAGTTGGCATACCAGGAGTTCAGTTTCATAATTCCTTAGAATCTGAACTCTTTATTTACCTCTAACAGGAGAGATTCTTACAGATATTGAAGTCTAACCTCCTGGATTTTTTCTATAAGTACTTAACTTTTGAATGCTGAGTTTCATTCTGATTATTGCTCAGAATCTGCTTATAGTATTTCATTTTGGTTTAGACAAATTACTTACTTGTGTCCTATTCTTGAAGCCTGCATTCAACTGAACTTTATATGAGTACTTGAGCATCAGTAGTGCATTAATGAGTTGATGAATTTCTGAGTCGTAGGAATTCTCAAGCTGGATCACAAGTAACTTCCTTTGAGACCATCAGCCACTTATCTACAAGACCTGAATCAAATGTTCCAGTGAAAGGTAGAAAGAAAAGAGAAGTAAATGGACATGAAATAATATACCCTCTAGACAGATTTCTACAGGCTTTGTTGTACTCAGAAACCCCAAAACCTTTTTTTTTTCCAAAATACACACACACACACACACATATGCACACACACACACACATATATGTATGTGTGTGTGTATATATATATATATGAAAGTTGCTGTGGATAATCTCATTTTTTTTAAAGAAGACACTATTAAATACTTTACAAACTTAATTTGCTTGGACATCAGCACTAGCAGCAAGAAACAGTGCTTTCAAGAATGGTTTTCTTTCCTCTGTCATATCTGATTTGCTCAGGTAAGTGGTTAGAAAGATCCATAGAATTAAATCTTATGCAATAACATCAATGTCTTTCCTATATAATTCCAGGCATTTTCTCTGTGATCTGTCAAGCAGTGAGATAAAAGCCCCACTATTGTGCTTTCTGATGATTTTGATTTGAGAACAAAAAAGAGTAAGGGATTTCAATGCAATGGCAATAGACTCTTGTTTTTGGTGCATCCTTACTGAACTTTAGGCAGGTGACTGTGTTGCCCAGTTTAGGACACTGTCTACCCACATCTTTTGTAACAGTTCCTGAAGAGAAAGGAAGAGGAACATCTCCAAAGAGTGGTCCAGATCATGGATGGTCTGAGCTGCTCTCCAGAAGGGTCTAATTTTTCTTTCCTGATTACCAAGGCAGAAAGCAATAACCATCATGATCACTTGCAAGAGTGAGGGATGGTCCAAACAGGAGCAGCCCAATAACACATTCTGTGGTAGTTAATAGAGTCTTATACATTGCCTGGTTCAGCATGTATTAATAGCCCACAAGAAATGTCATAAGTTTAATTTTATTTCTATAAATCTATCAACTAAATGCTGTTTTCAAGCTAATAAAAAACTAAAAAGGGTGGAGAGATGGGACATGAACATCCCTTTGTACATTGTACAATTATCCATTTTTAGGAACTCTTTTAAGACATGTTCAATACACTGACTCAAATAGGCAGAGCACTGAAAAGAGGCAGGAAAAAAGGAATCCAAAGGTGTTCAAATCAAAATGAAAATCAAACCATTTTTGGTTTGTGATACCTGATATTGCAAAAATAAATTCTATATGAGTTTGAAAGCAAATTACGTACATTAACAAAAATAAAGGGAGACTTAGTTATATGAGGAAAAAGGAGCATGTGGGATACAGAATTAAGATGCTGTGTACAACAAATGTTAACAGGCATGAAAGCCTGCTGGACTTGATGACCAGGTTGAAAGGAATGTATTACAGAATTACAGAATCATAGAATGGTTTCAGTTGGAAAGAACCTGAAAGGTCATCTGGTGCAGCCCTCCTGACATGAGCAGATATGCCTTCCACTAGACCAGGCTGCTCAACAATCCATCCAACCTGTCCTTGAACTCCTCTAGGGATGGGGCCTCCACAATTTTGCTGGGCAATATCTTTCAGTGCCTCATCACTCACTAAGAAAGGTAAGTTTAGATTAAGTATTAAGAGAAAAAGAATTTCTAAACCTACCTTCCTTCAGATTGAGGCCATTAATTCTTGTCCCATCACTACATGCACTTGTCCAAAGTCCCTCACCAGCTTTCTTGTAAGCTCCCTTTAGACACTGGAAGGCTGCAGGAAGATCTCCTTGGAGCCTTCTTGTCTTCAGTCTGAACAACCCAACTCCCTCAGCCTGTCTTCATAGAAGGGATGCTCCTGACCTCTCTCATCTTTTGGGCTTTGTCCAACTCTCTTCATCAGGTCCTTTCTGTGTTTGGAGCCCCAGAGCTGGGCACAGTATTCCAGATGGGGTTTCATGTGAACAGAAAAGAGGAGGAGAATCACCTTCCTTGACTTGCTGGTCAAACTCATCTTGATTTTTTGCTGATTTTCCTGCTAAGGCAGCAGCAAAATATAAGATTAGCTTTAAAATATTGTCAAAGATCTGCAGTATTACAGTAACATTTTCTGTGAGACACAGTGATGAACAAAAAATTAAGAAATGCCTGAATTGAGATTTTCAGTGTAATCTAAACTGTATTTCAATGTACCATTGTCTTATAGTTATTAATTGCACAGTAACATATGCCCTGATGTAGTCTACCTAAATTAGGCACTTACTGAAATACCTAAAACTCAAGACTAGTTATTCAACATTCTGCTGATAGCCTGTCAGGAGGCAGGTAAGTTTTACATCTGATTCTGCCACTGCAGGAGCTGAATGGTCCCTGGGGTAGTCTGTTTCATCCCACTGACCGCAGAAAAAGCAGAAAGTAGAGTCACCTCAATTAAGTGCCTACATCATGATGGGATGAATAATGGCAGGAACAGGACTGATTCAGTTCAGAGAGGCATCTGTCAGAATGAATGGTGCAGGTTTAATGAGCAGCTAATCAATATTTGGTATTCTCACTGCTGGTAAGTGAGCGAGCACATGTCATCTTTGCTGAACACATCTAATTTTGCTATCCATGTAGAATAATTAATTTCCTCATTAGTATTTCTGTGGTGATCCTCACTGAAGTGTCTGAATTACTCATAAAATGAATTGGTGCATCTTCTTAATACTTTGTAAAAGATGACACACTGAGGCAAAGACTGTCAGGATACACAATGCTCAGCACTGTAGCATCCAAGAATGATCTACCATGGCCACAGCTAAACTCATGCTGTTGAATTATACTCCCAGGTCAATTTGCATTCAATCGAATACAGTGTTTTTGACTGGAGCTTGCCTGTGTCAGGATTAGGGGATTATGAGGTCCATGCTGAACAGATGGATAGTATAAAGGCATGGATGGGAATGTCTGAAATTGAAGGTGGCTGCCTTGGACGTTCATCAAGACTTCTCTGTTAAACCTCTTTTGAGTTTACTCATGTAGTCCATTCTCTCAATCAGGTATTTAGCATGTTCACCTCAAGACTTGCCCACCCTACACCTAGAGATAGGAAGCAAGGACTTCAGTGTTCAAATCACCCTACAAGTTACCTTTTAACAGAATATGTATGGGGATGCCTGGCAGTAGTCTAAAGAATTCTTAATGCAGAACTTGTATATCAGGAAGGAGGGAATTAGATGAAATATTTGCCACAAAATTAACATAACTAGTCCCAGGGAAATGTAATTTTTGGATCTCAAAGGACTCTAATTAGGCCTTTTGAATGCTGTCTTTGCAGATTTAAATCCTTTGTAGAACATCTCCTTAAAGCCTTTTTGTGCTTGCGGTCATCTCAGATATCTAAGCAAGGTTGGCAGGGTCATCCTGCATTCCTCCTAAATTCTGCCAACAAGGCATTTCAGATACCTTCTGCTCCCTGAGAGTGAAGTCACAGTCTCACTGCCTGCTATTACCTGAAGAATAAGAGCATTCATGTGTAAAGCTAGTCTGGGTCACCTGGCAAGGTGTAACTGACTGTCCTGTGGTCAGTTATTCTTGTGTCCCTTCCCTTCTGCTCCAGGAAGGAATAAAGCAGCAACCTTCTACACAAATTTTGTTTTATTATAAAGTACATTTTCATCCCCTTGGGAGCCCTATTTTCTTAGACAAAAGCCCACTGTTCTCACAGTCCTGTCTCACTCCCATGCAAAATGTCGCTGTTGCAGTGTTTTCACTTAACTTCAACTATTTTTCCACTGCTTTTCAGGCTCTAACAGGAAACATCTCCCAAAAATTCTTCATACCAGTTCCTAGTTTCAGTTTTTCACCTGCTCCCCATTCAGTAGCACAACTGAGTTTTATATTTCCCACCTGACCAGATCTGATGTTTCCTCCTGCATTTTCTGGTTCTGAAACTCTTCTATACATCACAGATCACTTACATCACTTCTGCCTATTAGTATTTTCCATTTCCAACCTTTGATTACAAAAAAAGAAAAAAAAATTAAACTAGGTCCATCTCTGAAAATGATGGCTTAAATCATAACTGAAAGCAAAGGCCTAATTATGAGAACTATTAAAATGAAAAGTTTTATCCTATGCGTATCCAAATCAAGAAACACTCATACTTCAATGAATAAAATATGGGAGCAATCAGGTGCAATAAAACATGGGGGAAAACAGGGCTAAAAAATTGTCAGTGTGCACCCTAACATTTATCTGGTATGATGAGGGTTGCAGAAAGAGAATATAGAATTTGTAGTATAGAGAGCTATAGGGAAATTGTCTTCAAGGTTCAGTAAGTGGAATTATCTCCTTTTTCCGTTTGAGGTAGATATACTGAGTTCAATGTCATTAGCTATATTGTGTAAGTCTTTGAGGAAAAAAGAAAACATGTAAGATTGAGGGTTTGGTTAACATGAAAGGCTGCTTACATTGACCTATACAGCCATAAATTGCAAAGTACTTCATAAAGCACTTCACCTCAGCTCCCACAGTTTGAAAATTCTTAGCTGCAGTTAGTAAACATCATCTTGAAAGAACATTTTTGAACACATTGGGACCATGTAGAAGGAATTGTAGCAGAAACAGTAGCATACTTTGGGAAGAATGGAGAGAAGCATGTGAAATATTACAAGCCTGTGTACTCTGATGATTGTACCAGCTCAATCCAATATTTAGTCTTGCATGAGTCTGGCCAAATAGTGAACCATTTGAGCATAATCAGTGGGAGGTGTGGTCATTTGCTTTCCCCATAGATTTTCCCAGGGTGCAAAGTTGCTCCTAAAAATAAATGTCTCACAAATTTTAAAGGTATACATAACACAAAATTAATCTTTCTCTGGCCACTAATATAACTGACTTTTTGAATAAATACTTTTTTTTAATTAGTATTATAAAGAGCGTAATGGATTTTTCTTATTAGAAAAGTTTGCCATATGCAGCCAGACAAAAAAACCCTGACAATTTTTTCCATATTAAAAAAGAAGTGGGGTTGCTGCTCTAACTACAACTCCAAAACAAATTCAGTTAGTTGTGATTCTTGTTAAAGAAATAAAATTCTAAAAACACTACTGTGAGTTACTTAAAATGTTTAAATTTAATGACTGTAGATAATAAAAATTAAACTGACACTTTTAAATATAGGAAAAGTTATTTCTTTTCCTACATTAAAATTTCAAAGCAGTTTTCCGTAGGCTTTTAGCATACCTAGGAATGATTTATCAAAATATATATGTCTGTGTACATTAAGAAGAGTTTCTTTATATTAATAATATTTTAATCACAGGAGTCTAGATCAATATTCTGCATATGGTGAGAGTGCTCTGTTGTCTTTGGTCTTCCCTTGCACACCACACTTTTTAAAAGCCCAAGAGAAAGTTAATTTGAAAGCGCTAATAATTTCACACGTGTAAACTGTTAATACTTGCCTGTAGTGTTTCATTAGAGAAAACATTGTTATGCTGAATTATTACAGGAAATTGCTTAATACTATTTGACTACTTTTGCTGTTATCCAGTTAATGTATTATTTTCATTATTCAGGAGTTCTATAATTAATGAAGTGCTATTACACAAATGATGTGTTTAATGAACAATGTCAGAATTCAGTGGATAGATTCTTAATGATTTGCATGGTGTGCCTAACATTGTTTAATACCAAAACAATATAGGGGATGAAAATGCCCAGTAAATATTATTTTTGGGGCATTCTATTTTTTGAACAGAAATTGAGGTTATACTTAAAAGAACCTTCACAGCAATACAGAGCTCTAGTTTTTACCTGAGAAGTCTCTAAACCCCTCTTGCATTTTGAGTGATTTAAAGACTTTTGACTGTAAAGATTCAATCGATACTTCTTCCAAGAGCTTAAGATTCTGACACTTAGATAGGTTCATCCTGAAGCCAGAGATAAGACAATCAGCCAATTTGGAGTTAACAGCTCCTGACTGGCTTAAAAAAGGACAGTGAATTCTTTCCTTTATGCTCAGATGCCTGGCAGGTCTGTTCACAGGCAGAGAAAGAACTGGACCACAGTGCTCCTAAGGCAGAAATGCATAACTGTCACCTTTTCAAAGAGGAAATGAAGGTGATATGTGCTGTCCTAAAGGGATGTCAAATCAGGCTTGGACTGGGGTGCCACTCCTTTCTTGTCTAATAGGGGAAAGCATTCACACTTCGTGTGTGTGCTACATAAAGTCAGAGCAGCGTGGACTAATAGTTTCCTATAGTTTACAAAGCATGCTCACTGCAATTTCAAAAACACCAACCAAAACCACTGCCCTTTACTAAAGCTCATGAAAACCTTTTTTTAACCTATTCCTGTTCACTAATCACATTTTCTGTAGGACTAATTTATAAATATTAAGTTCTTAATAACCATTTCTGTAGTAAAATTTTCAGAACTGTTCAATAAATTCTCAATTTAATTGATGTTTTTCTAAATTTCTTGTCTCTTTACAGCATTCCTTTCCCTTTCTCTCTCCCTCCCTCCTTTCCTATATAATTCTTACTAATCTAGGTGCTTCTCACTTTCTTCAGTGCTTTATCATAGAAACACTGTAGTTGGAAAAAACCTCCACGATAATCAAGCCCAACATTCAACAGTACCACCACCCTGTTAACAAAACCATTGCAGTAAGTGCCATGTTCAGTTGTTTCTTGAACACTTCCAGGGAAGGTGACTCCACCACCTCCCTGGTCAGCCTCTTCCAATGCTTCCACCCTTTCAGTGAAGAAATTCTTCCTGATGTCCGACCTGAACCTCCTGGGCTGCAGCTTGAGGCCATTTTCTCTTGCCCTGTCACCAGGTACCTGAGGGAAGACATTGACCCCTACCCAGCTACAGCCTCCTTTCAGGCAGATGTAGAGAGAAATAAAGTCTCCCCTGAGCCTCCTTTTCTCCAGGATGAACAACCCCATCTCCCTCAGCACTCCTCATTCAACTTCACAATAGATGGAATCTAATCTAATCTAATCTAATCTAATCTAATCTAATCTAGATATATATCTAGTATCTATCTATCTATTATAGATATAGTATATATCTAGTATAGATACTTTTTTGCTCCTGAAGTAATTTTTGTGCTAGTACTACCTACTGTCACCTCTTTTTGATCTCCTTGGATGGGATCAGAGAACGGATTCTGTCACTCTTTAAATACAGCAGCTGACATTCTCAGACAGTGAAAATATGTGGATGCTGCTCTCCAAAGAGAGTTAGATGACAGCTTTGTGTATGCAATGCCTAAAATATTTTTTGAAAGTATTTTCTGGCATCTTGTTAAGAAAATAGCTAAAAGGAAGATATATAAATGTAAATTTCCTGGATATATTTTTAAAAGTAAAATGTGTCCTTTCTGGGTTAAATATGATGCAGGAGAACTAGCAAGAAATAAACATACTAAAGCAGTCTATGTCTTGCAGGAACATCTTAAAATTGATTTCAGTTTAAAAGAAGTGTGTCTATGTGTTTGTATACATACAAATATAAAAATATTACAGAAGCATCATTGTTTAACAAAAAGCTTCAGGAGATACTTAATGACATACAATTGAAAAAAATCTCAAATTATGGCCTAACTACTTTGAGCATTAGCTTGCTAAGGAATCATGTCTGAGAATATAAAATATAAAATTAATATTTCTAGTTCAGTTAAAGCAATAACACAATTATTCTTTTTTTCAAGATAGAAAATGTGCAGAACCAGCAGTGCTCCAAAGTGTGCCCAAGTAGAAGCACATTAAGAAGACATTAGCAGTATGGAGTCCAGAGCAGCATGCCAAGAATGGCAGGCTCAGGGTTTGTGCTCAGGTGAGCTCAGCTTTGCTCAGACAGCAAAGGGCACATGATGAACTCTGAGAGTTAAAAAGGAAGCTGTTCTAAGCTTGAAATTAAATCCAGAAAGGGTGACAGAAAATAACAGGTATAACAATACCTCTCCAAAACAGCTTCTCACAGATTCCAACAAACAAGGTTTATTTACATGAGGATACTTAAACATATATATTTACCAAATTTCTGTGGGATACATTTTTGTTCTTCCAGACTGAATGATATTTTTTTCAGTGCAAGAGTCATAGACGTCAAGCAGTTAGTGGCCTGAAGATTGGTTTCTGTCTTATCTGTGTTTGTTCTAAATTTTATTGGAAATTTATGCTACAGAATGCCTTTATTTAGTAGCTCCAACGACATTCAAAAAATCTTTACAGAAAAAGTAAGCTGATTACTTGCAAAGAGTGCATAATGGAACCAGTATGAGCAAACATGATTCTCAACACATGAGGAGTTGTGTTCCTCTGAAAAGAATATTGTTGCTTGAGAATGGAGATGTCAACACAAGGCAAGAAAGTTAAAGAACTGCAAACTATCCTATCCTATCCTATCCTATCCTATCCTATCCTATCCTATCCTATCCTATCCTATCCCAGCCTATCCTACCCTAGCCTATCCATGTAAGTTTATGAACTTATTTCTTACTCTCAGAGTGCCTGAACACTTGTCAGAGAGGTGTTCACTGCTGTGGCTATGTATTTGCTACACACACTTATGTTGTATTCTCCTCTTCCAGGGGAACAGCACAGTAGTAGTAGAAAGTTAAGACTCTTACTTTTCTAGAGTTTTAGCCTTTCTTCCATCATTATTTTTTAATATGCACACCTTGTGACATATTTGTTAGAGAGGGCAAGGTAAAAGAAATATGGTCTGCACTGGGGGCAGTAGCAGAGGAAATCTGTGATGACATATTTTTCTCGAGGGTGTGGGTAGAGGGCAGGGAGAACAGGGAGGGCATTTTTGGATCAGCCTCTGAGAAATTCATGTCACCTTCATATCTGAGTTTTACTCCTGCAGTAGAGAGCTCTGTTATACTGGAAGACTAGAGCTGTCACTGATGCTTTTCATTTCTGAGCTGTAGATTTTTGTTCTGCTATCTTGGGCACAGGACACACAAAAAGCCCCCCCAAAAACCACTGTAGGCCCAAGACCTTGAACTTGAGTACAGATTTTACTGAATGAGCATCAAACTTACTATGAGAAGGGACCAGATCTGATGATATGGCACCTGGTACATACCCCATTTGGCAAAAATTATTAAAGCAAATGCATCTACTGTGAAGGTATTGGTATTTCTTGTGACATATTACATATCACTTAGACAGTCTGCTGCTCCTTCTGCACAGAAAGCACTAGATCAATGAGGGACACCTGGTATGGAAGGTAAGGCTCTTTCATCCAGATGCTCAGCCGCATGAATGTGATTGTCCTGCCATGGTGCCAGGACAATCTGGGTGTCTGCAGAGTGATATGCTCTAACACATGGATTAATCAGCATCAGAGTATTTTTTCTTGCCCATAAGCTCGGCTGTGAAGATTCACAGAAAATCTGTGTACCATAGACTTCTTCCAAAGGACACCACTGGAAAATGAGCTTGATGTGTTCATGATGGCTTCTGTTGCTAGGAGATACATGGTTACATTTGGTGACACTTGGAATTTCTTATGCACTGAAGACATCACATTAAGGTATCAATAATCCTTGACCAGCTGAGGATTAAAGAAAGCACAAAGAGTTTATGCCAGGATTTGTCTGCAGTATGGGGTGAAGGCTAAGTCTCAGTAGCTGAGAAATGAGACTTCATAACTCTTCAGAGACTGCTTTCTGAGACCAGTGAATAGTACAGGAACACTTCTGGAGTGTGGTCTGAGCTGATGACACCTAGGTCTATCCCCAGTTAAATGAGACTCTTTCATGAGAGAGTTGTTAGGTGGTCTTGTTCAAACACCAGATCATCTTGCTGTCAGTCCTGTGTTTGCAGTGAAGGACTGATTCAAACCTGGGCTATTTTCACATTAGTGCCACTTGGTTCAAAGCCATGTAATCAATTCACCTACTTAATCTCTGAATGTTGGTGATACAGCACGTTGAAAACATGATTAATTAATGAGGGAAATCTCAGTTGTAGGGAAGACGAGTTTGAGCAGAGTGCTTATCCTGTGCTTTTCTAGAGGGATTCAAAGCCCTTGGCATTTTCATGTTGATGATTAGACACAATCCCAGTCTGAATGAGAGGCTAATGTACAATCATTAGCACCCAATGACTGATAAGTGCCTTCAGATATCTGTGTTCAGAGCCACAGTGGGGACTGTACAGCATGCAGGTAATGCCAGGCTGTGAATCCTAGTTTTGTAGACACTTCTCAGGGTATTTCTGCAGCAGTGATTTAAGACTAGCAAAAGGGCTGTGTTTTCCTTATACCCTTCTCTTCCCAATGTCTTGTTTGGACAGCCACTCCATATGCAAGGCATTGTGACTGAGAGACCTCTCTGACTATTCAGTGTACAGTACCACAGTTTACAAAACTCTTAAAAGCATGAAGTACCAAGCAAGAGGACATGGGTGCACTGATGGGAATTTGTTTGTAGAAGCAGTTTAGGTAAGTAAAACTGATTTGATTGAGAGGTGGGCATAGCCAAAATGCCAACATTTATGTCCCCCAAAAAACCTTGGTGTGACTAAACATGCATAGGTCGAGTCTGAATTCAATCTAGACATATATACTGTGCTGAAACATGGGCACCAGAAACAGGACTCTCTGTTTGGCAAGGACTCATCCTGCAAGGACTCTGCCAGAGATGCTCTGAGATCTCAGGACTCTGTCTGCTTTAAGCTTTAACTAATAGAGTGGTGACTTTTGCCAGAAGTGTCTGCTTAGTAAGTACAAGAATTGTTTTCCAGTGCTATTCCAGGGGTGGAATGAATTTCTAGCAGAGTGCCCAGATGACTATATTACAGGCAGGGTCCTGGAACAGATGGATTTTTATCATGGAAAGGGTCTGCATGAAGCTAGAATTACAGGATTCATGAGGTCAAAGGTGAATAATTAAGTGACTATGCTGATATCTTAAAATTCAAATAGAGGTGGGAATTGAATTTTTTTAAGTAATCTCTGGATTATTTAGTTTATTTTTTTTTTATTCAACAGTTGTGAAATAAAAAATATAGAGAGCATAGGCAGCTTTTATTGCAACCAGAAGTATGTGTCTCTGAGTGTGCAAATATGTATGCACATAGTAGAGAAAAAGATTGATTTGCCATGTTCAAGTGCATTTCTGAATTTTCCCAACACTGGTGATATAAATAGTGATTACATTCCATTGCTGAAATATCTCAGTTCTGTGGCACTTAGTTTTTCTGTAAACATGAATTCTCTTTGTGCCGTTCCTTTTTTCAGACTGATGGCCTTGGCAGTGCAACATGTACTGTAAAAAATGGAAGGAGATGGGCATCTGTAAAGTGTGGTCTCATTTACTCTTCGCTTCACTCAGGATGCACCTAGAGAAGATAATACATTTTACACTCTGTTCTGGTGGTGAATGATGATGCTCTGGATACTTTCTGATAAGAATAAAAATAACTCAAAAGCTTTATTTGTGTCATATAGTTTATTCTGGCAATACTCAGCTTTAAAAGGCAAGAAACCCTACTTTTAGCAAAAATTACTTTTTGTTTGATTTTATTTTAATCACATGGATAGAAAGTTTTGTATTGACATGGCATGAGTGAGATAGGATCTATCTGAGGTCTTTCTGGTTTCCTCTTGATATTATTGATTGGTTTTTGTGTTAAAATTAGCATTGGGCAATTTTCTAGGCAAAACCCAGCAGTTATTCTTTCCTGAAAATTTGCAGTTGTCAGTTGTTCATTTCAGCCCTAGCAACAGCAGAATATAAATGGCAAAGCACCAAGCTTATTGTCAATATGCAGCTAATAAGACATCATAATTATTAGTTCAGATGTATACAATGGGACTTACATATTTCTATAAGTTTGCCATGGTTCCTTGGCAACTGCTTGTTTTAATTACTTCCTTATAGGCCATATGAAAAAAAACTGGAATGTTAAACAGAAATTTTTACTGTATATCTCCACGGAGGCCAAGCAAAACATGTTCCTTGAAATCACATCCTTGAAATAATTGTATATTGGTTTGCAGCACTGGCTACTGTTAGGCAGCAGTTTCAGTATAAGAAAACTATCAGATAGAAATACCTCAAACTAACTTACTAGGGTTTGATTTTACTGCTTATCATAAAACTACACTGCAACTGTTCAAGAGAAGAATGTATTGAGCTTGTCTCTGTGAAGGCATCTGCAAAACTCCATCTTTTGTAACTCTTTTGTGTGTGAAGAAACTGATTAGTTCTGGCTCTTGTATCCAAAATCAGATGCAAAGGTTTTGCGACTGTTGAGTTTCTTATTGCTTTCTGGATAGCATTGATATTGTAAGCATGGAAGATGCTTTTGAGGTGGTTGAGTTCAGTTCCCTGCTCTCACAGCCTCCTTACACCCTAAGGAGAGCCTCTGAGTGCCTGGCTCTCAGTGCATGCTCTGGCTTAGTGCCAGCACCTTGCTGGGACAAGATGCACATATACACCTCCTGTCAGCCTCTTGCTTTTTTCACAAAGGCAAGTTGACTGAAAAGGATTTTTAATGTACTGGTGTTGACATACCCAGAATGAAGCTCTCATTCACACTTCAAAAAAAAAAAAAAAAAAAAAAAGAAAATGCCTGTGTAGTTTAATCCTGTATATTTTAATAGTCTTCAAGAAGAGAGTCAGCAAATAAATGGTACTGCTATCTGAATGTCTCAGTGAGTTGGTCCTGATGCACATAAATTCTGCATCCAGAATTACAGGTTTATTTCTTGTTGCTTCTTTGCTGTTCACACCACAGCACCAGGTATTTTTCAAAGCATTAATAAGAACTCATCTTCATAACCCAAAATGAAGGGGTCAGCATCAGCTCTGCCTCATTTGCGAGGAACTGAGACACAGAGGAATGAAAAACAACATTCACTTAAGATTCTAGATTATTGTAGCTCAATTGTTCAGATGGTTCCAGCTAATGTGAAGTACACCCACATGCATACAATAACTCTGTGTGTCCCTGAGGATGTTGGAAAAGAACTCAGAATTACAATTTGCACACATTTAGATTAAGACACATATTTAAAGCAGTGTAGCTCTTCCTGGGTAATTCTACCACAGAAAAAAATCCTATTTACTGGTGATTACTGAAAGGATTTGTCTTGTGTTAAGAAGGAAATCTGGCAGTGATGGGCTTCAAATGATTTAGCCCTGAAAGAGATAGGCTGGTTGCTGAAAGCAAGAGAATTGTCAGGAATGGGATCTCTGTAATTGGTGAGAGTGAGAGGGAGAAAAGATGTGTACATCCAGCATTTTTGGTCTACTGTAAGATAATAATGATCAACATAACATCACCTCACACACCTACTGTGTGAGGCCAGCAACTGGAATAGGCCCAATATATGCCAAACTTTGCTGTAAAGTTAAAATGAGTTTCTGTGTGATATAGATAAACTGAGACTTCTTGAAAGACTCATGACTTGGTTAACCAAGGCCTGTTTTTAATGTGAATGGTGAAAATCAGATGTTCATCACTTGTTTTATGTCGCCATTAGTTTATCAAAGAAAATAAACAAGCTTCACAACCAGAAAGTCAATGTACAAAACTCATTTTTCCTCATGTCACTCTCTGAGTAGACCAAAAAATTTCTTTCAAAGATTTGCAGCTTCTTTTAGTCTGAGCCAGGCACACATAATGAAAAATGTAGTTCTAAAGATTAAGATATAGAGAAAAATACAATAAAATCACTAAAAAACAAATCACAAAATTTATACAAATTTGTGAAGAGCAACAATATTTTAATACTTTTGCTTTCTGAAGAAAAGCACTTAGGCACATTGTCTTTGATAGAATCTCTTGGGTTTATTGCCTTATTTGTGTGAATATTTTCTATGAACAGTGATGCAGAAACACTGACTTCATTAATGATACATACAGTTAATTTCTTGGCAAAATATTTCTGAAGGAACCCATTGCGAGGAATTAGCTTTATGCAAAACAAATCTTTGTACCAAGGAGAAAAAATACATCATAGCCAGAAACAACAGCCCTTGTGCTAACCTCTGATTCTACTGACTGTGGCAGACTGGCCCCTCCAGTCTTAAAGAAAACATCTTCTAACTGAGAATTATTCTGAATACCATCCACTTTAAAAACAGGAGCCAAAACCAATGGAAATATTTAGATTGCATGCCAACAAAACAGCAGCACAAAACCTGGGTTAGCTTCAGTTCATGAAGCTTAATTTAATTCATAACCTTAACTATATTTATTAGATATTAGAGTTAACAGTGGTGTGTGGATGTAAGAAGGCATCACAATGAATGTGCTACACATTCGGGGACTTAATGGCCAGATAACTTGAAAACTTAACTAATAAGGAAAAGTCTCTCTAGGTTATATACATAACCCAAATCAATAGTTTGTTTACTTATGCTTTTGGGAATAACTGTGACACAATAATTTTTCTGTTTATAGTTTTCCATCTCCAGAATATTTACCACAACCTTATTTTCCAGTTTCACATTAAATGGGGTATTGTTGTGCCTATATTTCTTCATTCAGATGGATTTACATTAGTGAATTCTCAAAATTTCTTGTGAAAAATGAGTGTGTCATACACATCACTGAAAAGCTGTGCTTAGGTCCTTTACACACAGGGCTGTGTGAAAGGCCATCCCTCAAGCATAAAGGTATAAGTGGAACCTCAGAATGGAGATACCACTCCACATGTAAATGGTCTTGCATGGTTTTTTGTACAGTATTTTGTCCGTGGATGTTAAAACTAACAGAGAATAGAAACCATAGCTGTAAAAGAATTAGCCCAGACTAGATTTTCATTTTAATCTCTTACTGCTGCCTGAAATCCACTGAAAGCCTTTCTCTAAAACACAGTTCTCTATAAAAAGTTGTACTTACAATGAGACAAAGAGGATTAAATAATATCTGAATTTCTGTGCTTGTCACCATGGAGTATAAATTTACAGGATTAGTCAAATAAATGAGACATCGTAATAAAGGGGCCCTCCAACCTATATCAGGAACTGCAGTTTACAATGTCTTTAATTACTCATCAGGTTCTAATTTCAAGTGCTCTATGCCTTTCCTTGAAAAGCTGTTCCTGGCTCAAATTTTTATCTTTATTGACTTTAAGGCTTACATAAGTGTTTTCCCAATGATTTGTGCTAAAGCTGCTCCTATGCAGAGTTTCAGTTTGTGGGAGATTTTGTCTGTTTGATATTCTGATTCTTTTCCCTTTGAAGTTCAGCAAAAGTCCTGCAATTAATGCCAGGGAGAATAGGATCTAAGGATAAATGATGGTGTTGGGGGAGTCACTAAAAAATTACGTCTACATTCTTTGTCAGAGAAATAGTTCTGCATTGGTTTTTGGCCTCCAGCCTTTTTAAGCTCATCACAGAGTCTCACATGCACATCAGAAAAACATTCCCTGCATCATTCCTAAAAGACATGTCCTTGAGCTTTACTCATAAATTATAAATAAAACTGGAGATTATAGGATTACTAAAAAAATGTGATAGGGGTAAATCAGTACCTAAAGGGGAGATTGTGGTTGACTGTGCTGAAGGAAACTCCAGGTCTTCCATTGCGGTTAAATTCCTTAAGCACTTGAGTTCGGCCAAATTATATTTAATGCATTAATTGATATCCATTTAAAGCTTTGAGAATGTACTAGTGGTAGTTACATACATATAGAAAAAATAATTCAATGTACTATGTGTAAGAATATAATGAATGAAATTTATTGTCTTGAGAACTCGAGATGCAGACAGGTGAGAAAAAATAATATTATTCAGTAGAAGCAAAAGCTGTGAAATTTCCTGTGCTTTCAACAGCTGATTAGATTGAAGCAGCAAGGGAAAAGAAAGAACTGGATGTTTTAGTGGACTACAAGATGTTTTGGAAAAAAAGATTGTGAAAAAGTCCAGTGTTCAATGTTAATATCCCTTGAAATGCTAGATTTTCTCAGCTAGAAGAAAATTGAAGCCAGAACACATGCCTTCCTCCCTCTCCAGCTGTGTTGCTTGCAGAGGTAATGACCCCAATCCTGCTCCCAGCTGCTAATCACTTTCTCCTTCACATTGTGATGTGTCTTCTAACTCATTTCAGCCAAATGAGCTAGGTTGTCTGAAAAAGTTTCAACTAAAGATGTAAATGAGCTCTCCCAGCTTATTTAACCAGAAATAAAAGACAATAATCACTTAACTGGCTTGCTGGTGTAGCAAGTGATAATCTATCAGGGTATTCTCTAACAAAAAATAGAGCAGAAAATTGAATGTTAGCCTCTGGTTATCAGTAGTAACTTTTTGCGGCTACCTTAAAAATAGGGAGCTCTGCACTGGGGATTATAGGTGGAAGATAAGATATAACAATAGCCAACAACTACAGTGTGTCAAAATACAGCTGCCTTGCATTTGAAGGTTACTTTTGGTGAAACTGGAAAGCATAGATAAAATATTGGAAGACCTGAAGAAGAACACATTTTGTGACTACTCATAAGGAACACAGAAGTCACCAAATCATACAACTTCTAGTCTAATATCAATTCCCAAAAAAAGATTTTACCAAGGAATCAAACCTATCTCTAAGGATGCAGAAGATAACAAGAAGATAAATAACAGACAGCACTGAACTGTCAACAGTAAATCATGTCAAACCTGCCCAATTTCCTTCCATGACAGAACTGCAGGAACTGTGAAAAGGGGAAAAGCAATAGATGTCGTATAATGACTTTTGTAGGGCATTTGAAATTATCTCTTGTGACAATCTCATAAGCAAACTTTGGAGTCATAGTCCAGATGAAAACTACCAGGTGGGTGTTAGACAGCTTTGCTAACAGTACCCATGGAGTCCTTGGCAATATTTCACTGTCAAAAAAGAAGGAAGGGTCAGGTGTGAATATACAGGGTTCTGTCATGGGTCTAGTTCTGTTCAATGTTTTTATTAACAAATTGATCTGAAATTGAATTGAAATGGAAAAGATCCTTATTAGATTTGCAGGTGTCATGAAACTGAGAGACAGCACAAGGATGGAGGCAGGATTAAAGTTCTAAATTATCTTGACAAATGGGAGAAATAGCCTAAAAATTGGGTGAAATACAAGGTACAGCACTTAGGCAGAAATAATCTGCAAGATGAAACCAGTGTGGGAACAGCTGGCTCACAAATATATTTCAAAAGAAGCCTGGGAGATACAGGGCAAAAGCAAGGTAAAGATTTTATGTCAATATCTGTATGTTGCATGAACATTGAAATGGGTACCAGTTGGAAAGATTATAGTGGCAAACAAAGAGAATGATGAATACTGAAAAAAATTATCCCAGATAAAACATTGAACAAATGGGATTATCTATTTAAACTGCAGAAAAAGTATACAAGGAAAATTATAACTGTCTTCAGGTAATTTAAGTAATGTTGAAAAGAGAAAATATCTGCACTCCTTGTGAACAGTGCCTTCAGATGTAACAAGAAAGGCTGAGTTAAACATAGAGGAGAAAAAGTCTAATGATCAGCAAGATTAAAGCAGAGGAATCTCTGCAAGGAAGGCTGTGGAGTTCCACTCAAAAATTGCATCTTCTAGGATTGGCACATACAGATGACCTTGCTGTGTGGCAAGTCTTGATAGTGCCACAATTTTTAAGGGATACAATGAATATAGCACAATAAAGAAACATTCTTGGCATTTTATTTCATAAGAATGTTTCTTTATGAAAAGTGAGGTCCTTCGGTAAAACCTAATAAGCAGTTTCATATATGGAAGCATTTCATTACAGAAATAGGTGTAGGCACAAGGAACTCCTGACATCAATTTATTAATAGTACTGTAATCTGAAACAACATAATGTCAATATGGAGGCTTAAGTTAGTGAAATGAAAATGATCTAATTGCAACCAAATATAGTAGACAAGGATTTCTTCTGCAACCTTTGGAAGTTCTCATGGGTCAAACTTAATGCCACTGTCTACAATTTTGGAAACAGAAATAAGACAGTAATTTCATACACCACAAACACTACTGAAAACACTTGGAATAAAAATCATTCAGCTTTGCTAAAAGTTTGGATATATCATGAAATAATTTTTTCTTTATTATCTTTCCAACCTTGATGTCAGACTTGATCTACTGTAAAAATCTCTTGATAAGTAATAACAATCTGATTAAATCTCAAAGTATTTTTCCATTATGATATAAATGCCATTAACTGCCTGAACCTCCATAGACTTATATCAGACTATGATGAAGAGGTATAAGAGGTATGATGCGGTAAAAATGTCATGAGAAGACAGTATAAAAGGGTGAGAAGAGGTGGTAAAAATTTTACTATGTAAAATTTTTATTTTTCTCCTTAGTAACTACTGTTATGTGGATTTGTTTCTTAGGGAGGCTAAATGAAAAAGACAATTAATTAACAATTAATCTTCAATAATATTATCAGTAGTTTGACAATTGTGTATATGTTCATTTTATCCTCTTAAATAGTAAGATATCTTAAAAGATGTATCAGTGTGTACCATTTGCTTAAGCATTCCCTCACCTTAGATAGATAGGAGTCCCTGACTCTTCCATCAATGGCAAACCAGCTGCTCCAGTCTTCTCCCCTTGGTCTCAGGGATCTAGGATTTGTGGAGGTTGGTCTTGCTGCTTAAAAACTGAGGCTATTATTTACTGTTCATAATGCTGGTATTATTTAAGCTGTAGTTGAGGGGCTGGGGGGTTTTACTGCCTTATACAAGAAACATGTTAATTTTGCTCATTCCAGCACTGTGAATGCTATCTCTGGATTTTATCTGAGGAGCTGGTAATATCTGTAGCAGTCATCTGTTGGGGTGGACATACAGACTGACTGTCCCACAGCATTCTGTTGTCTGAAATGTAGGAACATGCTAAAATGTATCTTGGTGAACAAGAAATTCCATGTTTCCTTAAATGTGAAATTATCATGTCTCCTTCAGAAAATTTAGTGAGGTTTCCATTATGTTTGTCTCTTTCAGTTCAATAATTCTGATTTTTTTTTCTTTTAAACAATACAATTCTTTTATAATACATGGGATAAAAATGCAGATCCCTGTGTGACATATGAGTAAATGTGTTAATAAATCGTTAAAAATAAAACAAACAAGCAAATCCAAAAGACAATCTATGAAACCTTAGCTTATCCTCGGAGACTTGTAGGAAACTGAAGTTTCTGGAATTTGTGGGAGGTTAATATGAGATTATTAGATCCAATTTGAGACAACTCAGTAAAGAAAGATCCCATCAAACAGATTTACCCAGCAGCCTTGTTTCCCATGCCTACTGCAATTTATCTATAATATAGTATATTTTCCAAATCACTAGACACCTGTTTCATATGTAAGCTTTGCAAATAATATATAAGTTGTTGCATTGTCAGTTAGGCTGTATACAGATGAATGACACATGCAAGGCAATAGTTGATATAATAAAATGCTTTAGTTAGAGGACATTTGACCCAATTTCCTGAGAGGAAAGGCAGCTTCTCCAAGAATGATTTTTATTTCCAGTTTTGCATTTATTAGGGATGAAAGCAGTATTTTAAATACAGGATAAATTATAGTTACACTTTTCAACAAGGCATAATAATTGTTAGATTGCAAATGTTCTGTCTCATGGCATAAATGAAACAATTTACAACACATTGGCTGATAAATAATTACCCTTCTTTGAATTGTGCATGCAAAACTTTGTTAAACATATTTTCAATACCAAGAAAAAATGATAATGAGTATTGCAAATAGATCAGGGAGACTGCAAACAGAAGAATACAGATAAGCTCTTTGAGAATAAAATCCCCCATTTTAGTGTAAAGTGCAATTATAGCATTTCATAATCAGAGAAATAAAAACCTCCTGTTTCTGCTTAAAAAAACCTCAGCTTTTGAAAACTCTTCTATCATCTGAAATGAGCAGAAGATTCCCCTGGAATTCACACAGAATTCAGTTAACTCAATATACTGAAAAATCCTAGAATTATTGTCCAACAGCATAAGACAGACATGCACACCCTGAGCTGAAAATCTTCATAGTTGCTCGTGAGAAACCTACTTAACCTTCACTAACACAAATTTCTTCTTTAGTGGGTTTTTTTGGTTGACTTTACTATATAATGACATTTTTACAGTAACACAAGTAATAAGAGTTTTTATGAAAAATAGTTTCAATCTTATCAAACAGTCATTGTGGTCTCTGGGGGAAAAAGAGTGGTATGGCAATATGTGCCTCAGTCACTGGGCATGGTGTTCCACATTCCCAGTGCCATTATGCTCAGACAGAAAAACAGGCTGTTTAGTCAATTACTTTGATTTTTGAAGCTTTTAGAATTTACCCTCTGAGAAGACTGGCAATTGTCATTAAAATCCATCCAAATACTATCTGCAACGAAATGATGACACTGTGCTCACACCTATGGCCTCAGTAGTCCTGGCATATTGTCTTACAGACAATGGAAGGAAGAAGGAATCTGTGAAGATTCCTTCTTCCATCTGGAAGCCAGCAGAGGAACTCAAGCTGTGCCTCACATCTCTGATGTCTATGTGGAGGATTGAGAGCAGGAACAAAGGATACTTCATGCCAGACTTTGGCTGCCTAGCCTTCCTTCTGCTGTAGTTACATACCTAACAGAGAAAAGCAATCACTTTTTCCAGCATACCGTGATGCCAAAAGTACCCCAAAAGCCTTCATTTAGGGTCCTTATCATCTTGAGGAGGCTGGATCCCTCTAACCACACCTAAATTACATGGTGTTTTGAGTGGTGCAGTGAGGACTCTGGGTTGGAGCAAAGAGACACCTGGAAGAAGAGTTGTCATTTGGACAGAAAGAAAAAGAGCTCTCTGCATATTTATGGGAAAATATGTCTGGAAAATAAGGAGATAGTCCTAGGCATGGAAATTGAAATATGAGATCTCATTCCCTTTCAGTAACCTGCTCTTTCCTTTTTTTTCTGCGACATTGAACTAAGTAAGTTTCAGATTTTATTTTTCTTCTAGCATTTGCAAGCCTGAGAAAGTCCCATAAACCAGCATTAGTACTCTGATATGAAGATCAGCTCTAGAATTCATCTGGATTAGTCTGTCAATATCCATACTATATAAAAATTAATGGATAAGTTAGAAATTGTGTTAGTTAGTTAATTTGTGACTCTGACAATAAGATGGACATTAGTTTGGGGTTTTTATTGGCCTAAGGAATGTGAAACGTTTATTTTTATTCAACCATGGAGGACTACTGTGTGTATTGTTTGATGGCATTTTTTATTGTACTGTGCTCGTTATTCTGCAGTTTTTAGTGATTTTGGTGAATGAATCATTTATTTCCTCTTTTATTTAAACTTTGATGTCCAGATTTGCTCTGATGGCAATTATGCTTTTTGAATAATCATGAATTCTCAATGAGATTGCTTTTGTTCAGAAAGCCAATACAAGATTTGTTGCTCATGTCATCCAAATCACCACTTTAAATATCTATCATGCCACACCCAAGCACTACATTAACAAATAGCTTCTTACAGATCCATTGATTAAGGAATTCAATTTGCCAGGTCTCAGTTTTGCTTTCAAAATATAATGTACTTTTCAAGAAATGTAGCAGCTCAAGAAATGTGACGCTCAAGAAATGGCATTGAAAATATGCATTGTTTTGGCTGATTTAGCAGCATTTCTAGAATTTGTTTGCATTCCTATGTCATGCTGTTGTAGCCATGGGCCTATACTCAGCAGCTTACTGTGTTATTTTCTCAGTGAATCTTCGGCTCAGTCTGTCATAGGAAGGATTTGCCTATTTCCCCTTTTCTAAAATAGAGCTCTCCAAATTGAAATTAAGTTAATATTTGTGTGTAAAAAGGATTATATTGGTGAAAAATATTGTACTGTAGTGCAGTTTTTACAGTAATGTTTTGATGGCAAAAAATAATTTCCAAATATGTCATAGATATTACAACACAACATTCCAAAATGAAACAGTTTTTAGATTGAGGTGTATATGGCATTATCAACATACTGATCAAATTAGTGTCTCCATCACTGCTTGTTACATCCTGATTTTGAACACATTTCTGCATTGAGCTTCTTTCATTGTTTCTGTATAATAACACTAATGTTATTAATAACATTATGCTGTTTAAAAGGCTAAGATTCCACTCTACAGCTCCCTAATACCTTTTGTTCTGTTGTCATTCCAGGGTCATTGGGTTGGCTGCATTTGCTCTGAAAAACTTGGACCACTCTATTTTCTCATGATGTTGATCAAAGTGTGAGTGATTTTAAGCATGTGAGTGAAATGTGAGTAAGTGCAAAGTATATCAGCAAAATCTAATATGGTCACAAAATTGCTTTCATTACTAGCATTTTTTTACTAGATTAAAACAACTTTTTGGCCCTTTCCTGGATGTACTTTATTAGAGAGATGTTAATATTTTCCAAGATAATAATAAAAGTTTAAAAAATATCAAAAGTTTTTTCAAAGACAAGAAAGTAGCAGTAATGGAGACAAGAATGAATTGTCATCAAATGAGTTATATATAAAGAATGCTAGTGGTAAGAAGATTAAGAAGAGACTGAATCCTTATAAATAGTGAGCTCCTATGAAAACGTTTAAAAAACCCCAAACATCTCAGCTTTTCCTCAGGGCCCTTAAGTAAATAAAAAAACCCATGAAATGCCTCATAATATAATATAAAATAACATAACATCTGAAAAATAAAAACAAGCTGCCATCAGAAATGATTGGTGATAGGAGATAAAAATGAAGGCATTTTCCTGGGAATAAAAGTAGAAACTTCCATACTTGAAATAACAACTGAATTGTTTTCCAGAATTTGTTGTCTAGTTCACCCTGAGGTAATGTGCTTCATTTGAAAATTGCTTGGTAAAAATAATGTCCTCCCTTATGCAGGAGTCAGACAAAATTATCAGTGTTGTCCTTTCTAGGCTAAAGATCTATGAAACTTCCATTGACAATTTTCTTGTGATTTGAGAGCACTCAACACACAGCCATATAAAGGCACATTAAAATAATGTAAAAGTGTCAATGCAGCTCCCTGGAAGATAAAGCAGAGGATCAAAATGTTCCTCTTTTGGCCCACAGTGATACATAGATGAGATGCAAACCATGGTTAATTCCTAAGGCAGCCATGAATGGGAATAGATCTTGACTTTTCACAGAGATTGCATAGAATCCTCTTGCTACAGTAAGTACACTACTATTTGTTGTCCTCTGGTGAAGCTGAGTTTTAAAAATTTCTTAATTTCCTTTGTTAAGTCTTACTGTCATCATGTAATGAGAGGGTAAACTCAATATTTCTGTGCATTTCTCCTCACTTACCTTTTGGAAATGAAAAAGTTTTGATTTCTCTCAGCTAGATTCTTAAGTCAGTTGATAACTTTGGAACATGCTCACTTTGAAGATTATGCAGTGATTCTTTATTATTTTCACTCTTCAATTTCTGATCTATACTTTTGATTTTTTCTTCTTCAAGTGGGTTACATGATTATGAAAATTTTTTAAAATCCAGTTGCTCACAAACAATACTGTGCAAGAGTTCATAATTAGTTCTAAGTAAGATTAGGAAAAATACTTCCATTTTAATTATTTGTGGAAATAAAAAATTGCTTGGGTAATAAATTTCACCAACAACCCAACTTCACTTCTAAAATTCCTCAGCTGTAAAATTTGACCCTTGGAAAATTCATCAGTTTCTCAAGAGAAGTGGAAAGTGTGACAAGAGAACATGCTATGTTTTCCAACATCTTGAACCTATATTTTACTTAAAAATTAATTTTAATTTTACAGTTTAGTGAAACCTCTATCAGAGAATGGCCTCAGAATCTCCATTTGCATTGTGCCCTAAACCATAAGATATTTAAGTTAGTGTCTTTTTACGTTTTTAACTGTTTGTCTTTGGGTAGTGCTAATAAATTATAATTTCACAAATATCTTCTCATACGCTCCATTTACTTCTGTTTCTGATTAGAAATTATTGTAGAATTAATAAGAAAATGTTGTTTAAATGTAAAATCAAGCTGGTTTAAATATGAAGGGAAAAAAGCTTAACACTTTTGCATGATGCAGATGTACTGTAGGTGTTTCCTAAAATGGTTAAATATTCACAGCATACACTTTAAATCTTGCCTAGATTCTAAAATAAGTAAGTGCTAAGCCTCACTTACAGTTCACCTTCTTTTGCTGATTCCTATTACAGTAAACGGCATTTTCATGCGTCTCAGTAATTTTCAAAGGTCATTTTATTGGCTCAAAATACATCTATTACAGAAATAGATTATGTAGTCCATTTGCATTTCTTCTGTAGTTACTAAGGGTCCCAGTTACTTACACTTCACTTAAAATGCATATGTATGGCATAGCAAATGATTAGTCCAAGATCTTTAGTTAAGCCTGTATGAAATATATCTCACAGCCAAAATCTATTAGGACTTTTTGAGACAGCCTGTGAATGGTGGCAGAGGAAAGGAAAATGTGGCAGCTACAACACTGAGAACAACAAAAAAAAATTTGCATTACATTTTCTTTTATCTGACATAAATGCAATTTCATAAGATTCTTTGCATTTTCCAGCTACTGCTTCATGGTAGAATTAATCCTGTTTTTAAAGCATTCCACATTAAGTCTTTTGCCTTAATAACTATTTAAGTAGGCATTAGAAATATACTAATTTTTGAGGAGAAGTATATGTATATCTATCTCATAGGAATATTAGAATATTTTTCAGAAAAGTAAGACTTTTGTTTAAAACTTTGATATAAAATGACAAGAGCAGTGACAAGAAGAAAACAATAGTTAATATTTCTCTTCTTTGTTTTGCAAATTTTCCCTGGTAGAGGGCTTGACTTTTTATCTTCCAACTAGTTTTTATATTGTCTATTATTATAAAATTTCACTAGAAAAACACTGTGTACTTGTCAGTTGTCATTTATTAATGTAGTAAAATAACACGGGATAAAATCCCCATTGTTATAGTAGATTTAAGAAGATCCATGAGGAACATAGTTTTGGTTTTCTTCTTTCTGTATGACAGTGAAGTTTGTATTTGGTAAAAATATTCTTTAGGAATCGGGCTTTACTTAAACTCTTCATCTTTGGATTAATCAAAGCTCTTAGGAAGAGATTAAATTTCAGTTTTTCATTTGTCTGTTGTTGTCCAGAGGTAAATATAAGCATATGCTCAAGTGCTGTAATGTGCTGGAATTCTACTTGCTTGATTTTATGTTGCTAAGTGGAAGAAATCACATGAAATTTGTGGATATAGTTGACATGTTCAGATTGCAATAGACATTTTTTTAATGGGAACTTGAGCTGGAACATTGTTTCCTTTGCTTCAAGACACTTCAAACTGTTGGAGGATTTCTTGTTGGCATTCTTTATTTGTGTAGCTCTACTGGCTACAAAAGGCACTTTGACTCCTTTTGTGTCTTTTCCTTGAACAGGATTTTTAAACCACTGGAATAGAAAATGCAAAATAAGCCAGAGATTTCAGTAAATTCTATTTGGGCTCTGTGCTTTGGGTTTTTTCATTCTATGCTTAAAAAAAAAAAAAGAAAAAAAAAAGGAAATAGGGGGAAAAATGAAAATAAAAAGAATGAAACAGATTTGCACAAAGAAAGACACTTCTTCATGCATTATAGTTGAATATTTTTTTAGAGTGCCCACTGGGGAAGTTCACAAACTAGCAACATAACAAGTCCAGCTTGGACTTATTCATATTTAATGGGACTAACTTCAGAAGAGTTGATGAAGCGTTTATGTAAACCCCTCAGGCAGCTCATAATTGGCTATGTTAAATGAATCTGAGTATATTTTGAAGAGACAATAAATACTCAATGCCTTGAAAGTATCTGGCTGAACTTGTGAAAAATCACAAGGGTATTTTTAGAAGTTTGTGTTGCTGCAGTATGATTGCTCTAAAACCTTAGCATAATTATAATGAAAATCACAGCTATGAACAGGGGAACTCATTTAGTTGAGCTCCAAGCTGTGGGGAAGTGAGCTGAGACCTAGAGAGAAATTTACAGGCATTGGCTATATGTTTCTTCCTGAACTTTTAAAATGTTTTTTATTTAGAAAATATAATTAAATAACAATTAGCAAGGGAGGAGGGACCAGAATCTAATACTCCTCCCTGATGATACATACCATCAGTGTGCTAGGTGCACTGCATTGGGGAACCACAAGGATAACTTTAATATTAAAAATGTTTATTCAGTTAGGAGATTTAAACTTCACAGTACTGCAGAGCATGAGTAACAGAGAAAGAATTATCTGGTAATTTGAGAATAGGTTGTAAAATATTTTTTTGTAATTATCTGATCTAACCTAATGATTGCAGTTGGTCAAGCATCTTGTGTATGTTTTTTTTTCCATGCCTTTTAAAATTTTTGCTCTTGATTATGACCATTGCCTCAATTTAAGAGTTAGGTTGTGATTTAGCAAATCATCACAATCATTCTACAAATATACTAGAGTTTTCCACACAGCAGGCAAAATTAAGGAAAACCTGATTGGAAGTGTTTATCAAAGTATTTAAGGTTTTGTTACCTGCTGTATAGCCCTGTTCATGCACTAAACCATAATTGTTATCCAGCACTTAGAAGAGAAAAGAAAAAGTGGACTGCTTGTACAATTTAGTAAGTCATTTGAGCTACTCACAACTGTTATTCTCTGATTAATGTAACTGCTGAAGCAGAGTACATGTAGATGATTATGAGCTTCATGCATTACATAATTATCAGGCTTTTCAGCATAAATAAAATCTTAAAATGATTTATGAATAAAACTCTTTCAACAGGTATAGCAAAAGCTTAGATCATGACTTGAGCCTGCTACTCCTTAAGGGTTCTGCCATTGATTTAGAGAGGTGTTAATGGAAGGTGCAAACTCACCATCCATTTCTGGGAGACTCCTCTTGATCTCACTGGACTGCCAGGCCTGAGCTCAGGGTTTCATGTGTAATAACTAACTGCCCTTTCAGTTCAGTTTAATGAGGGACCCTCTAAGATCATTTATGCTTTTTGCTCTATGTATTAACCTCTATAACTTCAGACTGGGCTCAGTAAAGGGATTTAGGTGATAAAGTAGCTCTTAAACAGAAAAAAGAAAAATAAACTGCTATATTAAAAAAATAATTCAATCTCAGATGCTTTCCAAATGCACCCTTGCCTAAAGTGCAGTGGTGGTTTGCTTCTTGTGTTTGGTGGGTTTGGGGGTTTTTTTGCTTTAGTTCCACAGGCTTCTAAAAATCTGCCCTCAGTCTTAATTGTGGTGGACAGGTCAGTGCCAATCACTGCAGTTATTCAGGATTTGTGAGTTCATCTACCTTTACTACTCATCTACCTTACATAAAGGTTCAATTTAGTCAGTTTTCTTGGATCAGATTGCCCCCACCACCTTCCTTCTCAAAGATGACTGAAGAGCTGCCAGCTCAATTTAAAAGTAACTTACCAATTGAAGCACAAATCAGTAACAAAGGCCCTGAATTTAAGTTCTGCGTCAGCCAGGAGTGATCAAAACACATAATATTGACCTCTATGCATATGTCATTTTCTCACAACTTCAAGATAGCTCATTTTTCAACTCTTCTGTGAAATCTGTTCACATTTAAAGGGAATTGAAGTACTGACAGGTCCAGGAAGATTCTGCAGGAGTGAGAGTGGGATTAGGGCACAGGCTGGCTCAAAGATGGCTTGTGTGCATTTATTTCAGACTGCCCTTGAACAGAACACATACCACAATATGGTCTAGGATCATCCTGCTTCCTTAGTTGTCCTGCTTCCCTTGGTACCCCAAAGAGACCTGAGGTGCTCTGTGCATCTTGAACAAGTCATAGAAGAAGGAATGGAGACTGCAGATCAAGAGCATTAGAGCAGTAATGTGGAAAAGGAGCATCAAATACATCAATGTCAAATTAACTGGCCTGACAGATGGAGCACTGAATGTGATACAGCCTGACTTTTAGCAAAGTTTGCAACACACCTCCAAGTGACATTTTCTTAAACAAAGTGGACAAGTATGTTTTATATACAGACAAACATTGCTAGATGAGCACACACTGTGGTGGAAAACTGCTTCTGGAAGAAATGTTACTTGTTTACTACTCACCACAAAGATATTTCAGGAGAAATCTTGCAGAAGTCTGATCTGGATCTGACTTTACTTGATTTTTTCATTAATGGATCAGGTGATAGATTAAGGAATATAATGCATTCTGCTGATAAGTCAGGTTAACTGCCTGAACATTAAATTGCAATAAGAACACCACCATGGTGAAGATGCTGTAAAGTTGGTGTATATTTAAGTGAATCTTTTGTCTACCCAGTAAGGAAAGACATATGACAAAACATAAAAAAAAATATTTGAAAAATGAATGCAAAATTGAAGTATAAACCAAAAACCCCAGAGGTTTAACAAGCAAATTAGAAGCACAATACTTCAGAGCATGGTATTTTTTGCGTCAGGATGTCTTCTTAATTGGGCTAAATAAAGAAGGTTTGAACATGGAACCAGACAGTAAGCTTCTGACATATTTTGTTTGTGAAAGTGTTTTATTTCAATATTATCTATAGATTAACATAGTCCATTTGTCAGATTCTGCTCAAGTGAACCTCCAGCTTCCTGCAACCATTTTAGAGTGACAGGACAGAGTCAAACTCAGCACATGCCAGGTGTGTTGAACAGACCTCACTTTATCTAACCTAATAATCACCTCAGACATTTCAGAGAAACATCACAGGCTTCTGTTTATGGCCCTTGCTGCAGAGAAAAGATTACATCCATTTATCTCATTTAAAACAAATGAACATCAAAGTGCTTTATTGATTTATAAATGACACACAAATAACTGACAATCAGTGAACTACAGGTTGAGTGAGGATCAGTATCAGTAATACAACAGATAGACCCAAACTATGAATCAGAAATGTTAATTCACATGCACAATTATTTGAATATGCTTTTTTAACTGATGCTGAATGGTTCTAATGCATGTGCATATACATCCACACATCCATACACATCACAGGGGTCCTCACAGGCACACTGCTCTTCCTATCCCCTCCTGGCATGCCATATGGGTAACCTCTTGCAGCTCCTGGGAAGATGCAGGTGCCATTTTTCACCCCACAACCCTTTTCTGTGCTCATCACAGGTAGAAAGCTTCATGAAGAATTTACCTGGTAGCAATATAGTATATGCACTGCCAGGACAAGTTCCTTAGGCAGGCAGTAAGCTTTAAAGAGCAATAAGCCTTTCTGAGTCAGTCCAGCTAAGGCTGGATAAAATCTAATAAATTTTCTAGGCTGTTTCTCTGCTAGTACTGAAATACTCCCCAAGGTACACTACTATATTTTCCAGACTTAGTCCAGTATACTTTTATGTGCATCAGGAAATGTACCTTTTTGCCCATATTTTGTTTATTTTTTTATGTCTGGCTTGTATTCAGGTACCAGTATGAAATGAAGACAATATCTCTTTTCTGAAAGTTCCTGGTAAATCCTACTATTCTCAGGTGTCCCTTTGATATGAATATGGAACACAATCCAGTAGTGAAATGAACGCTGTGAATAACATTTTACCCAATGTGCAACCTTGGTCAGAGATGAAGGAAGTGCCTGCTGGCAATAGGCTGTGGGTACAGGGGCAGCATCTGAACAAACCTGGAGAGAGCACCTCTAACAGTTATGTATTCCCCAGGATGATACATGCAAAACCAATTCTAGTAACAGCATTAAGAATGATCTACCTGAAAGAAAAAAATGAGGGACAAATACAGAAATAAAATAGTGGTTGACAAGTAGAAATAAAAACATTGACAAAATTATGCCCCTGATTACATGTATGGCTCTTCTAACTGGATGTAAAGTGCAGATAGCTGCCCAGACAGAACCTTTCTGTGTACTCAGAGCCTCCTCCAGGCACTGCTTTACATGCAGTAAAACACACAGACTTTGGCTTTTGTTCCTCATTGGCAGCTGCTGCACGATGAAATGCTCCAAACTTGTACAAGGATAGCTTCAAATCAGAACCTGCTCCGGCTGAAGTTACTAGAAAATCAGCTTTGGATTTCAAAGGCAGCAGGGTAAGTTTGGGAAAAGTTGAAAGACTTAAGTGTACTCAATTTTGGCAAAATATATGCAAATCTCTGATGAGACTTGATGTTGCTTGAGCTTTATGATCTACTACAGAAGACAAACCATTACAAATGAAGAGCCTTACAAACTACCTACTTATTTTTCTGAAAAGTGAATGCTTATCCTCTTGTGTTTTTTTAATTCATGAGTAGTGATTTCAGTTTACCTCTCTATTAAAAAATCAGCAGGGTGTCACTGCAAGTTCTGGGCTCATTCAGACATAAATGCTGGGTTTTTTCTGTGAAATGAATATTCTCTGAGTATTTGCCTCGGAATTATATTACTAAACAGTGAAATTAAAAGAAAAGACAATGTAATTCTTTGTTTTTCTTTTACTTTTTTTCTTTTTCTCTAAGGAAAAAGGCTTAAAGAAATCAGGCAGCTTGTTTTCAAAATAGACATAATCCACTTCTATAAAAAAACAAAACAGAACAAAACAAAATCCAAATTAATTTGATTCTCAAATCCTTCCCTTTTCCCCCAGCTCCAGAATCCCTCATCAGACCCCAGAAGAAGGCATAAAGGGTATAGGCAGTACTGCAATAGAACTTTTCTTGGTCTTTATTGATTGACAAAACCAAAGTCTAATAGAACTGGAAGTGGAGCTGTCCCTTTAGACACAGAATCAGAATCACAGAATCACAGAATCACAGAATAGGTAAGGTTGCAACAATGTGTTGTCATCTGTTCCCACCTCCCTGCTCAAACAGGATCAGCACATTGAACAGGATTGCATTCAGATGGTTTGGTTCTTGAATATGTCTAGTTACACAGCCTCTCTGGGCAACCTGTTCCAATAAAGAAATTCTTTCTCATATTCAGGCGGAACTTCCTGTGCATCAGTTTATGCCTGTTGTCCTATTTCTGTCTCTTGTTTCATTGCTTAGTGTCACTAAAAACCTGGCTCCATCCTTTTGGGTGTCATTTTACAGAATCACAGAATGATTTAGGTTGGAAAAAAAACTTTGAGATCATTGAGTCACACCTTTGAACCTTCACCACCTTGTCAACAAGACCATAGCACTAAGTGCCATGTCCAGCTGTTCCTTGAGCACTTCCAGGGGTGGTGACTCCCTCACCACTTGGGCAGCCCATTCCAATGCTTAACCGTCCTTCAGTTAAAAAATTCTTCCTGCTGTCCAATCTGAACCTCTCCTGTTGCAGCTTGAGGCCATTTCCTTTTGTCCTTTCGCCAACTGCCTGAGAGAGGAGACTGACCCCCACCCGGCTACATCCTCCTTTCAGGCAGTTGTAGAGAGTAATAAGGTCTCCCCTGAGCATCCTCTTCTCCAGCCTAAACACACCCAGCTCCCTCAGCTGCTCCTCTTAGACTTACCCTCTGGACCTTTCACCAGCTCCATGCCCTTCTCAGGACACACTCCAATGTGTGTCCTGCACTCCAGCACCTCAATGTCTTTTTTGTCATGAGCAGCCCAGAACTAGACACAATGCTCCAGGTCCAGCCTCACCAAAGTCGAGTACAGAGGGACAATCACTTCCATTGTTCTGCTGGCCACATTATTTCTGATCCAAACCAGCATGCCATTGGCCTTCTTGGTCACCTGGACACACACTGATTCATGTTCAGCTGCTGTAAACCAGCAATCCTGGTCCTGTTCCACTGGGCAGCTTTCCAGCTACTCTGTTCTCAGCCTTTAGGACTGCAGGGGTGTGTTGTGACCCAAGTGCAGGACCTGGCATTTGCTCTTGTTGAACCTCATACCGTTGGCCTCAGCCCATGAATCCAGCCTGTCCAGATCCCTCTGCAGAGCCTTACCCTCAGCAGATCAACTTTCTCACCCAACTTGCAAACTGACTGAGTGTGCACTTTAACCCCTCATCCAGATCATCAGTAAAGATATTAAACAGGACTGGTCCCTTGGTAAACCCCACGAATGACAGTCTCTCTTCAGATACTTAGATAGATTGATAGGGCTCCCTCAGTCATTCCGTCTCAAGGTTGAGCAGGCCCATCTCTCTCACCTGTTCCTTGTAAAAATAGGTGCTCCAATCCCTTAATCATCTTTGGCATCCTCTGCCAGACCCACTCCAGGAGCTCCTTGTCTCTGTTGTAGTGAGGACCCCAGAACTGGACACAGAACTCCAGATGTGGCCTCACCAGAGTTGAGCAGAGGGGAAAGATCATCTCTCTAAACCTCTGGCAGTGTTATTCCTAATGCACCCCAGGACACCTTCTTCTTGGCCACAAGGACATGCTGCTGGCTCCTGAACAGCTTATTGTCCACCAGAACACTCAGCTCCTTCTCTGCAGAGCCCCTTTCTGGTGGGCCAGCCCCCAGCCTGTACTGGGGTGTGGGGCTGTTCCTCCCCAGGTGCAGGAGCCCGCATTTGCCATTGTTGAATTTCAGGAGGCTCTTCTCTGCCCGTGTCTCCAATGTGGTGAGGTCCCTCTGAAGGGCTGCACTCTGGGGTGTCAGCCACTCCTCCCAGGTTTGCATCCTCGGCAAACTTGCTGCAGAGGCATCTGCCCCTTTGTCTAAGCCACTGATGAATAAGTTAAACAATACTGGGCCCAGTACTGAACCTCGGGGGACACCAATAGTGTCTCTGTGTGACTGATTGGGACCCTCTGGGATTTTATTTCTTGAATATTTTATACTTGTTCAGCGTGTGTAATTTAAGGCAACATGAGTGGAATATATAAAGTCTCTAAATCAGGGATTCAAAAAAGGGATTGAAAAGAACAATTTTCTGCTTTATATAAAATCCCCAGCACCTTAGAAATTCGGTAGTAAGATTGCTTTTCAACACCAAACTTTCTACACTGACTTGTATTGTAATTGGAGGAATAAAATGGAAGTAAAGTTAAGTTCAATAAATGTGAACTAAATTAAGCATGAAATGTTCTACAACAGGAATACTGATATTGAAAATAATTTTAAATATCCAAAACTGGCAACCAAAATTACAGAATAAATATTAATAATACCGTAGTATGAAAACAAAGAAAATCTGTTTACATTAATTAAATCATCCTTTCTTATTATTACTTATTATGTAAAGATTGTGTGATTGATATCAGTAGACTTTTTTGTCTCTTTCTCTGTTCTGAAAATCAGTGCAGTTCTGCAGCTGCACGGGGTCAGACCACAGGTTTGTCTATTCCAATCGCTAGTCTGCAGCAGTAGCAACCAGAAAAGTCTTATAGAAAGATTAGGGAAAAATGGAAAATATTATAAAGCAATTTTCCTTTTATATCCTATCAGCTTCTGACAATCATGGGGATTAAGAACTTCTGAGCTGCAGGTTAGGCACAAGACTCATTTTTAATAGCGGCTGACGGACTTTTCCCCATATACCAAACTAATCTCTTTTTCAATTCGACAAAGAATTTTGTGACATTCTTTTGTCTGAATTGAGCCTGTTATCAAATAATTTCACTGGTTATGACCAGTTTTCTGTAGGAAAGGATGGAGTGAATAATCATACCCTATTCTTCTCTCTTACCCACACATGAGAGAGTGATGTCCTGTCTCAATTGTCTCTTATCCAATAAGGACACCTCATTTGTTCAGTCATTCCTATATGGAAATATGTTTTGAGTCACTGCTCTTGGTCATTGTTTAGTTTCCCTCTGTACCTTCTAAGATGGGAGGGTAATAGTTTTCAAGGGGTAGAATTCCTAGGGAAGATGGTGTATTTGTTTACAAATTAAGTGTTTAGTCACATCTTGTCATCTGAGCTCCTCTTTAATTTGTGGACATATATTAGTATCTCTAGAATTGTATCACTTGGACATTTTTAAATAAGGTGACTTATTTCATTTATTTTGCCCTTTTTTTTTCCAAATGTGGCAAAAGTTGAGCAAACTAATTTACATCCTAGAACATTTATGCAACTGATGTGATGAATAAATTCTAGCCTGGTTTCAGTGGTTTTATTAATACTATCTACATTTACCTTGTCTTTTGACAGCTACCAAGTATTGAGTGGTTTCCAGCAGAATGAATAACAAACATGTGCTAATTCTATAATTTATTCTTGTTGAGATTTTGTTTGGTTCACCTGAAAACAAAACAACAAATGAGTGCAGTGTCAGATATAATTACATATCTGTAACTGGAAACTGAAAGCAAGATTTCTTTGTAGTACCCACCAGAAAAACCTTATCAAAATCACTAAATGCATTCTATATTATTTTATGAAAACAATCCTGACAATATTTTTGTGACAATTTTTGTATGCATTTATAAGAATATTTTTTTTTCTGTACTGAATTTCATATCAGTAATTATTTGTTTTTTCAAGTATTTGGCAGTTCTAAAATTATCCAGTTTAGACTTGTTTTTGCTATAATTATATATCTCAAAACAATAGCAGCAACAAGCAAGGAATTCTAGAAGCAAGACAAGCAAGAATACAAGATGTATTCTCTCTTATATTGTCACATCAATATTCATATAAAATCCTTATCAGAAAAAAGGATTTATTTCTTTCCTTTTAAAAATAGTTTTAATGAATTTTCATGGCTTGCTGACTAGCTTGTCTTCAGCCTTAATTGTTGTTTTTTTTACAGAGCAAGGGAGCAGCATCTAAGGGACAATTTCTGGAAGCGTGAGAGGGCTTGGTGGTCTGTACCTTTCAAATCTAAGACTGTGATTATGTGGACACATTTATTTTTTCTCTGCATTGATTTAAGAAGCAGCAACTGAAAACTAAGGCTTTCAAATCATGTTCTATCAGAGTGGTCTTTGGATACTAAAGGACTCCATAACCTCATTCCATTCCATGATCATCTAATCTAGTCCTCTGAACTGAAGTCAGTGCGTTTGCTGCTGGATTTTATAAAGGGATGTTTTGGAGAAGAGAAACATTACTGAGTTCACATGTAATTTGGTTTGGGGAATAGAATCTTGCACAAAAATAGTATGTGGAATTTTTAAATACTTTGATATTAATTTGAACTATAATCAAACTTCTAATGCATTCTTTTTTTGGTCTTTGCAGAAATGATCTTTACGAGTAAATGTAATTATATTCAGAAAGAATTAAGGATAAAGCAGACTAGACCAGGAGTACACAACTAACATAATTTTGTTGTCATTATGGTTGTTTTAGAGGGAAAGTATTAGAACGACATTAAATGTCATTTGTTTCTGAAACAAATGAAGGACAAAAATGAAATACACATTAATAATGATGTATTAATGGAAAGAAAGTTTCTGTGTATATAGATGCTTTAATATGACATTTTATTTTTAGGGTCAATGTAACCACAGTGGGTTGAAAGGAGATTTTTATTTATATAGCATTTTTCCTAACAAAGCATTTTCTGATAAGGGTTCCAAGTTAAAGTAAAATAATCAAGAAAGAAAATTAAAGAAATTCAAAGGGACTATTATAATTTTTTATGAAATGAGACAAGAGTCATTAGTTTGAGAATTTACAATTATTCAGATACAGTTTTCCTTTTCTGTTACAGACTGGACATGAGCATAGTCAGTTCTCAGAGAACACTGGGAGGTTCCATGAGTGAAGGAACTTAGAACATGCTGTACTTTTAAAGGCAAATGAAAAGCATTTCTGATCTTTGGGTATGAACTGGAGAAGGACAGCTTATTCATCTTGAAGATGTCTTCCAATCTTCAAGACATTTTATGAAGTGAAAAATTTGAAATATACCCAAAAAAGACAGTGCCAAGATCAAAAGTGAGGGAGATGTCAAAAAAAAACCTCTCCAAAATACAAGACCTATTGTCTTTTAAGACAAAATTAGAATACATGTAGTTTCAAAGGACTGTGAAATGTCTTTATAGGTTTAAGCTATATTATTAAACTCTGGTCATTTATGAAAAAAATACAAAATAACAATTCCCTCTTTTTTTGCAGGAATGCTAGATTTTACACTCTGAAGTTTTTCCTATGATCACATAAATGCTCTATCAGACATCCACCTGTAAGCATATATCAGCTTCCTCTGCATTCTTTGGTCACTCTTTTGTAATTGTTGATGCAGAATGCTTATCTAATTTTGGAATTGAGGTACGGTGCCCATTTGGCAGCAGTAACTGGACAAAATCCCCACCCATTGTCAACATGACTTTTCAAGGTTTCTGAAGATATTTTCAATGTATTTTTTTGTGATTTTGATAATAAACTGAAGTCAATTAGATTTGATTGTCTTGGCAGAACTACAAACTGCTTGAAATATATCACTAGCCATGAGCAGTTGCTTATGCATTGGAGGGAATACAAATCTCTTAGCCTGTTTTCTATGATTTTCTCACTTATCTGACTAGAAATACGCTTTTTTCACTCTTATCTCATGCTAAATATGGCAGCACTGTTTGTCTTAAGCATCTCTTAAGCATTTCTTAATACCAAGTTCCCTAGAACTCTATCACATAAAGATTCAATTTTTCAGAAATTAGGTCTTTGCACTGAATTGGAAAAATGCAAGTTTAAGTGTTTTTTGTGTTGTTGTGGATACTAAGAATAAAGACAGCTGCCTTTAGAAAATGAATACAGCAGACACCAGGAGATCATTTATATAGCTATGGAATGGTCTATATGAAAAAAACCTACTACATAGTGACTACACAATTTACAGATGAGTATTGAGTTATCTATTTACTGGTGGTAAAGGTACAGATAATAGAAAATTCTAAGCGTGAAACCCATAGTTTGATTTTTTCTATTGTTTGTTTATTTGTGCCTATTTTTTCCCTTTAGTTTGGGGTTGGATTGTTTTTTCTGTTTCATAGAACACTATTAAATGAGTTGATGTGAAATACCTCAGCTATGCATTGGCCACCCCTCTATCACAACACATGGTCTGGCATTATAAAAATGTCTTTAGTGTTGGACTCATAAAGCTTCTGACAGAAAACCTACACTTGATTCTTTTGAAGTTAATACATATTGGTATGTACATATATCTCCTAGCTTTGTGCTATGCCATGGAATATGGTACCTCCCATCTGGATAACAGAGAAGATAAATACATATCATATTAGTGGTCTGAATTCAAGAAAAAAGAGTTGCACCTTACAAGACTTAAGACAATACTATCAAATGCAGAATAAATAAATTAACAGATATATTAGACATAGTAATGGAATTTCAGAACTTTTCAGACATTCTTGAATCTTTTATAATTATTGTGAGAAACTGGAATTTCTGTAGCAGTCTACTGGGACACAAGAAAACAAAAAATCAGAACTGTAGCAAACAGTCTGAAATGCACTGAAAAAAAAAAGAAAACATTAATCAGTACTGAACTGTTTTAATGTGTTTACAATAGGAAAAGTGATGCTGAAGAGATCTGCTGCACAGGTGTCCAGATTAGTTAGATGTCTAGAGTTCCTCTATCATCAACATAGAGGAAGAAACACTGTAAGACTCCAACCCAACACACCTATATTAGAAATTTATTTTAAGAAGGGATGAAGTCAATTGTATACTTGAATTCACTGACCACAAGGAAATTTGCTTAGTTGCAGGCATCTACATGGCAGATGTCCAGGTTTAGTTACCTGAATGACACTGGGATTTTTGGTGGGGTTTTTTTTGGCTGTTTAGGGATATTCTGTTCGTTTTGTGTTTGTTTGTTTGTTTTTTAATTTTACAAATTTAATATGTTATAAAATAAAATATTTTGTTTGTTCAGGTTCCTTTTCATATTCTACTTCTCAGTCTTCCAGTCAGTTGAAAATATCTATATTATAATCAAATTTCTAGCTGACATTTTCATATATTTCAAGCATATGGGAGACTGTATTAAGAAGAGAGAAATTCTATCCAAATTTTTAACAGTTTAGGTTCATACTTTTTCCTTCTTCCTACAGCAAGCCGGGGATGTGGAAGGAGTGGATACAGGGGAAGAGGTAGAAAGAGTCCAATTCATACTTCCTAGATCCCTCATAAATTGTTCTGGTGATTAACTACCAGTAGTGTTACATTCAGTTTCAGGTCTGAATTTACCTAGCTTCAGGATTTTTTCCTTTGAAGAATTTTCTTTTCCTGTCTCACAGTGCAGTTCCACTGCAAAACACTTGATATGCAGTACGTGTAGTAATTATACATTATTTCTGAAGATTTCATTGAATCTTAGTCTTGAAGCAATATGTTCTATCTACAGTCCTAGTCAAAATTAGTTTTACACAATTTAAAATTCTCACGTTGAACATAGTTGTGTTTTCTTATTTTTCTGCTAGTAATTGAAATAATATTACTATTCCATTTGATCACCATAAAATATTTCTCATTATAATAAAAAATGGAGATTATAGGGGATAAATAAAATACAGGTGATGTTTATATTTTTGATCTGTCAGAAATGCTAATGATAAAATTTTAATGCTTTAGGATTCAGAAATTGAATTCCTGTCTGGATAACTAAGCATTTTAATAAAGCTGCAATAAATATGAAAGAATTAAAAGTGTTTACTTAGATTTTTCTTTTTAATTCCTGTATATTTAGTAGAACCTTAATTTTGTGTCTGTACCTTTTATTGAAGCAGGGGAAGGCAGGTAAGACATAACTAGAAACTTATAAAATACTAATTTGTTTAATCAAGAACACAATACACAATGAAAATATGGCAAAGTGAATCCTGCGTCAAATATGAGTGCAGACAGATATCCAACTTTCGTTGCTTTCTTGGGAAAAAACCCAAGCCTTATGAACACTGCTGATTTAAAAAGGAAACAAATTCACATCCTTGTATAAGTACACACCCACACACAGACACTTGCAGTGGGGACTTGGATCTCACCTGTGCTGGCCTGATCACATCCTTCTGATTCTCCTGGTCATAAGAGCTCATCCAAAGCAGGGAATTGCACTTTGTCTCCATAATGTCAGTAGACTTTCCTTTGGATCAGGTATAAAGAAGGCTTGTTCTAAGTCTATTTAATTGAACTCTGTGAAAAATTATTCCACTGATATAAGAGAGTATCTGCATGTGGAAGAGAGAAAAATGGAAAAAGAAGGAAAAATAAAAAAGTGCTATTCCTACTAATATACTTTGCCTAAACATTTACCTGATTGCTTTACCTGATTAGTTTCAGGATGTAGTTGAGTGCTTTATCTCTCTTTTTTTTCTTTTTTAAATCTTGGATTTAAGAAATTTCTCCTAATGATAGCTACATTAAAAGTAGCTTGCTTGAATAAAAGATTTTTTCCAGAAGTCTGTATTTCCTGTTTAAACAACTATTTGGAAGTGTATTGTCCTCCAAGGTATCTAACTTCTAGTAAAATATTTTTGCCCATACAGACTTTATTGAATTGCATTGAATTTACTGTGCATTCTCAACCTGAGTTTATTGGTCTGCTTCAGTCACACCTAATCAAGAGAATATTGAATTATCACCAGACTGTCTCATTTAGTTGGCTGTTGAAGTGCACCAAACATTAGTCATTTAGGAACCAGGACTAATGTTTATTTTCTACTTTTGAGTATTGAAGCAAATGAATAATCTGGATTTACAGATTGCAATAGCAAGGTCAGCAAAGGTTAAGACAATTTTTGTCTTTATAGAATTATTAAAAGATTATGTGTTAAAATGGGATACAACAGAAGGAATGGGAAAATAGAAAATTTGAAAAAAGGAGGTGATATTACTTTAAAACATATCCTATGCAACTGACCAAATGTTGTAACACTCCCCTATACAGAAATGCCATTTAATTTGCTTAGACTAAACACCTAAAGTGTTTAAGGTGAACATAAATCACCCACTGGTAGAGGTAGGGCAACTGTTGATCAGCATAAACTCATTAATTTTCACATCAATGATTTGCCAAATGGTGTCACATTGCTTTCTTGCAGAGATTTAATGGCAGATCAAGGCAGTAGGGGGCTTCATATTACTAATTCTTCATTATTTAAATCATATATATGAACATAATGAAAACTATTATCTTTAAGACCTAAAAGTAGACTACAGATGTAGGAATAAAACCAGTGCATTTTTTTGGTGCCATTTCCCTGATTTGTTGTCTCCTCATTTCCGTATCTGGTTTCAAACTGGTTCTACATATTGCACTCAAAGTTTTTAGCTTTAAATTAGATTCATCCTTTCATTTATAGTTGGTGTCCTCTTCTATCCCATAATGCCCATATGGAATTACACCATCCTTCCATTACGTGTGAAAGTTGAGCTAAACAGTCATAGAGATGCTATAGCTCCTTTACAAGAATGCTGTGTATGGAAAGGTTATGCTGGAATTTTGCAGATGTGGTAATCTGTAGAAGAATTATATCTCACCCAAAGAAACCTGAACTCTTAATGGTGCATTGTGCACCACAGCTAAATAGGTCTTTCATTCCCAACTCTCCTTCTTATATTGCAGCGTTTCATCATCCTTTCTGTTTAAGACTTTCCTGTGAGTTAAGCCTGTTTTCATGTACTTCACTTAGATAAATCAAAAATTAATTTTTACTGGCTATTGGTTAAAATACTGAGGGAAACATACATGGTTTCAGTACTTCTTTTCTTGAATTTTTAACATTCTAGTGCTAATTCTGATGATATTCAAGGCGAGTTGTTTCTTTTTTTTTTCTGACAGAGACAATTTATAATGGATAATTTACATAATTACATGATAAATCAGATCAGGGTATGCTTTTATTGCATTAAGCAAAACTGTATCAGTTACATTATAAGGGAAGAAAAGTGGTTGTATTACCAAGCTAGATTTAATTTAATATGCATTTTAATAAAATTAAGTTGTGTTTACTCTTTTCCATGTGTGGAAGCCGCATTAACTCTAAGGAGAAAGCACTGATAGTGAATTTCTGCCAGGAAAACTTTGTAGCAATTCAGGCCACTAGGTCTGCCAGGTGATAGGTTATAACAAACCTGCTTTCTGTGTCATCTGCTAACACCGCAAAGTAAAAACAAAAAACAACAAACCACTTTTATACCAAACAAACAAAGTAAAAAAAGTAAAAATAAGTAAATCCCATTCAAATATAATTTTATATATGGCTTCCGAGAAAAAGGTTTTTGATATTTTCTGGCTGGTAACAGTTCTATTCTAAGAGAGGGAAATCATATATATAATATCTGTTTTAACATTTTAAAATACAGATAGATTCAAGAAGTCTACTCTGGACCTGAAGGCAAGGATGCATCATTGAGTTTGTTTGTTTATAGAATGAAACATGAAGCCTTAGAGAGCCTGATGCTGAAACTGTCAGTGTACCATGAATCACTGGTGCATAGGATAATGCATTATTTTTTATATGCTTCTCCCTGAATAAAAATGACAGCAAATAAGGAGAACAACTTAGCAGAATATGGACGACAAAAGCCAAAGCTGAAGCATTTCACTACAATTCCTGAGGTCAGCTGCTTTCCAAAATATTCAGATTTGAAAGACACTAACAAACACACAGTCTTATGGTAGTGGATTGTTTGAATTTTTTGGTCAGTATTCCTTTGGATTGACACAAGGTATGGCATTCTTTTAATTATGTGCTCAATTATTCAATCATAATATATGAAAAATGCTGTTTCTCAGTCACAAAGCAGATCAGTGACTCTTAATTCCTATAAACCTGGCTGCTGAAGAGGAGCAACAAGCTAGACTGCTAGCATGCACAACTGGGTAACATATTTTTTCCACTGGAGCATTCTTCTGTGAAATAGTAATAATAAAGCTATTGCAGAAAGTAGAGGTATCATACTGCAGTTTTCACTCTCCTGTGGGATTTAGACCATTGCTGTAGCTGTGATGGTCTCTATTTCAACTGTATAAGTGATCATCTTGTGATATTTATACTTCCCCTCTTGTACCTTTGGTGTAACCTTGCAAGCAAGTAACTCAGTATATCAAGTCAATTTGAGGCAATCTCTGAGCTGTCTAATTGTACAGTGTTCCATTGTTGGTACTCAGTGCCTCATTTGGTAGTTTTTCTCCACAGGTTTGAAATATGCAATGCAGAAATTACATACATTATTTCTAAATATATCTTCTGTTTAGCTGTAATCTTCTGAGTTAATATGATTATTATTATTCTTGTGAGTGAAAACAAAATGCTCCCCAAATCCTCATAAATTAAGAAACAATGTTTGTTTCACCATTTATTATGGTGTGTTTTTAGCCTAATAGCAATGTGCTGTAGGTGGTACTTACAACTTTTACAGCATTTTGAGTAATTCAAGTAGTGCCCCTGTGACTGGTTGAGTGGTAGTTGTACTGCAGAAGATGCCTTTACCTCTTTCTGATTTGCTTTTAAGAACCGCTCCTTTTTACATTATTAACGTTTTTACAAGGCCATTTTACAATATTAACGTGTTTACAAGGCCACAGCTCTTTGCCTTTAAGTTGTGGTAAATTGAGATACTCACAGACCAACATAAGGAAAATATTAATTAACATCAAAATTAGGTATGAGAAACTCCTGCTTCCCAGATTTCTGTCTGATCCATGACAAGAGGCGTCGTCCCTTTGGAGTGCCACAATTTGGAAAAGGATTCAATGACAGATGTCGGGAGTTTGTTGTTTTTCAGGAGAGCATTATGGAACAAGTGTGAGAGACTGAAATGTTACGGTTAATGGCTTAAACACTGCGATGAAGAACTTTTTGCCCATTATGGCAAAACTGTGTGTAAAAGAAGCTGCAACCACCTAAGACCACACTTACCTGAATATACCTCCTGATGGGAACTTTGGACAGTGAGTTAATCTGCCTAAGGGATCTTAGCCACTCTCCCTTTTTCTATTTTTTTCTCTCTCTCTCCTCACATTTACTGTTAAATAAAAGCCATACTATTGCCATTGACAAATGGTCTCCTTTGCACCTTAATTTGGGCAGAGGTATTTCTCTAATAATTTTAATAACCAGATCATCAGTCACTTTCTTTTAAAGAAGTCTATGCAGCAGCTGGGGAAGGTGCTGGAAAATTCTTTTGACTTCAGTGCAATGGTGTTTGATCTCTATATCCGTGATGAATATTCTTGTGTCAGGAATTGCTTCTTTATTTGCTTACGTCAGTGATTAATATGCACTAACAGATGTCTAAGTTTTGAGAACAAGGATTGTGTGTCAGTGCAAAGAATGATAAGGAAGTACATTATGACCTGATCACATGTTTGAGACCCTCTCAAGGAGAAGAGATGCATCAGAAGATCCGTATCCAAATAAGTCCATAGAAATAGTTAGCATAAATGCATGTATTCAGACAATGTAATGAATGTGTAATACAAATGTGATGAATATGTATTATTTTCAAGAATATGACTTTTTCTATTAGGTTGCTGAGTATGCATTACTTTATGAGCAATGCCTATACTGTCAGCACTTCTAATAAAGTAATGTTGGTTTTCTAACATGGCAAGCCGGTTGGAGATTTATTTCATGTTTTTCAGTGACAAGAGGAGGAAGGAGGCATTGAAATGTGTGAGATATTTGAGAACTAAATATTAGGCTGGCAAGTGTGTTACAGGGCAGTGAAGAAGTGCTTAGTGCTATTGCTAGTGGCTGCATGGACTGTCTTCATGATCACTGGGTGAATTGCTCAATTAGCAATTGCTGTCAGTGGACATCAAAGAGTTTGGGACAACTGGCATTTTCAGAAGAGATACGTAATTGAATAGGCTGAGCAGTGTGATAGGAAAACAATTGGGGAGCTCCTAAAAATCCATGTCCTATTACATTCACATTGTACATTTAAATAAGATCTCTCCTTGCAGCTATGAACAGGAGTAAGATTAAAACTAAGATTTTTCTCAGGTAGTCTGTATGCATTAAATATTTAGTTCATGCTTACTTGATTTAACTGAGCTTTAAAAAATAAGTCTTTTGCTAATGCGAGGAAGATATTGCTACTCACAGTGAGTAGACAAGAAAGGATCTGCAGACTAACATTGTGTTGTTTGTTCATCTTTTATGTAACTAAGAATATTTCTGAAACTTTGAAGAGGAGATGGCCTACAAGGCTTTAAAAATAATGCATGCAGGAATTTAAAATTTCCATTAATGCAATGGTGGGTATTTGGATCATCATAACAATCATTGTGATTATAGCAATGAAACTGGTTGTTATAACATATTTTTAGTTTCAAACCTTTGTAATTTTTGCAATTATGTTGAAAGCTCAAGACAGCCTTACCCAACATGAGAAAGATTTCAAATCTGTGTTTAGCCTTTCAAGACTGTGTTTGAGCAATTTACTAGAATGTTTAACTTTCAAAGAGAGGGCCCATTAAGAGCATTAGTGGGGGAGTGCATTGATTTATCAACTCACATTCTACGCTTGAGTGAACTCAGGGAAAAAAGAAGTGAAATAATTCAAAAAGAAATCAAAATGTGAAAAAGCTACACTTTAATACTTCCAAAGTGTAAAATCACCACTTTTCATATCTGATCACTTTTGTCATATTAGGAGAACTCAAACATCACTCACTTTGGAGTTGATATCCACAGGATCAATTCTTCAGCAGACAAAGAACAGCAACCAGTAGCATGCTTCAGTGATAGCTTTCAAATGAAATTATTTCTCAAATGGACCTGGGAAGCAAAATAAGACCTCTCAAAGTTGGAAGATGAATAGGCAAGTTCACAGTTATTAAGTAGATTAACTAACTTTCTTAGTAAAACTGTAGTTTATAAAAATTAACTTTTGAAGGAAGGTAATTTAAAAGAAAAATCAACATATTTTAGTATTGTTAAGTGACGGGACAGACTTTTGCTTTTTCCAGCATTACAAATTTGATCTAAACATATCCAAAGGAAGCTTGCAGTCCTAATTTCCACCTCTGTATTGACGTAATTTTTTCCCTTTATTCCATATCACAGTTTGGGATTTGTTTTGGATGTTGTTTACATTCCCCAATTTGTTATAAAAATTACTTTCTCACACTTTAACATCTATCATTTAATTTTTGCTGATACATATTTCAATCTCTCCTTTAACCTAAATCTCATTATATTCCCCTTTTACCAGGGGATGGATGGTCCAACTTGTCCCTTTACCAGCCATGAAAGGCTTTACATTGAGAGGCACCTTAGCCTGTCCTTGTGACCACATCCTTCCCTCTCCACATTCCTGCAGGGGTTCACCATCTGTGGTTCCACCAAATTCAGTGCTGCTGCATTCTGCTATTCTGCTTCAATGACATTACCTGCCTTCCTGCCTTCACTTCAACTGTATTTCCCCCTGCCTGTATTTCCCCCTGGTTTTTTTTTTGGGGTTTTTTTTTGTTGTTTTTTTTTTTTGTTTGTTTGTTTGTTTTTTATTCTCAAAATTCTTATGAAATACTTATTTCTTGTCGTTTTCTCTCTGTAATTAGACTAAAGATTTATTAGCCAGGGTCTGTTTCTAATATTATACATGCACAGTGCCCAGTTCAATAAGGTTCTTATGGCTGTGTGAAGCTCTCTGCTTTATGCATGTGAGCCTGAATAACCCATTCTGTAAAGGCACACCAGGCTACAGAGCAAAACCTCATAAGAATATGGAGTGGTCAGCACCTGTGCTACTGCCTCTGATCCTCCAGTATGAATAACCAGGTAAGATATCATGGCTGAGCTGCCTGCTGGGGGTACTTGGCAGGTCACCAGAACAAGACCAGAGCTCAATGCCAGATCTACTGCAGTTTCTTATCAGCTCAGCTGACACCCCTATCCATAAAGATGCCGAAAACAAGTAAAAGATAGCATATCCAGTAATTAATTCTTCCTGGACTGGAACTGGATAAGGATAATTCCTGAAATGATACTGTTGTGTAAGTTGAACTTCACTCCACTTGCTGGCTGATGCAGAAAGGATCTATAGACAAGCTTTTTCTATAAGTTTGGATTTCTGTCACTATGAAGACATCCCTTCTCCTTAAGTCTTGTGAGGGTAAGGAAAAGGACCTGAATGTTCCTGCTGCCTTAGGAATAAAAGAAAACACAACAAGGAGAACCTTTTGATGCTTTTTGGCCCTACTTTGCAGCTGAGCTTATATGCATTTGACCTGTATATTTGCTTTTCCCTGCTGAATGTGGCAGCACCTCTTCCACAGATGTCTAGAAGAGAAATAAAAAAAAAATAAATCTGTATATCTGAATACTTAAGGAAAAATTCTCAAAGTGCTGCTAAGGAAGTGGATATGGAGATAGGTATCTCAGGCTATTTCTGCTCAGAGATAGTATTCACAGGTCCTTCCAACCATTTCCTCTCCACTCACTTGTGTTTAAGAGATCTCTTTAATTCTTTTGAGTTTAATGCATTTTAAAATCTTCTTGGTAAAACCAAGCTAAAAATGGAATTTGCTAGCTAATAAAAGTACCTTAACTCTTATTAGTATCTTGGCACTCTCTCTAGGTTGTGAATCTGTTGGGACTAATTTACTGAGGCCCTATTATCGAGGTATTAATCATATCAGACTTCCAGCCATGTCTGTCAATTGCTCAAAATAAGTGTAACATTATTCTTTTTCACATGCAGTGTCTCCAACTTTCCAACTGACAGATAAGAAAGAAAAAAATGATGTGGCACTCCTTTGGAATTCAAATCTAATACTGCATTCATTCCCAATCTAGTACATTTAAGACATTGTGAGCCTAATTCTCTGTGGGAGTATATGAGTGCAGCCTCACTTATACCAACAGCAGGCTCTGCTGATTGACGTCAGCTGAGAAAGTCTGCAAGGCACACATGAGTAACAAGCACAAACCTCCAGAAAATAGGACCCTTTCACCTCTTTGCCTTCATTTGTGAACTCCAGGTTAGGGGTCCTTGCTACTCTAACACTGACTCTTTTCTCAATGAGTTTTTTAACACCTTTCCTAGCCTAGGAGATTCTCTCTTTTCTTCCACGGTGGAGGAAAATTGTTCAGAAAACACTTCAGAACAGGAAAATTTCAGCTGTCAAGTCTGCAGATGGTAGGGATACATTCAATGTTTATAACATTCAGAATAAAGTTATTAGTGATCCTCAAAGTTAGAAATATACTAATTGACAAATAGTAATATTGTTTAAACTACCAAAAGGTTTTCCACTCTTTGACTCTTTCATTACTGGTATTTGCCCCACGAAATTTCTGCTGCTTTTGTCATTTACACAAGCCCTGAGACAAAGAACCACAAACAATTACTTCACATCCTACCTGCTAGTTTTATTTCTCCATATATCACATTCATCTCTAATTCCATTGGTTTCTTTTTCTACTTTAGTCCACCCATATTCAACATAGCACTGACCTTATCAAATCTAATCCCTTAGGCTGATCTATCTGCTCATTTTGTTTATGAGCGTGCAAAAGACTGGAGTAGAATCTCCAGGCTTGCATGCTGTTGGTCCTGTCTGTGCAAGCTTGCTATTATATGGTATTTTTCTGGCCTCACACATTACTCAGGTGCTAGCACAGAGCAACGTCTCAGAGCTTTTGCTCCTCATTGAACTGAGATCACAACCTCTTTTTTCCTTCCAAGGTAAACTTGTCTCTTCCTCTACTACCTTTTATTCACCACAAGGCAGAAGATAGGTTTGTACATTTTAGTTCTTCAGACTTTACAACAACTCAGATTATTACATGCCAAGATTTTTTTACAACATGAGGCAGCTCTACTTCTACTCTGTTAAAACCCATTTTCTCACAAGTTATACACAAGACAACATTTTTTAAAGGTTTCTGCTAGGAGAAGCAGCCATTTTTAGCCCTGAACTCACCCTGGTGCCTTAGGTTGTATTGTCAATGTCTGAACTGACCCCATCTTTCTAAGCCAAATGCAATGTCAGCATTCCCTACCTATCTGGAATACACACTTTGATAGATTTTTCTAGCAGGAAGACAGCTCCTATCTGGTCAGCTGTACCCATCGTCACATGCTACCACTATCCATGATTATATGGCAAAAGAGCATTCCTTTGTTATGCTTTCCCTGGCAATTCAGGGCTAAAACTCACATTTGTATAGTGATGCTCACCAGAAAGGTTCTGTATCTGTGAAGATACATGCAGCAGTGCCTACACACTACATGGTGGTGAGGAACTCTGCATGACTCTGCAGGTGCAAATACAGAGTAGATAGTGCATTAGTGCAACCCACCTGTCCTTTCTGCAGACAGGAAGAAGAGAGTTTATATTAATACACATAAACTTGCAGCAAGACCCATCATACACATAAGTCCCAACTCCATAGGTTGGACTTCCACAGCTATAAACACCATTAAGCACTGCAGTTTCCTCATCCATATCCTACTATTCCTTCTTTAATAGTCAACCACTCCTTTCTTTTCTCTCCCTCTTTTCATTCAACCAGTTTTTCCACTTTTTTTCAGCCTCCTGTCTCCCCTCCACCTTGTGCTAAGTCCTGTGGTACAGGGATTCTCATTTTCTGGGGTCAGGTTCATCCCTGAGAATTGCTTTTTTTTATCCAAAAAATAGTGTTTATCTTTTGTGTTACAGCTTTCTCCCCTTTTATTCCTCCCACTTCCGTCCTCTTTAATAAGCACTTACCATCTCCTTCTGGGAAGTATTTTGTGTTGCCAATAAAGTCTTCCTTGTCTGACTACAGCTTTCTGCTCCTCTTCCTCCTTAGGGAACTGACCATGTTTCCATCCCCAAAAATTCAACAAGATGAAAATTCTACCTTTTTTTTTCAGAAACAATGCAAAAAACCATGAATTAAGAAAATAAAGATGCTGCTGGCACATCACACACCACTTGGAAAATTCACAGTTACAAGATCCTGCTAATACAGGATCTTGGTCAGGTCTGTAGGTGTATGAGCAAGTCCTGCTGTGCCAGTCAACTGCTTGCTGCTTTCAGTCTGCAGAATAGGGACTTAAACAGAAGACAGTCTGTGCTGCTGGCCCCTGACCTCATACCTGTCTGAGGATACAGATGCTTTGTTCTGCAGCTGCACAAAAGTGTGAGCCAACAGACATTCAGTCTGGACAACTGGGAGGTTTGGGCTTGAGCATGAACTTGAGGTAACATGACAGCAGAAGACACCTGAGGAGGGAAATTTCTTGCATGACACATGTGCTGCTGCTCTCCTCAGTTAATCTTGATGGGAGTGGGAGTGTAACTAATCCAACTGTGAAATGGTAAGATTTCACAACTTTTGTGTCTTCCCAAACACTGGAAAATAGATGAAAAGTCATGCCAATACAAATGAATTATAGGATAGGTGAGCTTGATATTCCTGTTCAGTCAGAAAATTGTATACCTGTCAAATGTTGACATGACAACCCTCATTCGTATATAAAAGCAAAATCATCTCTTAAGCTATGAATTTCTGAAATTAATTAAGTCATTGGAAATGAAAAATATTGAACATATAAACAAAAGATGAAAAAAAATTCCTTTTCAATATTTTGACTGGTCATCTTCATATTTATTAAGTTTATATTGAATGTAGAATTTTGGCTTAGAGCACTTCCTGTATTAAAATTCTATTATTGAGAAACTACACAGTAGCCTTTGGCATCAATAGGTAAAATTCACGTATGTTATAAGAAAAGGGCAGCTTGACTGATAAGAAGGAAAAATATTATTTATTCTATGTTAAGATTTATAAAGTGTTATTTATTTACTTTTTTGTTTTTCACTTCTACAACTTAGTCTATGTAATCTACCACTGTATAATGTCTACAAATAAATTGGTGGTTTGTTAGTAATCCTCAATGGATACAATATGCATGCAGCGCTTCTGAAAGACCTCCACTGAAACAATCTCATTAAAATTCTTCTCTTACATTTGTCTAATTTTTATTAAACACATAAAAAAGACCTCTGTCATTCTCAATGCTCCTAGCTTTTATCTAAATAGCTGAGTACATTGTTCATGTTTTCTGTTTCCTTTGTACCTGGTAATCTGATTTTTAAAAATGCAGCATACTTTAATTAAAGAAACATGTACCTATATGCAAGGGAAGATGATAATAACTGCATTATAGTAGAAACTTGTTAATTTGCATTAATGATAGGGAGAGCTATGGTGAATTACAGAATTTTGCAAATTAGCATCAAAGTGAATAAATAATGAAAACCAGAGGGTAATCTACAAAAGTTTCATTAATTCCTTTTATAGGTTGCTATTTGGCTATAATTATCTGCATTTTTGTTTTTCTTTTATTAAGAGCTAGTGGAATATCTGATGTGTTAGGATGCTAAAATTATTTCTGCTCCACAAAGTTTACAGTCAAGAGGACACCTGCAGTAAAACAAGCGACCATTCTGGAAAACACACAGGTGATCCTGACCTGTTATTCTTGCTCATCATCATCCATATCCATTGCTGAGGTCTTCCAGCAATGAGCATGATAATGTTTGTATACATACTGGAACACAATCTATAGAAAGAAAATCTTTAAAGTAGACACTGGAAGAAATTGAAGGGAGTATTGGGCTGTTCATATGTAAGTGGAATGCGCACTAGTGAGGTTTTGATGTACCATGCAATTAAAATGAAGCATCATAGTGTAGTTTCCTTTAAATGTAAAATAATTCAAAGGTGAATATGAATGTTCCTTTTAAATTTTTGCAAATAGGTCCTGATATCTTAAAAAACTGTAGCAGATTGTGTTTTGACTACCAAAGGAGATATTTCATGCTATTTTTTTACAAAATCATAGAATGGGTAAAGCCACCCAGTCTGACCTCCCTGCTCAAGCAGAGTCATCCTAGAGCACATTGCTCAGGATTGTGTCCATATGGCATGGAATAGGTTAAACAGTACTGGGCTCAATATTGAACCTTGGGGAACACCACTAGTGACAAGTCTTCAACCTGTGCCACTGATAACAGCCCTCTGAACTCTGCCAGTTCTCGATCCACCTCACTATCCACTCACCCAACTCACCCTCCCTGAGCTCACCTAGGAGGATGTCATGGGAAACCTTGTTGAAAGCCTTTCTGAAGTCCAGCAAGGCAACACCCACTGCTCACCCCTCAAGTCTCCAGCCAGTTGTCCCATCATGGAAAGTAAATCAGGCTGGTTAAGTAAGACTTCCCTTTGGTGAATGCATACTGACTGCTACTGATCACCTTCTTGTCTTCTACATGATTAAAACGGCCTCCAGAACATGGTGCTCCAGGTGAGGCTAACTGGTCTGTTGCTCCTCTCCCTTTTTGAAGAATAAGGTGGCATTTACTTTATTCCAGTTCCCAGGCCCCTTGCCTGACTGCCATGACCTTTCAAAGATGAGAGTGCCATAACAATGATGTGTGCCAGTTCCCTTGGCACCCTTTGGCAAATCCCACCAGAGTCCATGGACCGGTGGTTGTCAAATTTGACTAAATGGTCTCTCTAGCCTGAACCTCCTCAAACAATGGAAAGTCACCCTTCCTCCAGACCCTCTCCCTGGTCTTCTGGGTCAGATTCCTGAGGGCTGGCCTTGTCGGTGAAGACTGAAAGAAAGAAGGTGTTGAGTATCTCAGCTGTCTTTGAAACTTCTGCTACAGAGTTAGTGGTGGGTCCACATTTTCTTTTGTATTCCTTTTGTTATTAATTTAAATTACATTGAAATTGAATTATATTCAATTAATTGAAAAAGTTCTTCTTGTCCTTGACATCCTTAGCCATATTTAGTTCCAAATGGGCCTTGGCCTTTCTCATTTCATTTCTGTATACTATGATAACTTCTCTATATTCATCCCAGGTATCTCCTCTCCCCTACACCTCATGTATGTCCTGCTTATGTGTGAGTTTTCATAGGAATTTCTTGTTCATTCATGCAGGTCTCCTGCCTCTTTTGCTAAATTTCTCATCCATTCTCTAAGGCACATTCCCATACAATTATTCCAAGAAGATTCCTGAAGAGGGCAAAGTTAGCTGTCCTGAAGCTCAGGTGGGAAACCTTTACATTGCTCAGCTCTTTGCAGGTACTGAACTCCTTGATCTTGTGGTTGCTGTAGTCAAGGCTTCCCCCAGTGCTCACATATCCAGACTTTCCTTGCTTGTCACCATAAAGTCCAGCAGCACACATCTTTCTGCTGGCTCCTCTATTACCTGTTATTGTATTTTAAAGTACAAGAATTGTGGAGAGAAAAAAGTGACGGGATTTATTTTGTTTTTACCAGAATGTAAAAATTAGGGCAGTAACACTACAACAAATTCCATTCCTATACTGCTTCAGTTACATTGGCACTGCACATTCAGTCCACTTGATTGCGTCTGACCCAGAAATGATTGGTGCACTGTTGTCAGTGTGATGTGTCTAAACTAGAAGTGATTGTGGTTTTTTCACTTTTGGTGTAAATTTTGACCCAGATACTGTGCTGGGGCACAGCAGGTCACAGTAGTACAGATGGTCTTGGCCACACTGTCACACAAATGGCTTTGTAAGCTGTCCTTACCTTGCTTTCAGCTTGCCAAATGCTCAGGCTACCTCCAGCCTCCAACTGCCAACTGTTCCATCAAACCTTCTTCTGCCTGACTGTGGATTGTCAGGACAGAACCTAAATGAAAAAGAAGCATGGAGAATGTGAGGAAGGCACAGACACCTCTACAGGTGAACCCCTGCTCTGCTAAATTATCTAGTTCTGTGATTGTTCCCAGGCAACTCCAGGTCATGTACTTTGCATACATTTTAGATAAGACCTAGGCTCTCCTGAGCAAGCTATGTCCTTCTGAGAAAAAAATCATGGAACAGTTCAAGGGATAGTTTGCTTGGGATTTCTGTTCCCCTATGTAGGATGGACAAGAGCATTGGTAACACTGTTTCTATGGAAACACCTTACCTAGTTACTGCACAGCTACCAAGTATTAGTTACCTCTGTAATTGATGTGGGGCTTTTTTGTAGGCTGCTCCAGAAAAAACATGGCCCATGTTCATGATGAATGTCCTCAAGGTGTTCACATCTGCATTATCTAAATGCTAGCTACTATTTCAGCCAACATGGTCACATTTGAATAAACTGCAGTGGTCACTGAAGTGCAAATTTTACTACAGTGCTGTTGGATACTTCACTGGTTGCTTCATGCAGATATGAAAATCCACTCTGATAACTTTAAAGCGATGATTATAACACATTTCACTTGGATTTGGACATGTCTGTCCTAATCTGGGAGGCTGATGAACTTTTTCCAGCAATTCTGTGACTGTGCCCTCCCACGGGTAGAGGTTCTGTTGACACTTGTCCTTTGTTTGGATGGCAGTGTGTCTCTTCTTTATTGCCACGAGTGGTGTGCATCAGAACTGCTAGTTAATGAATGATGAATCTGTGAGACTGTGTGTGCTCCTGCAGCTTCTGCTCTGCCATCCCCTACACAGAATTGTTCCACCCTGATCACCCTGATGCATGAATTCATACAAGCAAGGGCACAATGTGGAGCTGGAAAACAGACTATTAAAAAAAAAAAACAAAACAGTTTCACATCTAAGTAGCTGCAATATTAATTCATTTATGACAGTATGGGCAGATAATATATGTGACTTTGCAGTATGCTGAAACATTCTGGATTATTTGTCAAGTCTGCAGCAGCTGCTGAGAAAAAGCACCTGTGAAGGAACAGTACCTGCACTAATATTTGATTTATCTGAAAATGGATCACTTGAACAGCACAGATTATGAAAATGAGATAGCAGAGAACTAAGTGCTTGAGAAGATGGGAAATAGGTGCAGTGCAGGAACAGATATTAGGTATACAGAGGGCTATTCAGGGTCCAAGTGTAGAGGAATGAAGGCAAAGCATGATGGGATTTATTAGAGTTGGATTTAGTTCAAGGTGCTCTCTCTCCAGTAAGATGTTAATTTCACAAAAGATTTCATGAATCTCAGTCTCCTGTTAAACAAAATAACAGTCAGAAAATAGAGCAGATGCAGTAAACCATTAAAAACAGAGGCTCATTTGATATGGATTTTTCTTGTTATTTTAGTGTCCCACTTAATAAAATACCTAATATGGAAAACACTATAAATATGTCACTCATCATAAAGCTGGTTTAAACAATGAGAATGTAGTGACATAGCAGGGCGAGTGTAGGCAGTAAAATAACATACACAGTAATTCTGCTCTCTCACCCGAGAGCTGAAGAAAATGAAGTGATAGTAAGACTACAATAGCTGCAATCATTTTTATTTTATTCATGCTCCACTGAAGTTTGATGCACATGCTCCTGCCTGTACTACACATTTGTGTTAGATAACTGGCAGTATTTTAGTAATGGGAATAGATATGTGTGAATGCAGGTTTAAAACTTCCTTTCTTCTCTCAATGCTGTTTATAATTCAGACCTTCTTGTGTCTACTCATGACATAGCAAAATGTAGCCCTCATTTTAGTAATTGTGTTTTTCATTGTCATCTTACTTGTTTTCTCAGTGTACTTCTATATGTTTTCGTCTTTGATATTTTATTTCAACATGTTTATCGCAACACTTCATCTCAGTTCTTTTCAGTTGAATATCTGACATGGAGCTGTTGCCTCTCTTCACATCTTGTCACTTAATCTTCCCTTTTTATTATTTGTCCCCTTTCCCCTTCTTTCTTCCACTCAGCTCTTTATCTATACTTCTTTTTCCTGCTGAATGCTCTTTTCCTCTCTTGACTCCTCTCCTTTCTTTTCCCATTAGCTGCAGACAGACATTTCTCATTTGTGTTTTCTTTTCTTCCTGCTCCATCATTTGTTTGATTTTATACCTATAGAAATATCCTCAAATGTACCAAAATGGAGGGGAACTCACAAGCAGATGGTGGAGAACTGAATAACTGAGAAAGGGGAAAAAGGGCAAACCATGAAATAGGAAAGTATGGTGGTTTACAGGCAAAGATGATCCATTTGGTGACTAAATGGGATTGCCTAACACACGTCATTGAAATCACTGTATCTTCCTTTCTGAGAATGAGGCCTGGGTGTAACATTAGCCCAGCTGGTGGGATAATGGTGCTAACGACACCTGGGTGGTGGGCTTGATACTCTCATGGGCCATTCACTTTAGAGCTGGACTTGATCCTTGTGGAACTCTTCCAACTCAGAATTTACTGTGAAATCTCTGCGGTGAGGCGGATAGCTTTATCTGAGACAAGGGACACAAGGTTGCTCTTTCTGTAAGCTCCATGACAAAGTAGAAACATTTGATTTTTTTTCTTCTTAAGCTGCCCACAATACCTCTGAATTTTCTTCTTATATGCTTTCCTTTGTGCAGCTCAGTGTTGTGAACAAATGCAATATCTGTTGGTGTTTTGTCAAAATGTCATTCCAGAAACCACTTTGGTGGATAGCAAGGCTCTGCTAAACCTCATATATGGTATCATGCACGCTGTCTTATTAATAAATTTTTCTGAAAGATTTTCATAGAGCTGGCATGTAGTACCTACCACAGAATAATGATGTCATACAGCATGGCATTTCAGGAGCTGGTGCAACGGCTAAGTATGGCCCAATTAGTGCAGTAACTGTGGAGCAGCAAAATCAATGTAAAAATCTCTGATGGAATTCCTGTGAGGGTAAGAAAGGGCAAGTAAGCAGGCGTAATGTATTGCTATTAATCAGTAAACATTATGATGCTGGTATAACATCTCCTCAAGTAGCCCTAGTACAACATATGCTGCATTAGTAGCAGATGTCACAAATTCTGAGGCCTTGTACAACTTGAACTATCTCTACAAAAAATTTAAAAATCACTTCCATGTGAAAAATATATCCATAGCTTAGCATTTTCTCTGCTCTTGTTAGGAAACTTTGAATACTAGTATTGTATTTTACTGGGGAGAAAGTCAACAGAACTAGCCAAAACCACAGTATACATCACATATATGTCACATTGTGTATGTCTTAGTTTTACATTGTAGAGCAGTGTTTTTCGGTGGGAGCAAGAGGCACTATAGACAGTGGGTAGATGGAGGCTGCAATGATAGTGAGAATATCTAATACAACATTATCTTCACACTAGATGCTGAAATTGTACTGCTCTGGAAAAATACTGTTATTAACATTGTGTCTGAAAAGAGTGTGCTTAGCTTATATAAATGAAGTCTGGATAATGCCTTTAAAGTCAGGTTTCCTTTACTGTATGACTTAGTCAGTGTCTAAGAAAAAAATGAATGAGAAGGTGTCAGTGTTTACATCATGACTGTTTAGTTGTTTGAAGTTATATGCTTAATTTTTTTGTTTTAGATTGATTTTCATATTAAGATCCTGATGATGTAATTATCTATAGATACTTAAGGTGTTCATATTCTTTGTGACTTTTTAATTATGGTCTAAAAAAAGACTGATAGGAGGGTAGGGGAAAGGATAAAAAAAAGACTGATAGGATAGGACTGATGGGGGAAAACTATCTTGGAGAAATAAAAATCCACTGGATCATATCAGATAAAACTGGTATGGCAACAGTGCTTCTTTATATACAACATCACTGATATATGTACTGGAATGTATGTGTTCAAGGTAAGTATTTTGATTTTGCAAATATGTTTGGAAAAAAACAGAAGGAGAATTACAAGCATGAAATTAGTTGGGAAGCCTCCCACCCTTTCCATTCTGTAGAGAGTGTTAGAGTTTAGAACCTTAATGTATTCAGTAAAATTAAGGTGATAAACACATGAACTTGTTTTCTAATTTCTTCCCTGAAACATAATAAATTTTACTTTGTCTGACTGTAGGATAAAACTGTCAAGATGAATAGTTGCCATGCAAAATATGTCTGTCCATAGCCTGAGCAAAACATAAAAAAGAGTCTGATCATAATTTATAAACTTGCTCATGGCCAGTAAATTTCTGACACCAGAGAGCTTTTGAATCAAGTTTAAGAATGCAAAATGTAGATTTTTCTCCAGGTGAAAAAAATTTAGACAAAAATTATTTTTAAAAATTAAAGGAATTTAATCCTGTTTTCTTGCTAGGGCACAAAAATCACTTCTAGCTGACTTTACTACCATACATTGCAGTTATGTTTACCAATAGTTCTGTCTACTGAGATTTATTCATTCCCTGGATGTAGGTTTGATTAAGTAAGAGGTGTATACCATTATGCTTATAGTAAAGCCATGGGTACTCTGTAGAATATAAGGTACTATGTGAGGGACTTTATATTCACTGATAGAATCATTTGAACTGGGAGTGAAAGCAGAGGCCCAGTTGTAGGAGACAGGAGTTCAGACAGATGCCTGGACCTGCCCAAGGGCTCCATTTTCCTTTGTAATCTCCAATGGAGAATTGAACACCCTGTATGGGCAACAGACCAGCAGCAGAAAACTGCTTCTGACAATCTGGGATGCTCACTGGATGAGCATGAGAGCAGTGGATGCTATACAGAACTGAAGTGAGACTTTGAGCCATTATCTGACTAGACAGCTCTTATTTGGAATTTTGCTATTCAAATCAAGAGACATTTTCTGGTTTTTTTTTTTTCTCTTTCTATTTAGAAGAATATATATTTGGTGTTTATCGCACAGTGAATGATTTGACACAGACTTCCTGAATGGTGCTGGAGAAGAAAGAAGTTTTAGGAAGTATGATAATGTGTTAGTGGTCTGAGCCACAGCTATAGTTATTTGCAAAAATTGGACTCTTTAACTAAAGAATTGCATAAAAATAATTATCCTGATTCTTCCTGCTACTATTATTGACATACTGCTGAAAAGATAAAATATGTTTCCACTCAGCCACAACTCTGAAGAAAATCAAACATATACCCCAAAATGAAATACGTCTAAATGGGGGAAGTGGAGTAGGGGGGAAGTACATCAGAACTTTTTAAGAAGTTTTTTAAGGATCCCCCTGAGTCACTGTTTTCTACCTTTGAACCAGATTTAGGATGAAAGAACATGTTGAAAAGATAAAAGTATTGTTTCAATATTGATAGGGGAAAAAATGCAAGATGAAAATATCAAAAGGTCAGTGTCCCTGACATCACACCTGGATAGAATGTCCTGTTGGGTTGTGGAGAATTCCCTTACCTATAAATGAAAAAGTGCTACAATGATGACAATAAATCATCAAGTAAATATGTTCAAGTCTTGTTTATGGAATAATTGAACTTAAACTGACCAAAAAAGAAATTGCATTGATAAAATATTTTCCTGAGAAATATGTGGCTCTGCAACAATGTGGTTCATGTTTAAAAATATGGCTATAAAAAAATCAGTGTGTGGTATGTACTAAATGAACTAAAGATAGGCTAAGTTACATGTGTCAAAGACTATGGCTAATGGAAAACCTTCTCAATCAAATAATAATTTTCTTCCTTATGGGTTAATGCAGGTTATTTGTCCTGGCCCACTGTCACTCATTCTCCTTATCAATGTCCTAGAGAAAAAGTGAAATATTTAAAACTGCCAAATCTGCCAGCTATGGGTTTTGAAAACAAAAGTGGTCAAGGACAGCTGTTGTAGCAAGAGATGTACATTCAAACAATGCATATTTTAACCCACATATATTCAAAGTCTTTGATCTTAGTCCAAAGAAAACTCACTACTCTAAAGCATACTTCTTTCCTCACATGATTTTGTAAATATTCTGGAAAATTTGAGAATTTTCAAACCCTTTAGAAAGATAAAATGAGTACATTCTTGTTCTGCATCCATTTCCCTTACCTTATTAAGTCATGAAAAGCATGCAGATTTCAAGCAATATCTTTTGGATAGGACAAGATGAGTTGTTCTTAGAGAAAGTTAGTAGGAAGCAAACACAAGCCTTATGGATCAGGAGGGATTTTGTCATACTCATTAATCTTGATTTTCCCATCTAATTGCGCATGTCCTTTTTGCCCTTGTCTCCTGAAATGCAAGAATTCTTTGTGTCGGAAGGGGACCAGTTTCTGCCTGAATAAGTGTTTGAAAACCAGCTAAACCAGCTTCCACAAATCCATCACCTTCAAAAGAAGTGTTAAAATTAAATTATAAAATGCTGAAGTCATGTTCTTCCCTGATAGAGACAGAAAAGAACAAGGCTCTGTCACCTGCATCAAGAAACTTTCTCCAAAAATTCATTTGGCACCTTCTATGATGTTTTGAACTTTCAGCTGTCAAAGACTTCCATGAGTTATTTCACAGCATCCTGAAGTGAAGAGAATTTTAGGGGAGAAAGCATTGTTTGTAATGTACTTAGCTAAGGAACATAGGCTGAATTTTATTAAGTAGTTTCTTTCTGCTTAAGAAATCAGTCAGTGTCTTCCCATATGATTCTGCAGAATTGAGATCCAATGAATAAAATATTCCACTTCATCATAAAATATGATGTTTATTAAATGCACATTTAAAAAAAATTACTGGATACATGCAGAGCTTGCAGTATTATTAGGTAGGACTGGATTAATCTGCCTGATTCTAGTAGAGTTCATTTGTAAAACATGACTTATTATGCTGTTGTAGGATGTGCTATACTGGCACTGCATCCCACACTTTTATAGTGACGATTACAGCTTTCAGCAGTCAAGGGACAAACTCCATAAAAGTACTCTGAAATGGCATTTTTGAAATTCCATCCCTGCCTACAACTATAAACTCTGAGGAACTGAAATTTTAATAAAATAACTCAGGAGTATTTGATTTTCCTCTACTCTGGATCTGCTACCTTATTACACCTATTCTGTAAGCTATTAAATGTTCAGTCCTGTAAAGCCTGCACTTGGACTTCAGAATGTGCAGAGATGCCAAGGTATGACTGAAGAAAGCATGGAAAAGCAGAGGTGCAAAATACTCTTGACTTTGTTGTGTTAGTTAATACTTCAAATGAGAATGCCCAATCCTACTCTCTCTGTATTCACAGTAACAGGAGGCAGAGATGCAGGAATAGAGTTGATTTAATTGTGCAGATATAAATAAAATTTTCAGGCCAGGAAAAAAGACGCCATTGCATAAACACTAGAGCATTTTCTAGTACATCCAGCCACCTAGAGAAGGAGCTCATCATCACATTATGACATAAAATCAATATCTTGCAAAAGTCAGAAATAAGATCATGAAACAGCAATGTGTTGTATCTACAAAGGTTGCATATATCCAGTCTGGTATTTAGGATATCAGACTTAGTGAAGGGGAAAAAAATAGAAATCTTTCTTATTCCAAACTGTGCAACAATGTGAGACAAAATAGGCATTTAACAGGCCTTTGTTTATGTGTTTATTGGATGGGTTTGAAGATCTCTACTTTCTGCAATAATCACTCCCATGAAGTACTTAGAAAATCATGTTTTAGCAATATTTCTGTTATGACAGTAATTTGTAAAAAGAAGTAAAACTGAAGAACCCTTGTGGATATTGAGGGAGCAATATTTATTACAACTCAACAATATTTTATAGGGTACTACTTGCACAACCCTGACCCTGTAAAAGGAGAGAGGTTGATGAGCTCCCTTATACTGAGGAAAAAATCCTAGTGATTATTTATTTGTAGTAACTTTTGGAAGACTTATATCATTATAAATTAAACTAGTAAAGAAATATTGATGCAACAGGAAAATTACTGCATTATTCCATAGGATTGACATAATAAAAATCTCATTAAATCAAGTAATTGTTCAGTGTAGTGGATCTTCTTTCATACAGATTTTTATTGCATATGCCAATCCTTTACTTAATGATATTAATGTAACCTATCTGCATTCAATTCATCTGCACTGGAGTATCTCAAGGTGAAATTTGGCCATACAGGACAGGTTGACATGGGAATTAGAATTTTTTAGCACTGGGTTTTGTAAACAGACTCAATCCCATTACATTCTTCCAAATGGAACCTGTTTCAGGGGTCATTCTGCCCATGAGGCACTGTCGTGCAATCACAGGATCTTCTGAGTTGGAAGAGACCCACATGGATAATTGAGCCCAGCCCTTAAGTGGTGTGTACAGGGACTGAACCCACGGCATTGGATTATTAGCACCATGATTGACCAACTGAGCTAATCATCCCCCCTCCTGCATTTATAACTAAACACCTCACAAAACTTAATAATGTAAAAAAATTAGCTCTTCCTTTCTTTTTTTTATTTTCTCTCAAAACCTTAATTTTCACAGTTAGAGTGAAATAAGAATTTTTAAAAACAGAGAACTGTACCTGAGTAACAATTTTGAGGAGGCTCATTTGGATCCTAGTCTGAGCTGAAAGACCAAAGATTTGAACATGTTCCAAATAAACATAATAATCACTGAAATATTGGCTATTGAGAGCTCTGGTTCTCACTCTGGTTTGATCAATTCCTTCCTGAGCCTGAGAAACCTTTACTGTCAAAATTCCTTCTGTACAGGAGCTAGTATTTAATAAGAAAACTTCCTAATAAGTGCAAGTACATAAAAGTTATGGAGGATGGTCTCAGTTCCAAATCTAGGAGCTATTGTATAATTTTCCTACTGCATTGTTATTATTATTATTATTATTATTATTATTATTATTATTATTATTATTATTATTATTATTATTATTATTATTGTTGTTGTTGTTGTTGTTGTTGTTGTTGTTGTTGTTGTAGGATTACTTTAATCACTCTGTGTTGATTTGGACTATTAACTCTGAATGTAGCTTTACAATGAAAATGGGAGAAGATATAATGCCTTCTTTAACATATTAATTTATGGTGGAAAGTATACATGGTATACATGTCTGATGCAATAAAGGTAACCGTGAGGCAGAGTATCTGGTTGCTTAAATATCTTATTTGTAACAAGAGCATTGTGATAGTGATTTCAAGCAAATGGAGATGTTTGTATGAAAGACACAAGAAAAGATGAAACTGTGGTTTTTAATGAAACTCCTACCAAATAAGTTATCTAAGATGTAAAATAAAAGGAAACGGAAAAACAGAAGACAAAAAAAAAAAAAAGCAAAAAAGCATGTTACAGGGATGCATTTGGAGGCATCCACTTTGTATCTCAATCTGTTGTTGTTGTTGTAAGTGTTGTAATTCAGCTGCAAGTCACCAGCTGAGAATTCCCCTGGGAGAGAATGTCTCCTGTTGCTCCACTCAGTATCAGCAGAAAACAGGTGCATGTGTGTGCGTGTGTATGTGTGTGTGTGTGTGTGTGTGTGTGTGCTGAAAACACTGCCACAGTATACATATTTCCATCCAGTCTGGGATCTATTCAGAGATATGGCTGAACCCGATCTAAAATAAACATACAAGTGATATTAAAGCTGCAGTGTGAATTTGTGCATGTCTTATTATTCTGAAGGGTTATGTATAAGCAAAACAGTTAGAGGGGACAAAGAGTAGGTAAAATTCCTAAATTTCCATGGGGTATACAGAACTTCTACACACAAACTCTCAACACATCTTTATTAAAGTAATTTAAATTTATGCTGATGCTTGTCCTCCCAGCAACACATATTTCATTGACTGTTTTTGTCCAACTGAATTCTTTCTAGTAACTTCCTTTTGAATACTGATATCACTAAGAATTTCAAAATCAGTTCCTGAAAATTGGGTTCCATCTGATAAGATGAAAATAAGATGAGATGAAAAAAGTGATAATCAAGATAGGAAGCTATGAAGTCAGCAAGCCTTTCTAAGAAGAAATTCAACCTCACTGTTGCCAGTCTGGTGATCTGGTGGCAGTGGTGGACAATACACTGATTTCATAACAGCTTTGCAAGTGAAGCTGGATGCAGCATCAGTAAGGTTGGGTCCTGCTGTACTACCCTGCACCCACACACATCTCTGCTCTGCTTCCCACTCCACTGTGCTCCTGCCTGCCTCACACATTACTCACCACAGTCTCAAGGAAAGGCTGTCCTGGGACAGCTTTTGTTTTGGAACGGAGGTGATGTGGCTTTGACAGAAGCTGTATATAATTTATTCCTAATTTGTTCTTGGTCTTGGGTTTCAACATATTTTTCATTTAAATCTTGACTAGTAGATTTTGTAATTACCTCTGAATTTCTATATGATAACAAAAGGCTTTGGTCTAATATCAGTAATAAGAGACCTACAAAATGTTCACTAAGCTGAAACTGTCCTTTGCTGAAAAGGCTGGTGAAAGACTCACCTCCTTCATGCTTCCTGCACTTGGACAATGTCAGTGAGAGGTGAGTGCTTCCACTGAAAGATGCTATTCCCAGGTGCTTGACAGAGTTCTTTTCATCTCAAAACTGCAATGTATAAGCTAGGGGAGAAGGGGGAAGTTCAATCTGCATAGCTCTCCTGAAACAAAATCTGCAAAATCTGCAAATCTATGGCTTCCAATGTTTGGCAGAAGGGAGGCAGCACATTAATCTTTTTTCTCTTGCATAATACCTTTAAAATCTGTAAATACAATATGCCTTGCCGTTCCTTTAACATTTGTGTTATTTTATAGGTGTGACCACTGAATGTGATTTACAGTTTGAAAGTCATTAGTCTTTTATCTTAATTTTAAAGAAAAATATCGAAAGGAAACTAAAGCCCCATACTGAAGAGCAGAAGACAGTCACAAGACATCTACAATTCTGTGGGAATGGCATGCTGATAGTGAGAGCATATAATTTCATGTTTCCCTCACGTGGAGTCTTACCTAGTGCCAGTAACAGTATAATATTGTATTAGATAGACATCATCCCTGATCCTGAGTAGCAGTACCTTTGTTGTCCTTACTTTATTAGTGATACATTCTTGAAAAGTTGGTTATTGATGTTTGCCACTGAAAACTCTGATTTCAGGATGCCCCCTTGGGCTGTGACAACAGGTAAGAATGTCAGACTTCTGGATGACAGAAATCTCTTCAGACTTTTCAAGTAAACTGATTCTCACATCCCTCAGGCTTCCAAATATATGCATAAAATAAAATGTGCACAGCTCTAAACAAATTCTTGTAGTGAGATGTTGTGGTGGGTTTAGCACAGGAGTATTTAACCTTTATGAAAAAACCAAAATATCTAGGCCTATACACAACACTGCAGTAATGTCATCAAACATCTCATCATTAGGAAATATCTTATATAAATTATCCATCTGGAGATTAGCTGGTGTTGTCAACACTGTGAAATGTACAGCTGAAATAAGCCATATTTTTTAAATGATTACATGTTAAAAAAAACAAAAACAGTCAAGACACAAGAAGATTTGATACAATTAATATACATATTTGCATGAATTTCCTGTGTGTATATATATATATATATATATACACAAACACACAGAGAGTATTTGTGAACTCTGAAATGAATGTTCTGAAATCAGGTAAACAGCTGCAGTATATCTGACAGGTGTTTGAAGGAACCACAGTTGAACTGTAAGGCATCTGACTATTGATACTTGCAAACAAAATTAATTCAACTGTTGCAATTTTTCACAAGTTCCATGGGAGTTTGAGAGGTTGCTTTTTATTGTTGGTGTGTTTTAATTAATTCAACTGTTCTAAATAGATTATTTGAATGCAGATACTACCACAAGTAACACATAAGAAAATAAGATGCAGCCCAAATAAGTGTAAATCCACCTTTATGAAACTAATACAACTTCCTGTCATTCTCACTATAAAAAAACCACTGTGGTTAATCATGTGAAAATATTGGTGCTTTCTCCTAGGAAATGTGAGAAGAACCTTGATTGCAGAGAAATTAGATAGGAAAAAATGCCATTTCTTCAGTGTCAGAGTAACTGCTTCTGCAAGAAATATTTGATGCAGAATATGGTGTTTTTTTGTTTGCTGTAAGAATGCTTTTCCCATATTTCACTTCATTTTTTTTTTCAACTGAGGACAAGATCTAACTATGTAAATATTAAACATAGTTTTCAGTCTGTTTTTATTTCTCTGATTCCTCTGTGTTGTCTTCTACCCTAATAACTATGCACTAATGTACAGGACTGATTTTTCGAAAATACAACTGGCAGTGGATTTAAGACAGATTATGGTTTTGAGCTGTACTTATCATGATTCTGTGTAGCCCTCTTTTGAGGATTTCCTTGAGATCTACACTAGAGGCCAAGCTCAGTTCAGAACATGATAGTTTTGAGTATTTATAGCAGAAAAACCTTCCGTAGTCTGCCCACTCTAAGACCTCCAGGTCTGCAAATGACTCCTCTGATATACAGCCAGAACAGTTGGCAAATCCTTGCATTTGGTGTCAGGAACTGGTAGCAGAGCACACTGGGGCTTTATGGGCTACTTCTTGAGCCAGAGGACCAAAGGAATATGGGGAATGACTGGTTAGAGAAAGGCAGTTGTAGGATGTTTTAGGCCTTGTCTCTCTGAAGGACTGGAAACCAAAAAATGTATAGTGGGAGAATCTGGGTTGGAATCAGATACCCAGAGACAGATAGGGGATGACTAATGAGGTCAGTGCTGGACTCTAGGAAGACCAGGACTAGCTAAAATATAGGAGAAAGAACTAATGAAAAGGGATAAGAAAATAAAGATGTATGGTGCGTAAAATTGGTGAAGAGCTAAAGCATGTAGGGAAGAAAAATGGCCAGAGAAATGGACTGAGACAAGGAATTGAGAAAGAAAGGTGAGAAAGACTATGGACTAGGAGTGAGGCGAATTTCAAATTGGGACTAATTTCAGCAGAAGGAAAGCAAAGAAATGTAGAGTATAAGACTGGCTGAAATGATTGACAAAAGAGTGAATAAAAAGCTGATTGCAAGTGGGATGGTTGGAGGGACTGTAAGAGATGAGGGAAAGGCAGGCTGGGACTGGAATTGGAGACTAAACCAACAAAAGATAGAATTTTCTGGGAAAATGTGTGCTTGATTTGTCACAAGAAGCCTATGAGAGCATGCTCATGGAACAGTGAAGTGAGCTGGCAGGGGGAATAAAAGAGAATCAAAACTAAGAAATGTGTCAGGAGGCTCAAACATGGCACCAAACCAAAGTGGAGTCCATGGAGTGATTTAGTTCTGTCTATCAGCTACTTTTTGTGAAATCTGCCTGTCAGATGTCCCATAGCTGATCAATATAGGACTTTACAGAGGTTACTTATTCTGTTAGAATAGATGTCAAAAATGGGCATGGATGAGCTATATTTCAATTCAAAATTGCAAATAGAATATACAGGTCAGAAGGAAATGAATTTTAATTTTGTAAAAAACATATTGCAAAAAGTTTTTCTTGTTAGATATAAGTTAATTTAAATTTAGGTTAAAATAATTTGTGAATAGTGTAAACTTCAGCATGTAAAATTAAAAGAATGTCATAATGTATCACATCGCTGGGCAAGCTCAACCAAATTCCTTTCTAGCAACTTTGTTTTGTTTTGTTTTTTTTCCATGAGTGTATGTATCACTTCTTTCTCCTTTATGAATAAGGTTATTTCCATGGATTATTTGAGTACAAATACACTATTGCCAGGCTGGTAAACAGAACATCAATCTCATGAGAAGATTCATATATACAAAGCCAAATGTAATATTGGGAAAGAAATTAAAGCCATGGAAAATATTTTCATGGCCCTTGCATTCCTATTTTGCAGGGCAATCACCTGCCTCTGTATTAGGTTGGTCCACCAATAAAGTTATTATCCGGTTTCCTATAGTACCTTTCAATTTTTAGTTTGTCTTGTCAGAAGGACAGCTGGAATGCTGGGTATCCAAAAAAGCTGGTCTGTGTGGGAGCTCAGTAGCCCAGGAAGGTAAGCAAGTGTCCAAGAAGTCAAGGCAGCTGGACTACCCAAAGACAGCCAGTGTGAGGAAATGGGCAGTATGGGCATTTACCAGCTGGGCAGACCGTGAAGGAAAGGAGAGAGGCACCAGGAGATTGTCCAAGTAGGAACCACAGATGTTCTGTCAACATAAGGGCCTGTGAATGCAAGAGCTTTGAGGAATAGATGGCATTATAGGTGATACCATGGCAGAAAGCTTGATGATTTGGCTGCCAGTCTTGGATTAGTGATTTCTATTGAAAACTGTGACCAGTCTTTGGGATTTGTTTATAATTGTATCATTAGGGGCCTGGTAGACAGTCCTATCAGCTACTCTAACATTTGCCAAAACTGTGGCAATATCAGAATGCTTAAGACAATGTAGTTCTTGGCAATGTTACAAGAGCAGTTTCCTTGGCAAGCTAAACCAGAATTTTGTTAGCCAGGAAATATGATTCGTTTGATAGAAAAGTGGAGAAATAATGTGAAGAAAGAAAACAAATCCAGAAGGAAGGAAAATAATGGGGACCCAGTTCCAAAGGGGCCTTATGCAAAAATCAGCTAAATTTCATCAAGTGTTTTATTTTGCTGGCCTAGTCCACTCAGGATGCCTGATATGGTGAGGAATAATCAAATACAGATATGCCCAATCCTAAAATCATAGGAAATGGTGGTCTGGAAAAAGAAGAAATGAAATTGAGACATCAGCACCCCTTTGATCACTGTCCAATTAACACTGCCTGACAAGTGACATTCCACTCTCATAAACATCAAGAAATCTAACATTTTTTGGAAATATTAAAATAAGGGTACTTTCGAGAGGTATCTCCACTTATTCCAGTACTGTGTGGTGCTCTGATAAGAAACCTGCAAGTCTGTTTATTGCATGTCTTTAAATTTCAGGAATATATTTTGCATGTTTGTTTTTTTTTTTCCATATCCCTCTTTTGCCTATCTCACACAAAATTTCATGCAACAGGCTGAACCAGCCCTGAACTTGTGAGCTGGCATTTGTTATTTTGGACTACTTATCACACAGTCTTTTGCACATTCTATCTCTAGAAGGAGAATGAACTTTATAAGTGCATCAGCTCTAACAATTGAGATGTGGGCAAGCAATTCACACAGTTACAGTGTTACAATTCACTGAGCATCTTTCATTCCTTCTGCAGACTCATGTAAGTCATCTCCTTCCCTATCACTCCTCCATAATGTCCCAGACCCACAGATAATTTTTTAGACAGGATGCCCTTTCTAGCACTTGAGAAAAACAAAACATGGCAAACCAAAACCCCAAATCCCTATTGGAATCATCGGGGAGAAGAAATACATCACCTGAGATGGTTTTTGTTATCACAGGTTAACTTCCATACTATGGGACATCCAATCTGAAAGTTCAAAAGGAAGTACATACTGTTTTGAATATTCTGACCAAATATGACTGAATGATTAACCCTGAAAAGAAACAGTCTAGCATGAAACAGAATAACAAATATGTTTTCTTCCTCCATCTAACCTTTCTAGCTGTGATTTTCATCACTGAGCTAAGGTGGTATGTTTCTGAGGCTTGCAGCAGCCTCATTCATCTCTGTCCATAGCTGTTTCAAAATAATGTTTTCTGCTTTAATGATTAGATTTTCCATTTCAGTGCTATGTGTCTGCTTGTGTACTTGTCCCTTCTGTGCATGCCTTGTCAATGTAATTAAACATTACAAATGTCCATTACAGTGTACACTGGAGGAGAATACTCCCAGCAGCACTGCCAGATGCGATCCCCCAGCTCATAGCACTGTAGTTAATGCACAGACCTTTCAGCAACTGGCACAAGTGAGTGTATCCCTCCTCTCATCCACCAGGCTGAATCCAAATGTTTTGTTTCCTTTGGCCAGCTTTAATGCTCATTCTTCTCACATGGGTCTTATTTTGAAATAGAGAGTTCTAACAAGTTCTGTAGCCTTTCTGTTTCACAGCAGAAAATATGTCTAGAAACAGTCCTCAATAAAGGCAGTTGGCAACTCATGGAAATGAATGAGGCAGCACCCGGACAGTAGGGAGACTGACAATACAAGAAGGCAGGAGAAAGAAATGGTTACTTGTGTTGGATTAGACAGTAATTTCTCTCTGCTGATTTAAAACTTTGCTTGGTTGATGATAAGATTTTCATAGTGTGGGGTAATTTTGTGTTTCCCTTTTGTAAGACTGAAGTATCTTCAGTAGTTTTTAAGGAGCTCCTATGTAGGCCCCAGGCTGCCCACGAACATTAAAGATTTCTTCCCCTCCCACACCCACCCCATCACAGAATAGCTCGCCTTAGTTCTTCACACAGAAAGAGGAGGCAAAACTATTCCTCATCATCTACTGCTGGTAGCTGCAATACTTTTGGACGTTGAAATAAGATTGCAATTGATGTATCTGAGAGACGAGCTTACATCTAAACTCAGTGAACAATTTCTGGGTTTTAATTCTCCTGCCATAAATGCTGCTTATCTGAAACAATCACGTTTAAGTGATGAGACAGAAAAGAATTAATCAAGGCACCACTCAGTAGTGGTATTCTGGTCTTCAAAACAACTGTAAAGAGAAAGCAGTGCTTGTAACTAATGCTTTTATGTACTTTGAAAAAAAGTATCGCTGGCATGGAGAATAGAGAGAAGTAGAAAATGCAAAAGTTCTCCTGTTACAGTGCTTGGGTCAAACTTGAGAAAAGATAGGACTAGGTATTTTAATCCTCCTAATTTATGATCTATCTGTTCATTTTACTGCATTCAGTTGTCAAAGAGAGTGTGTTCTTCTGCTACAGAAGACTGCAAAGAGTTCCTCTGTGGAATTGCTCTGGGTTTTTCCTGTGAGAAGACAATGTGGCAGATTCTGACCAGTGTGTACTGGTTAGTGGTTCTCTTCTGATATAAGCTTTTTTCTGAGATAATTATTTTGAGAAGGGGTAGTCATGTTCTTAAAAACAGATAAAAATTACACTACAGGTGTCAGTTGCTTGTGAAAGATAACTTTACATTTGTGAACACTGAGGAAGGGGTTTGCCTAAGTTCAACCCGAAGAGCGATGACACTCCTATTGAGTTCAAAAGCTCTGCCTGTATGAAACCTCATACCATTAAAATAACATAGAGTGAGTAAGAAGAGAAGTAAGGCGTGTCCTGAGTAAGTAAAGGGTCTCTCCCTGAAAAGGCTGTCTTTGTCCTTACAGAGTATGCACCTCAGTCAGTCAGTCAGTCAGTCAGTCAGTCACTCACTCATTCACTCACTCACTCACTCACTCACTCACTCACTCACTCACTCACTCACTCACTCACTCACTCACTCTTTAGCAGGAATAATTTACAAATGAGACCTGTAGATAAAAAAAGCTTTCCTTTCCACCCTTGTCCTTCTACGCTATCATTTCATACTTTCACCAGGTTTCACCAGATAGCTTATTATACCAGTACAGACATGGATGTTAAGAGGTAATTCACACTTTTGAACCATTTTTTCTTTGCCTAGGGCCTAGGAGTTCATGTGGGCTTCCCTCTCAGGCCTATCTGGTCATGGATTCTCCTTTACACTTTTCTTACAAGCTGTGACTCTAAAAAATAAATTCAGGTTTGGGGTAGACAGTGTCAGATGAGGGATATCCCCTAGTTCAGGATGGCTCCATGTTTCTGTGAGGAGACCTGAGTTTGCTTTAGCTCTATTTACACCAGCTTAAAGCTACAGCATCTGTGAGGGGTTGAGAGTGGAATACATTGCCCATGCTTTTGGCACAATATGCTTACCCCTAGGTGGTGAGCTAAGTGGGAAGTGGATATACCAAGGCTGTGAGGGATCTCTGCATTGGACAATGTTCAGGGGGAAGGTATGGCCGCATGCCGGCCCATCTGTGAACCTGGAGCATCCTGAAGGCAAAGTGTGCATGAGTGAAACTGCCCCAGAAAGTGTAATTTTCCAGTACAACTAAGCTTCAACTTGACTCCTTAAACTTCAGTTTGCTTGTGAATTAGTGAGTTCCAATAAGCTGCTTCTAAACATGATCTTTTCCTTGCACTGTTGCATGAAAATCTCCTTCATCCTATGCAGGAGAGTTGCAAAGATCACCAACTAATGAAATAGAAGTAATTAATTTAATAAATTAAAAAATCTATTTCCCTTTTTTTCCCAGAAAGTCTTGCAAGGATAACTCAGGGGAAAAGAGAGATTTCCTGATGAGATTTGTATTTACCTCCTGTGGCAAATGTTCTTTGAAATAATTTAAAGCAGCAAAATAAACCAGTACATCTAAGCAAACTAGTAAGCCTTTTTTATCAGTCGCATTTACATCATGAATCACAGTCTGTGTCACAAGTCAGGAGAGAGCAAGATTCTGCTGTGTATTGTTTGCTGTCTCTCTCTTGCCCAGTATTCATTCTACAATGCTTTGTGCTTGTGTTTTGTTAAAATAAAATGTTAGGCACACTAAAATATATCTAATTAATATAATTTTATCAAAAAATATGTGAAAAGCAAATTTTATTTCTATTTTAAAATTTGTGATAATGAATAGAAAGAAAGAAAAGCATATCTTGAGATAGTTTGGAGGATTTACCAAACCAATTTCCAACAATATTTAGAAGTGCCTTATACTCTCTGTTTTAATAAAATCTGCCAATATCTAGGACATTGAAACAGTGAATGCTTCTGGCCAAGATGTAATTTAAATTCAGAAGAGTTTATGTGCCTGTGCATTTAAACAGTTGTGGTGAAATTTTCAACCAGCTCTGCAGATATGATGAAGGTTTATGCTACCCCTCTCTGTTTCTGGCATTTTTAGGTAATTTCTTTCCTGTTTTCTGTAATTTGATTTTTCTCCATTTCTGTTTTCCTCTACCCATCCATCTCTTCCTCCAAGGTTGTCTTTGATGTCAGCTGAAGACCAGCATGAAAAGATATGATTATATTAGAATAAATTTGTCTGATTTTTTTTATGACGACAAATATGAAGCTTATTTGTCTCTTGGGGATAATGATTAAATGTCTTCTTGCTTGTGCATTGAAAAAAAAAATCTGAAGTTGAACAGCAATGCTGAATGTTTGCCCATGGGTCTATTTTTCTTGACAATTTGACTCACAACTGCACAAATTATCAGTATATAATATAAATATTTCTATAAAAATATATTTTTTTAAATTTGACTTTATAAACATATGAAATTTAAGGCAAAATTGAAACAATCTTCTTTGTTTAATTATAAAGTTGCTTCTTGATATTTCTCTTTGAAGAGATAATTTTTCACACAACTAATTGCTACTATGGTGTATGACAGATTGCCTTTTGACATTTTGTAACAGCAAATGCATAAAGGCAAAACAAGTACATTTTTGCAGGTTTTCTAACCACAAATAGCACATACCTCATGATCTCTGAACAGACTTAAAGTATCACCTGTCAGCAGCTAACATGCTGGGATAAATCTAGGAGCAGAGAGTACTAGATAGGCACACTTATGCTGTGCTGTTTAACCTAGAATCCAGGTCTTTTCTTCTTTTCCCAGCAGCTCATGTTAGAGTTCAGTGCTGATGAGGTGATGCAGGGTGTTGGTAGGTGCTGTGAATAAGCATAGTTAAAGGGATTTTATAATGAAAACATCTCATGGCTCCTCAGGCATTCTGCGTGGTCTGAGGATGCACTTGCTCCTGCAGCAGTTCCTGAGCTGATAGCAGAGAAATTTTCCATTCTGTGCAGTCCTGAGAGAAGATAAAAGAGACAAATAGTTGTTTTTAATTTTTGTTAAATATTAAATCATGTTTCCAAATTTTTCCTCCTGTAGCTTAAATGACATTTAAGTTACTTCAACAGGATTTGACTAACACCACATACACCTCATACCCTTTTCAGACAGTACTTATATGTGAAATTTTATGAAAACTATTGCTTTTCTAGTTAGTCAGCATATTATCTCATAGCTTACAGAACTGACAATCATGATGGCAATAAAACAAAATGGAAATACAGTTTTTCATCACGATAAAAGATACAGAAATTACTTAAATGCTTTATGCTTGTAATATTGAGATCAGTAATACTTCTTGGAATTTAGAGATCTGTTTCTTTATTGTATTAAATTATTTTTTTATCATAACCTTCTTGAATTTTACAGAATGTAGGATATTGTGAGTAATTTCAGTCTTCTGTCTGTATTAGGAAGATACTCAGTTCTATCAATATAAACATTGATATTTTATTCAACACAGAAAGGAAGTTTGTTAATATGCAGTCTGAGACAATAGGTTTTTTGGAGCATGAAGGTGGTGTATATTGAGTACTTCCATAGGAAGTATTTTAATCTATCTATGATTCAAGAATGTTTTGAGAGGAACACAACAAAGCTGCAATTCTTTCAGACTGTCTTCTAGACTTGATGTGCCTCGGAACTGAGCAGCCTTGTGTCAGTGAGAGGGGATAATCAGCCTTTGACAGTTCAGGTCTCTGTGTGTCACCAACGTGCTCATCGCCATGATATCTGCTGCAGCCAGGGGAAGCAATTGGTTAATCAGAAAACTTGGACTGATGCAAAGTTACCTGAAAATTTTGAAGGTCCAGAAGTAGAAGGGCTGAAATGTAGCATGTGCAAGTGAAAGCCATGGTAGGTGTGTAAGAGGTAATTGACCAAACGAGTAGAGCCGGTACTATTCATGTTTTTCAACCTTCCTTTATATTATGGTCTGTGTGTATATTTGCACTTAAAACCAATTGTGATATGAAATTAATTCTTTATTATTTTTAGTTTACTATTAGCATAACTACTACTTTAAAATTCTTTCCAAGCTGTGCTGACAGCAGGTGCTGTGGTGTGGCCAGGTGTGTTGACTCTGCATTGGCACCACAGATGAGTCTTCTCATGCAGACCTTACACCTGGCTTAATTTCCTGCAACCTACCATTTCTCATGGAAAAGTGTGGAGTCTGTCCTCAATGGGCCATGAGATGCCCCTGGCAGGGGATCCCTGGCTGTTGAGGCAGGTGTTTTGTAGTCATGGTCCATTCCGCACGCATGATGGAGTTTCCAGGTGGAGAGGCACACTCAGGCATGCTGGGCACTCAGCCTGGTACAGTGCCCTAGCAGCAGGCAATGCTGCTTGGCAGGCACTGGGGCCAGGCTGGAGGTTTCTGAGCTGGTGGAGTCCAGGAGCATGCACTGCCCACAGTGTGTGAGGTGTGATGCCCTCCAGATGGCAAATCTTGCTGTGCCATCTGGGGCACTGCAATGCTCCACTGGGTGCTCCAACAGCTACACAATATTTGTGGCTGGGGAATGTGGTATTGCAGTGTCCTCAGGGTGCATCAACAATTCAGTGTAAATGCAGCTACAGGCAACTGTAGTGCAGGTATGTCCCCTGAGAACACCATTAACTTTATTGATGATTTATCTGCTTAACACACTGCATAACCTTAAAGAAGGAGTCAACATTATACAACACTGGATTATGTTGGCTTGGTGGATGGCTGTTTTCAAAAATCCAGGACTTGATTTTGTATTACAGTATTTATTGTTACATTGGGTTTCCTTGCTGCCAAGTGCTCTTGTGACCTGATCACTGCTTTACATCTATTTACATTCTGTTAGAGAGCTGTAACCTTATGGTGAATAAAGAGCAATAGGCAGGCTATTTGGTGGCACAATAAATTTTGCTGATAAGCTGTGAGGTCATATTTTCTGCTTGTTTGGCCAGAGTGCCTCTTGTATACATGGTCTCTAGAATAGGTTATAGAATCTATCTCTTCTGTTTTGCAAAGACAGTATATATTAAGAGAGTTTTCAAAGTAGTTCACAGGAAATGTATGGGAAATAAAGGAAGGAAGAAAAGAAAAAGAAGGAAACCTGGAAATCTACTTCTGACAGCCTATAATTCAGTGATAAGATTACAGAGTCATAGACAAAGTTAATAGAACTGGAAATTATATTAGCCATACCTATATATTTCTGTTACTTTCTGTCCATTTTTATCTTATATTCATGTTATACTGCTTACTGAGATTATGATTGTGATGTTCTATTTTTATTACTTTGTGGCCTAACCTTTCAAGTCTGAGCTTTCACGGACTAAACAATAAATTTTGCTGTAACAACCTCACTTAATTCCCCTATAAAACTGATGCTTCCTGACGCGTGTTCACTGATCTGCACTATAAATATGGCATCCATAAATTTTAGAATTTTGTCTCATTTGGTACATACAAAACAATAATAAAAGTCTATAAAACAGGAAGCAGTAAGACGAGATTATTCAGTAGTAACTGCGTCTAATTCTGTTCCATAAATGAAAAAGTATAATTCAAAAATGCCTTGAAAGGCAACATTTCCCAAAATTACATTTGCAATATGACTGATTGCTAAATTCCCTCTTTAGCTGGTACTTGAGGACTAAAGTGTTACTGGGAAAACGTATGGAGGGAGGGAAGGGTAATGAGGAACAAGACCTCTGTCAGTACATGTGTGAGCTGTGGAGCTGTGTGTGAAGCAGCAAAATTAGCTACCCTCCTCTCTGAGAAAGTAGGGAGAGACAGGCATGTCTTCCTCCACTGACAGTGAATGCCATAGGGATCCATAGTTAATGGATGATACTGCCCAGCATGAAGTAAGGAGGGGAAAAAGGAAAGCTGTTTTTCTGAAAAAGAATCTTCCTATATTAAAAACTCTTGCCAGATTTCCTCATACATTGGACATAAATACCAGCCAAAGCTCAACTTTCATTTTGTAATAGTTTGTTGCTCTCTAGATTCCAGATCTGCACTTCTAATAGCAATAATGACAAACCACAGCTTCTGAGTAACACTAATGATGCAATTGTGAATTGGCACTGTGACAATACAAATGTTTTTTGGACTGCTTAATCTTTTTACCTTAGACCTACCCCAATCTGTCTCCACCTGAGACATTCAGGTAGTGACTTCACCAGATTCCTGGTGGGATTTATATAGTTTTTCTCCATTCCTTTATTTTGTTTTTCTTGGGCTGTCTTGAACCATAGTCTCTGTACAGTTAGATTGTTATTTTGTACCATCAGTGGCTTGAATAGAGACATCCTAAAAAGAAAGATGTGGAAAGGGAGAAATAAATAGCCAATGATTAATGAATCATTGGGAGATGGTGTATAAAATTATATACAGAGAGAAAATTGAGACAACTTTGAAAGTTGGCTATCCTCTTGTCTTCATCCCATGTTTGTCAATGGTATTGATGACAGATCTATTTCTCCAGAATATATTTATAATTAATAATTTCAAGAACTAAATTAATAATTTCTTGCAAGAAGTTCTAGATAAAAAGGACTGGATCACAAGAGCCAGTTTCAGCAGGAAAAATTATCTTCATTCTTTCAGCATCTATGCTGGCTGTTGGATATATTGTGAAATATTCTTCATTTAGCCTTTCTAAGCCTGTAAGAGATCTTATTAGTTTTAAATGTAGGATTACTCACAATTTGATTAAATTAAGAGAAGTCCATCAAGGCAAGTGTATCTTCATTTAGATAAAACTGAATCTTGTCCTATAAATATGTAAGTGCCTGCATGATGTCATTGTATGAAATTATGTTTAAAATGTGAATCTCAGAGAGCTGTTAATAGTCCTACTAAAAAAATGTTACCTTAAGGATTCAGGAAGTTAAATCAGCTAAAATTAGACACACCACAGAACTGGTTTCCATCAATTTTCTTTGCAATTTATTCTGGCTGCTCAAATATCATGGAAGTGAAAGGTAAAAAAAATGGATGGGTGGACTGAGAGATGGATATGAAAAATCAGAAAATTAGTTTAAATTTCAGGATTTTAATAAATTAAGCATGACAAGCATAACACAGGAACCCGTTATTTATTTAGTTCATTCATCTTTGTTTTTATTATTAAAAAATTGTCAGTACATATTGGAAATCTCATTTATGGCAGAATAAAAGAATATGAAGCTGGCATTTGATGATGCCAAACCCAGAGCTGCAAGAAAACACACATTCTGCTGGCAGGATTAGTGTGTGATTTAGAAAAATATGGTCATGATTTAAGAAAGTTTTGTACAATTTTGCTACTAAACTGACAAAATAGTCTTTAACTGACAACATTCCCTCCCGTTATTATTAGACTTTATGGAGATAATATCAACAATAAAATTAAGCCATTTTGAACTGATAATTTTCATGCTGTTTGGTTAGGTGCTGAATAACATTTGGACATCTTTGTGTTATTCAGGGATAATGCATTATCAAATGTAAGACATTACATGAACTTCTGGAGATTTTGTATATTATTTCACAGTGAAAAGAGTGTTGTGCATATCAGAATTTAGGAGAGGACCTCTACATGTAATTATTTTTCCATTCTTTCCTAAATGAATACATATAAACATTTCTTACAAAATAGGAAGTTATTGGACAAGAACTTGTTCTTGTTTCTTGTTCTTGTATACTTTGATATACTGGCATAAAAAAATTTTATAGCCTGTTTTGGCTGCCAGGATAATCAAGTGTCAATATCTCTAACTATTCAATGATAGAACAATCTTACTAGCTTCCCAATCACTGAAGAGCTAAGTAAATACACAAATAATTTTCACATCTTTGTTGATCTAGTTAATTATAGTGTAGAAAGACTAGCAGCTGTCCTGCATATGTTTCATTTTTTTCCTCTTCTTTCTCCCTCCTGATTTGAGCCTCACATAACTTCTTAAGTATTTTGGAGGCTAATAGGCTGATCCAACTCTTTTTATCCATAGCAATCCATGGATATTATAACCCTCACAATAAAAACTGAAAAAAAGATGCTAGAAATATCTCTAGTATGAAAGTAAAATCCCAAAAGAAAACAGATGCTGGGTAAATATCTTTTGGTGAACTATTTTCAAAGAGCTTAGACAATTAGCAGTAAAAATTTGGGCACCAAAATCTTTTAACTCATGCGGACCAAACTTACACTGCAATAGTTTAGCCCATACAATGGTGTTGATTTTTAAACCAAATTTGAAGCCCATAATTGCTTGTTTTATTTTTTTATAGCTGTCAGCAGAGCTGGAGAATGATATATTTTTCTTAATGGTAAGTTAATGAAATTCCAGACAGGTCCACAAATTTAGATTGCCATTAAAAGACCCAACAGTTGCATTGAATGGGATATATTTTGGAAACTAGTATTTGTTGAACAAGTGTGGGTTCTTCCAGGTAATTAATCAGCATGCCTGTACTTTTCAAAAGTAAAAAAAAAAAAAAAAAAAAAAGGAAAGATACAAATCTTTCAAAATGAACATTAAAAATAATTTTATATATATATAAGATCTGGCCTAAATATGCTGACAGTAGGGCTTCAAGTTCTCTACAAACTTGAGAGTAGAACATAGTTTATGAAAGTTCCTATTTATGTTGTGTCATCTGTTGGATCACATTTCACTGATCTAAAGACTGCTTTCCTTTTTGATCTGCTGCAAATCTTTACAAGACTTCATAATTTGACAAGTCACTTTTGTAGCACTACAGAAGAAATGGCTTTTATTAAAGAAATTAACAGCTGACAAAAAGTCGTAAGGCAAACTTAGGTCAATGAAGGGAAAGTACAAACAAATCCAAATATATCCATGAAGAAACCTGAAAAGAGAAGTTAAACAATTCTTGCTGCTGGGAATTCACCTGCCAAATTTTAGCCATGAGCAAGTTTGGCATGTGGAATTAGTTGGTTTTTAGACTACTTCTCTAGCAACTGGAAAAAGACCAGCACTTCTGGTAAATATTTTATTCCAACTTGCTTAAAAGACCTCACCTGTAATGAATATTTGGCATATTTAATCAGCTTCTAAAGTGCTTCAAATAAAAAAAAAAAAAAAACTTGACAAAAAGCATTCTGGGAAATACTAATAATGTTGAGTAAATATACCAAATTGCTTATTTCCACTGCTGTGAAAACCAGAAAAAAGTGTTTTTATAAATGCATCAACAACAAAAGGACAGCCAAGGAAAACCTCAATTACTTAATTGGGTGCAAAGTGGGGAACATGTTACTAAGGATGTGGAAAAGGCAGGGGCCAGATGCCTTGAGGACAACTGGGCTGGTAGTCAGGGACAGGGAGCAGGAGAAATTCCCTGCAATCCAGGAGGAAGCAGTGAGTGACCTGCTGTAACAACTAAATTCTCAGAACTGGAACTGGATGGGATTTGTCACTGAGGAAGCTGGCAGAAGAGCTTGCCAAGAGGATCTCTTATCTGTCCTGGCTAACCATGAAGATCTCAGATGACTGGAGCTTGGCCAATGTGACATCCATCCACAAAAAGGCCTGGAAGGAGGATCTGGGGAACTACAAGCATGCTCGTCTTAATTTTTAGAATCATAGAACAGTCTAGGTTAAGAATGACCTTGAAAGATTGTCTTGTCCAATCTTTTGTTGGAAAGGAAGCCTAGATCACAGAATCAGGATCACAGAATCACAGAATATTCTGAGCTGGAAGGAATCCATTCTAGGACCTTGTCCAATTTCATCTTGAAAACTCCCAGTGATGAACACTCTACCGTGTACCAGTGGATGAACGTTCTCATTGTAAAATTTTCTTTCTTCTTGTTACAGTTCAGTTACTAAAATTATTGAGGAATTCCTCAGCCCAAATTAAGGTGCAAATGAGACCATATGCCAGTGTCAATAATATGAATTTTATTTGACAGTAACTATGAGGGAAAGAAAAGGGGACAGGAAGAAATAGGGAAAAAAGGAGCTTGGGGGATGTGAAGGGGGAGAGAGTGACGTGGAGACAGACTAGGTAGAAAGTATCACCACTCCATAGATCCTGATGGCATCCCATTGATCCTCATCTTCTGGTCTTGATGGTGAAGATCCCCCAAAAAGCATAGAATGCAATGGGTTAATATAGGTTCAGGCCAGATGACAATGTCCAGGTGTGTCTGCTCTGGGCAGGAGGGGTGGACAGTCTCTTGCAACAGACTGGATCTGTTACATCACATGCAGTCCTGTGGTGCAAGGCTGCTGGGGAGCACTTTGGGGCATCTTTGATGGAATATGACACCCCCTCAGCTTCCTCTCACATGAATGTCCTGTGGATTTGGTCTGTGGGACTGGGTGTTCAGCCCCTGACCAGAAGTCACACGTGAAACCTCTTCCCCCTCGCCCTCACTGGGTTTGATTCTCTTCTGGAGTCCTTTCCCTCAGCCTTGTTTGTTTTTTTCTAGGCCTGGTGATTGAAGAATGGTTTTCCATTTATCTAATCCGTGGTCTGACTTACAGTCCAAAGTTCCAGTCAGGCATCCTTTAGAGAGGGATGGTCTTTATACAGTTTACAACTTCGTATCAATGTTTGAGGCATGAGCTATTTCAGTCTCTGACACTTCTATGAAGCTGAAACCCTTCACAGTGAAACTGGTACCCATTGGCCCTCAGATTATCAATGTGGCTCCTTGAGAAGGGAGAGGACAACCTTTGTCCTCTTCAAGTACTGGAATACTTAATAAATGGAAAAATCATTAAATACTTCATAAAATGAGCTTATTCCTGAGCTTTCTCTTCTCTAGGGAGAAGACCCTTAACTTTTTCAGACTTTCCTCAAAGGCAGGCTCTCCAGCCTAAAAAATGGCAAATTTATTTTCAAATGAATTTGAAAATAGCATCCCACTCATACTGTAGTTGCGTAGACAGCTTTCTTTCAGCGACCTTGCAGGTAGAAGTGTTAATTCTTCTTCAGGATTGTTTTCAGACAAACCAAAATATCTTTGAAAAATACCCAATTTCAGCGTGAAGTGTGCTGCTTTATTCTCTTTGGTATAATAAGGTCATAATGTAGATGACTAGGTCACTACTGTTCATCAGTGCTTACATGAACATCTGGTGGTGGAATGGAATATGTTTATCTTATAATATTAATTTTAAACTTTATAGAAGAGTCATCAAAATTCTTGTAAGAATGAAAAAAAGGAAATGACTGAAATTGGAAATTTATTTTCCTCAGCTTTGTTTCAATGACTGGAACATTTATATCATATTGTCAAATGTGCAAACTTCAGTTACCAGCTTCTGTGAGTTGAAAACATCCTTTTACTTGTAAACAAAAAAGGCGATTTTTACACAGAAGCACTCTTTGTTTACTGCTCAAGAAACAACATGAAATATTATCTGTTAGATTTCATTAAAATCTCTTTAATATAATGGAAGACTAAAGTCAGCCTGGAAGAAGGCTGGAGAGGGACTTTTTACAAGGGCTTGTAGTGACAGGACAAGAGGGAATGGCCTTAAGCTGAAGAAGTGTAGGTTTAGATAATATATTAGGAAGAAATTCTTTACTGTGAGGGTGGATGAACAGTGGAAAAGGCTGCCTAGAGAAGTTGTGGATTCCCCATTCCTGGAAGTGTTTAAGGCCAGGTTGGATGGGGCCCTTGCTTTAGTGGAAGGTGTCCCTGACCATGCAGGGGTGTCAGAACTAAAATGTCTTTAAAGTCCCTCCCAAGTCAAGTCATTCTATGAATGTCTTGCAGATGTGAAGATGTTGGTTCCTGTGTCAATGACTGGAATAAAACATCACAATGCATCAGTCCACCATCTCCTGCTGTAAGTCAATCTCTGTCAACCCAGAGATATCCCAGTCTTGCAATAGTTGGAAAAATAAATGATTATGGTACTTTACATCATGTAAAACAAGTAATAATTAGTCCTAATTAATTGATTGACATAGTCATCTGTATTAAATGTGTGTACTTCACACATTGGGGAAGAAGAGGCTGCATTACGATGCAAAAATTGTCATAACGTGCACACACCCTGCACTTTTCTACTTTGCAAGGCAGTTGACTCACAGTAAGATGGCAATCTCTGGTTGGGTATAACTTTTTCCTGAACAAAAGGTTCACAGCTCCAAAAAACACCCATTAAATTCATGAAACCCTGCTGATAAGCTATATATATATATATAAAATTTAAATAAGCAAAGGCAAAATTGTGTTTTCATCAGCAATTTTAATTACCAACTGAGCTTTGTATGTTGTGAGCAGTATTTAGCAATAGTAACAGCTTAACTGAATGATGCACAGTGAGAAATGTCTGTACTGGCTGTTAACAAAAAAGTAGGAGCAAGATGGCCCTGGTAAATTCATTGAATGCTTTTCACTAAGATTTCCATGGTTCTTTTACTTTCTCTTGAACTCTGCAAAATAAGAAAAGTCTGAATAATCATCATACATTCTTAATCAAATTATGATTAAATAGTATTGGGATAGTTTCTAAGACTAGGTTTAAGTTGGTGTCTCGGAGATAGGTAGCCATAATAACTTTTCTAGCATTTAGTTTTTATGGAGTATTGATAGCATACTGCTACAGTTACTTGTTAGTCCTGATTTTAAGGCTACAGACTTCAAAAGGCCAGATTGCCTGAGGACTAAGAAAAAAATCTCTGTGATTTGAAAATGAATGTTCATATCTCAAAAAGACTCAATTGCATTTATGCAGGAATTAAAGAGGGAATTCAGACTGGATTTAAGACTGCTGACTTAGAGTTAATAATACAGATTTGTGTTTCAAAAGACTTTAAATGCAAATATCAGCCCTTTGATGGGATATTGCTATTGTTAATTTTTGTCCTGCATGATGTCATTTACTCAGCAACCTGATTCAACAAGTGTGTGATAAGGTCAATTGGCCTGACTAAAAAAAAATAAAGACACCAATAAAGATTACATTCTAAACCGAAGTAAAAAGAAAGAGGAAGAAGAAAATGACCTTCAACATTTTGCTAGTGAAATTGCCTGTCTGATAACCATGAATTAAAAACATAAACATGAAAGCACCCTTCTCTCAGTATACTAAAGTAAGCTGCGTGCTTCATGTCTTTTCTCCTATGGATTTATGTAGGCATAATACTCTAAATCAGGAAGATATTCTTATAAAGCAGTACAGTTTTGTATGGCACTTCAGTGCATAAAACTAAAAAGCACTTTGCTGCATTCTCAATTTTTTTTTCTCAAATACAGACTAGAAAGTAAAACACATCACTTAATCACTTTGGCTCTGTAGGTGGTTAGTACTCCAAAATCGTTCTCTTTGTTACACATTTTAAAAATAAACATTATTTAGTGTGATAATATTAAAGGAAATATTGGCGAATATGCAGTCGAGAGTTGATACAGCAGATAGTGAAAGTTGTATTACACCAATAAGTCACTCTATGAAAATTTGCTACTCAATACTTCTGATAATAATTGAATGCTATTATGATGCATCCCATACCTCATATGCTATCATATTTCTTATCATATTATCATATTACCATATGTGTTATCATATTAAAGTATTAACATCTGAAGTTCACATTTTGACAACTTTTTTTTCTGAAAGTTAAATTTAAATTTTTTCCAGCCCACAGGGCAACAATGCCACTTTTTGGCTTTTACTTTACCTTCTCAAAGAACTGACATTGTGTGAGTCAGCATGAACATTTTAGGTCAATGCTGCTAGAGTTGCTGCCTTGAAAATGTTATCTTATTATTACTTAAAAAAAAATAATATTTTTTTCAATAAAAGTAGAAAGATTCTACTAAAATAAGATACAGAAGCATAAGATTTCCAGCCTTTTGACATTTTGATCAGACACCAGGATGGTTGGAACTCATTAGGGAAGAAAAATATGAAATGCTGCTGATATTGATATTGACTACAGATCTACAGAAGGTGGACATATATCTAGGAATATTTTCTTTTTTAATCTTCAGTATTTCAGTTAGGGAATGTAATGTTCCTGCTGAAAAAAAAAAAGAAAGTAAACAAGATGAACTTAGCAAACTTATTGTAGTGATATTGCAAGTAAGCAGCCAGAATAATGAGCAAAAATAGAAGCAAATGGTGCCCGAAGGGACTAAATTAGAGCCAAAAAAGGTGTAATGTCATTTTCAGTTATTTGCAGGTCTCATTTTAATGAGTTCCAGGTGCTGGTATGGTGTGAGCATGAAGTCCTCAGACATAACTATATCCATAAAGAGAGTGAAGAAATGGCTCAGAATGCCCATGTTTTTAAAGAATCTCTATATTTAGGGCTTTGCTGATCCCTGATATTCTTCTACAGTTAGCCAGCTCTCAAGCAGTCTGACAGCAAGCCCTGAGTCACAGGATGGTCATGGGGAATTAATACTTTTTCATTGCAACAGACCTGCAATGGACTTCTTTCAGCAGATCTCTTTGTGATTGTAGTTAGGATTTCATCACAAGTCCTTCTTGATTCTGTTTGCTGAATCCTACATAGTTTCTAACACAATAGGAGAGGTATGAGACTCACGCTGTCAATGGACCTCTGGGAGAATAATGAAGGGATTTATCTTGCAGAAAGTCTTCAGGAGAACACACTCCTTTGTAGAGTTAATGATAATTTGTGTAGAAAAAGAAAGGGGAAAAAGAAAGATAACATTCTTGTAAGAACAGTCATGTGAAAATAGCTACAGAGAGCCCAGAGGGAATAAAGCATTAAGCTCCCCAAAGGATCAGGAGCTATTAAGCCATTGCCATTACTTATCTAAGTAATATAGGTGTAAGGTTAGAACAATACACTTTTTATTTCCTTTTCAGCAACTTTGGAGAAAATAATGTAGGTCAGTTTCTTGGTTTGACACTGGGACAATGCCAGTGCCCCCATGAGAATACTCTCTCCCTGGTTTCTGCTGTGAGATGTTACCAGGAATAAGCAAATCAGGCTCCCACTTAAGAAAAAAAAAATATTAACTAAACTACAAGGGAAAGGGAAAAAAAAAAAAAAAAGAAACACACAAGGAAAATGAAAACTTCACAAATACATCTCTTCCTCCTCCCCACCAAATTCCCAATACAATACATCCCCCTAATCATCGACTCTCAGTCTGGCACCACCCTTCAGAATACTCAATCCTCAGTTCATCAAGAGGATAAGGAGTCCTTCTTGTGCCAATGGTGACCTCTTCCTTTCATGTCCAGAGCTCTCACCACTGAACATGGACCAGAGCTGCTTCTAGGGTCGACTTTTAAGGATGCACTCTCTCGATCCAAAAAAGGCACAGTCTCTCCTTTGGGACACCTGTCCCCCCCATATTTCACCCCCTGGGGCTGAGGGGTACCCACACCGAACCCTCTTGGTTCTGAGGCATTGCCTCTCCCTTGAATACAGTCCCTGTATCACAAGGAAACATGGCTCTGTCCATGGCTACACAAAAAGAGTCCAGCATAAGCCTCCATCATCTCTTCCCACTAAGATTCTTCTCTATTCTTCCAACATCTCTCACTTGCCCAGACCTCTCTCACACTTGCCCATTTCCTTCTTCATCTTCTACTCTATCTCTCTTCTAGGAAAGGTTAATGTTCTGTAAAGTCTTCATTGTCCAAAAAGGGGTTAAAAGCTCCTACAAGTGGCCGGCTGCACCCCCCCCTTCATCTCCGTCCCAGCCATGCTGCCGGCACAGGCCCATGTTTATCAAATCTCAAGGTTACAGTCCCAGGAAGTGGCTGTCTCTCTTTCTCTCTCTCTCTGTGTCTCCCAGGGCGGGCTGCCCGATAGCTCTCGGTGTCTCTCTCTCTCTCTTCCACCCTTCCACCCCCGGGCTCAGGCCTACCTCTCCCGGCCACATGGCTTTTCCCTCCCCCCCAGTTCCCGCTGGAAACCCAAGAGAGCCTCCCAGGGGAGAGCCCTGCTTTAACCCCGTGTTTTCAGAGGCGGATCCAATGTCCCAATGGCCACATTACATGCCGATATTAAAATCTGAGCATCCATTGGCCTAACCACAGCATCCCAGAAAACATATTTCCTGTCAAACCACCACAGTCAGTATGTCAACAAAACTTCACACTCCACTGTCATCTATGCAATTGGTCACTATATTTCAAGGCCCTGTTCCTATGGAAGACAGGATGTTATTCATCATTAGATAAATTAGCCTCCTTTACTTATGAATTTGGATACCTTAAGGTGTTTGTGTTTCCTTTAAATTTAATATATGACGTTAGTTTCTTGGAGTTATAGTGACCAATTAATGTACTTCTGTATAGATTTTCACTTTTAAACAGGCAAAATTTATTTCTACAAGCTTCATTTTACCTTAGCAACAACGCATAGGGGTGATTTGTCTCACTAATATTTGAACAATAAAAGTTAGAATATAAATGTTTTCTTTTTATTCAGCCCTTTACAATTCCAAAGGAGAAGATATCTGAAACTATTAATCTGAATAATTGTATAAATTAATTATAGAATTAATTTTTTCAGGCTCAGATATAGAGTGTGATTTCTGCTGAAACTTAAATATATAGTTAATATATTGAGGAGGAAGACCAGTTTCTTTAAGATATGAGTTCAAAATCAGGAAATACTAGCAGATTATTGTTCTGAATGCTAAGAAATGTAAGAGTCAACATATTTTTACATCAATATCTTTGCTGGATGTGGACCACTTTCAAAAGCGATTAACCTCAGTTTTTGCAAAACTGCTCAGTACTTCTGCAGATGCTGGAAAACACAAAGTTGAGACTTGAACAAAAATAGAACACCAGAAAGAAAGAAATTATTTCCCAACTTGTACAAAAGAAGTTAATTCACAAAAAACATCAGAAATTTTTAATACTAAAATTCTGAATTTTGAACTTAGAAGAATTTTTTCCTTCTATCACTTTCATATTAGAAATATTACCGTATTAACCATCTAATTTCAAGTTAAATGTAATGTTATACTATCTAAAAATATCAGGTAACTTAATGGAAAAGACTTCTTTTTTAAATTTCACTGATGGAAATTAGATGTTTAATTGCATTTTAGAATCTGAATATATTACGTAAATTTACATAAACAATCATATATGTACTGACAATCAGTGAATAATGTTACATGTAAAATACAGTCTGAATACCTCTTGAATCATAGAAAGGCTTGGCAAGATATATTCTAGTTTTAAAATACCTGATAAACTTGCTACAAAACTTATTTACAACTACATTGAACAGAACACTACAAATATGTATTTGGAAATAATCTAGAATTTTGTGAGATGGATGCAATAATTACTGAAATCTATTTTTTCTCTGGTTTAAGATTCAATAGTGCATTACAGTCAATGTCCAAATTAGGGAAATAATTAAACAACTACATCATAGACCTGAGACTTTGCACTAATTGTGCCTGCTCAGGTAGTTCATCCAACACTACAACAGATTTCCCAACTGAAATGGATTCAGTACATACCCTTTTGAAAAATTTATGGTTTAATGCAAACCCTTCATATTTCCCATATAAAGAATAAGGCTAATTTTCAAAAATAGCCAAAAATTGAAAATAGAGAAATCAAAATTTGACATTCTGGTCTTTTTTTAAATAAAGATTTTGGTGTTCCTCTGTGACTTACCTAACACAAATTAAGATTCCATACAGGAGTACATAGAAACTGTTCTTATTAAATGCCATTAAGGAGTCTTTTAGAAAAAGTAGTGGTTTCAGCAGCCTTACTGAGTGCAAGTGAAATGCTAAAATTATTTGTAAATGCACAGGAACTGTCCAGCAAGATGATGTTACCACTCTGAGCCTTTTAATTTCTTTACTGACATTGTTTAAAATGAGGAAAGAGTAGAGTCATCCCATTGGATTCAAGGGTAGTAAATCACATGTTTACAAATTTTACACACAATGTGCTCACTTGAATACCCAGAATGAGTTGTTGGATATCTGTGCTGTATTCCAAAGATTATTTTCACTGTTGTGATAAGTGAAGTCATTCTGTCAATTTGCCACTACCAGCACCATCAAGTCTGTTAAGTTTGTCATAATTTTTGAATTATTTGGCTCCTGTTTTAAAGCAAAACTTTTAAAATATTTTCACATGGGCATGTTAGTATTTCATTGTGAGATTTCATTCTTGTAAGGATTATTTCCTGTTTAATCTCTCAGCACCACATGAAATATGCTAGTTGTGATTCACTGCCTATGAGCTTCCAAGATTACACAATATGATGTCATTCTGAAAAGGTGCTGGAAACTGACTTTGCTTTGTTTCCCCTTATTCTGTCAACATTTACATTATTTTTGAAAATGTGCCTTTTGAAAAAAGTCACATCATTTTTGCGCAGAATCCTTTGCCACATACGCACAACAATCCATGATAATTAAAGAGTATTTACTCTACACTTTAGAATAACCAAAGTGTGCTGGCACTTCTGTTAACATCAGAAAGCAAATGATATTTGAAGTTTATAAAGGCAAAATCTCTTAAAAGTATTAGTTTTACTTTTTAAGGGTGTTATTTTTCTGAAGACTTCTGACTACTTTTTGGAGAAGATTTACTCACATGGGGTTTTTTATCACTTCATTTCAACAAAAGCCACCAACTGTATTCCTTTAAAAGCAGCAACCTAAGATGCACTGGTGGAGCTGAGCTGTTCAAAGAGTGGCTGTTTCACACTGCACCAGACATGCTGAATATTTTAAAAATTTGCTGCTTCAGATTTATGCCTTACAATAGGCACAGATATTAGACAAGACATTAAAGAAAATCAACTAATTTTAAACTGTAAATCTAGAGCACCATCCTATGTGTACTTGCTATTTATTTATTTATTTTGCAGTAAGGTGCATTGCAATGAAATGTGAAATTGATGGCTAGACACTTTTCTCCCCATTAATCACACAGCATTGGCCTGTGCCATAAAGGGCCCTCATAACTGACTTGATCAAGGGAATCAGGGGCTGTAGAAATAACAACAGGGATGCAACAACATAGCTCAGGCAAGGGGAAGGGGCTGTGAATAAGTACATCTCCCAGTCCAGTGGGCTGGGGTTCCACAAGAATTGTTACAGCTCTTTGCCACAACCTTGCTAATTTTCACAATAGTCCCATTCCCTTAATGATCTTGGTAGTTAAAACCCCTGGGTGAGGAAAGACATTGCACACACTGAGGGCCTTCACAAAATATTTCTCAGTATCTTACAACTTCAATCTTCAGTCATTCTGTTCAGTTTATAAAACTATTGTCATCTTTATGTAATGTCTATATTACATTTTGTTTACATACTGTATTCTATGTTAATATTTTCCAGCAATTTTCTTCTTAATCCAATGCTTTGCATTTTTTGGGAAAAACAGACTGAACTTAAATTTTTCTTGGTTAAACATCTCTGAGGATTAACGATCAGGAGTAAAGACACTTAATGTAAGTCCCATGAATTAAATCCTTGTCATCAGTCATGGAAAGGTAGTACTTTTAATAACAGCCATTATTGCTGAGAATAAAACAAAATGTCAGAATCATGAGTTCTGCTTTAGAGCTGAAGTAGAAATTTGTATGAAACCCTTCATTGTGACTGAATTAGATTAAAGAAATCTTTTTTGTTGAAGATCTGTTGCCAGCAAATCCAAGGCTCAAATACTGCTTGAATGTTCCAGGAGAAACATAGGGTCCACATGCTATTTTATAACTTCACTGAAACAGATTGAAAATCTTCAGTATGTCACACCTAGACCAGACGGTGATAGTGTGACAATCAAAACCCGTCCTCAGACAGGGAAGTGTAGATCGGTGCCACCTGATAAATAAATGTGTTACTTCCAATTCTATTACAGAAGTAGTGAAAATGTGTCACATTAGCTTAACATTGATTCATTGAATGCCTTAGAGGAACACTGGCAGATTGCTTTAATTAACAGATGTACGAAGGCTGCTGATGTTTTTCAAAGTGAAATTTCCTTGCCTCTTGCTGCAACCTATCAGGCTGTCATTCTCAGGTGACAGAATGACAAGATATCAGACCAGCTGCTATAAAAGCTTTTCATTCCCGGTACTGTGTCTAAATATCTGTGTTAACAATATGTTCTTCTTCACAACCATATTTTAGTCTTTACTCCTAAAGAAAAAAAAGGCAGCGACTTCCTGTCAAAAAAAGTCAATAGTTGGACCTTTGTACTTTTCCCACAAGATGAAGTAGACTGATTATAATATTCTTTTGCTCAAACATTTATTTCATTTAAGCAACAAGCTGCCTACATGTATGAATTACATGTATGCTGGCCTGCTTCCTGATTTCCACTTACCTGACCTTTTAAAAAACAAAAGACATGCATGATATCCGATCTAACACAGACATCCACCTTAAACTCAAATTTTAGATGTCTAGTAAGAGTTTCTTTAATGCTATATCTTTATATGTAATTCAAATATTCACAAAAAAATCTAGTTTCTGAGGTGCTTACATCAGGCAGATTGAAATCCTTCTGCAGGACTTAAAAAGTCACCTTGGTACTAATGCTGAAACACCCAATCCTTCAGTAGCTCATATCTGTTCTGAAATTTGAGCAGCTGGACTTAAATTTTAGGTTCAGTTCCAATTCTATTCAGAAGCATAATTAACAAATCCTGATGTTTTGTATATCTGCATGTGTGTATATGTATCAGGGAGAAAGGAAGCTCTGTCTCCTCAGCTTATAAACCATTTCAAAGGATGAGGTAATAATATCTCCTTCAGGCCAGCTGTCATGAGATCATTGTCATTTTGAGGAAAAAACAGAAGAAGAGAGAATTACACGTTTTGTTGCATGTGACATAGTCATTGTTGAGGTTGAAAGAGTTGGCCTCAGATACGTGTAGACAGGGTGCTGTTCATGCAGAGCTGTGTCCCAGACCATGTCATGCATGAGAAGAATGCCTTGGAGCAGATTGAACTAAACTTTAGACAAACATCCTATTTCATTATGCATGTTAGAACTGTTTACAAGCCCAAGGCCTTGAAGAAGATAATTTCAGACCTTCTATTTCTCTGTCTCTCTCCCCATCTATCTATTTATCTAGCAAAGACTTAAGTCTGCAAACAAATATGATTGCTGATGACGGCACAGCTTACAGGAGCAGTATGCCAAGCAATCAATGAACAAGAGGGAAATCTAGTCCAGTAGTCATAATAATTTGGATATTGGTCACTGAGTACTTGCCTTAGGTCAGTTAAATTCGAGAGGTGATAGACATATTCAATTTAATTTCTCTTTGTGGTGTTGGTGAAAAGCCATGGATGAAAATAATTTGTTATTGGGAAAATTCTCTGTATGCAAATGAAATGTTCTGTTTTGGTAAACAGCCAAGAATACTAGCAAAATTGTTTGTATTGTCCCACAGGCTTTGAGCCATTCCAGTTACACCACACAGGAAGGTGACCATGAAACTTAGAGGTAATTCTTGGCAGTTTTCCTGAGGTCTATTAACTTTCATAAGGAAAATGACTGCAGCAAAAGAACAGGTATAGAAATGTTTCTGAATGGAAACCAAGTGTTAAAGAATTCAATGTTGCACCAATAAACACAGATGCTGGAAGATATGTATTTGATTTGCATTGTTATAACCTCTCCAATGACTGATGTATCATTGAATTATATGGAAATATGTATTCAATGGAAAAATGCATAATAGCAATATAAAGTGGATTTGCTTTCTTTCTAGCTAATGAAAGACTTGTCATAACTAGTGTTTAAAAAAATCAAAGAAAAGTTGTGGAAGCAACAGTAATTTCCAGGAAAATTAAAGTTGTATGCACATAAACCTAAGTAATTCCTGAGAAAGCCAGACTCTTATATAACAAAAATAGTTTTGTCAATAAGAAAATGTATCTGAAGACCATTTACCTGCTTTATTGACCAATGACGAAGTATAGATGAGAAATTAAAACTATAATAAATTGAAAGATTTTCAGCTGAGTACCATCACATAACACATTCACCAGATTTATTTTCTTATGACACCAAAGTTAACACATTTCATGATACTCTGAAAAAGCACATCTAAGAAGTATTTTAAAAGACAGAAAACTGAGGGTTCTTTTTACCTTGAGTATTTTCATAGGTAACTACCTAGGAATTCTTACCATCAAACTATTTTTTTAAATTTTCTTTTCAAACATTTTTTGTCTTCAGATGATGAAATTCAATATTTTAGCCTATGTGTATGTTAATTTGTTTTAACATATTTGATGTGATAGAAAAACCATAGTTTGGGTAAATTGTCATTCAGCTTAAAAAGAGGTGAAAAGCAAGAGATTTGGGTACAAGTTTTTTTTTTAATGATAAAATTTAAAGACAGAATTTGTATTTTAGGAAAAAATTCCAAAAAGAAACAGATAAGGAAAAGAAGGAAAAGAGGAAGAAGGAGAAAGTTGGAGGAAAGAAAATAAAAGAACAAGAGACTTAACTTCACCTCAAGACTGCAGTGAGGATAAGATTTTTCTCTCCTTAGGATCCTAGAAGGTCTGTGATTTGTTCAGGACCCTAAAATCAATGGCAAATGGTATGTCTGGATTCCTGGTTTGTCCTCAGTATTACACAGTTAAATATACCTTGACCTATTTCTTGGCCTCATTTATTTGAAAAATTAATAAGCTCACAAAAAAATAAAAATATTTTTGTAGCTTAATTTTATTAATTGCTCCACAATGCAAGATAAAAAATTCATCTAGTTGACAGTCAAAATAAAGAAAAAAATATATTTGGTTTCTGTTTATGTGTTAATCTTCTTATCTTGCACTTGATCACACTGTTCGACTCCTTCATTAAGTCCAACCAGAGACAACACCAAAGTGCCTCACAGAGTAAAACAGATCAATGACTCAAGGTCCCATACTGGGAGAGGCCTGACCCCAAACACTTTCATTTGGTATCCTGCTGAAATCTTTACGATTTTTCTTTGCCTTTTCTTTCCCCTTCACTTAATTACTGGCTTGTTTCTGCATTATTTATTCTTCTAGCTTATGTGAACGTGTGAAATCAGGCATGTCTCATTGCAGCATTAAAAAAGAATGTTTTCTTAGAGAGAACTTTATGAAGACAGAAGTGCCATAACTGCATAGTCTTGTTAGTAAAAGACAAAATTTCTTTGTGTTCTTTCACAAATAACTGGCTTGTATCTCATAGATATTGAGTTTGGATTCATATAATTTGCTTTGCTGGATGAAATCATGAATTGTTTTAATGAGTAATCATCCTGGCAGGTCTCATCTACTCATATTTACATACATTACATCATGCCCTAATTTAAATAATTTCATCTACTCCCCTAGTTTGTATAGGAATTAGAAGCCTTCCAGCTTGATTTTAAGGACTTTCTATAATTATATTCCTGCCTAATTTTGGAATCTTGTTTTCTATTTTCCTATTCACTTGAATTTATCTAGTCACAGACTTTCCCCTAAAGTCACTGTGTACTTACTATGAAATTTGTGGGAGGCAATTGTGTCTTAAAACTGTCACCTTATAGATTTAAAAAATTTATCTCTGAATCCTTAAAAGAGTTAGGGATTTGCACCTTTTTCTTCAAGACCTATTCAAATGTCTCCAAAGAACACTTCTATTAATGCTGCTCAATAGTGAGTAGACTATAACTGATGTGGGATCTCCTTCCCAGATATTCTCCAGCTGAACAACGCTGTCATCACAGACCAGTCAACACACAATTTCATGTGATTTTAAATATTTTTTTTAAAAAACATGGATAGTATAATTTTGCCTTTGTAGAGAGAACACTGCAGGAGGGCATGGGGAAAGCTCAGTATATGTTCTGTCAGCACAGTTACACTGCAGTGAGTACAGGAGTTAAGTATAAAATAGCTGTAAGCTATTTTAGATATATGAGGAAATAAGCCACGCATCATCCCATGATTAAAGGGATACAGGCTTTGTTCGTGTACAGTGTTAGTTCCCCATGTTCCCAGATACAGATCAGAAAATCTTTGAGGATGCATGATAAAATTTCTGTTCATAACTACTTCTTTTATGTTCAGTTCATCAAATTATGGCTTTAATATTTAGTAACTGCATGTCTTAAGAAGAGAAAGTGGGGAACAAATATATAGATCTGAAAGACTGTATTATTCATCCAAAGGAAAGGTGGAAAGAACTCTCCAAGTTTCTTAAAGGCACATAGAGAGCAAATCCAAGTGTCATTTTGCTGAAATCAGCAACTGTTGTCATAATGTATGTAAATGACATACACATCCTAGCTGGCCATTGCAATATATGAACACCTGTCAGAGACTGAAATAGTTAATGGCTTAAACATTTTAAGATCACCAAAAGACTTCTGTCTACTGTAGCAAACTGCAAAGAAATAGCTGTTCATCTATTGAAGCCCACCCCCCTGTGTATGCCTATTGATTTGGACCTCAAAAGGACCCTGAGGTAAGATAAGGTGGTTCTGTTCAGCTGTCCCAGGTTAAAGAGAAGAAAGTATCCACAAGTGTAAGAGATGGACCTGCTAACCTTGACCACTGCAGTAAACCCCAGGTGCTTTAGGAGACTGGTGCTAATGGCTCAAGCAATTGGTTGGGTGCTTTGATAGTGATGCACACAGTGCCTCCCAGGTGCAGAAGGCTGTGCATACCTGAAGAGACAAACTGGTATTTCAGATAAGGGAAAAGGCTGATAAAAGGCACGATAAGACATCATCCCGTGCTACTGGGGCCATTTCCACCTAGACTCTGTACAACAGAAACCCAGTCAAAGAGGAGTTTTGTGGACTCTTCCCCACTTCATGGGTAGTCTATAACCACTGAGAAGACCAGAAGGAGAGGCTCATCAGAATGTCATCAGAATCTATGGAGTGGTGATATCTTTTTTCTATTTAATCTGTATCTCTTTCACTCTCTTTCTTTCCTCTCCCCCCACCCAGCCCCTTTCCTCATCTCTCTCTCACTCTCTCTCTCCTCCTCATTTAATGTTAAATAAAATCTGTGCTATTGACTTCAGCATACGGTCTCATTTGCACCTTAAATTAGGAACAGGAATCTCTCTAATAATTTTAATAATTGGATCTTAACAACACCATCCTTATTTCAGATCTCTTCCCCTCTGCTGACAAAGATCATCTTAGGAAGGTTCTTTGTGATATTTTGCAATAGAGCATGGGTGCACACAATTTACTTTTACAATTTTACTTGTTAAAATATATGTGAAAGAGTAATGAAAGCATCTAAATTAAATGAGAATATCCATATCAGGTCATATGATTAGTAAAAAAACTTTTTAAAAAAGGATAAAGCAGTAAAGTTCTGTATTTGGGGATATTCATTGAGTCTCTAAAATATTGACTATTCCTATATAAATTGATCATGCCTTAACCTCTTCCCCTATTTTTCCTTTTCCCTCACTCATGTTATTCAATACACAGAAGAAACACAACGGATATTTTCATTCAAAAATATCAGCTCTTCTCTGAAGAGATGAAAACATCCCTACCATCTCATAAGAGTGTTTTGTTTACTTGTACTCTTATTTTTAATCACTAATAGTTTTAAATTACATGGAGATATCCAATTATGAATAGCAATAGACATAATGACATCCCTGGGCCTTTACAGAAAGTCTCCTAAGTTGTCCTCCTTTTGTAAACAACAAAAAAAGAGAAAACAATTAGAGGAAATGATCCATTATTCCATAAAGTTCACAGGGGCAAAAATTTCAGCCCTTTCTGCATCCCTAAAATAAACAAATAGAAGTGAATTGAACACAGGGGAGGAACTTCATTACATTTCCTAATAACAGCATATTTGAGAGCCCATTAAGAGCAATACCCAAATAGTCTCCCCTGTCAAGATGTCATTTCAGAGAAAAGACAGAGGAATGAAAAAGGATAAAGCTTTTGGAAAGATGGCATTTTCCTTTTTTATTGTTATGACTCCTTTTATTAATGTGTGTTAATGCTGTCCAAAAGGACATTATCCATCATTTCTTTTGCTTAAAGAACCATGACCACTCCTAAATACATTTACATGCCCATAATATAATGGGCTGCACATACATACACCAGTACTTATTTTTCACTAAATGTAAAAATTTCTGCTTTCAAAACATAGGGGAAGACATGGATTCTGCTCAGAAATCCAGGTTTTAGATGTACAGAGGGCTTGAAGCAGGATGCAAGCTGAGGCAGGCATCTCTGTACAGCCTCTTTCTCAACTAGTACTAACTCTGAAGGAGCCTTTGGGTCTTTTGTTGTTATCATATTCAACAGTTCTGTGATTATCTCATATTTAAATCTCAACTAAATGCAGAAATTGTGATTCTGTCACATATCTTTCACAAGAGATAGTGACAAAGAGATCTTGTCTGTGATCAGACGCTGCAGAAAAATTCAGTGTTATACTTTCTTTCAGAGCATGGCAACAGTGAAAGTAGGAATCCTTTCCTGGATTGGAGAGTTTCCAATCAGCTCTCCTTCCTGTATCTCAGTAGTTCAGTATTTTGGTACTCTAACACAGATCTTGTGACTATTTACTCATTTAGGCACTGTGAGCATTAGATTGCTCTGGTAGATGCTCTAGTTCCCTCCCACTAAAGTTTTATCAGTGCATCTAAACATTTATTGGGTATGAGAAAACCTCTCTATCCTGCAGGTTGGGTCACTAATTTGGAATGAGACCCACCTGTGTTCTAGTTTGTGGGGATGGTTTATATATTAAAATGCTGTCACTCTCACAGCCATCAGTTTTTCTGTCTACCTCCCCTACCATGCTGGATTACGTTTATGAATGGTACAGATTTTGACATATGCACTTATCTACCACATGTACTTTTAAAATATCAAGAATTACTTGTAAAACTTCAAAATGCTGCAATGTTGATGTTGACCAGATAGTTCTAAAATTCACTGCACAGGAGGGTACTCCAAGAGTAAAATACTTTCATTATTGTTGAGATTTTTGTATTCTGCATTTCAGGGAAGATAAGTTGTATTCAACCTTGACTTTTCCTTATAATTTGTTCTTAGCTTATTTATTCTAAAAACTGTTTGCATTTTTTAGTATTTTCAAATTAACAGTAAGTTTAAGCAAACCGTATTTAAATTGCCAACACTGATTGTTTCCATATAATGAAAAAAAGCCTAATACAATTCCTCTGGATGATATAATTTATAAGGTCTTGAGGATACATTTCATAACAGTCTATGGGGACAAATTGCTGTGTAAATTTATAGAATTTTAATCATAGACAGAAATTCAAATATTACTCCCAGGAGTCATAACTTATTTCATTCAAGACTATGAGAAGGTGACAGAGTTAGGTCAAACTTGCTGCAGATTTGCTCAGAATCCTCATGGGAAACTAAAGAAATAATGGTTTCTATAACAACTAAATGCATCAACATTATGTTTATTAATTACACATACGAACAGCAGAAACTGCAGGAAAAAAGCCCATGATGAGTCAGGACCTCACACTAGGACCAAGAAGTTATTACTGTAACGTGAGTTGCTTTATTCTGTCTTAGTCAGTATGAAACAATAGCAGTAAAGCAGAAGCAGCTAATCAGATGTCTGCATATGTGATTTTGTGTCACAGCTGGAGGATTAGATAAAAATACTGTAACATATGAATGCTGTCACCTGGGTTGTTTGATTTGGTTTGTTTTCCCCTCTTCCCCCCCTTAATTATCTCCCTGTTAGGTAGATTTTGTCATAATATTTGGGACTGCGGATGTGCCTTCGCTGTCCATAGGGCAGGATTTGGTACTGTAGGACTCAGTCTTTACCTCAGGTACTTTGCTTTTTTTTTAAATGGGAACTATTGACCATGAAACCACTGATATATTAGCACTATACAATGAATAGTAACTACCAGTACCTGACCTTGTAGGTTCATTCATACGCTTGAATTTTGCCAGTGATATTAAATGCTTTCTGCAGTATGCCACATTTACTATTTCCGATTTTCTCTTACCCATTGCTTCTATAATTTTGTCTCTATTACAGAACAAGCAATCAATTTTTCTGGTAACACCATTTCTTTGTATACCTGGTGTACTTTCTACTTGTATAATCATTATGTTCTCTTACAAGCCTTTTCCCATCCAACCTTTCCCTTTCTATAATTTTCTTTTTAATATTGTCTCTTAAATTACAAGAAAAAACTTTCAGGAAATGCTTGAGATGGAGCTATTATGAAAGAGCAATAACATTTTTGATTTTCTTTGCTGCTTTTTAATTTTTTGGGAGATTGGGATAAAGAAAATGCTTGGAGCTTTAAAGATCTTAATGATGGATTTCAGCACAATCAAACAGCATGACTAGAATTAAATGACAGCTGACACTAGCAATAATAATTGCAGCAAAGAAAGCAAAACTGCAGCTTGCCTATGAACTGAATCACCTGTTGCTGCTAGTAGTGGTTTTCCCAAGGAAGAAAGATGAAGTACAGCAGGGTGAATTCTAATAGGAGTAGGAGCTCTGCCAAAGTGATTTCTGCGTTAAGCTTCTCCTCTGCCCTCCTGATTTGGAGCTGTTCTGTTTGACAGACTGCAAGCAGATGTACTTGATACAATTTCTCAGTGCTGGGGTTGTGGCAGGCTTGTCCCTTGCCCTTTACCTTTTCCATCCTTGGTAACTGCCTTCACCAGGATCCTTACCAGCAAGGCTGTCTGCAAACATTTTCAGGAGAAATCTGGGGCTGGCTGGGGAGCATTTACAGCTCATTTGAAGACGGATGTAAGCTCATGCTGACCATAAATCAAGCTCACCTTCCAAACCAGGGCAAATCTGTTGCCACATTTAGCATCACGCCAAAGCCTAGGTAATATGCCCTGCTTGCTGTGCTTTATATTGTGCCAGCCTGCTGATCTGGGGGATGGAGCATGAGCACAACCAGCACAAGACTGTTTAGAGGCACATACTTTAGTCCAGGTACTACTTTAAATTCATCCAAAATAGTAAAGGGACCAGAATGGAGGTGAAATTTTTTCTTGGTACGCCTCCAAGTTTTGAACTGTTTCTGTTGCTAACTAAACTGTCATACAACTAGAGCCCATCACATTTGCTACAGCTGTGTGGGCGTTAAGAGTCAAAGAAAAAAGCTCTGACAGAGCCTCATGATATTATTGCCAGCTTTTGAGGAAAGCTAATAAAAACAACAGCTGGGGCTGGCAAACAAAATCTAAAATCTGGTATGGAATAACTCTGGAAAAAGGAAAAAGTTTTAGTTTCTTTTTTTTTCCCAATTTCTTTTTTTTCTTTTTTCAAAGACTCATTGCAGCCTGCTTCTGGTAGAGAAAATCCTCAGCATTACAGCATCTAGAGAGACAGCTATGGGTACATGATAGGTTCCAGTATGTACCAGTTAGTTCTTTACCAGTTGCTGTCAATGAACTTTAAACAGCCTTCAGCTTAGTCAAGCATACCATATTTTACCTTGAATAATGATGTACTAGAAATGCATAGAAATAAATTGTAAGATTACATATCCCTGTTGAAAACTCATACACTTGGCTACCTGATCAGCTCATAATTTTTATGTAAGAATCTTATCTGTACAAGAACTCTATGGAAACAAGATGAAAAAAAAAATCCCTGTCTCTCGTTGTGCTCACAGACCGACTCTTCAGACAAGTGTGGATTGCCTGCCTCAGAAAAATGTGCATCAGTTCACAGAGAATGTCTTTTAAAAACTCACACAGAAGAGCAGAGAATAAATAATAAATGATAATAGCATATAACTCAAAGATCTTTAGATCTCCAAATGCTTTATGTAGCTATCTTCATGACAAAGAGACATTGGGACAAAGAGAGGTGGAGAAATTTACTCTGCATCACACAGCAGATCATTAGCAAGACCAGGAATAGTAGCATGTACCCTGAGACCAAATCTACTGCCCTATCATCAGGACCCATTGTGCCTTCCATTGTTGGCAGATAATGAATGCGAGGGGGGAAAAAGCACTGGCAGTCCTAAGTTACAGTTAGTCAAATATAGCCCAGTTGTTTTGCATCTGAGGTCTAGAGAAAAGCATGCTTAATAAATTCCAAGATTTTCTAGCTGATCCTTCATTTGTGTAGTTTGACCAAAAAAAAAAAACCAAAAAAAAATAAAACAAAACTATGAAAATAAGACTGGTATTTAAAGCCTGCTTGTTAAGTTTTCAAATTTCTTTCAAAAAGCATTGTCTCTTTAAAATTTTGAACAAATCATGCCAGTTGGAGAAATTTGTGCCAATAGATATGTCTAAATGAATATGACTTAGTGACAAATATAGCTTCATGTGGTCAGGATCTAACAGGCCAGCATTATTGAATTTAAGAGTTAATGCTGTTCCCATAAGTCTGGGAGTGTTTTACTATTTTAGAAGACATGCATTTTTTAAAAAATACATTTTTCTCAAGGCTACATTACAGAGGACAGCTAAATTTGTTTTTCATGGTAGAAGTAACCCAGTGGGTCCAAAGAATTTTATGCTGGTAGATGTTGCATAAATGAATCAAAAAAATACATAGGACAGTGGAAAAATTCTGGAGATTTTCAGTACCATTCACATAAGACTGATGTAGAAGTGCTAATATAGCTATTGTCCCCATAGAGTCTTATTAAAACCACCCTAGAGATATAAAGAAGCAGACTGTGACCATGAGTAGATAACTAGCTCTAATAGTAACGGGAAATGTCACTAAATGTCATTAGAGCCTGACATGACCTAAATGATGGCAGTATGTTTAGTATAATGGAAGGATATAATGAGGATATGGCATTTCCTTTAAGGACAGTAGCAGATTCAGACCAGTAAATTAATTCAGTAGTAATGGCCAGCTGAGTAGGAAAGTAACTGGTTGCGCTGCCAAAACCCCTTTAGATTCATAGCAAACCTACAAACATAAAACCTTTGAAGGAAAGGAAAAGCAATCACCTTTATGAGGTGCAACAAGAGGTTGAAACACAGATGGTGAGAAAAGCATTCTAATAAAGCCTGTTTCTTTCACAGTTTCCCAACAGGTACATAACTAAAGTTCCTAGCAAATAGAATGAATTTAAATTTCTTCAGAAGAACTACAGAAACCCCAGTAATTATATAAATCCCATGGAAGTCTTCTATTTCAAGTGGAAAACCATGGAATCCATGTTATTCCAGAAATTCATTTATCCTTCTGAGTTCACTGTCTGAATAGGGAAATGAAGACTACCAAGCAGGGTCTAAAGACTAGCTGTAGCCCACCTTTAAAGTAGAAGCCTTGTGTTTGAAGAGATAGATGTAAAAGATGACCTTGCCATTAGGAAAATTACAGTTTGCTGTGGATTTATTTTTTGCTTGAGTGGTTGGTTTGTTTTGTACCTTTAAAAGCTGTGATAAAGGGGGAGTGCTTTTGAATAAAGAGAAGTGACAAAAAAAATTACAGTAAAAAATAAACAGAATGGAAATGTAAAGAATAATTTAGCAGTGCGGAGGCTTTTTAATAGTTATGCTGTTTTCTCCCAGTCATCAAATTATAAATAAATGGATTTTCAAATGTCCTTAGAATTGCTCAGTATATATCAGGGATAACAACCAAAAGAAATCACTAGTATTCACAGTTCCTTATCTTAAATTTACTTTTTAACAGTCATGCTGATATTAGAAACAGTAGAAGCTGTTTCACCAGTTGTGAGATGGTGGGTCAAATGTGTTCTTGAAGCAACTCTACTGAAATCACTGACTCAACACTAGGAACGACTTTAGCTTTATATGCTCAGCCTTTGGAGGGACAGACAAAGATCTCTGTGGCTTTATGCACCAGAGAACAGGACCAAAGCTTTCAGGGAGACAGGAATTGAAAATTGTGGGGAAATTAGAAACATGTCAGGTTTTTGTTAGATGTTAGTGTTGAAAATCTCGATCTGCATTTTAAAAAGCTGAAGTCAGACAAAAAAAATTTAAAAATTAAGAAAAATAAAAATTATTTTTTCAAATTCCTTATCGATTTGCATATTCTAGGCTATATGGCTACTGGGCAGAATACAGTTGCAGCACTCAGGTCTGTAGAGCTTCCAGTGTTTTTAATAAGAGTGGGAACAAGCACTATGCCAGTAGCTGAGACCATTTATAAGAGAAAATCTGTGATTTCTTCAGCTGTTAAAAAGTATTTGGCAACTGAGATTGTGAAGCTTTTGTGGTGCTTTTGTACACAGAAGGTTACTTTATCTCCTCGCTCTGTAAAATAAATGATAGTTATAACTGATTCCATTAAAAAATATATATAACAGGAAAGAAAGCCTATTGCCTTTTGGTATTTGTTCTCCCAACTTAGAATAAACCCCAGCTTCTTTTAAGTTGCTAAGAAAGAATGTTTGGGATAGATGGTTGATATTCTGGAAAAGACAGAATTCTGCTGTAATGCTTTTCAGGGGATGATGAGATGGCAAGAAACACAAAATTTGTGCCAGTAGGTACTTAGCAGTAAGTGTGTGGCTCTGGAGATTCAGGGATCATCTCTATTGTTGCCTAGGCAGGAAACACTGGAAAATTGTCTCGCTTCCAAAACATACATTTATCCAGGGCTGAATAAAAACAGAAGATAGTGCCTAAACTGGGTGACCTTGAACCTATGGTAACCAGAATATGGACATGAAAACTGCAACATCTTTTGTTTGCCATGATTTTGTCACTTGCCTAGATTGCTATACATACAGACAAGTTTTATCCTTGGTCAGATCCCACTTTGGGAGTCTGCAATTGCAATCATACCAGAGAAAAAGAGTGGGTTTAATCCAATAGTTCTTAATGTTTTCTGCAGTCTTTGTTGAAGGTGTTGTGGTAAAGATATCTTTTTAGGGGTGGGATTAATAAGGAATGATTTCACTCAGCAAAAGTAAAGAAAGCAAGAATTCAGCTTCATGCAAAGAATCACACAGCAACTCTGCTGTAGTACACAAGGGAAGTTCATTCAATGAGACTTTCTCTGGAGGTCATAGCATATAATTGTTGTTTGTACCTTCCTTGTTATCACAGCTTTGGAAATAACCTCCTGAAATCCAGTAATTCAGAGCCCTCTCCATTCACTGGATACAATAGTTATTGTCATCCTGAGATAAAGGATAAAAGAGAGACCTAGATGTGTTATGATCAATTTAGGTACCTTAAGACATGAAATATTAGAATTAAGCATTTGGGTTCAGGTGGGATATCTAAAAACCTGGCAGAAGAAAAAGTGTTTTTTAAGCAGAATGCCTCAATTCCCCCAGCTGAAGGGATGGTATGGTGTCACTTTACAGGGTCATCCAACCCACAAAGTTAGGCTTGGATTTTATTTGACTAAATATGGAGTTTATAGACAGAAGTTACCCAAAGGCATCAAAACTTTCTGATACTGAAGATGAGCACTGTCAGCTCAGGTGCATCTCTCTCAATATTACAGTTACCCAGGCTAAAGAGTGAAGCTCCACATAAGAGATGGGCTAATGCCATCATAGATTAGGGTTTCTCTCAGAGTATTAAAGCAAAATAAATTAGGTATCATGAGAAGCTTTTGAACAGATGAGATGATATCTAGTACTTTTAGATATCTGCAGCATTAGATGGTTTAAGCAATCCAGTTCTTGTCTAGAGTCTAGCAGATCTGAAGGTGATAGGGTCCCAGTGTCGGTAGGGTTGGTCAGAGTAATCTGTGCAGAAACAACATTCAGCATTATGAGTATCATCAAGCTGGGTTATAAATAGTGATAAAGATTGCAAATGCCAACTTTCTACAGAACAAAATATTTTCAGGAGCTCTAAAATAGATATTTAGAACATGATATAGTATTGTAGACTGAAAGAAAAAGACAAAAAAAGAACATAATTTGTCACCCAAGACATATCTACTTTTGTTTAAAAGATTGATCCTTGTTATTGCTATTAGTGTTTTGTTCTCTTAAACTGAGACAGCTAGGTCTGATTATTCATCTGCCTTTAAAAATATGGGTTTCAGACTAGTTTTACTTAATAACTAACATGTTAAGTGCTAAAGAATAAGAGATTTGTAAATGACTGTCACTTTCCTTGTTCTGTCACTGACCCACATCTGATTACAAAGCGCATTTGTCACAGTGGTTTGAAAGGTCAAGAGAAATTTTTTGTTTTACAAAAACAAGTCACTAGGCAAGACTAAGTTTAGATATACAGAAAAATAAAACCAGCTGCTAACGTTTCCATCCAACAAAGGGAAGTCTTTTCATCATTTTGTCCATTCTCATGTTTTTCTTAGGTATACTGGTTGACTAGAAAAGGTCAACATTTATCCACTCTTACTACAGTTTGATATTAGAAATGACAGCACTTTTCCTGCATTTAGGAAAAGAAACATCCAGGCATAAGTAAAGATGCCATTAATCTACAAAATGTTGACATTTTAACAGAGACCATTACATAGACTTACAAGAATGAATATATATTTACACGTAACAGATTTGTTTCATATCACAGTACTAACTCAGCTTAATTTGCTCTTCATCTATGAGTTTACCTATTTATGTGTTTCTCCTATCATTATACTATAAATGAACTCAAAAGCATTTTGGTCTAGAGGAGGTTTCCTTAGAAACTCATCATTTAATATTATTGGTGTTTTTTCCCAAAGTGTGATTATTTACTTTTACATGAATCATAGCTATGTTTATCTTTTCTGCTTGCATCTTTGTTATAACCATTTACAAATGACACTATTTAGAAATGTTTATTTGATATGCAGAAAGTCCTTGTATTTTATCTTTCATAACAGAAATCTTTGAGCAGAAAATGGTTTCCTTCCCATTTGATAGTATTGAAGACCAATGGCAAAAGTTTCCTCCTGTAGAACTTTGAGAGGAGGCAGTATGTTAACTGATGTTTGCATACATGACTGTGAGAAATTCACATATATTGCTATCAGTTTTCAAAGCAGCAGATTACTCACATATTTAATGTGTGAGTAGTCACAGATTATTCCATAAAAATTCCCACCTGCCTTGAAACAACTGTGTACTTAAGGGCATTATGGTTGGTAATGAGGAATCAAGTTGAATCACATCATCTCCCATCCATCTTAACAGAAGAAATATGGATATCTCTTGCCTGTACCATCACATTTTCCTGTTTTTTTGTTGTTTTTTTTTTTTTTTAACAATCCACCCAGGGATCTCATTATTCAGAAAAATGTCCACTCTTTCCTATTTTGGCATTTTTTGAAATGTGATTATTTTAATCCCGTATTTTTCAGTAGCATTGGGAGAAAAGAAAATCTCAGAAGGGACTAAGCATTTCTTTTTCTGCACCTTATTTTCTGCATGCACTATTTTATGGCATTCTTAGCCACAAACCCTATCAAAGAACAATAAGTCACTGATAGTCAGTGAAATTTTCATAGTCAGTGAAATTTTATGAGAATTTTCAACATTTTGAGTGACAGGAGCCATGATCTTGAAGTTTTGTTTCCTTAGTGTTTAGGTAATTTTTTTTTGCACAGGGAATAATAAATGAACTGAATGGACCATTCCTAGCATGAATGAACTTTAGTGCTGTTTCAAGTCATATACATGCTGAAGTGTTCCATTGAATTGGCAATGACTTAATTTTGAGTTATTTTAAAACATTATTAAGTTAAAAACAGGGAAAGAAGCTTGGATCTTTGTACAGTGAAATACTAAATTTCAATACTGCAATTTATACTCCAGAAAAGTAGATGTTTCTGAAATTATCTGCAATAATTTTGTTCTTTCTCATTTGTAAATGTTGTGGCTTCTCTCTAGTTCTTTCTTCTCTAGTATTATTTGCAGGCTAGTTTGAGACCTTGATACCAGTAGGGTCAGCTTCACTTTACAGTAACATCTATAAGATCAAGATGAAACCCAATTCCACCACATGAATTAATCAGAACAACTGTGATATGAAAAATGTGCTGTTTTTCTGCTTTTTCTCCTCTACAGCTGCATGTAGCTACAACAACTTGTTAGTGGACCTTAGGGATCTGAATACTGCATTCGAGAACTGGTTTATGCCAATTATTATGTTGAGTGATGAAACTGCCTTGTATCATTTCATTTGTGGATATGAACAGGAGGTGAATGTTATAGTTTCTGCTTTCCAATTATAAATCACACAGACTAAAATCTCAGTTCTCTGAGTAAGGGCTGTAAAAGCAGTGGAGTGTAAGGAGACTACTGTTTCTTGTGAAAAGGAGTCTGAAATTAGGTTTATTGATGTGGCTTTTTTCCCCACTTCCCTGTCATAGTTAGCTTTCAAGAACAAAATTGAAAAATTATTGGATAAAGAAACTGAATGGAAAGAAAATAAAACATCTAACTACAAAGACTGTATTTAGGAGAATAAACCATAAATAGGTCCAACACTGATATATTCAAGTGATTGAGTAATGTGAGGTTCACTTTGGGTTTTCTATGTATGGGCTTTCTCAAGAAAAAAAAAGTGAAAGGATATAGTAATGGTAACAGGACTCTCTTTCCAATCCAATTTCCGGCATAGACTTTCTTTAAATATTTGAAATTTTGAGATCCTCCTTGAAGTGCATCTGCGAAGATTGTGGCACTTGAGTCTGCAGTCTAGACTAATGTGGATGGACAAAGGCTAAGATTCTTCACAGACAAAATAGAAAGTGTTTGGTGGTAACAGGATGTAACTAACAACATCAAAAGGACTGGATACAGTTACTGAAGGAAAATCTTTAGAATCAGAATATTTGTTTTCTGAAATAGGTATTCTGCCAGCCATATTTGTAATCTAGTTTTGGGTTCCCCAATGCAAGACAGACTGTACTTACTGAAGTGAGCTCCCCACATACCACGAGGGAGTTGGGGGATAGAATGCACAGCATAGGAGCTAAAGCCCACTTATTTAGGTAAACCTGAACAATAAAAGAATGAAGGTGGACATGGTGTTCTCTACAATCACTTAAAGGAAGGCTATAGAGGAGGTGAGGCATCTTGCATATGCACAGAGAAAGGATGAAAAAAGCCAAGTTCACCAGTTGTAAAAGAAGGAAATTCTGTAAATATTAAAAAAAAAAAAATAAGATCACCATCAAGGGCTCAAACATAGGAACAGTTGCATAGAGATTCTGCATTCTTAGACACACTCAAATGACTGGGCAAAGTCTGGCTATGTGATTGAAGTTGCCCTTCAAGTTTGAGAACAGAGGGGAGGAAAGGTTGGATTTGAGATCTCCAGAAGTGTCTTCTAACCTAAAATGCTCAGTCTGTAATTCTCACTCTGTTAGTTTATGATTCTATTCTTCAAGTTCATGGTTTCTGTTTCTCCCATTTTTGAAATTTGGGGGAGGGACTGGGAAGGGGTAACTTATTCTAGTCATGAGCACATATGGTAATTTCTCCTAATGATATAGTAACTTATTCTTCTTCTCCGTGCAGTTTTGTCTAGTAAGGGTTATGAAAATTGTCACTGAGTGGGTGTAAGTCACATCATATTAGTTACTTTATGTGTACGTCTCATAGGAAACTATTTTTAGAAGATTTTTTTAATCCTATTGACAAGGACAAATTTGAATTTATCTCTGTTCCCACCAACAAGTATGAGAAAAGAAAGAACAATATTCAGCTCTTACCTAGTTTTTCAGAGTTATAACAATCTGAGGTGTACATTCACTGACTGCATAAGAGTCATATACTAATGAAGTCCCAAGACAGATCTACCAACTAAGGCACACAGTAGCAGAATACTGTACTTCATTATGTCTCATACTTATCTGTGGTGCATTATGCAGCTTCAAAAAGAGATGAGCAGATTTTTGAAGCAAGTACCGTAAGACTGTTTGTCTTCCACTTTGTCTAGCCTTTTGTTTACACAATAATAAATGTGCAGAACAGTTCAAAGGTCAAAATTGACTGGGAAAAATATCTGTAGAAGACTTGATGCCATTAAAAAAACAAATAAACATAGGAAGTATTGAATAGAATTTTGAAATTTTTAAGTCTTACCAGCTCACAGAATTCTTAACCAGCTTGCTTAAAGCAGTGAAATTACACATCTCAAAATCTTGGACTTTTTTACAAGAGGGAATTAGTAATACATTGTAAAGGTTCTATCAAAATTTTATAGCTACATAATTGATACCATCTGGTGTTTCAGAAAAGACTGATCTGATTTGGGGTGAACTATGAAAATCACAGGTCACTATCAAGAAAGCATATTTTTAACTTACCAAAACCATAAATATAAGACACTGAACTTTTCAACTCAGTATATGAAGTCTTGTGGATGTAATTATGTATATGCTTGATTTAAAAGTTCTTTTTACATTGGAATATCAGAAATTACACTTCCACTTTCTTTTTATGTACAGTCACACTCCCTTTTTAACACTTTTTCTTTTATATTTATCTGTTTTAGCTCAGGAAATATTTTTAGTCCATCTGGTTTTCCTGTGTATAAGTCTGAAAATTTGAATTGTTATGCAGCATGAAGTTCTATTTTTTTTTTTTTTTAAGGAGATAAAATGTTTACAGTGACTCCACTGAATGGACTCCACATTGCTTGTGCAAAGGCTATCTGGTTTCTCTGAAATTATGATTCAGCAATTCTGGTTCCAGATGTAATAACTTTTGCTGCTCCATTTTAAAATTCATAATTAGATTTGAAAAGGTATGCAGGTTATTACCAAAAATCTGTGAATAACTGCTCCAATGAAATAGCAGGAAGGAATCTCAAGGGAATTAGGAAATGGCTCTTTGTCATGTTCTGGTAAGCCATTGCCAACAGCCAGTTCTACCCTCACTCTCTACTGCGGTTAGTGACTTTTGGTTTGTCAGCACCTGAATGAGAGCAAGATGAATAAAGTTAAATGCAACTGGGGAAAAATCTGTGCCTTTTAGTAGTTTTACTAGTTAACTGCACTGTATCATTGTAGTCAGAGCTTGGTAAACTGAGAAAGAAGTGAAGTTTTGGGTTCACTTCCAACATTGCATGTATCTTGTCTCTAGAGTTTGCAAAAAGTATCAGATCAGAAAGATCATATTTTGGAATCTCTTTGTATGGGTCTAAATGACTATAAACAGCAAAAAGGAAGCCCTCAGGATCACAGTCACTTTTAGATAAGCCCCAAGTGCCTTGTGGTTTAATACTGTCCTATTCTAACTAGATGAGCTTACCCATCCCTAGGCAGTCATAAGAGTCATCTGCTTTTGATAATGTCAGTTGGGATTTTCCAGTCCGCATCTCAGTAGGAATGTGGGCTGCTCAGCTTACAGAGTGCGAAGAGAACAGATCCTTTTCAGAGAAACCTACAAGGCCCAGGGGATGAGACTAGTGTAGGAGAGGCTTGATTCAGACAAATCTGACAAGTCTAATTCCCTAGACATGTCAAAGAGCTGGAAAGCAGACAGCAGTGAACAGATCCAGGATTGTAACTGGGAACGGCAAAAGGCAATCACCAGGTGTTTTCTAGACATAGTGCTCACTTTTATTGTTCTTGTAATCAAATTTATGCCTGCTAGCTTTTGAAGAAAATACTGAATGCTCTTACACTACTGAAGATACCAAAGAGGGGGGAGGGAAATGTATTGCCAAAATAAGGATGTAAAATGTGGGCAAAATGTAAAATTTTCCATTGAAAACATAATAGTACAGTTGAGGGAAACTGCTTTCTAGTCCCCCCGGTACAAAAAAAAGTAAGGTTTGATGCCACACTCATTGATGTTATTTTATTAAAGCCACTAGAAGGTGAGAATCAAACAGGGCATAAACAATCCTTTTATGACAGCAAAGAAATTGAGAATAACAAAGAAAAAGGAAAAGGACTGTGGTTCTTTTATGCCTACATTTGCTGTTTGCTTTTCTTTTTCTATTTCATTTTGGTTTTGTGTTTTATTTTTAACTCATCGTATTTACTTATTTCTAAGTGGCTTCAAATATATTAATATATATTAAAGCCTAACACTAACATCGAGCTAATTTTTGATTTTGTATCTAGTCTTTTTGGTGAGGGGAGGGTGAAATGGGAGAAAGAATTAATTAAGTGTCTGTTGCCAGGATTCAAATGAGCTGTAATTAATTTCTGGTCATGAAAATTTTATATTCTCTATAATAACAATGGCAAAAAATTATTACTGTATTTGCTGAAACATTTGTAACATGTGTGAGGGAAAAAATCTCAGACTTCAGCTGAAGAGCCTAATCCTTAATACACAGAAACACCTATGCTTGAGTGACCTAGCTAATGATGAATACAAGGGAAAATTCTCAGTGTCCCCAAACATAACTGCTAAACAAATATGTGTCTACAAGCTTTTTATCACACCTCCCTGGAAAATGGAACAAATGATTCTGTAGCTGAATAAAGCTGTTTCACTGCTCCACTGCTCTTATCCAAGATATGGCCTCTATTCTTGAGTGGATGCCAAAAATCTTTAAAAATTCACAGGGACAAAAGAGCATTTTAATGGGTCAACTTCTTTATGTCTTATTGCACTTTTCTCCTATGTATATTATGAAATATCTTGCAATATATAAAGATAACAAGTACCATGTCTTGAGTATAGACAACTACAAGAATTGTCAACATTTGGGATGTTTTATTGTCAATGACAAATATGATTTTAACAGTAAGTTCCTTTGCAAGTCTGGGATGTCTGACTAACATTTAAGTAGCTTCTTCCATTGAATTACACTGCTATTAATCATCTCAGCTAATTCAATAAAAACAATGTCAATACGATAAAACACTTTTTCTATTGAATTAATGAGGGTGGTTGGTTACTAATAGGATATGACTGCATTAGGGAAATGCTTAAAGTAACATGATAGATTAAGAAGGAAGCATTTAATAAAGATTTCATATAATTTTTAACTAATTCCAAACTCTATGAGGAAGGAAGGAAATTTGTATTATGAAGATAGCCACTGCATAAACTTGCTGAATATCATCACTTTTCTGTTTCCCTTGACAGTGTGTAAACTAAGACATATGACTGGCCCTTGCTTGATTTTCTGTTTTCTTGTTTATAAAATGTGCAGAATTGCACACACCCTTTTATCAGTGCTATAAGATTTCTCAATAGAAATACTAAATATGAGCCATAGATTATTCATATGTAGAGAAGTTTTATCTTACTATGAGAAAAGATGCTGTAAACACACCTCAAATAATGATTTTTTCTGTAGCCTTAGGCAACTCACTTATGGCCTTTCAGAAGTTGCTTAAATTTAAATTTTCCATTGGTTTTAGTTAATGGAATATCTGAGTAGCAGTATCTCTGAAATTCAGGCTATTGACCTTAAGCTGAGCCTTAAGCTCAGTTTCTTCAGCTGTAAAGTAGTTGCAACAATACTTGTCTCTGTCCACACTGACTTCAGAATTAGTAACCTCATGGCCAGAAATGAATTTCACTATGAGAATGAGTTAAAAATAATAAGCTCATTTGTTTATTGGAAGTCAAATGGTAACTTCCTGAGGATGTCTGAACACTGCAAAGTAGCGCAGCTACTGTAAGATGAGAGCAGAGTAATATAATTAATTGTTTGTGGAAGAGCTTTACCTTTCCTTTTGTGCCTACCTGTGTCCAGTGTATCAGTCAAGTCAATGAGGAGGTGCTGAAGGGACAGCAATTCCAGCTCTAGAACACTGAATGCATTTAACATTGGACATGGACTGATATCAACCGTGATGGGGTAAATAAGATCTCTCTGGCATTACATCTTGAGAAAAACCCTCATCCATGCCAGTGGTTCTCTTTACCTGAGTTTGATTTCAGTTTTGCTGTATGTGATAAATGTAATAGTGTGATAAATCATGATTTAATGTGGTATGAAGTTCATAGTGGTGCTAAATAGAATTACCTTCTTATTGGAGAGAAATTAAAACATGTATAATTTTGCAATGTGTGACTCAAATTTTCTATCCATCTCTGGCTTCAACCTGCCTATGGCACACAAAGCACAGCATGTTGTGATGACATACCATGTACTTATGAAAACAGATTATGAAATCGGTAATTTCCTTCAAATTAATATATCATAGCATGTTTGAAACATGTATACTACAAAAATTGATAAAGCACTTTACAGTTTTTCACTTATAAGCCTTCCTAAAAGCGTGGAAGTAGTAAAATTAGCATATCCCAAATTTGTACTTTTTCAGGATTTTGGGGTAGCAGGGTCTTTGGTTTTTTTTATTACTTTTTGTTTTAACAGAAAACCAAAGGAAAGTTATTAAGATTTTACAAAATCTCCATCTAGTATTGGAGATTGATTTACTTTATTATTTTGAGCCCTGATAAACGTCATAAAGCAAAGTTATTATAAGAAGCATCAAATCTGAAAAGTGTTTTAGCCTAATAAGAAGTAGGATGTTAAAGAAGAAAAGAGCGCTGATTATAATGATATGTAATAGAATGTTACTCTTATACAGAAGACAATTCTACTCTTTTGGAAGCTTAGGATAATTCAAAATGCAAAAGATGCATAACAATTAAGAAAGTGCTATTGAATTGTATTGCTTCTGTCATAGTAATATCCAGTAAAATATTAATTGTTCTGATGATTTATAGTTGTTTTAGAATACTGACTTTCTGGTCTCACACACACTGTGACTTTTGATGGAAAATGATATCCAGGGTCTTCATTTGCTAAATAAATAAAAAGAGATCAGCAGACAGAGCATTAAAGAGTGTGAAATTATAATATAATGTCTTCGTAGGAATCTGAATTCTATTTTAAAATCAATGTTTTGATATGGCCAAGCATCATTTTATAAGATACATGTTTGTAAAATTCCTCCTACTAAAAACTTCTAAAAATAACTAGAAAATAATTTTAATATCTCTCAACAATTGAATCCACCTTTGTTTTGTTTTTTTTTCATTTTTTTCTTAACATATAAGCATATATTAATTTTTTTTAACTCTCTTAAGCATTTTCAAACCCCTGATAGGCGATACTGTGCACAAATTTTCTCAGGATTCATTCCCATTAATAATATCACAATGGAAAAATAACCTTTTAAAGTTAGTGTTAAATATTTGTTTTGTATACTCACAATGATTTGTGTTTTTATTAAGCAAATCACAAGTAATGGGCAATATTAAAGGTATACATTTATCTGTAATTATTAATCTTACATGAAAATAATAATGCTAAAGAATTTATGTGTGTGCATTACCATAAAGTTTTTAGCTTCATCCACATGCTTTGCAAAATGTTATTTGGAACCTTAGAAAAGTACTTCCTTTCACAACATGTATGAAGATCTGCAAGTATTTTAAGAATTCCTAATAATCTGCTGTTTTCAATATTTATCAAGGCTCCAGCAACTCCTGCTTCTCTTTTGGTGCTTTTTCACCACTCTACTACTTTTATCTTAGTAGAATTTGACAATTAAAGCTGGACAGCTGTAAATGGTGTTCCAAAAAGGAATACCTTCTTTCTAAAATTTAAATAACCTGGAGACCTCAGTTAGAAAAAGAGATCAGTACTTAAACATGTACATTCCCCTGTTTAGTGCCACTTTGAGAGCTTTAAAAAGTCTTGATAACACTTAAAGACAGAATGATCTTGAATGTTTTACAACACAACTGATATTTAATTAGTCTCAAATCTGTGCTAGAAAGACATGTTTGTATACCCAGAGCACTACTCTATCCAAGAGTGAGCATATTAGGGTTTATATTGCCATTTCATTTCTCAGTGGTACATCTTATGGAATGCTGTGTTTGGGGCAGGGGGAAAGCAATCAGCTGAAAAGGACTCTGGTGATAGCACAGTACAAAAATGTAATTCAAGGACAGAAACTAAAAATGTTAAGATGACACTTTGCTGTTGCTGCTCTTTGAAACACTATTGTTGAGATTTTAACATTCATATTTGTATGCACATGTCAACATCTGTTTCTAGATATTTTCAAACTGTTGATGACTTATGTAGATGTCTACATTCATGCCACAGAGATGCAAGTACCAGACAAATGGGAATACGTATTACCTGCCTGCCCTAAAATTTAATACAATAGCATGTAGATAGGTACAAAGTTGTAATAGGTGAAACTTCCACTTCCAAAATACAAAGGGCTTTTGGTATTTAAAAATACCCCAAAGACAGAGACAGTGGAATACCCTCTTTGCACTCTAGTTTTTTAGCCTATGAATTAGGAATATGAGTTATCTCAGTTGTTTGATATGTACTGGGAGAAAAATCTAGTGGGTTACAACCCTGACTTTTACTATCAAAACCATAATTTAAAGCAGTTACAGAGTTCTCAGAGGGTTCCCTCACCCCTTAGGATAGATTCCACTGATGTTTTCTCTGTGAAAAAAACTGGTTTAATTGGGTAAATTGGGGTTTAATACTGCTAGGATGGCTTCATTTTCTATGGCTCTTAAAGTCATCATTTGTTCTAACAATGTGTAAGGAAGGATCCAGGAAGAAGAAAGAAGAAATATTTGAGATGTGGAATTTCCTTCTATAGTGGCATTAGTGTAATTAAAATAATAAACACTTCATTTCTATAATGATGTGTAAAGTGGCTGTAGGTAATAATGGAAGGTTACTCCAAAATTAAAACAAGTCTAGATTATCCTCATGAATATTTCGATCCTCCAACAAGCTGAATTGAACATTTCTGCATCGCTGACTTTGTCAGCTGTTGTCAAATCTCTGAGTGTGTGGCAAGGGAGGACATCAGGAAAAAAAAAAAATAAAAGACAGATTTTTTTCCTCTTTTTTCCTCCTGACAAAATTAACTTTTCTTAATATTCTAAAAATTACTAGACTTTTACAAAGAGATTGTAAAATTAAAAAAAAAATATTAATTTGGATCAAAATAATAGATGGGAGTCCTTATCTTCTGTTCCTCCAACCCAAAATGTTAAACTAAGATTTTTTTTCCTCAAAGAATCACAGAACCAATTAGTTTGAGACCTCTGAGGTCATTGAGTCCAACCCATGACCTATCACCACTTTGCCAACTGGACCATGGCACTGAATGCCATGTGCAGTCTTTTCTTCCAGGGACAATAACTCTACTGTCTCCCGGGGCAGTCCATTCCAATGTTTAATTACCCTTCCTGTAAAAAAATTCTTCCTGATGTCCAACCTAAATCTCCCCTGGCACAGCTTTAAGACTGTGTCCTCTTGTCCTGTAATTTGTTGCCTGGGGGAAGAGGCTGACCCCACCTGGCTACAACCTCTTTCAGGCAGTTGTAGTGAGCGATAAGGTCTCCCCTGAGCCTCCTTTTCTCCAGGCTAAAGATTTTTCCTTTAAACCTTGGATTTTATTGTATGGAGCTTGTCATATAAAAAATCATTCCTCCAGAATATGCTCTGTCTTATTTCAGCTGAGTAACATGCTTTTTTTCTCTGTTAAATTACCTAGGAATATTTATTATCGCCAGCAAGTACTTAATATATGATCTTAATTATAAAATACTCTTAGATAAAACTTGTCAAGCTCGCAATAAATGGATGCAACTCCCAGTGTCTCTGATTAGCAAAGTAAATATAATTAAAATTACTATAGTCCCTAAATTTAATTATCTATTCATGAACATTCCTTTATTCCTTTCAGCATAATTTAAAAAAAACCCCCACAACTTTAATACGTATTTTAAAGATTTCTCTGACTATATAAAATACCAGGTTAGGTATAAAAGCATCAAATTTATCTCTTAAAAGTAAACTACTTTAATCAGACTTTTGCTGAATTACAGGCTCAATAAAAATATATATATATAGACAGAATTCATCAAAGCTCTACTTGGAGCTGGAGCTAGGGAGACAGTGAAGACTAAAGTACTGCCAGAGAAGTTATTCCCCCATTTCATTTATCCTTGAAGTTTCCTAATAGATTTTTGGCCTTGGCTGATTAACAGGATTGGAGAACAAACAGAAGAACCTTGTGCAATTACTATGACTGCAAGAGGAAGATGTAAATGTAACCTAATGCAGTAGGATTAAGTAGGTAGGTTTTGGGGCTCTTGTAAATGTCTGTTTCATTGCAAATAACTGATAAAAAGAATCACTGTGATGTTTCACAAATGGCCTTTCTAGAAGAAATATCTCATTCAGCACTTTCCATTGACTATGGACTATTAAATGTGTTTTGGGGTCCAAATCTGGCTTTCACTTCCCATCGTTCTCTGACTGAATTTCTCAGGGCTCTTCATCTGGCAAAACTGTTTGCTTAGTCTCAGCTAATGTTCCTGGTCCCTCTCGCCACACAATACTTTCTATTTGGGGTTCATCTCAACAGTTGTACACACTGAACTTTAGACACATACATTAAAGAACTTACCTGCTATAAAAATTGCAAAATATAGAGATTTTGAAATTTCTAATGCTACACAAGTGTCAAATAATGTTCACCATATTTTTAGATGGATGGAATAGAAGAAAAACGCCCTTTTTTGCATCATGAATGAAAAAGAACATGAATTATAAGCACTAGGCTATCTCTTACAGTTCTTCCTGGGGTTTTTTTGTGTGTAACTCTGCCTGTCTTATCATCTTACCTGCTCTCTGAAGAGGAAGATCAAAATATCAGTAATATCATCCAAGAAGGCATATGTTTTCTGAGACAAAAAGTTTCTCCCATACTTGACTCTTCTTCTGAGTTTAACCTTGTGGGTGGGACCCACTTAAGGCTTTTTGAGGGCAGTCTACAAGATATTTATGTTGTTCTGTTCTTCAGACTTCTTTGTGATAGTTCCCTGAATAGTCCTTTTTGCATCATACCTTACAGCAGCACACAGAACTCTCTCTCCATCTGTGAGCATGTCACTCTGACTATACAGATACCTGATTTTTTCAGAATCCTTCAGTGAAAATACATTTCAGGTGGCAGCAGGAATTTTACCAAAGCTATTCTGCATGTAAACATTGTTAGGATGTCTGATCTAGCAGTGGGAAGTCACTTCCTTCAGATCTGAGAGACCTGGTTTAAATCTTTTCTTTGCAGTATGCGTAGCAGATAGCCCTTGACCTAATCTTGACCTAGGCTTGCTAGGGCTCAGATGAGAATTGCCATGTTCAGCACCTAAACTCAATTCAGTTATCACCAAGTGAATAAAATTGTCTCAGTGCCTGGTGGCATTTTCCAGACTATGACTGTGATCATCTATATTTGGAGATGTTGAACACCTAAGACCCTTAAACCTTGGTGGGACTGTAACACAGGTATTTCTCTGTATCTTCCAAGCAAGAGATAAACTAGTACTCATCCCTAAGGTGCTTCTAATTGAGTTGACACCACAAACTGTAACAGTTCAGTATCCACATTTTATACAGTGCTTCAGTGCTTGGGTGCACGTCCAAGATACCAGAGCATTGTGACAAATCTCTCACTCTGCTGCAACTCTCAGGACGTTATGGATTTCAGTAGTTTACAGTATGTAAGAGACATATCCCACCACTCATAAATGCTTTAATGGGACACCAGTCCACAGTGCCTCATTGTGCTCTAGCTCCCCAACAGCAAAATGGTGAAGCAGAATTTTGTTAATTTATGTGTGGTGAGGATGCATCACATAAGCCTTTGCAGGGTGGAGATATTTAGGCAATGCTAATGAAATCCCTCTGGAAAACCTAAGTTATTTGCTTGAATATTTTTGCCGCTGCTGGTTGAGTCTGTAATGTCTTTGTTTTCAGGTGCATTTTTCCATCTAGAAGAAAAGCTACTGATGTAGAGGTAGGTTATTGTCATTCTCAGTATTATGTCCCTGAATTTTGAACCACTTGGAAAAAAATGTCTCTTTCTCTTTCTGTAAATGTTATTTACAATTTCTTGGTTTTGTCTTATCCTGTGTAGTGTTTCTATGTAAAAAAGGCACTTCCAGGAATTTCATTGGGAGATCCAGTGTACTGATGCTGAACTCTATTCCCAGAACTATCAGCAATCTGTCAGTGGCAAGGTTTACTGGAATAACATCAGAACCCTTGCCTGTTATAGCCAAAGGAATGGTGTTAGTCTTTCTCTAGGAAATTGTATTTAAGTGTAGTTTGCTCTGAAAGAGACAATAGTTTAGAAACCCCAGAGACATAGGCACATTACTACATCTTAGGTAGCTAGACTGCTCCTAAAGCTGGGACTGCTGAATAACAAGACTTTCTGGTACATCTGCTATTTTATACAATGGTGGCATTTGAGTACAGGGAAGGGTGGAATGAGAATAAAGGGAAGGCTACATCTCTCCTTCTTTGCAGATGAAAAAGAAAAATTGAAATTTGAATTTTTCCAAATATTTTTCTATGCATGAATTAATGATAAATAAAGCAAGTAAAAAACCTCAACGTTTTGTATCTTTTATTTTATTGCAAATTAGAATGAGTAGCTCAGACTGGAGTCTTTTGTGGAATGAAATAGCAATAAAAAGGATCTGTGAAGAAAAAAAGAATCATTTCTGAAGAATTTAAAGACATGTTCATGAATATGAAATAATAAATGTGAAACTAAATATTTTGACATTAGTGAAGTTAAATATTTTAACACCAGTGATATGAATGAGAACTTCCTTTGACACTAATTTTGTCATCAATATGATACCTTTCTACAAAATTATTTGATTACAAAAAAGCAGCATTTTCTGCAGGATTTTTTTTTCTTCTGCTGTGCATGGCTTAACGTACAAAAGTCTGGAAATAATCATGAAACCTACTGTCTTTGCCTTATTAATTCCTGGAAAAAAAAACAAACCATTGTTCATATATGTTAAGTCCTAAACTGTTTCAACCTTGAGAGTGCTAGGGAAGCTTCTTCAGAAAAGGAAAAATCAAGAATAGCTGAGGGGATGACAGTGGAAGAAAAAAAGGGGGATCCATGCTTCAGTAGCTTTAGAGGGGCTCGTTTCTCAATCTTATTCTCAGCTTTTTCACATATTTGCTCTCTTTGGCAATAAGCTGTCAAAGAAGGGTGTTTCATCTATGTAATAGTCTTGACTGTTGCCAATTGATCCAAATTTATATATTGAAGAACTGAGTGTCTTTTCACACTCTCTACTCAGAATGGTTTTTAATTAGCACTTAGTGGGCATCATAGCAGAACAAAGGCTAAAATAAAAGTAATCATTTTGATTTTTCTCTTTTATGTTATAGTGGATGAACATTGCTTGAGAGATCTTTGTCTCTAAACATTAAGCAGTACACTGATTTATGCCAAGTAGAACCCAGTCTGAAGGATCTGTTACCTCTGTGATTGACTTTGTTTTGCATAATGCAATTAAAGAGATGCATGACAAAATACGGATGATGTACAATGAGAAAACTAATTGTACTGGTAGAATTTATTTTCATTCTTTTTCAATACAAATTAATTTTTGAATGTAGATTCTTTACACCTTTAACTATGGTGATGACTCTCACATGGCAGAGTATAATCACACAGAATAAACACAGTCTGTGCACTAGTTGTCTTCACTTTTTTTTCCCTTACAACATCTAAAAGAAGTGACATTTTGACTGTTTAGGCATACCCTCATATTCCCTGTTTTCTATGACTAGTGACAGTCTGTAGGAGTGAAGCATTACCCACTTCAGAGGAAGATCAAGGTAAGAATCACTTAAGCAAGAATGAATGTACACAAGTGCACGTGATCAGATAAGGTGAATCTAAGGCTACTGAAGGGATTGCTTGACACCATTGTGAACCTTTTCATCATTTTAAAGAGTTTAAGATTATTGGAAATGTTCCTGATGGACAAAAAAAGACAGACATCAAGCTTACTCTAAAGATTATAAAATAGATATCTGATATCAAGCAGCCTCTCTCCAGTCTCTAGGAATGATAAACAAATCTTCTCAGAAGCTATGGCCAAACTACTGACAGACCGTAAAAATGGGAACAGCCAGCATGACCAAGAACAAGTCATACCAGACCAACCTGATTGCTTCTTACATGAGGTGACCAGCTGTACAGATGAGGGGCAGCAGTGGATGAGATTCACCATGAATTTAGCAAAACTTTTTGCACAGTCTCCTATAGCATTGGTACAGTTAAATTGGAGACACAAAGCTCCTGGATTACTTTTGTCTTGCTGTGTTGCCTATCTTTCCAGCAGAAAGAAAGAAAACTACTCTTTCAGCTGGAGTAGTTGAAGCCTTCTATGAGGACCAGGGCAGAGAACATGAGGGTACTCTTATTTATAGTGGGCATTGTCCACTTCTTCCTGGTCACTTAGCCTGATGCCCACTCCATTGTCGCTCTCTTTAATCTGTATCCATAAACTCTCAGTTGGCTCATCATCCTTCTGCAGGCAGGAGAATGAATCCTATGAGTCTACATTTCTATATATCATAGTACACAATCTGCTCCTTTACAACTTTAGGTTGTGCAACCTTTCTTCTCACACTGATATGTGATGAGGAGTTAATGCCCATTCTCTTCTTCACTAGATGTCAAAGCATTCTTTGTTAATTCTATTTCTAAATCTCTCTTACTGCAATGGTTAATTTTTTTCATCTGGCTTTATCTTAGAACTTAACTGTTACAAACCTTCCTTGACAATGATATAACCTACTAGTTAATGGACAGCAGAACTGCTGCAAGCCCTCAGGAAGCATGCAGGTGCGTGTGTGTTTGAACATCCCAAGCAGCCCACTAGGGTCTTCTACCACTTAGTTACCATGTGCCTTGGAATCCTTATGTCCACTCAGAATGCAGGTGTTTCAGGTAAAAATATCTGTAAAATTAAAGCTCCTGAAGTTCTGAGTCTCCTTTGAAGTGTCATAGAGTAAGAATCTCAGGCCCAGATAGCTATAGTTAATTTTTAAAACCCTCTGACTGATTATCTATCTATTCATTCCAGTTTAATCCTTTGTTGTTAGATTTTTGATGGGAGATTAAAATTGTTTAAATGTTCTCATGTCTGAATTGCTGAAGTGGAAAAACTAATGCTCCAAGAAGTGAACATATCTGGTACCTTGGCAGCAATATAATCTGATTCCATGGTAATTTTAAATTATAGTTGCAATCAGAACATCTTTATGTTTCTGTATAAAGGGCCCAGGTTAAGTGGGGGCCTGAGTGACCTGAGTGACTACTCTATGCTGAAGTATTCAACTACAGAACATGTGAATGCTTTTTCAGGTTGCTAACACTTAAATTACAGTTGTGTTAAAAATAGTAGTCCAGTTGGTTTCCATGACAAACAATCTCATAACATGGTAGAATGAATCATGCCTGTGAATCTGTTTGCTTGTGTCTATATATCTATCTATATATATAGATAGATAGATATGTATATATACAAAATCCCAAGCCAGAACTCTACAGTGTCAGAGAGAGAAAGCAGAAGAATAAAAATGGGGAAAGTGCAAAATCATTATTAGAAATATAAAAAATAAGTAATGAAATTAGAAGCAGTTTAAATTCCTTTACTCTTAAGACTGAAGTCATGTTGCTGCAATGCTGATGCTCCTATACCATATTGGTAAATTCATGTAATATTCAGCAGTCATTTACTGCTCAGCCTCTTGTATATGCCACAAGGTGCCCAGCTTGGATCTTCCTTACACACTGAATTAGTTTTTTTTTCAAAGAAAACCAGGATTGATATAGAATGTATAATATTATACTATTTTTCTCCATGAGTCAACGTTCTCAAAAATGTCCTGGCAATGTGTGCATGCAGGCCAGAAAGCCAATCATAACCAGGGCTGCACGAAATGAATAGTGACAAGAAGGTCAAAAGAGGTGATTCTCCCTCCCTATTCTGCTCTTGTGAGACTCCACCTGGAGTCCTGCATCCCAGTCCAGGGCTCCCAGCATGAGGAAAATGACCTCTTGGAGCCAGTCCAGAGCAGGCCCACAAAGATGATCTGAAGCACCTCTCCCATGAAGACAAGCTGAGAGAGTTGGGGTTGTTCAGCCTGGAGAAGAGAAGGCTCTGCTGATGTCTTTTTCTCTGGTCCTAGAAATATGAGCCAGACACAGCTAAGGGGGTTTTACCTTGTTTGATAAGGGTCCTTAGGTGCACAACATGTCAAGGTGGAAAACACTGGAGAATGCACCCAGCACATGACATGTCCACAGTATTTATAGACTTTGCAAATCAGTGTATCTGACAAAGATTCTCCAACAAGAAGCATAATAGATAATGCCCCCCTATTCTGGCAACTTCTAGAGTCTGCCCCCCCTCAGCGTGGGGCTTGTATCCTGTTTACAAAAATATGTCCTAAGGAGCTGGTTTCAACCTTGGTTTCTAGGGGGAGCCAAGATGCTGTAGGGCTTCAGGCCTTCAACTGGGAGACTTGTAGAATATCTTGTCTTTCTGCCTAGGGAAATACCACAACTAAGTTACAGTATCAGGCTACAAATATGGAAACTAAAATACAAGGAATTTATATAAGGCATATAAAAGAAAAGGCAAAAAAACCACCATGGCATCACTGGAGGGATCTTAGAGCAGCCTTCCAGTACCTGAAGGGTGCCTACAAGAGAGCTGGAGATGGGCTTTTGCAAGGGCATGTAATGATAGGACAAGGAGGAGTGGCTTTAAGCTGAAGGAGAGTAAGTTTAGGTCAGATATTGGGAATACCTTATTCACTGTGTGGCCAGTGAGGCAATGCTGGAACAGGTTGTCCAGAGTAGCTGTGGTTTCCCTATCCTTGGAAGTGTGCAAGGCCAGGTTAGGTGGGAGCCTGAGTGAATGACCTGGTCCAGTGAAAGTTCCCTGCCCATGGCAGCAATGTTTGAACCAGATGATCTTTGAGGTTCCTTCCAACATAACTCAAACCATTCCATGATTCTATGCTCTCTTCTGAGCAGTACTCTGAGCTTGAGCACTTGGGTTTAACAAGTGCAATGAGCTGCAAGGGGACAAGTATGGCAGGAACTCATATTGATTTATATCCCTGAGCCTACAAATGATATTCTAGTTCTAATAACATCCAGTGATATGCATCACTTTTGGTTTATATTTTTTCCAAAGTGATTTATATTTTTTAAAGAAAACCTTTGGATTTAAAGAGACTCTGAAAATAACAGTTTTCATGTAGCATATTTACCTGACTGCTGAAATTTAAGCATGTATTTGAGAACGATGTTGAAGCAAAGTATGTTTTTTTATTTAATTCCATTAAAGATTTGGTACTGTAAAAGAAGAATAAAGCAGCAACAAATTAAGTTTAAATGATGAACACATGTCTCTGCAATATGAAAGAATAAAATATGTGAGGGTTTTATGATTGCAAGTAATTGGGAATATGATTTTAATATGATTACAAGTAATTTAGTGCTTTTCAAATTGTGCAATAATAGAAGATTATCAGGCAAATGAATCTGAAATATTCCAGTTGCTTTGGTTTTTGCAATAAATTGAGATAATTTAAATCCTTAATTGAACATGTAAGAAACTTATTTTATTTGACCTTCATTAGATTTGAGAAAGGTGTATCAGTCATGGGGTACAAAAAGCATGATGTGTTAAAGGTGTCATCAGAATTCTTCCTACCTTCTGAAAGATTTAAAAATATCAAAAACCACATTGGTTAAGTATTCTGGAAACATAGCTCTTGAAAAATTCTAGTCTGCTGTTCTATCTCTGTTCCTCACGTAAAATACATGAGATAGTGCTGGATATTAAAGAATCTAACCATAAAGGCTTAAAAAACATCCTGTACCTGGATTCTATTAATAGAAGTAATAGAGGACTATACTAGAGATTATAGGTTTTACATAGTTTATTGACTAGTTTGATGGAAGGCAATTTGTATTATTGCTATTTGTATTGCTGGTTTAATAAATAAATTAATAATAGTCTTAACATGTTAATGTTAGCATATTTTAAACAAATAGTTTAATTTTATTACTTTAGTAATTTTAGCTTCTGTTATTATTGCATTTTCATAACACAGCAAGTCATGGTTTCAATGGTTTAAGTCATCTGCTTCTTGCAGCTGTTATTTTCAAGCTCTCTTAGTTTTTTTTCTGTTTACCATTTGTATTATAAAACATTCCTGATGAGAAACTCATATTCATTCATGTAGTTCTTTCTCATAAGTGTTAGCAGTTATCATATACCTCTGATGTGATAATGCTTTAAATATGCGAGGCTTCTTTCAAAGTTAAAAGCTAGCACAGATCATCATAGTCAGCTTTAACTCATGTATGGTCTGAAGGTCATAAAATCACGAGACAGATAAAGAAAGGGGAGATGATAGAAAAGGCCTAAAATAATAAAACATGCAATGAGATCTGAGCAACAGGAGATACCACTAGGAAAATACTGTCTTCATTATGATTTCTGGCTGCTTGTGTAATTTTTTTTTTATTTTAATGTTAAAATATGCTATAATATCCATCATCCTTTTTATATTCATAGATAACATCCAAAGGAGGAAAATCTTGCTACACTTATCCATAGCTCTTTCCTCTTCTAGCTAATTAAAACATGTTTTTTTTAAAGTAAGTAAAATAGATTAAAAGCAGTTTTCAAAATCAAATTTGAATCAAGGAACCATTATGGGAAGGTTTGACATGTAGGTAGGTTTTGCAAAATTGGAGAAAAAGAGCAAACAAATTTTTTCAGATCTTATAGAAAAGTACTTTCTATTTCTTCAGTGAGTTGCAGTATTGAAATGGGTGATTTCACTAACTTTCCTTTAGCCTTATGCAATAGAAGAGCATTCAGTTGTGAGGAGCTGAGAAGATACCAAAACTGGAATCAGAGGGAAAACAAAAAAAATTAAAAAGTGATGTAAAGACAGAAAGGGGAAATATTAAAAAAAAAAATGCAAGGTTTTGCCTTGAAGAAGATGAAATGCAAAGCTACAATGAACCTGATGCGGTGAGATCAAGGTCTGGGGCAGCACCTGGAGTACTCAGCAACTCCATTGTATTTGAGCTGCTAAGTATTGGGATCAAAGTGGAGGATATTTTGCTAAGTAAGAGATGATGAATGAAACTTCATTTTCAAATCAAAGAGAAAAAGGTTGGTCTCAAAACTATTGTGAAATAGAAAGCAAAAGGTTTAGATATTCACAGTGTACCAGAACTGAAAGTATTTCTGAGATCACAGGTCAGTATTTTCAGAATCTTAAGAGTTCAATACTATTACAAAAATAAAACACATAGACTGTGTCTATGTTTAATATGTTAGTGACACTTAGTTTGTCATAACAGACACTGAAGGCATCTATAACAGAAATCTGTATCTGAATGGGCCAACCCAGTTAATATAGTCAGTGGAGTTTGGGATGATACATCTCATACTGAAGCTGACATTTAAATATATTTGATGAATCATAAACCACAAAAAATAAATATTTTCTTCATCAACTACAAAGAGACCAAAGGGTAGCCATTTGGAATGACGAAAGGATTCATGGATTCAGAGTACCTTTTGAAATTAATCACGCATCTCAGTAAAATGCTGAAATGAATCTAAATATTGGATACTGACTTTAAAAGTGCATTTATTTTTAGAGCATTTAATCTATGAGAAAACGAAAATAATTTAGTTACCAAGCATATATTTGGTAACATATACCAAAATCCCTTTGGTAAAAAATAGCTGAAAAGATTTAAATCCACATGAAGAAAGGAAGAGTAAGGAATTTAGAAGTTCCTAAAATTATAAATACTGAAATATTAAAAAAAAACCTATAAATTTTATGATACCCTAACTCTTCTTTTTTTCCCATAAATGAATTGCTTTTCATTATTTCTACATGTTTTAATAGCATAGCATGACCCTAAGAAAACAGCTTACCATTTAATATGCATAATGTGCCGTGATCTGCTTACATGGTACTTGTCACTACCTTCTTTTAATTTAGCACAGATATCAAATTAAAAGAACATACCAGAAGAACATTTTTGACAGCAGATTTTGAATAGCACATTCTTTTGCAACGAAGACACATAACATAACTGAATAGCCCTCTGCTTAACTGTGATCATACCACAGTTCCCAGAAAAAGAAGCATAACATATAAAAGCATAATATTTCAATGAGCACTTGAAAAGAATGACGTGAAATATATTTGCATCACCTAGAGAATAAATATGGAATGGAATAAAAATTGAATGGAAGAACAAGTTAAAGAGTTAGTTTTAAAGCACTAACTGAACACCTACTATGGTTATCCATCTTCTCTCCACTGACTCTAGTATCATCTACCTGGCTTGATAGTGGCAAATAAATTGATAGATATCATGAGTGGGTGAGTAGCAACTAGAAAAAATAGGCATGATGAATCTGTCTTGAAATGGCAGGGCTAAATTGCTAGGATTATTAATGAAATAAATAATCCCAAATGAAGTAACTATCATTAGATATCAGTTTCTGGTTTTTTACCTCCAATATTTAGAATATGTATCTGTATACAGAGATACAGATATTTAGAAAATGTATCTGTAATTCTAAAATATCTCGTTCATGTGCTTTCTCAAACTGGTCAGAATTGGAAATGCAAGATAATTTCAGCAATTACAAGTAGGTTTTGTCCAGACTACTGTTTTTAGGAAGACAGAGAGAGTGCTGAAATCATGGGTTTATTTTTACCCTGTGGGATGTTTACTTACCAATTGTTTCCAGTAAGAGAATCAGACTGAAATGTTCTGTTATTTAAGAATTTGTATTTCCTTTTTCAAATGCAGATAACAACTTCATACCTATTTGCTGAACAGAATAAAAATTAAACAAAGGGAATTATCATGTTCACTTGCTAACACCTCTCTGTGAAAACTGAGAGGATATTTTTTGGTTGGAATGCACTTGAATGGTTAATAAGGACTCATGTTTTGTGCTATGTCCCTTATAATCTAAGAACATAATTTACTGGGTTAGTAAAATCTGACTGCCTGGATCAAGTTGACTCATTTTGTGACAATCACTGGCTGAACAGAAAGGAGAAGTAACCTGAGCTGTTCTTACAAAAAAATCTAATCATGAGAGCATTTTCTTTTCCATTCCAGAAAAGGTGTCATTGCAGTCTTCAACAAGCTCTTTATCCAAAAGTTATTGTACTCATAGGAGTGAGGCTGCCTTAAGTGAAAAAGAAGAGAGACATAGAAAAAACTTACATCAAATGCTGTGATATTTGCCTTGCTACTTTCACTGTATACAATGTGCGTTCATGACATTATTGAAGCCCATGACTGGATTCTATCTTGCAGCACCTCTCCCTTTTAAAAACCATACTGCAGAATTTTCTATACATCTCAAATCTTCAACAAATGTCTGTCTTCTAAAGCTTAGAGATGCATAGCAAAAAATTCACAGAAAATATATTGTACAGCAGCTCATGGTTATCTGTAAAATATGTCTGCATTCTCTGCTCTATTGAATAACTGAATATCAGTCCTTTATTCCAGTGCCAGCACTGCAAACAAGGAACTGACCTATTACAGTCAATAGAGTCAAACATGGTAAGAGATGATGTGACAGGAGAATCATATCCTTGATCATTGTCTTCCTCCTTCACAAAGAAAGACCATTTTAGCTTTTAATCTAAATTCATTAATGCCCCTGGATTTTGGTTGTTGTACACATAGTCAGCTCAAGTGTATTAATAATTAGGGATCTTCCAGTGGGACACACCTCTTGTATTGTATCCATGAAAAAAATACTGCTGAGAGCACTGATTATGTTTCATTCCCCTCCTATCAACTTAATGTTATTTATTGTCATCACTTGTAATGGCACTGTTGTTCTCAAATATCATGTCCTTTTCCATCCAGTGTGTGTTATTTTCCTACTTATGAAGATGTTCCTTTCTAGCAAATCCTCCCTATTATATTGTTTAGAGTTCTGTACAGGCCCATTTCTGTCCCTGCTATTGAGCACTTCCACTTGTAGCTTAGATTAACAAGAGCACTCAACTTCTTCAGCAAAAACTCTTTGCCTTGCAAGATTGATCCTTTTGTTGTTTCCTTGCAAGAGTGATACTTTTGTTTCCTTTCTTCTTCATCCTGTCATTTCTGTACTTCTATAGAACAGGAGAGGGTCAACTCCTCCTCCATCTCCTTTTCACTACTCTTTCATTTGCAGAGGAAAGCTTTGCAAAAGACAGAAAAACATCTGTATAACGCTGGAGCAATGCTCTCCTGTTGCATCCGACCCAGGACTTCCCTGTCCCTAGGTCCCAGTGTAAAGGGGATCATGGCATACTACCATTTTGAAAAATATCCCGGAGATCAATGCAGACCAATTACAAGTATTGAGCAGAAAATGTGCTAGTCTGAGTTGGGAAGGGACCATATATTTTTGACAGCCAGCATACCAAAACTTTCTCTTGGCCTTCTGTGATCACAGGCATGTGTTTGCATACCTACTCACTTCTGAGACATAGAACAAAGAACCTTTTGATTTGTTTCATTTATAAAATTTTTGAAAATTCATATTTCAAAAAAAAATTTCTGACTCCAAATAGAGATTTGATGTTATTTACTGGCAAAGTAAATAGGCCCATATAACAGGATTTTGAGGCGGCAAAAATCCGCCCACCCCCAAAAAACCGAAAAAATTCTGAAATATGATCAGGGATTAATAAATTGTGACATTATGTGCAAAATGAGATTTCATGTCTTTCATGTTCTGTATTCAACATATCTCATTTTTATTTAGAAAATCTTGATGAAGCTTGAGGTTTTCTTCATTTCTCTCTAGGAAAATTTATCTTTGATTTGTAAGGAAACCATGCTCCATAAAGGCAATAAAAAAATGAATTATTTTGTTGTGTACTCAAACAAGTGAATATGTTATGCTTTCACTGAATTTCCAAAATGTTCTCAGCAGTTTTATCATCCATATAAAATGCCTGGTGCTACACATTGTATGGAAAATTTCCATATGGAGGAGTACTAAGTGGAAGATTATGAGTGTTTTAGTAATCCTGGTTCTGGAAGGCAGATTTGAAGAAGTGCAGTTTTGCATTACAGGAAACAGGTACAACATTTTGAAACTGAATCAGCTGCATACTAATCAGGACTCTTCCAAATAAATCATACCAGCCTTATGTCATATATCTACAAACTTCACCATATCATTGTATGCATTGTGCTGTTAAACTACTGGATCAATTTTTAGAGTAGAAGGGTGTCAGGCCAATGTCTTGGTACATATTTGTATTGCTTACTAATTTCTTACAAAGGTAAAAAAGAACCCAAGGTTATATGATACTTCTACAGTCTCTTTACTAGATATTCAGATGCTTGTGTTTGCTTTTATTGGAGAAGTACTTCTTTATGTAGTAGCTCAAGCTAAATGAGTGGATTGTCAGTGTCAACTGATTTTCTTTGCTGTTTTCAATACTTTCATGTAGCTAAGCATCTGAGTGACACAGAAAATCTATTTTAAAATCAAATCTACAGTGATTGCACAGTTAGATATTTACACAATGTTCTGCTGCTCTGCATATTTATCTTTGACCTTCTGAAGTTACCAAGAACATAATTCTCCATCTCACTTAAAATGAAACAGCCAGATGGAAAGATGGTGAGTCTAAGTCACATGTATGACCTAGCTATAGACCCTGTGAGGGACAGAATGGCTTTTCTTTGTAGAAGCATTCTCATTTCTGATTTGTTTCAGTTAGTATTTATCTGAAAATCGTAAAAGTGAAGCCTTGCTGTTATAGTCAAAACAGAGTACAAGGTCATAGATATATCAAAGAACTAAATATTTTTTTAAATCTCCCTCAGCTTTTGAAGTTATTCTTTCAAAGAGTTTGATACTCATTTTTAAATTTCTCTAGGATGGGTCAAGTGCAAAATCATAATTGCACTTCTGTTAAATATACGCAGCAGTGAAGGAACTCACAGGTTATTGAAGTAAAGCTCATCCTTTGCCTTCTCTGGTCCCTTTTAATTTGGTTACCCTACCTCACAAACAGCAAAACATTTGGCAGTGTATTTTTAAGAGTCTTAAGATGGAAATGTTCTCAGAGCAGAGGAAATTGAGCATCATTCCTTTTATTTCTTCATCATAAAAGGGTGTGACAGTTTCTCATGGGTGTCCAGGCCTCAGCTTTTTATCATCACCTTGAAAATCAACTAGCAATTAATGCAGATCATAAATTGCAGGTATACTATAATGAAAAAATGCTGGTCCCCCAGGTCCAAACCCACATCATTATCACACAAATATGTAATAGGGAGAAGCTTCTCCATTTCAGCAAGTAGATGGATGATTGGACATGGAAACATGTTTGCTGTTTTTTCAACAAATATATTTCTATAGACACAGCATAAATTAAGATCTTTGTGCTAACTTTTAGGGGACAAAAGTCTTATTACCAAAGCCATCAAAGAACGGTTGAGGCTGGGACCTCAGAAGATCCTCTGGTCCAAGCAGGCCACCCTAAAGCCCCTTCTCCAGACCCATGGCTTTTCAATATCTCTAAGGATGGAGATCCCCTCAACCTCTCTGGGCAGCCTGTGCCAGTGCTCAGTCACCCTCTCAGGGTGAAGGTTTTTCCTGGTCTTCAGAGGAAACCTCCTGAGTTTCAGTTTGTGCCCATTGCCTCTGGTCCTGTCACTGGGCACTGCTGAGGAGAGCCTAGCTCTCCTCTCTGCACCCTCTCATCAGGTGTTTAAATACTTTGATGTGATCACCCTGAGCTTTCTTCTCTTTACCAGGCGAACAGTCCCTGCTCTCTCAGCTTTTTATCACAGGGATGTCCCTTCAATATCTTTGTGGCCCTTCATTGGGCTCTCTCCAGTGCATCCATGTCCAGAACTGGACACATCACTCCTGATGTGGCCTCACCAGTGTTGAGGTGGAGGGAAGGATCACACCCCTCAGCCGGACAGCAATACTTTGCCAAATGCAGTGCAGGATACCATTTACCTGCTCTGCAGCAAGAGCACATCACTGGCTAATGTTCAACCAAGACCTGCAGGTGTCTTTCTGCCAAGCTCCTTTCAGCTCGTTGTTGTGCTCTTTTTTCCTCCCCTTTCCCATCACAGAGCAAGAATTTCTGGGTTTGGATACTCAGAATAAAATTTATCACAGATTTACATTAAAGTACAATAGTTACAGAAGGTGTTTCTCATAAACTCTGACAAGTTGTGAGTTCTTGAATCTTATGCAAAAATTCCTTTAAAACACATCTAATGGATGGAAAAAGCTTAGCAGTTGTATTTTATCCCAAAATTCTACAAGATTATCCAAAACTTACATGTATTTTTCCACAAGTTCTACCCAGCAATGGTAGTTATATTTGTCATACCATTATGCAAATTTTCTTTTCAGGAGGTTCAAGGATGTACAAAAAAATAATAATTTTGCATTGAAAAGATAGTTGAAACTTCTCTTAGATTTTGATGGATGTTTTAGTGAAGTTAAATTTTTGTTTTATCTATACCTATATGAACATCCTTAATACCTATTATGGGGTTTCCATCCTGAAGCTCACTGTGAATTGCTGAATATCACCTATTTTGCATGCTAAACATGATGTAAAAGACTTGACTATTCCTCTGTGTAAAGATGTGCTGTTGATCCTGAATTGATAATTTGTAGTGCTTTCCTGAGCTATTTTGAACCAGCCCTCTAAGCTGAAGTATGGTGGGGATACCAGAGTGGACCTTATACTAAAATTTTGTAATGAGGAAAGCAGTGGTTTCTTACTACATCTGTCAAGTTGAATCAAATGTCTGGTTATTGGTTTAGATTGTAAACATTTGTGGACATGAGCATATATATATGAACATAAGTATTAGGTCTGAAATGGGACTTTCGAGAACTACAATAATAATAGTAATAATACAACTGATAATTCTCATGTCTATTAAATTAAATGGTAACTGTGATGATAAAGAGGATTAAAATTTCCCATTAACGTTATGCAATTATACTGAAGAGAGACAAGAGGATTTCTGTAGTCTGACTGAAAGGAATAAAACTTCAAAATATGAAAGAATTGTGATTGGAGGTCAGAAAAAGCCTTTGACAAGATTCTAGGGAATTAAGTGCTTTCCATTTTTAAGAAAAGATTGTGGTATGGTGATTTCTGTAGATATAAAAATTTAAAATTATTAGAACCCTTTTTTTCCTTTTTTGTATCCCATGAAGCACATTGCTTTTAACGTTCTATTGGTTGAGATAATGTGCAGTAAGTTAAATTGACTGTATAAAATGTGATGTTTAGATCTTATGTAAGAGAAGTGGGAAACATCTAAAATTATTTCAGTGTGTTTGGCACAAGAGGATTTTTAAAACATGAAAAATGTATGAAAATGAAAGAGTAAGTACAATGTAGTAAATGTACTTATGTGTTATTTTTAAAAGTATCAGAAAAAGTAAAAGTAAATCAGTGCAATGCATCATTTAGTGTTTGGATTTTTAAAATGCATTTGAATATTCTTTTTATAGGGTCCTGTTAATTTTGATAAAAATGGAATAGATATTAAATTGTTTAACCAAAGGAAACCTAAAAATTATGTTAGAATTTATTTTTGTTATTACTATTACTGTCTAATTGTGTTGTGTCAAACCACCAGAAGAGTATTTAATGCACAGGACTTAGTTTGCTGGATGCTCTATAAACAGTGAGAAACTTGGCATTTTCCATACTCTAGTTGGAAGGCAAAGAAACTGATATGTAGGTCAGTGATCTTTGCTGGGGAAGTGGGAGAATTCTGAGCTTCTGAAACATAAAGCACAAGACTCCTGTGAGTCACAAACAATCCATTCAGCCAAAGACAGGCTGCAATTAAAGAAAAATGAGTTGACATGTGTGCTCATTCATATAATAAAAATATGAAATAATTTCCATTCCTTTAAGGGAGAGGTAATCTGAATAGGACTGAGCAGGCTGTGAGGACAATTGCAGTAGTCCAGGCATCAGTTAAAGAATAAGAACTATTTTGTGATATGTTCAGAGGAGAAATTGTAGGATAAACATTTTGGGTCTAAATACAAAAAAGGACTGGAGCATCAACCCAAGGCCTCACTGCTCATCAGCTGGTCCAGGCTGAGGTTTCCCAGCTAATATGCATTCACACACACACCCCACTGCCCACCTGGTCTGGGAAAGATACAGGTACTCTTTTTCCCCAGCAGCTGGCACCTAGAACACAGACTGTATCCTCAGGTCTTGTTTCAGCCATTGGCACAGATCCCCTCATCTACTCACACCTGCCCCCCCCAGTAGCTGGTTTTGGGACCTGCATTGTTCTCCCCCCACAGGTGGAGGTTAAAGAACCCACTCATTCCAGTCATCGACACTGAGACCCCACTTGCTTCCCACAGGGACACCACAGGTCAGGGACACCCCCATCCTGGTCTGGCTCCAGGATCTGGCAGCAATTTTCACTTGCACACATACAGGTCCCACTGGTAGCTGGCACCAAGTCTTTGCAACATGCAAACACAGAGGATAGAGTGGGATTATGCTGACAGATATTACAGAAAAAGATTTTTTAAAAAGATAGGACAGAGGGCAGTGATCAGGTGCAGGACTCAGTCAGACAAGCACACTGACTGGCTCCGTTTTACACAGAACTGTACATTTTGTACCTTTATGTCTACCACCCTATTTGTTCTTCCTGGCTCCTTCTTCTCCTTGTGTATTCCTTATAGATTTGTACAGTTCCATATAGATTCTCACACCCCAGTTTGGGATTCTCCTGGTTTACACTCTTACCAGTTACAAAGTTCAGGCTGAGCTTCCCGAAAGTTGCACCCTTAATTTCTTGAAAGCCCATCAATTAATATGAATTGTGGCTCTCTATGTCCTCCTTGTTTATGGCTTTTACTTCTCTCTTGCTGCATTGGAAAATGTCCTTGATCAAGTACTTTAAAAGAGCAGACTCTTTCCTTCCACACACCCTTACTGAAATGTTCTATGAAAGGAGCTATTTGGCTTCTGGGTCCCACTGGGACTCAGGATTGAGATTCAGCAAAAGAACTTTTACCTCTCTTGGCCAAAATCAAGAGGTCTCCCAAAACACTTCCATGTCCCTTGAGGGTCTGAAACTTCATAGGTAGCTGACAAACATCTATGTTTATGTGCACCTCTGTGCACCATTTTCCAAAGTTTGAGGTATTTTTAAAACCTGGTTAATAGCTTGGAACAAAAAATATCCCAATACAGTAACAGCCAGATGATATAAAAAGTCTCTAAAGCAAGTCAGAAGTTATAGTAACAGTGTATATGACAGATTGAAGATGTCATATACAAACATACAAATTCCAGCCGACCCTTTATCAGTAGATTCAGAGTCTTGCTGCCTTTTCCCTAAGGCCCACATTCAGATCCTATCTTTGCAATGAAGGTGCTGCAGATTGAAACCAGGAGGAAGATGATTGCCTCTAGCCCAAAGGTATCCCAAACCATATATCAATATTACCACAAATTAACACAGATTTCATTACTGCTTTGCATATATTGACAGAATCAATATTGCTGTGCATTTGCTTCTTCTTTGGTGCTTTATATTTTTTGACAGGCAGGAGGGAAAAACAGAGAGAGTTGGAATAAAAATTAGATGATAATTTACATTTTCCTAAACACTTTCCCCGTTTGAAGCACGGTATTGAAACTGCCACAATATGATACTACCATGCAAGGTATTATTGATGGCATTGTTAATCATTTTGGTTTAAAGTAGGTTCTGTAAGAAGTAGTAAGTGTCATGAGTAACTTGCCACTGCCTGATGTCAAAAAATAATATTGTTTTTGCTAAGAAATATTAATATGTATGAACTGCCTTGTGGTAATGCATTTCTTACTGTGAAGAGCTGTTATGTTATCACTACTGAATTCTCTTCCAGGTGTAGGTAAATTTAAAACCATGGAAGTAATTGTTATGTCATCTTCTAATCATCACTCAAGTCTCCATAATTACATGGCCTGCTGCCTGAGATGAGCCAAAAATGTCAGTTTTAAGTTTCAAGCTTATTTTCACAAATCTGCAATTTTTGAATAAAATATTTGTGACTCAAATATTGAAATTGTATAGTTCCTTCACTCTGAAATGCATAGGTCCTTCACTCTAAAGTACAAAACAGATAACAGGCCAGTCTCCCATCACTTTATTCAAAGTATAAATTATGGGTGCCGCCCCTCTTCAGTGCCCATTTTATAACATCACATTTCTATTTGATCAAATAGAAGGATTTTAAATAAGAGAGAGTTTTATGGCTCAGTTTGCTGTCTTTCTGTTCACAAAAGAAAGGGAATGGGTCATAGTAACATGGGAGCTTCCTGTGAAGGGATAGAATGTAAGAGAATAGTGCAGAAGGTAGTCTCACCCCTGAGGAGTTGCAGCTGTACTAATCACCAAAGATTAGGGACAGCCCTGCCCTTAATAGGCCACAGCTGTGTCCAATAAAGATGAGTGCTACAAAAGAGTGGGGTAGCTGGTAGAGAAGGGAGTTGGTTGTGCTGTGAAGAAGGAGTCTGGGCTGTGAGGAGAGATGCCCATGAGAAGTCATCGAGAAGGTATGGAGCTTTTGCAATAAGATGACAACAGTTTCCAGTGGGTTGGAGCTTGTCTTAGATAATAGCTGATGCTGGAGGATTCAAAAGGCTTTTTCTTTTTCATGCTAGGTTTAAAGCTGTAGCTCCTCATGCAGACTTAAACTTAATTAAACAAATGTTCAGCTCAGATTCAGAGGGCTGACATATCTAGAGCTGATTTGCATGGAAGGATCTTATCTAGTCAGAATTAGAAGTACTATGGTTCCCAACAGGTGGAAAGCACTGCAAGGGAACATATAGGAATAAATGACTCTAATAAAAATAAAAATACTTTCTAGAGAGATATTGACTTGTAACAGCATCAGGCAACATGAATATTTGTAAGGGTTTGCAAGAGAATGGGAAAATATGGCAGATCTAATTTGGTAGGTTTGTAATTTGCAGAATGAAGGTTACATTTCTGTTTAAAATAAATAATTCACTGTTAAATTTTCAGGAATTATATTTGCAGCCAGACCCACTGCCCAGCTTGGGGTCTTTAGCATCGACTGAGCTTTTTCCATACATTTGGTCATCAGGAGGGCCTGGTTTGTAGACTATGTTTGACTATTAAACATGTACCCTTCCCTTAAAAAGGTTCCAACAAGAAAACCTTGAAAGATATATTAGACACTGTAGCTGCAGATACAGAATCCTATTTCCAGGTTTTTATTGTGTGCAACAGGCTCTTTTATGTAGCAAAATGAACAAATCCAGTCCATGATATGTGCATTATGTAATACATTAAAAACTTCCTTGTGCTAGTTGGTACTGCTAAGATAAAACAAGTTTTGTATAAAAGACAGACAGGGATTTTAAAAATTAATGCAACTAAAAATGAGGAAATCCATTCCTCATAATTGCTCAAAAATGCAAAAATTATGTCTACCAAGAACTGGGAAAAATTCTTTCCTGAATATAAGAAGTATCTTAATATTCTAGGCTCTCTCATGTATAACTACTGTGCTGTATCAGTTGTATTTGGCACAGGTCATATTTTGCATGGATGTACTCCTCCAGCTTTTGTTTTAGTGGTCCAATACACTTCTGGTCTCGCACGTAAATAATAGTCCCCATTCTTCAGTTAGTGTCTCTGTCTCAAGTCGCATTTAATTCTCTGACAACAGTGTCCCCTTGCTTTATGTTTGCATATACACAATATCATAGAAAGACCAACCCTTATCAGCCCTGGAGACCTGGTGAGCAGTGCTTCTCACCCTCAAGCACCACATCCCATCATGTGCTTCCTAGCTGTTCATGCATCTTCTTGCAGAACACTGCCAGGAGCCACAGAACACAGTACCCAGTCATGCTGGAAATTAATTTTGCTGTTGAGAATAAGAATAAATAAAACTCTGGGGACATAGTGAAAACCTAGACTTATGAAAAAACTGATTCCATAGTCTGGGTGATTCTGGTCCACTTTCTCCTTCTGGACCTTTCTCTTCTGTTTTACAAGTGCATTAATTGTTTCTGCAAAAGATGGCTGAGCACTCATACTAAAATCAATTCCATGAGGAGACTACTGATACCTTCAGACCTGTGCAGCATGCTGGGTATTGTTATGACTCTTCAGTTAGGGACTGTAGGTTTGTATTGCAATTGTTTGCCAAGAGACAGGATAACTAGTACAAAATGAAGGGTCTCTCCTGGGAATCTGAGACATTTGAGATGTGTAGGAGAAGAATTTGGGTCAAATCTGGGTTAAAATTTGCCATAGCCCACAGTGCTTAGAGTGTGGCTACGGGCTCGTATGTTTCTGGACACACAACGTATGAGTTAGTGCAGTTTGCATGGTCCTCCCAACTGTGCATTCAATGTCAAAGTCTTTTGTGGGAGCTTTTTTGGGGATAATTTTAAGACGAAGGGAAGTACATGAGATGTGTAGTCACAAAGTGAGATAAAGGACAGATACACAACTACTTTAATATTAATTAGCCCAGCTCTCTCTTGTGGCTCTGCTGCTTGGCTTAGGAATCACACTAAGACATGTCAGTGCAGAAGCACATCACAGTGACTTTTGTTCCCAAGAGTCAATCTTGCAAGATACTAAATAAGTGCCTGCCATTTTAAAAGAAATGGCAATTGGAAATGAAAATAAAATGTATACCATAAAGATCAAGTTGAAGAACATTTTAAAGTGCTGTTTTATATAGAAGAAACCATAGAGAAAGCCATGGGTCAAAATCAATCAGTTTTAAAAAGATTGCTACTGGCATATTTGAGGGATTACATAACCACAAGTCATTAAATTCAGAAAATTATTATGATGTATTTTTGGTGGCTACGTGCCACAAATTCTCAACCATTTCAAAGCTGAAATACAAGGGAAACATCATGTTTTATTACTTCCAGTGATCCACACCTTTAAACCATCAATTTTGATCATTACAGAGGCTACTGAGAATTGGTTCCAGAAGACAAATATAGGTCACTGCAATCTGCAGCTATGTAGGCAAATGCCAGGATGTATTTCTGCTCTTATTGTGCTGCTTGTTTGAGAAAGTCATACCTCTGATGTAAGGCAAAACTTGCCAGTCTGCAGAATTTGCAGAAGTGCCTTTTTAGCTTAAACCAATACTTCAGTTGGTGTAGTTTGCTATTTTGAAAAATAGGTAGCATCCAATGCTTTTGAGACAGGTAAAGAAAATTCTGTAATATGCAACTGAACAGAGTGAAAATATATTCCTGACCTTGGGCAGCCTAGTGTTTGACTTATGCTCCCAAAAATATCTGCATGCTCTGTATTTTTTACTTTTTTTTATGCAGCAGTGAGCAGTTTTTTGCACATTTATACTTTTCAAATGCAGTTTTGAATAAAGAAGTTTTTATGTCTTTTTTTTTTTTTTTTTGCTTGAGCATGGGTCAAGGTTTCATTAGGGACAAGTCCCTTTTTCTATTCTAGATTCTGTTTACAGAGAAGAGTACCTTAAAATCTTGAGCATAACAGAAATATATGTATCTTTGTGTAATCTCAGCTTCCCATGCAGGCTGGAATATGAGGATGTGCAATGTCCTTTTTTAATACTAACATTTTTTTTGTGATACTAATTTAAGTTTCTGTCTCAGATTTCATAGTGTGATCTGGCAGACAGATTGGAGCAGGCTGTATCCAGATCATAGAGCTGCCAAAACCCTCTTCAGTTGTGTGAAAGAAGCCACTTTTCAGGCAAAGTCAGCCCATCACAGGAAGCACATTGAGCAAGATAGTGCAAGTTCCAGCTTGAACAAAGTTATATTTCTATGTTGGAAACAATATTTTGTCCCAATTTAGGTGGTTGCTTATTATTTATTTATACCAAAAAGTGGCATAGTTTAAACTTCTCAGTCTCTAAAACAGTTATAGTGCCTATCTAAAGACCATAGAAAAAAGTGCCCCATGACTACCAGATTAAGGACAAGATGAACCTTTGTAATGCTGCACAGAAGCAGGGAGAAAACCACAAGAAACACAAGCTTTTCATCCACTCATCCTCACATTGCACTCAAGGGAAATCCCAGGTCCTGCAGAGGTTCTACATTCTGTAGAAAAAGGCACATCCAGACTACATATAAAGAGGGAGGCAGAGATTTTGTCCATAATCATCCCAGGCAGGGCTCCAGAATGAGAGAAGATCCTTGAAGAGGCAGTGTCCTTCCCTTGTTCCTCAGCTGACACAGAGCTGTGCTAAATGGAACATGGAAAAACTGTGATGTGGAAAGAGTCTAATCCTGCAATAGTTTAGGGAAACATGTTTTGCTGGATTTTCAAGTGTAATTTTCACAAAGACGTGTGTAACAAATGGCTTTGTGGAAGAAAACCTATTTCCTGAGTCAGAGAAACAGAAAGATTTTAGTATGCATCTGTGTTATCTGCTATTATCTGTTCAGAAAAATGTGCTTAAGGAGGGCTGACATAGAATATTAAAGACAAACACAAATTGAAAATAGTAATTTTTTTATGTGTTGTGGTGGTTTGGGCTTTTCTCTATGGTAGCTATAGAGGAAAATATATAATACATAATTTTCTCTATAGTAGCTAGGGTGGGGGTATATTTTGGATTTGTGCTGGAAATGGTGTTGATAATGCAGGGATGTTTCAGCTAATTCTGAGAAGTGCCTACAGAGAATCAAGGCCTTTTATGCTGCTTGCCCTGACCCACCAGCAAGGAGTCTGGGGATGCACAAGGATTTGGAAGAGCAAAGACCCAGGACAGCTGACCCACACTATAATCCAGACCATGGGTTATCATGCTCAGAGCTGGGAGAAGGAGACGGAAGTGGGGGATGTTCCTAAGCTGCCATCATGCACGATGGAACCTGGCTTTCCTGGAGAGGGCTGAACACCCCTTCCCATGGGCAGGCAGGTGAACGAATTCCCACTTTTGCTTTGGTTGCATGCACAGCTTTGCTTTACCTATTAAACTCTCATTATCTCAACCCACAACTTGTCTTGCAACTTTGCCCTTCCAATTGCCTCCCCCATTACACTGCAGGGAAGAAAGTGAGTGGCTGTGTGAGGCTTCATTTCTGGCAGGGGTTATGAGGGTCATAAATTTGGCAGTAAAATTGTGAGACTACTGAGGAAAGTTTTAAACCTGTGATTTTTAAAATCCTATTGAAGAAACTTGAAGGAACCTTTTGCAAATTGTGTATGAATTCAGTTACCATCCATGTCTGTAAGTCAGCGAGTTCACTGGAGATGTGAATGGAAATATTTAAAAAATAGTGATGTATTATATAGTATTAGCTTTTTCTATTAAACTGATATATAGCTTGTCTGATATTGTGCGTGTCTATATGTGAACAATTTGCACTAGAAGTATTTGATTGAGCTACATGCACAGTGGCTTACTTCTTAAAATAAGAAAGGGCAACCTTTTTCCTCAATTATTTTGTCCCTAAATTCTGTGAAATGGTTATGATATAAAAACAAAGGTGATTGTATGCCCAAAACCAAAATAAAAAAAGCCCATCTCATCCCCAAAAAATAATCAGATTTTTCCTTAATATATGTTGATGGACGAAGTTACTCAAAAAAATACACAGTCTGAAATGAAGAGAATTTTAGTTTGAAGACTCAGAGTATTTCAAATTCTTTTGATCAAAGGGAAAAAAGGTCATTTGTGATTCTTAAAAGCTGGTGATAGCAATTACAGGAAACATAATATATGCTGCTTCTCCTCAGAAAATTATAGCTTCTTTCAAAAGCATTAGAGTAAAATAGAAAACAGTCAGGTAATTCTGTACACAGTGTTCCCACTGAATTACATATTATAAAGGAGCAACTGAGATGAGCTCCTGGATAAATTCAAGTAGATGGTGAGATTTTTAGCCACTGATTGGATGACCTTTACTGAACTTTGTTCAATAAATCCTGCTAAGGGGTCTTTTCATTTTCTCAGCAATTCCACAAAAAATATGAACCAACTTAAACAAAACCTACCAATTTAAAAAGTCTTATGTTTTTTGTAAAACAGAGTTGGAAATACATCTGTTTTATATTTGACATTTAGTTTCACATGTACATCAATGTGGTAATAGCTCACCTACATGAACATCCTACCCATAGGAAAACCTTTGCTTTTGAATTCCGTGCATATATTATATATACATATGTATGTATATGTATACAAGAAACAACTTGTAAATGATTTTTTTTTTTTTGGCTGGGGGAGGGAAGTGGTGGTGAAATCAGTGTGCCCTGTGTACAGATTTAGGTAGTTTCAGGAAACAGTTTGTCACTTTACAGCTTATTAATGAAAGAAACAGAGGCTGTATGATTCCAAGACAGGGCAATGACATTAAAACACTCATTCTGTATTATCCCCATAGAACACCTGCATTGTCACACAACGGCATCTTAAGCCAATAATTTATCTAAGCCATCTGATGAAACCCAGGGTGTGAAGAGCAAAATGGTGAATGAAAGTATCACGGCAAGATATGCAGGTCTTACAGTACAAGCTTCTGTAACAGAGAAAGCCATTCAGACCCCTTCATACCAGCTGAAACGTTATCTAAGTAGTTATTGAGACCAAGGCATGGCTCATAACAGCTCTTTCTTGTCTATCAAATTAGCTATTTATAGATTCCTACCCTAGCAGACAGGCTTATATTACAAGGAATTGTAAAATCAACAACAATGATGCAGTCCCTCAGAACCAATCCAAACCAAGCCAAATGAAAAAAGAAAACCACAAAGAAATTTACTAGATATCATTATACTACATGAGTTAAAAATCTGTAAATTTTCACTTCTAGTTTTAGGAAGGAACATCTTTTGAAAGCTCAGCTTCACTGAGTTATTTTAAGACCTTGTGTCCTAGTTGCATTTCTTCTAATATGGTGCAAAATTTGTGCCATATCACAAGAAGTCAAAAATGTAAAGGCATACAGCTGCTATTATGTGCAATAATTATTATCATTCCTGTACTGTCACAGATATCTTTTCACTAAAAATCCTTTCTTTAGGATTTTTCCTTCTGAGAAGCTGAGGGGCCTCAGAGACAGAATATAAACAATCGTAATCTGCTGCTGTGGAATGCAACAGGTCCACCTGTGATGATTGGCCCATTATACACATTGTATGTGTATAATTAATGGCCAATCAAGGACCGAGCTATCTTGGACAGAGAGATGCCTTTGCTATCATTCTTTTCTATTCTTAGCTTAGTTAGCATCTGAAAAAACCCTGTTCTTCTTTTTCTTTTTAGTATAGTCATAATGTAATATATATATATATCATAAAATAATAAATCAAGCCTTCTGAACATGGAGTCAACATTCTCGTCTCTTCCTTCAACTGAAAACCCCTGTGACCATGGTCACACCTGTACTTTCTCAATCAGGCAAGGAATATTGGGATTAACTTTACAGGTTGTTAACATTCAATTAGAAAAAGTACAGATCTGGGTTTGAATTAGGTAGTATGTGTTTATATTTCTTCACTATGTAAAATTTGTTGGTTTATAAAAACCAATTTTAGTTTAATAAATAGCTGCCATATTTTCAAAGCTAAATAAGTTCTTATCTTAATGTGGGACATTGCAAAGAAATAATGTACAATGCAGAAACAGGATATAGATATATATATATGCATGTATATTTTTATTGTATTCCAGATTAATATATACATCATCTTATCATGTCTCTTGAACAAACACAAATCAAAGTCTACAACCTTCATGATTTTTTTCATGGTTAGCCAAATGAATCTTCACATAGAATATGCAGATTTTTCTTGTAGAGCTGCACATAAATTAGTTCAATTTCTATTGAAGTATGGCTTCATCAATCAGTAACACCCCAGGGGCCAGTTATTACTGTTGCAGAAATTCATCTTTAAAGCAGAGTAATGTTTCATCATTATATTTGTGTCATGATTACTCTGACAGGTTAATTTCAAAGATAAGTTATTGAGCAGTCGGGAGTATTTGTCAAACAGACAAATGAAAACATTGTGTATATTCATTTTCTGAAACAAGAAGGCAGAACTCTTGAAGAGCTGACAAGGGCTGAAGTTGAAAATATTCGCTACATTCTGTGTCAGGAATTTCTTAACACTCAACAATGGAAAGAAATAAAAAGCAAAAGGAGTCTTCCAAAATTCTGTGGAATTCTTATGGCCTAGACAATACTTGTGATGTTCTGGCTCCCCAAGTTATAGAAGTACTGCCAAAACCAGAACAGAGCTACTTTTTGCTTTTGAAGCATTCAGAAATACATTTTTCTTTCACACTTTTCACATAAGTAGAATGGTCTTTAAACACTTTACCTTGAAGTTTTCTACATAAATTCTTATGAATATAACATCCAATATGTCATTGTACTGTACTGTCAGCAGGCTCAGTTAAATGCAGTGATTCTGTGAAGTAGGCATCAGGATGGGAGGAAATAAATGCCCAGGGACATTGAGTCACCAGCCCCAGAGGTATTTAGAAGACATGTAGATGTGGCCCTTGGGTACATTATTTAGTGGTGGACTTGGCAGTGCTGGGTTAACATCACAGAGTCAATTACCTTAAAGGTCTTTTCTAGCCTATATGATTCCATGGTTCTGTTGTATGATTATTCAGTTTCTAAGAATTCCAAAAATACCCTTTGAATATGTCAGCTCAAAACTACTTATAAGAGCAAATTTTCTATGAAGTGCCAAAAAGTTATGCCATAAAAATCAGGTCTTGTCCCAGACATGTCGCAATGCAAGCATCTAAACTCTTGAACTGGATTTGAAAAAATCTGGTTAATATTTATGACTGCTTATGGTTATGAATGATTGCATGGGAAAAAGAATGACAGTTACTAAAAATAATCCTCCCCATAAATTTATGAGGGTACATATTTATGTCTTTACTATCTAGCTTGTAATTCATCTAACTTGGGATTCTATACGATTTAGCACTGAATTAATTTTTCAGTTATGGTGTGTAACATATCTGTTAAACTTCCATTTAAGCTAGTTACCCACTACAAATGAAAGACAAAAAAAGGCCCTAGGAAGGATGTTATTGGGAACTGTTCTTAGCATAGTGTTGCAAGTTTTCTTGTAATTAAACAGCTTTCAAAATGAACAGGTCTGTAAATCTTAAAGAACGTGTTTGTGATCACTAGGTACTGTAAGTACCTAAAACAGAACTGCTATATGCATTCCCAAATAAAGCATTACATCTTTTGAATCAACTTGCTTGCTTTTGTGATTTAGAGTATATCCATGTCTTGATATCTTAATTAAAATGAGTCTGTCTAGAAGCTTGAGGTTGCACATGACAATAAAGATGACTGAAAAAAGTTGTGTATAGAAAATAAAAATAGATTATTAAATGCAGGCTACATCTATTCCCCAGCAGTTACAGCTTTAGCTTTTATTCCCTCATCCTGAAATCCTGGTTCCACTGACTGTAGTGAAGCCTATTTCTCCCAGCTGGTGTCTCTGAAGCAGTTACTGACTTAAAATATACAAACACACATTCACTAAACACACCTGGAAACTTTTTTTTCCCTAAGACTGTGTCAGTAAACATCTCTTTTGACAGTACTTTGGAAAGTGTTTGTGCATGATTGCATGCTTCAAATTCAGGATTGTTCCTTGGTTGGATAGTCAGGGCAATTTTGTGAAAGAAAACAGAGGAAGGCTTAGCAGAGCTGGATAAGCTCCAGCAAATACATTTGATGTGTAGGACTTTTTTCCTTTATTCTTTTCAAAACTTTTAGCTTCTGTTAATCTTTGTATTACTGCATTTTCAATTGCCGTTCCCACAGACAATATGAAATATAAGGATTCTGACATTTTGATCTGATATTTGATCCGCGTTACTTGTTTTAGAATAGATCAAGCAGCACTGTCTATCCAGGTGCCAGGACAGCAAGATCTGTTGGTTTCTACACCTACATAGGTTGTCCTTTCAGTCATCTATGACTCATGCAAAGTGAGGAGTGGAGGCTTCTGCTGTGAACTACAAATGAATTTGCAAAAAATCATTTTTTTAATCAAGAATTTTGACATGTGATAAAATGACCATAAGCCCTTTAAAATGTCCTTTTTCAAATTAATCAAGCATGATATAACATTGTCTTGTATTCTGTTCCACCAATGCTGTGATGAAGACAGGAAAACATTTATCAGTGTCATATCTATCTTCACAAAAAAAGACATGAGGAAAAAATGCTTCATTTGTGAAACAAGGCCTTAAGCAGGACAGTATATTGATACAGGAGGTATTTTATGCTCTGTGACCACCACTTTCTCTGTGTGCTCTAATCGGCAAAAGGTGTAACAAAACATTCTGTTCCTGCTTGGAAGAGCAGAAAAGTGGCCCACATGGCACATTACTGCAACATGCCCTGACCAGTCTGACATGAGGAAGCAGTTACTTTTATTGTGAAAGTGGTGTGTCGATTTCTTAATTCTTTATTATTAGTTGTGTCCATAACAGGAGACCTAATAAGGAACAGGGTCTTCTTATCCCTAGCATTTTACCTATGATGAGAAAATAGTCCTACCCTGTAACAGAAAGGTCAGGATTTAACAATATAGCTGTTGCAATAATTTTGCCCTAATTCCATGGTAACAAGATTGTCAACTGCTTTTTGTGTTTGCTGCACCATCACAGAAAGCAAGATGATTGACTTTAGCAAAGAATAATTGGAAGATGAGTACTTCTTTTTTCATGTAATGTGGTACAGTCCTTTCTTATTTGGATCAACATTCAATTTAAAATAGATTTTTCTGTAGCATTTGCAGGTCAGTGAGCAAAAGCTTTTCTCCTTGAAATACAGGAGCAACTTCTCAATTTCCTGTGATGTATATAGATCTACATGGCAAAACAACTACTTTGGCTGCACAGAAAAATTGCATTTGAGGCAATTTTTGGCAGAGTAAGAAAGGAAAAGTGAAGTGGTCTAAATTCAGGAAAAATGATGGAAAAGTTTGGAAGGATACAAATGTAAGTTGGAGTTGAATGGTGATTGTCTGAATATAATATTGCTACATAAAATTGTTTAAATACTGTAAAGGCATTTGACCTCTATAGGGCAATGTTTAATGATATATTGTACAGAATTAATTCAGTGAAAATCTGCACCATGCAGGAGGGTAAGTAGACAGTAGACTACTACATTCTCTTTGCAAACAGAACCACTGGCTTTAATGCCATGGGTTCTCCCTAGTTATTTGTAAAGGTCTAATCAGGCTCATAAAAACATGAGGCTTTAGGTCAACAACAGCATATTCTCTGAGAGAGGGGAATAAAGGTGATGTCATTTGTTAGGCATTGGGGGAACTGCAGAAAATCAGACACACTTTTGTTAGCTCATCAATATTATAAAGGATCAAATCTGAGCTGCTGCACAGCAGAAGCAAAAAAATGGGAGACTACTGGGTAAGACATAGCAGGAGCTAGGATTTCTTTACTCTTTCTCTCTGTGCCTCCAAACACATATATTTAAAAAAACAGGCTACGGTAATAAGTCTTACCTGCATCCTCCATATGGTTTTGGCTCAGGATCTGACAGGACACTCCATCCACAAATACAGAGGATGAACTGTACCAAGATGTGTTTCTTTGCCAACATTTCTTCCACCTTTCATCTCATACATCTCATATGTCTCATTTCACCCCGTGTCTCATGCACTTACTCCTTCAGCAATACAGCAGTGCTCTGACTATGCTAAAGACTTCCTGCCAATCTGCTTCCTTTTGTTCTCTTCATGGTGGAACAGGAAGCTTTCATTCAGTTTTGTAGAGGACAAAAAATACATTCAGCCAGAATCTGGTTCACGAATAACCTCTCGTTTCCTCTTGTTCACCAAATTGAGTGTCATCTTAAAAGTCCAACATGACCTAGCAATGTGTACTCACAGCCCAGAAAGCCAACTGTATCATCTGTGCATCAAAAGAACTGTGACAGGAAAGTAAAAAGAGCTGATTCTCCCCCTCAGCCCATCTCTCATGAGACCCCACCTGGTGTCCCATGCCCAGCTCTGGTTGGCTCCAACATAAGAAGCACTTGGGTCTGCTGAAGTCCAGAGGAGGAACATGAACATGATCAGAGGGCTGGAGCACCTCTCCTGTGGAGACAGGCTGAGAGAACCAGAGCTGTTCAGCTTGGAGACGGCTCTGGACAGACTTTATAGCACCTTCCAGTACCTGAAGTGGCCATTCAGGAAAGCCAGTGAGGGATGGGCTCAATACAAGGGACTGGCTCAGTACAAGGACTTGTGGTGATAGGAGAAGAGGAAATGGCTTCAATCAGAGAGAGGGTAAATTTAGATGAGATATAAAGGAGACATTCTTTACTGTCAGCAATGCAACACTGGAACAGGTTACCCAGAGAAGAAGTGTGCAAGGCCAGGTTGGATAGGGCTTTGAACAAACTGTGGAAGGTGTTGCTAACAGTGGTGCCTTGAAACCAGATGATTTTTAAAGTCCCTTCCAACTCAAACTTTTAATTTTTTACATGTTCTTTTAAGAATGAGTTTTAAGGGCTATTGTATTCATACAGTCATTATATGGTTACAGTTACTTAGTTGAATTTGTCCCACACACTGAGGAAAATGTATTTATGCTGCCTTCTAACTGAGAACAGAAAACTCACAGGAAAATTCTAGGAAAGACAAAAACTTATCAAACATGTATATTTATTTATAGGAGTAAGGAGAAGGTGGATTCACTGAAATAGAGAAGGGAAGCCTCAGAGGAACAATGTCCCTGTGCCAATGTCAACTCTCAGAGTATTCAATGTTTTGATTCAAAAAATCATTTTAATTAGGACATCTGATTCCTCCTCATTTTTTCCAAATTGTTGTGAGCTCACTTTTTTATGCAATATAATGTTTAATATTAATCTTAATTTATTAAGTGTAAAGTAGTCAATAATGCATATCATATAGATGTCTGTGCTTCATTTAAGGCACTACAGTGTGTGGAATGGATCATTACTTGAGGTAAACAGCAAGTCACTTTGATTTACACTAGCTGAAAATGTGGCTTGGTAACTGTAAATCAGAGATTCATATAATTAGGTCAAATAAAATCAGAAGTGAATTTAGGGTAATTAAAAACTTCCTGTCTTCAATTTCAGCCAAACAGAAGCTCCAGTATTTCAGTTACTATAAAACTAAACACAAGGAAAGATGCAGGATGATTATTAATCAATAAGAACACTTTGTCTTGGAAATTAATGATTCATAGAAGGATTTAGGGGTCATTGTGGCTAATCAGCATGAGCTTTTAGCACAATACTGCAGTGAAAGGGCCTAAGGAAATCTTTGTACAGACATATATATAGTGGATAATACAAAAGGAAAAAAAAACAATTTGGCCTCTTTACATTCCAGAGGAAATATTCCTACTGAAATACTGTCTCCCATTTCAGTGTCCTTGCAGCAAGCAAGATATGGTAAGATTGAACACCGTTTGAACAAGAGGTACGTGGAGGTCAAGCACTGGACATAAACCCTATGATGTAAAAACGAGGTTACTGATATCCAAGAGGTCCCATCATTACTCCATGTGTACCACTGGGTGCTACTGTTCAAGGAAAAACGTGTTGGGGTATGACAGAGTGGCAGTCCAGGCAGTAGTGACCACAAAACACTGGAAATCAAGACCTTGAGGGATGGAAGAAAGAGAGTAGTAGAGCACAGATTCTGGACTTCAAAAAAAATTATGGTTGTGCAAGGATCTCAAACACAGGAGAAAGTTACAATGACCCAATGAGCATGATTTGTTTTCAAACATGAGATGAGCCATCTAACCACTGGAGTGGAACTAAATGCTTTAACATGTGATGATATCAGTTCAGGTGCATCCCAGGAGAAAAAAAAAAACAACCAAAATGCAAAACTACTTTTTCTTGTGCAATTTGTTGCCTGATTTTGAAATCTAGAGAGCCTGTAGAAAACAGTCTTTTAATTATGTCTCTAATTTCATAGTTATACCAAGCTTCTAAAAAAAAAAACCACCCAAAAAAAAAAAAGTGAAATAAAATACCCCTTCCTACAAAATAGCGTCAAACTTAAAGGGAAACTAATGTTTTCATAATCTATTTTCATAACAGTCAGAAAGCATTTCAAAATAAAGTATATACATTAACAAAGAAATTTTTAACATTTTCAAGGCATATAAAATTATCGTGATATATATTTATGAGGGAAATTATGCAAGATTTTAATAGTGTTTATTTCCTGAATTATTAGAAACTTTTTATTTTAATTTAAGAGTGAAGGCTCTAAGTCCTTGGCATAATTGGAAACATTCCTTCTTCCAATCTTGATAGGAAGGTTTTAAAATCATGTACACTTTAAAGATTTTAATTTCTTCCTGTGTTAAGTTGCTAGGTTTCTCAATTGTGTATTAAAACAATTCCAACAGAATGGATGATAATTGCTTCTTTCTAGCCAAGGAGGTTTTATCAGTTTTTGAAAATATATTATAGGAGCAATTAGATTTGCAATGATTGTAGAAGACAAGCACAGAACTTTCATATTCAGAGCAGCAATGCTGAAAAACAACATCAGCAAAGAAAAAAAAAATAGTAATATACCACACAGTGTTTGTGGAAAAATTTCCACATCGTTTTTCTGGAAAAAATCAGTTACAATTTAAATATTTTTCCAATAGATAAACATGTAATCACAAAAAGGCTTTCAAATATTTTCTCCAAGTTACTTGGGCTTCTTTCAGAACAGAGAGTTAGAGTCCATGATCATCCCTCACTCAGGGAATTATGATATTATTTTCTTAGTGTTATCATTCAGATAGGTTACCAAAGACAACAGCCTGTCTGGACAGCTGAAATGTCAGTGAATGGACCACGCTCAGTGAGGATGAATGCAGTCTTTTATCTAGAGGAAGGTCTCCCTGCCCATGGCAGGGGACTGCAACTTGATGATCTTTAAGGTCCCTTCCAACCCACATTACTCTATGATTGTATGATCTTGGACTTCTGTGCCAACAGATGTGAACTTCTAAAATATATTAGGAATTGCTTGTTCTTAAATAATTTATTCTTTTGATGACAAGGTATTACTGTGGAACATTCAAAGTGAGTTTTAACTGACAGGAGCAAAACTTAAAACAAATTCATCTTTCTGTTTGACCTCAACATAATGCTTAAACAATGAGAGATGACAGAGTGTGAGTAATGAAGCTATAATTCACACCTTGTGCATGAGTAGGTACAACAGTGGAGCCTGAGTGTTGTTAAATTCACAAAGTGTAAAATATTATGCCATAACTCAACAAGTCAACTCTTAATTTAAACAAATAAATAGAATTGGAACAAGGTAAAAAAAAATCAAGCTGCAAAAGTGATAACACAGCTTCGTAATTACGTGTAATATTACATCAAAAAAGAAGCGTTTCTAGGTATTCTTTACTCATATGGAAAAGATAAACAACATTTTCCTGTAGGTTTTCAGAGGATTCAGAAGTGCTTATCTACAAGCTGCCAGACCAGGTGAGCTCTGAGTGACATGTGCTGTGTTTGTGCTCAGCTGCTTGTCAGCTGCTGTGAGGTGCATGGATAAGTGTTCCAGCAGCAGCTGGGGCAGAGCTACCCCAACCAGGAGAGCTAAAACATTTGTGCAGAGATAGGAAAACAACAAGGGGGAGATTTTAAAATTCTCGGTTCTGAAAATATAAGTGATATATTATGTGGGTAACACAGGGGAGTACTAACAATGACCTTCTTCAGTTTCTATGTATAGCATCCAAGTTACTGACTGCTGCTTGAAACTCAATAGCCAGTGTCCATGGATCTTTTCAATAACTATTTGTGAATTTGGCTTTCAGCACAAAGGGAGGATAAAAAGCTGTAGGAATTCCATGTATGTCTGGGGTTTTTAATATATCTTCACAGATTGTTAAACTACTGCTTTTTCATTAGTCCAGTTCAGAATAATAATTTCACTGAAAGTTTTTTGTAAGAATCACTGTTTTCTGGTAATGTGTATTTATTATTACAGTAAGCTTTTAATGCACTTTTCTTTCAAACAATAGACATTTAAGAAACTTATTTTGATTTTTCATCCTTGTAATAATGAAGAAACAGCAAAGGAAGTCAGATCTGGATTCAGAATAATAAATAAAGGCTCTCAAACACAGGCAAATTCAGTCACTCAATTAGCCAGTCAGGATGTTATTTTCTCCAACTATAAAAGCAGTTAGGAGTAACTAGTCTGGACCTGACACAGATTCTGTCATTATCTTTTTCAGTCTCCACAAATTTCATAATTAGGGAGTTTTGGTTTAGAATTTAATAAAAGTTTCTGTGAGGAATTAAAATATTTAGTTTGTACTTAGATGCTGAAGTTATTATTTCAGATTTCCTTTCCTGGGTACCCAAACTAAATCTAATGTCAGTTACATCAAAGATGTTTTTCATTGTCACCTTTGAAAAATCATAAATGCTGAGGTTTTAATTTCTTTTCTTTTTCTATCTTCATTTCATGTGTATTTGACTTTCATAAGAAACAGACTTTTCAACTACCCCAAAGTATTAATTTAAAAATTAAAATGCATTTAAAGACATTTAATTTGTGTTGTTCATGACATAACCCTGCAAAAATCTTCACTGAAGAACAAAATTTGCATCAAACTTGTTACAGCTATAGGAAAAAGAAAGTATTCAAAAGCAATACTGATAGGACTCTCAGGAGTCTTAATGCAGCTAGAATTCAATAGATAGAATGTGAAAATTATTAATCTTTCAATAAACATGTCTGCTAAAATTTTAAATGTTCCATCTAGTTCTGAGCAGTGAAAGAACTAAATGGAAAGGTTTTGATGAAGGATGGAGGGTACTTCTGTTTTTCAAAGAAAGCAAGTTCAGAAAAAATGTATTTCTAAAAGAAAAATAATTGGATATCATTATGCATGCAGAAGAATTATATTCTGTGCTCTTCTTCAACTTAAATAATCAAATTGTTATATATAAATAATAACAAACCACTAACAAATAATGAATATGTTATTTAGTTCACAACTAAGTTGTTAAATAGGTGGAAAGGATATTTTAATCTCACTATTCTTATATATTAGAACACATTGTTCATAACAGTAACATACTTAGGAGTTAGATTCATTTTTTATCAAACTTTATAAAATAATCATTAATGTATATTTGTTTAATATGTGACTAATATAATTTTTATACCCACAATATAAAATAGGTAATACACACAACAGTTCAAAGAAAACACAAATTGCAGGTTTCAGGTTTCATTGTAATCTGTGGGCAGTTGGTTTGGCAAAAATGGCCTAGAGATAATTATCTAACCTCCTTCCTCTTTTGTAAAGTATTTTTAGAAACAAATACCTCAACATAAAAAGGCAACCAGTGGTTCTAACACTTCAGACTGCTAAAACAATTTTATGCAATATTATCAGTTAAAATCTGTATAATTGAACACTTAGAACAAGTGTTACAAGACAAGAGCTGGAAACTTCACTCATTTCTTCAGAAGAACATGACAAATTAAAAGTCCTGGGAATTAAGTTCTTCCTATTGCACCGAGAACACAATATAGTAGAAGACAAATCAGATAAGAAGCAAAATGCTTAGTCTTCAGTCTAATAGTAAGTAACTCAGCCTCTGATCTGAAACAGGAGTTCGAATCAGAAAACTTGAAAAAAAAAGGGCAAGTGTGCTCGATTCTTAAACAGCAGGACAACACTTGGAAAAAACTCTTTGGATTGACAGAATTACCATAGTGTTTCTTGTCATTTACATTAAGAAGAACTATGGTATCTTTGGGTACCAAGAATGAAATGCAACATTGGAAAGTACATGACATACCAATGACTTTATTTTTTAGTATGTAATATAGATTTTAGAACCATGGAATCATTTAGGTTGGAAAAGACTGGTGAGTTAAACCATTAACCCAGCACTGTCTAGTCCAGGAGTAAACCATGTCCAGTGCCACATCTACATATATTTTAAATATCTCCAGGGATGGTGAATCAATCACTTACTTGGGCAGCCTGTTTCAGTGTTTGACAACCCTTACAATGAAGAAATTCTTTCCTAATATCCAATTTAAATCTCTCTTAGTTCGACTTAAGGCCATCTCTTCTTGTCCTGTCACTTACTTGGAAGAATTAACCAATCCATACCTCACAACAATCTCCTTTTAGGCAGTTGTAGAGAACAATAAGGTCACCCTTGAGCCTTCTTTTCTCCAGGCTAAACAGCCGCAGCTCCCTCAGCTGCTCCTCATAAGTCTTGTTATCCAGATCCTTCAGCAGCTTTTTTGCCCTTCTCTGGCTGCACTTGCCCTTCTTTGGACATTAAATTTGGATTTTAAACCTAAATATTTAACTAATGTATTTGCTTTCTCTTTAATTTTGTTTCCTCCCAGTTTCTAGTCTTTTCAAGTAAATTTCCTAAATTGTATGTTTTGTCTTTCACAAAACATCAGCATAGGGATAGTAAATGTAATTTTCCTGTTTTATTAGAGATGCTATTATGAAGTTATTAAATGCATATGTATGCATTTGTGCATCCCTTTTGATTTATAGAATTATGGACAAATTCAATGGCTATCATAAGTGTCTATATCTTATTGTCTCACACACAAAAGACCCCCAGAGAAACATTAATAGGGGCTGGTTTGTAGTGCAATACATTAACATGTAGAACCCACCTATTAGTAATTAGCAATTTCCAATATTTTAAGACCTTACATCATCTCACATGAACAAAAGAGCAGCTTTCCAGCAAGGACAACGGGATTGGTATTTGAAAATAACAAAGAAGAGTGCACGGAATTACAAAAGTTGTTGTGGGAGTTAGCAGACTTTCCCTTGACATTAGGAACCATTTTTAGCTGGTGATAATTCTAGAGAAAAGGTGACTAGACCATGAATACAACAGATTAGATGAATAACTGATAACAATTAGAATGTCAGAGTGGTAACAAATTTTAGAAAATATTAATTTAGCAGGATTTAAAGATGAAGATTAGATTATCTGTTAGAGGAAGTCTTTTTATTCTTGAAGTATTATTGGTTTTGATATATTGGGTTTTAAGAAAAGATGCTGTGCTCTGATTTTTTTAAATTTAAAAGCATCAAATTAATTTTGATTATTATGAAATTATCATATGATCATTATGAAATTATTCTGTTTAATAGTTTTAACATAGATCTTTAATAGCTAGTTAGAAGTGTTAGATACATTCATTGTTTGTACCTAACATTGCTAATTGTTTTCACTCCAGTGAGGATTTCTGATTGCTTTCTTTGCCACAAGGGTGCACTGCTGGCTTGTGGCCATCTCATTGTCCTCTTAGGCTCTCCCATCAGAGCTGCTTTGCAGCCTCTAGAAATCCAAACGTGAATTGGTGCATGGAATTATTCCTCCCAAGTACAGGAGATCCATGCATCTTGTCCACATAAGAAAGAAACATATTTCCAGAGCTTTTAAATGTATAACCTATAGGCTGTTCATTCAAGTACATTTTTGAGATTTAAGAAAAGCAGTGTAATTTCTATGGAGAGAAAAGGAAGCTTTCCTTAAGAACTTGAAATTCCACTTTTCTTGAGGTTCCTGTTTTCTGTTTCTTGAAATTCCACTTTTGTGAGGTTCCTGTTTTTCCATTTCTCCAACCTCTTGAGATTCCTCTGGATGGCACATCCATCTAGTCTATCTGCCCCTCCTTCCAGTTTTGTTTGCAAAGCTGCTGAGTGTAAAGTGTCCCTTTATTCTGATTATTGATGATGACATAGAACAGTACTTGCCCCTAGGGTACACCAATGGTGACTACTTTCCAGGCCAAGTTCATGCTGCTAACTACAACTGCTTAACCCCAACAGTACATCCCGTTTTCATTTTGCCTCACTGTCCACTTGTCCAGCCTGTATTTTATCAGTTCGTCAATGGGGATATTAAAGTAGACAGTGATGAAAGCCTTGCTAAAGTCAATATAAATATCTCCTTATCCACTGACTCAGTCATTTCATTACAAAAGGCTATCAGCTTGATAAGGCAGTATTTTGCTTTTAGAAAGTCTAAGCTGTTGTTCAACTTCCATACACATTCTTGTCCTTATCAAACAAAACTTGAGTTTTGTCAGGACATTCTTGTTCATCTGCAGGCCTCCTGCCTCCTTGGCTTTATTTTCTGCTCATAGGGATGGACCATTCTTGAGATAGAATAATGTGATATTGGAAAGAATTAGGTGATCCCTCCTGTCTCCAGGATGATCTCCCATAGATTCCTGCAAGAAGAACTTTGACCAGGTCAGAGTCTGCTGCCCTGTTATCCAGAATTGTGACACTACTGTTTGCCTTGTTCCCTTCTCCCAGGATCCTGTATGCCACCATCTTATGATCACAGCAACCAAAGCTGCCTTCAAACCTTTACATTCCTCAAAAGATCATTTTTGTATGTAAATATAATATCAAACAGAACACCTACCCTCTATCCATATCCAAATCCATGCCTGTAATTCTTCACTGCAGTACTCCATGTGTGTGAGCTATCACAACACATCTCTATGATCCTAACTATATCTGCCCTGAACCTTTATGTGGACCTCTAGTTCCTTCCTGTGTATCCCATTCTCTGTGCATTAGTGTACAGGCACATCAGAGAAGCACTCAGTGATGCTGATTTTTCAGGAAAATACTAAGAGCTTTCCCTTATGCCGTTCACTTAGCACCTCTTCATTTGTGTGCATACGCTTAGAGTGGGATTTCTCCCCTGTTTTGTTGTCTATAAGGCATTTCATGACCACATCACCTTTCTTCCCTTGCTTGAAAACATGGCGCATTATTTCTTCATTTTTTTGTGAGTTGTCAGCTCCCTCATCCCATCACCCTTGTGTGAAAGGTTTCTTAATCAGATTGTCCAGTCTCTTAGCATTGCTTTTCTTAAACACATGGCATATTCAAACTTAAAAAGAGTGGCCATAAATGACATAATTATTGTTTCCTGGAAAACATTCAAGTTATTCCTGATTTTTTCCTAATCCTTTCCAAGATCTTAGCCTTATCTGAGTAGTAGATAAATAGTAAATATGAGATGAGGATACAAAACAAATGAAACTAAATGTATCTGTTGACCTAAACTGAGTCAGGCATTAGCAATTTTTAGCTTTTCCAGTAGAACATATTTTAATAACAGATGTAAGAGAAGATCCTGAGGTTACATTACAGTCATATATAAAGAGTTCTTTCTAGGTTTTTTTTTGTCCTGGAATATTAACTACCACTTTCTCTCCTTCTCAAAATGATGGCAAGTATTAGCCAGCCGGGTTTCAAGTATTATTGCAAAATATGTCTAAATGTTGTTATTTTTTTCCTTCTGGCCTGGCAGTGCTCTTAAAACAACTATGGGTTAAACTTCCCCATGTGAAAACATCACAATACAAAAATCCCCATATTTAAATCAAGACAAATTCTACCTTCCTTTAAATTAGGGAAGGCTGCATAGTTCATATCTTTGACCATTCAGAGAAGAATACAAGTTGTAATGCAGGTCTCAAGTCACACCTCCAGTCCAAAGCAGGGTAAGACACAGTTTTTCAGATTTCTCTACACTCAATTCTTGACAACATCCAAGGACAGAGATTACAGAGTCTTCCTGGAACCTAGTTTCCAATGATTTCCCCTCTGCTTGAGCTTTGTGAGGTTCCTCTTTTTCTATTTCTCCAACCTCTTGAGAATCCTCTGGATGGCACATCCATCTAGTTTATCTACCCCTCATTCCAGGTTTGTTAACAAAGCTCCTGAGTAAAATATGTGCCTTATCTGGATCATTAAGAAAGACATTAGACAGTATTTACTCCTAGGGTAATTTAATTTCCTTTTCAGAAGGAAAAGGAAAACTTCCGGACAGAGACATGACATAGATAATGAAAAAAAGAAAAGAAAACCTTTGCAAAACATCTTACTTTCAGGAAGGGAAACGAAATTTTACTATTTTAATGGGGATCAATTTTGGTCCATAATCCTGCACTTCATTGCATACCATGCCTTTTGATGGTTGTCATATTGACAAAGATTTTTTTCAGTATCCATGCCATGTCTCTCATAATGTCCCCTCAAAGCTGTGCTCCTTGCCTTCTTCTGCAGCTTTTGCAGCATCTGGGCAGTTAGTTTTGGCATGTTTTGCTCCTTTGCACTGCACCTCGTTCCACCTAGACCATATTTCCACATTTCTTTTTTTTTTTTTTCTATTGCAGATCCCTGGATGGTATCTCCATTGGCTTTGACTTTGGGAAAGACGTTTTTTGTTCTGTTTTTATTTTTTTTTTAAGGTATCCATGCCATGTCCCTCATATTGTCCCCTCCAAGTTGTGTCTTCCTCCTTGACTTTTTCCCCCGCTTTTGGAACATCTGTGTGCTTAGTTTTGGCCTCTTTTGGTCCTTTGCACTGCACCTGATATAATCCCTGTCCATTTTCTTGTAGTCACTAAATTTCCCAAATTTCCCAATTTTCTTTTTTTTCTGCTCCAATTGCAATTTCTTTGATGGTATCTCCATTCCAGAGTGTTTGAAGTCCTTCTTTACTGTTTTGGCCTTCAGCAGGGATCAATTTTGGCAAGCTTTGGTGCACGTGCCTGCACCCGATGGCAAATGGCCTTTCTTTTGATGGCATATGGCCTTTCTTTGATGGCTTTGACTGTGGGGAAGATTTTTTTTTTTTTTTAAAGTATCCATGCCATGCCCCTCATATCTTCCCCTCTAAGTTGTGTCTTCCTCCTTGACTTTTTCCCCTACTTTTGCATGAAATTTCCTTTCGGGAAGGGAAACGAAATCTTGTGATTTCAATGGGGATGAATTGGGAATGCTTTGGTGCATGTCCCTACAATTCATGGCATGCCATGCCTTTTCATGGTTTTCACTTTGGCAAAAATGATTTTGGGTTTTTTAAGTATCCATGCCATATCCCTGATATCTTCCCCTCCAAGTTGTGTCTTCCTCCTCGCCTTTTTCCCCCTGCTTTTGCAGCATCTGTGTGGTTACTTTTAGCACTGCACCTCATTTCCTCCCAGGCCATTTTCTTGGAGCTGCTAAATTTCCCCCCCTTTTTTTTTTTAATTGCATTTTCTTTGTTCTTATCTCTATTTCAGAGTGTTTGTAAGTCCTTCTTTTCTGTTTCCAGGATTTCAATGGGGATCGATTTTGGCAGGCTTCAGTCCATGTCTCTGCACTTCACGGCATCTCATGCCTTTTGATAGTTGTCACTTCGTGGAAGAATTTTTTTGGTTTTTTTCAGTATCCATGCCATATCTCTCATATCTTCCCCTCAAAGTTGTGTCTTCCTTCTTGCTTTTTTCCCACGCTTTTTTACAGCATCTGTGTGGTCACTTTTGGCATGTTTTGGTCCTTTGCACTGCACCTCATTTCCTCCCAGGCCATTTGTTATCTTTTAAATGTTACACTGATTTCAGCAATAACTATATATTTCTTTTAAGTCACGATAATTAGTGTTTGGAAGGGTGTAAAATCTTGAAGTTTTTTTAATTAGCAAAGAAACAAATACATTTAAAATACCAAGGATAACTCATGAAAACTAAGTTCTTTTTTACTTTTACCATTAGATTGCTACTACTTTTTATATTTCATAACATGAAAGAGACTGTGATGCTTTGGTTTTTGAAATTATAGTTTAATAAGTTGAGCTCTCACTAAAAGATTTTCATATTTAAACTTTGTTGAGACATGCAAGTAATTGCTAAATTTTAGTGTGTATTACAGGATATGTAGATTACTGGAATGAGGAAGGTTATGCTAAATTTCAAACAATCATTTTGCCTGTATTTATTTAGGAATTTATTTCTGATAATCTTGTAATTTACTTTAGAAAGGGAAGACTGACCTGGGTTCTTTCTTTTTTCCCCTCCGAGTTTGTCCTTAGGAGTCACTTCATCAGAGTAGAGTATAATGATGAAAAAGTCTTCTGTACACAGCTCTTTTATCTGTGGGTAAGACTTATCCATCATTAAGCTCTACAGCTGCTTTTTCCTCCTGTTTCTTCTCCAGAAGAACATGCAGACATAGGAATCTGAAACTCAGAGAGAGAAACTCTCAATGAGAAGGACTCAGTCTTCCCTTTGAAAAATTAAGATTTTTTGCTGACTGTGAGCACTGCAACCTGGGTCTATGCTTTTGTAATCTGAGACTTTTACACTGTACATTACATGGACTATACTTGCAGCCTGTCTGGAAAGTAAACTGAGGGCCAAAATGTAGGCACTCAGTCACTACAGAAGAGATTCAGAGATCAACTGGTGACAATTCGACTGGAGATAAGAGTCAGGTCCCCAGACAAAAAAGAAGCTAAGTACAAGAAATAGTTATTTTAAAGCTCTAGCAATTAAAAGGAGAAACAGTCAATAGGGAGAAAATAACAGACTGTATATAAAAAGCAAATCAGAAATTCCTTTAGATATTTTACTATAAAATGATATGTCAACTTACATATCAGGGAATAAATGTACCATCAACTGGGAAAATAAACTGGAAATGCACCATGAACTGGGAAAGGAAACTATTATGATCAGGTTGGTTTTAATCACTTCTTGTGCCTGAATCTTCATCATCATCTACTACTAGCCATTGGATGAGTGGCAGGAGAGTGAGCTAAGATAATTGCTCTTGTCTATGATAGTTCTAGACCTGACACTGGTGAGGAGAAGTTAAATACATGCCTCTAAGCCTGCGTGTTTTGCTTTGCTCTAAAACTTTACTTCAGGGCTCTAAAATTAAATGAGAAGAGTTAGATTTATCTTTAAGCCATAATTTTGTGTTTTTTTTCAGACTATTCAATAACTTTTTACTCAATTCCAGGATACATGCTTGTATTGCTTTATGGCTGATGATTTCTCCTTATTTTCCAAGCAGAAGTAAGTCACAAATCTGTTCTACATATGAAATGCATAGCAGTATGAAAACTTTAGTTGAAAGTTTTAAGCTGTATGAAATTCTTTTAAACTTTTTGAGATGTGCATGTAATAAAAAACCCAGAGAAATCAAATGAACACAATTATTTAGAGTATTTATTTAGTTGCTAAGTGCCTTGGCAATACTGTTTATTTTATGGAAGTATATGCATTACTTTCTGTCAGCTAATACTTTAAAAATAAGAAGAAAGGACTTTTTACCACTAAAAGAGCCTGAATTGCACTTGACAAATAGTCTGCACTCAAATATTCTTTATAGGAGATAATTGGAAGAAGTCATTTTAAGTCCCAGTAGTTGTATCAAACTGAGGGCTACTTACAAAAATATCCTTTCCCTGTAGCTGAAGCAATGAACAGTAGTATATATGTGACAGTTGGAGCTAAGATGAAGTGCACTTCCACTCCAACTATAACACAAGTGGGAATAGCTGGTACAAGCTCTGTACTATATGCCAAAAGTAAAGTAACTTGAAGAGCTATGCTAAACACTGATAAAACATATTCTCAGTACAAAAAAGAGATGCAAAGCATGCAGTAGGAGGCTTGCTATGGCAAAAGTAATAGTAGAAAGAAGAAAACGTTCTTCTGTTTCTTATCTAATGATTTCAGTTTATAGTAAAGAAGTTAATCAAGCACACACTATTGATGTTCAGATATTAAACTTTAGGAGCTTTAACTTAGACATGTAACTTATGGATAAATTTTAGGATGTAATTGAAAATATAATCTTTAATTCTCTGAATAACCAGAAGAGACAGATGTCTTTGAAGACCTTTAGAGAGACAGCCTTTCTGCCTAAGTGTTTAGTCATACACAAGCACAACCTTTTTTCTATAGATTTTCAAAGGCATCCTTCTCTCTCCAGTTATTATTGACATTTTATTTGAGTGCATTGATTTTCTCCACTATCATCTACATTTTAGGCATAAAAGCATTGAGAGAGCCATGCAGCTTAGTCAAGAAAACTCACCATGCATTGTTAGTGGAACTGGAGCAAATACATTGGTGCAGAGACATACAATTTGTACCTATCCCAGGAATTAACAAATTTATATGCTTATTAACTAAATGGTATTATTAGCTTCAAAAACTTTGGACCTAAATATGTCAGACTCAGCTGAAACATGACCATAAACTTGTTCAGTGTTCTTTTGGGATGCTCCAAATACATAAATGGCTATTGTTATTATATTCTTAGGTACTAGCCAGAGAGAGAATAATTTTTCTCTCATAGCTTAAGAGCTGCAAGGAAAGAAATTACAAAAGGACAAATCTAATTAATTTATTCTCTAGAACAGCATAAGAAGAAGGCATTACTGCATACAAAAGTACAAGACTCAGGGTTGCAGACATTTTCCGAGATAGTATATTGGACTCCTCTCCTTGAATTAGATGTGTAAATAAGACTTTTCTGATAATGTTTTTGGTTGATTTGAAACACAAGACATATGACAAAGATTAAATTTTACTCTTCTCAGGAAACATACAGATGTAGAATCACACTGGCCTAATGGCATCCCTAACTGGGATATTTTCTGGTGTTCCCATTATGTGAGAAAAGTATTCTCCAAGAGAGTTTATGTTATTGAGACAGGATGCCTTCTCACTCAAAGATGTTTTAGTGAGAAAGAAGTTTTTGAACAGAAATTAGAAGTGAGAGAACATTAATTCTTTTCAGAACAGAAATTAATAAGGAAAGTAATGAGCTGTACAGGCTGAAGTGAATTTTTGAGCATGGGTACAGTCTTCTCTGTGAATAAATGCTGGGCTTAGCTTCAAGTTGCATCAGATCAAGACAACTTACAAACACTACATTCATTACTAAAATTTCATGAAGTTGTGCAGCCTGGGGAAAGAAAACACAGGAGAAAACTGATTCATAGAATTACATAGCTTATGTAGTTTTTCCACCCTGTGAAAAAATGTTTCAGGAGGGTTTATTCTTCAACTTTAGGTTTTGCTTGAAACATTTTCTGGAGTTTTGTCTACATGGTATTTAACACAACTCTTAAGCAAGGACCTGGTTGGCAATTATTTCTTCGTTCTGAAACAGTTGCCTTTGGATTTAAAGATATTTAAATTGTTAATTGCTAAGATCACTTTCATTATACCTTCCATCTCAATGGCAAAACAGATAGTATAAATATTTTAGAAATGGACTGTATAATAAATCAAAGGTAGCTATTAAGGAACAGTTGTTTAAATCCATAAAGATGCTTTCTCCAGTTGTGCCATCTCTTTCAAAGTTTGGAGAGGAATTCTGTATTTGGAAAATTAATGTTGTGAGTTCTTTGGGTAGAAAGAGATCTGTCTGGCTTAGATGCCTGTAACCAAAATTTCAAGTGCTTAGGACTTTGTTAACAACCTAGGCTGTTGGATTGTTAATCTAACAACAGGTTAAGTATTTCTCAAGGCACAAATTTCATATGCTTATGAGTTCAGTCTGAATAGACTTTGAGGAGCAATCTTATGAAGGGAAATGCTGCTGTTTCTGGGATGTTGCCTGGCTTCTGCTCTCTAGGTACACACTGGAGCCATCCAAGGGCAGTGTAGCCAGAAGGTCATGAGACATCTTCACTGAAAGCCACTTTGTAGCCCAAAATGCAAGAACCATATTGACAGCAGAGACATCTGTGGTGAGGACACCTAACTGAATATACCTCAGGTTTTTTTCCTAGAAAAGATATGCATTTCCTATCAGAACAGTATTAATAAAAGTAGAAGTCATTTAGGCATACAGGGTACAAGTGAGCACCTTCCCAAACTTTCCCCTTCCTTGCCTGCTGACAGCCTTCAACATATTAGAAACCAGAATTTCTTTCTGGGATGTTCTGTAGGTCAAATTTTCTTCTGTTGGTCAGAGGAGATTGAAACTGCATTCACAAAACAATTTATTTGCCTGAATGGCTACCCTTCTTAGTCCCTTTTTGCTGTGGGTTTGTTGGATGACTGAATCTTTCTCAGAAGAAAAAAAAATTCCAAAAGATCCCCAAGACACCAAACCTCCAAACCAAAATAACAATAAAAAACCCTAACTCACCTTTCCAACAACAAGATCACCACCACACAATCATGTGTACCTCTTTTAATATATAGATTACATCTCAAAAAGCATGGTTTTGGTGTATAATGTATTTCTTTTTTCCAGTACTGTTATGTCTTGAGGTAATACTACTAGCATATTGAGAAGTGGACTTCGTGGGGGGCTATTACAAGAAGTTGAGTATTCTACTCCAAAAACTTCAGATTTTATTTCAATTGTAGGAAATCCTTATGGCAACCTACCAGGAGACTTTCAAGACCAGCTAAGAATGTTTTAAGGCAGATGGGGTTTAAGAGTAAATTTTTCACTACTCCTAATGAAAGCACAGGTACGCCAACACAGACTCTGCAAAATCCCAACCTGAATTAATAGCACAGGCTTCTTTAATCTGAGACAACCTTAATCTGAAAGAAAATATAAACTCACTGTGAAGAACCAGAAGTGGAGAATTATTTTTTGTTTGTGAAACCAATGGTTTTCTTCTGCCACTTGCCAACCTCACAAGCTTAACTTCTTTCTCACTTTATCACTCTCAACTCTCTCATAATTTTCACCAATTGTATGTAGACTTGACAATTTTCTGTCCATCTGAGAAGTCTGATAAAATATTGTTTTGCCTGTTATAAAAGTGGGGGTGCAGTTTATCACACATCTATCTGAAAGCTAAACATAAATAGAGGAGGAAATAATTTGATAAAGGAAAGAATTTGATAATTTGATTCAGTATCAGCTCTAAGTACTGTGAATTTGTTTTTTATTCCCACATAGAACACAGAAGATTAGTTTGGTCATCTATGGATTGACATAATTGCCTAACAAAAATCCGTATGGTAACTGCATTAAAAATATATATATAACTATATATAAAATATATATAACATATATAACTATATATATAACTATATAAAAATATATGCTAGCTGCTTACTTTTTAAATAATACAAACTGAGTGAAACACCTTTTTAAACCTGTTGGCTAGGTTGACACATAAGCCCTTTGTGCTGCAGTTTTGGAACTTTGGACTGTGTGCCAGTGTTTATCCATTCCATTATGCTGGACTAATTGTTTTTCTTCTTTTCACCCTAGCTCTGATTCCTGTGAAAGGATTTGTGGGCTAGACAGAGGTAGCCATTTTGTGGTCATTTGTAACTGATTTATGTAGGAAATTAATGAATCTCTCAGTTAAGATTTTTTGCAAAAATATGTATGTTACATAATGACAAAACTTAAGATAGATTTATTTCTTTGTTTCTGGGCTGTATTATACCTCTGAAAAGCAAGATTATTATTCACTCTGGTTTTCTCACTCTAATTTTGTCACCATTTCTTTGCTTACTTGAAAGCTTTAACTTCTAGTACACAACCCTGTTTGCTGTTCATATTGTACCTATATGCCACTCCTGGCACCTATGAAGTACATGGATGACAGCAAGTCTTTTTGAAACAGAGGTGTTGGTTTTAACTTGTGGGGGAAAGGAAAGGAGAAAAAATAAATGTTAACATGACAACTATGAATCCTCTTACTCTATTCACTAATATCATCTTTACCATATAAAATTATTAAGGGCACTACACAGAATAATATTATCTGCAAAGAGTAGTCTTGTGGTAGTATTGGCTGGTATTATATAGATACATAATTGCCCAATCCCTGAAAAAAAAGGCACTTCAATCTTTTGTTTACCTAAGTAAATCAGTTTTAAGGTTCCAGATGTCTAGATTTGCTGTAGAAAGGAAAAAGAAGAGGATGAGTTTGTAGAAGAGAATGTAAGGAGCAGCCAGCACATAAATTTCTTTTCCTGAGCACTGTGTTGTAAGACATTACTACAGTCATATGGTTTCAGAGGGAATAGCTTCCTTTCACATGACATGTTTAGGCATCACAAAAAAGCAGACCCTTAATTTTTTGTAAAACCTATCCCTGACCTCTTGAAGTTTTACTGAACTTGTTGCAATGCAATCAAGAAAAGGAAATAATAAATGCATTCTCATGCCAGTTCCATTGTGCAAGAAATGTTTATTGCAGGCTTCCTGGGTGACAAAAACATAGATTAGGAATATATACCAGTGGAATGCAAGCTACCCCTTGCTACTGTATATATTTTGTCAAGACTCAGCAGATTAACAGATGTCCACAGTGCACATGAATGTATTTCCAGTTAATTGAAACCAGAATTCTATGCTTGAGAAATACCCTCAATGGTAGCTCTGCATGAGCCCACCAAAAGAGAGGTGACTGCCAAAGTTGCCCTGGCATAGCTTTTGCCCATCAAAGTTTAAATGCTCCTTTGCCTGCAGTCAGGCACTGTCCTGACTTCTCTGACTGCTGCTTGTCTCCAGTGTAGCCATCATACTTGAATGGATGATACTAAAGCAAAAGTCAGATGCTTTTGCAGACAAACTAGCAAGCTAACAACACAGTTTTCTATGAGGTCCTTAGTCACTAGCTGGGGTTGTACCATGACATCCGTCAACAGAATATTGCTGCCTTATAGCTTTAAATGCAATTTGCTTATCTTGTGGTTAAAAATACATTCAATAATATGACCTTTTACTTTTTTTTACTGAAGTTCTTTATTTAAATAATCTAATTATGAGACTCTGACAGGAGTTCTACTTAGCAGAAGAGTCTATCAAATATGATATGCCATAATTTGCCAGAATCAAGGAGGAACTTAATTTGACTTTTCAACCTTTCAACTATCAGTCTCATAATATCATAACAGGTTCCTTCAATATTATTCTAAAATATTACATCACAAATACCCTGAATTTATTTTAATATATTTTAAGTCATTTTGCAAAATTTCTAATTTCCTACCAGTAAGATGTCTATAATCTGTTAAAACTCAAGTCAGTGTGTCCTATCTGCTAAATTTTGTTTCTTTTGTTTCATACTTCAAATTTATGTTTTCAATTACCTGAATTTAGAAATAATGAGAATAAAACTGCAGTACATAATTTCTTCCCTGGAAGTTGTATTTCATAAAAATATTTCATACCAATTTTTGCATATAGGCCTACGATTCCTGCATGCGTTGTTCCAAAATCATTTGCTAGAGCAGTTCTTAATTTCAACAGGTTTCATTTTTTCCCTCCCTCTTCTATATTCAGTTGCGGAAAATAGATTGCAGTACTGGCTTATCTTTTTTTTGTTTAATCCTAATATTTGTCACACACAAATGGCTTTTTTCCAGTGTAATGCATTAGAGAAGAATGCCATCTGCATTGTGAAGTTCATCTAATTATGAAGACCAAATCTGTAGTGTACAAACTAACAAAGGCCCTTGTTGCTTTTGCAAATATTTCTTATGCTTTCTATATTAAGACACTTCTGTCAGAGATTGAACACACTTTTGGATCATTTTTGTAAGCCCAGAATTAGATTTCAGTACTTTTACCTCATTGCATGGAAGACTCCAAGCAGGTTATCTGCTACCACACAAATTTTTCAGAATTATATTCACTTTTTAAAATCATATATTAGAGCAGTGTCCTCAGTCTCTCTGCTAACTTCTTTTCTATTATTGTCACTTTCACCTGAGGGTATCCTTTTATGGTGATCCCTGACAATATTGGTTACATGTATAGAAACAAAGCATTTGGCAAGTATGCATTAGAGTTTGAGACAATTTCATCATTGTGAATACTGATAGTAAGTTTAGATTAAGATTTAAAGAAAGTGTATAGTAGAGGTCCCCAGTAATTACAGAGCGGCCTCAAGGATTCGTTTACAAGCATCGGTTTGAAACATCCTTTATCTGATGCCTTAAAAGTTGGATGCCAGTCTTTATCTGAAAGATTTTTAGATATGCTATTTCTTATCTCATACTAGACTATATCCTCAGGCAGAAGATAATGAGAAATGTGAGCCAGGGTTTACAATTAAATTTACTGAGCCCTCATAAGTGAGTTCTTGTAATAACAAAAAATAAAGTAATAAATACTAGCAGCCAAAAAGAAAACAAAGATCTGAATCTGTGAGAGAAATTATGAGCACTCCTTGTATTCACCATCACTTCTATATTTGGAGGAGTGATCTTTAGAAATTTCTACTGCTCCGTGTATGGATTTAATTCTCATGTAAACCAGAACACTAGTGGGAAAATGTAATTGGAATGTTAGTCATGGTATGCAGGCAGAAATGGGAGATTGAAAGTGTTCCCTGATATTCTAGCATAAATTCCCATTATTTCAGCTGAGACTTAATGTTTATTTCAGAAACCTAACAACAACTCATGCAAATAAGCAATTCTGAAGTAAAATCAAAATGTTCCAGAAAGCATAGCAATTCCAGGTGATCATCTAAAATATCCAGTTACCTGAGTCAGTCAGATGATGCAAGGTCTGCCTTCTTCTAAAACATATTGAACTCCACATTCTTACTGGATCGTATCTAGATCATATTCATACTGAGACAGGCTTGCAGAAGGCAAAGTGTTAGCATCAGTGCTAATACTGTGGCATAATCACATGAATATGAAACATCAAATCATGCATGCATTTTTGGCAGGGACCTGAAACATCTGTGAGATCCAGTAATATCTATCTATCTATCTATCTATCTATCTATCTATCTTTTTGCCTTTTGCAAAATTTCCTTTTATAGCAATTGGAAAACGCTCAAAGGAAATGGAGAGTGATTCCAAATCATAGAAGTTTTCATTGGCTTTACATTTGCTTTCTTACCCTTCATTTACCCCAAGAAAATATAAGTAAACTCAGCAAATTGAACTGGTCCATTAGAAGTAGCTGATACTCTAGTCCTACAATTCAAGACCCAACAACTTGAAGAAATGGACTGGAAGGAAAATCATGGAGTTCAACAAGTGGAATTACGAAGTCCTGCATCTCAAGAGTAATGATCCCACTAACAGGTGCAGGCTGAGGAAGCCTGTCTGGGAAGTAGCTCTGCAGGAAAGGACCAGGGATTTGGGTGGAAAACAAGATGACCATAGTCAGCAATATGCCCCTGTGAAAAGATCAGCTGCTGCCTTTAAGGCTACAATAGGTTGCCAGCAGGTTGAGGGAGATGATCCTTCCCCTCAGCTCAGTCCTGGTAAGAAATCTGGGGTGGTACATCCAGTTTGGGCTCTGAGTAACAGAAATACATGGATGCATTGAAGGGAGTCCAATGGAAGGCTATGAAGGTCTCTTCATGGAGCACTTCATATAGGGAGCGGCTGAGAGGGTTGAAGGAGATAAAGGCTCCGGGGCAATTTTATCCATGCATATGAAAGCTTGATGGGGGACTAAAAATTAAAGAGCCAGTGAAAAGCATAAGCTCAGTGAAAGAACAACAGGTATCAGACACAAAACGAAATACCAAATAAATCCACTTTTTTAGTATGAGTGTGATCAAACCCTGGAATAAGTTGACCAAGGAAGTGGTGGAGTCCTTATTTTCAGAAATGTTCAAGACCAGATCATACAATACTGAGCAAGCTGCTCTAGCTAACCCTGTTTTGAGGAAGGATATTGGAATACATGATATCCAGAGGTCCTTCCCACCCTCAACTACCTTGTGATTCTTTGATTTTAAGGTTCTTAAGTCTGTTATTTCACTAAAGTTTTACTGAAGCTTTAATGCATTATTCACTCTTCCTGTACTTATTTTTCTCGTAGTTTCTGTTCTGTGAATGGTTCACTGGATGAGTTTGCTCTCAGAACACATGAATCTAAGTCTTAAAATAAGAATTGCAGTAGAAGTCTGTGAGTAGTAGTTATTGATGATGAGCTATTACTCTGGTTTTTAAATTTCTTAATTCACTTAAAAACACTTCTATGACAGCAATATATTGTTAATAACAGAGGAAGTGAACACCAGTGACATTAGTTTCCCAAAGTAAATTAATATTTATACTCTTTTTTTTACAACATCTCCACATTCTAGTCATGCCCAAATTTTGTACTATTTTCCTAAATGGAAGATCTTGTTTTGTATGAAATCTTCTTCCACCAATGGAGGAAAGAATGAATCAATTAATTTTTTAGTACTTCATCATGTTATGGTATGTAGAAAGGAGTCTTAATGGAAAAAAAAAAAGGTACATATCTGTATGTGTACATTCAAACCAATAAAAGGAAAAAAAAAACCAAAATAGATAATTCACCTTAAATACCTTGTATGTCTTTCAAGAGACACTGTGAAGAATATTTTCAAGGCGTACTGCCCCTTGTTAGGAAACATTAATGTTTCTAGGGAAGATACGGACTCTCTAGGAAGGAAATTAGAAATTATTACCATTTGCTTTCCTCTATTTTTTTTAGGTCCCTCCACAGGAACAGAGTAAAGAGAAATAAAATGTTATTTTGAATCTACTGAAGAGATTTTGTGGCATTTCCTCTTTTAACCTTCCTGATCTCCTGTACTATGATCTGTGTTGAAGCTGAGGAAAGGAACATTTCTTAAATTTGCTTTGATAACCACTATTTAAAGTGAGCTTCTCACAAATATTTTGCAAATACAGATCTGTCATATTCAAATTTAAAGATAAAAGGTTATTGCATTAATCTGGTCTAAGACTTTGTAGAAAAATAAATCCAGTGAACTCATTCAAGACACTACGCTGCATAACATTTGCATTAAACACATGAATTAAATATGTGACACCAATGGCATTATAAGATTAAGATGAATATGTAAGCAGAAGCAGCCATGGTTGTTTAAAGTTTTACACAGTCTAAATTGCAAGGTCATTTCCATAGTGATGAAATCAAAGTGAAAAAAAAAACATGAACACTTCATTTTTTTTTTCAGTTTGTGTCTATATTTTATTAATATGCACTCAGATTTTTTTTTAATCTTTCCCTTGCTAAAACCAACTCTCTGTATATCTTTTCACAAAATGGAAAAGGATATGATACTTATCAAAAATGTCAAAGTGATTTATATAGTAAGTTGTGAGTTATACAATAAGTTTTGAAAGTTACAAGTGCCATTCCTAAACATGCAGGTTTCATATAATCTTGTATTTCCTAAAAAAAAGGTGAATCACTTGAGAGAAATTATTTGCATATTGAAGAAATATTTTTTTATACACTATCTGAAAAGCACAATATATTTTTAATATATTGGTAATCTTGAATCAAAGAGATTAATCTTAGTTTATAGTGTTAAATCTCCATACGTTTACCTAGAATTAATTTATGCCTATGATTGAGAAAGTTTGAGTTCTATTTTCAAGGCAGACAGAAAGAAGTGAAGCTTTCCCATTACTCACCAAAAACTGTACAGGCATTCTGTGTGTGTGTGTGTGTGTATATATATATATGTATAAAAACTCCAGACTAGCTAAACTGGAAACCACAGTTATACATATTTAACAGATGTCAAATTGGAGAAGTGACTTACTGTCACTTCTGGAGAAACTGAACAGTAAGTCTATGCTAAACCAGGATATTGGCCTCCAGGATGAATTCAAAGCCCCATTTCAAACATATTTCAGAAGCAATTTACAAATCTGATCTCTTTCATGACCAATTGTCTCACAAGTATTTTTATTTCAAGCTATCTGAAATTTCTTATATTTGTTATATGAAAGGATTAGGCAGTGAGATCATAATTTCATTTACTTTCCATCTAAAACAAAAAAACCTATACAAATTCAGTTCAAAATTCTCCATAAAACTGTATGAAGAATCATAGCTCAAGCATTTTTCTCTCTACATACATAGAGAAATCTGCCTTTGTTAAATTAAAGAAAATTTCAGAAGTACACAGATGTTCAAGGGTATAATCTTCAACTTAATACATTCTATTATTTTTCTTGCTAACAATAAATATTGACTTGTAGGAAAATAGATTCCAATGGATGAAGAAGATTTATTTTTGTAATTTTAAAATTTTAACATGAATAAAGAAGAAATGAATAGAAATAACACTGGTACCTAGGTTATACATAAAGAAAAATGTCTGTTGATTATATATGTTAGAAGAAAATAATATTTTCCTACTCACAAGACAGTACATTATTTAAATTAACATTACCTTATTGTAATACTCACCACTTCTTGATGCATGTTTGAAAAAAAAGACACTTTTAATATTACAGATTGTTTCCTAGGTAGCTTTAGATGTAATCTCTGAAATGCCCCTTCTCACCTTGTTCTCATTTTACCTGATCTACAGGGTCTACTGTCCAGCAGATTTTTTTCCTGGGATCCAGCTGATCTCCACGCTTCTTCTCCGGGTCCAAATTTACCATGTTATACTGCAGGTTTTAGAATTATTTCCTCTGAACTACTTTTTAAAATAAATTGAATTTATGTGTATTAGTCTTCAATTAAAACAATTTGGGAAGAGCATGTTCTTCCACATCTAAAATACAACTAAGCACGTACCGCCATAACCTGTTATTTGCTTTTATCAGCTAAATTTTTCGAACTACCACCTAGAACTCGATCGTATGATTGGACCTGATCTACTGGAAGGTCAGTTGAAATGAGATGATCTTTATGGTCACCTCCAAGTCAAACCCTCCAGTCATTCTATGATTTTCTTGCTTAACTCAATTTTTTAAAATTTCTTTCTTCAGGAGAACTCCTTTACAAATTCTTCATATGGAGTCTGAAGAGGTATTTTTGAAGGAGGAAATAACTGAAACAACACTGCTTGCCTAACTTTAGAAGCTGTCATCTTGGGAGGGTTATCTCTACTCCCTCTCCCCCATTTTAATTACTTTGCTTCTTTCTTGAGCTCTACTGACCTAGAAATCTGGGGCATTAGCAGAAGGACATAGTGGGTGAGTTATACAGTAAGTGGGTAAAATACTCATTTAATCTGTGCAGACGAGGATAAGTGTTGTGCACCAGTTGCAGAGGTGAGTCAAATCAGAGTTCAAGTTTAAATAGAGAGAATTTTCCAGTGTGAAAAACCTGAGTTATAAAGATAATTCATTTCCCCCAGACTTTTCATTCTTTATCAAAGCTTACAAGCTAGAGTGTCCCTTGATACAAAGAGACATTCGGAGAAGTTCTTATGTGAAACAGCTGATTTTGAATCTTTTACACATTCTTTATAGTGAAAGTAGCATTTTGAATACCTAGCTACTAAATGTCAAGTCTTTCTGAGAGACAGTCATTTCAGTCATACAAAAGTCATTTCAGTTCTCCCTACGGATAGAAGAGTATGAAAAGTTGCTCCTGGAAACTAGATTATCGAACTTGTCTGGAAACAGGTAAAAATGGCAAAAGAAGTATCACCCAAATTGATAAGAAAAACCTGAGTTAAAAAGAAATGTATTTCTCTTACAAATTCCAAGCTACAAAAACAACCTGTGGACACAGGAAATGAACAAGGTTTTAAAGAGTCTTTATCTATGAATCACAGGACATTGTGGAAGACAAACTCTTCTGTTGAGAGCAAGGTAAGTTTCTCATCCATGTATTTTATCCTAATTTCTACAACAAATTTAGAACAAATCCTCTGAAGTCTTCTCAGTGCAGGGCAAACAGTATGTGAAAATTGTTCCTCTAAACAACTGGCATCATCTTCTGCTAATTTTTCTTAATCCAGTTTACTTCCCTTCTGTTTTAATGAGCAATTCCTTCCTGGGGAAAAAAAAAAGGCTCCAAGTGTTTTAAGATTCAGAATATTTTAACATATTTGGTCTCCAAAAGTCAGAATTTTAATGTTGCTTCAGAAGGAAAGTTAAATGAGACTCAGATTGACTCTGCTCTTTCGTATCTCTGGCATCAGGAATTTATGGCACTGGAAGATGTCAAAAATATCCAGTTAGTTCTGAATGGGTGAGTAGGTCTGAGGTAACTAATCCACAAAAAGTTTGTGCAGGAGCTATTGCTAGATGGAGCAGAAATGCACTCAAAATGCATGAGTGAATCATTCAAAGAGAAGGTCAGAGGTGATTGGCTAATGTCTTATCTAGTTAAAGGTATAGATCTCTTCCATTTTTGCTGCACTGGGTATAAATTTTTTTCCTGTGTCGTGATTTGCAAGGAAGCATGCAAAGGGGAAGTTCAGATAACCTGCATAATTGGTATAACCTAATTCTTATGAGCTGTACTTAGAAAGCTGGTAGGTGTTTGCAGTGTTAGCTACTCACACTAAGCATTGTTTAGTGATCCATTTATAATAATTATTACTGATTTTAATAAATCTAATAAGGGAATTAGAACTCTCAGGTCTCATTTTCCATTAAGTTCTTCAATGTATGAAAAGCAAGGGAATGGTTGAGCTCAAATTTCTCCAGGAGTGATATCTGTCTTTTCCAGAACTGTACTTGACATAAAAGTAAGAAAAACATTTTGCTTTTAAATAGCATCATGTATTATAATGTTCATTAAGACACTTATCTCCCAATAAATTTGCAATTACGTCTAAATAATACATGAGAAATAAACAAAAGTGGAGTTTTCCAAAGGAATTTTGAAACAGCTGTGACTGTTGAATTAACTATAGGAAAGAATTAGTTGAAAGACGGGAGGTTCAGATAAGATGTTAGGAAGAAATTCTTTATTCTTAGAGTCGTGAGGCTCTGGAAGAGGTTTCCCAGAGTACTTAGGGATACCCCACCCCTGGAAGTGTTCAAGGCCAGGCTAGATGGGCTCTGAGCAACCTGGTCAAGTGGGGGGGTGTCCCTGCCCATGGCAGAAGGGTTGGAACTAGGTGGTGTTTAATGTCCCTTCCAATCCAAACCATTGTATGATTCTATGACGCTCACTATTATTTTATTTACCTTTGAAATGTACACATTAGGATGCTAATTGCTATCTTTAAACAATATGCATCATAACTTAGTTCAAGATTTTAAAAGCTTCTTGGTTTTCTGTTATCCACTTTTTCCAAGATACAGAAAATATCCTCTATTAGAAACCAGGTGATTTCTCAGCATCTTGAAAAAGATGTGTTTCTTTTCACATTACTTTGAAATCTCTCAGACATGTCATCTCTAGTACTATTATGACTTCAGTTAATTTAAAATTTAAATATTTTGCTCCTGAGAAGTGTTAGGACAGTGAGCAGAGAGGATGAAATTGCATTGAGCTCTATTTTACTATGAACCATGGGAGCAGTCCTCCAAAAGCAGATCAAAAGCTTGTATTATCCTAACCTAGATAAATACCATAGCTCCTATGTCTACCTTCAGGCATTCCACATGCCTTCACTCTTCCACATTAAAAAAACAAATGTACTTCCACAACTTTTTCATGTATAAGCTATTGACTATTTATTCAAGCACATTTTTGATAATTAGAAAATGCAGATTTAATTCCTACAGAGAGATGAGGAAGCATCTTTAAGAATAGAGCACATAATTCTTTATGGCTTTTGCCTTTAGCTCCTTTCACCTCAATTCTATCTCCCTCAAATGTTGTGAGAATGATTACAATAAATATAATAAGTTACTGGGGTGCTGTCATGAGGGTGCCTTATATACAGCATAATAAAATGGATAGGTTAAGATTAAAGATTCCACTACTTCCTAATGATATAATTAGAAAGCTTTTAAATTTATATAAAACACCACTCAGTGCCTATCTCTGGCTTTGTGTGTGACCTAAAGGACACTTAACTGTGGAGATCATTAAGAACCCATTGAATAAAATGCAAATAACAAGAAACCAATCAGTGCTGTAAATATGAATGTGTAGGCCTCTGCCACTTGTCTTCATTTGAAGAATTTCGTGTTTCTCCTCTAGCAGCCAGAAACTACTATCTCTGTTATGGTGATACCTTCTAGATCCTCAGCAAGTGAAATGATCTGTTCTCTCAATCCATATGATAATACACTGTGATAATTATGGCCTATAAGTAACTGTAATTTCACTGTGGCAGCATAGACCAGGGCAGATCCAGGCAAATTAACCTCTTGTATTTAAAAAAAAAAAAAAAAAAAAATTATTTACGTATTTCTTTTTAAACCCTCAGAATATCAACAACTGTGCTTTTGTTACCTATAAGGCTGAAAAAAAAAAAAAAAAACATGGCAGAAGTTCCACTGCCTGGGCTTTCAATAATCCCGTTTTGAAGTCAAAGACAATCACTGCAAATGTAGCACATCTCACTCCCTTATTCTTGCTGAGCTGTAATATAACACTGCATAAAATCTTTGTGTCACAGTGGATCATACAGAACTATGATTTCCAGCTTTCAAGCCTTTTCTTTCTTGTGAGATAGCTATAAAACACATATGTTCTGAAAAAGAAGGTGGCTGTAGGAAGGACATCTTTTCTATAATTGAGCAAAAATGCAGGGAGCAAAATCTACTGGCAGACTATGTGTATTATACTGGGGATTTCAAAGTTCAAAGTTAGTGCCTCATTAGTGGCCTGATTTTTGTAGATATTTTGGGAGTAATTGGTTGTAGTGGGTTTTCTTGGGTTGGTGCAATTTTATTCATAGCAGCTTATATGATTATGTTCTTTGTATCTGTAACTGAAGTAGTGTGGATTAGAAATGTTTTTTCTGAACAGTGTGCAGCATCAAGGCTTTCTCTGTTTCATACTCTACTCATTCCACCCTCTCTCCCTGTGAACGGTCTTGGGGTGGGCAAGAACTTGGAGGGGGCACAGAATTATAGGTATTTTTAACATAGGATAGTTAGACAAAAAGCATTCTGGATCCTTGCCAACAAATTAATTTTGATGTGGGCTAAAGGGGAGAACTCTAGACCCGGAATGAATACCGCATATACAGAATGAAAACTGCCTCATATTTACTAGTCAGGAGAGGATTTAGCAAAAAAAGAGTAATGATACACAGTGATTTTGCAAAAAGGGCTAGTACCACTCACAGAGGGATAAATGAGGGAAGTGAGGTGATGCTTGGATTTAGCATGTGTGATACTACTGTTGGAATCATGTATGCAGCTGTGCAGTTCCCATTGTTAAAAAGAAACAGAAAATATCATTATTAAAAAAGAATATTATTGCAAGAGAATATCTTGCAATACAACAAGACCCAGTGACTCAATTAGGTGCATAAGCATTTTCACAAGAAAGAGTAGCCATGTGCTACAAGAGATTTTTATCTAGCCAAGATACATAGACAAGAACATAACATTAACTAGGAAAAAAAAGGCAGATAAATTCAAGAAGCACTCAAAACAGTTACTTGTTGGAACACATCACAGAGGATAATTTTCATATCTTAGGGTCTTCATGTCAAAACTGGATTTCTCTCCGGAAGATGTATTTCCATCAAACATGTATTACTTGTTTAAGACAGGAGTAAGTGAAATTTTATATCCTGTGACCTAGTTGCATTTCCCATTGCAAAATAAAATAAGCACCAAAATTGTCCTGCTGGATATAGACTAAGAGAAGACTGTCACATCAGTTCTGAATAACAAAACTACTTTTGCTTCTTCTATTGCAAAGCTACTCACCAGCCTTCCCAAGATTATTTTCAGTGTCATCTCTGAAACTTGCAATAGAGTCTATTTGAGATAGTATCACAATTTTTTCTTTTCTATTTGTATGTACTGAAAATATTTTTTTAAAGAAACTGCTCCATAAATGTTGGCTTTTTACTGACCTGTATGGTATATTTAGAATTCCTTCTTTGATCGGTTTGACCATAACTACATCTTATGCAGCATGAACTGATCTTAACTTTCAGATTTAGTCAAAAGTCACTATTTTTTCTACTATAATGACTCTGGCACTGGTAAGACTCAAGAGCCATAAAGATGAAATCTTATTAAATTCCTTGCTTTTGTCTCTTGTCCTAATATATGTGCATTTCCTAAATAACATGATAATTCGCTGTAGCTGCAATTCATTAGTTTAAGTTCTTTCACATTGAAGTGAGAAAGTCTGTTTGAAAATTGCCTGCTAGGGATTAGAGGATTCCTAATACTTTAGCAAAAACTTTCCCTTAATGACAAAATCTTCTAAGTTAGTTGTTTCAGTGTCATAAAAATCACAGGTGGAATTCAAATTTGGATAAACATAGATGTCCATAGGTACAGCACCATGTACCTGGAGTATCTGTCGCTACAAAGGCCATGCATCTCCTGTAGATCTTTGGTTAAGTCTGCCAGTCATGACACTAAATGCATAAGCCTATGTACCTGAACCATTCATTGTGCTTTTATTCATCATTTCTTATCATGTACACTGGCTCAGTGTTGTGTTTTAGATTTTTCATGAAGACAGTGTTGGTAGCACACCAGTGTTTTAGTTATTGCTGAGTAAAGGTTTATAAGTTTCTCACTCTGCCACCAGTAGTCTGGAGATAGGCAAGAGGTTGGGAGGGAACACAGCTGGGACAGCTGGTCCAAGCTGACCAAAGGAATAATCCAAACCCTATGACAATGTGTAAAAAAACTGGGGGGGAATGTGGGGTTTGCAAGGGGTAATGCTTTCAAAGTAGCTATTACTCAGAGACTGGCTGGGAATTGGTCTGGTGGTGGGAGATGATCTTTTACATCATTTGGGTTTTATTCCTCCTTTACTTATTATATTAAGCTGTCTTTACCTTGACCTATGACTTTTTCTCACATTTGTTTTCCCCCTGCTACAGGGGCAAATGAGCAAGCAAGTAGAGGGTGTGTAGGTGGCAGCAAAGGTAACACACCACATGTGTGTCATGCAGAAAAACTACTAATGACATTGAAGAGTCCAGCAGTTTGAAGCCTCTTGAGAAAAGGAGTGCTCTCAGTGCCTTAGTAATTAATTACACCTCCAAAAGGTGTGGGCTCCTGGAGTGGGGTGATCCTGCTAAGGGAGGGGGAATTAGCCAGATCTTAACCCACTGTAATGCCCCAACATTTAAATGTTAGGGGTTTACCTGTACTCTGGGTTAAACACACAAGAGAAACACTGACCAGGTATTCTCAAGAGGTCTAAACTACTTTACTGGCAAAATAATCAAGCAAAAGGTTTAGTATAACATCAAACCAACATAAAATGCTTAGCATTACTATGGCACATTCAACTTAGCAAACTTTAAACCTGTTCAACGTTAATTTAGAAAACTTTAAACCCATTTGATGTGCTGTTACCCAAAATGTTCCAAGAAAAAGGAATCAGAAGAAAGACAGAAAAGATATAGAAAACCACACATATAGCTACTACCTCCTTGGTTCCAGCAGTGTCAAAATAGAAAGTCCAAGCAGAGAGCAGGCTAGGGCACACGCTCAGCCTTTAAATCCCCTGGGCCTCCATGGCCCTCCCCCTAGGTGGGACTTCTGGTCATTCAGCCACTCAGGAGCAGGGTTAGGCGAGAATGGGACACTGCCCCAAAGTGTCTTGAGACACTCAATTTTTCCAATCTCTGACACTGAGTTACCTCCCTGACAGAAAAAAGGCAACAGCACCACATGTTGTTAACTAGAAGCAGCCAAAAAGCCAGGTAAAGAAATCAGTAGGGAACACCAATTATCACTTTTATGTCTCTGTGAAAAACTTAATAGAAACTTAAATGAGACTCTGAATTGGCAATAATCTGTCAAACAGGGCTGTTGGAACAAAATAATTTTAGGTAAAATAATGGTATTTTCCACCAATGTTTAAAAAAGTGCTCAGAGTGGTGGTTTATCTAAAGTTTGTCATTAACTCCATTGACTTCCGACTAGAATGAACCTGACTGTAATGGAAACCTGAGAACCTAACTCATATAAAGTCATCAAAATTACAAACACCTAAAGCTTGATAAAATAAATCCCATCCAACATCTAAGCTTATCTGTCTTCATTACCTCACACAAAATTAGCAGAACTTGTGTGACTCTTGGATGCCCAAAATCAAGTGAGATAAATCTCACCATTTCTAAAGAAAGAGCACAGAAATTTTCTTTCATATCACAGTGATATGGTACAAACCCCAAAATGTTTCTGTCTATCAATATGAAATGGTGAAAAAACGTACAGTTTGCATGGTATATATACTACATATAGACATACACACTGCCTGGTACAGAGAAAGGTCAAAGAACACCAGCCCAGCAAGACTTTTTGACATTTTGAGCTGAGAGTCAAAATCTTCTTGTCCATGTATTTAATTATCTTTTGGTTTTGCCTGGAGGGTCTCTCTATTACCTATAGATGAAAATTGAACATATACTCAATCAATGAATGCAGAAATGCAATGCCTTAGCAATTCTGATTTTATGCTGTGTCTAGTTAAAATTCAAAGTTCAACGCTATACTTAATTATAAAGAAAGAAAAAAGAAAATGTGTGCCAAAAATCAGTTTGATATTAGCAAAATACCCAGTAGATCCTAATATGACTTCATTATCATAGTTTCTTAAATCTCAAATCACAGGAGGCTGAGATCAGTCAGAAAAGCCAAACAGGGAAAGCAGTCTGGGTTAATCTAATTTGAATTTATTCTCTGATGCAAAGGGTATCTTAAAAAAAGCTTGTAATATCTGCTACTTTTTAAAGTTTTGCTTTAAATTTAAAATGATCCTAGAACATTGCATTATCAGGTATTTTAAGAAACTGCTCATCATTCCAAAGGTTTTAATGAATAAAATTTAAAGATCTAATCCTGACAATAGCCATATTCCCTTAAATCATTCTGTTAATGTCATTCCCATTTTAACTAACAGCAATTTATGAGTAACCACCACTAGGAATGTCCAATCTGAATTGCCATGTCCAATATTTTCATTGCCTAATGAAAAAATAAAACTTAACTATACAAATTTGTATAATTGCATGTATCAGTAAAATGGGAATTAAGGTAGCAAATTTTATTTCTCACAAAAAAAAGTTGGTAAATAATTCAGTGTAATATGAAAGTATTCTTTACACAGGCACTTTAGTTGTCAAACTCTCAGCAGTCCTGCAGATATGAATGACCCCAAACTCCTACTCCTCTGCAGAACTAATCTGTGGGTCTTATAACTTATTCATACAGGTGTAATTACAACAGTTATAATGACAGTTATTAACCATCATTTGATATCTTTGTAGGTATCTTTGCCTTCAAATGTCAGTGAACAATTCTGATTTTTCTACAAATAGCACCCTGTAAACACCTTATACCCTGCCTCCCACGTGTCCAATCCCTCCTGTTTATAGCCCATTGGAATAGAGATCATTAGCTTTTCAAGGACTAAAGAAGAAAAGGCAAAGACATTTAATAATGTTTTTTGGGACAAGAAGCATAATACTGCTTACACTAGCCACTCCTTCCATCCTGGCTATCTTTTGTGTGAACTAGCTAACAGAGATGCTTTACGTTTTCAAAACGAACATGTTCTTCATGAAGAGTATCCTTATACATGGCCAAAAAAAGCACCTGAAGAAAATGATCTTGATAACAACATCATTATCAAAGTACCTTTTTTAGGGTATTTAATGATAAAAAGTAATATGAGTCCTTTAATCAAACTTTGGACATCTGTAATATAGACATCTTTACTAGACAAACCTGAGATAATTGTTTCCTCTTGAGTCAAGGAAGAAAAATAAGCAATTTCAGGGTACAATTCAACTGACCTATTTTAAACATCAATCTTAGATGATATCAATACTGCTTAGAAGTACCTCCTTTTCTCACTATTGACAAAAAGGGGAGCCCTAGAGGATTACCATGAATGTAGATGTTCCCTTTGAAAACATGTTTTGGATTAGATGGCCTCCACTCAGTATCTGTGAATCTGTATGATTTGTTAAAATCAGCACATTATTAGTTCAGCTTTCTGTAAGGACAGAGAGAGATTTAGTGTGAAGCTCAGACAGATAATCTTCATTTTAAGAGATGTTTCCTTATCTTTAAGCTTCCTTAAACAACTGAATTTATTAATAGGCTCAGTATTTGGAGAAACTCATCTTTTTACCTATTAGTACCTGAGGAAATTCCATATTTTCAATCAATCCATACCAAGAAGGCATGCTGTATTTTTTAGTTCCAGTGCTCTCCTTCATTTTATCTTATCACCCTTTCATTTGATGACAGCACCTAATTTTTCAGGTTTTGCTTCCTCACTTACCATGCCTTTACTGTTACTGGAGTACTGAACACCATGATCTCAACATTAACCAGATAAGAGGATGAATCGTGTAGCAGGTTTTCTGATCAAGTAGCTATTCACTGAAGGCAATCATAATCTGGCTAAATATGTAATGTATCACAGAGACCTTGAATAAATATGCATTGCAGCACTATAAATCTTACCACATGTTTAGACATACTCAAGAGTTTCCTTGATCACTTAACTCTGACTCTGGTAAACAACATACGGTAACTGTGATAGAGTATATTTTCTGTAATTGAATCCTTTAATGTTATTTCCTATGGGATCAGACACTTCAGGTCAAGTTTGAAGGTGACACAGACAAAGTGCTGTAAATTACACCCTCAGGTCAATGTAAAGAAAAGGTCTAAGAAGTAAAAAATCTCAGAATTTGGCCCCACAGTTATTGTCCTCTGATTATATTTTAAGCACGTGTTGTAAAACAATGAATGCCACTGTACCTTGCAGGATATGGGCTGCTTTGATGTCATTACCCTGGAAAACCTCTTCAGAGGAGGTTTTTGCAGTGCAGCTATTGTTTCTAGCTGATGACCTTTCTTGATGGCTCAATGGACAGGCTGCAGGGAAAAGAACAGGGTTACACTGACCGTGCATGGTCTTCCCCTGTGTCTGCCTTTTCTTCTACTGCACAGTGAGAAAGGCTTAGTGTTTCAGGTCCTAACTTTGCACACTTAAATGCTTTATTTGCCAAAACATCTTATGAAAATTGAGTCTGGTTTTTTTTTGTTGTTTGTTTGGGTTTTTTTTTTGTTTTTTTTTTTTTTTTTGTGTGAGTGTGTTCAGACTATTTAGGCTGAAGGCAGTATAACTTGGCCCTGGCCTCATCCTGAGTAATATCCTATGTGGCGTTGTGTGAGAAGCCTCTGGTCATAAAAAATAACACAGCAAGTTATAGATCACACCACAAAGCCTGGTTGGGTTTCACAGGTGGTGAAGGTGGAGTTACATAAGAGACCATGGAACTGCAAACAGCACAGATACCTGGAGGAGGGAATCAGGGATATTTTGTGCAGTACAGTCTGGCAAGGTCAACAGCAGCTAGGTAACCATGTGAATATGTGAGAAGAACAAGGTAACTACTTGACCAAGACTTTTTGTGGGAACCTTTGAGGCAGCTTAGTAAGGACAGTAACCCGAATCTTTCATTCACACACACGTAAAACCTTCTGACATTTTCTCTGGAAAAAGAGGTTGCTTTCACAACAATAAAACACTCAGATGAACAGATTAGGCATCCTGTGAATACATTATTCAGTGGTATCACTATGCCATGTCCATTCCAGGCCCAAAGGCATCCTCATATACTCATCACTTTCTGGCACAGACTTCTTGAAAGCAAGCTAATGACAGTGCTTTGTCTTAACACTAGTCTTAATAGTAGCACCTTACTGCTCTGCTACAGTGAATGTCATTTTCCTGCCTAACAACTATGTGACCTTGTGTTTTTGCTATCACAGAATCACTGAGGTTGTCAGGAATCTCAGGAGATCATCTAGGCAAGCCCCCCTGGTGAGAGCAGGGTCACTGAGAGCCAGCTCTTTAGGGCCTCACTGTTCTCTCTTCCACTCATTATCTCCTCATTTTTAGTGAGGTTGCTATGGAGGATGATTTGAAAAACCTTGCTAAGGTCAAAACAATCTACATAGACTGCTCTTCCCTAGTCCACCAAGCCACACATTTCATCATAGAAGGCTAACAGGTTTGTCAGGCATGATTTCCCATTCAGAAATCCATGGTGACAACTTCCAATCACTTCCAGCCCTGCAAGTGGTTTGCAGGGCTATAGGCTCCTTCACTTTCTCAGTGATCAAAGTCAACTGGCCTGTAGTTCATCTAGTCCTCCTTCTTGCTTTCTTCCAGTCTTGGAGAGCTTCCTCAGTCTTCCCAATTGTTTTGCAATGATATTGGCCATCTCCATTTGCACTTATGGATTAATTCCTTCATGTTCCATGGACTTCCATCTGTAAAATTTGTTTCAATGTTTCCTTTCTTGATCCTTCTCTGTTGAAAGCAGTGCTTCATTTCTCCAAAAAGTGACGCCTTCTTGTTTTTTTTTTTCTTCATGCAGTCTGTAAAAAGATTATTTTATAACAAAATTGATACTGTAAATAAGAGAAAGGATGGACCTTCCTAATTTCTTTACTGGAATTTATTGTTTCTCCTCAGAAACAATAAATTCCATCTGCATTCAGCCATCAGAAAATCCTAGACAGAAATGGGAGAGAGTAATAAACTGACATGAAGGAACAACATGATGACAAAGCCTGACTCATCTTTCATCTCTTTTGCTGCTTTTGGCTTTGCTGTTTTATACTTTTGTTGACTTAAACATTTTTAAATAACTGGTTGATAATTTGGTCAAGGCACACAGCCTTTGATGTAGTTCTTTTCTAGAAATTTCAATTTAGGGTACTGACACTCAGAAAAGATCCATTTTTTTCAGTCTGCAATATATGTATATACACACGTATATATAATATATATATATATATATATATATAAAAGCATTTAACAGCATAGGCAGTATTCATTTTCTAAATGGGGTGTATATTTTTTGTTATTTTCTTTGTTATTTATTTTTTCAGTAAAATAGCTAAGCTACGAAGACTACATGAAATTTAGACAAAGAGAAGTCATCAGTGTTTTGTCTCCTTGAGCTCAGGTCATTCTGATCTTCTTGAATTCATTTGGCTAAATGATGTAACCCATTTTATAAGAATGTCCTACAGATGCTGCAATACAGTTTACTGCTTCACAATAAAATGAAATAAAAAATTAATGCTTTTTGATTCATTATCTCTTGAGAACAGTTTTTATGAGGCTATGATGAAAATTCTTCCTTTTCTATTCTGTCTGAAGAAAATTTGGAGCTGCAACAGATAAAAGCTTTTGTTCTCTATTTATTTGACTGCTTTGGAATGTTTTCTTTCAGAAAAATATGTTCAGAGCCCAAAATTCTTCTTTTTAACACCTTGAAATATTGTGAACTGTTTCAAGATACTAAATAACAGTGACTATAGAGCTAAAATTTAATGTAACACATTGCATAAGATAGTAAGTTTTCCTTTGAAGCAAAATTCATCACCAATTCTGGAATAACTACATTGAGAAATATGAAATGGGAAAGTATAAAGGAAGAAAACAGCTAGATCAGCTAAAGTGTTTCACTTTACTGATGTTTTAAAATTTTATTAGCTCTTCCAACAAATCAAAACTTACTGTTAAACATCTGCATTATATTTTTATATCCTAACGTGATTTAATTACAAGAGAGGTATAACCTCCTGCAGGAGTTCTGCTTGTAACTGCTAATGAGCAAGAGGCAATAAAATATCCTTTATAAATCAATATGTGAGAAATTAAATATGAGTGCTTGGACTTGGTTGGCCCCATATCTAATGGAACTATGAAAGACATGATTAATTAGGAAGGTGTTTTAGAAAGGTTAATTAGTTTATTTTTTAAATTATCTGCTGAGATAATGTGTTGGCTAAGAAAAAATTCCTGCCTCACAAATTAGCCAATGATTTTTCTGAAGATTCAGAATAAACATATTTTGGACAGAAGGTAAATCTGTTTATTATCTGGCAATGTTTTTCATTGGTGACATTTATTACATCTCTTGTCTTTAGTTATTATTGTAGGGTTAATCTTAACAATTTCAGGTTTGGATTATCATTTTTAATTTTCTTAAAAGTAATTCAACTTAGGTATTTTTGTTTGGTTGGTTGGTTAGTTGGTTGGTTTTTTAATATAGTTTTTTAGGGAAATCATATACCTTGAATAATATCTCAATTGGCTGGCAAAAATTTAAACACTAAGACATATTCAAATGAATATGTAATTTGAGTATAAAAGTAGAGGAAACAAATGAAAAAAAGATGTAAAGAAGTAAAATACTATAAAAATATTAACTTGAGAGGGAGTTTTCTTAGCTGAAATAAAGATAATTTTCAGGAATTTTTTTAAAAGTACTAAGGTAGATGTGAGGAGACATAAACATAAGGAGAAGTGTGGAAGAAGGGAAATGAGTGTATATGTTTGAAAGCATCTATGAAGGAGATGTCATCACTGTCAAAATCTGAGAGTAGTATAGATGAAATTATATTTCATTTTACACTAGCCCCACTTTCAAGGGCTAGTGAAAACCCTTGGAAACAAAGATAAGCAGTTTCTATTTGTAAGACAAAAAATCTAGGGAGTTTATGCAAGGAGAGGGATCTTGTGGACAAAGGAAATGAACGAGCAGTGTCCTCAGTAGAAACAGACACATTTACAACTGTGGAAGGCAAGGAAAGCCTGTATAGCAGATGATTTGCAATGCTGGTAAGAATCTAAACTGCAACTACTTGGACAGAAGGATAGAAACAATAAGATTTATTCAAAACTTGGGTGAACAATTCTATTAAGTACTCATAGTCAAAGCTAATATTTCTGTTATAAATTTAAGCAATAGTAACTCAGTGCTGTTGTCTGCAGAAGAAAAGTAATTAACAAAATGATCTGAAGAATGAGAAATACTCAGATGGCTATGCCATATGTCAGTTACTGAATGAAGGTTTATGAACATTCATAAGATTTTAGGAAAACATCAGAGTACTAAAAAGTGACCTTTAAATATGCAGATAAATATGTGCATACAAATCTTGTTTTTATTGAACAGTGGCATAAATCTTGCATTTGATTCATTGCAACTCACAAAAGGAATAAGCAAAAATTAGCTACATACATACATAAAACAATGAACCTTATTTATTATTTATAGCTTCTGAGAAATGTATTGATCACTAGCTAAATAGATAAGAAACAAATCTGCAGAGCAGAATGACAGAAGCAGAGGGTCATCATAAAATGAACTCTGCAGCAGTTTCGTATTTTTTAGAGCTGATTCAAATGTTTAAGAGATTTGATTTAGACAAAAATTGAAAGTGCATTGGATCTAGGCTGCTCCTGGCAAGGTCTTACCACACAAAGATTTTCTTTCTTACATTGAAGTAAGATCTTAACCCAATTCTTCTATACCTTCTTTATAACACCTGTTGAAAACATGGATGTATTTTTTGTTTGTTTCTCTTGTATTTACCATCAACACGATTTAACAATGCCATTTCCTTAATCTGAGGCTATTTTTAAAATTTTTAAATTTTCAGTTATGTCTTTGATTTCTACTATCAGTTTCCAATATTCACTTCAGAGTATGTTATATCCATTCACCACTCTCTCTACATTTTCAATTTTCCTCTCATCTTCTTGCAGTCTAGGACCAAAGCTCTCAAATTCAATCTCCATAGCAATATATGCTGTTTAAATTGCATTCCACCACTTACTAATACTCACAAAGGGTTGGTGTGAGATTTTTCTTTTTATTATTTTTTTTTTAACTTAGAGCCTAAAATTATTGGATAAATCCAGTGTGAGGATCATCTTTCAGTGAGAGGACACTAAAGAAATTAATTTCTCTCAGTGGATAGTTAAAAATCAAGATTCAAAGTTATTTGAAAATTAAAATTTAGGTTTTAGAGCATATCTGTCATGCTTGTCTCTTTCATCATGACATTAATAAAAAAGTGGAAAAATTATAAAATAGAGGTAAGCAGAAACATCAGCAGTTCAAGCAATATATTAGATGTATTAGATGTTGATTTTATAAATAGTACTGGAATCTGGATTTTTTGATTATGTAAATAATTCTACACAAGTGTTATGGTTTAACCCTAACCAGCCACTAGGGCCCACACAGCTGCTTGCTCACTTCCCACCAGCAGGATCAGGGAGAGAATCTGAAGCATAAAAAATTTGTGAGTTTAGATAAAGATATTCTAATAGGGAAAGCAAAAGCCATGCATGCAAAAAAAGAAAACAAGGAATTAATCTGCTTCCCATGAGCATGCAGATGTTCAGCTGTCCCCAGGACAGCAGGGCCCCATCACAAGTAATAGTGACTTGGGAAGACAAACACTATATATCCAATTGTCCCCCTCTTCCCCCTTCTTCCTCCCATTTTATATGCTGAGCATGATGTCACATGGTCTGGAATATCCCTCTGGTTAGTTTGGGTCACCTGTCCTGGCCGTGTCTCCTCCTAACCTGCCATGTATCCCCAGCTCCCTTGCCAGTGTGGCTGTACAAAAAGCGGAAAAGGCCTTGCTCTGTGTAAGCCCTGCTCAGCAGTAACAAAAACATCTCTGTCATCAATCCTTTGTTCAGCACCAATCAAAAACACTGCCTCATACCAGTCACTGTGAAGGAAACTAACTACTGCAGCCAAAACCAGCACAAGGCAAATATTTACCTACTTATGAAAAACATGGCTGTGAGAAAAGAGCTGACAAAGGAGTTGGAAGCCCAGAACCATCCACCCTATCAGGCTTTCCATACCAAAGATGACCATAGAGGTGAGATTTAACAACAAAAAAATACCCACGAAAAGCAATCTGAAACTTGCCAATTGACTTTTCAGGGAAGGTAGTGTTCACACAGTTTTGTCTACACAAAATTGGGTAATAAAATATGTCTAAAAATGAGGGATATGCAAGAGGACTGAGGGGACTATAAGAGTTCACAATTTCCTAAAAACTTTGCTGCTGAGTGATTCTACATCATTGTTATTCTTGAAATTCAAGCTAAAATATTGTAGCTTGAACTGAATGCTTTGTCTCTCATGATCTAGGACTCTGAGAGTCTTGTTTTGTAGTGGTTTTCTGCAATCTGGAGAGTTTGAAAATGTCCAATTAAAAAAGAAAGGAACTTTGTAAATAAAAAAGAGAAGTGAAAATGTTCATCTCTATTATTTACATTTTCCCCTAATGTAAGTTATTGGGAAAAATCCATATGACAGAGCAAATTGTTTTAAGGCCATTAGATTTTTTTCCTTTTACATTTTTGCTTAATGATTTTACCAAAGATGTTCCCAACATACAAAATCATTCCCTTAGGATATCTTCCTTAGTTCTTTGCTGAGAAAGTATATATTGTAAAGAACAGGACAGCTTTTTTATTTAAACATGTAATTTATATCCATCAGATTTTCTTTATTGCTAGATTGTGTGTTTGGAGGGTTTATTTGTTTGTTTTGAGATGATTTAGCATTTAACTGCAGTCCTGTGCTATATGAAAAACCGTTCCTTATCCTCTTCCCCCAACTAATAATGAAATCACAGGTGAATATTCCTTGAGGAATTTTGAATTTCTTTTCAAAAATGAAATATTTATTATCTAAAGAACTACTTTCTACTGTTCCTACATTGACATTAGGTACTACCCGCTGGGCACAATTCAGGCTAAATTTTCATGCAAATAATTTTTTTCAATATGGGATGAAAATAACAGTGACCTTTTCTATTTTGAAAGGTTTATGAATGAATTCCTGTGTCTCTTCAATGGTTGACTTAAAGGGAAACACATGGCAAACATGAGTTATGGTAGACACATATGGCAAACTTTTATTTTTTTGTTCACTGATGTGTTGAGTTTGGTCTTCTATCAGTGAGACAGGCAAAGGAAAATAGTCCCTGAAAACTCAGGCAATTGCTCCATTATAGTTCATTATAAGCTTAAAAATGTGCTTTGTTCTAGCTTCTAACCTCATTGCTCATTGATGGGTTTACTGTGGTCTTACCGGTAAGATCGTGTAATGGCTGGTGTGATGCCAAATGATAACTAGAAGGACTCATAACTCTTATTACCTCTCATAGGTGAATGTTCCCTGTTTAAGGGCTACAAGAACACAGGACAATGGTGTCTAAAGAAAAAGTGTTCTTTTTTTAGTTTTCTTACATCCAACTCCCTTACTCTGATTATTGAAAGAAGATTAATTAACTCTATACAGGAAAAGTATATCTGTGAGTTAAAGACTTGACTTCCATTTATGATGACTCATAATGTCATCATAAGAAATGTCTTTATGGATTTCTTAATTAATATGAATAGAGTAATTCTAATCTGAATATTAGGTGTTGCTTATGAAGAAATAGATGACTTTAACTGATTTTCAAGCTAAACAAACTGCAATTAATTTAATAAAGTAATACAGCCATTTAGTATAAGCCACTTTGGGAGTACTACAGTGCAAGTATTAATAAATGTAGTGCCTAAGCATCACACTATGCAGTACATAAAACTGAGCAGGTACATGCCAACTTTTAAGATTTGAGCCCATAGAATCTCACATTTTTGTTTAACAAGTAGTTTTCAGTTGAGCCTTTCCAGAAAAAAGAAATTTCTTTACCTGTTCAAATTAAAATATGTAAAATCTGGAAAAAAACAATAAATTGAAATTTTTTGAAGGGATTATGGCAAAAAGACACAATGCCAAAACATTGAGTGCATATAGTGCAAGAAGAATGATAAGTCACAGAGCACAAATTACCTCAAGGATACTATTTATGATGTATCTGTTTTGTCAGGGAATTGAACTTGTGACCCAGGTTTTGGAAAGTGCTGGGCATGCCTACTGAGTCACAGAAAAATCTCATTTACTGTCAGTAGTAGTCATTTTAAACTCAGCTGGGAAAGCTTTCAGACAGAGGGCCTTCACCTTGAAAGATTAAACTGAGGATACTATTAAATGAAAAAATCAATGACAACTAGTTAAATAAAAAAGAATCTCTTAAATGAAGATAAATAATTGGCTGAATTTGTCCCTCGTGTATCTCTGTTTCTTTCATTAGAGACACACCAGGACTAGGTTTGTCTCTGTATGCAGCAAAACACTGAAGACAAGCAAATAAAAAAATGTACTGTATAATACAAAATGACAAGCAGTCACCTAGGGAAGTGTTGAGGTTAAAACTTGCTTCATAGTTGCAGATTTATAAAAAAAATCTGAATTATCACTATTTTCATTTGAAAAACATGAACCAAGCATTTTACAGCAAGGACTATGTGTTATACCGTAAGTTCTTGGAGTTTCAAGTCAAGGAAGATGAGAAGCAAATCCTAATTTAGTTTTTAAATAGCACAGAAATCTGAAATGATAAAGACCATTCTAATAGTGAGCACAGTCAGCTGAGTTCTAGATTATTAGAGGATAAAACCCTAAACCTTTTATATATATGCGTGTATATAATTTAAAAAAAGAAAATAAGCATATTCAAAAAAAGAAAGGGAAAAGCAACAGCTAGCAGGGTGAACTGCTTACAGTAGGCAGAAAGATTGAATAGGTATGAGAAACAGCATATAATAGGCTTGTATCTCAAAATATATTATATAATAAAATGGAATAAAGATTCAACTTTTTTTTATCTTCAAGCAATATTATGCTTCAGAAATCCTTTAGTAGTCTCAAAGTCAAAAACTGTGAATAAATGTGATCTAGTCAACACATCATAGTGTGATTTTCAGAAAGCTTTTGACAAAGTTGCTTGCCACATTCTGAGAGACATAAAACTGTTGTGGGAAAAGAGATATATCCTTTTATGCATTAATGATTCTTTAAAATAGAGAAAAAATACAAATAAGGGGCAATTTTTCAGTTGAGGATAACATGGTGGAAATTCTTAACCTCGGCGTATGAATGTGATACATAAACTCTTCAACACAGTCGTAAAATATCAAGGAAAAGGTGGTGATTATTGAGGTAGTAAAATTTGCAAATGATAAATAATTACTGAAGATCATTAACTTGAAGCAAACTGCAAAGAACTAAAAAAGAATTTCATGTCACTATCTGATCAAACAAATCTAGAAGGAAAGAAAATTCCTATCAGCTAACATAAAATATTATGCAGAAGAGAAAAAAAACCACCCTAATTGTTATTGTCAGTCAGAAAAATCAAGGCTGAGGTGAGTAATTCTTAAAGGATGGCTTTTGAGTGCTATTTAGCAGCCACAGTGGCAAACAAAAAGCTGGGAACTGTTAGGAACAGAATAGGAAGCAAACCGGAAAATATGATTATGCTACCGTGTAAATGGATGGTGTGTTCATGTCTGGATGCACTTCAGTGTAAAATTCTAGTTGTCCTGGCTCCAAAGAGATATAATGGAATTAGAAAAGAGGCAGAAGAGGATGATGGGCTGAAGAAGGGATTACCAGCTCTTCAGCTTGGAACAGAACTGGGGGTAGCAGTCCATAGACACTGAGTTCACTACTTTTCACTGTTTACAATCTGAAAAGTAAACCCTTGAAGTTGTCACATGGTGGTCTACAGTAAATGAAAAAATATTTTTTTCACACATGGTATGAAGTTCCAGATGAAATCTGCCAAAAGGCTCTTATGCAGAACTAATAAAAGAAATGTCCATCTGAGTTTTGTCTTGATAAAAGACAAAAAGCATTGACAATGGCGATTTGGGATGCCATCGCAGAGAAGTTTCAACATATACATCTGCTCTGTCTTAGGCTTCAGGGCCCTTCAGTCTAACATCTAGGCCTCTGAGTTGGCTTAAGTGCCTTTAGATGTTCCTGTAGATGAAAGAAAAACAAAACTTCTGTACTGAATTCTGCAAGCCAGAAATTGCTTAGGTCACACTTTCAGTTTTCACATTATTTCACAACGTAAAATAATTGGTGAATATAACGCCTTCATAGGTGTTATGTTATGCCTACCTTCTCTCCCAATATTCTGCTACTTATTTCTACCCTCACAGTGAGACAGATGTCAATTGAGCCCTACAAAGACACATTTAGTTTGGGGTTAGAAATGAAATCAAGTTAGTGATTCATCCCAAGAGAGCCTGTGCTTTTTTCTTTTTTTCTTTTTTTTTCCTTGAAAGTTGCAGCAATTCCACAGCCTTGTTCACGATTTATCCCATGAAAGGCTAATGCCAGAGCAGGTGAGAGGGAAGGAAGTTAGTTACAGCACAGTGCTGGAAAGAGACAAGTTGGAAATATCTTTGTTCAGTAGTGCCATCCTCTTTACAGTATAAAACCATAGCCTCCAACACCTCAGCTGGATAAGATGAATCATTAATTCAAAGCTTTTACAAAGTATTCACCATATTCAGATGTATGATTCATTCAAGCTAGACTTCAAAAATGTGTGGTCTGACCCCTTATAGGTGCTCTCCTGTAAGTGTTTAACTGAAAAAATTGAAGTTAAAGGGGTCTGTAATTATATTCTTGGAGTTGCCTGTTCCTGTGATTTAATGGTTTTGATCCACAGATAACACATGGAAGCATTACAGTGCAGCACAGAAAAGTGCTATTCATTTGGAAAAGACCAGACTGTGTGTCATTTGTAAGAGGTATCAGATGTACCATTGCTAGTATTGTTCTTTTGGTGAATGTAGGCAGTCTGTGTCAAATGGAAGCCATGGCATGGTACAGGTCTCTGGACTTCATTTTTCATTTAAAAATTTGCATACTTGTTTTTGTTTCTGATTACTAGGTGGTAACGGGGAAAATTATTCTCCAGACACCCTTTGGGCTTTATGTGTAAATTTTATGCAAGATTGTTTTCTTATTTATGTCTACATTCTGTGAAAACTGGGGATTTTCAAGAACAGAGTTCTAATTCTCTGCAAATTATAAGAATTCAGATACCCAAATACCCAAGCATAAAAGAAAATCTGTGTCTGTATGACCTTGCCATTAAAGAAAATAGATCAATTATGAACAGTTATCTACTAGGCATAGCCAGTTCATAGTTTTTGTCACAATTAATGGGACTTCCTTTTCTTTTAGAAAAAAACCCCCAACTTTATTCTATTCCTGTTCAACATGACTCTTCAACTGCATTGTGTCACCTTATGTTTGGTTCCACTGCAGACTGATGTGATAATATCAGGCATAAGCCAATGGCAAGTCATGAGCAAGAGAGGTGAAAGCTCTCTCTCATGCTGGGAACTACTTCTATTATTTAGTACTGAAAAACTTCATCTGATCATAATTGTCTGCTTGTTCTGACATCTCTATGAATTTAATATAAACATAGCAATATGTACCTGAATTTTAATTCAAAGTTGAAATTCACACTTAGATATTCATGGGAGCTGTATTTTTCAAAAGCTGGTAATTATTAATGACTGATTCACATAAGATAGTTTGAATTTTAGAGTTTTGAACTCTTCTGGTTAATTTTTATATCGCTTTCTGGACTTCTATAAATTGATGAAGTAGTTTCCCCACTTGTTTTCAAGACATACATATTCTACAATGGATCTGATAGATTTAATTTTCCTCTCAGTAGGATTTTACATTGGCAGCTAAAAAAGTGTTGGCAGGAGTATCAACATTGTCCTTAAATAAAAAAATTAAAAATAAATTATGTACATTCAGAAATCAACCAATGAACAATTTAAAAAGAGAACAGATTTTACAGCTTGTTGAGGTAATTGGATATTCAGACAAGCCTCCAGGATGCTGAGTGCCTTGTTTGTTTTATGCAAAAATTAAGCTTTCAAGACTGAATGAACTATCTAAATATGCCATGCTAAAGCTTACTTGACTATAGAGGTACTTCAAATTTAGGGATGTTTTCATTTTTTGCTGTAAAGATTTCTAAGCACCTCACAAAGGTTTCTAGATTTCAGAAAAGAAGAGAAAGTGAATGTCTCATGAACTGCAAGGGAAAGCAGATAACAGATAGCTCCAATGTACATTGAACCACAAGACCAGACAGATTTTATTAATCTGAAGGAAACAAACTATATTTTAATAATGTCAAACATATCATTTTATGGTAATTAGGAGCCTTCTTTTACGATTATTGGAATACAAGCTAGAGCTGTAGTGGTTTTATATGTTTGGCAGCAGTGCAGAATGTTTCATCTGTAGTACTGTGTTTACAAAGGTCACTACAAATGTTAACCTTCCTGACCTTTAAAAACTCAGACCTTTGCCAAACACGAAGAAATGTTCAGTGACCAACTTATTTTCAAGAATTTCAATATACTGAATGTGGTCCTGCAAGGTTAGCTTATCTAACAGTACACCAGCATAAATATGAAAGATAGCTGATCTGTAAGATTAGAACTTCTAGGGTAAAGAAATGTTGGCACATGATGCTGAATTCTTGTTTTAGAATTGAAATTATGACTTCACAGGAATCATGTAAACTTGGACTGCTGTGTCTCCCTAGGGTTTCAGTGACAGGGACAATGATGTAAAAGAAATAAGATAACCATAATAAGATAACCAGATAATAAATAGTTATTAAAGCCAGACTTTTCTCCATGTCGTGGCCCTGTGCTCTATTATTTTTTATTCTTTTCATAGCAGAAACCATTGAGGTACTGAAATCACAACACAATCATTACACAGCAATTGCAATACACAGCTGAATCAGAACACTAAGATGATTACTATTACTGGTCTCTATATGCCAACTATCATGATGCTGAGCATCCACAGTCGGGGGAAAGAATATGTAGGTTGAGCAAATTCACGACTCTTGCTCTCTTCAAAGTTCATTTTGTTTGTTGCTCTGGTTTTGTGCTCTGTATTGGACTCAGCCACACATACACTTCCCCAATACTGCTCTGGCTAGCTCAGATTCCCTTTGTATTGAGTTTTCTTTCCAACAGGTATGGTTACTTCCTGTACTTTTCCCAGAGCTTCAGGAACCTGTCTCTGAACCATCTTCCATTGTTGGGGTGTGTGGGTAACTCACTCATAGTCCAGCTCCCTTTCATTGCTCCTTGTTGCACAGCAAAGAATGCAAACATCAGCAAAAAATATAATTGTTAATGCAATGGGTTCTTGGTCTTTCTTCAGACCAAGAAAATGGCTTATACACCACAGATTTCAAACAAATAGAAACAATTTTTGAAAAAGAAGCCAAACCATCTTTTTGTTCACTTCAATTTTACTGATTTTCATTTTCCTGTTTTAGAGGGATTTGGAGGTTTTGTGTTTGGGTTTGTTTATTTTGTCTTTCATGTTTTGGGTTGACTAAAGATAGACCTACTGAAATGCAATAGAATTGATTGTGTTTACAAAAGGATACAACTTCATTCGTAAAAACCATTTCTTCATGTAGTGAGGTAAGTAAAGTGCCCAGAAAATGAAGGTTGGAACTTTAACCTGTAGGAAGATGAGTAGTGTGGAAGACTGTATGCCTTTAGAGATAAAATCTTTCCAAAACCAAAGTCATTATGAAGAGTCTTTGGGTAATTAAAAGACTTCTAATTTGAAAATGCAATAAGAGATTTTGTGATCTGTGATCTGCAGTAAGTGTTGTATGATTTTAGTGTTACTCATCACAGATGTATTGCATCTCTAGTCGGAAAATATCTTTATGATCACATTGTGGAGCAGATCTTGAATTTGCACAAATTGAAGACTTCATTTTTATTAGCTATGACTGTAGCCCAAAGGATAAGCTTTGATAAAAGAGCAAGTGGTCCACAGCAAAAGATGAACAGACAAATGTAGGTTTCAAGGGATTAGTACAAGAAAACTACAGGTACTCACCTGAAGGCTTCAAAACTATCCTGTGTAAGTTGATGAAAGGCTGTGAAACATATTGCTTTAAAAAATTGTCCACTACACCTTTGATCATTTGCACTGTACATTCAATACAGATGAATAATTTAAATGCTGAGCCTGTAAAAGATAGGCACAACATTCTGCAGTAATTTTTTCTTATACTGTCTTTAAGTAGTGCAAGAACACCCTTTTACCTCCACCTTTTATTCAGGTAAAAAACTCCAATAATTTTAGCCTTGTATGCATGCCTCATCATGACTTGCAGTGCCAACCTTGCTACAGTTCTAACACTCCTCTACACCTGTAAACAAGCTGGACATATTTAGATCCCAGGTACCAGACAGGATTCACCTGAGACTGTGGAAAGAGATGGACAATATGAGATGGACAATGTAATTGTGAGAATGTCGTTAACTATGGATGGAGCACTCTGATATTTAAAGAGGTGTGGCAGATGGAAATACTACTGTATCTATCTTAGAAATGGATGATAAGGAACTACAAGTTGGTACATTTCATTTCACTCCCTGGAAAGACCAAGCGGCCCATCCTCTTGGAATCCATTTCCAGGTAAATGAAGCATAAGATAATCAGAAGTAACCATCAAGGATGGCTGACTGGCTGGGTGGATGAAGGATGAGTGGTGGTCCCCAAGGGTTTTCACACCATCTCCCTCCATGCCATTATCTGAAAGCTGGATGTATGCACTGGATGAGCTGACTGGTTTGTAAGTTGCAGTGCTGGTGGCACTGCCAGGCTCAACCAGCTGTAATCAAAGGTTGGGTGTTCATCTGGTGACCTGGAAAGAATACAGTACTTGAAGAATTAGAGCCAAGAACCACAATACTCAACATATTTAAAGGTGGTCTGGGTGATCACACAATACTTTTGGAGAAAATTTGCAGATGACTCTAATGTAAAATGTGTCTGACCCTTCAGTTCAGAGGGACTTTGATAAATTTGAGGATTAGGCTGAATGAAATCTAAGTTCAGTCAGAAAAAAACACCATACCTCTTGAGTAAAAAATCTGTTGCATCTGTTTACAGACTTTAGTGGTATCCTACTCCATATGGGGAAATTCACAATGTGCTCTAGATATTTTCTTCCATCCCTTCCCCATCCTAAGATGATTTTACTTTTTATGGAATGTAAAAGTAAAAAGTCTTGCATTTGAACAAGATTTTCTGTACATATCTGTAGTTTCAGAGATGAGATCTTCTTGATGGCCAAGGTGCATATTTACGTGAAACTAAGTGCAGCTGTGGTGGTTTACTAATATAACACTGAACAAAGAGGCTGATTGCTGCAATGTCTGTTCTCTTATTGCTATACCTGTGCAAACCAGATATTTCTCTGCGCCATAATAGGTTTTGCCTAGATTGCCTGCAATTAATGTGGACAATGCAACCAGCAAAGACATTGAATAGAGCTTATCATAACCTGTGTCAGTTCTCTTCCAATATCTCATCTCATCTAGGTGAGGACAGAAACTCTCAGAGGAAAAATGCATTACAGCAAGTACCCTTGTTTGATTGATCTGTGTGGCTTGGACAAGAAAAAAATGGTGTTTTTCTGGCTGTGGATGCACATTTATGAGTCATGTTAAACTTCTTGTCAACCAACACCGCCAAGTCCCGCTCCTCAATCAATTCTTGGCCCAGTCTGTATTTATGCTTGGGATTGTTCTAAGGTGCTGGACTTGTACTTGCCCTTGTTGATCAAAAGATTCACGAGGGCTGATCTTGTCAGTGACGACCAATGGAAAGAAGGTGGTTGGTAACCCTGCCTTCCCATGTCTTCTGTTACCAAGGCCTCCATTCCATTTCGTAATTTAGTAGTAATTTAGTAGTAATTTAGTAGTAGGCCCACATTTTCCTCAGTTTTCCTTCTGTTACTGATGTATTTGAAGAAGGTCTTTTTGTTGTCCTTAACATTCGTGGCCAAATTTGATTCCAGATGGGCCTTGTCTTTCTTGTCTTATTTCTACTTATATGTGAAAATTACTGTAAATTCTGAATTTGAATGAGAAAAATTAACATCTGACAAGTTGTTTACATATGCACTGAATGCATATTGCTGTCAACAGACAGGTATTTGAAACCCAAAAAATTTATCATGTTGTGCTATTTTTTCATGTATTTACAAATATTAAAAATTCGTTTAGACACAGGTGATTAAGGTAGAGGTATATGATATAACATCTTTTATATTATAAAATATATTATTTATTTATTTATTTATTTATCTTTTGGTTAGTCTTTTGAACTAGAAAGTATTCTGCCATGCCTACATTGGTAGGATTATAAACTGTTCCTTATTGTGTAGTAGTATCCATACTATCCATTGGTAGGTCCATAAACTTTTCCTTATTGAGTAGTAGTATCATAGAGTCCATCTGTTCAGGAATAAATGGAAAGACAACCACCAAAGCCCAGTGAGACTATGATACAAAGCATCAATTAGCTGAAATTTTGTGTTCAGTTTTACAAGCATGTAATGATAAATAAGATGATCAGTACTTTCAAAATGAGGCTGGAATGACCTTTATATTTCTGGATTAAATTGATTAATTTGTACCATTGTGCTCTAGCTTTCCCTCATAGTTGAGCAGCCTTGTTACAGCTTCTATTTAAGTAGGTCACAATTTATTTAAAAAAAAAATCTAGATTTAGAAACGTTGGTAAGTTAATGGGATTTTCAGGAATGCTAAGCTTCTGACAAAAGTGAGTTGGCAAAATCAGCAATTAAAAAAATTCAACTTATTGCTGTCTACATGTGGACCTAATAATAGACATATGTCTTTAGACAGCATTTTAGGCTCCTGTATTTGTAAAACTTGCTCTTAATGATGCTATTGAAATGCTGTTATTGGATTACAGCCTGGATCATGTTCACTTTGAAAGAATCACTGAAAACTTATGGAAAACATAATTACCACAGAAACCAGTATTATGACTTCAAGAGGATAATTATAAAGAGCAGATAAACTCTTGAAAAACCAAGATCCTATTTTCATGTAAATGTTACCACTTATAATGAGTGAAGGGAAAATGACCTGGAAAAACTGTGGAAAGAAGAAATTGTTTTTAATAGGTTGTCTCTCAGAGTATGCTGTGACCTGTCTTATGATCTTTAGCTCCTTTGTTCTTTTCCTGCAGGTTCTATAAAAGAAAAAGCCCCAGTATTTATTTTGGGAAACTGAAACCAGTAGCTTTTCTTTTTTTTTTCCCTCCTGTCACAGCAAGCACAGCTCTCATGTACAGATCAGGGATTTTATTTATTCAACAAGTTATATCATCCTTCAAGAGTTGGAGTTTTTCCTCACTGAATACTGATTTTGTTCCTAGAGTATTACACCAGTGATTCAAACATGGCCAGATCAATGAAAGAAAATGCACTGACCTCAAAAAGACACTTGAATTATTGGAACAAAGAAAACCCACTGATTGTTCAGAATTCAGGCTCCAGACTGGATCTGCAAGAGAAGAGCTGAGTGCTTTCTATTGCTGTGCTGCACTTTGCAGGGGGAAAGGTTTGGAATGACTTCCATGCAGTCTCACTCTGAGCTGAGAGAAACAAAGATTGGTGGGTCAGGCAGTCGGCCTTATGGCTCCCATGGCATTAGCACGAAGAGCACTGTTTCATCTCATAAGTTATATATCTCTGATACCTCTGGAATGCTGAGGTAATACTTTGTTTAGGGAAATGCTTGTCTCAGTAGAAAATCCTTTGATTTTTATTTTTTATATATTTTTTCCCCAGTGTTGGTAGAACTCAGCTACCATCAGCGAGGAAGAAGAGAGAGCTCCTCTACTCAGAACATTTTTCTTTACTTATACAGCTTCAGATAATTTGTGTATAGAGAAGAGTCGGAAAAAAATATTTCCAGAACCTCTGTGTTTCTGACAAAAGAATTGAGTCAGATGTGCTTATTTATGCTTTTTAATTGAATGGAGTTTTTAAAATGAAATTCTTGAGTGAATTTGACCTAAATTTAAAATAATTTTGCTCTGACAGCTTAAATCCACCAATAAATATATTCAAAACTTTCAGTTTTTACTTTATTTATGTATTTTACATACGTAGGAATATTTATATGAAATGGAAGAATGGTAATATTTGCTCTAGAACAATTTTTTTATGTACTTTGGGGTTTTTGAGCTTCTACCTATACAATACAAATCTAATTTACAACAGCCTGAGTCAAAATGCCACAATATCAGGGGTTGTCAAAATTTCCTTTGGCTTTTTACTTTTTTTGTTTGGGTTTTTATTTAATTTTTTACTGTTTGTGTTGTTTCAGCTGTTAAACTCTGATTTATGGAGGCAGTGCAGTAAATCTGAATTACTGAATTGCTCTGAGAAATTACCTTATTTTACATTCTATAAGGCTCCATTTCAAAAAGTAAATTCAAAAACATTTTACTTTCCTGAGTGACTGGTTGACAGCTTGTTCTGCTGAGCTTGAAGTCTTTTAAACAGATCACAGGTGAGGATACATTTATTGCAATAAAAATGCTTAGGAAAACAGACAAAGAAACAAGAGGGCAAACTATGCATTGCTAAAAGTCTGTAATACCAGCCGTGGTCACCCATCTTCTTTTTGTTAGTCTTAACCATGATTTCCAATTATTCAAAGTACATAGCAGAGGCAAATCAAAGCCAAAAAGAAAACAATGCAAACATATAGAGACTACTGTAAAAAACATGGTCTCTAGAGCTTCAGGTATTTGAAGCAATTATCTCAGTAATATTTCCCTGTTACCTAACTGCGTAAAATCAGTGATTAAACTACTTTGATTCGCAGCGCTGTCTGTATCAAACAAAATATACTTGCAAACGAGAAAACACTGCCTTTTGGTTGTTTGGGTTTTTTAAATAATTAAATATGCAAATATTCTCAAGTTTGAAGCAGGCACTGACAATGTTACTCTAGGATGTTTAATTCCATTGAACAGAGTGTTTGAGCATTAAGAAAACATACTCCTAATTTCATAGACATTAACTACTACAAAAACATGATAGAGTCAGAACAACACATTTGGGTTATTTTCCTGACTAAACTGTGGTGCTCATGGCTGAACCACAGGTTACCACAGAGAACTCTGGTCAAATAACTGCAATCTTTTTTACCAACTTTAAAATTTCTCCAACTCTTCTCTGTTTTTCTCTACCACAATCTCAGCCCAATAGACAGCCCTTTCAGTTACCACCACCACCTTGGTCTCAGTTTTGTTTGCTACATCTATGCTGTTAATTCTGATATCTGATACCCATTCTGTTACTTCTGATGCCAGTTCTGGCATTTCTGGTATGGTTGCATAGGTTCTCCTGGCCTTACACGTCATTATTTTTGTGGTTACATAGGAGTTGATGGCTTGAAAAGCCAAACTGCATGAAACATCCCCAATACTACTTTGGTTATTCTCTGATAGAGTTGTATAAAGAGTATGGCTAGAGAAAATAGTTTGCAGAACCAGGTGAGTAAAGGCAGTGTCTAATTTTTAAGAGCAAATTATATGTTTGAGGGATTCCACTATAGCAGTCTGTGGAGTTTTCTACAGGCACTGAAAATAATAAACTCTAAATAAAACATAAGTAGTAATCAATCATAATTTGTTTCAAGCCATCTTATCCCATGTTTTTTCTTAATTCCACGCTACGCATTTTGCTGAGATCCAACCTGAAGGGGGAATCCTGGTAGGCAAAAGAGTAATCTGCAATGCCCCATATGCCTATTTACTGAAGCAAGCAAACAAACCAAACAAACAAAAACAAATAAGCAATCAAAACCCCAAAGAAACAAACAAAGAAAATTCACAGAACCACAGATTTTCTGACATTTAAGGGACCACAAAGAGCATTGAGTCCAACCCTAAAATAAATGGCCTGTACCAGCTACTTTATTGTTATTATAAGTTTCATTGTAAAACTGTTTTGACAGCTAAGCCTTTCAAGTGACCTGATAGGATCAATCTGCTCCAGAACAAAACTCTGTTAATAATAGTTTAGCTTCATCAGCACTTTCCCCAGTAAAGTTACTTTTATTTATTTGAAGCCTTTCTTGCCTCCTAATCTGTATAACTTTCAGCATTTAACTTAAAAATGAACCTTAAATAGTTTAGTAGTTTATCCATAGTTTATACAGCAGCCAAAAGCATTAATGTGCACTGCTTTACTGAATAAAAAGACTGAAACTATAGGATTTTGGGTTAGCATGTTCCCACATATTTATTTTCAAATTGAAATTGAAAGAAAAACCCAACCAAAAACCAGACTGATCCATAGGTATGCTTCTTAGACAATAAAGCCCATAGGAAAGAAAAATCCTAGAACTTACTGCAATGATTATAGAGAAGACAGATTACACAAATGCTAAGATCTGATGAAAATACCTTTGTATACCCTATCTCAAACTATCAAAAATATTTCATGACACTCACCTCTTTTAGTCTTCAAAAGCTAAAACTTCTAGCCACTGCATACAATCATTCCTACAAGCATCAGCCGGTATTTTAGGGTGTTCCCTTTCCCTATTTTTTTTTTTGGCATGCCCTCATGCTTGCTGACTTTCTCAATCACCTCCTGAACACAGCTGCCTGGCTGTGGCCACCCTGGACATTAAAAGGGCAAGTGCCTTACTATGCACCTCCTAAATAATTTTTGTCTTCAACTTTTGCAATAAAACAATGTTTCTATAATTAAACAGTGTTTTTTGGGGGCATAATACATATGAAGAATCAGAAAAAAATTGGAGAAGAATTTTAATAATTTTCTTCATTTTTGGATGAGGTGGTGGACCCTTGACCTGGGCAGTTAAAGCCAGGTGGAATTTTGCAGTTGTCTAATATATTTCACAAAACTTTGCTGAGCATGATAGTTTGTACTTGGATGAGCAATATCTTCCAGAAATACATGCAGACTTCACATGGAGGCTTTAAAATGTGAAATTATGTGTAGCTGTCTGTGCTAGTCTCTGAATAAACTGATAAAGAGAAGGGTACTTTGACAGTACTGAACACTGAGTACTCCTATTCCAACAATTCTCAAATTAACTTTTGATGTGGCTGTTTCCTTGTCCCAAGCAAGTCTCACATTTTCAATAAATTGAATAAATCTACACTCCAGTTGTAGAAATAAATTTTTGAAGAATCACCTGTAGACTCTAGAGACTGCTCTCAATCTTAATATAATTGTCAGCAGAGTTCCTTATTGAGTAATGTTTAAACGATTTCTGGAAATACATCAGAGGCCCAAAAACCTTTCAGAAAAAAAAAAATGGGAAAAAGAAATTCTGAGAAAAAAACTGGAGCTAATGGAAGTTGCTATTTATAAGGTCCATTATTTAAAAAGAAAACAGAAAAAAAAAGTGGGCTGCAAAAGATAATGTAGCATTACATATTAATAAACATTAATAAAGAACACTAAACTTGATTAATGAAAATTTAATTTATTGTACAGATCAAAGTTTCAAGTACTTTTTATCACATGTGTACTAACGAAGACATTTTACATGTGTTTAGATAAGACCTAAATAAATACTTGTGCCTTTAAGTTCTTCATATTATAGGGAAATTATTCAAGTTTCCATTTTCCATTGATCTTAATGCAGTTACACTAATTTGCAAAGCATTCTACTACTACACAATATTGTATGAAATACCTAATAGAAAATGTGTTCAAACAGCAATATGTATTATGAGTACTAAAACACAGCATTTAAAGATTCAAATATGTATAAGTGAATAAATTTGCTCAAAGCTTTCTCTGAACATCTGAATATTTTAGTGATTTATTTTGCCCTTGGAAGGACAAAACTGTGATTTGATTGAAATGGTATCTCTTTCTTTAAGGAAAAAATTGTCATGGAGCAGAATATTAATCATGTTTTACCCAACAATTGTTAGCTTCATTGGTATTTTGCCTATCACCAAATTTTGAGACTTCAAAGAGATGACAAATTATAATCCATTGATTCCAGTTGTTGTCATTTGTAACTGACACATTGCGAAGGTGGAATTAATCATTTGATTGATTGAGATTTGTTTTAACAATGGGGCTTCAAACTGGGTTGTCTCTGTTTTCCTCAGAATAATTTTGGTTTACCTTATAAAGTGTTTTCATGCCAGCAGAAATAATTTACAATTTGACATCGACTCTCCTCCACTTTTATCTATATTTCATTGTTTTCTTTTATTGATTTTCTTTGCTTTGTTTTCCTAATCTTAATCATGTGAAACTGAACATAATATCAGTGTGAAATAGAGTAACATACCCATAAAAATTGAGGCTTTCTTTAAAGAGTTTTTACTTCCCAGAAGTTCAGTTCTTTCTTTTTGTCTTTCTGTCCTTCAGTGCCTGGTGTGAAAATTATTCACAGCAGCTATTCCATAGCCATGTCATATAAATTCCTTCTCAGAGAAAACAGAAATCTTTTTGGTTTTGCTTCATCCAAAAAAGAAGAGTAACTGACTTCTAAAAGCTTTCCTCTGTCAAGACCTTGTCTTGTGGATGCGTTAAAATCGTTATTGTAAATAATAATTTGGCTGCTTAGGCTGAGCTCAAATGAAAATCCTTGCAAGCATTCCCTTAGAGTTCTGAAGAATTCTGAGTATTATTTTTAAGGAGCTTTTCAATGAAGCTTCAAAGAGTTTCCTGCTATGCTTCACTACTGTATGGGGTGATTTGGCATTGAATATCTGTGATATAAGTTCAGACATATTTGCAATTAACTCCAGATTATTAACTCTGAAGAATTTGAGAAGCTCTTCCCCAATAATTGGCTTCAGTGTGTTTGAGGAAAAATAGGATATCTAAGTGGAACCTGGGGAAATGTAGCTACAGATCCAATAGTAGTAAATATTGTGTAGGGATTACACATACAAGTAACAGCCAGACTTCCCCCTTAAGATTTGTTCATTGGTCTGTAAGAATCACAGGAAATTCATTTACATAGCTTCAGAATTAGAAACAGCTCACCAATTTCTTCACACACAGGGGTATTTCTAGGGCTACCAGGTTTTTTTTCACATCAATTTGACTTCCCAAACCAGCAAATCCGAGCTTTATAGCTGAAAAGTCACCCAACCACTACCTTTTAAAAACAAAAAAATAAAAACCTAACTTGAAAAAGAAGAGGAAAAAACCCAGCCAATCAACCAACCAAGAAACTCAAACCCCGAAACATCAAAAGAAACTATAAATATTTTCTTAATGAAGATATTCAATGGCCAGTTTTGGACTCCTTCTTTATTATCTTTCAGTTGCTATGCTGGATAATAGGAACTTGAGGTTTTGTTCTAAACAGGTTAAGAAGAAGGAGATTACTTGGTCTACTTAAAAATCAGCTGATATCCTATGCCGAAGCTTACCCAGTAGAATTCTGTAACATAACGCAGGTGAGCTGCATTTGGGAGGAGAGCCCACACGCCTCTGGCAATAGGCTAGGCCTTGAATGTAAAGTGCATATTGTTCTACTGGGGGGGAGGGAGGGGTGTAGAATAGTCCTTTGCTTGGTTATATATAAAACCAATTAATTGTAAATTCTGTGCATCTGCATTTGATATTTTAGTAACAAATAAAAGCTTTGTTTAAAAGAGGTGGGATTGTCATTTGAATTCAAACAACTTTTAAGAGTTTCATTGAAGTCAGTATCAATTCAGAACAGCTACCTATTCAATACTGAGAATTAGTACAAATACATGCTTTGGTGAGGAGACAATAGAGTAAAACAGAGGATGTAAAACCAAAACAATGAAAATATATTTATTAAAAGAACTATAGAATCTTGGAATCATAAATTGATAGAATCATAGAATAGTCTGGGTTGGAAAGGACCTAAAGTATAACTAAATGAGTTCTAAAATTTAATGAAATGAGAGCCATGAAGGGAAAAAAAAAGAATAAGATTTTAAGCATACATTTTGCCCTTGCAATATAATCCAGCACCCTTTTTGTATGCAGTACAATAAAAACCAGGATGGCATCTTAGAAAATTTGCTGGAACATTTTAAAGCAAAATGCCATTTCTATTAAGAAATGTTTTTAGATGGAGAAAAAAGGAAAAAAAACCACAAGTCCCACAATGAAGGGACTGCTTTGCAAAATTCTTACAGTAAGTCAGAAGGCTCAGAGATATACAAACCCTTGGTCAATACAGGGTTTCCATGGTGTGTAGATGCAACTAGTGTTACAAACTCATGACAAAAATTCATCACACACAGTTAAACTTGTAGGTATGATTGCACAGTGCTTTGTCGTAGCCGTCCAGAGAATTACAGAAACCTTTTCTTCTATATCAGTGTAAGAAATATCTTGTTATTTTATGATGTGAGTAAGTGATATGCACATCATTTCCAAAGAGCTTTTCATTTTCCAGCCTCATGGTTCTGGACAAAAGGACATTCAAAGACAAAAAAGGTAATCTGGTCTGCTGCCAATACCTTTGCAGTTTTAGAAACTTTCTGAACAGGCACCTACAAAATTCCTTTTGTAATAAATGGGAGTCCTTTCTAATATCTTTTTTTTTTAAACAAAGCTGATCTCTGCTATGTCTGCAATATGTTATCATGCTACCCAGCTATCACATTAATTTTTACTCCCCAGCTTAGAAATACTTGTTTATTAAACAGTAATGAGTTCTGAAGTGACTTAGTGTTTAGTTCCAAGGAGTAGGCTTTCCACATAGCATACACTTTACTTCTACCTGGCTGTATAATATATGCTTGTAACTGGTTGGAATTGGACAGATGTACTAATTGAGACATGTAAGTGTTCTTACAGAGGATCTCTGATGAAGTGGTATCAGCTATCAGTTGAAGAGGTATCAAATCAGACAAGTGAAGCTCAATCTCCACAGCAAGTAGTCCAGAATAATGATGTAAAATGCAATAACAGTTTGGTATTTCTACTCCTACTTCCAAGCTCAAATATCTTGACTAAGTCATGGGTGTTTTCCATTATCAATGTTGTGTGCTAACTTTGCAAGCTAAATTAGGCACCATGCATTTTGAAGGACTTGAGTACCAGAGCTATCACCAATGAAAGGGCTGAAAACTTAATCTTTTTGAGAAACTGATTGTCAATCACCACTATATTGATTAGAAGTCTCTGTTTTGACACACAAGTTTTGGCATGTGCTCAGTTTGCAAATAATATGAAAGGTTACAAGAACTCTCCTACAAACCATGCTTTAATATTCAAGACTGCAAAAATGGGAAAGTCTCACTTCAGTCAGAAATATTTTCAGTTTCCATAAGGAATATTACTTCTTTTTCTGTTGTTTTATTTTCCACAATTTGGTCATCAAATACTTTTACAAACTTTTTTACTAAAAAGCTGCGGCATCCCTTCTGACTGCAGCAGAACACTTAATTGGGCCTTTACCTTTTTCAGTACAACTACACTTGATGCTTACCCTTATCCTATATGATGTTTTAGTCAGTTAGAACAAGGTCTATCAGCACAATAAGCAGTGTCATCTATAGGAAAGATTATATCACAAAGAACATAGCATTTTTGGGTTGTATTGTCAGCTCAAGCATGGGACTTGAACAATTAATTTCAGTTCTTCCTTCATTAAGTGTGGATAACTTTACAAACAGCATCCTGTATGCCACAGTAACAGACCTAATATATTTATACCTAATATATTTATACCCTGCCTCCTTTTTCTGTGTGCACTACCTTGTACATGAAGGCTTATGAAAAATTCAAATCTTTATGGCTCCACTGGGAAAGGATAAACTGTCCATTGATCAGATTTTCTCAAGTTAATTCTCTGTAAGACAATATCTTCCCTACAAGATTGTATGTTTGGAGGGAACAGAGTAGCCAGACAGCTTCTTCAGTGAAAGCTAAGAATGAAAGTTTTCTGAGCAAAGATCTATATCCACAATTGTATTATCTAAAATCTTGTTAGCCTTTTCCAGAGACCTGTGCAACCTTCCCAGCTTCACTCACTACTGGGCTCTGAGAGAGCCCTGAGTCTGGCTCCTTGCTTAAATGGTTTTTGCAATTTACAGCCAGTTTAGCTGCACAATTTCTCTTGACCCTTTAATGTGCTAGTCTGGTGAACTCAGCAAAGGATCACAAGCAGAGAACATAAATGAATAGCTGTTGATTATTCCTGGAGTTTTGGTAGAGGGCTATTTATCCCAAGCCGTTTTTTTGCTTTTGTCTTTGCTTCCTAATGGCCTTCTTGACATTTTAATCAAACAAAGAGCATCCTAGTGATTAGGCTATGCATGAAACAGCTCCATTCTGCCTTTATTAAAATTTCCAAATCTATTTATTCTTATAATTCACAGCATGTGACTAAGGGGAGTAAAATATTCTCTGCTTATGGAAACATTTGGCAAACATTGGGTCTGAAAGCCCTATTTTTATTATGAGGAAAAAAAATCACTAAAAACTCAGCTGAGATATTTGTCTACCAGCCTATTTTTTTTAAAGCTCTGATTAAGTAACTTGAATAATTCCAACTAAACAAGAAAAATACATTAGAATACAAATGTTAGTGCTTAAAAAAATCCCAATGTATCTCCTATGTAGTAATTTTTATTACTAAAAAGAGGGTTGTTAAACAAGTAGCCTAGGAGAAGACACTGACAGGTGGAATGTAAAAAGCATCCACATGTGATATTTGTCATATTCTCCAGCAACCAGATAGCAAATTAGTTTATAAGTCCAGCCTCTTTCTTATATCATACTATTAAGATCTCCATATTTTGCTACTTTAGTAGGCATTCTGTGGAGCTGGTATCCTGTTGAGGTGTGTACTTATGTAAAGAAGGAAGATGAATGGAAATTTCATGGAAAATTCATGTGGAAATTTGCCAGTGTCTTAGGTTTTAATGTCATGGCCTATCTGTACTGTACATTTTCCAAGTATTGTTATGTTTTCTTCCAGTATGCAGGATTTAATATACAACATAATCTAAAAAATTAAAGAAAAAGTATTTGTCAAAAATTAGCTGGTATAAGGTACTAAATTTGATATCTCCTGTACCTTTGTAGGCATTCCAAAAACTTCTAAAAACCCCAAATATGTATAGAAGCATATTTATTGAGGAATTATTATTTCATTAAATGAATTTTTCTATGTTTATAAAGAAATACTAATGTTAAAGTAAGCAAGTTTATTAGCAAACATCCAAATAAAAATATATAGCACACATCTCATGTAAGCTGTGTCAAGCATGCCTCTGCAGACCCAATGGATATTTTTTAATTAAATGTGGCAGAAGGATTGCTAATGTATTGCCAGAAATTTTTCTGCTGTTATAGAGATGAGCACAGGTGTGCCTGTGCTATGGAGAAGGCAATTTGGGCATACTGTTAGTCTGTGACTGGAACAGGCATGTCTAGAGCAGGCAGGCTGGGCTGGAGGTTGTCCATGTGAGCTTTGTGCAGTGGCTGTACCAATCCATGCTTCATTCTAACTCTCCTGCTACCATCAAATATTATATGTTGGGTTTTTTTTTCTTTTTACTTTGGAAAGCATGACAGGGGCTATCTCTCCATAGGGCCAGCTGTAGCCCACTGTTTGACTCTCTAATAGGTCACCACAGTGAAACTCTTCTCTGTCCAGGGCTTCTGACAGAGTCCTTTCAGCAACCACTGCTCCTGTTATGCTCCTTTGTAAAGTTCTTACAATGTCCCTTTCCTTTGTCTTCTAGTACAACAGTGGTCCCTCCAATCTCAACACAGCTCCAGATCTCACACCAATGAAAGCACTACTCTCCATTCTTTGTAAGCAATGATAATATCTCAGAAATTCTGAATATTGAGCTCTGAGAACGGAGGAAAGCTCTCCGATTTAATTTAAGTAATAAAATTCAATTTTCTAAAGTCCTGTAGGTTTTTTGGGTTTGTTCTTTTGGATTTGGTTGCTTGGGTTTGGTTTTTTTTTGTTTTTTTTTTTTTTAGTTGGTTAGTTGGTTTTTTGTTTGTTTATTTTGCATAAGCTTAAATCCAAAGAGACATATGTCTTTAAGTCTGGTTTCTGAGATCAATCATTTTCTGCCAAAATGCTCCTGTTTTCAAAGTTGGTTAGGATCAGATGCTACTGAAAATAGACCTGTGCTGACCAATTATTGCTGTTATATAAGCTTTAGTACTTCTTTAAAGACTGAGCCTGTCAAGAATTTAATTTGACAAGCTGAATCATACCAGATCATATATGATGGATTTCAAATTAAATTGCATCTGACCATCTGTACACAGTAGAAGAGCACTTCTTTATGGAATTCCTCATGTATTCAGTTTTTCTTTTTGCAAATATATTATTTCATACTGTACTTCAAGAGATTTATTTTGACAGAGATATGTCTTCTCTGTTATGGCTTTTAAAGTGCAGAAAGGCTGAACTATAAAAAACTCTTTCCTAAAAGCACAAATTTGTGGTAAATTATAAAGAATGAAAACAAGTCTTTATTTGATATTTTGTCCTGTTGGAAAAGGATTTTTAAACACCATCTTTATTCCAAGTCTGTACTGCAGCAGTGGACCAAATTACAAAATAGTTTGCTGAAATCAACAAACTCAATGTTTTTTACAAACAGAATTCCTTTAGTGATTCTCCCCTAGATATAAAATATATCTAGTTTATACTCTTTTCCCTCAATAAGATGATTTCATTTCCATGACTGCATAATATCCAGTAAAAGCTTAGGTAACATGAATTTTGATTTCAAATAAAGGAGGACTTGAAGTTCCCTGTAAAATTCAGGGGGACAGAATTTGGGATGGTATGGCAGCATTTCTAAATGTCACAACAAAAATGACAGGTTTATTCATATATTCTGGGAATCAGTATATTTTAGGATCTGATTAATCCTAGAGTAGACCTCTCTAGTCTCTCACATGATTGTATGGGAGATATGGAACAGCTATTGAAAAAACCTTTGGATTAAAGAGCCACAAAAACATTTTCTAACATTTGGCTGAATCTCTCTGACTTCATTTAAAGACATTTTTCCATAACTTCCCGTTCTCCTGATACTGATCAAATTTATTTTTTCCTCAAATTAATGAGCTTCTAAATGAGTTTGCACACATTTTAATGTGCATGCTGATGCATTCTGAAGATGTGAAAATAATTACTAAACACTTTCTGAAATATTTCTGGATCTTACAAAAATAACTCTCTAATATGCTTGTACAGTTATCTATCTGCAAAAGCACAAACTCCTACTTTTGAAAATGAAGTGGACAGATTTCCCTGTGTAGGAGCACCTTTCTTTTTGATATAGTCCTTCCTACCCATTAGGGACTGATCCATTACTTCATTACAGTCTGCTCTGACAGCCAAACTGTTCTTTATACTCCTTTCTCAGTTGTACCTTCTCCAATTTTCTTTATATTCAAATGAATATCCATGAACTTTTCCTGGGCTCTTAATATTTCCCCAATTATTGTTTCACCCTGTTTCCCAATCATGAGATCTGGAGTGGCAGATACTTCTACAGCTTGGGAGAGAACTGTAAATTATATGGAAAATTATCTGTAAATTCCCTCTAATGTCAATAGAGAGGAAGAGACATTTCCAGAGTTTTGGGCCATGAAATAATTCTTCTTTTTTTTTATTAGACATAAGAATGCTTTTTTTTGTACTCCAGCAGGTTATTGAATTCTCTGCAAATCATCAGAGTTTAAAGTGAAATGCTATGTGTGGCAAATTTTAATATCAGTGATAGGATTATGCAACAAATACCAGTTAAATGGCTTGATCATTCTCGTGGCCTTTGAACCTGTCTTTAAAGCTATCTGTTGCGCTATATTTTGGCAGTTTGTTTGCATGGCAACAGTATTGAAACAGTAGAACTACTTAGGGAACAAGCCATGAATGCCAACTATCTGGGCTTCTGTAAAGTCTTTGACATGGCCTCCAGCAGCACCCTTCTCTCTAATTTGTAGAAGTATGGATTTGATAGATGAACTGTTTCATGGATGAGGAATTGGTTGAATGTGCTCATCAAAAGAGTAGAGGTCAATGGCACAATGTCCAGATGGAGATAGCGATGATGCTGTCCCTCAGGGGTCTGTACTGGGACTGGTACTGTTTCATATCTTCACCAATGACGTAGTGGGATCTTAGTGCACCCTTGGCAAAGTTGCAGATGACACCAAGCTAAGATGAGCAGTGCAGCTGACATGCTTGAGGGATGGGATGCCATGCAAAGGGACATGGATTCATGTGGCAAGTGGGTGCATGGAAAGGTCCTGAAGTTCAGTAAAGCCAAGTGCAAAGTACTGCACTTGGGTCAGGGAAATCCCCAGTATGAATCCAGACTGAGGGATGAATGAATTGAGGGCCTGCAGGAGAAGGACTTGGTCATGCTGGTAAATGGAAAGTTCAACACAAACTGACAGTGTGCACCAGAAAGCTGACCATATCCTGGACTGCACCTAAAGAAGCATCACCACCACGTTAGGGGAGGTGATTTCCTCCTTCTCCTTTGTTCCTGAGAAATCCCATCTGGAGTACTGCGTCCAGCTCTGGTGTCCTCAGCACAGGAAAGACCTACTGGAGCAAGTGCAGCATAGGGACACAAAATGATCACAGGGTTGCAGGACCTCTGCTATGAGGCCAAGCCAAGGCATCTGCATTTGCTCAACCAGAAGGAAGGCTCCAGGGAAATCTTATTGCCTCCCTTCAATAAATTTAGAGGTTTTAAACTAAAGGAGGGCATATTCAGACTATATATAAAGAAGACAGTTTACAATGGGGGTGGTGAAACACTGGAACAGGTTGCCCAGCAAGATAGTAAATGCGTCATCCCTGGAAACATTCAAGGTTAAGTTGGATGGAGCTCTGGGAAATCTGATCTAGTTGAAGATGTCATTGTTCATTGCAGGGGAGTTGAATTAAATGACCTTTAAAGGTCTCTCCCAACCCAAACTCTTCTATGATTTTATGACTATGAACTAATATTTTTCTGAGATTCACATGTTTAAAAAAGTAGGGGGGAGAGTAAATGAAAGGGTAACCACTGGTAACTAATGGCCTTTCCAAACACTAGCTCTGCTCTGATAAGAAGTTACTATGATGCCTTGCCAGCCACAAAATTCCACCTTTAGCTATTTTGATAGCAGAACTCAATCATTTCAAGTTCTCTATATATGAAGTACAGCTCCCTTTTATCTTGAAATGAACTTGAATTTCTTCACTGATACTTGGGGAGTTAAAAGGTCTAAGTGTTATTATTACTATAGAAAAGGAAGCATAAAATAAGTGTCTTTCTGAGATCTGCATTTGAAGGATTTAGTTCTCTGCTTTTGGTCACATTCCATACCTTATGTATCCATAAATTCTTTAGATTTCCTGGAAGAAAAAAAAATTACTGTAACATACAGTAAAAGAAAAAATAAATTTATATTGAAAAATGTAGTATATAAAGAAAAAAGGTGAGATAAGTCACAGATTTTTACCTGGTCTATAATTTCTGTCAATTGAGCTGAGGATCTAAGTGTAGGTCTCTCAAAGACATAAAATTTAGGAGAAAAAAAGCCCTTCTATGCTTTTACAAAGCTTCTAGACTTCTGTGCAGAAAACTCTTAAAGCACTTTAGAGCCTACCTCTATCAAATCAGAGGAAAACCAGGATGACAGTTTGTACAGGCACACTGCAGGCTCTGGAGTAAGGTATTTGATGTAGGAAAATCTCAAAGTCTGAAGAAGGTTCTGTTGTTGCGAGGGAAATAATAAATTTGAAGATAAGTCTACACTGTGTTTTTTCAAACAACTAATTATGAGTCAATCTTGTCCTTTAAGGAAAAGAATAACATGGTGTTTAATGCATCCTCCCCAAAGAGTCGTGAAGCAAGACTCATGTTTGACTCATTTTCTCTGGTATAGCTTAACCCCACAAATTCTACCTCTCCAGGCAGTATCATAATCTCTAGGACTGCTAGTTACTAGCTGTGTAGAAGGGAAAGCAGGAAGAGAGATGCTTCGGACCCTGTCTCAGGGGTGTTTCAGTGTATATAAAACTATAAAATAACTGTAGGGAAGGAGAGGGAGAGGGAGAGGGAGAGGGAGAGGGAGAGGGAGAGGGAGAGGAGAGGAGAGGAGAGGAGAGGAGAGGAGAGGAGAGGAGAGGAGAGGAGAGGAGAGGAGAGGAGAGGAGAGGAGAGGAGAGGAGAGGAGAGGAGAGGAGATATTCCCTACTTTGCCAATAAAGGCATTTACTCAGGGAAAATATTTGTAAATTGCATGCCTATTTTAACCTTTTATAATCTTGCTAAAAGTGTGCCAATTACTATTAACTCCGATATATGACAACTATGGCACTATGAAATGGAATCAGATGAATAATAAATTTCTTATAGATGATGAAATTACCTTTTTATGAGTTCATTGAACAGCAGTACTAAAATTGCAGAGCGAAAGGAGTACAGCATCTTCTGACAAGTGAGATTATAAAGAAGCAGCTGCCCACTTTTATATCAAAGATATTTATTGTGTAGTATACCAGAAATACTTTCTAATTCTGCTATTTTCCACAAATGTGAGTCTCCTATTATTTAGCACAGTGGAAAAATACATGCCTACATGGTCTACAGTGGCATATCTATGACGAAGAATTGAATCAGAACACCAGCAACCAAAGAAGAAATGTGACTCACAATATGGTATCTGTTTACGCCTCATGAGACACTTTGATGTAGGGGCCCCCAGTGTATCAGTTTTTGAAACACAAGACGGTATTTTTGCATAGCAGTGTGACATTCAGCTATAGCAGCTTTTAGGGGCACTTCAGTGTGCTGCCTGGTAGACCCACACTAAGCCAAAATTATCTTCGGCATAACTGATTAATTGTACTATATTTAGTCTTTATCTCAGTTATGCCAATGAAGGGAGGAGCAAGTCTTGCTGCTACAGGACATAGAAAAATCCAATATTTTTAAGAAGAAATAGCTCTAAAGAGATTTCCAAATCTACGCATGAAGGAAAAAGGGAAATTATAGTCTTTTTAAAAGTTTCAGGAAGAGCAGATCTCTATTGGTTTTGTTTCCTGGGGTTTTTTTTGTCTCCTAGACCAACCCATAATCCTGACCCCAAATTTTCTCAGGCAAAGATTTTCATGATGCTTCGCATCACTGCCCCTAAGCAGCACCTTTCTGTCCCTGCTGCCCCCTGGGCATTTAAACTCAGCTTCCACTCCTTGCCCCAGAGTGCCCTTCACATTGTTCTGGTCTGTCACCTGGGAAGGATTCAGAGCCGTGCCATGGCTGTGTCTGACCTTCCTGCACGCTGATTGATCTGACAGCTGCAGGTTCCACTTGCTCAGTCACTTGCTTCCAGTGGGGATTGACAATGGCCAAGTTTTCCCTGCCTTCCTCTCAAGTTAAACCTCTCTCATCCCCTTACAGAATGCATTCCCCTCTGTTTAAAATTTAAACAGATGGGCAGTGTGATCATGTGACAGGTGGGCAAAAATACTGTACAACTCAGTACAAAAAGAGTCAAGCGGTAATTTGGCAATTTGCAGTTTCTGTTTTGCGTGACTTTCACCATTTCACTGTCTCTTATGGCACAAATAGTGATTCTAGATGCTGAAGTCCCAGAGAACTCCTAATCTGGGCTACTTTTGTATTACAAGATTGTTCTTTTAAGCAGACAAATTGAACTAAGGTCTTTACAAAGAAAAAGGAGAGAAAGAGAAGGTCATGTACTGTAAGACTATACAAGGCTTGGAAAAATGCTTAAACTGGTTTGGAAAATTTTTAAAGAGATTACAGTTTGTTGATCAAATTTGATAAAAGCTCTGATCTGTTTGATTTGTTGACTATAAGCAGTGCCTGGGGATATCTTTATGTAATAGTCCATTTCAGGTTGTGGAAATTCAGTTTATCAGATCTTCTGCAAAATAGATTTTAAATAATCTGTTTTGAGGACCTGCCAACTCTGTCTTTTGTACTGTGTAAGCATCACTTAGTTTTGGCTTTTGGTCCATCCTCTTTCTGGCAGTCCTTTCTATGATACAAAGAGATTAACAACCTGTCAAAGCAGGAAACAAAAAAGTTTTTTCTTTTTAAGAAAAAAAAAAATTAAAAGTCATTGTATCTCTTAATATGAAATTCTTATTTAGGCTTCTTTGTCCTCTTTGAAATTTACATCAAACCTAACAAAATGTGAATCAGACAATGAAAGAAAAAAAAATATTAACCAGAAAAATTTCCCAGCCCATCTGCAGAACACAATGCCCTGAGTAAGACATGCCACAATGGTGTCTCCTTTTTTTTTTGGTTATCAGATGTTACAAAGTACAGAATTTAAGTGCAGTTTATATGTTGCATTGTTAGATATTTTACATATTCAGAATTATTTTGGTGCAATGAAAGAACTATAAAAAAACCCCATATTATGTCTAGAACCAGTTTCCACTGCTGAAATCAGTGAATTAGATTACCCTGGATCACCCAGAAATAACCTAAAACATCTTTAATGGTGTTATAGTGCCAAAACCTATTGAAATTCTGTGGGTGTTTTGTAATTAACTTCTCTTGAAAGTATGGAAACTAATCTCTCTGTCTTTTGTTCTAATCCAGTGCAGAGATGTCACGCTCTCACTTAGATTATCAATTTCTTTATCAATATCTATTTGATGTATTCCCATAAGACAGGTTAGTAACTACCTTATACATGGCCAAACTGACTTAACAATTTAAAAACCTTCCCAGGGTCATTCAATGATTGAAGACTGGACTTTTGACTGGCAGTTTCTTTGTGTAGCTAAGTGGGTACACTTACTCACCAACCTTAAATTCTATTACCCATTCAACGTTGGCTTTTCAGTGACAGCCAGTTTCACTATTTCTAGTTTCAGACAAATAATTGCAGTTGGAATTACCTGATAGGGTGTGGTTGGGAACTTCCTCTTGCACAGCTCACGTCTTCTATGGCCATGTCTGAGACACAATTTCATAAATTCATAGAAGCATTTAGGTTGGAAAAGACCTTTAACTCTGACTCAGTCTCACAGTCTCTCCAATAAGGAGGCTGAGTGCCTGCTCCTGGCAGGGTTTACATTATACAGAATATATGTACACATATTTATATCTCTGTCCTCACAAAGAACAGACACACAGAGCACTCACATGAACACAGAGAACAATGGCTCATCCTGCTTCCAGCTTTGGCTGAAGTCTGCTAGAGTCAGGGCATGGCCAGAAAGTGTACGGACCAGCTCCTGCAAATACCTGCAAATGGACTCTTCTATACCCTTACATCCTTTATTTCCCATACTTTTTTCTTCCCAAATCACATAAATACTTCCCTTTTCCCCACCTTTGTTTACTCCTTGAAACATGCCTTAATAAATTCTCTGTGATTGCAATATATTCTTTCATCATACTGTATCCCATACCCCTCAGCAGGAAGTTCCTTTAGTTTTTAAGGTGATACAGGGATCTGGGCCTAATGATTCATTGTGAAGGGTTTCATACATGAACAATGGGGCTAAGGCTCTGCTAGGACTATCCTGGGAGTGGGAAAGACAAGACACTTATTCCTTGGAAGTTGTAATTTGGATTCCTTGTCTGGAATTGTGCCGGTGTTCCACACTTGGCTTATGCAGATAAACTCGATGGGTTGATGGCTCCCGGGCAACGGGCACATTCTCTGCATCCTAGATTTTGAAATCCAAAACCTCTGTTTGACACTGTTCATTAGAGCACCCTGCAAAATACCCTGAAATCCTTCGTTGTCCAGATTAGGCGCCTAATTTGGAAGACATGGTCCCACATGCAGTCCTTGCACTTGTGCTGTCTGGTGGACAGGAAAATAGAGAATAGGGAAAACAACCAAACAAAACTCCAAAAGGTTATGTCTAAACTACCTCCTTTTGTAAGGGAAAATAATTTTACTGGGGAGGTATTTCCATTCCTCATCTAGAAAGTTCCTACGTACTTTCATCAAATAATGCTTTTCATTTGTTAGCATATACCAAGTCTAGTTATGTTATCTCCAATTTGGCAGGTGAGGAGACTAATAGAGTAAGAAGAGAGGACACTTCTAGAATTTTTTAAGCACTCCTTCTAGAACTCCTACTCTCGTGGCTCCTAAAATCCAAATGGCATATGATAGTATATATATTAGGGTGAGTTTGTTGTGGTATAGAGAGAGAAAGCATGGCTCTAATGTCTCCCGTGCAGCCAAAGCAAGATTTAGGTATTTTTTTCAGTCTAAGGAATTGATTCCATTCTGATAAAGTCCACCATCCCCCATACCCTCTAACTGCTCCCTTCCACCCTGAGAAATAGGAAGGTATTGAGGTTTTCACTTCATGTGACATTTTGTATCGTTTAAGGGTTTGTGGTTTGGGTTTTTTTAGATCTTTTTGACAGAGAAGTTTGGACTAGGAGAATTTACCTGTTTGTAAATTCTCATGCAAGAGCATGAAAATGGAGGGAAAAATGGTGTCACTCTTTTCTATCACAAATATGGAAAATAGATAAGTTCATTCTTTTCTCCTTTATTGAAGATGCCATTCTCTTAATCACATATTCAAATAGATAAAATATCAATTGAAGGAAAGATTCTCCACCCCTCCCACCATCTAAATTAAAAAGTAAATAAATAAAAAGAAGATATATTTAATATAAACACTGTTAACCCTACTTTCTTGCAGTTTTACTTTCCTGCTAAAGAATCTAAAATCGTATCTCTATAAAAAGGAAAGACTACTCGATTACAAAATGGGATTTTCTTGTAAATATCCAATTTAATTGCACTTCGCTAAGGAGCAGGAATAGAAGTCCATGTTATAAAAGTTGCAGTTTCAACACTGTTTTAATGTGGTTAGGAATTGCTTCAGACCAGGACAAAAGACCACACACAAAATCTGCACACTGGACAGACAGAATCAACATATTTGATTAATTAGCTCATTTTCTGACTTTTTGAGTACAAATGTGTCTCCTGATGCCTGCTTTTGCAAGTCTGGAATGCAGACATATACCTCTGAGCCAGTTGTCTAGACTCCTTTCATTATGAATGATGGGAAGTGGGAACTTCTAGAGTGTAATTAATATGACCCAGTTTAAATGTCTTCCTCATGATAAGAGGAATAATAACTCAGAATTGTCTTTTTTATGTTGACTATAAAAAGACTTCAGAGACATAACTCAGGTATTGGTGTTTACCTGGTAGATGTACAATACAAGTCAGATGAAACTCCTCCCAAATGTCTGTTTAATCGAACCATTTTCCACACATGTGGAACGTGGGTACTTCTAGCTTTAATAACTCAAACCATTATTTTTTTTAAAAAGTTAATCTGATCCAAGTGAAGATGGGACCTATTATGCTGGAATGTTTGAAACAATTTTGATATAAAATAAACTAGTTTTTGAGCAATTCATACAAAAGTGCTATTTAAAATATGCTAGTCAGGATGAACACACAGGGAAGTTTAATTAGGTGTCTCAGACTAGGAAGTTTGATAAGGTTTAAAAAAGAAGAAAGTGAATAGCAAGTGGAGATTTTAAACTCTCAAAAGTTGCAGTTTGCAAGTAGGTCTAGCTAGAATGTCATCCCAATAGGGCATAGTAACTTTAAAAAAATTGGAACAGAAAGTCTGTGAAGAAGCAGATGCCAGAAGCTGAGGACTTGACAAGACATTGGGCATTGCATTGGACATGTGTGCAAACCTCAGATTATCTTCCTTGGAATCTACCATTTTGTAAGTCTGCAGACCAAGACAGTATTTGGAACAACGAAATAAAAACACCAGAAAATAAACAGTTAGTTTCTTGGGTTTATTTATATGAAGACAAATAAGCAAGCTAATACTTTGTTATGTAAGTCGAGAGAGTCTGGAACTATAATTCTAAAACTGAACACCTTCATTCTTATCTATTATTTATAGTTATTAACATTATAATATTTTCTTTTGAGTGAAATATTTTGTTGATGAGCAACACATGCCAAAACACCCCAAGAATCAGCAATACATCCATGGTTCCATGCATATCAAAGTCACACAGAAGACATTATATTATTTTGAAAAGGTGTATATGCTCTGCTTGTACAGTATTCTGTTCTGAGGCTTCATGGCTTCATGTACCCAGAATTGAGCTGGCAAAGAACTTCAACAGTTGCACTTGCTTTGCAGCTGTTCTTTGGAACAGCTTTTGGAACACCTTTTAGAAAGTCCCATATTTAAGTCCAGTCTCCTCTTTGCTTATGTTTCTTGAATATCAGGCTTCTGAAGTCTGCTTCTGTAGAGCGCTTAATTTAATGGAGTATGAATTCTCCTGAAGCGTTAAGGATTTAAGCTGCAATTATCACAGCCTGAATGCTGTTTTTCAAAATCCATTTTCCAATTGGCTGGTTGGAATTTCGATAGTGATATTACCATATTCATGCCTAACTCCCCCATGGAGCGCTTATGTCACTGCTAACCATTTCTTTATCATTTCTAGTTAATGCAACAGGGTTCTGTACACATATTAGATGTTTAAAATTTACACAATTTAGAGCATATTTTCCAAAAGCCAAGGCTACAGGACCCACAGAAGTGTCATAATGTTTTCCTTTGCTTTTATTCCATAACCTACCTCATGTTCTGGGAGAGATATAACCACTTAGATGCTGGCAGACACTACCAGTTCAGCTGTCCACCTTGCCCTTTCTCATTGCCCCATGATTTCTTTGTTTCAGGTGTCATGTCATCTACAAAGGCGCCACCATTCCAACGGCATTCAAGATGAATCATGGAGAGTATAGAAGAAATTATCATGCCAACATCTGGCAAATCACAGATAAAAGGACTATGCAGAAAGGCAAGTTTCCAGAGCACTCTTCCTTACCTTGTCCTTGGAATCAGGTAGTGAAATGGAAGCATTTCTGTCAGATGTTAAATGGATGCCAATGGAGCAGATACATCTGTCAGAATACTATCAGCTCACAATAATATGATAATTTGATATTTGAAAGATTATTTGAACTTCAATACCGGGTCTTCATGTTCAATAAAGATATCAGACCATGCTCTTACACACAAGAAACTATAAGCTCCAAATTTACATTCAGAAAAAAAAAATCACTTCCTTATTAATAGCCATTAATTAACTATAACTTAACTGCATGTATTAAAGTAAGTACCTTTGAATTAAGCCATATCTTTGTTTCAGATGTGAAATTCTAAGATTTCTTTTTTAACCCTTTTGACAGCTGCAGTATTGAATATCCAAATAATGAACAGCACTTTCCTCTGTGGAGGTGAGATTTTCTTGTGATTTCATAAAAGAATTAGATTTAATTAGATTCTAACTATAGTGGGTCTTTCTTTGTGAGTAAAGCACCCAACAATGTGTTAACTGTCTGACAATGTGTCCAGTTCTTAATAACTTCTGCTAGCAGTTTGTTAGCATCTCAAAGGGCCCAATATTTGAGCACACACCTGTTTGCTGTTCTGAAGAGATTCTGCTGTATGACCAACAATTGCCAAACATGAAGCAAAGTTTCACACATTTAGGTGTTAACCACACTGCTCCACTATCAGATAGGAAGAATATGGATAGAAGTCCTTCCAATGTCATAGGGTGTTCTTGCTGATGGTGAACCTCAGTTTAAAAGGCAATTCTACGCTTTATCTCTGGGATGCTTTTGCAATTCATAAGGTCTTTCTTCTTTTGAAAATCTACTACACCTGTGAAAATCCCCATTTTACAGGGTGGTAGCCCACAATATTGTTCCAATGTACTTAGGACATGGAAATTCTGATTAGTACCTAATTTTTTTTTTTTTATAAATAATGTGAAAATTACTACATATTTTCCTCCTCTAAATACCTTCTAAATATCACTTGGACACAAATTTGTAGAAGAAAGCTTTGTATTCATTCTTTTGTAATCTGTGCAGACAGTATGATACAGCAGCAGATATTTCTAAATAAAGTGTTTCAGACATTCTATAGCAAGAACTTGACGACCTGATAAATTCCAGTTTTGGTAATATTCTTCTGCTTACTTAATAAAACCTTTCACATTCAATCTCAAAAAAAGTAAAAATTACACTGCAGAAGTATGTGAAATGACTCCTGTCTGCACAAGCTAGTACATATCTCTACATTCATATCCATGACTATGACAATTCATTAAAAGCTGAAAAAAAGTAATGAATGTGATAACTTTGTGAGAGGAATTAGGCTATTTCAGCCAATTTTCTGGTAAGACAAGGAAAAGAATTAAATCTCATTAGTCTGGCACAGAACATTCTCTTAACTTGTTTTTTAAGAAAGCAAAAAATTTCATAAATTAATATTATCAAGACATCTACATCCGTCAGTATTTGATTTTCAGAAATACGTATCTGTGTTTCTTCTCAAATTTTTGGGTTTTTTTTAAACAACATTTTTACTCTTCACTCATTCACTGCTCTTTCTTGATTGCCCTTCTGAACACATCACAGTGTCCTTACAACTGGAAAGAATTGGGGTTTCTTTCCCTTCATTTGAGAAAATCACATACAGTTCTCATAAGACAGAGAAAACTTCAGTATTGGCAGATTTGCATAACTTTTCATTTAGGAGACTGGGTAGGCTTTTTATATTGCTGTCTGTCTTTCACAGCTTTGAATTCATACTGCACAACAATTATATAAGCTATTTTCATGAGGCAGTTATTTCTACATATAATAATAATAATAATAATAATAATAATAATAATAATAATAATAATAATAATAATAATAATAATAATAATAACAACAAACTGTCATAGTCCAATATGTGGAATCTTGCTTTTAAGAAGGAATATGTGAAATTAATTTAATCTTTATTTTGAAGACATATTTATATTTAGAATCTAAGATTCTTTTGTCAGCTGCTCTTCTTTTCCTTTCTACTGAAATCAATAAAAGAACTTTACTAGGAAGAAATTTCATTATAGTATCAATATCAGTTGACAAATAAGTCTCATTTTTAAACTGGCTGATGTTACTGACACACACATCTGAAAATACTTTTCTGATCAGCTTGGAAAAAAACAGATCTTTCAGAAAGCTTTCTCAATGTATATCCTGCATTCTGAAAATCTGATGCAGTAAAGATCTTCCGATTTTAGCTTCAGCTTTCATGTAGTCTGGAAAGTGTAGCATATAAGTAACTTATATGGATTGTAACTCAATAGTTACAATGCAAAAATTATTACATTCCTGAAATATTAGCTATTAAATAGGAAAATATTTCTTATCTTCCTCTCAGAAGGAAATATGTTTAAGTGTGATACGTGAGAAGATTTAGTCACACAGCCTAGTCTTAATTTCTTCTTATTTTAGTCTCAAAATATTTCTACAAAGTGTTTTCACCTGATTCTAAACAATCTATTTTTGGTATTAAATTGTGAAAAATTAAAAATAATAATTACATAGGATTTTAAAAACGGAGGAAAAATTTTACACAACATGGAAAAAGATTTGATTTCTAGTTAAAATAAGAATTTTCCTTTAACAAAAATTTAGATCTTCTTTTATTTAGTTTTGGTACTATGGAAAAACTCTGATTTTGCCCCAAATAAAGAAAAATCTATGTCTTTCTAACTGAATTCTAAAAAAAAAGTCAGTAAAAAAAAATTAAAATGTGTCAGTCCTATAATAGGCTAGAGAATAGAACATAAATTTAGGTAATGGGGTCTGTTTTCAGATCCCTGCTTTGTCCAAGAAATTTAAAGAGTCCAATACTGATTGTCCTATGATACTGATCAGAGTCTAACTGGAAATTTCAGATCTCCTTTAGTAATAGTATTTCAAGCAAGTAGAGTATTGTTTGAATACTCCAGAGTATCTTGCAGTCTTTCAGTAGACTGGAAAACAAAAACAAAACCAATACCAATCCAAATTCAGTAGTGTTTTTGCCTTGAGACTTTTATGTATTGGAGCATTCTATTTTTATTAGTCAGCACATACTGGGATCAACCAAAACAGAAAAAACATTTTTTCAGTATTCATATTGTGAAACCTTCAACTCTTTTGCCACCTGGTTATCAGTACAGTCAAGAACATCCTGAGTCTTGTTCCCTGCAATAAAATCCCATGTTTTCTCTGTTAAATCATCAAGCAAGTAGGAAGAAGGCTTTGAAGCATTTACCTGGTTACTGTTGCTTAGGAAACAAGCAGCTCAGTATTAACAGATATTCATCACAGAAGAACCACATTAACTAGGGGAAGAAAAGGTGGCCTCGTGCATTTTCAACAAAATCAACACTTGGATCATTCACTAAGTATAATCCTTTGGGGAGTTATTGCCACTCAATGAAAACTTCAGGAATAATAGAGTAGTTAGTGCTGTTATACTACCCAATAATGCTGTGGAAAATGATACAGTAAGTTACTTACGGATTTCAATTTTAGTGAAAACAGTGGCACTTGAAATACATGGTTTAAGTGCAAGGAGCATTTTTCCAGTTATTTTGAGATAGCTGGCACTAGGAATATTGAGTAGTCTCTGAAAAACAGGTGGATTTTTTTTCAGTGTATGCAAAACTGTAGGTAATTGCTTTCCAAGGTTGGTTCCAGTGCCCTCTTCCCACTTTGAAAGTAATATTTATATAAGTTGTAATTTTTTGTTTGATTAATTTCAGTGAATGCAAGACAATTGTTTACTTTTGCTTGATGGCATGTGAGATCATGTTCAGATCTGCTCCTTGCTCATGTTAGAAGCTGTAATAAAACCAAGGCACAACCTGATAATAGAGACTTGCCATATATGAGTAAGGGTATTATGAAGGCTGCTTTAGAAGTGCCACATTAGTCCATAAATCTTTTAAAAAAAAAGGTAAACAATACCATTTTAATTATAAACTATGAAGATATTGATTTCTAAGATAACCTTTACAAAATCTATGCAGAGTGTTTGGCACCATGCTCATGAGCATTGCATTCTTTTAATTCCATAGATGTTAAGCACCGTTTTCAGTGGTCCTTGTCATATGGGTGAACAATGCCACAGACAATCTTAGAGACTGGTTTCCTCTTACCAATCTCACCTGAGAAGCCAAGAGGTTTTTCTAGAAAAATGTCTTTTCAAGACTCAAAACTTCTACTGTATCATTTCTTTGTTGTCCATTGAAGGTGACTTCATTTCCTGCCTTCTCTCACTCCTGTTGACCTGCTTGGTTTGCCATTTTGTCCATGTCCTATCTACCTACTAGGACACAAAGTGCTCATTAGGACACATGCTTATTCTCTGAATTTTAATTACCTTTCCCCCTTCATCTCCTTTGCTTCCTTTTTTATTCTTATTCCCTCTTTTTTTTTTAATATAGAAAAAACAATGAAACAACAAAAACCCCCCAGCCCACAAAAAAAACCCCAACCAACCAACTGAATAAAAAACAAACCTATGAAAAAACCCAAGAAACACCTGCAAACCCCAATTTGGGGGGATTAACTGGTTTGTTTCTACAAATATATCCAGAAAAATACATTATCAGATGCATGATATACTACTAAACAAAACCCAAGCAACTCAAACATCTATTTCTAAGAGACAAGAGTAACAGATAATATTTTTTGTTCCTATTAAACAATACTGGATGAAAATTTCTAAAACAATGTTTTGTGTAGAAGATACTCAACAGACAGGAAATGCAACAAACAGTTACAATCTGTCAAATGTGAAAATAGCTACTTTTAACAAAGAATGTCCAGCAACCATATTTTTCTACTATTTACCTTAACCCTCTATCTTTAGACTAAGATATACATGTATATAATTTGAGAAACAGGTGACTGTTTAACTTTACTAAATCTTTTGTGATTCCTTAATGGAAACCAACCTAATTAAGAAACATTATTGCATACTTTACTGATTTAAACAACGAAATATGAAACTGTCATAGACTGGTTTGAGCAATACTACCTGCTCTTCTGTTCTTATCTTAAAATAAGGGTCATATTTTCTTAGTGACAATGGGGTTACAGCTACATTTCTTAATTTAGAATATCTTGTTACTTGATGGTGTCATTCCTTTGCAGGTTGCAAGATGTTGAAAGAAATCAAGGAGAAATTAGAGGCTCATTTGCACAAGGGAATTATTGTGTTCTAAGGTAGACTGTGAATGCACAGTGCACCAGCAGTTCTATTTCTTACTCTCAGGTTGGAGGATCTGATGTGTATTTGTAGCAGAAGTACTTAGAGCACTCTGAATGTTGTAGGTATCTCTGGGATTCCTATCACATCAGCAGCTTGCACAAATATTCCAGTGAGATGACTAAAGGAGCAAATATGATATCTGGAAACACATGATGGAAAGTAAACATACTTAAGAAGCATGGGATACATCTAAGTTTCCTTCTAAAAATACCATGTGAAAAACTCCAAAGCTGCCTTGTGGTACTACCATGAGTAGAAATGTGGTCAACAATCATCCTAGACTGTCCTATAATGTCTATGTATTGTTTTATGTGGGGCAAACTTGAATTTTCTGAGAAATGTATGGTTTCTGATTTAGAATATTGAAATAACCCGCCATTTTTTAAAAGCAAATCACTGTAATGCAGAATTAGAGACAGCAAACTTTTGTTGCACTCACAATGGTTTTCAAAATTAACCCATCTTTTCTGATAAGTCAGTAGCATATCCAATAGCTGTTTGATAGCTGTCTACCTGTGATAGCAGCTGACCCTCTGTACTGTGATGATAACTATAGAAACACAATTTTGGTTGGATAGTAAGCATCCTGAAGCATTTGAAGACTACAGAAATTCTCTCAGTATAATTAGCAGATACGAACTGCATGATGCATCCTTTAGGCTGAATGCTAACAATTGCACATAAAGCTACATAATATCCCTTTGGTGAGAGAAAGATGCAGTAAACTTTTCTTTCCCTGTATTTCTGCAGAGACTCTCAAATAAACATCTGAGGATAATGTTTTATCATTTTTCACCCAGACACAGGTTACAGCCTCTTTCCATAATCTGTTCCAGTGCTTGACTACTGTCATTGTTCAGATTGTTCCTAATGTCAGTTTGGAATTTCCCCTGCTGCAATTTGTGCCTACTGGCTTCTCTTGCACCTCCAAGAAGAGTTTGACTTGGTCTTCATGTCCTTACACAGGGTAGCTGTAGGTAGCAATAACATCCCCATAACATGTTCTTAAGGCTGAACAAATCCAGTTCTCACCGACCTTGTACATTTTGTCTCATCCTCTTAACCTTGACAGCTGTCCATGGAACTCAAACCTGTGCATCAAAAACTTTCTTGTACTAGGGACCCAACCTAGATACAGTACTTTTGATGTGATCAGTAGTGTTCATTAGAGGGAAAAAATCACATCCTTCAGTCTATTGCTCATATTCATGCTAATATAGTGCAGTATGTGGTTGATCACCTTCACTATAACAACATACTGATGACTCATGTCTCCAGTTCCACCTGATTTTTTTTCTGGAAAGCCCTTCCCTAACCAGTAAGTCACCAGACAATATTGTTATTCAAGTTTATTCCGTCCCAAATGCAGGACTTGTCACTTGCCTTGTTGGTCACAAGGATTTTGGCCACTCATTTCTCCACCTGTCATTTTTTTACAGTGGGTGGTGCACCCCTGACACTGACTCTGAGCATTTGCTTATAGTTCTGAAATGTCTAAGCCAGGCCTTCATTGTTAAAAGCAGAGGTAAAGACTATTTTCTAGGTGTTCTGTCACTAAGCTCAATGCCTCAGATTTTCCATTGGCTTCCTTTTGCTTGCAAAGTACTTTTAGAAATCCTTTTTTGGCTTTTCATCTCACTCTATTTCAGTTTCATCTGAACATTGTTTCCTGGCATGTGTAGGTTCTTCCAAAGAAGCACACCTCTGCTTCCTCCTTCTGTATATATTGGTTTTTTGTTTTTTTGTACTTCAGCTCAATTCATCAGTATTGGAATACTGGTCTACTATGGTTGCTTGACTTTCTGTACACCAAAACGAATGATTCTTATGCTTTGAAGAACTTTTGCAGAATATCAGCCAGATCTTCCAAGCTTCTTTTTTCTTCAGAGACGTTTCCAATGATATGCTTCCAAGACTATCCCTGAGTAAGCTGAAATCTTCTTCCCCAAAGTCCATGGTTGTGATACTCATATTCATCTTGCTCACTTCTCTTAGGGAATTAAGCCCCTCTATCTTGGGAGCATTTTTTTCCTGCTGTTAAATTTGCTGTTTACCTTACAAACCTTTAAAAGGAAGACTCAGTCCTTCCTTAACGATATACTGAAAGTTCAGTGGCCTTCCCCTGACAGCTTACAGATCATTATCTTGTGTCAAAAAATAAACCTTGATGCTCCCCAGACATTGCTTGTACTCTCCAGTATTGTCCTTCTGGCATATGTCAGCATGATAAAGCCCTCTGTGAGAGCCATGGCCTGTAACAGCAAAGCTTCCTGTAGCAAAGTGCACCACAATGCCACACACTCCATGCTGCTTTATCCCCTGATCCTTACCCACAAGCTCCCAGAGGCTTGTTAGCCTCTCCAAAGAACAGGTCAGTTCACTGACTTAATCTGTTGCTTTGTATAGAGAATGACTCATCCAACTCATCTTCCCGAACAGACCATCCTAATGAGAAAGTGAGACAAAATCGTTCATTCCAACAGATTGACGCATGGACCTAACTACAGAACTCCTAAAGGGATGAGCAACTTTCCATTCAAGTCATGTGATCTATGCAAATAGGATCCTATATTTTATTTATATTCTGCTGAGCATAAGATAAGCTTTTTATATTATGGAACAGTAAACCAGATGTCCTATTATTTTTGCTCAGTTTTTTGACATTTGTAATAAAAGCGTCAGCTCTTCAGAGCATAGTTACTTGTGCATGTGCATGAAAGAACCTCCCACCAGGATGGAGAAAACTCACCAGTTCAATTAGACTGGTGTGTTAGAAGACATGTAAGATAATATACTAATATTAGTACCATGGTTTAACCCCAGCTAGCAACCAAGTACCATGCAGATGCTCGCTCACTTCTCTTTCCCTCCCTCCCAGGAACTGGGAGAAGAATTGGGTAAAAAAGAAAATAAAATTCTTGGATTGAGGTAAGAACAGTTTAATAATAGGAAAAAAAAAGAGAAAAGCTACACCACAGTGTTTAGAAATGCTTGCATAAGACAAATGATTAATACACTCTAGCACTGGAAAAAAAAAAGAATTAAGGTTGTAATAATTTATTGCAGTTCACTGGGAACATTTTTAGTGCTTAAATACATTTCAGTTTCAAGATTAATTGAATTATGATTACACTAATCTATTCCATTAAAGGCTTTCCTGTGAGTCCATGGCCATTTAAGGGAAAATTAACATGTTTGTTTAAAACTACCACATAAGGAGTGTAAAAGTTTATGTGCAAGTTTTCTCTTTCTCCTGCAGCAAAGAATAGATAATTTTTGATAAAATTTTGACAAGAGTTAATGAAATTTTTATGAGTTTCTAATTTGAAGTATATTAATGTGTCACAGTGGAAGTGCTCTTTAAATATTAAAATTCTGAAAATGTATTCAAAAGCGTATGGTACATCTAAAAATAATTTTATCATCCAAAGTTAACGAGGAAGTTGTGTGCTATGGCACTCTAATTGTAATGTGTACTGTACTTTTCAGCCCTACTAGAGACTTAGGCCCAACCAGCTATCATAGGAGACAACTCCCACTAAAACCATCTGCAAAACGTGGCTTCTGAAAGCAAAGCCACAGGGAACAGCAGCAGGGAGCATTAAGCAGAAGCATGGTAATACTGAGCCACTATTGTGGTGATTTCCCGAGCTCTTGCAGAACTTTTATCTGTTCCTTTTTGATTTAACAAAACCACTTATCCTCTTACCAGCCAAAAGAGAAAACTTCCAAGTGCATTGGACAACAGGGAATGGTCTTTTAATTGATTAGTAGGAAATTCTGGATCACCTGTGTGTTACAGTTTGTAGAAAATAAGAAAAAAATTTAAAACTTCAATAACAATGTATCAGAAGACAGATTATTCTTTCCCATCCTCTCAAGATTGCAGTTCTTATTCACATTCTTTCAAACTTCTTGGTGCTTCTGCATTGTGCTGTAAAGAATATGCCTCACCAGAAAGGATTTGCAAATTGAGTCAACTCTGTATGGGATTAAAACCAGTTTGCAGATAGTCCAGTAAGCTTTTTTATATACTTAAGGCCACTGTTGAAGAAATTTTTAAAGAGGTAAACAGAAGAGGACAAAGGTGCAGATTCAATTAGTGGGCTGTGAAGCTATGAGTATATTTAGGATCTATCCATTCTTATGATTTTTACAGGGAAAAAAAGTGGTGGACTAATATTCTTTCTCACAGTGTTTTGGGAAGTTTGATTCTATCTAAGCAGAAAATATATTCTAGGCATACAGCCAAGACAGAGAATGGCAGAGGAGACAACCAAGGGGAAAATGAAGAGAGACTGTCAGAGTGCAGAGTCCAAGAGAGGGGAATTTAATTAGGTAGCAAGCCATTATGTAAACATTTAGATGGGATTGGTGAATATTCAGAATTTAGTTTCTCATCAAAAAGTGAATAGGAAGTGACAGTTAGACTACCAACAGCTGCTGAACGGGCAGCTAGAGATATGGAAAAATCATCTAGATAGAGAAGATAAGCATTAAATTAGAAGTTAAAAAACAATAACTGGTATGGGAACCATAATTGGTTTCTTAATATTTTTTTACTGCTTTTCAGCTGGGAGCAGTTTTCCTTGGTGGAAAGAGATAGTTAAACTAGCATTCTCCAAAATGTTCTTTATTAAAGAAAAAATTTACAATATGTGTGGAAGAGACATTACAAAACTTGTGATCAGACACAGGAAAGAATAAGTTCATTCCAATTTAGCAACCGTGATATGCAAACAGTTGAAGTAAAGTAGGTATTTAACTGCTTCTGCTAGCAAATGTTAGTACAAATTCAGCACTTTTAAAGATATTTGACTTTTAAGCAATTGGGTCATAGATTCATTGGAGCTTCCTACACATGCCAACATACAGTTTTTTTACAACGGTAAACACTTCTATCAAATGCATCTATGCCAGTGAAGAATTCTTCACCTAAAATATGCAATTAAACCTCAAATTTTATAAAACATATATTCTGTGAATTAAAAATAGTAAAAATACTGATGTGTATTAAAAATGAACGTGCAGTATCAATCATGGAAGAATTATTTGGTGTTGCAGGGCATTGTTAGATTTATGGGGAAGAATGGGAAAAATCTCCTTGCCTTCTCTCAGTTTGGTTTTTTTTTTCACAGTGACCCCACATCTCATAATTTCATAGAAAGACAATGCATTATTTCCCTCCCATTTATATTTCTCCTGTCTGATATTATAGTTTTTAAAATATACCTTGTAATGTTATTTAACTTGGTGCCCAAATGCAGGATGTCTACTTATTCTGGAATTCTTGCAAATAAATTACTCTTTCAAGAGTGCATGCTGCAAAGCCAGGTTTAACTGAAGCACCTAACATTTTTAAATTACGGAATGTCTAAATAACATTGCTATGCAGGACAAAACTGAGGATATTGATTTCCAGAATTAAAGGAGTAGATTATTGCTCCTCTACAGATGGCCTTCCATAAATCTTGAGGGATAGAACATCTATTAGAGCAATCAAGATGTGAATAGACAAAATATATCTAAGATCTAAAAATATGGCAGTTTTTATGTGACTAATGTTGCTTCAGTTACCTTGTCTTCCTCACAAAGTATGAAGAAACTTAACAATATTTAAAACTCCACACAGTAAATGTTCCTAAATAACAATTACCCTCCACCCTGTATTGATGTGAGACCAGTTCTCCCCAGATATAGAACTGGCCATTTTCCTTTGTTGAACTTCTCAAAATTACTCTGTCCAATTCTCCAGCTGGTCCAGATTCCTGTGAATGGTAGCAAGAACTTCAAATGAGTCAGCCATAGCTCCTATTCTTCATCTGCTATCATAAACTTGATGAAGGTGCAGTCTGTCCAATCATCCAGCTCATACTTGAAGATGTAAAACAGTATTGGCCCTGATAGCAACCCCGGGGTGCACCATGAGTGACTGGTCTCAGTTTGTGTTGATCATAATCCCTTGAGTTCAGCCAGTTTTCAATCCACCTCACTGCCAACTTATCTTGCCCATACACAAATACATCTCATTTTTTTTTCAACTTGTAGAACAAGGGAACTGAAAAAAATAATGAATTTAAACATCTTTATATATGTACCATATGACACTGCAAATTTTTAAATTTTATTCCACTTCCTAATATACTTGTTTCCCACCTCACACCTTCCTTTGCAATATCTGTAGAACAATGACAACTTCAACCACGCTTTCCTCTTTACATTGAATTTTGCAACCAGTTTTTCTCAGGTTGTGGAGTGAATATGTATCTCTGTTTAAGAACTTTGATTCTTTGGTGTATAATTATTCAATAAGGGAGTTCTTTTGCTACTTTAGATCAAGATATATATAAAGAATGTTTGTATGCATTGTGAATTACACCTGTCAAAATGTGTATAATGAGGAAGAGCTGTAATTTAAATTATCCTGGTTTTGAGACTGTCATTTAGCAATTTCTGCCAGAAAGTCATGAGGCATTTAACATCTTGAATAAATAATGCAGCATACTTCCTTTAAAACACACTGATCTATGTAAACAAATATTCCACTACCAGGAAGAACAAGTATAAACCTGCTCTCTTCCTTAGATATTCAGATATCTTTCTATTAGAAAGAAAATTATCTGAATAACTACAAAATCCTATTGTGGATCCTTTCATAGTTTACACTTGTCATCCCACCCTAAATATTATTTTTTTTCTTTCCTCTTCTCCTCATTCCTTGGCTACTTCCTACTCACTACACTGGAATACAGACATGAAGGAATTTTCACTTTAGCAAAACCCCTTAGAGGTTGTTCTTCATGTGCTTATGAGTAAAACATGAAATAAAAAACCAGCCAGATGGAATCCTTTGATTCTGTTAATTTCATTTCTGGTCAATTAAGAAAGTTTAGCTGGCTGAAGGATAAAGAAAATATTTTTTATCTACCACCTAAAAAAGAAAAAAAATAAAAAAAAGAAAAAGGAAAAAAATAAGGGTGAATTATCATTATGCTTGCAGTTTTGGATAGATTTTAAACACGTATGTTAGCCTGACTTAAGAGAGTTTCTAGGGAGAATGTTAAAAGGCTTATTTCAATCATTGGGATCACTTGTGATACTGCAGCACTGGGAAATGTCACAGAACAAATGCATAGGACTGAAAGCACAGGAAGGTACTGAATAAGCTTTATGCAGGAATCAATAACCACAAACACCCGGAGTGTATGTGCTGTAACTGCTACAGTACATTAATTACTTATAACAATTGGATAAGGAATGAAAACAAAAGGGATACAGAATAGGAATAGATTTAAACTCTTGTGTCTGAACAACTAAGGAGAAAAAGAAGAACTTCAATTGTGCAGGTGCTAAAGTTTAATGAGATTGGAGCATGTACAACAGGAATAAAACACACCGAGGATTCTTGCAGAAGGAAATTCACTTTTTACTCTACATTTTGGACCGATATTATAGAATTATGTGTAGAGGAGAACCTGTAACAGGAATTGAAAAAACTTTTGAAGATCAGCTGATGAAATATCAGTAGACCATAGAAGACAGACTGTCAGAAGACAGACAGCTTTTAGAAAAGCTATTCTGTTCAAACTTATGTCTAACTAGAAGGGATATTGACAGCAAAAATGATAAATTAAATTGGAAATTAAAATGAATTGGCTATACTGGGGTGTAAAATTAATATTGAAGGAACCAAGAAAAGTAGCATATTTTGAGTCATTAAGAAAAGGAAATGGTAGAAATAGTGGGATTTTTTTCTTTATTTTCCTTTTACTCGTGGTTCTATTAAATTGTTATTATATTAAGAAAAGAAGCAAGCACAGAAATTTAGGAAGACACAGAGATTTTCAAAGGTTTCTAGAAACATGTTCTGTGAATGACATTACTTTCTCTTTGAAAATGCTGACCAGATAAACTTTTTGAACAATTAGGCACTTATCAGATGACAAAGAATCAAAGACTTTCTGTGAAAGTTGGATGAAATATTTTTCTTGGACTTGGTTTTGAACACGAATATTAGTGCCTTATGTTTACTTATTTATTTGTAATTTTACCAACATACTTCAAATATACCTCTGTCTTTACAATAATTGCAAATTATAATTGCAATAAAATTTCAGCATGATTCAATTTTGCATGTATGTATATAAATTTGCCTTTTCTTTCAAGTTTCATTCCCAAGACATAGATAATAAATTTACTTTCATAATTCGAAGCAATACTACAAAACAAATGAGGTGTTGGTTAATCTATAATGTTTGGTATAAAATTAATCGTGACCAATATAAGAAAAGAATCTCACTATTTATGCCTAGTTTTTGAGAAGAAAACCAAGAGAAGCATAACAACAGGATTAGAAATCACCAAGTATTTCTTTTGTAAATGCTGTGTTGAAGAAAATGTTATTTTAAGGCTAAGACATTTATTATTAAGGACAAATTTAAATGAGAACTGACCTATGAGAACTGACTGCAGTCTTGCTGAAATCACATATAGCTAAAACTCTGCCAGTGTTTTAACCCTCTTTATAGGATATGCTATCTGTGTAAAAGAGCTGCATGGGTTGGAACCTGGCTTTTTACTCTGTCAGGTCTGTGGTAATTCTGTGGTAAAAACCACAATTTTCACTGAGGATCTTATATCAGTTCCATCAGAAACAATAGCTATTTTCTGTTTTCTGAAATTGTTCATGATTGAGATATTAAAGAGATGTGAAACTCTCCTCTTAATTTGACCCTCTTTCTGATGAGGTCAATCAGAATTGTGTATGAGTCACTTAAAGAAATGAACCCTCATGGAGTGCTTTGGAAAAATCATATAATTTCTCCATCATTCATGTGGTTAACTATGCCCTAAGGTATAATGAAGTAACATAGGGGTCAAGATAATATAAATTCTGCTTAAGCTGAAGTAGCATCTTGTTTGTTTTCTAAATATATGAGAAGCCAGTTTACCATATGAAAGAGAGGGGGAAAGATAGAGAGGACTGGTGAAGAGGAAATAATATTAGTATGCAGATGGACTGAAAAGAGAAGCTTTTCAGTAAGTTTCTTTCCAGCTTGTGTTAACTCTGAGAAGCAGTTTTGAAAGAAATTAGAATCTGTTGAGTGTGACTCTTTGGCACACTCTCAGGTGGTAGCTTACTCCACTCTCCTTGCCTAAAAGATGCATAAAGGTGAGTTCACCAGGTCAGTCAGGAAGCTCAATATAGCATTCTACTCATGTAAAGAAATATGTCCTATAAACAGTTTAGAGTGGCTATCACTTAGTTTATGAAGTTGATGTGGAAAGTTGTGACTTTACTTGTAATAGATGCATTTTTTTATGTTATAAGCAGTATTTTACATATGGTGTGTGTACTTGATTTATTGCCCTCTTGTTTCTCACATTGAATTTCAAGTTGCATGGAGGACAGAATCATAGTATCATCAGATCATATAGCTTGGAAAAGGCCTTTGAGGTCATTGAGTCCAACTTTTAACTCACCACTGCAAAGTCTACCCCTAAACCATGTTCCTAAGGGCCATGTTTTTTGAATACCCTCAGGGATGGTGACTCAACTACTTACTTCCCTGAACAGCCTGTTCCAGTTTTTCCTCATATCCAATCTAAACCTCCTTTGTTGCAACTTGCAGTAATTTTCTTTTGTCCTATTCCCTGTTACTTGGCAGAAGAGACTGACCCTCACCTTGCTACAACCTCCTTTCAGACAGTTGTAGTTAAAAATAGGGCCCCTTGAGCCTCTTTTCCTCCAGGTTAAACAATTCCAGCTCCTTCAGCTGTTCCTTATAAGACTTGGGCTTAAGACCCTTCACCAGCTCTGTTGCCCTTCTCTGGACTAACTCCACCACCTCAGTGTCTTTCTTGTAGTGAGGGATCCAGAATTGAACACAGGATTTCAGGTGTAGCCTCACCAGTGCTGAGTACAGTAAGAGAATCACTGACCTGGTCCTGCTGCCCACACTATTTCTGATACAGACCAGGATGCCAGTGGCTCTTTTGGCCACCTGGGTGCACACTGGCTCCTGTTCAGTCAGCTGTAAACCACTACTCCCAGGTTTTTCTCACTGGGCAGCTTTCCAGCCACTTTGTCTCAAGCCTATAGCATTACATGGATTTGTTGCAAGCAGACTCAGCCTTGTTGAAATTTCTATATTTGTCCTTGGCCCACTGATCCAGTCTGTCCAGATGTCTTTGCAGAGCCTCCCTACCATCTAGCAAAACAAGACCCCTGCCCAGTTTGGCACCATCTGCCAACTGGCTGAGGCCGCTCTTGATCCCCTCATTCAGATCATCAGTAAAAGGTCTTAAACAGGACTGGCCCCAATAGTGTGTGAGCACTGGGGAACCCCACTCTATAACATTACAGTTCTGACTGGAAAAGTAAAAATATGTTGCTGAAAATCTGGCAAGGAATTGCTAGATTTTGAGTAAAAATAGTAAGGATATGAGCAATCTGAAAGACAGCATAGCAACATCACACTTCAGAAGGCAGTTGATTCGATTGGTCATGAACTTCTGTGAGTGTGACAACATTAAGATTTTTGTCAGACTAATAAGCAAGTAAATAAAAACAAAGAAACAAACAAAAACTCTACAACCAACCAGAGCATGAGAAATTGGCTTTCTCCTCACATCTACAGCACTCTATATTTTATTTCTCATTATTTGGTATAGATAGTTCCCCCCTCCTTCAAAACATATTTTATATATATCAGAAACCAAAATTTTAGTGAGATGAGTATATAGCAGAGAGTCTTTTACATTCTGCTCTTGCAACTCAAGATTTCTGGACCAGCTGGCCTTAGGGCTAGTTTTTCTTCTTGGGTTTGGCTATAAAAGGAACATCAAAATATTCTCTGCAAGTCAAATAATGACTGTACTCCAGTACAAGAATTACTCTTCTTTTTCTCTTAGAGAAACCTCTGAGTCAATACACACAGCATCAACAAGAGACCCAATATAAGGTTTTGTGATTTGCAGATAGAAAACATTTTCAAGAAGTTCTACAGAAAAAAAGTAAAATGTGGGAAACACAAATCCTCAGCCTTGAGAGAACAAAACTGGAGATCTCTGAATGTGGTCTGAATGTGCTTCCAGATTTGAACATACCTGCTCTCAGCAACAACTGAAGTTGAGAGTTTCTACAGTAGAAGAAAAAGTTGGATTGCCTGAAGACAAGAATGCAGTGAGTGTGCAGATTCTCTGCTTACTTATCTGAAATACTTCCCTTTACTACAATGGAGCTGTTCAATCATACAGTTCAAATGGTATCAAGATCACACTGCAGGCAATAAAGGGAAATATTCCTTTTCTCTTGCAATAAAGACAAATCTGGCACAGAGTTCTTGAAATAATTTCCTTCTCTCATTCTGAACAGAAGCCGCAAATGATGACAAAGGAAATTTGCATGTGGTAAGACTTAGTGAAAACTAGAGTCAGGATTTCATACTTGACCTAAAATAAAGGTTTAACGTAGATTTTTTTTGGATATAGACATTATCCACTGTAACTTGCTATTAGTTGTGTTACAGATATTTAATTTGCTTTTCCAACACTTCTATATACTGGAAAATCTAAAAAGTCCTCATATCATAACTAGAGGAATAGAAATTGATTGAACTTGGAAGATTATTTCATTTATTTAACTTGAAATTACAAACTTAAACCTTGTATTAAAAATATAAAGAACTACATAAAATATCCTATGATGTTGGCATATTGTTAAGATTGAACATATTTGAGTTGTTTTACAGTTCTTTGTGAAGCAAGGGAAGAACCATATAGCACATGGCATTTTAATATATGCTAGAAATGTTGTAAGTACACTGTGACATGAGGTAAATGTGCCCAGGTGAAACAAGCAGATGAAATTGTTTCATTATTGAAGGCTGTGTTTGCCCAAAACTATATATACATGTAGGCCTTTTCCAAAAACTAGATCAGAGTAAGAATCAATACAAGAATAAATCAAATTTTAAAAAAAACTTTACTCTATTTCACACTTTCAGTTTGCACCTCCTGTATAACCAAACTTCCCTTTTAAAACCTGGCAGAATTTTGTGCCTTCAGTTCAATGTTGCCTCTTCAAACATCAGAATCTGTGCTACCTCCTCCTTTTCCTTTCCTTTCCTGGACTCCAACCAGTGAGTGTTCAATGATTTTTCATGCTGTCATGGTTTGACACTGGCACAATGCCAGGGCCTCCATGAGAATACTCTCTCCCCAGTTTCTGCTGTGAGATGTGACCAGGAATAAGCAAAGCAGGCTCCCACTTAGGAAAAAAAAATTATTAACTAAACTACAAGGAAAAGGGAAAAAAAAAGAAACACACAAGGAAAATGAAAACTTCACAAATACATCTCCTCCTCCTCCACCAAATTCCCAATACAAAACATCCCCCAAATCATCGACTGTTGGTCCGGCACCACCCTTCAGAATACTCAATCCTCAGTTCCTCAAGAGGAGAAGGAGTCCTTCTTGTGCCAATGGTGACCTCTTCCTTTCATGTCCAGCGCTCTCACCACTGAACACGGACCAGAGCTGCTTCTAGGGTCAACTTTTAAGGATGCTTCGTCCCACTCCAAAAAGGCACAGTCTCAACTTTGGGACACCTGTCCCCCCCATATTTTTCCCCCCTTGGGGCCAAGAGGTACCCACACCGAACCCCCTTGGTCCTGAGGCATTGCCTCCCCCTAGAACGCAGTCCCTGTATCACAAGGAAACATGGCTCTGTCCATGGCTACACAAAAAGAGTCCAGCATAAGCTACTCCATCATTTCTTCCACCTGAGTTCGTCTCTATTTCTCTCATGGCCCATTTCCTCTTATCTCATCTCTATCTCTCTTCTCATTCAGCTCCAGGAGGATTAGCATTTGTAAGGTTTCCATCATCCAAGAAAAGGGTTAAAAATCTGAGGCTCTGTCTGTCCAGAACTCCCACGGCTGCCCAGCCAGGCACCTTCTCACTGCCCCCCCCTTCTCCTTCTCGGCCAGCCACTATTAAATTTCAAGGTGGCACAAGCACAGGCACAGGCTCTCTCTCTCCTCTCTCTCTCTGTCTGTCTCTCCTGGGCGAGGGTGGCTGCCCGATGCCTCTCAGTGCTCCTCCACCCTTCCACCCTGCAGGGGCCTTCCCCTCCCTTCTGTCCAGGCCCCGGCCTACCTCACCCGACCCCATGGCTGCCCCTGGGCCTACCTCACCCGACCCCATGGCTGCCCCTGGGCCTACCTCACCCGGCCCCATGGCTGCCCCTGGGCCTACCTCACCCGGCCCCATGGCTGCCCCTGGGCCTACCTCACCCGGCCCCATGGCTGCCCCTGGGCCTACCTCACCCGGCCCCATGGCTGCCCCTGGGCCTACCTCACCCGGCCCCATGGCTGCCCCTGGGCCTACCTCACCCGGCCCCATGGCTGCCCCTGCCCCGCCCAGCCCACAGCCGGGCAGGGAAGCTCTGAGCCTTTCCCTGACCGGAACCCAAGAGAGCCTCCCAGGGGAGAGCTCTGCTTTAACCCCGTGCTCTCAGAGGCGGATCCAATGTCCCAGTGGCCACATTAGGTGCCAATATTAAAATCTGAACATCCATTGGCCTAACCCCAACATCCCAGAAAACATATTTCCTGTCAAACCACCACACATGCCAATGTTTTTCACTCTGAATTGTCATTGCTCTTTAGTCTAATAACAGCTTGGACAGTTCCACACCTTCAAGTAAGATGAGACAAATATATCTTATGTTGTCCAACACAGAGGTAGCATGAGTTTAGGGTGAGTTTAACACATGGGTTTGTGTTTGAATTTCACTAGTTAGAATTACTAGTCTCTTTTCCTTATTTTTCTTACTTTTCTCTTTTATTTTTTTTTCTTTTTTTAAACTTTTCTTCCATGGTTTGGGGTTTTTGTTTGTTTGTTTCTTTCTTTCTTTGTTTTGATTGGAAACAAAGCAATGAAGATTGAATTTGGGGCAGAATCACAAAAGCACATAACAAAACATTTTATTATTTCTGAAATGAAAATAAATGAGAAATGAAAATAAATTTACTTGGCTTGATGGAACACCTCATCAACTGTTCATTTTTGGTTTGGCTCACTACAGTCACAAATATTCCAGACATTTATTTGGTACCAGAGGAGACTTAGGGCTTTTGCCTCTCAACTCTTAGGGCTTCCTACACTTGAATTATACTTGTTCAGAAAACTGCATTTAGTCTGGCTCAGAAAGAAAATAAATAAAATTTTTAAAACAGACAAAAAATAGATTTAACAGAATAATAGAATAAGTTTCAAAATCAGACTGGCAAACTAGTCTGCCTGAACTAGTACTGGACTAGTACTGCCTGAAAAATGAGATGTTGAGATTTATTTCAGGTGCATTAAATCTTTAAGTCTGCTAATAATTTCAGGTTCAGATACTATTTTCCACTGACTGCATACAATTCAAGATAACGGGACAGAAATTAAACTAGGGAAGATGTATATTGAAGAACTGATCCACCTATCCCAAATAAGATTAATTCAAGAAAAGGATAGCATTTTGAGGGAACATAATATTGACATAGAATATAGTTAGGATGAGCTCAGTAATCTATGATTAGAATTCCCCAAAAGCATTTGCTTTAAAACTCTCAGGAAATCAGACTTATTTCCATGTTCAAGTGAGAAATATTTTGAGCATTTACTTGATGCAAATTTTATTTTTTCAGCTGTAATGTTCAGTACTCTGCTAATAGAGCTTAGATATTACTTAGGGTTTGAGTTATTAATTAATTTGAGCAATTAATTCAGAGCTAGTAATGCATTTGATGGATTTTACTCTCTTCAGTGCATGAATTTTCAATAAGCAGGCTATGATTTTTCTCTAATTTATTCCGTATTTGAAATTATTACCCAATAAATATATTTTGAAAATTCCTTGATGGTAAATGGCTTGGAAGGAGATAATTTGAAAAAAATGTGTGTTTACCACGTGGTCTAGAAAAAACATTTTCCATACCGGTCAATTTTCTTTTCTACCTAAAAAGCTTTAATTCTTATCAGGAGAAGAAAACGTATACATTAAAATCTTTTTAGATGGTGCACACTCAGAGATTTCTGTTGCTCCCACTTTTTACCAAACTTTCTCATATATGTCAGCAAACAAACAAATCCTTGAAATTTCAATAGTAATTAAATCCCTTTTTGCTGTTAAATAACTAGGGGAGAGTGAGAATTTCATGAGACCCATGAAGCTGACTTGAAAGATGCCATAATGTATCTACAATATAACCAGCTCTTGGAAAGTCATCCAAAGCATCTCTTGTCAAAGCAGTTTGTTGTATTCTTTCTGAACAATAGACCAAAAAAAAAATTTATAATGATATAATATTAAAATCTCTCTATATATAGACTGAATATTTTACCTGTTTGAAGATTTTTTTATTTAAACACCTTTTCATTTGAACATCAAGTAACTGAATACTTTTAACTATAAGGGTTTTTTCTGCTGACTTTTTCACATATAAAAACATGAAACAATTTATTCTGTAAAGAGATATTTTGTTTTCTCAGTGCCTTTTCCAGCTCCCTCATTGTCCTAAGTTTTCCCTCTGTGTTTGCAGCACAACCTGTGTTGAGAAAAGCCAGGACAGAATTACTCTTCTGTCCCAACAGAGAAAGGATCCCAGACCAGATGTCTCCTCCTGAGACCTCTAATCTAGAGCTCAATGCACACATGAAAAAGTGAGTTCTCTGCAAAATACAGTGGTCATAATTTTTCTTTTACCAAAAGCTTAGAGGTGTGACACAGAAATCTAAATCTCTGTGGGGTGAATAGATCTTTCACAGCTTGCAGGAGCTACTGCAGATAGAAAAATAAAATAGAGCAACAATGACACTTTCATCCATGCTTCAGAAGGAGTAATTCTTGCTGGGTTTTTGCTTTTTTAAAAAAATAAATTATAAATCAGACCCCTCTTTTTAATAAAATATTTAATATTTTAATATTTCTGAGATTTTTTTTTCTGCAACATTATTGACATAGCCAAGTATATATTTTGCTCAGAGTTCTGCTTTCTGCTATTTTGATTAAAATTGCTTTTAATGAAGAGTTATTAAAACTCATGTTTTTATAAAAAATAATCAAAAATTACATATTGTGAAACTAAGCCTCAAAGCATCTAAGGCACTCAGTGAATCTGCCTTCTGATCTAGATGTGTTGAGTCTCTTCCTGAAAAAAATAGATTAAAGGCATTTTTGAATTACATTATGATATTAAAAGTTCAAATATGAAATTGCATTTTGATATGTATGCTGATACATAATATGTACTAAATTGAAAAAGTTAAGAACATTATTCAACAATTTCACCCATATCTTTTTTGTCATTCCTTCCTTAGATATGTGATCCAGTGAAGGAAGCAGAGAGATGTTTTTGTTGTCATCTGACCATTTGAAGAAAAAACCATTAAAATTTGTTTACTCATCTACAAAATCCTCATGATGTTATTTATAAAGCCTACATCAATTTTCTTGTTTTTTCTCCGTGGGAAATTGTGCAACTCAACTACTCTGTACAGTCTTCAATACTTTTCTGTTACCTCTCAGCAAAGCTCTGTTGTAAAATCAACAAGGCAGATAATCCCCCAGTGTAAGAAAGCCCTTTAGATGCTGCAATTAATGTTCAACATCTTCAACCACTGCTCTGGGTAAGTAACATTTTACTCACTTTTCTGTACTCAAACTCTTGTGAGGCCTTTCCTGACTTGCCTTTGTGCTACAGATCCAACAGTTACAATGAGTTAAATTGAATGAGAAGCTATTTTGAACAAAAGAGGAGCAAAATATTCAGGCTGTCCTTTTCTGATGACAGAAACATATCTTTATGAAAGACCTGAGTGGGATTTTTGCAAAATTCCATTATTCATTTCTGTGCAATAATACAATCACTGTATGAAGCCAGCAATCAATAGTTTTGCATACAGCTTTGATGAACTGTTTCTTCCTGCTTCCAATTTATACCTTAAAGAGGAGCTTTGCCTGTGGAGTTCATTGTGTCCAACTAATACACCAATTAGCTACTGTGACAAGGTTCTGCATTATCAAAAATCAAAGCTTTCCATAGAGAATAATCTTCTTATTGTGGAAAGCTGGTCAGGGAGGAAGTCAATGAAAGACCAAGGATATATACGCTCAGTATTAATCTCAATGTAGATTATACACATTAAATAAGGATAGGAAGAGCATAGCCTCTGGACAGGACAGCAGTATCTTTTGAAGCAAGCTGCTGAAAAAAAACCCACTTAAAATGTTTAAATGATTAATGCTAAATACTGCACACTGTGATTTCTTTCAAAAAAGAGATTTTTACATCCCAGGATTTTGGTTGAGAAAGTGGTCTGAGTTATTAGAAAAATGATAAGGTCTGTTGGATTTATCTCTTTACTTATATTTTGCTTAATAATTCTGGTATTATAGTATTTTTAAATGCAGTCACTCCATTAAAAAAAAAAAACAAACTATCATCCTTAAGCAAAAATACAATTGCAGAAATTGCAGTTCTTGGATGGAGGGTTGACCTTGTTTGGCTGTTAGAAACCTGCCTAGCTGTTCTCTTACTCCCCCTCCTCAAAAGAACAGGGGAAGTGAACAAGGTTGTAAACATTATGCCTCACGAGGAAAACAGAGAGATTGCTCGCTATTTACCATCATAGGCAAAACAGATCAACTTGGCAGAAATAAATTTAAGGCATTTTCAGTTAAAATAGACTCAGATAGTGAGAAACAAAATAATTTAAACACCTTCCTACCTTCCCCCCAGACTCATTCCTTTATTCCTGACTCCTCAATTTCCCTCCCTCCAGTGAATGCAGAGGAGTGGCAAAATGAGGAGTTGAGCTCAGTCCATAACATTTCTCTCTGCTTCTCATTTCTCCTCCCAGTTTTCCCTTGCACCAGTGTGGGTGCTTTCTATGGGCTACTGTTCTTCAGGATAATGCTGCTTCAGTCTGGTCTCTCCATGTGATCTAATAAATATCCACCTACTCCAGTGTGTGTTCCTCCCTGGCCTGCAAGGATGACATCTTCCCCCTCCTTCTTCACTGACCTTGGTGCCTCAGATTTTATTCCTCCTCACTTTTCACTGTCCTCTGTTTTATTTTTATCCTTTCTTAAGGTTTTCCCAGACACGCCATCAGCTTGGCTGATAGGTTAAGCCATGTCCTGTGGAGGGTGTGATGTAGAGCTGTCTGGATCTGGTTATGTCCAGCATGGAGCAGTCCCTGACCTCTGCTCAAAGAGGAATATTGTAAAGCTGATGCTCTGGTCAAGGAAGATTGATATGAACCCCAAAGGCATTACAGAGCACTCAAAATAAGCTTTTCTGACCAGCCCTCTGCCTCCTTCATTGTATGATATATAGGAAAGTTCTGGCACATATTACCAGCATATGGAAAATCAGAGCTGTGTTCATGAGTTGCTACTTTTAAATTGGAAGAAATCTTTCTCCATCCCCCCCTTTGTCAGACTTCCTCAGTTTTGTGGTATTTATCTTTTGATGCCGAAAAAAAAAAAGTGATTAACAGGAGCAGAATATGACAATCCAAATTATTGTGTGATCACATTGAAAAAATTAGAGCATTAAAACTTCTAACACAGAGGGCTTGGGCTGAAATTTGACCTGTGTCTCACAGCTGTGCCACAGTTAATGGGGATAAAATTAATAGGTTTAGTTACTCACTTCTGTTCTTATGGTCTGAAATCTGACCAGGTTAAGATATATATATATTTTGTTTGGGTGCCTTTGCTATGCCTTTCATTCCTGTAAGTTTTGGAGTTGACTGAATGTAACTGTTTCACATGCTGCCTTTTGACTTCATGTATTCCAAACAGAAAAGATATTTGGCAGATTACCCAAGAAATGGAATCTGCTTACCATGAAAATTGAAATCAGTCTCTGGCAGATCGCATATCTTATGGTGAAATGAAGGAAAACTAATTGTTAGGAAACGTGAGCATGAAAATTTCCCATTAACTCACTCACACAACTGGAGAAGAAGGGCTGCTTTACTTGCTTAAGAATTCCCCATGTTTGGTATACCCTGAACTGGAAACCATGTTTTGACAGTGATGAGGTAACGCTTCTCAATGGAGCCTAGACAATTTACAAAATCAGTCTTTCCTTGATAAAAAATGGAGGTCAACTGCTATCATTTTTCTTGTATGTCTGTTAATTCCCTGGGCAGTTTGCAGTAAATTTCCTTTTCCTGCTCTTTAGTTGCTTGAAGCATTAGACTACTTTCTGGACTGTGTGATGCTGGCTTATATGGACCAACAGAAGACTTTATTTTGAAGGGAGAAATACTTTTGATTACACTTGAAGCAGAAGATTTATTGTAGTATCCAATAGAATGAAATGTGTGATTTATATCAAATAGTAGGTCAAGGACTCAAACTTTACACATTCACGGCATAACCAGTTCTCATAATTTTCCTTGGTCTCTCAGATATTCTGATATGTTTATTAATTTTCTATTATTTAATGTTTGTTCACTGTAAACTTAAGGCACCCAAAATCTTTTGGTTCCATGAGAACCAAAAATAGGGTCAAACATTATGTTAATGTGACAAAGAGAACAAAGTCACTGCTTTCTTTTTTTATCTTCAGGCTTCCAAAATATCAGCAACCTGTTTTTCCAATGCCTTGACCTGCTTTGCACTTGCCCAAGGAGGATTAAAATTACTGGAGAAAGTAATTTTATAGAAGTGTGTATATTTATTGAAAACACAAAGACAACCTAGGGACCTGTTTTGCATCTCTTTTATGTTAAAGCATAATATTTAAACAAATTCTAGCTCAGACATTATCAAATTAATTTCTTAACTTTTCTTAAAATATATTTATCAAGTGAAACCAATAAAAATCCCTTCTGTTGGTGCACTAACCTAAGGATCAGTATACTCTGATAATTTACTTGTTCAACCTAAACAAAATTACTCCACTAAAGCAAATCACAAGATTTCTACCAACATAACTAGATCAGTTTCTAACTAGATTTTTTTTAGATTGGTACAATTCTTTAATATGCACAGGCACAGATGTCTGTGTGCAGTAGAAATTTCTGGAAAATACTATTAAGAAGTACGTTTAATTCTGAATTATAATTCAGATATCTCTATGTGTTTCTTGTGAATTTAATGCCTGGCTCATGCTAGGTGATAAAGAAGATATTTGTTCAGATTAGAATTACATTTATGATTCTCTAATCATAAATTATTTATGATTTCAAGGGAAGGATTTTACTCCAAAATAAATCACTAAGGTACTTTTAAAGGCAAGCAATTGGACTTGGCACGAGGTGTTTTAGAGAATATATAAAAACTAAATTACATGTGAAATTGTGAGTGAAATGAATTCACAGATGTCTGAAAAACAGAAGGTTGCCTAACAATTTCCCAAGTTTACTAACCACCTTGCCTGAGACGTATGTTCTTACTTGGAAAAAAAGCCAAAACAGATATGCCTGCCAGTCTGGGTTCACCACATTGCTAGGGTTGTATTTGAAAACTTTTAATGAAGGTGAGAAGGGAAGTGTTAGGCACAGTGTCATAGTGCTCTCAGGACAACTCTGAAGACTCTTCTTATCCCTGGATATAACAGAATAATCTGCATTTACACAGTGGAAAATACATCCTGTCTTTCAAAGAGGGGTAGGAGAGGGAACCTTGAAGTCTGTAGTGATCACTAGGGATTGGCTTGATTCACCAGAGATTGACACTGTAGCATTATATTATGTTGTTTGGATGAAAACAATTTACAAATTAAAAGTTTTGATCCAAAGAGAAAACTGATAATAAAAGTCAGAATTAATGAGATCTTTCAGAAGTCAAAATTCCACTAGTATATGCTGAAAATTTATTTAAGATGCTTGAGAAATACATACTTTTATAGCATGTTTTTCATGTTGCATTGGTTAAATTAATCCAAATCGTATCTTTGTATGGATGAATTGCTCCTTCTCTTGCCTGAAATTGTTTGGGATTACTCGAGCTTTAGGAGATCTCTTTTTTTTTCTATTTTATGTACTTAAAACCAGGATGAACAGAAATAATGGCAGAGATCTATAATATTTACTGCATGCCCTTTCCCAGCTGACTGCTTACTTTGAAACCATTCCCAGCACTGCTGGCTATGCCCTTTAAGCAAACTCTTAAAAAGCAGATAATGCCTACACTGCCTGAAGAGCTACTTCCCTCTATGATCCTTTTATTCCAATGAAGATACAAGGTAAATACAAAACAAGGTGAAAACAGAAATACAGATCTTTACTTTACAACTCACTACCTACAATTTTTCCTTGCTTATTTTTTGAACACTTTTTTTGCTTTACCTGGAAATGATTATCCAGAAATAGAAGCTAAATAAAACATTAGTAGGTCACAGAAACTGTCAGAAACCAGTCTCTTCTCCTTCGAAATAGCTGCTGTGCAGTGTTTGCTATTGAAGTCCACAGTGCCCATGGTTTGCATGTTTGAATGCCCTGCTGGCTCTCCAGAGCAGAGCAGCAGGTGGAGCAGAAGGAGAGTGTAACTTACATAAAGGCACAAGCCAAACAAAACTGCTTGGTCTAATTTTAAGCTTACAAGAACTGAAAATGTTTCTTTTAAATATATAGGTTATATAAGTTTCTGGAAGTATAAAGGATATATTCCATTTTAAGAACTGATAAAAAAGTTCACCATTTCAAACAAGTTATTAGTATTTTTGTTGTAAATTAAGTGTTTATGAAACTGTAAATACAACATTGCTTAGACTTGTCCTTTGTATAATAGACCTGGCCATGTGACTATCTGCAATGGATTTCCATCCATTTGTAGCCTTAAAAACATCTACAGGGTTTATAATATCTAATGATTTTTTATAACATAGTTACTTAAATGTTTTTGGCATTTTCAAGGAAATACACATGCAGAAAAACCACTGTACCATATTACAAAAATCACACAAACTCGGAAGAGTAAATTACTCATTCTTTGATTATGTATTGCAAATCTTCCACCATGTTTGTGTTAAAGAACTCAGTTGTGCAAACACTTTCAGTAGTCATTTTAAAATTTCCAAGTGATGCAGGACTTCTTAACTAAAATGTATTTACTCTATTTTCATAAAATGAAGAGTCTGTAAAAAGTTACTTGGTGTTATCCTTGAATAAAGTGCTACATTTTTTTCCAAACTATTGTCTCTTAATAAAAATTTGCTGTCTATGAAAATCACTCAGCTTTGCTTGTTATATCACTCTGTTCTTATGAATGGCTAATGATGAAGTAGAACATAGGCAATACTGAGAATACTGGCTGTCATCATTATATACATAAATTTCATCTATTTAAAATTCTTGGTTTATGCCAAGGAAAATGAAATTTTAGGGATTACAGAGCTACAAAAATATGTGTATATACAAACACACCTGGACTGACATACCACTTGTTCCATTGACCCTAAAATCCATTTTGGTAAAACCCTGGATATGCTTGTGCACAATATAATCTTTTCATATTTTCACAGTAATGACTCAATGATCTTTCCTTCTCAAAACCTTCCACTTTTAGTTAAAAATTTGGGTTTAGGTGTGGATTTTTACTTATTGGAGAGGTATTACTTCTGAGGTTTTGTTCTTCCCTCCACAGGAGGAAAGTGTCATATACACAGAGCACACATATGCACAAAGCACCCATATGTGATCTTCCGCCCTTAGCAAAATTAATGACTGCAAAATCTGGAAATTCCAGCACACTGGCATCTTCAAACTCTGTTCTTACAGTTGTGCTGCACAAGTTGAGGTTTTAGTGTTTTATACTGATAACGCCACCATTAAATTTCTGAGCTCTTTATGCAAGATTGGACAGTTATCATATAAACTTCTGTGTAAACTAAACCAACAAAAACAACAACAACAAAAAAAATCTCCACTATGCCCATCTCAACAATTCACAACACTTAGATCAAGTCAAGAGGAACCTCATATAGACATAACTGAAGGCATTGAAATATTCACTGTTGTAGTTAACATCTAAGAACAAAATACTGAGTAAGACAGAGAAAAATAAAATGGTTTCAAATAAATCTGAGGATAAGGATAGGATTTAATACCTCAATGTCACAACATTTTCATACAAGTTACAATAACTGGGAAATGAATTTTTAAACCTAAGAAATTAATGGTTTATATTTTGAGAAAAACCCCAACATTTTAAGAAAGATATGTACAATCAAGACTCTGATTTCACCTTAGCTCTTGTTTCTTATGGTGTCACAAAATAGAAAGGTATGTACAATCAAGACTCTGACTTCACCTTAGCTCTCGTTTCTTATGGTGTCACAAAATAAAAACATCACAGACATTACAGTATCTTCTCATGTACTATGATATTTATTTTTAAAGGCATGAATTATTCCCTTATAATAAAGGCTGTACTGCTTCATTTCCCCAGCATAGGTTTTGTTTAGAAATGCAGCATTGTGGTGATGCTTCCCAAACTGGTGTGTAGATACAAACACTTTAAAATGCTATTCTTTTAGATGTCCAGTAATAAATCTTTTCAACATACAGGAACAATTTCTTTCACATCATTAAAAGCAAAAGGACATTTTTATATGCAGACTACTTAGAAAGTAACTTATATGCAAGGAAATCCTCAAGGTCAGGTGATTGCATTAATTTTATGTCACAACACAAAGGTAATTACTTCAGAATTATTCATGTTCTTGTTTTTAAATGTTCTTTCTATGCTCCCAGACATTCAATATAATGAATGTCAATGGTTAGCTTTATTGCAAACTATTTTCCAGGGACTTTATTTATTAAAAGAATCATAATAATTCAAACTCTATAAAAAAGTCCACAGATTTTATTATTTCATATGTAATGTTGACCAGAAAAAAAAAATGGCACAGAGACAGCACAGAGATTCTATTTTGAATTCTCAGTTTTAAGTTTGTCCTAATTTGAGAATTTACAGCTTATTTGCAAATATTGAAAAGATTTGTTCTGTCCTTAAAGTGTGAATTGGCAATTTAAGGGAAGACCTTATATGTTCTTCTAACCTTTTGTTTAGTAGTAAAGCAGCATAATACCACTACATTTCAATACAAATGAAAATGTCAAAGAACAATGTAAAGCATTTTCATGTCTGTAAATAAAATGACATGAATGACATGTCTCCACCTAATCTTTTTCTTGTTTGTACTTTTTGCTTGTTCAGTGATCCACACAAACATGCATTTTCTCCAAGTTAAATCACCTGGTCTAACCCTCAAGCCATTTGTTCCAATTCCAGATGTGTTTTTACTTTTACAGTATTTGAAGAACTTCAGGCACAGGCTAAGGGATACACAGGGTAAATACATTCATAATATTGGATGATTTTGTATCATCTTGCTGAACCATAAATTTTCAGACAAAGGAAAATATTGGCTTAGGCAACTTGACTTTCAACTGTTCTATATTCTTGAAACCAGAATACACAGGATTCACGTGGATGTGTGAATGTGTGTACTCCATGTGATATCCATGGTAAGACTTCAAGCAAGTGAAAGCCAATACGTGAGTTTTGAGAGAAATACCTATTTATTTTCCTGCTGCTCTAGTTTCTGCAACTTTGTGTTTCTCATCATAGTATTTAGTCCCACAGAGCACATCACCTTTAACAGACTGCAGAGTTACTAGATAACAGCATGTGCCAATTTAAAATCAATCAGGTCTGTGTCTTACCATGCTCCCTTCCCTTCTTTTACCACTTCTCATGAGCAAAGGTCTAGCTAAATTATGGCAGCAGCTGGCAGGGAATGAGGAACAAGTTTCTTTAATGATGAAACTGAGACTGTAGTTTAAAACAGACCAAGGAGTTCCCTCTGAGGGTTTGAAACAAGAATATCAGCAATGGATGCAGATCCGTGGGCACCTTAGTTGAAGGTGAATGACCTTTTGGCATCCTAGGAGGAAGTTCTCTCATAATAGGGACTCTTTTATTAGTGACACATCACTGTCAGAGAAGGAAAGTGTTCAAGACGATACTTCTGTAAGCCCCCTTATGTCCACAAAAAGCAGCATTAGTCATTGTTATTTCCTGTTTAGTGGTGTGCCAGGTATAATGACTGTTCCTCTTTGCCAGTATTCAGACCTTCTCTTTGTATTATGGCTATCTGAATTTATTCTTCTTTCAGGCTTTACAGAAGAAATTGAAACGTTGAAAGCACTGCAGTGGGCAGACAGTGAGGATGGCCAAACAGGCAGGGAGATGCTTTCTCAGAGATGCAGGGAGAGAGCTGTGTAGGAGAGCAGCAGAGGAATAACAAAAGTGAGGCTGAATGAAACTGCAAACTGCCATTTTTATGCAAAAATGAAAAGAAACAGAATATTCATCCAAGATCTGGGGCATCTGCATATGTCTACTTTCTTTGCTGCACATCTGCATTTAGATCTTCATTTCCGATACCATGATTAAGTAGTGTAACATTAGTTGTCATAAACTGGACTTTACTCACAGTTTGGAGATTTCACTTTGACTCTGAATGCTTTGCTTGATTTTGAAAGGGTGATACATTAACCCACTATTTGAACCCTAATTTTTCAATGGACATATGTGTCTGTGTCGTATTAATATCTGACATTCTTACAAATGCTAATGCATGATACCAATTTAGTTGAAAACATGAAAAGCTGTAATTCCTGGAATTCACTTGTATTAAACAGTGATAGACTTGTCAGAGGACTACACAGACCTCTTGTTTGTACTGCCTAAGGTTACACATGCTTCCACATGAAACAAGTACCTTGCCATCTCACAGCTGAATAAACATCCATCTGGGAGCAGAAATAAGATAGCAGAATAAAACAGTTTTGCTAAAATGAAAATTTTTCATTTTTTTAACACCAAGACTTAATTCACTGAAGTTTTTTTCAGAAGAAAGTTGAAATAAATTTTGCATTTTGTGCCTCATGCAGCTCAGAGAATGTTTGAGTGGGGAAGGGCAACTAGAACTGGGAAGAGCTGAAAGAAGCTGGAAGATAAAGCTGGAGTTTACACCAAATTAATCAGGCCTAGAACTGGATGCAGATATTTCCAAAGTAAACCCAGGTGAGCAGAAGGCTGGCAAGGGAATAACCTTGAGGTTATTGTGCCTCCAGAGCCCAAATATCTGTCTAACTATTCTTCAGTGGTTAGCAAAAGCTCAAACACTGCTATTTCTTTATGCATTGCAGCACACTAATGTCAATAACCTACTATTGTCACTGGCTTTTATGACAATTACCTGAAGAAGCCAAAGAGTTAAAATTTTTCAGTCCAGGGGTGGACAAATTATATACATGATTGCACTTGTTGTGGCTGGGGTAGGGTTAATTTTCTTCAGAGTGGCTGGTGTGGGGCTGTGGTTTTGATTTGTGCTGAACACAGGGTTGATAATACAGAGATGTTTTTGTTATTGCTCAGCAGGGCTTACACAGAGCCAAGGTCTTTTCTGCTTTTTGTGCTTCCACTTTGGTGGGGGAGTTGGGAGTGTTTGGGAGGTTGGGAGGAGACATGGCCAGGACAGGTGACCCAAACAGGCCAAAGGGATATTCCAGAGCATGTGACATCATGCTCAGTGTATAAAGTGGGGGGAAGAATGAGGAAGGGGGGGATGTTTGGATGATGGTGTATTGGCCATATGATGGAGCCCTTATCTCCTGGGGATGAGTGAACACCTGCCTGGCTGTGGGAAGCAGTGAGTCAGTTTCTTGTTTTGCTTTGCATCAGCGCATGACTTTTCCTTTCCCTCTTAAACTGTCTTTATCTCAACCCAAAAATTTCCTATCTTCCTATCTTTTACCCTTCCAATTCTCTCCTGCTGGTGGGGCAGTGAGCAAGCAGCTGTGTGGTACTTGGTTGCTGGCTGGGGTAAATCAAAAGAATTATGTATTATGATGGCATAATCATAATGCACCCTTTTTCTAAAGTTTGTTCTTTAGAACAGAAGGAAAATGGATGTTATATTTAGTATTAGTATGCATTCATTGCACAGCAAAGGTGTCCCCAAAATTTAGATATTGACCCCTTACAAGCATGCATTTTCATGTCTTGTTCCAGTGTATTTTGTGGTAACACTTAATTTACATGTCCATGTCAAGCCACTTCAATGAAATTCCTGAACCATTTCTTCCATGAACGTGTGTCAGGGCTGGCTTTGCAGCAGTAATGCCTTTACTCTGTAGAATCCATACAATATTTGTTTTCAGAGGTTGGAATATATATAAGAATGCACAGGCTTGCAGGAGATGGAAATAAAGGTTTCATCATATAGCTGTGTCAAATGTCACTGACACCAAACTTTCTACAGCATATACTACCCCTTATGTTCTTAAGAACAGTACAGAGATTAAATACTATTTCTGAAAAAAACATATACAAAAAATCCAGGAAAAGGTTTTTTCAGAATCAAAACATAGTGCTGAAGTCAGAGGGATTTGAACTGTGCAAGTAAATGAGCCATGAAACCTAAGCAACCAAAGAGGAGAAAACAAAATATTAACTTTTTGCTCATTAAGGGATCAGATATTCTGTGCAGTGAATGTAGGGATAGTTCTGTGAAAATTGCAGTTTACATTCTGCAATTTAGTTCTGTATCATAATACATTTGCATACAGCAGCCAAATTAAGTACTAACAAATTTAATTAAGACAATCAGTATTTTTCTGATTGATTTTGTACATACTGCATATTTTTATGTATAAATGGTGTTTGCAGCTGCCTGATACACAGTTATATGGCACCCTACCACTTGAAATAGATGTTTTGAGGCTTCCACAAATTAGGCAATGGTGTGAATCATACTTATTCCTGAAATTCAAATTTTTCCATAGGCACTCCTAATTTTCTGTTTAGACTATTTGCCTGTCTGGTGTGTCAATATGCTCTGCTCAGAATAAAGCTGAAGAGTGCAGGCAGAAGAGAAGGTATAATAGGCCCTGAAACTCATCTCCTTAAAATAGATGCATTTCTAATTGCTCCATTGACAGCTCATAAACCTGAGAAGCTTAGGAGGGTTTTAAACTCTGGACAAATATACCTTAGAATAGCTTTTAAATTAAAAGGAAAAAAATCCACACGCATGAGAACATAGTAAAATAATTCCCATTTTAGACAATTGTGGGTATTTATGACTAAAAGAACCAGCACATACTCTTAAAGGATGAAATATCATATAAATTTATAAAGAGAGCTGAAATTTTAAGACCATGTGAAGACTGTAAAAGGGCTTCTCTCCTGCAGACCCAATATCCTACTCCTCTTGACAGCTGCAGGGACTTGTGTTTCCAATATAATTTGACTTATGAAGATACAAGCCACAGTGCTGAGATGGGGAAGAATAACAAATGACTTGTTGGTATTACATCCTTTCCTTTCAAAGACATGAAAGGACCTGCAGAAGATTTTCAACCAGTACCATGACAGCAATGAAACCAATGTTTCTTGAAAATCAATAGTGTGATGAACACAGAGAATGGAGAAGCAAAATTCTGGAGTGACTGTTTAAGGGTCTTTCCTTATACTTTGCACAAGTAACAGTAGTATGTGAAATCTCTATTCCTGTATATAAAATAATTTTTAAAATCACAAAATCACAGGATCCTTCTTGTGCTGCAGTGACCAAAACTCCCTCCAGCACTCGAGGTGAGGCCACCCCAGTGCAAAGCAGAGCAGGAAAATCCCCTCCCTTGCCTGGCTGGCAATGCTGTGCCTGATCCCCCAGGACATGGATGGCCTTCCTGGCTGCCAGGGCACCGCTGACTAAGGTTCAACTTTCCATCATCGAGGATCCCCAGGTCCCTTTTCCATGGTACTACTTTCCAACCTCTCCTTTCCCAGTCTGAACATATATCCAGGGTTGCCCCATCCCAGGTGCAGAATCCATCACTTTGGTTTGCTGAACATGGTTGGTGATTGGTCAGTCCTTTAATTAATGTGGTCTCTCTACAGAACACCCCTGCTTCCATGGGATTCAACAGCTCTTCTTCTTTTGTATTATCTGCCAACTTTTTTTAGTATCCCTTTGAGTCCCACATCCAAGTTGTTCATGAACATGTGGAAGAGGCAGCCATATGAGTTCCAGCCTGCCGCTCCCCGTAGACTGGTATTTTAGGTCCTGTACTGGCAATAAATACTGTTGGGAGGAAAGGGTTAAAAGGGGAAGAATGGCAAAGAGGATGGTAAATTCACACAAGGGGCCTTGCAACTGGGAATATTAAAGCCTGGAAAACAGTAGTGTGGGAAAACTCCATTTATTATGCCTAATGCTGTGTATCCTCTGTTTTGAGAAGTAAAATTCCTGTGTAGAGACAACAATCTCTCACCAACATGTTTGAGCCACCTTTTGAGAGAGATCAAAAGCTCAGAGTGTGGTGACAAACTGTGGTGTGTGGTGAGGCCCTTGGACAGATGGGGGCAGGCAGCAGGGCCCTCTAGGACGTCCTAACCCTGATGGTGCATGTGTCCCTGCTCTCTGTGTCTCTGCAGCCCAGCATAAGCTGAGGATGTTCAGTCAGAGAGGTCATGAAATAAACCTACTCTTTGCGTTTCAGCTGTGGTTCTGTGGTCACCCTGGTTACCTGCATGTGTTGACTCACACAAATGCCAAGACCCTGCAACTTGTTGGACCGGAAAGAAGGATTGAAAAAGGGGGTTTGCCCTTTCTAAATGTGTTGTTACCACTGAACTATGTGAATTTTAAAGAAATGTACTGAAACCTTAGTGCTACTTACTATGGTGATGGCAGAATTTAGGTTCTGAGTAATAGAATAGTCTCTATCTCTACAACACATTCACCTGCAAGGCAGAATATAATTGTCTTCTCTCTAGTATTCTGTCTCACCTTTTGTAATTTATCTTTGACCCAAATTTCCCTGATCAGCAATTGAATGCTTACATTTTATTATCCAAAGGCGTTTCTTTGTAAATGTTTTTGTTGTTTTTTTTAATGCCTGCAAAAACAATATGACTTCTAACTCATGTATACTTTATTTGTTTCACTTAAACACTGAAAAAATATTATTGTATGACTAGTCCTCCTTTGTTTCTGAATGATACTTTGAATCATATCAGCAAAAGGTAACAGAGATAGTAGATCTAATACACTTTAAAATATTCATTGAAGTGATCCAATTTCAGCAAAATCTATTATTTTTATACAAATGTTAACCCTTTCTAGGGTAGTTACATCTTAACCATCTCGGCATCTTTAAACCCCATTAATGATGCAACTTTAGTATTTTTACATTCTCAGAATCCTCGATGTGTCAGCACATTTGCTATGTTTCTTAGCTGTCATTTCACAGAGGAAAGCAGTAGTTTAATTACTCATAGTTATTAATAACATATTTTAGTAACCAAGATGGACAAAGGATGTCTTTCAAGAGGGAGAATTGCTATTGAGAACAGCATCATAGCCAAATCATCAACATGGTACTGATTCTCAGGTGGATGTTCAGTTACCTGAAAGGTAGTGATTGGATCAGATACCTCCAGGGGTAGAAATTGCTGAGACTTGCAGTAGGTCACCAGGTCCAAGGTGTCTGACGAAGAAAGCTGAACCAGTCTGTTGAGAGATTGCTAATTATTAAGGAAATAGCATTGCTGTTTCTCTCTGCCCTCAGGGAAAAGTCAGCACCAGGGCCATGTCAGAGATAAATGGCTGTTAAGATCTGCCTGCAGAGGGATTCAGCAGGTGGAGGTCAGTCTCAGGCAGGTGATTTTGAGATGAGGTGATTTTTTATTTCCCTTCTGAGAAGGCCATCCACCAAACTGATGTCTGAAGAGATACCCTGTTTCCCTTTGCTGACTCAGCATGAATGGTGGATTATTGCACAGATAAGTACAGGCATTTCACTCACATCTAAGGACAGCTCACACCACTGAGTGGGAAAAATTATTTTCCTCTTCTGGTAACTTAAGCTCTGATATTAAATAAAAAATCAGTACTCGAATTATAGAAAATCTGCAATGCACAAGTGGAAAATAAATCAATAAAATATCTTTCCTAACAAAATATGCAGTTTATTACAACACTGGATACTATATTGCTTTTTACTGAATAGAAAGAAGGTGGATGTCTCTGTTTCATATCAGCATATTTCTATCTTGCAATAAAATGTATCTATAAATGATTTATTCTGTAACTTGTCAACAGAGAAATGTGCACTGGAAGCAAGCAATGTATGTGTATATATAAAGGGAATATACACATATTTGTACTATGAAAGTAAAAGAGGGGTAGCAGATGACCAAAAGGATATATAAGGTAAGTCTTTTGCATAGCTAGTCAAAGAAAAAAAGGAATAACAGGAACAATAAAAAAAAAAAATTACATAGAAATTAACTATAATTTTATAATTATAGCTGTTTTTAACATACACATAGTAATGAAGTCTTAGTCTTAGTAGAAAGAGGTTAATTGTTTTTTTGGAAAACTCTCAAGGTATTATTAAAATGGGGCATTTATTAGAGAACTAACAGTAAAAATAAATATATATGGTAGTACACTTGTCATAGAGAAACTGCAAAAAATTGCTCAATTATTTCTGGTCAGCAGAAAATTCAGGTAAAAAAATATACCTGTTAGGCAGACTTTTTAGGTAAAACTCAAGAAGATACAGAATGGGCAAATAAAAATATTGTATGTGAAGTAATATAGATTCTAAGTCCATGTCTAGGCAAGCAACAAATCAAATAGTGCTGTGGTTGACTTGCCTCTGAGCTATATTCCTGAGAAATACAACATCCTGGCACACGGACCAATATTTCTGTGCACAATCAGCCATATCCCACAAGGAATACACAGTATTTGATGTAAAATCAGGTACACTGTTCTTCACAGTGGATGAATTTTCATTTATGTCCACTGACTATTTCACTAAAGTAAAATATCTCCAAAAGATAAATGTTGCCAATAGTTAAAACATTGCTCTTAAAATGTCTCAGAGGCTTTTCTCCTCTTATTCTTTGTTCTTTAGAAGTGAATAGTTAAACTATGAACAATTAACATTACTCTCTTTTAGCTAAGGAAAAAGAATTAACTTGAAAAGCTGGACCCATAGTATTAGATCTAGAACTCATTTCTCAGATAGTCACTACTAATAATACATACTTTTCAATCTATAATGAAAATCAAATGGAGATTTTATTCAAACAACAGAGTCTTGTGAAATACAAGAATAATTTACTGATTTTTTTCTCTTGTGTTGTTATAATGAATGAAAACACAGCACTTTATTGTCAGTTTTCAAAATTTGTATCAGCGAGTATTATCCTGATTGGAGGACTGATTTTAAAGGGAATGGGTCAAATAATCTACTTGAACATATTGACACTCACAAATAATATATCTTTTCTTTGTATTGAAATAGTTTTTTCAACACCGGTGTTTACAATTTTTGTTAATATTCTGTTTGTGCAATTTGGAAGTAATAATATTCTGTTTTGCAATTATTAATTGAGAAGAATTTCTTGCACAGCAAGAAAAACATATGAATGTTTTGTGTTATAAACATTGTTGTAAACATAAATGCAGTAAATAGATCAAAGAAATTTAACATGATTTTCTTGAAGAGTGAGAAAAAAGTACTGGAATTGGAAAAAACCCCAGATTTACCATATGAATTTAGATGATAATAATTATGAAGCACTATCATGCTGATTGTTGGAGAATTACAATGAAAGTGTAGAAAGTCATCATCTATCCCAAAAGACCCTTCTTGAAGTTTTTCATTTTTATCTAGCGTAATAGGCTGAATTTTAAAGCCAGCAATATAGATTATTCCAGTATCATTCTCAGTGAAACAATAATTTCTCATGCACTGATATAGTAATTTCTGTATTAGTACTGTGGTTGCAGTAGAAAACAAATTGTGAAAGAGACTGCAAGTGATGTTGGCAATGACAGACTTGAATTTCTCTATACAGTTGTTGAAATAAAGAAAGCCTACTACTTGGAGCTACTCTGATCCTTGGTCTAGCAGGACCTGCAGAACAACTGAAATAACAGTTTTTGCTGAAAATAAAGTGTTTATGGACATGAATGTGCATTTAGGTTTTCCCAAAGCTTTTGGCTATGATTCCACAAATTAGCGTATTTTGTTGGGTTTTTTCCTCTATGCCACACATACTGTCTGTTTTTGATGAAGAAGTACATTAGTACTGATCCTGTCAAAAAAGTATTTGTCAAACTACTTCTTGGTAGAATATTTTTGTATGAGTCAACCAGCTTTTAAACCACTCAAACAGCACTTGGCATTCAATTTTGACAAAAGTGATTAAATTATAAGCCTTGTTACCTTTATTCAGCCAAATTTATTTTCTATTATTTGCTATTGTTTGTAATTATTCTGAACTAGCGTGTTCTGGGAATTTAATTCTTCAAATAAGAATTCAACCAAAGATTTGCAAGAAATAATCAGACAATTTTGATTCTTAATATTACACCGAATTAAATCTCCCATTATTTTTCATGTTTGTGTAAGAACAGGCTCAAAGTAAATAAAATTATATAGAGGTTATGCAATTAATGTTAGTTACATTTTAAGTTTTATATGACTGATTCTTAAGAACCTTTATTCTTTAGATTTGTGCAGAGGGTTGACTTCAGTGTTACTTGACCAAGATGGCACTGGCATAAAAACACTGAATGTTGTATTTGAAATACTGTTTTCCAAACTATGCTTTTCAGAGTTGTGAAATTACTTTACTGGGGATACGATTTCTCCTCTGCATTTTTAATTTTTTTGGTCTCAGAGGTCAGGAAACCTTCCTTGGTGGTAAGACAAACCTCTTTGCATGGAGATTCAACAGATCTGAGCTTTAAACTACAGGAAAGATAGGTGCAGCATAAAGATTGATACTTATTCCTAGATATCTGCATAATGTGGTCTATCTATCTTTGAAAATTTAGTGGTTTAATTATTGCTTTCATTCTTATCTCACTTGTTGTTTTTAATTATTCAAATAAGAGTTCCTTGTATAGAATATATTCCTTTTAACATACCACTTAACTTCCAGTGTATCAGTTGGATATTTCCCTATTTTCAGATCCACAAATTAAAAGGTTCACTATTTTAGGATGTTTTTATTTTTCTTAAGGCTAAATTTATTTATGGCAGAAAGCAGTACACTGAACACATGCCAAAAGAAGTCTAGACTAAATCTGGAAGACAACAGTTGGGATCCTCTTTCTACAATTCTATGTAGAAATGCTAGAACAGAGATAAATTTTGGACATGTAATTCAAGAGGTGCTGCAACTTCATAACTTGATTTGACTCTGTTCCTTTTTTGTGCATATGCATATGATTAGGATACAAAAGAAGGATGGACAACTTAAAATTCATGACATGTAATACAGCCTCTATGCACTGACAACAAGCAATTAAATACCCTGCAACCTTCAATTTGCTGGTGATCACATGCATCTCCAGAGACCAACGAGAGTGGAAGTCTACATACTGAATGTGCTCTGACTGTGGATCACATACTTTCCAATATTTTGCTAAAAAGTTTTACCTATCCTTTCTTTTAAGTGACACAGAAAGGCTGCACAATGTTTTAATCATTGAATGCATCCAGCTGACTTGAGAAGAATGTAACTGCTCTAGGAATCACCCTGATTCTGGAGGTTTTGGCCCTCAGTTACTGATCTATGAGTATCACATAGATCTCATGTGATTACAAGTATATTTTTCAAAGTATGATATGAGAGCATATGGAAGAAAACATACTAGCGAGTACAGTTTCATAATAATAAGGAAATACTCCTCTCCCATTTTATCCTATGTGGTGTTATTGTACTGTGCACCTGTTCCCAGGCACTGGCCACAGGGGCTGCAGGAGGTCCCTGTGAGGAGAGGCAGGGACGACTCTGGGCTGGACACAGCTGGTTCCAGAGGGCTCCAACCCACTCGCTGCAGGGCGTGGCTGGGCCCCTCAGCCAGGATGGAAGTGCTCTGGGAAAATAATTAAGGAAAGGCAAAATACCCTTTCAAAAGAGTTATGGTCTGATCATAACCCTTCTTTCCTCATCAGTCTTGCATAGCTCAGGAAAAGAGGTAAAAGAGAAGAGAAAGGAGTGAAGTTGAGACTGGGAATATGTGTGTGTGTGTGTGCACGTGTGTGTGTGTGTGTGTGTGTGTGTGTGTGTGTGTGTATGTCCATGCAGGTGTTTTAGTTTTTGCCACTATCCAAACCTATTTTAATTGGCGACAATGTAATTTTCCCCAATGTCCTATTCATGGGTTTTTTTTTTCCATGATGATGATTGTTGAATGATCTCCCTGTCTTTATGTTGACCCATTCACTTCCCTCACTCTGAGAGAAGGAGCACACGACTGTAGAGACAGCTCTCTGATCTACAAGAAATAATTCCATCTCACTCAAGTAAGTTTGGCAACAAAAAGACAAATGAACTATTCTGATTTGGAGTTAGAATAGGAAAGAGAGGTGAGGGGGTTCAGTCTTTATTATTTTTGGTGACTAAATAAAAATTTGTAAGCCAGCTGGCAAGGATGCTTTTGCCCTGCTTAGAAGTCTTCAGTCCTTGAAGGGGGTCCTGTGGTCATAAAAATCAATCTGTTTTGTTTCCAAGTGCTATGACTGCATAACTGGTACTATGAGGTCAAGCATCTACAAATTACCTAGCCTAACTGATTTGAACTTACAGCTGAGAGAATCTGCAGCAACAGGTGTCATGCTTTTATTTTCTATTTATACTTCTGTCCAAAATGAGAAGGCAATCATCCCCATTATTTAAGACTACCTAGACACATTATTTGATGTATCTAGACCCTAACAAAAGGGTTTAGCTTCTGAAAGGAAAATTTTGTAGAGGAATCATTGTATGCAGCTTGAGGAAAATGTTTACTGAAATGCAAGAAGGCCATTTGGAATTTTCATGACACTTCACTGTAAGTTCTCCTCTACTTGACAACCCACATTTTCCTTTTATGTAGCATAACCTGTTCAACAAAACCACACATAATCACCAAGTAGTCAGAGACTCCTAACATCAGTGGCAGACCTGATTCAGTGTGTCACATTGCTGAACCTACTAAATCACTGAGCTGTGCAACAGAGAGATTAAATCTCCCTCAACACTTTCGATAGCATGTCCTTTCAGTGACAGCCACTATGAAGGGGCCAAGGATTCCACTGTGACAGATGTAACAGGGAGCAGCATCTCTGACATGAAGACTCAGGAGAAGACAAGATGACAGAGAAAACAAAGGCTGAGGTCAGATCTAAATCTATTAAATTTCATTAGTCACAGCATTCTTCACTTCTTTCCTACCTTGAGGGCTGTCCACCTTATTGTGGTTGGCAGGAAAACTACAGGCATTTTGTCTAAGCCAGTTAACCTATTTGGGATCTTAAATCTCTGTTAAAATGAAAATGCATATGATGATTAGAACGATTATAAGAGAATCTTAATTTTAATAAAATTTCACATGAATTGATGAAACCCTTCACAGAAGCATAAACAGATTAATTAAAGATACAGGCTTTAGAAATAAGATATAAACCTAAGAAATAGATATTAGCCCCTCAGCAAAATGTAACCACTTTTTAAGGAACAAATATATCCCCCGGTAGTTTGTTGTTTTGGTCAATCATATTTTAATTAATTCAATTTATATCAAATTATGTTCCCTATAGTAGGAAGCTGTGAAAAAGAGAAAACAGTGAGAAATATAATTATAGGATAATGTTAATCAAGATAAATAATAAAATGTTAATAGCAATGATTGACACAATAGGAAGCTTCTTAGTAGTCATCACATAATACACATCGTTCAGACGGGTGGTACTTCTCCAGTTACCTCTAAAAATTGTTTTGAGACTTAACGATATAAGGCTTCCAGAAAAATCTTGAGGTGGACAGCAGCCATAGCTCTGCTCCTTGGACATCTAATGTGAACACATCTGAACACTGCAGACCTCACGACTATTTTTGACCTGAAGTCTGTCATCTGAGCAAAACAACAGAAAGATACATAGTGAAATATTGAAGCAAAGAGAATTTCAGATACAGTCAAAACTTAATCTTTCCATCTGCGTCAACCTATTTCCTTTCAATCTTTAAAAGTGATCCTGAAGAACACGCTGGACCGTGTTTCGTGTTTTAAAACTGCAGCTTATGAAGAGTTCGCTTGCTTTCTTGCAAGCAGGTGTCTATTTCTACAGTGATTTTTTCTGTTATTTTTTACCTCTGTTCCTCATAAGATTTGCCTCTTCATATGCTTTTGTCAAGACTGTGTATCTTGCTCATGGTATTGCACCAAATTACCTGCTGTGTTTTTTGAGAGAAAATGGAGAAGTAACAGTGAACTAGAGCTAATGTCGAGGATAATGAGTTCCAAATTACTATTAAAGTATGCAACTGCTTAAAACAGGGTAATTAAATGTTCAGTCTTGTGGAATTAATTGAACAGAACAGATAATACATTGTTTAGGCATTCTGAAAAATCTTATAATATGATGTATTACTGTTGTCCTGTAGTTTCTCTTGAAAAACATAGCATATGCTGATAAATAATATTATCTGCAATACTCTAAAAACCTTTGTTTTTAACCATTTACATTAGTAACTTTAGAAAACCAGAGATCTCACTAATGTATTAAGTATTTTAACCTACAGTTAAAAATTAGTCCCAGGTACTAGCATTTACTCAAACATTCTTTTGAAACAAAAAGAAATACATCTAATATGTAAAGCTAATTCACATACATTTTTAGTGACATTGAAATCTTAACAGTCTAAGTACAGATTTTGCAATTACTGAAAAAAAAAATATAGTATTCTGGAAAATATCACTAACAATACAATTGTTACACTCACTATTCTTAATATATACTCCCTTTTCTACTTTTACAGTCACACTTCTATTGTTTCTGAGTGCTTTCACCCTGGACATGTGGAGAAAGGCTTACAGCAAGCTGACCATTTCCCAAGCCTCTCAGGGAAGATCATGATGGTGACAGTTTCTTCCTTTCTTTTTAATACAGGGCATTTTTATACATTAGAGCTGTTTTAAATTTTTTTCTCTCATACTTACTGTTTCTCTTTTATCTGTCCACACCTCCATGTTACATCTATATTTCCTAGGTATAGCCTGTCTTAATTATGTCAGATGCTTGTTCTTCATTCTCAAAATCGATTTTACATTATACTCTATGTCAATTTTTTCATCTGGCTTACATCTCAGTGGTTTCTAGTTTCATCTATGTGTCTCAGCTATCCTCTTTAAGTTTTACTCCTCAGCACTGCATTCTGGATCCTCACTTCCAAGGCCTTTGCTGAAATACCATGCTTGCATTCTTTACTACATCCTTATTCTAGAGTTACAAGCATTAAGTTATATGCTGAATATATAATTCTATGCAGAGCAATTTTCTTCTAAAGATATAAGTGCATGGTTGTTCCTCAAAATTATATAGTGAAAAATAAAACTGATCAGACCTGGTCATTATAAAATGGTCTTTATATCTAAAGAAGTTGAAAGAAAATCCCTTGTACGCCAGAGGAACTTTAGATAAAGCTTGGCAAGCCTCATCTCTGATCCTATGATCTGTTAAAAAGTGATGGCAACACTACATTTCCTTGGCTACAGGGCTATATTAATAACTGCCAAGGATTCTTACTCAGAAAATAATTCTGATATATTATTGGTGATGTCCTTGCCTTCAACCTGTCTCTCAAGTTGGGTTTTTTTGTCTCTTAAATACCTTATATAAACCCCTGGCCTACAATGTTTTCTGAATACTAATAGTATCTCTTTCCCTTTTAACTCTACCTGAGGTGTATGAATGAAGAACTAACTTTTATCTAAATAACTTAATCCTTGCACAAAGGTTTTTTGACAAGTTTATTTTCTGACTGCATTTCATCTAGGAGAAAAATCTGCCTCCAAGTTCTGGAAGGGTGAATTTTGGGGTAAAACACTTGATTGTTCTCAAGAATTTAAGTGTTCAAATGAAAATTGCAGTACTTGCTTTAGCTTCTTTCCAGACAGACAATTATCAGTGTGCCTAAACCAAAGTCCCAGCCAGCTCGACACTAATTGAAGAGGAGCACCCTGCTGAGTTAGCAGCACTTCTGCATAAAGGGAAGATATGCACAATGTAAATTGTGTTGGATTTGTGCCAAATCCAAAACAAGGTGGCCAGTCCAAGAGACTGTGAACTCCTGCCTCCCCTTCTTGTCGCTCATTCCTATTATGAAGTTTCTCTTTTCTCCCCTGATTTTTTATATAGACACTTGAGCAAATATTTCCTCTGTCAAATTACAAAAATAAAGTAAAAGAAGTGAGAAAAAAAGAGCAAGTTATTATGTGGCTACCTTCCAAGCATACTGGAATAAGAGTATTGTAATATTAAACTAAGATGAGATTGAGGCTTAATCCTCTCAACAAATTTAGATGCTACTTCTTATGTAACAGTGCCACAAGAGGATGACTATTCAAGTTTTTGGCCTGGATAGATCCTGAATTCTTAGGGTAAGTTCTGGGCTTCCTCTGATTAAAACAAAAACTTGTGAGAAATTTTCAGCACTGCTAAATCAATCTGCACCTCATGACACACAGAGAATTTCAGTAACTGTTTTATGACCTTCTTCTCCTTTTCATCTAAATATTTTCTTTTACAAAGAGGAAATAAATACATTATTAATTTATAAATTCATTAGTTAAATGAGTATCCTCGAGGCTTGAAATTCTTTTTAGTAAGGACAAGTGACCTTGTTTACCACAGAGACTGTGTCCTGTAACACTGAAAACTTGTGGGGTTCATGGGAAAAATGCATTTGCTGACAGACTGTGGGCCCCTGTGGGAAAGGAATGCATTAGCTTCAACTGTTTTTATTAAAAATAGGTTCTCTAGAGAAAGAATGAACTCATTGAACTTTTCTATGGGTATCACTAAAAATGAATCCATAGTTTGTATTTGCTTATATGTCTGAGATTTTTTTAAATGAAGGCGAACCTTATCCTGCAGGCATCCTGCCTCCTGCAGTCCTTGTCTTTTCTGCAGGCATATAATTGTACTGCTCATAATTCATTAAGTCAGCACATATGGTCATATCCACATTCAGAAAAAGCTACTGACAGAAAGACTGACACATCTGAAAGGACTGTATGTTCTCCTCAATATGGAGTTTGAAGAGGACATAAGAGTGAGTATTGACATTACCAGACTTCTTGCTAAATAGTTATGGAACTATGACATTAGAACTTCTGATAAAGAAAGAAAATTATTGTGAAAATTCAATCTAGGCAAAAGATAATGAAAGAAAAAAATGAGTTTCTGATGTTCAAGAGATACAAAACAAAGATATGAAAATTAACTTTCCTGCCTACAAAGCAGAGTTTCCACTTATGTTAATTCATATCCTATATTTATTTAGAAACCCCCAACCAAGTCACATTTTATGTTTTTAGTCTATGCAACTCATATTCCTGTAGAATATAGGACCATTATGAGACTCCTTTACAAAGGCTACATGATTAATCAAGCTAACAATGACAAAAATAATTATCATTAGATTGCTCAGTACCCCTTCCTGAAATTCCTAACAAGTTTTTAAACCGTACCAAGAGACTGATTCTTGCAGCCAAATTGAGGGCAGAGCCAGAAATAATTGATGTTTCTTTGACAATGACAAATAAAAATTTTAAATTACAAGGGAGGATTTGAATTAATTTAAGAAGAAATTGAATGCCCTGGCAAGAGAGATCATACATTGTTGCGAGTCAAAACCAGACTGTCCTAAGAGAATCTGTTAAAAGCTAACAAAATGATCTTTGCTCTGATTTAAAGGCACCCTAATGAAATCAGCTAACAGTGGGAGTTGTGTATCTTTTTAATTTTGTAGAGAAATGTGGGGAAAGTTCCCTGCATTACTTCTGTTTTTGTCATTATCTTCACAGCATAAAGTGAATAACTGCTTCTAGGTCTGGTACATTTCACTCATTTGAATTCCCGAAGCCTTAGTCTAAAGCCAAGGTACCATTTTGCTTTTTCCCTTCCTTCCATGACTTTGGAACCTAAATCTATTTACAATGCTTTAGAAAACTTCTTAGGAGTGCAGACGTAACTACCGCCCCAAGAATAATATTCTAAACATTTTTGTTACTATAATTTTTTTACGGTATTTACCATGCTGAAAAGTATCTTTTTCTAATCTATGATTCCAGAAACATTGATGAATAGCTGGATGTATCTAACAGGCATTGTTACTTCTCATTTCAGAGGATGTATTTCAAGCTCTGATGGAGAGGGAAGGTTTGGGATTTTCCACTTTCAGAACATAATGTCTTTGTAAAGTGATAATGTGATCAGATTCAGGTCCTTCACTTCTACCCAGTGATGCTATTGTATATGAGAGTAGGTTAAGATCCATTAAGTCCAGATTTAGGAAAAGGATAAAATATTTTTGTCTGGATTGATTTCTTGCTTTGATCCCGGTCATTAGTTGTAAAACATTAGGGATTAGAGGCTTCCAGCATGATGAGCATGGTACCACATGCATACATGGTAAGAGACCGCACCTGTTCCAATGAGACCCTGTTACCCAAAGGAGTAATAAATAAGTAGTTACAAACTGTCTTCAATTTATTATTTATTTAACAGTGGTTATTAAATTAGAGGGCAGAAATGCATGGAGTTCAGTGAGAAAATGCATCCATATCATTCATATTTATAGCATACCTTGTCAAAAGGTAAAAAAACTCCTTGGAAATTCAGTCATCCCTCCAAAAAGCCCCCCCAAAAGGAGTGGCCAACATCTTTGGTTTGACATGAAAGAAATTCCATGGATAGTGCTGTGATCTGTCTGCTGGCTGAATCCTCTTTGGGGCAGCTGCCCCTGCACACCCTGGATGGGCTCAGCTGATCCTCCTTAGGCTGTCATCGCAGATATCTTTTTGTGAAAATCCTTTCTCAGGATTTTTTCCCTTCTGAGGAGCTGAGGTCTCAGAAACAAAATGTAAACAATGGTTATCTGCTACTGTGGAATGCAACAGGTGGATCCGTGATTGGTCTCCTGTGGATGTTTGGATTTGGTGACCAGTCACGGCAGAGCTGGCTCTCGCTCTCTGTCCGAGCCAGCTGCCTTTGCTATCATTCTTTTCCATTATATTATTAGCTAGCTTCTGAGAGGAAACCTTTCCTTCTATTTCTTTTTAGTATCGTTATAATATAATGTATATATATCATAAAATAATAAATCAAGCCTTCTGAACATGGAGTCAACATTCTCATCTCTCCCCTCATTCAAGAACCCCTGTGACCGCTGTCACAGGCTGTGTCTGGTTTTCTTGATTTGTGCATTCAGAGCTCTCTTTTGCTCTTCCCTGAGTTAGACCAGTGATTAATGGCCAGTTCCCATTAATCCTTTCTTCTTCACACTGAGCAGCTACCAGATTTGTCCCTACTACCTGGTTAAACTTTAAGTCATAACAAGACATGCAATGGGAGAAAATTTGCTGTTGCATTGATTAAGGCAATTTGCCAAGGACATGAAACAGTAAAATGGATGACCCAAGAGAAGATTCCAGAAAGTCTCCTGAGTTTAAGTCTTGTGTTCTGAGTACCATGAGTGGTAGTAAAATCAGAAGACTGCAGCAGACTATCAATATACTCTTTAGTAGAAAGTGGGAAATGCAAGGCAGAACAGATCAGTAAATATTTGAAGAAGATACTCTATGGCTATTTTACATCAAAAGTGAAAGAAAAAATGTCTTCCCCTTCCTTTCTCAAGCTTTTTTAATCTAGAAAAAAGAAAAGATGCTCCTTATACATCATCCACCAGAAGTTTTATTGTATATTTAAAAGAAAATTCACAAAAATTATTTAAAAGGCCTGTAAAGATGTCTAAAGACTTTAAGAATAGTTGAAAACAAAAGGAAGTCTCATAAGTAATCCTTATTGTCCTCTTCTTTTACAATTCTGATTTTCTCATGGAATTACATTTTAGTAAATCAAAACAGTGTCCTTAATTCATGAAACACATAAACATTCCTGAAGTAGAGTTGAGAACCTAGAACCCATCATTAGGCAGTTGATTATGTGCCCTCATTTTTTTCCTTCATATACCCTGGATCTTGATTATTTTTTTACACAGAAATAAAGCAGCCACGGGACATATAGGTGATCCACACCACTTTCTTCCTCCATCTCCAACTAGACTATTTTGAAATGTGATAGACACAATGCCCTCATCATTTTAAAATCAAGCAGAAAATTCTCCCCTGATGGATATTGCTTTGTATACGTTCTAGGTCTAGGCAGTCAGTGAGCAGGGGCCAAATGCTACCCTTCTCTCATTCAAATCATTCTGGACAGGTATGTAATGACCAAGTGGAGGCATTTTAAGATTTTTTTTTCAGGCCAAAGCTTGGCAATACTGAACTCTTAGCTGTTTCAAGTTTGATGGCTGCAAAGAGCGTTCTGTACTAGGCTGCATCAGCCTAGGAAATTTACAAATGTCCTATTTTAAAGTACTTAAGAACATTTCTGACCTTATCATTGAAAAGAACCTGATAACAGAATACACTCATCCAGCATGTATTTTTCAGGACCTTCCATTCACGGATTGAATTGAAATGAATTCAGTGTTCCCCAAAGAATGCTGAAAAATCTGCTCACGGACCTTGAGTACACCTAGGAATTGTTAAGACACAATACATGGGTACTATTAAAAGTACAGCGTAATAGATGTGGAAGATTAGACATGTCCAAAGAAAAGAAAAACCTTTAAAAATGTCAGCCACAGTCAGAATATTCTTGTTCATATTACTTACTGCTGTATAAAAATTCTGGCATTTAATCATTAAGTACAAGATTTTAAAGATGTGATAAATCTGTACCAGCAATTTGTACCAGCACTTCAGTCAGAGACAAAACTTGGCAAAAACATCTGAGGAAAAGAAATAGGCACAGATCTCAATCACAATGTTAATCAACCTCTAATTATCGTTGCTCAGATTGACATAAGAATAATCATTAGATATTAAACTGCAGTCTTCTGTCTCAAAAATCTAATAAGGAATATGTTTGATCAATATGCAGAATCATTATCCAGATTGACAGTGCTATTTTCCCTTTTGTTTAATTGATAAGAAAAATCTGTATCCTCGTCAAAATAGCAGTAACAAAAAGTTTTATATTCTTAATTAACTTAGATTTGTCAGAAAATATGAAGGAAGAAAAAACACAACTGTTCTAAGGAAGACAGTTGAAGACAATTTGTTTTCTTCAAGAAAGATATTTGATTCTCATTAAAGACCTGCCAGTAGAAGGTCTTTAAATAGATAGCTGTCCTTAGTGTTAAAAGTGTAATATTTTTTTTAGTACCTAGTTCATTTCAGTTTTCAATAGCCAGTTTCCAACATAATTTTCTTTCCCACTATTATGTTGAACACCCAGCGGGTATCAAACACTCCACGCAGATTCGGATACTATGCGTCGGGCATGGGAGTCAGGATACTGAGGTGTCTAAATTTAGGTGCATGAGTTCCTTCTCTAGTTAAAGGATACCAAAGCAAGCATTTGTGGAATGCAGAAGAGCAATTCAACTGACTGGACATGAGAAGTGGGAGTCAACATATTTAAATGTTGATCTCTGCATGGAGACACTGCAGTCAATGGAAGCGAGAGAACAATTCAGTTCTGCAGAAAGAGCATTAGGAGCTCTATACTGTTGCTTATACTAATGCTCCTTGGGACAGATTACAAACTGAGGCAGCATGAAACAGATAGATATGGCATGGCATCTGGAGAAAAGCAGGAAAACTGTCATCTGCAGATTCAGGCCAGGAAGAATATTTCAAGAATCTTAATGTCATTGGGTGCTTGCTACTTATGTTACTAACTCATTAATAGTGTTGTTGCACTCAAATACTCACTGCTGGATAAAAAGCAAGAAAAACTTAATTTATTGGAATCTTGTTGTGATCCAATATTTCCACAGAGAATCAGATCTTCAGTCATCTTCTGTGACTATCACAATTCATCACTGTTGATACCTTTAAAATGCACACAAAACATCTCCTAAACTTCTACATAGAAAGACTGTCCTATGCAACTATTTATGCAGGAAGAGTTTCTGTTGTCTACAAGTATCTCAGCTGGACACAGTTCAATCATGTACATAGCAGGTATGACCTGGGTGAGTTCTTTGAAGACTTCACTGACTGTTAATCAACACAGGCATCCAAACTGAACTAGACAGAGAAGGATATGCCAAGCTGTCCAAAGCTTCCATCTGAAGGGCCTCTAACTATTAGTCAAATATGTTATTGTGAAGGTTTGAACAGTCACCTCTCTTCAAGTTGATCCATTGTCTCAAGCCTGTTCAATAATTAATTTATGCAGGTGACTGACTGCAATGTTCCCAGAAAACCCAAAGAATTAATTATTTATGTGTACTGGTGTGCAGAGACCTGAAACCCTGCTGCGCCACAGTGATGACTGAAGAACATACTTACAACTCACTTATAGCTTAAGTCTCATTGCTCTTGGCCGTGTTTAACAATAAAAACTATAAAAGCATACATTATTAAAGCTTTGTACTTTATAAAAATGGTTTATAAAGGAAGGATAGTCCCTTTGGTATCAACCACAATAACCGATATGGCAGAGCACACTAAGTGTGCAACAGCAACTATCTGAATGCTTAGTGAAATGACAGAAAAATAATTAATAATACTAACAATAAAGCAATGGAATAATGCCAAATCCCATTGGATTATACTTCAGAAAAATGACACATAGGTAGCTACAGATATAATACATTTTGGTACTTGTTGCTAAAAAAGTTTTGTTTACTGGTGTGATTGGACAAACTCAGAGTTAGGACTGAGCTCTGAAAATATTTATACAATCTTAATTTTCAATTTACAATTTATAATTTATTCTACTTCTCTAATTATGTCTAATAGTGTATCTTCTCTTTTAACAGACTTAGAAATCCCAAATAAAATTTGTTGCATTACTCAACATAATATAGATTTGCATAATGTTAACAATTGGAACTAAACTTGCATGACTCACATAGTCAATAGAAGTTTGTGAAACATAAAAGTTCAAATAAAACAAGGACTATCAATATTTTTAAGTTTATCAGATGTTCAGTTAGTGCCTACTTTTGCAAGTGTTTTTCTTGCACTATTTTCTTGCAAGTGTTTTTCTTAAACACTAATTATATGACATTTTCTAACTATAGGCTGCATATGTATAGTACATGAGAAGTGAAGAGGAGATTAATTTCTCTGAAGGCATAATAAGAACTTTGTTCTTTCCCCAACTGAATTCAATGGGAATTTTGCCATCAGCTTCAATGAAAGCAGGTTGAGGTTTTAGATAGTTGACACAGAACATATTTTAAAGCCACCTGTGCAAATGCGACCACTGAGCCACCTTCTGTTGCTGCTATTCTACAGAATTTTTACTCTCCAATGGTATATTGCTTTCACCTATGAGCATTGATTAAACTTATCATCTGAACATTTTTAACCAGGAATCACACTTTTTACACTTAATCTCTGCTAGAATTAAGAACTTTGATTAAATGATCTATTTTGAATTTTTCATGTTTTTATCTCAGACAGTGTATGTGAAAGGGATCACATTTATATGAAAAGGGATCACATTTATATGAAAAGTTTGGATAAGAAGAAAATCTGTGATGCTGTAAAAGTATGGCTGTTAAAAAGGTAGGGATTGAGATTTTTTTTGGAAATGAGGAAACATGTATTTTCAGTTTTTCCATATTTACTTTACAATTGTACTAAGAAGTCTCTAAATATTGAGGTCAAGTTCACATATTTAGTATCCCTCAAGTTCACAGAGGGATAACAGCCATCCACATAGCTGTACCTTTCAGTTATTTGAATAAATGAGAAAAAAATATATATTTCAATTTTTTAAATGTAGGCAGACTATTGCTTACTATTGCTACAAAATAATTAGAGGAATGAGTTATTGCTTGTCATTACATTTTAATGAAAGTTTAGGTAGTACGTTTTCAACTCTTCAGCCAGCATACTCTTTCCAGCATTCAATCCTCTATTTTCATTTGGACTGTCTTAATGGCCCCTTTTGCAACAATATCAACTGTTCTCTTGTAAAAATTCTGCCGTATTTTATTGTAAAGACAATTGTAGAAGTATTTGGAAATTACACAGCTCCAGTTTTTAATATGAAAGAGTTTTCATGAAGTTTTGATGCAAGGCCTTAGAGATCAACACCAGGGGAGGGGATAGGGTATGTAGCTTGTTGCTAATATTGAATGATTTGGGTTTGCAGCCAATTATTAGAACAGTGCAAATCATTTAAGATTTTTTATGCTGTATGGTGCTTAAATCTCAGACTTTGGTACCCCATCAAAAATCTAAATGACAAAATATGTGGGATTTTAAGGTGGGCTTTTTGGAATAAATATTATGTATCACATCTAGTAAAGAGGCTGTATTATAGAATTGCATTACAAACACAAAACTCACTTTTAGCCCCCTGATGAGTATTTACTGTCTCTGTGAAGAAAGCATCCATCACATATACTGAAAAATAATGCTGATAATACTGAAATTATTGAGTTTTTATTTAAAAACACCAAAAAACTATTTAGCAGCTGCAAACAAAGGAGTAATGGACAATGAGTTGGTTCTGTGAAGTCACAGTACTAATGCTGTTGATTTAAAAGTAGGTAATAGGTTAATGTGGACATATCAGACTATTATTTATCAGCTTTGTTACTTTGTCTCACAGTTTGTAACAGCTAAAATATTTTGAAACTGTTGGACTAAACTATATAATCTGTACACAGTCAATACTCAGTGGAAAATTAAGGGGAAAGGCAGTCAAATATAGACAGCATAAACATTGATCAAGGATGCTAATAAATGATAATTAATTATCTGCAAATTTCATTTGCATCATGGAACACTGAATACATAATAATTTTCTGATAAAAAAAATCTCCTATCATTTTTCATTTCTTAGAGAGAAGTTCCAGTGAAGTTAGTGTGGCTTTCTGCAATTTGATACAGAATCAGTACCACAAATTTCAATGACATCTGACACATAATCTTACCCCCGTGTACTGTTTTTTCTTGCTAATTTTTTTTATTCAGTACTGTGCCTTGTGATGGAAAAAAATCCAAATTAAAAAAAATGCAAAAAAATACCCAAACAACAGGATAAAACTGCAAAATCATCCAGTGTGAGATCAGCTGTATATTCTTCCATGTATAAATGGTGTACTTATTTAGAAGTGTGACTGAAATTGTAAACTTTTAAAGCCCCTATGTGACAGGCAGACACAAAATTGGACGTGAGTGTTGTATGCCCAACATTTAGTCCCTGAATTTCTGCTGGTAGAAATTCTGAGTTACACTCCTTCTCCTCATTTATAATGAGTAAGGAGTTAAAAAAATTTTAATAATCTGCTAAGTGAAAGGCCACTTCTCTCAGTCAATTTAATGTTCTTAGCCATAAGCTGCAGGCTTCACAATGATTTAACCTCGGCCTTGGGATGTACTGATAATTGTCATGTGCAGCTGTGGTTTGGTTTCACCTGTGACTTCAAAGCATGGAAGTGTAAGGCAAGGCCCAGGAGGGCTTTTTCCTGTAGTTTTACACTTTTTCTGCAGTGACTTATTTTGATGTAGCTTAATGCTGATTCTATAATGGTCTAACTATACATGATATGGGTCTAAGAAAAGTGAGGAATGTCTGCATAATGAACATATGGGCTAAAAAGGAAAAAAAAGGTCAGTAAGTCTTTTTAAGAACACATGAAAATAACTCCAAACAGATGGAACAGGTGAAAGAAATCTCCACCATCAATGTCAGGGAGCTTTTGGTAAAGAATAAGGGAACCTGGTGGCTCATCCCTGAACCCCCTTCTCATTCATTCTTCTCATTTTTCTTGAAGACTAATCCCATCATCCTTACCACTCAGAGGGATAGTAAAAGTGTGAGCACAAAGGGCAGCAAGTTTTTTGTACAAGAATTGTAAATATCCTGAAATTAAAGTTTTAAGAAACTTTGGATTAGAAGTACTGCTGTATTTTTGTTAGGCTGTTAAAGCTTAAATTAAGATAATAAGAGGTTCTTGAATCTACATACAAACTATATAATTTTTTGCTCTCAACATTGTTTTGAGTGGAAAAAACATTATAGAACAATTAACAAGGAAACATAAAGAATAAGGTGATAAGTCCCACTTTTGAGAGGTGAAATTGTGTGGTATTCAGTAAAATCAGGAGCTTTGTTACAATGTGATTCCATATGTCTCTCTAAGAAGCAGACTTTGCCAGATTTAAAATCTATTTAATTATTATATTTATTATTTTAACCTTATTTCTTACAGATTGTATTGTTAATGTGTATTCTCAATGGCTAGTTCTGAAATTGAGCAAGGGCTCCACACTGGTCAATGACTATGTCTGTTACAATAGAACTAAGCAAATATTTTACACAAGAGAACTGTTTCCCAGCCAAAGCCCAGGCACAAGTTCAAACAATATATCACACATCAAGAACTGTGTTAACAAGGAAGTATGAACAAGCTCAACCCATTCTGGTAAGAAAGAGGGAAAAATATATGAATGTGAACCTTATCGTTCCATTTACCCTCAGGGCCACAGAATAATTCCTTCCCTTTTTTAGTTACTAACACATATTTAGCCTGTGCCTTGCCAACCATGCCTTCCCAACAATGCCTCCCAACTTTTCTTACCTTTAAAAAACTCAATGCTAAAATACTAAAGACTCTAAAATTGTTATGATTGAGGGAAAATATTTTAGCTTAAACTCTACTTCTTTTTCTTCCTTTTTTTTTTCCTTTTTACTATGCTCTAATATTGGGGCATTATGTCCCAATCAAAGGAAAAGCTTCAGAGATGGCGTTTTCATAGACTGTAGAGTCAATCAGGTGCAAAATAAATCCACAGTCTTTCTTAGTTTTAGAACTAATTTTTTCAGAGAAACAAAGCAGGATGACCTTCTTTAAAGCAGTCAGTGATGGTGCTGTACTGCTTTCTTCTTTTTATAAAATACCTCACTGGCTAACTCATTTCCCCAGAACAGAGGAGACCTCGGGTCAGTGCCAGTTTCTGTCTCAGGGAATACAAACTCTCATCTCTTATCTCCTTGGCAAATGCAATAATCAACAAGATAGTTTATTTATAACAGCAGGGAGTGTCTCTCATCTTGTTGATTCTATACAGAAAAGATTATCTGGGATAGAGGAAAAACAAAGGACAAAGAAAGAAAAAGAGTGAGAAATGTTTCTTAAACCTTCCTTGTGAAATGAAGGAAGTTGCCAATATCAAGATATACATAAAAGACATTTAATCCATTTTATTCAGGACTACTTATTATGAAACACAAAAAAGATCTTTAGAGCAAAGGTTGGAACTCAGATATCTCCTCACCCACAGGTTCTTTGGTCTGAAATGTGCCTCTGAAATTGTACCTCTGCAAAATGAAACAAGTTCATTTTGCAGAGGTACAATTTCAGTAGTTGGGGCTACAGACTGATAAATCCACACAAAGAAAGAAACCCAGCATATGGCTCTTGGTGGGGACAAGCTATAGAATTTTGAATTCTAAGTTTATCCTGTGGGGGAGAGATGCCATGTCACAGTGGGGGGTGAAATAGAACTTGTCTGCTCGTCAGCATTTTTAGGTGCGGCCACTGGGGAGTGCCCTACCCTCAAACTGAATTGGCTTACAGATAAACCAGTCCGGGTAGAGCAGTGGCCGCTAAACAAACAGAAATTTAAGGCGCTCACTCCAATTGTGGAAAAGGAACTGGCCAAAGGCCACATAGCGGAAACCAACAGCCCCTGGAACTCTCCTGTTTTTGTTATCAGGAAGCGTGGAGGTGACAGGTGACGCCTTCTCCATGATCTGAGGAGAATCAATAATATCATTGAAGACATAGGTTCCCTCCAACCAGGGATGCCTTCCCCATCTATGCTCCCACAAAATTGGAAATTGGCAGTTATTGACATCAAAGACTGTTTCTTTCATATTCCCCTTCACCTAGATGATGCACCACGGTTTGCTTTCTCTGTGCCCTCCATGAACAGAGGAGCTCCCATGAAGCGCTACCACTGGTGCATTCTTCCTCAGGGTATGGAAAACAGCCCTACTACCTGCCAGTGGTATGTTGCGAGGATTCTATCCCCTGTGCGCGCAAGGGAGAAAAAATGCATAATGTACCATTACATGGATGATATCCTTATTTGTGCCCCTAACGACGACATGCTTGCATGCACCTTAGAGGACACTATTACAGCCTTGTCGGTGGCAGGATTTGAGTTGCAAACAGAGAAAGTCCAACGCCTGCCGCCTTGGAAGTATCTGGGCCTTGAGATCACCCACTGTACAATTACACCCCAAAAAATTCTAATTCACACTAACCCTAAAACATTAAGAGACCTGCACCAACTCTGTGGATCCCTAAACTGGATCAGGCCCTGGTTAGAGCTCACCACAAGAGATTTATCCCCTCTCTTCAACTTGTTAAAAGGGAGGGAGACCCTGGATTCCCTGAGGGCCCTGACTCCAGAGGCCAGGGCAGCACTCGAGAAGGTCCAATCCATCATTGCAAGTCGACACGCCCACTGGTGTCGTGAGGATCTGCCCTTCAGCTTCATCATTCTGGGTAGGCTACCGCATCTTTACGGGTTGATTTTTCAATGGGACACGGACCAAAAGAACCCCCTCTTAATTATAGAGTGTGAGTTCCTTGGTCACCAGCTGACCAAGTGTATCACCAAGCCAAAAGAGCTGACGGCTAAGCTGATCACGAGGGCTAGCCTGTGTGTGTTGGCAGGGTGTGATTTTGCATGCATTCACCTCCCTATCCAGACATCCGCGGGGAGGATATCTTTGGACACTGGGGAAAATTTATACCGGTCTAATGAGAATTTGCACACAGGCCAAATTTCAATTGACCATCCAGGCCACAAATTGTTTAATGCTGAATTTAATTTGGTTCCAGATGAGATTCAAGGTCGCTGCCCACTCAAAGCCCTGACAGTTTTTACAGATGCATCTGGAGGATCCCACAAGTCAGTCATTACTTGTAAGGACCCTCAGACTCAGCAGTGGGAAGCCAATGTGCAGATTGTGGAGGGTTCTCCACAAGTTGCTGAGTTAGATGCAGTTGTCAGGGCCTTTGAGAAGTTTCCACAGCCTTTTAATCTAGTAACTGATTCGGCCTATGTAGCAGGCATAGTGTCCTGGGCAGAACATGCAGTGCTCAAAGAAGTTTCCAATCCTGCTATCTATCGCTTGCTCTCACGTTTAATACACCTGATTTCCCACCAAGACCAACCCTTCTTTGTAATGCATGTAAGATCACACACCGACCTCCCTGGGTTTATTGCAGAGGGAAACCACAGGGCAGATGTCCTAGCCGCACCCCTGCAGCTGGCTGGCCTACCTAGCATCTACCAGCAGGCCAAATTAAGCCATCAGCAATTTCATCAGAATGCCCCAGGGCTGGTCCGCCAATTTCACCTGTGGCGAGACCAGGCCAATGCGATTGTGGCCACCTGCCCAAATTGCCAGAAGACAGATCTACCATCATTGAGTTCTGGGGTGAACCCTAGAGGACTCCACAGCTGCGAAGTCTGGCAAACTGATGTCACCCAGATGTCCGAATCTGGGCGGTTCAAATATGTCCACGTATCTGTGGACACCTTCTTGGGGGCTGTCTTTGCCTCAGCCCACACTGGGGAAAAAGCGGCAGATGCACAAAAACATCTGATTCATGACTTTGCAGTTTTGGGGATCCCATCTACCATCAACACAGATAATGGCCCAGCTTATACCTCCAAGGTGTTTGGTGAGTTTTTGCAGGAATGGGTGGTACAACATCGGAAGGGAATTCCACACTCCCTCACTGGTCAGGCTGTAATAGAATGCACTCACCAAACTTTGAAGCAAGTCTTCGCCCACCAATGGGGAGATGTCCAAGCTCTGTCTCCACATCTCAGACTTTGTAAAGCGTTCTTTACTATCAATTTTTTGAACTGTTCTTTCGACAGACTGGAGCCACCAGTCCTGAGACATTCCCATCAGCAACAACACTATGGGTTAAAAGTAAAGCCACCTGTCCTTATTAGGGACCCAGACTCTGGAGAAATCCAGGGTCTATTCAAGCTTATCACTTGGGGTCATGGATACACCTGCGTGTCAATGCCCTCAGGTGTCAGATGTGTCCCTAAGAAACTAATCAAACCCTATACACCAACAGAGTCTGTTAGCGCGCCTCAAGCTGTAAGCCCCCACGACCAGGAAGACACCGTCACTGGCCCCACCTGGGTCAATAAAGCGCCTTGGCATCCATACGTGTGTCCACTCCTTCCTTCCTTCATCTCAGTACTTCACAGTCCTGCTCTCACCTGCATCACCACGCTGCAGATGGAGCCACTACTCAGGGCTCTCGCAGAGGACTTGGAAGCGGCGGGATTCGTGGTCTCCACCGGTCACTCTGGGAGTGGCTAGCCAAACCCATCAGCTCCAGTGGCCGTGGGACAAGACTGCAGTTCAAATATGGAAACATTTAGGTTTCATTCTGCCAAGGCACAGTGAGGTGAGGCTGGCCATGCCCTCAGCAATATGTGTAGTTCCACAAGGTCTGGACACAAGGGATGGTCCTGGTCAGGCTGGAGATCAGCCTGCAATGTACATCCAAGGTCTGCCCCAGGGAGAGGGCTGTAGGTGGGGCAGAGCAAGCTATGATGCATGTCCCAGGATCCCTGAAGGAGAAGAGCTATTTACAGAGCCCTGTTTTGGGAGCTGGAGCAGCACCCAGGCATTCCTACAGCAACTCTGAGGCTGATGGCCCCAGGCTGGTAGGGGCCCTGGGTGTATGGTTAGGAATGGGGGTCCAAGGAGGGACTGGGAAGGAAGAGTAAACCCCTTCATGGGACTAAAGTCTAGGGCAGATTTCCTTTAGGCCCTTGTGAGTGAGATCTGCTATGTCCTGTATAAGCCATCTAATTTCTAAGCTAAAGCAGAAAAAGGAAAACAACACTTTGTTGAGTAGAGAAGTGCTTGGATGCTTGGATTAGCCATCCAATAGCATGCTTGGATTTAGCCATCAGAAATCCACCTCACTTCAGTGAAGGCTTCTATGTTCTCTTAAAAGTAAGGATAATTCCCTGAAGCAATTCTGAACATTTCCTCCCTGTCCTGCAATATCTATGACTGTAAAACCTGAGCCATTTTTAAATCCTTTAGAATTATGCAGGAAGGTAACATTGTGAGAACCTGGACTGATTTGCCACCTCCGCTGCACACTTATTTCTTCAGGGAACTACTGCTGGGGATAATATCAGACTAGCTTTCTACTGAGGAAATCCTAAAGAGAAAACCCTTTGTAAACTAGCATATATGAAATTTTACCAAGAAAGGTAGACACTAACATGTTGTTAACACAAAGGGTTTCCTCATCTTTAAGTAAAATATAATTGGGTATTCCTTTACATAGCTCTTTATGTCATTGTTTAGCACAGGTTTTCCCTTTTTTAGAGGATCTAAAATTCCCTATTGAAAAAAATAAAGTCCAGTTACAATACTTTATTTAAGCTACTACTACAAAGAGGACACTGTAATTTGTTTAATAAAATTCAGCATTTTCATTTTTAATGCATAAAGGAATATTGCCAAAATAACTTTCTCGTTAATTACACATTTTTGGATGGGGTAATTTAAACAACAAGATGTCATCACTAGAGACAGGGATGAAAATCTACCAAAAAGTATCCTGTTCTGCTGACATTTTGGAAGAGAGATTTCTGCACCTCTACCCTGTGAAATCAAGCATTCTTCTAGCATAGAAAACATCCAGTTTCTGAAACTGGCTGTACATTTCTTGTGTCAATCCACATGAAAATGGAGATCTGTGATATTTCAGCATTTTCAGCAAGTGATACCTCTGAGTAAATCAAAGTACTAAAGGTGTCTTTCTTTTATCTGTGTTGCTCAAGACACTCTAAAGTGTCATTCTGCAGTCAGAAAGACTGGAAGATCTCTTCTCTTGAGATTCTAGTAAAAAAGAAGGACTTTACTACTGTCCCCCCTTAAGAGTGACTTTCTTCTTTTCCTCTTTATTCTCCTTACACTGTTACTTTTTTCAGTTAGACTTTGTGTATGCATTGTGAATACACAGTCAATATTATGGTGTATAGAGCATTCAACATGTAGAGAAATATTAGACAAGAAAAAAGAGTAAGATAACATTTCTTTAAAATTTCAATTAAAAATAAATTAGAAGCTACTATGACTTATTAGACTGTGTAAGAAATGTCTTACAGTGGTTTTTCCTCTTTCATTCTCTCAATTAATAACCATTCTCTGGCTTGCACAGGGTATCTATCATTCACAAGGTTGAAAACATTAGTTTTAGGGCTCACATGAGTGCTCTCAGGCTTATATGTTAATGAGATCAATTCACTAGCAGAGGACACACAGAAAAATTCTAAATGGAGTTGGGAAATCTCAAGCAGTTTTGTAAAAAATGGACAAACATTGTTTAATCAGACAATTTAAATTCAGATGTGAGTAGGACGGTCTGAAACTTGAGACAAGAATTTTCTTATGCAATTCTTATCTGGTCCTATGTGCCTGAAGGAGATGAGGGGAAAAAAAGTTGAGTAGAAATAAACTGATGGGGCATCTCTTCATCATTTCACTAAAAGATGTAAAACCTCATTAGCTGGCTGTTCTTTGCACTTTCTTGTCAAACGTGGACAATTATTTTTCTTGTGTTTTTTTTTCATGTACTCACATGAACCTATATTAAAGATTGTGTTTACTAAAAACAGAAATATGGAAGCAGATTAATCTGTGTAGTGTGCTGTACAGTTAAATCTTTCATGACTTGGCTTTAAGTACTCTGAAACCACCTGCAGAATTTTAGTGGATCTGCTGTTCAAGAATATCTTAAGTGTACTACAGCTGGTTAGCAGAGAAATTTGTTGGCAGAGAGTGAAGATCAGACTAGATATTCAGTTTACATCCCTTCCATACAGAACAGTGGTTCACTGAGCATAAATATAGAGATTATTTTCCTGCCAAATTTCCCTTCTCACTCTGCTACTCTGCTGCTTCTGGTTAAAGTTTGGAAGCTCTAGAGTAATTTTGGTTTCTGAGGGTTGGAAATGACTCACTATACAGAGGTTTAATGGGAAATTTCCAAATAGGCATTTCTAGTGAAGGCTGCACTGACTTAAAAATGATAGCCCTGCTGAAATAGCTATGCACTTTGTTCTTTTCATCTTCTCCTTAGTGAAGCTTTTTAGTGCTTTTCCACTTCTCCTGCACCAGTATGCTGAAGACAGGATGTAGAAAATGACTGCCCATCTTTATTACTAGAATAATCTTTAGTAGTAGTTAGCTTTCTAAGAATGAGGATGTTTCTACAGTTCATTGAAAATTAAAAACTCTATATCTATTTGCCAGAGTGATTAGATGAGCTTCCAGTTTTCTTCTGACTTACAAATATTTTACATTTTAAACAAATGTATACCTTTCGTTACCTCTATAGAAAGTATTAAAATTGTTCAGGTTTTATTACATGCAATGCTAAGCCCCAGGATTGATTACTTTCAACTATGACTGCTTAGGTAAATTTATGAATCGCATACAACAATATTCCAGAGCTTCAGACAGTGTGCAAAAAAAAAAACCAAACTGAGGCATGTTGACTAATGACATTATGCAGAAAGACTTCTTACTTGCCTGAAATTTCACAGAATAATTAATAATCAATGAGAAGAAGAGAGATGGTTTAAAGGAAATTCTAGACATTAATTTCTAATTGGAGAAGATGAATGAATTTTTCAATGGAAGAAGAAGTACAAAATGATAAATGCTGTGAGATGTCAATAAACTTGCTTCTTCAAAACTGGTGTTGTGGCTGATAGCAGCTTACCAGTTTCATGTTTCTGTATTTTCTACTAAGAACTCTTTCATGGACTCTTTGGCTTCCTGCCTCAGTGATGTCAAGAATATTTTTTGCAATATGTATTTGCCATATTTAGCTTTGGTAAAAACTGTTAACACAGAAAAGTGACCCAGACTTGAGAATAACAAACCACTCAGAACATAGCTGATCCCAAAGCAAGAAGTCATTAAACATCAGGCATTATTTTCCATAACTTCCATGGATTTTTCTGATAAATTTCCTCAGAGCAGCCTCATTAAAAACATCCCTGAGATTCCTTTGGCATTTGTGGATTTTCCTTTTGAATAATCACTTTTTGGCTAGATCACTCAATATCTCAAGAGGGATATCAGGAACATTGACTCAAGTGTCCTGTCCTCAAAAGCAATTCCTTCACACCTGTACCATTGAGTGCCCTCACCAGACAATAACCTCTGTGGCACAATGCTTCTTCTTCCCCCGATAAAACTGCTCCATTGTGCAAGAAATAGCTGTAAGTTGTTTCAAAAAATAAGAGAAGACAAAAGAAAAATGAAAAAAATGAAAAAAGAGGGCAAACTGGAAGTGGCTCTTCAATCTACTGATTAGGGCACTGAATCATTGCTGCTGTGACCACCTCAAGTTTTTAGATATAAAAGGATGTGAACTTTTTTGATCTTCATTTTTCAACTCTTCAAATACTTGGTGTTAGTTTCTTAGCAAAGTAGATCAATCTGGGATATGACTCAACCTGTGACTATTATTATTATTGTTGTTGCTGTTGTTATTTCTGATATCTCAATCATTATTATATACAGTAAATATATTGTTATTGTCAAGTCCTTTAACTAAGCTGTGAAAAAACTTGAAATCCCTAATTTAAATTTTAAGTCACTTCAGAATTGAATTAGACTATCTTACCTCACTCCCAGTTTAAAAAAAACCAAACAACAAAACAAAAATATTCACATGTATATAAGTTTTATATTACAACTATATAAATAATTATTTATTGAAGAATTGAAAAATTGCAAATGAAGAAATTATTTCAAGGTCTGAAGAAAAGCCTTGCATATCCAGACTTGGAGGAATTGTTCAAGAACAGTTCATCCTTCTGAAAATAATTACCTTCATAAAGTTAATTAGCTGCATAAGTGCTGGCTGCATGAGGTAGCACTGCCCAAGGGCAACTTAGCATTCATGAATCAGTGTAATTCATACACGTCCATCTCAGTGCTTTCTCCCTTTTTGATGTTTTATGGCCTTGACTAGCCCCTTTCTTAGTACTGAATCATTTGTCATGCCACCACAGTGAGGAATGTGAATTTTATTGAGCATACCTAGGACTGCTGTTTTCTGGGACCTTTCTAAAACAGTTCCAGAGAGGTCTGTTTGTAAATGTTTTACAAGTATTCAAGGTCTTTCATAGCTAGCCAAAAGTTTTTGCTATTTAAAAGAAGGACAACCAGAGAAGAAAGATAGTATGTGTTCATACAAGCACTCTGGATATGGAAGGATCTGTCATGAAATAATAATCTATCAGCCTCTTCCATATGGAACAAATTCAGATGCAGTAATCAATTAAAATTATTTTTTCATAATCTATTCTTTGGCAAGAATTTGCTTTAGGTCATATAGAATGCAGTATAATTCTTTTGACATAAAGAGATTAAATTTTACTTTAAAAATATTTTAAATCAAAAAACTTATTTAAAATTAGACCCTACTTGAGTCTCTTTTGTACTAAAGGCTGAATTTTCAACTAAATTACTTGTAAAAAGCACTGGTCACTAGGCACAGCCATTTGCAAACAGACATAGAGAAGAACAGCCCCTATGGAAAGTGTCCTGAAACAAAAAGGTCAGGGTTTCATGAGACAACATTAGCTGTTGAGTGGGAACATTAGCATTCCAAACTTGATCTTCCGGACTCTCTCACTGGAAAAGAAACTGACACCTCCAGAAAATAGCTATACCTGAAAACTGAAGTACTTTACTTCAAAGTGAAAATGCAACAAGGGGAGGAGCTGTAAAATGAGACTCCATAATAAATAATACAAAGCTAAATACAAATTTAAAAATTAATAATTAAAAATAAGAAAGCTATTAAAACATATACAATAATTAAAATAATAAAATATAAAAATATAGAAATAAATAATAAATAGTTAATAACAAAAATTATTTGGTTTCTAAGGTGCCATTTGTGAATGCTCATTGCAAAAGAAAATTTTGTTTTAGAGTTTTTACTAACTGTAACTTCAAAAGTAATGCTTTTTGAGGGTACATTCAATATTTGAGAAATAACTCCTCCCTTTTCAAAGCTGTTTCATTAAGACTGCATTCATGAAAATATTATCCTAAAAATGAAAAAAAAAGTGAATTCTATATAAATATAGAATATATGAATAGTAATTATACAAATTAATAGCTTACTAAAGGACTGTGATTGGCCACTTATTTGTGACATTAATAATCACATTTGATATCCCAATATTTCTATACATTGTCATGGTAACACTTAAAGGTTTTTCCTGTAGCTGTGATTTCACTATCATGCCTGTTTATATGACTTTGGGTTTCAATGGACATGATTTTTTATAATATCTTCTACCTTTTCATAATTTTTGCAGCATTTGACTGTGGGGTATAAATCCACATTGTTTCTGCAACTTTATCTACACTACCTTATAGCATGTGTGTGAAATACTGGAAGATAGGCAGGATCTTTTACACACTTCAATTTCAGAATCTGATGTGTTTTCCTGGAAGTTAATGCCTTCTAGATGACATTTAGATCAAAACCTGCTAGTCTTCTCTCTCAAGAGTTTAATGACGTAATAAGTTTTTCAAGACAGCAGTTCACAATAAAGTTCTAAAGGTTTACGGACTATCAGTGAATAATTTCAGAATGGCTGATGTCCATTGGCTTAGACAGATGGAGTCTTCCTCTTCCCAGACAGTAAACAAAATGCGTCAACCTCTATTTGAATTTTCTTATTAAGTATTAAAAACAAAAAATCTTTTTGGAAACAATAGTCCTCAATACTGATAGAGTAAATTTCAAAAATGTCAAAATTATGATCCATAGAAACTTGTATTTATTTTGCAAAAACTATGATTTGTGCAAACTCAAACAAGAGAATAGTGCATATGGACCCTACTGTCACTTGATCAAGGCTAGACAGGGAGAGAAGAACATCATCACTTTGGAAATGCAGTAACTCTGAAATTAATCCCTCTAAAAATAACTTAGTACTTAACTAGAATACGATGTCACCTCAACCTGTTAGTAATCCTACAGCAGACAGAGTAATACAGACTGTTCTGACAGTCAAGATCAAATCTTGCTGGTCAATAAATGTAAATATGAGCAGCAAATACATATCAGAAAGAGGTGTTCTTTTCTACAGTAGTCTATTGTTTGGAAAATTTAGGAAGCAGGCTTCAAAAGTTGAGAAGGCTCATGACTGATGGTGAATCAGAAAAGTGCCCTAATTATTAAGTCAGTGGCACAGTGACATTGAGGGAGGGGGGCAAGATGCTCTTAATCCATCCTGTTGGCCCTTTTATGGACAGTGCAAAATTAATGGGATTTGAGACACAGACAAAAACAGAAGGGGCTGTCAGGGAGCTGTAGAGACCAAACCAGAGAAAACTGCAGGGCTCCAGCTCTGAAGTCCAGTGGTACATTGCAGATGCTGTCTTTGAAGATGACTGTTACCTGGCCTGTCTAAAAGATCTTTTGAATTCTGTTCTCAGGTGACTAATTTATCTGACATATTCTGCAAATCACTTGTGCATCCATGTCACATTTAAATTATTCTGTTGTACACGAGTGCTTAAAAGTAAGGCACGATAATGCCATCTTTAACACAGTTATCTTTCTTGCTTCTACATCCAAAGTCAAGCACCCATTCAGACAGCCTTACATTGTAAAGAATCATGGAATGTTTTGGGTTGAAGGGACCTTAAACATCATCTAGTTCTAATCCCTCTACCATGAGCAAGAGCATCTTTCACTACACCAGGTTGCTCAGGGCCCCATGTAAACGGGCCTCAAAAACTTCAAGGGATGGGGCATGCACAACTCTATATAACCTGTTCCAGTGCCTCAGTACTCACTGAGTAAAGAACTACTTCATAATATCTAATATAAATCTCCCCCCATTTATTTTAAAGCCATTGTTAAGCCACTATCTGCCCATACAAAAAGTCCCTTTCTCTCCATTTTATATGTACCCTTATGATACTGGATGGCTGCAAGGTTTCCCCAAGTGTTCTCTTTGCCAGGCTAAACAAACCCAGCTCTCTCAGTCTATCATCATGGGAGATGTGCCCCAGCCCTCTGAACATCTCTGTGCCCTTCCCTGGAACTGCTCTAGCAGGTGCACATTTTTCTTCTGCTAAGGACCCCAGACCTGGACACAGCAGTCCAGGTGAGGTCTCAGAAGAGCAAAGCAGAGGGCAAATCACTTGCTGGCACAGAAGACATCACTCTTCTTGATGTCTCAAACTTACCTCAAACCCACAAAAATCAATGACTTTTGATTAGGCCCCTAGAACAGCATGAGGAACTGAAAGGAAAGAGAGGTTGCAGTTATCATAACTGAGAAATCGTCTGTCATTTGACATCTGGAAAAAAAAAAGATTTTAATGCTTGACACATTTGAAGATGCTATTCTTCTTCTTAAAAATTTTTACTTAAAAAGCAAACTTCTGTTGCCCAGTTCTGATTAAAAGGATGAAAGAAGTATATATTGGTTAACTGTCTGTCACTGTACTGTACTCTCTTGTGTTGTATTTACAAAGAAGCAAGAATTGTGTTGGTGTAGAAGAGATCAATAAGAAGTCTGTTATCAATCTACAGGCAAACTTTGAAGTTAGAAAAAAGGAGAACTATATTGCTTTCAAACATCCTTGACAGTTTAACAAAGATGCAGCAAAGAGAGAAAGAGATGGGGAGGAGCTGTAATGACTGCCCTTGGTAGCAAAGAAAAGAAGAATGACTCAGGTGCTGAAGAGTTACACGAATCATAGTTTCATCCTTCAGAGGTTGAAAAGTTCAAGGCTATTAGCTATTTTCTTCTACTGACAATGAACAAAGGAACAAAGCAAGAAACACAATATCTGTCCAAACAGACTTTCCACGTTTATTGGCCTAACAGTTTTACTTTCATCTAAGAAAGCTTGAAATGATAGAGCAAGGAGTCATGAAACATGCAATCTTTAGCCTTGAAAAAGAGCTTTGTTAAGCCTTTAAAGCAAAATCTCTTGATCTTTTAAACATGCAAGCCACATAGCACAACACATTGCAGTGTAATATAAGGTTGAAGCACACAAATTGCATGTTTTTCTCAAGATCAATTTTCCCATGCAACATTAAACAGTTCCCTCCATTAAGTGAATTTTGCAAGATGCAGAACTGTCTTTCCTATTAGGATTTAATCCATTTTATCCCTTTTAAGAAAGAAGAAATCCAGTAACTATATGATTAAAATAAGGAGGTAGCTAAGCAGTTCACAAGGAAGTCCAAAGTATTTTACTGTTTTACACAGTGCCTCCAGGGAGTATTATTAGATGTGCATTTCATATGTGCTCTATGGTCTCTTTGCCGAAAACTGTTCTTCTGTCCACTATACAGTACTGAGATTAGCAGCAATGCCAGTCTTTTCCTCTGGGAAATATGTTTTGTCCCACTGAAGAAGTTTCTGCATATTTTTAATCAAATATACAGCTCGTATTTCTTGTGCTCTCCCCTGGCTCGATATGAACATGCCAGAAAAAGCAGGAAACTCAACATTTGTGACAGTTTCCTTACTTAGAAAGACCACACATTATGAGCTCTGCATTTCATTATGAACATGAATTGTTAATTTAAGTCCATAACCATGGAAAATATTAGACCTTGACAGATGAGTTTGTATTTCTAGTCTCCATGTTTGCAGAGGGATAAGAATGTAAGTCTGAGTGTGTGAGGTTGGATCCTTCAGGTTTACAGCCCCATTTGGGGGAGCTGTTTCTCTGTGGTTCTTGCCTGTGAGCAACGAAGATCCATTTTGACCACTGGTGTCAGTGATAAAGAATCAGCTGTACAGATGAGGTGAAAAGAATTAGTGTGACTGAACTGATGGAACCGAACACAATAAGGCCTGACCTTGGGAATATATAGCAGATGATTTGGATAAACAGACAATTTCAACAGAGGAAGAAGGAAGTCCTGAGTAGCACTCAGAAAGAAAGTCTGAGTTGAAGTGGCAGCTTGATTGCTGCTGCTCTAGGACCTGTTCTGAATGAGGAAACCCTCATCAAAAAGGAGATTAATGGACATGTGTGAGTCCAGAACAAAAGGAGGCCCTGAAGTGACATGTGTGTTTTGGGGTGTTGTGGGGTATACACTGTGGAGCTGGGGAGAAAAGGATGAATTTGATGTGACAGGTATGTAAATAAGTTGCCCACTTTATACAGGCATTTTTTCATTCTTTTTTCCCCCTCTAGGTCTACAGTTTTATCAGGAGAAGGCTTCAAATTGTAGACTGAGAAGAAAAACTGCCTTTTCCTTTTGTTAGCCAAATGACTGAGACATGAGGAAAAAACCCAAAACCCATAAATTCACATCCAAAAGAAGAACATTATAAACAAAACAAAAGAAAACAAAACAAAACACATCTACTACAAAAACCAAAACAAAAAATAAACCCCACCCCTCCCCCAAAACCAACAAAAACCCAATCAAACAAATCCAAAGCAGAAGAATTGACACAAGTGAGGCTGGAGCTGTGAGTAAAAGCATCTACGGATAAATACAATTTAACCAGGCAACAAATATTAAGTTCCTCTGAACATAAGCTGAATATGCAAGGATTGTGTCTTTATATGAAAAGAGGAAATGAAATTAATTTGTCTTTAAAAGCTGATTAACCCACCTTTCTTCTCTCCTACTTTCTCTCTCCCAGCTTCTGTAAAACCACTGGGCCAGTACTCCTTTCTCACTATTTCCTGTATTTCATTAAGGCCTTTAAAGTTCCTGCTGCAGATACTGAGTGAGAATGCAGGTCATTAATTTAATACTAAATTATTGTAAAAGCACAGAGAACATCTTCCTCCTCTTCTTTGCACTTATGTGAAAGCAAAAAATATTTTCCTTGTTACCAGGAGTCATATGGAGAAGTGCTGTGACTTATATTTTTACTGGTAAATGGAATGAAAAACCCAGACAACAAAATCTCTTTTCCCCTCACATTAGCTTAGAATCCAAGTTCACTGACTGTTTCGTGCCACAGTGAATTCCACAATAAATGTTAGATCATGTGCCAAAATGAAGCACATGATTTGTGTTGCAGTGTACTTGTACAACTACCTTGTCTCCTTACAAATTCTCTTTAGACATTGTGAACTAGCCTGCCTGTGACCTAGAAGCAGTGCCTAAACTAAACTTAAACCTTCTTACCTTCTTTGGAATCAGTTTTACTTTATTTATAGCTATATTTTGCAACATACATTTTGTGTTCAGGACTTCAAATGTCCAGTTGCCTTGAATGAATGCTTATTTTTAAAGCAAGTATGTTCTATTTAGTTTTATAATCTACTGCCATTATCTGGCCTTATTTTGTTTCTTGAAAATTAGGTTATTTTCTTACATTATCATTTTAAAGTTGCAGAAAATCCAATTAATTAGGTGGGAAAAGTTGGCCAAAGTTGGGGTTTTATTTACTTTTCTTTTTAGGCATGATTTTAGCTTCTATAATTCTGTAAATCTTTATTTCTTTAGAGTGGCTATCATAGTAAGTTAATCCACAAACTGCACCAGCTTCTTAGGATGCATTATAAAACAGAGAGCTAGATGATGGTTCTTGCTGTTTGTTCCTGTTCCTCTGCCAACAGAATGTAATGGCACTGCAAGGTGACTTGAGGACCAACGGATTCCTCCACCTCCACTATGTTTAGGTGAAACAATCACTGTAGTGTTCCAAGGCACTTTTCAATGAATTAAGTAGAAAAACTGTATTCTGACACTGAATGATGATAGCTGAGTGAATATTTTTGTCAGCAGTATTCCCAGAACTACTGAAGAAATTGTAGTGCATTCCATGTTTCAGCTTAATTGAGTCTTGAAATAGAAAATGGTAACCTGAGTCTAAAAGAAAAAAAAATAAATATGGAAACAACAGGGACAAATCTTCAGTACTCTAAAGGAAATGGAAGTCTGGAAAGAAGAAAAAACTAAAAAAACCTCATCTCTGCAATCCTTAGTCAGGCAGAAATCAGTAAAAATTTTGAATGATCGAGCAATATAGGACTGGACTGTGAATCTGTATATTTCTTCTCACATGCCAGTTAAATTATTCATGAAGAATCATCTCATGCTAATCCCCTTCTTTTTATTTCCTGTTGTCTAAACAGGCAATACTGGATGGCGATTAATTCAACTAGTTATCACTTTCAGTAAAGAATTCCCTTCACAAATCTGACAGGGATGTCACTACTTTTCCAGGCTCTCAAGTCAAATTAAATACTCACTTGTTTTCCCTTTGCTTTGCATTTTTATCTCCACATAACAGACTGCACCATATAATTAGAGGAGCCTTAACTTTTTTTTTTTTTAATTTTTGGTAGGATGAGAGAACCAACTTGGATCTTTCTATTGTTGAAGGAACATCACAATTGAAAAGGCAAAATGTTTTTCATGAAAGAAGGAAAATTTTTCATCAGAAAAACACAATGCAGGTTTTCACAGAGTCCAGGCAGTTTATTTTTTAGCAACATGTTGCAGTGAGCAGTGGTCTAGACTCTTGAGTAAATACGAGTGTGGGCAAGAAGTTCAACTATTAAATGGGTTTTTGAGAAAATGAGAATATTTGAAAGTGAAAAGAGAAGTACCCCAACTTCAGCAAAGCTTTTTCACCATACTGAGATACTTTAAGAATTCTTAATACTCCTCATGCCTTTCTCACCTCTTATCACCAGAACTACTTTACCTGTTAATGTAATTTATGGCAATCAAGGAGATAAGGAAATTAGAAGATCTGGTGGAACACACCAGATATTTTGCTAGTGATGCTTAGTTTGCTCGTGCTCATGACAGCTGCGATCAGTGAATGAACATAAGGATACAGACGAAATATCAGCACAGAGAATTTTGCCTATTTCCAATTCTGGCTGTGGCTGGAGGTCAGAGAGTCTGGAAGAGTGCATGGAAGTCCCAGGAAGAATCTGGAATGACCGTGACCTCATTCCCACTGCTGTAACAAACCTCTGAAACCAAGTCTGCTAAAGGGGACATGGGACAAAAAGATCACTACAGCATAACAGCATTTCCTTTTAGGTAAGCCTCAGTTAATACAGAAACTTGCAGTCTTCACCTGCACACTTGGTAATATTCTTTTAATTATTTGCTAAAGTGATTATACAATATACTGATTACGGAATAAATAAACTGCAATAGACATAGGAGCCTAAAAAAGGATATAGGTTTCTTAGTTGAGGTCTCCACCTGGCGTAGTTGAGGTCTTCACACCTGTTTCCCTCTTCTCTGTGTTTCATGTCAGAATTGGCAGTAGAAGTTCAGGAAGGGTTCATGACTGTCAGAAACTGGAAGATCTGCTTTCTCTTTTCTTGAAGTGAGTTCTCTAACTACTCAAAGTAATAAGAAACTCTCTCCCATACATTCATATTATAAAATTAAATAGCTACAAATGCTTTTACTTTCAGACCCAGTCCTGTCATCTTCTGAAATATGTTCTTGCTTCTAAACCATGGTGGGTCTCAAGCTTAGGCAGCTTTTCAGCTGAACAGGGAAAGGCCTTGCAAATGTTGGGCAATTCAGATCAAACAACTGTGGCACTGAGCAAGGAATGAAGCAACCACTGAAATCCATTTGGGATTTGGCTGCCCAAACTTATCATGAATACTATGCAATGAAATCTTCAAGCTTTTTAGTGCGTAGCTACACTGTTCCATCACATTTCCTACTGGTTCTCCTGAAAACACTATTTATATATATTAGATAGTGTGTTCCTCTTTTTTAGGAATATGGAATTAAAAAATAATAAACTGCTGTTAGATTATTATTTTTTACAGCATTGATTCTCTTTTTTGTTTTGTTTGGGGTTTTTTTTTAATTTTTTTGAGATACTGTGTCCCATGTCTATATTAATTTGGAAAGCTTTTTTCTTCTCAATGGATATAGAAAATGGAGTAAGCAGTATCCCAGCAGCCTATTTTAATTGAAGTGCAAAATTATTTTTCTAAGTCCATCCTACTGCTTTTATAACTTTGGCAGTAAAAAGAAGTTATTGTTAGAATATCCGTGTTGCATACCAACAGCCCTTGTCAATACTACTTGCAAGGACAAAACAAAAACATAAAGGTAAAAGATGAAGCATCTTTCATATGCTAAAAAGGCATCTGACTAGCTCCTGAGTCTACTAGTATAGATTACATATTCAGTTGCTTTTAATAGTAGCTGAATGAGGAACAATTCCACAAATTATCTCAAGTAATTTCTTCCCTTATGTGAAAATAGAACCAACCAATCATATAATGCAGTTATGAAGATTTGTTTGAGAATGCTAGGATGACTGAAAAAATACTCCTTTGGCAGAATCTGCTGTAGGTCACATACAGTTTATGTGAAATACTTCCAGGCCACAAGAATTCACACTTTTATTACCTTACCATATAACACACTTCTGCAAACTATGGGCTCCATATAAGCATATCTCCAAACTCCCACACTTACCATCTATCTTTGTCCCATTTCATGTGTCAGACTCCTTGTGATGTCCATAAACTGTCCACAAATATTTACCCTGGTATGGTTAATGATGCCTAGCTGCATTTCCTTAACATAATATTGAAAGACCATATGCTCCCAAATGTTTTGTGAATTTTCATAGCATGAAATCCTCTATTTAAAGTATCGGAAAGAATTCTAAATAAGGCCGGGAAAAAATTGGCAAACCTGTGGACTTGATCATAACTCTCACTAATGCTCTTCTAAAGGAAAGTTAGGCAGATTTTCCTTGCATGTCTTGAAGCTTTCTGACTCCAAAGTTAGCTGTATGGGGTGATGGAGAGAACATACACTTAATATTCCTTGCTGTGACTGAGCGATATGTAGAAAAAGGACAAAGGCAAATAAAGTGTTTGAAATATAGACTTTTCACCTTCTGCTATGTGGAAAATACAAGTTATAGGTAACTTCTTTAGGGATATGCCATAACTGAAAGTGCAGTAGTAAATAGAATTGTTTGAAGCAGTGATATGCCATAGCTGAAAGTGCAGCAGTAAATAGAATTGTTTGAAGCAGCTGTATTGCAGAGTGAATTTTTCCTAAATATACTAATTTTTTTATGAAGAATAACATTAATTTTTTTATGAAGAATAACATTAATTTACACTAATGGAATTAAGTAAGATACTATTCTAAGTTTACAATAGTGAAGTTGAAAAGCATCTGCCATTATAATTGCAACTGCATTTCTAGCAATACAGAAGTTTTCAATAGTGCATATTGACTACTGGTGGAAGGCATGAGCAAGAGCTACAGAGATTTTGATTTATAAATTACCCATTTTTTAAAGGACTGCTAACCCCACATTTAAGAATTAAAATGCAGCAGAGGATTGATGAGATAGGAGCAAATAAAAGTAGATCTTGAGTTGCTGATCATTTTAATAATTTCCTTTTCATACTAACAATAACTTCAAAATAATTGGAAAGCCTAATGCAGTATGAGTCCATGTCAAAAGACAGGCATTCCTGAAATGCTCTGCAGCTATCTATGTTTTAATACATTCAGTGATATAAATTTTCACTTTCTAGAAGTCTGAATAGTGAACTTTCATCAAGAAACCAATTAAGCAAACAAAGAACACAAAACCAGATGGCAAACACAGGGTAAGAGTGATATTGAACTTGATTCAGCAACTCGTTCTGTGTTAGTAGAAATGACCTTAAAAATGTATTTTAGTATCTAAGCTTAAAACCAATTAAGGGAGAACCTACATAAATCAGAGCACCGTGAAAATAAGATATGTAACTGAACTAAGATTATATTTTTCTAAATATATTTTTATGGAAATTATATTCATAGCATAATTTCTGTGCAGTTAGATCTACAATATGAGGTAGGTGCAAAGTTCCAAGTGGTGCTCAAGTTTTATAAAACCTATATTTAGTTCTAACATTATCAAAGGAAGGAAAAAATCTCTTTCTAATAGATCATGTATGAGGCAAGAAGACTGACCCAAATACATTTTTCACTTAAAACTGAAGGGGAAGTTATCAGTTTTAGTTTTCTCCCAGTAAATAGTTTAGCTTCCAGTTCATTTAAGGCGAACATAAAGTCACAAAAAATGTATTTTCAGTTGGTTTTCAGTATAGATATGAGTCTGAAAAAGGAATAAACAAAAATATTAAGGTTTAATGGTAATTTTCTTTTTTTTCTTGCTGAAATGAGAGGGAAAAAAGAGTTACATATGTTATTCCATAAGAAAGAAACTACTTCATATAAATTGTCAAAAGCAAGCTGAAGATGACAAAGTCTTGCCTTTCTATGACAAGATAAACTGAGCTTTCCTCCTCTCTTTGTCTCTGAAAAAATAACATTAAGAATATCGAGAGTATTCACTAGGGTAGGACAGTCATTTTCCCCCACAAATATCTGGATCTGAATTTGTCACTTTGGAAATTTTCTTAAGCATTACTAATCTGGAGGGGAAAAAAACCCAAACCAACAACAACAAAAAAAAGCTGTTTTCTTTGTGCTGGGAAACAGTTCTCCGCCTTCATTGGAGCAGAAACTAGAGAACAGTTTCCTCATATCCTAATGTCCTTTGGAGTCAGCTAGATGTTTATATACCCCCTGGGTCTGACAGGAGATGAGTTTGATTGATAGAGAACTTAACAGAGGACAGGATAGAATTGGTGTTGAGTAGGTAGATAGACATCCAGATGGAGCTATCCAGAAAGTGATTAGGTCTCGGAGTAAACATGCTATCAAAGGATGGAGCCATTTCATTTGTATAGGACTATTAAAGTATTTTATAGATATTGGAATAGCTCCAGCAAAGAGAGTACTTCTCTAGGAAACTTGAGACTCTGGTGTGTAAAACCTTCACTTGTGAGTTAAGGAATCAAAGTTCAAATCCTTGTCCTGAAGCAGGAAGAAAGTGAATTTGAGACCATTTCTCATACCTCTTAAGCAGGTATCTTAATCAAAGGGACATGATGTATGCTAAGGAAGCATTGCCTCATGCTGGAGCTAATGGAGTTAATTAATGTTTGCTGCAGCTCCATAAGCATTAAGTAGTGTCATCAATCCTTAGCTAAAGCAGATTTCAGTGGCTTCCTGACTGTCATGTTATCTGACCTGTCACTGGTTCCCTCTTCCTGAACAATGCTAAGTATTCATAAAATGCAACTGAGTAAAAATAGATTGGTTTCTTTCATGTGCCCAGGATTATAGAGTTGGAATGGCTGATTACCCATGGTCAGAGAGCATTGAAAAAAAATTCAATAATATATGTTATAGAAGGTTTCTATCTATGACTAAAATCATAGAAGAAGAATAAAGGCTTTCCCATCCAAGGGCAAATATCAGTTTAAAGATATAGTATTTGATCTCTAAGTTTTTCTAATAAAAGGTCTCACAGAGGTAAGATTTCCTAATATGATTCCAGAAAGGCTCATATGTATAAGTTAGGATCTTGCAGTGCTACCACAGATGTGACATCCAAATGTAAGGCAAATACATGCCTGGATGAAAAACAACCTGTCAAACCTTAGACTAGATGTAAACACAGGTAGGAAAGCCAAAGAATTTGGCAACCAGAAAAAATCTTTTTCTTTTAACAGGAGAGTATAGAATCCTGCATCACATTATTAAAACAGCATAGGGTTTTGCAGCCCTCAGTCACCAGTTAGGTTTACAGTTACTTGCAGTAGTTAAATATTGTGAGAGAAATACTAGCAGAAATGGCCAGAAAAGGAATTTTCTGCTAAAGATGAACTTTAAAAGTATTAGTAGTCTTGTTAGTTGGCATTTGTTGTACTAGCATTTAAGCTTTGATCATTTCACTTTTTTGTATTTTACACTACTACATCTTCATTTAGAAAGTGACAGGCCTGAAGTAGATCTTTCATGATTTGGAGAACTGCAGACTTTTTTTAATGAAACACGCAAGTATTGTAAAAAAACCTTTCTGCCATTTACAAAACCATATCAGAATAAGTTTATATTGCTAGTGTCAAGGTTTATTATTCTTTGTTGTACCAAAACAAAGTAAAAGAGTACACAGACCGCTTTTTTTACCAATAATTAAAATGTGTAATTTAACACCAGAATTTCTTTAAAATAATACTAATTAATATAAACACAGAAGTAAAATCTTAAGTATTGGTTATTTCAATAAAGTTTACAAGATAAGTAAACTGTTTAAATTTTTTTTCCTCTTTTTGATTTTTTTTCCTGTGGTCTCAAATGCTTACAAAAGTGAATCACAGAGATAACAATACCTTTCTATTTTTGCCTCAAACTGTAAAATAAAGATTTTAGATTTCATAATTTTTAATTCTATTTTTGTTGCTGATTTCGGAGATTAAAATAATAAGTGAAACACATGACCATAACTTATAAAATTCACATTAAAAAGAATAGCTTTCTTCATTAAAAAAATACAGTAAACTTAATAAAGGATTTTTAGTTCAAAATGCATATTTTATAATTATTGAACTCAAAATCATGAAATATCCACAGATGGGATAGCAAGAACACTATAAATGTTCAGTCTTTTCCTAGTTTATATAAAAAATCACTTAATACCTACAATATATATTTTGTGTTTGTGTATTTTGCTTGATGATCCTTCAAGAATAGTGCCACCGAGATTTGTCAAACACTTATGCTAGCAACAGTAAGTAGCTATTTCTTTGTGGCATTGGAGAATTAGGATTGAAATGAAGGGTTTTTCTTCATTATTTACACTTAATTTTATGTATGACTTGCATATTCATTTCATCTATCATAAATTGAATTTGCATTGCATTAGTTCTTGATAATCTAGATAATAAATAAAGGATCAAAAATTTTGATTACAACACACTGTAATAGATTAAGAGTCAGACTAATGGAATTTAGATGAATGATCAAAGTGATTGTATTTCGATAAAAAAAGGTAGTGGTAATGAAACATTGGAAAATCTACAAAACGTTTGAGAGTGTACCCAAGGAATGGTGTACCCTGTTGGCTGTGGACAGGGAGGGACATGTGGGTGATGGGATGGCTGGAGGCCATCCTGGGCATAGTGAGGATGAAACACACATTCTTCATCGCTCTTAATATGAAAATTTCAATCCCTCTACAACTTGGACCTAGAGCATGTAACCCTCGCTTTTATTTCCAGAGCTCAGATGAGCAGGTCATTATTTGATTTGCAATTCCCTGCATTGCCAGAGCTTTTTTATTAACCAATATTGTCTGGAAAACCTGGAAAAGAAACCAGGTAATAATTAAACATATAAATTTGTTCTCTCTCTGTCATACAGTTTCTCACTTTAGCTGAGACTTTTCAAGATAGCAATTTATTTTTGTCTAGTCTACACTCTTCCTTAAAAAAATGTAGTGAGATGATGAATCATCATCAACAAAAGTCCTTTCAGTTCCTCAAAAAATTAGGCATGAAAAAAAAATACCTGCCATCTTTGTCAAGGAGTTAAAAGTTTAGTTCTGCTGACTACAAGGTGTGATACATTTAAAAAAATAATTTAGGATTAAGTTGCAGGACTCATAAGGAATACTTTGGGAAGGTAGTTTTCTTTTTTTTTTTTAATTTTTTTTAATAAACCAGGCTCAACATGGAGTAGATTTTTTTTTCTAAACCCCAGTTCCTAGGAAAAAATAGCAACTAAATGTTCTTCCCCTTCCATTCACAGAAATACTGATCATAGTATGAGAAAAAGCAAAAATGCACCCAAACTGTCTGTGTATCCAGTAATTCTATATTTCCAAACTGGACATTTCATTATATACAGAGCACATTTAATGTTTTTAACACAGATAAATATAAATATTTTATCACAGTACAGCTTTGCTGTCTCAGACTGTGACTATGAGGAAACATAATTTTTAAAATAAAAATAAAGGAAAATGGATTTCTGGGGAGTTATCTATTACACTGCCATAAGTATACCTGTACTAACAGCATTTCAGCACTTTCTTCTAGCTATAATGCTTTTGAAATATTTGAAATCTTGTAATACTGTAATATAAATGCAGTGCATTTCCAGTTCCTAGAGAAATGTTGAAAAGGTAATTGCTTTCATGTAACAGAAATTCAAGATTGAAAATATTTCAAAAGCACCACTGTAAGAAGAAAATATTGAAATACTCTAGAAGGAGAACTGGAAAGAGAAGAAAAATAAATCAAGTTTAGAGGGGAAAAATTAGGCATGTTAGTCAATAAGCTGGCAGAGTCAAAAAGAGACTTCTCAAAGCATACTGAGGATGAAAAAAGTGCTAATTGGGTACAAGAGCATGTTTATGAGGGAATCAAAATAGATTTGAGCAAAATAACAGCAGAGCATTTGATATAGGAAATATTCCTGTGACCATGGTGGATCTTATATTGAATAGTAAATGAGAAGGCAAACAAACATCAGTGAACCCTGGAAGATGAAAGACACCATGGGTTAGAATTTGTTATTATTCACTGCACTCCAAAGTTCAGTATTTCACTAATAGATCTTTTCCATAAACTGGTGTACAGTATCAGATTCAGCTTTCTGTATGGAAAGAAATAGTTTATTTAAAAGAAAAAGTAACTATAAAATGAATACATTAGATTTTAGGTAAAATACTGAGATGCTTTGAAGTGTTGACATTTCAATATTTTGAAATTAAAAAGCATACTTTTTTTTTGTTTACCATCTTTCTGAAATATATTTTAAATGTAAAATATTCTAATGATTTTTAACCCACACTCATAAAACATTATCAGAATTATTGGGCACTTTAAAAGTTTTCAATTAATTTTTTCTGTAGTGTTTCAGGTACATGAGAAAATAAAATTATCAGCTTTATGGCTTTTTGATAATTTCAGAGATAAAATCACAATGAGTTTTCCAAAGTTTTCATAAGTCTAGAATTGAGTAAGTAATGGCTCATTATAGCTTGATTCTAATAAATAACTTCATTACTTTTGAAATAGTAGAAGACTAACCTAGGCAATAACTGCTGGTTTGGTTTTTGTTGTTTTTTTCCAGAGTCAGTCAAATGGGGCCATTTAGGTTTATCATCTGTTTCCATGTTAAAGAAGAGTAGAGAGGTATATAGTCCTCCAACAGCTACTGGCATGTAAAAAATCTGGTTGGTTACCTAACTTTATTAGGTCTCAAATTCAGGTTTATTGGATTCTAATAGTCTTGAACAAATATTATGCATGTTTTAATTTATGAGTTATTCAACCATAGACAATGTGCTTATACATAGTTTGAAACTGTTCTACCTGTCATCACAATTATTTTATTAATGCTTTTCCATTTGTTATTGTTGCAGACAAATCATATATGTCTCATGACACAGGCAGGAAAACATCAACTTTATCCAGCTCCTGAAACTCTAACTGAACCTGCTGCCCACACAAACAAAAACTCACCAGTTTCTTTAGCAGTACTTCCAACAGGAGTCCACAAACCTATAAAATATTTAATACAGTGAAAATCTGTTCTAGTCACATCATGACTTATAACTCAGAATCAAGCTACAGTCATGGGTGGGCATCTGTTCAGTAATTATCCTTAATTCAGTATTAGTAAACTCAATAAATATTAAACAATAAGTTGCCCCATATCTTTTTGATGAGTACTGTTGATGCAAAATAAACATTTAAAGTGACTGATCTTGCTATAAGAGAGTTTCTTATGCTGTTTTCTCTTCCTTTTTCTTTTCACACAAATTAATTTTAATGGCATTTGTCCATAATTGTGGTCTTAGCGTATTTCTGGTGCATTACAAATATGTATTTATTACTCAGCTCTAAATTACATTTTGTTACTGGCCTAAATACTCAAGATTTAATTTTGATCCTAGTATCCATTATTCTATTTACTAGATCCAGGAAAAGGTAGATATTATCAAGAGAGTTGATGCAGAGACTGAACACTTTTAGCACTAACAAAGTAAGATAAAATTGAAACAGTGTGAAAACTCATGGATAAAAAATAAATGCTACAGAAGGTGAGCAGGAAACTTTTACCAGCAGTTGTTTACCTTTAGTTAGTATTTGAGGACAGAGTAGAAAATACTGGGCAAGAGCAGGAGCAGAAAGTTTCACAATTTAATAAAAGGACAGTGGCTAGAGGCAGAGCCTGAAGGCAGAAAGTTTGGTGTGTGGCCCAAAGGTCAATAGGGATGGATAAGGAAAATTATCTAATATAGGAAGGAAACAACATTTCCCAGAGAGGAATCCCAGAGAGGTTTGGTTCCTGATTATCTCTGCTCCAGTCTTATTAACTAATTCCTTTCATTTGGTAAGTAAAAGTCAAAATACTCTTGAGCCAGCTTCATTGTCAGAGCAGAAAAGTTGACATACTTCCTAAGGTTTTTAAGTTCCTTTAATTGATCTGGGAAATTTCTAAGGGATCAATTACTATGGTTTTCTAAAATATTTTCAAATCATAATTGTTTAAAAACACCCATAACATTATGGGTTTACATCTTTGTAGCCTATTTTAAAGTCACTTTAGAAAGCAGACTATTTTCTCAGTTTCACAGATGGGGATGATAAGTGCTTATGTGCTTTACTTATATTACTCAAAGACCAAGCTGAGAAAAAAAATTAAATTCCTCCACTGTAGTACCTTATTTATCCAGGTAAAGGGAGGATAGGATGGAAAGAAGACATCTGATGCTGATATCAGATATTTTGGGAATGTTCAACCATAGACAATATGCTCCAGCTCTCCAAACTGGCAGTCAGTATGAATGGTGCAATTGTTTCAGTTCAGTAGTCCTTCCTTCTTATCTTTGGAACTCAGGGCAAGCTCTGGACACAAAATGAGGAGACCTGTATGTGCTTTAGAGCCATAATAGGCGCTATGTAAGGCACTCCTTGAAACAAACTATTGTAGGTATTTATGTCTGAGCTAGAATAATTAATGTCTATCATGACATACAGTTCAGTGAATGACTGAGAATCTACTTGAGTTGGAAAAGCACTTTGTCAATGTAAACATTTACTTATTTTGCAAGTAACTTCACTGTGGTTGGCAAGGTCCTGGGCTCCCCACTTCAAGAAGGACATTGGCTGGAGCATGTCTAGAGAAGGGCAGTGAAACAGGTAAAAGCTCTGGAGCACAGGTCCTGGGAGGAGCAGCTGAGGGAGCTGGGGGTGTTTAACCTGGAGAAAAGGAGGCTGAGAGGACTTTATTGTTCATTACAACCACCTGAAAGGAGGTTATAGCCAGGTGGTCTCTTCTCCCAGGCAACTGGTGACCAGATGAGACAACATAGCCTTCATGCTGTGTAGGGAAGGTTCAGGTTAAACATCAGGAGGAATTTCTTAATGAAGAGTGTTGCTAAACATTGGAAAGAACTTCCCAGGGAGATGGTGGAATCACCAACCATAGAGGTGTTCAAGAAACTATTGGACATTGAAATTAGTGCCATGGTGAAATTAACAAGTAGTGATCAAAGGTTGCACTCAATGATCTCAGAAATCTTTTTCCAATATAAGTAAATTTGTGAATCTGTCAAGTAATTGAATAATTTGTTGCACAATTAATAGTGCTGTAGTGTCAGAAAAGAAAAAGACATCAAGTTGCTGTGGTGATGGAACACAACATGGATACTCTGAAGGGCTCTTCCACATCTAGAAATCACCACAAGAGTGAGCTTCTTCCAGTGATTCAGGAATTTCTAAATATTCAGGAGCAAACCCCATCAAGTTTCAGAATTTTCCTGTGAAATTTTCTGTAATGATGTGGTAGCATGAACATCTTCAATTCTTTTGAGTTATGATGTTCTATTTTGATTTAAATTTTTGAGAGCCTTACAGTAATGCTTTCTTTAAATTTAGACATTTTGAACATATATATTTCTTATACATGTTTGAAAGTTTTATTTCCACTTCCTTTAATGAGCAAGAAATGACCTCTAAACAGATCCTTAAAATGAAGACAGGTTGATTTTAATCTTACTAATTTCTGTTTTCCCCTTGTTAAAGACATTCACATTCATCACTTTCAAGAAAGTCAAGAAGGAGGTATTAGAACATTTCAAAAGTTTCTTTCCTTTCCATGGAAGGTCTATGAAATAAAAGTTTGTATTTTTATTATATAGTATGGCTGTATGATTATAAACATTAATAGGTATTGCTCTAGTTTTATTTTTCCTACCACAGTTTTCCTCTACTCATTCTAGAACTGCTATGACAATGTGCTTAAACATGTTTCAAAAGTGGGGAAGCAATCATTGAGACAGTTAAAGAATAGAAGGGAAACATTCAGTGTTTACAGTATTTTCTCCTGCTGAACAGGGTGTTAGTTCCTTTTGCTCCAGAAATCCTGTGAACCTGATAATAAATACAATGATACAAGAAACAAAAGGAAGAGATAGAAATAGAATGATACCCAAGAGTATTTTGATAAAATTTTCATGATACATTTCTTAGGAGCCTAAAACAAGTGCTATAATCTCTACTTCACCAAAGTTCCTTTTGTTTCAGGTTTCTTTTAGACTTTTTTTTAGGTGACTACTCTAAGACAGTAAAGGTAAAGGGAAGCCGCATTCCACTGACAAAGTTCCCAGTCTATGAATGGTTGGAGATTAGGAGAATATATAGAAAGTATATTTAAGTTTTTTGCCCTGTTTCTATAGTCTTTTCTGGGCATCTGCTTGCATTCTCGACACCAGATAGAAAAATGGTGTAGAAATAGCTTTGGTCCAGCCTTCCAACCTGGTGTGGTTGCTTTTATATCCCCTTTCTCCCAACTTCCATAAAAAGTACTGGAGAAGAGAATAATGTATCTTCTATGTCCTTTCTCAAACAAAACCAGTACTTGAATAGAGAATTTAGAAGCTTCTTATAGTTCAATGTTGAATAGAAAAACTCTGAAAGACTAATTTGAGGCAATCTGTAAATATATATATATATACATATATATATATATGTATATATATGTAAATAAATATATAGAAATAATGTTAGATATCATTACCAAGAGGATAAATATCCTCACTGTGAACCCAGAATCATCTTAAAAATGTCCTACAGCACAGTAACATGACATGACTTCAGAAAGACTTCGAATTTGTCCACAAATGTACATGAGAACAGTGCAGGTAAATTGCTAGAAATATATTCTTTAGGACAAATTATAAATGACACTCCAAGACAGTACTGGAACATGTGGATGCAGTTTTGTTGGGCTTGCCTTTCCATCAGTCTTGTTGTAACAGCACAGTGTTGAGCATCACAAAGAGGGTAAGATACAGTACAGTTGTCTTACAGTAGACATTTAAAGTCCTTGAAGTGATTGGTCCTTGGCCAAGACATTTATAGACTGTACACAGAAAATTAAAATTTAAGAAAAAAAACCAGAAAACTTTCTCAAACTATATGCTGCTCAAGTTGTCTATGTGTAAACATAAGGACTTATGAATATTAGCATAACATTATAGTGCTAAAAATAATGTTAAAAGAAAAAAACCTGCTTTTATCAGTGTCACTCTCATACCCATGTTTTTTCCAATATACCAATATCCGTAACTGTTCTTTTATATAACTGTACCCAAATAAAGGTCTTTATCAATATATCAGCCTGGGTGAAAATGTCAAACCTATGCCTAATATAGATCCATAAACTCAGCAGCATAGGGAAATATGAAGATCTATGAGGGGTTTAAATGAAAAGGGGAAATTAGCTATTTAACAACAACAACCAAATGTTTTGTTGAAAGAAGCCTTGCATTTATGGAAGCATTCTGACAGTGTTGGATCAAATCCACCTTATCAACGTTTCTCACCTTTTTAATGGCAATAGGAGAGCTCACAGACTAACTTACTTCATCCCTTGGAAAGTTTTGTAATTTTAAAATTTGAAATAACTTAAATCTTTATTATAAAAAATTCCCCAGAAAATATTTCAAACAGACCACTGTTATACAGATTCCCAGTATTACACCTGTTTTGCATAATCCCTGATAAGAAGAGGCTGGAGGGGTTCTCACTTGTATTGGCTGGAAAATAGGAAGCTCCTAAACTAAATAAAAACAAGTAGATGAACAAAAAATATTTCTAATCTTTTGGAAAACAGATTGAGCACCTGCTCCTCGTTTGTTAATACGGTAAGCAACAATTCCTGTTTTCTGGATTTTATTTGGAAGCAATATATGAGGTCTTAGGATAGCAGAAGTATTGTGGAGATTGATACTATACCTTTGCTTTCACAACTATTTCTTTTCATGACTGGTTATGTTGTTAACCACCAGTCCTTAAAAATAATTGTGTTAGAGCATGAACATGAGTGAAGAGCAAAAGAGCTCTGCTGGTTTTGGCTGGTGTAGAGTTAATATTCTTCAAAGTAGCTGGTGTGGGTTATGTTTTGGATTTGTGCTGAAAAAAGTATTGATAATGCAGAGATATATCTTCAATATCGCTGAGCAGTGCTTTCACAGAGTCAAAGCTCGTTCTGATTCTCACATCAGCCCACCAGTGAGTAGGTTGGGGATGTAAAGAATTTGGGAGGTGACATTGGTGCAGCTGACCCTAGCTCAGTCAGGGGATATTCCATATCATATTCTGTCATGCTCATCATATAAAGCTGGAGGAAGAAAGGGGGGAATGCTGGAGTGATGGCATTTGTCTTCCCAGGTCACCTTTACCCCCAGTAGAGCCTTGTCTGCCCGTGGGGCGTGGTGAGTTAACTCCTCTGTTTGCTTTGCTTATGCAAGTGGCTTTTGGTTTACCTATTAAACTATATTTATCTCAACCCACAAGTTTGCTCACTTTTACACTTCTGATTTTCTCTCACATCCCACTGGAGCAGGAAGTGAGTGAGAGTCTGTGTGTGGCTTAGTTGCTGACTGGGATTAAACCACAACAGGATACAACTCTGTAGCCTGCCAGAGACTGTTTTTGGGAAGGATTCTCTACAAAGGAAAGAAAAAATAGCAGAAACAGAAAGAGGAAATGAGATTCAGATAAAATAGACAAAACTGTTCTGGCTAAAGACGAGCCAAGCACCTGTGAAATGGCAGCAATCTTCAAACCTATGAGTAGCAGAGATATTAATCTTTCCTGTCTGGACTCATTCTCTCAAGACATTTTGGAGTGGAACTCATTTCAAAAGAAAAAACTTGTTTTCATCACCAGTGAATCTCTATTTTAAGAAGAGCTTGTCAACAAAAAGCAGTTTACATTTGACTACAAAGATTGTTAGAAGCCCTGGTTGCTTTTCATTCTGCAACTCAGTGACCCATTCTAGACTGTCAGACAAAAGGAATGCTGGACTTCTCAACTTTAGAGCTAGACAGCTCATGACAGAAAGTAAACAACAAGAATTTAAGGATGAAAGTTAGTATGACACACTGCCATTTTTATCTCAATCAAACTTTATAAGAGAAGTATATTTAGATATAACTCTCTTGCTTCCTTGAGTCATGTTTTTTCACTTAATTAGTCACAGTGGTAGGGACTAGAATAGGTATATAGGAAGTAGTTAGAGACTTATATCCCACATGCTCTTTCTGATGAGAGACAAAAGTGGGTGCTTGAGAAAAAAATGAAATTGAGCATTGGTAATCCAATGTCATAGTCTTCAGATTGATTTCCTGAGATAAGGTAATGTCTTTAGATTGACTAATTGTAAGAAATTGATTTGAATCTGGAACATATTACAGCATTCCTGACAATAAGTTAGTTATATTTTGTTCTGGATGAAAACACATTTAATTTTTTTTCCTAGTTAGAGACATTCTAGTAATTTCATTTGATGTTCTCTGGTTCATGTCTTGTGATAAAGGCTGAAGAAAACTTTTTTTCTCGGTCACTCACATGGCAAACACAAATTCAAATTCAGTTTCCTCTTCCACACAGTGTTGATTACAGGTGTGAGAAGCAGCTCCTCCCTTTCTGTATGGGAGTCCCTCTCAGTCAGTCTCCATCCTCCAGATCCAAGCTGGAGAGGGGATGGGGGTGACTGCTGGGCCAAATAACTGACCAATAAAAAACTGTTTTTGCAAGCAGGGATGTACCAGCAGGTCAGTAACTAGAGCCAACTGCAAAAAGGAAACTGAAAAAAAAACAGACCACAACAACCAAAAAAAACCCTAACACCACTGAAAACCAAATAAAAAAAAAAAAAAAACAAAAACAAAAAAACAAAAAAGAAAAACAACAACAACAAAAACCCCAGCAGTGTCCTCAACCAATTCTGAGAGATTCCACTATGCCTTTCAGCAAGTTCCTCTCCCTGACACCGCTCTCTTAGAAGATTTTTCCTCTTGTATGGTTTATTCATGAACCCAGAAGTGTCTCACTCATGGCTCTGCAATCCCACCCTCAGAGCCAGCTGATATTTCCGAAATGAAGGAATGACTTTCAGTCCAAAAATTAGGCAACGCAGAATTCTCCTTGGCTTAACAAAAATGAACAGATTCTTGGTGACTGGACTGTAACTTTGTATCTAGCTATTGTGCATTTTACTAATTATCTTGAAAGAGGAAAAAAACCCACTGAACAGTGAAAAGCAGACTTCATTTACCTTAAAAGTATCAAGATTATGTGTTGACAAAACATTTTAATTCTTACTAAAACAAGAATTAACAAAAAGAAGTAGGAACAGGGGAATTTTGACCTTGAGTACAGACTAGGAAAACTATTTATTTTGGAACTGCTGAAAGCATTTCTTATCTTAGACTTCAGAGATATTCCACCTAGGGAGCTGGAGAGCAGTACAGGCACTGTGTCTTTATGCCTTGATGTATTGTATCCAATCACTTTTTATTTCACAGTTCATTATCAAGAAACATTAACTTCTGTAAGAATGAAATAGAATTTCCATGGAAGCTTGCTTACACTCAAAAGATAATTCAGATGAAGAATTACATGTATGATTTTTTATTCCCTGTTCATTTTGGCAGGAGATTTCAAAGAAAATCGAAATAAAAAGAAACAATCAGAGACTTAAAAGCAAAGGGAAGATTCTGCTCATCTGTCAGAGACTGGTTTATCATCTAACTTTGCTGGTCGAATAGATAAGTATGAACTGTTGAGTTAAAAAACTTATTTAGAAAATGCAAATGGTGTTTGCTCATATGGAAATTACATTTAGCAACTGATATTCTGATTCCAGAATTTCTTGTGTGTAGTACTACATAACCCTAAAGTATTCTGATTAAAATCAGTTGGATGAAGTATGTTTCATCTTCAACTGAAATAAGTTTGAATCAGAGCTTTTAAAGACATAAGGAGCTCTCTATGATGACTAATATAGGACTGAATTTTAGAAGACTTTCTGTTTGAAGGGCCTATATTGGGCTGTATAACAGTTCCAAGACACATACAAGAGAGAAAAAGATAGGGAAATAAAATCAGATATTATGTTGGTATTCAGATAAATTAGCAAAATGTAGAGTGCCAGAGCTCGACCATTGTTGCCAAGGTTTAAAAGTTTTTTTAAATTATTGGCATAATAGCACTAGGGAAGTGATGGAGTAGTCCTCACTGTTTTCCAAGTAGAAATATATTTATCTACAGATATAGATATATACTCATTGCCAAAAATAAAGTGAGAACACCTAATAGAGGACTGAAGCTTTTCTATTCAGCATTATCATAAATGTGCAGAGACTCAACCTCTGAATAACAAATTGAGTTTTGTTGTTTTCAAATTAAAATCCTGAGATAATTTTGTAGCAATGCACAATCTATATCATTATTATTCAATGAAGATGTGAGGTACTAGTAGTATCCTTTTATTTACTAGTGTATTTAAAGATTCTCTGAGACTTCTCTTCAGTACAGTAATTATGAAAACAGACTGGACAATGGCAGAGCCAGAAAGCATCTCCTCATTTTAAACTGAGACAGCAAGAGACAGAGCAGGTGTTATTTTATGGGTATGCATTCTTAAATATTGCATGGAATATGTAATGCATCATTCTAACAATGAAGGATATGCTTCTTTGTCTGCAGAGAAGAATATGTAGAATTAAAGTAACCAGTATGAGCATAATTTCTTTATTTTTTGCAACATAATGACAAGAGAAGCAGCAGCTGCTGAATTGAGCCTTCCTTTATCCCCCACTATGAGGAGAGGGAATGAGGAGAATGCAGATGTTGGCTTGAGTAAAAAGCAAGTGATAGCATCCAGTACAGAAGCAGAGTATCACAAGAGAGCTTTCATACAGTTATTATTTTTGGTGCCCCTTCAAAAGTGCATGACAGATACTGTAAAAAAACAGCTGCAGAACTTCACTCTGCGATCAGATTGGTTATTTCAGCCAATAATGCAAACATAACTCAGCACACAGAAAGCTGCCTTGGGAAAGTAGAAACCTTCCAGGGTTAAGCACCCTCTCTTCCAAAAGGGCCCAAGTTAAAATGCTGGGTTTGACACCAATTTTCTGTAGGACTTCAGGCTACTCATGTACTTTCTCTGCTCTGACTGTAATATCTGTGAAAAAAGAGAGAATACTGACTCACCTACCTCAAAGGCAAACTAAAGATTAATTAGTTTGTGCTCGTATAGAGCTTTGAAAATGTCAAGGCTATATAACTACTGTTAAATAAATGGCAAAAAGTCAGATTGGACAAGTACAGAGCAGGACTGCAAGGGTTTATCACTGTATCTCAGCAATTATCTTTAACACTTTCCAGAAAAGATTTCTTATAGTAGATATAGGTAGTTAGAAGAAAAGTATAGAGCTGTTCTGTAGCAGTACTTCTTCAGAGACTATAAAAGGAAATGAGAAAGCAGGCACAAATTTTAACTTTTCTGAACTTTTAAATTCAGCAGGGCAATATGTCAGTGCTCTATCTCAATTGGTTAATCTTTTACTGAAGTAGTATTCAAATACTATTGTATAATACATCTGGAAAGGTCCTGTCCACTTGAATGGGAAATAAAAAATAATACAAAATGTCCCTCTGACACAGACTAGGGCCACAGGGCTGAATGTAGTTAATTTGCTTCCACTGTATTTTATACAATGAGGAACATCACCATTTTAAGCCTGAATTTTTCTGAGAAAACTGCAGTAATCAATGTCCCATGATGACACTTTGAATGTGATGTACTTTATTCAGAGTGATTACTTTGAAACTGCACAAGAAGATCCAACTTCCTCCCCCATCCCAAGTAGTGCACAAAATCTCCTAAATATTCTAATTGACTCTCACAAAAATTCCCTTAAGTTTCACATTATTTTACCTCCAGAAGCCATGCTGTTCTTATTTTTCAGTTTCCACTGTCCATCTTTGCAGACATCAGATTATTTGAATTTGCTGGCACAGGATCACTAGTCATTTAAAAGTTGCTCTTTTCTTCCAGTGCTCATTACCCACTTCTAAATATTCTGGTATTTAGAAATACACCAATCACTTGATTGGGGACTTCAAGTAATTTCACCCTGCATCAGGAGGATCATATAAACTAGATGGACATGAATAGATCTTACATTTATTATGTTTATCTGGATTTCAATGTAGAAGCACTTTTGCCCAAGACTAAACATTACCATGGAAAGTTACAATGCTGCAGATATACAAACAAAAACAGAGCGAAACTGAAATTAGTAACTGAAGTTACTGCAAAAGTTACATTTGGAATGCTGCTGGTAGGACTTTGTTTGAAAAAGCAACATGAGATTTGTGAAAGAATACAAGATCTTCAGAAATAAAAATCAAGCCATGCTTCTCCATTTAAAGTTGCTGGTTGTGCAGAAATATGACCTCTGTACTAGTAGGATGAATTATGAGCTGAATTATGTGTAAGAGTGACTCCCAAGGGGCATCACATCTCACATAATTCAAAGTTCCTGTATTTTAGATTTTTCTGCACATAAACACACCCCTACACACAAAGGCAGTGTGTAGATTTACAGTGTAAGCAGACAATTCCACATGATAAATTAGATTCACATGAGAGGGAACCTTAAACGAAATAAACTTATTTTTGCTAAATGTTCATTCTACCATTTGTTATAAACTCACATGGTCTCTGCACACTGATATTAAAGTTCTTCATACCTGCAGGTTCTCAAAATAAAACCTCACCAAGGGCGAAAATCAACAGCAACAAATCTAAGACTGGCAGCCAAGCTGAATGATAGCATAGCAAAAATGTAGAAGTAATAACTCCATGGAGTAGAGCAGGGAGCATAACACACTCCCACAAATGCACCAGATTCCACACAGTCATCACTCCAAACACTACACCCACTGACACCTACCCCATGATTATCATCTCAGGTTGCATTCTTCCTGAGCATCCTGAATATTTGATTTATTTGCACTATTAATTTATCCATCCCACCTGTGTTCCCTTACCTATTTAATTGATTGCCCTTAATTGATCTGGCCATCTGTGATATTTTTGTCATTTAATTCATTGTTTTCATTGATCTAAACACCTTGCAGCTTCATTGTCACCTAGATGAACCAAAAGTCACTGGCTGATATCATTTATATCTCGTAATGTACATCTATGCACTTTCATCTCCTGAGGGAGATGGGGCAGAGGAGGACAAAAAACACCTGAAGTCTCATTATGTTCTAACCTCTCTGGCCAGGAGCTGATTTCAGTGACATTTTTCCTAAATACTCAGACATCAGGGCACTCATTCTCTTCCTGGAAGACAGGCTTTATTCAAATAAAACATGAACAATAAAATAAAAATAAAGTAATTATGCATAACAACAAGATTTGCAGCAAGGTGGTAAATCTCCCTTTTATCCTGACCTGCAATTCAAGTGAATTCCATTGAGTTCTCTTTGAAGAAAACTTTAGCCCAGCAGTCAAGCACTGCTGACAAGGAAATCATAATTTTGCTGATTTTAGCTCTGACACAACAGAGCACCACTACAAATAGTGGGTGTCATAATGGTATTCTGAATAATGAATGGCATAAAGGGTATCTTTTTCACTTATTAAGCTTTTGGGCACAGAATTAAAGGCATAGGAGATTATACCTGATATAGCAAATTATATGTAAAAATGAAGTTTTATGTAAAATTATGTAAAATATATGTAAAATAGATGAAAATCTTGTTCTTGCTGGGACACAGATATAATCTATAAAATGTGACAGCTCTGGTGAAGGCAGACAAGAAATTTGTAAGAATTAACAAAGGACATGATGGTTTCCTTTAACAAGAAAGTATTTGATGTACTTAACACAGTCTATTGCCTAATTATAGCAGTTCATAATCTAACAGTTAGTGCAGTAATACAGATAAAGAAGAGAAGATAATAGTAATCTTTCACCTGCTCTGCTCCATGCTTGGAGCCTCAGATCAGTAGGACCTGCAAACAAACAAATAGAGAAAGGACACATGCAATGCAGAAAACAGAGAGGAAGAATTGAAATAAGCTCACAGTAATGGAAAGCAATCCCACCCCAAAAAAGAAAAAAATACAAGAAAGAAGGGATAGTAGTGGGTGCAGACTTAAAGCTGAGTCAGAAAAACTGTAGATCTCAAAAGCTCGGAAAATCAGAAAAATGTAATTTAGAAAGTCTAGACTCAGAATAGGAAAGAAAGAGCAGATCACAACACACATAAAATTATCTTCCATCTTATTCTTGATTCACAGGTTCTGTAGCACAGCTCTGACACTGGCCAGCACTGGAAACCACACTGGAAGGAGTAAAGCCAGAAGAGAAAAGAGTTTTTGCCTTCTTAGCTGCTAGCTGTGCCTGAAAATTCTGTATCCTGAAAAGAGTAATTTCTGGTTTTATATTTGTCCTCTTCATATATCATTACTGTCCTGGCAGGTATCCTGCATTCCACAGAGTAATAACGTACTGTTTGACAAAATTATCTTTCCTTAAACTTTGAATTTTTTGCGTGTTTGCCGGAATTTTCTAACTTGAAGATCCGCAACTAAAACTTTCTAATATACCTATTTCAGAACACTTGCACTGCATATTTTTCTCTCTGGAATTTTCTCTTTTTACTGGTGCATAGCCAGACTGAAATGTGTTTATCTTGACCACACAAATGTACTACCGCCACAAATATCCACTGTATAAAAAAGTATGCTTTCTGTCAGTGTTCTAACAAGTGCACAACAATACACATGTTCAAGGAAAATTGGTGGAACATATTAAAAAGGAAAATAAGATCAAGCCCCTAATAAAATTAGACATTTAATTTTACAGTTTTCTGTGTAGTAAGATGGAAAAAAGAATCTACCTAAACAATGTTCATCATATTGTGACATCATATTGTTTCTTTCAGAGAAAATAAAAAAAATTAACACAGAAGTAAGAGCTGATTAATTAAAAATAATCCATTCAATTGATTAAAAAAAAGTCTGTCTGTACTTTTCATCCAGGATCTGTGCACTCATAAACAGCATAACTTGTGTATTATAGCTGTCTCAGTGTATTCCATCCTTTAATAAGCTCTGTAACAACTCCTGCCTGTCTTTGCAGTGTGGTCCTTCTGCATGGGACTCCATTTCTGACTTGGCTGTCAAGTGTCGTGAGGATATTCCTGTGAAGGCATGAGGAATAGGTGGTGGCAGATTGGAAAACATGTCTGAAACTGTTCAAGATGGTTACTTTAGTTTCATTCTATTCTGAAAGCATAAACCAAACCAGTCAGTTTCTTCACATTTCCACTGAACGTACATCTCCCTGCAAGCTGCTACATCAAAATTCCCCTTGTTACTGGCAGTGTAACTTTGATATGTCCAGAACTGCAGCACCTTAAAAGATTTGCTCTTACCAAAAACATATTGAGTTGTTGAGAAGCAAAGAGCTCCTCAAATGCCCAGTGGGCATAATCCCACAGTGCTTTGAGACCCACCTGCATAACCAAGCCTGGTCATGATGGGCCTGACACCTAAGTGGTCTTTAAAAACACCAGCCTGTGGACCACTGCTATGAATAAAGTGGCCACTATGACCAAGAATACCTTGTCTGACTTACATTATCCAAGGAAAAGTGAATTTCAAAAGCTGTAGTAGGGTTTCCCAGCAATTGGAAAAGTACACTACATCTATGTCCATATCTTAATGGCCTAAACTAGTCCTTTCCCTCCAAGACCTGAACCTTGTCTCAAGTTTGGCTGGAATCAGGCTTGATTTAAGTTTGAGAGTTCTGATTTGGATGCAAATACAAGCTCACACTCACACGCAACAGAAAATAGGTTTTTGCAGCTCCTGATATTTACATTTCATTGTGATGCAACACCCAATATACAGCAGTTCTGGATGTGACTCCTGGACAATGTAAAACAGATTTTCCTCTGTTATTGAAATTTAATTCATAATTCTAGTACCTATCTAGCAATGTTCACAGAAAAAAAAAGAAACAAACCTCATAAAAGTTTCTATTTTGTCATCTGTCTTTCTTGGTTATATCATTTTTCCTCAGACAGTGGAAAAAACCTCCAACTGTTTGAAATGTAGACATTTGCTGACCTCTGTTTCACACAGCTTTAATCTCTTGCTTTTCTCACATTGTTCTCTGTCTCTCAATTTCAAGATTTCATCTCAACTGTAAACACCATGAAATGTTATTTGGTGGTGAATTGGTTCTCATTATTTTAATTACAAATAGGTGGGTAAATGGCTATTGGAGAAAAACACTTTAAGAGCAGGAAAGCAGGTTAACATAGTGACACTGCTACCAGTCTAGCAAAAACTACTTTGTGCCATAAGAAAAGTTAAATTTCAAGGAAAGCTTTTGAGAAGGCCAAGTTGGGAGGTCAGTGTTTCCAAGGAAGAATAATCTTGGAGACACACAGCAAAGTAAACCACTCTAGATTAAACAACCCTCTGTATTCTGCCTGTTGTCTTCAGGGTCAATTTATCAGACACATATAAGCTTCATCTGGTTTTTTCTTCAGGGAAAAGATCAAGTATAGTTATAATTAAATCCTCAACAAAGCTTTAAATTGTCTCTTTTGCAAATAAAATGGTGATTCTGTCCTTCATCCTTATTCAGCAGATCAACATGCTTGCTCAAATCTACTTCTCCCAAAAGCAGTTTTTTTTTCATTTTATGTGATCAGTCAAATTTCTTAACAAGATTTACATCACTATGAGGAAACACAGTGATGTATTTAAATATGGTTTTGAGTAAAAAGATCTAAATTTGGCTTTTCTCATAACACTCCAATTTTCATAGCTACTGCTTAGAAACTGAATTTCAGCTAAGAAACAAGGATTCATAAATTGCAAAATAAAAATATTTTAAAAAACCTCCTCTTTAGAGAAGTATTATTTCAACTGACCAGTCACCTCTAACAGAAACTGGATTTCTATTTTCTTTAAATTTACTCCAGTTATTTCATAATGTACATATTCCAGGTAGGTGTGCTATACATCTTCATCTCTTTTTTTCTCCCTCTCTTCTCTGCCTATAATGTGACTTAGGCTGTCAAGATGTTAGAGCCACATACTTTATTAGCCTGTATTTCAAATAATAAAGTTTTTACTTTGTCCTGCCCCTTAGGCTCTATAAGACAAAAGCAGGAGTGAATATTACTTTATAGAAAGGAAATAATTTACATTTGAAGCCTGTAGTGGAAATGTTACAGTGGAAGCCTTGGACTGATTAGATTGTTTCAAAGCTTTTCTGTGACTTTGATTGATTGAATTTGCCCATGGCACTCCTAGTGGTAATGATACTGAGATTATTTAAGCAGAAAGTAACTTAAGGATAGGCTGAGCATATTAACTTTGAATTTCCTAGCTTTCAGCATTTTGCATTTTCCACAGTTTCTATTCAAGGATAGTGCAGTTTGCATTGTGTGGTATTTACTACAGCTGTCATTCATTTACTTTTCTTGTTTGAATTTTGCAACACATATTTGTGGATATGTGTAAGCTCTTTCCATGGGTAAGGCCCCAAACAGCTCACTCAACAAGGCTTTTCAAAGGGCTTTTGGCTGTTCATATACTCTGAGTTAGACACACAAGAAAAATACCAAAGAGATATTCTTAAGAGGTCAAAACAACAAAAAATACTTTACTGGCACCTTTAGTAAATCAGAGAACTTTGGAAAAACATTTAGAGTAGCATGCAATCAACATGAAACACTTCCCCAAAGCATTAACTTAACCCATTCAACTTAGCAAACTCTAAGCCCTTTTGATTTTAAATTACTCAAAAATTCTGAGAAGAGGAAAATAGAAGAAAGAAAAAGCAAGAAAGACAGAAAATATATAGAACAGATATAGCTACAAATTCCCAGGAGTTTTGCTGATAGAAAGTCCAAAGAAGGTAGGATTAAGACATATATTTGCCTTGGATTCAGCTTTAAATACTTCCTGGCCCTTCTGGCCTTTTCCCCCAGGTGGAACTTCTGGTCATTTGGCCAGGTAGGAGCTGAATTAGAAGCTCCAGGGGCAGGTGTGGATTTCTGATGTGTCCATGATTGGCAGCCACTTCCATGCAGGAATACTGGCTCTAGGGAGGTGACATGAGTGGGGCAGTGCACTGCCTTGCCAGGTCAAGGCCAGACCTGCCCCTTCACCCACATGCATGCACCCCAAAATGCCCCCAGAGATCAGTCCTTGCAGCCTCTCACACCCTGCTGGGTGTGTGGTGTGTATGGCCAGGCAGCTTTCATGGCACTGGCACTCTGGAGCAGACGGGCCTCCGTGCCCCCCTTCCCCAGAAGAAATGATCAGACAGCAGGTGGCTATGGCTACTTGTGAGGAAACAGGATAAGGAGAGGTCTTGCAGTCTCTGAACAAACAATTGAACAGTCTGCAGGACTTGTCACAGCTTTACAACACTGTGTCTTGTCCTTTTATAGTGTCACAGAAGTCACTCATAATAAGAGCATTTCCCCTCCTCAGACAGTGCCTCTTGTACATCCATATGACAAGTTCTTTGCTTCTTCTGGGGGATCCAGCAGGTGGACAGAAGGACAGGAACCAGTATACACCTTTCCTTTGGGCTAACTGCCTCACTGCCCAGAGCATTTGCTTGCCCTTGTCCTTCATTCTCTCCTTTTGCCTATAAGCTCTTATTTTCTTAGTCATTCCAGTTCCTTCAAACCATTAAGAGACAGTAGCTTTTTACTTCTGTGACACTACACTGGTTTTATTTCTATTTGTAGCACTCCTTTTATAACTGTCTTCACTTACATCCCACACACAGACATCTCCTCTCTTGTATTCAGCATAGTGCAAATAATAATTTCCTGTCAAGTATTTTCTACCTCAATGCATTTTTCCAGTATAAAAAATAAAAGGTACATAAATATCTTCATTTTTATTTAAAAAATCTAAAGGACAAAGTTATTTTTAATTGTGTCTGAAAAATACATTGTGGTGGTGACTGAGGGCAATTGATATTAATTTCTGTATCACTGAAGAAGACCATGAGGAATGTGACCAAATATTTTTATGAAGCTACAAGATTTTAAACATGACTTTTACACTTGGTTTTTCTACCCCTTGCCTTTAAAACACTCACAACACATGGCCATGTGGCTGCACTGCCCATGTGGCCAAGAAAGCCAATGGCATCCTGGCCTGTATCAGGAATAGTGTGGCCAGCAGGAGCAGGGATGTCATTCTGCCCCTGTACTTGACCTTGGTGTGGCCACATCTCGAGTGCTGTGCCCAGTTCTGGGCCTCAGTTTAGGAAGGACATTGAGATGATGGAGTCTGTCCAGAGAAGGGCCACAAAGCTGGTGAAGGGTTTGGAGCACCAGTCCTGTAAGGATCAACTGAGGGAGCTGGGGCTGTTTAGTCTGGAGAAGAGCAGGCTCAGGGGAGACCTTAACACTCTCTTTAACTCCCTGAAAGGAGACTGCAACCAGGTGAGGGCAGGTCTCTTCCCCAGGGTGACTAGCAGTAGGACAAGACACAGGCTTAAGTGTGCCAGGGGAGATTTAGGTTGGACATGTGGAAGAAGGCATTCCACAGAAACAGGCTGCCCAGGGAGGTGGTGGAGTCACTGTCCCTGGCAGTGTTTAAGACTGGACGTGGCACCCAGTGCCAGGTTCCAGTAGACAAGGTGCTGTTCATACATAAGGTGCACTTGATGATCTCAGAGGTCTTTTCCAACCTAGTGGATTCCATGATTCTCTGATTCTGTAACACACTTGCTTCTTGAGGTGTCTTTTAGAGACTTCTGCTCCCTTTGGTTTCTGAAGGAGGCAGAAATATTTGCAGCTTCCCTACAAAGATGCTAGTTTTTATTTTAGTTTTCTGGTTTGTGTTTTATCAGGTATTGCAGGAGCTTTTGGCAATTTAACTGGATAGAAGACATGCTATTGAACTATGAGGATATATGAGGTCCAAAGTAATTTAATATCAGAGGCTACAGAGACAAGTTGTTACAAGGCTGTGGGACATGGCATTGAAGGAAAAGTATATTTAGAGCTTGGTAAGGAATTTGACTTACATTCATCTTCCTAAAATTCAAATCTAAATTTATGTTACTATTTCAGAAATTCTCTGGCTACAATTTAAATGCACAAACCAAAGAATAATTACTTACAAAGATACTTTGGTTTTAGTCCACTGTTTGAAATAGAAGATATCAGAATGCAATAAACTATGAGAATGCACAAAATCTTAGGGGACTATTGAGAAAAAAGATGAAATACAAAGTCATAATTATGACAAGAGAAGAACATGATCTTTTCATGGGAAAAATCCCCTTCCTTTTTATCAACCATATAAAAAATGGCCATATCTTACCCAGGCTAACAGAAAGAAACACTTTATAAAAAATTAAATTTCTTGATTAATTAGCTGCTTTAATGGCAGAACTCTCTTTTGTTTTATCCTGAAACTGGCTCTTCCGGAACAGGTGCATAATATGTGATGTTGCAAATCATGTAAAAACTTTCTATTGACCATGATAGTCCATTCTTTTTACTGTCCTGTCTCAAATTTACAGAAGAAGCAAGGGGGGCTCTCTTTCCTCTCCATATATACGTATGGGAGATAGGCATCAAAGCCATATGAGTGATATATGTGAACATATCTTAGATGTGTACAAAAATATACCTGGATTATTTAAGGTAAAACTCACTAAAACACAAATTTAGAAGTCTGAATGGGTTAAAGAAACAAAGACAGCATTTGGTGTTTCAATGGTACAACATTTTCTACAGAGGTTTCATGAGAAATCTTAGTGACTTAACTGCTTTATGGAGTGTTTAGCAGATACAATTCCTGAATTATGATTCTTCATTTTGCATTGACAACAGCTAATTACATATCATTAGCTTTAAATGCAGATGTGAAGATTTTCTACATTTCAGGTTTGGTGGTATAAAGTCATAATGCCTCTTAACTTCAAAGTGGAACTTCAAGTATAAATTATGAGAGTACTTAGATCCTCCAGAGACAATGTCTTTGCTATTTGCACATTATTTAGGCTCATTCTTTATAAATGAACATCATAAGGAGGGTTTTTTATGTGCCTATTTAAATTAAAGCCTAAGGTACAGAGTGGGACAATTTTCATTGATTTCCATGAAAGAAGTACTAAGTACCATCTGAAAGCAGAGTTTTAGAGAGTGTGAAGAAGCAAAATTAGTAATAATGGAAGATACAGGAGATATAACACCATGATTAACTTTCATCTTAATCATGGCCTATTATCTAAACAAATAATAAAAACTTATTAAACATATATTGTGTATTATATTCTGTGAAGACAACTGTTTCTTCTGTGTGTCTAAAAAACTCAAACACCTCCAGTTTCATATGCATTCATAGCTCTGTGTGATGGACTGAGCATATTACACCAAGCATGTTACACTATGGATTTTAGCTCAGAAAAAAGAAAGCTGGGTATCTTAATATGAAATTGCTCCAAGGCCACAGATTTGTACACCAGGTTTAAAATTACTGACTTAGAAGCCCTCCAGAAAAATTTAAAAAATTAAAAATAAAATTTAAAAAAATATTGAAAGGACAAGACAAATTATTACTATCTCTGCTACTGCCACTGAGACAGTAATAATTTCACTTTTACATTGGGTATGTGTATTTCTGCATATCAGGAGTACTTGAACTGGCACCTTTCAAATGCACATTATGTTCACTGCTATTATTCCCAATGGGATGTTTTCAAAATAGCAAATTCATCTACAACACTGTCTCCTCTTTCTCCATTAAATAATACTAAAATTTTTCTTAGTTTACACTTGTAGTAACTATTTATCTGAACTACTCAAAGAATCCTGTACTTTTGGAGCTGTTTAAAACAGCATTTCACTGCTAATAATATCACAAAGATATTCCAAGCTAGGTCTGAAAGCCAGACCTCTTGCACAGCAGGAATTATGCTTGACTATGTAAAATTATTTTTCTTGCCAATAGAAATTGCACGAAAGTTTCCAGAATGATTTTGCTATCAATTAGAAGTGATGAAACATCTGGTTTCTTGCATTATCTGGGTTTCTTTTGCAGCAGAATTTTTATTTACTTTTAAGAACTAAAGGAGAAAATTTATAACCAAAGTTTCAAGTGTTTGAAAAAAGCCATTATTCTGTACAAGTAAATGAGATTCCTCACATGAAATTGTATATGTTTTAGGTGTTTGACACTTTTGATAAAGACTGGTGAAAAACAGTCCCCTGAAGCTTTACTATGTGAAGCCTGTGGGATGATTTTAAAAACGACAATTAAAAACTCACCACACAAAAACAACCCATCACAACACTAACCAAAACCCACAAGCTCTGTTTGTGTTAAAACATATGCACATGCTTTGTAAAGTAAAGAATGCAAAATCAGCCTTTATACATATGGGGCAAAGAAAGATTAAACTGAACAGCACAGGCAGACTCACCTTCCTGGAGTACTTGAAAAAGTAGAGACAAAAATACTGTTCACATCAGCAAATATTTCAAATATCGGTAGTCATTACACATTTTAAGAGACATTGTTGTCTATTTCAGAATAGACAATACAACCAGAAAGAATTTAACGAAATTATTGCAAAAAATATCAATTTGCATGTGGACTTCTGAAACATTTTCTTATGGTAGAAATCTGAGCAAGTTCCAAGTGATTATGAAACATTATTTATTTATTTAGGCGATAAAAGCAGTAAATACACAAGTATCATTTTCTTCCAGTAACGGTGAAAAGAATGCAAGCTAATCTAAGAAACTATCTTGTTTTTATTTTCACTCTAGAGATCCTTCTAATCTTTGTTAGTTTTCTGCTCTGCACCTGGTGAAATTGATAAGAGGCTCTATTGAGCAGGCAGATAAATAAATGCTGTATGAAAATAGAGTAAAAACACATTCAAATTTCCAAGATGTTTTTCTTACATGTTCATTTAAAAATTAATACATAACCATTCCCATAAGAACTTGTGTGATTTAACACCTCGTTGAAGTAGATTCCTAAATTGTACCACTAGAATTGCAATTAATGCATTTTGTTCACAGGAGCAGGTTTTGATGTCGGCAAAATTAGGTAAAACAAAAATAATCTCAAAGATTAAACTGAAACAAAGCAAGGAAACAAAGGAGTCTGGAGTAAACAATTGTTGCAAGTTATATCCCCAATTCAAAGTCTGCCTGTGTGAGAATGTACCAAACATTAGGAGGAAAACAACAGGTGGGGGATTAAAAAACATGTATGGCCTCATGCCTGTGTTCAATGAGTGGGGTATGCAACGCTCAAATACTCAATTAACACACATACCCATGGAATCTGCCTGGAGATTTTGATTCCGAGCTCTTCCTGGTTGCAAGGAGTATGGATGGTGCATGTGTCAGACCCAGACTGTCATGTGTCTAGTTTCCAGCTGACCTGTATTGGTACACTGGAAGCAGAAGTGCACTGAGTCTTCTGGGTAAAATCCTCACCAGGAAAATATATCAGAACCCCATCGTGATACTGCCTCAAACCATGTTTTGATATGAAGAAAAAGAGAGGGAAAAAACCCAAGGAAACAAAACATAACAAAAAAATCCCAGTTCTTGATGTAGTCCATGATAAGGGAAATAAATCATCTGGGACAAATGACTGATAAAACATACATGAAAGAAAAAGTCATTGGGGATGGTATTTGCTGGGAAGTGGGAGTGCCAAAACAGTGAGGTGGATGACTAAAGAGCTGAAAAATGTAAGAGCTCCATTCAGTAAGGAATACTTACTGATGATCCTTGTGGGTCCCTTCCAACTCAGAATATTCTGTGAATCTGTGAAAAAAGAAAGAGGAAATTAAGGCAACACTAAATAAAGCCATTGCCTGATTCCAAGACATGTATATAATATTAATTACTCACATACATGTTCAAGGAAAAAAATTATTTGTTCAGGTATTTTTATCTGTAGGATGCATGTGAAAGGTATAAATTGCATTGAAATTTGGAGGATTTTTGCTGTTTAATTCAATCTATAGCACTGCATATATACCATGATATTCATTAGCTTTACATAAACCACCACAAAGTCTTTGTCTGTCAATGTAGTAAAAATGTTCATGTTTTGATGTTTTGTTTTGTGTTAGTCTTCCCCCTACCTGCTGGAAATAAGTAGTTATTTATTTATTTTATATGAGTAATTCAGCTGGGATATTGACTAAAAGGTATTCTTGAGATACTGCTTTTCAACCCAAATGATATGATATGATATCATATCATGATATGATGATATGATAGAGCATTGCATGATTTCATGATACTCAATAATCATACTCTTTTGAAGCCTTCTATGCATGCTCTATATATGTAAAATGACTTATGGAAACTTTTAATACTTCTGAAAAGTACCATAAACTCCCCACAAATATTTAGTATCAGATTTTCTAAACATTCCCTCTCTTATAAATACATGGGTTTTTTGTGTAAAGCTGTACAGCAAACAGAATTTAAATCCCTGCAGCAATCCTGTTTTTATATATATAATATAATACTTTATAATAAGTTAACTTTGGAGGGGAATGAAATAATTTATATTAAAAGAGATGTAATGGGAAAAGAATTCTCTTTTGCTCTTGTGTTTAGGACATCTGCTCTTATATTACTGTCTTTCATGCATTAATCCTCTCTGGACTAAAACAGCAATGCTGTTAAATATTACAGAGAATTTACAGAGAGAATTTTGAGTGAGTTTGGAGGGATTTTTGGTGTTGGGGTCTTTTTGAGTGTTGTTATTGAATTGGTTCGCTGATGGTGCTCAGCAGCATCATGGACATGCAAGCTGATTTTTCACCAGCCAGCCATTAATACAATTCTCTAGCACAAATAGACCTGTAGCAATGACTGTAGTACGCAATAAAATATCTCTCAATTTTTTCACAACCTTGAATACAGGAAAGTGTCATTTCCAAGGAAAAATGATGTCTTACAATGGTTATTTAAAGCATTTTCCAATGTATATTTTTATAACTGGTCAATTCAAGTCACTTTTGTCTTCTATTCAGAGCATGAAAGTGGGAGTCTCATGGCAAAATCTCTCATCATATAAAAAACCCCCACATGTCTTTATTTGCTTTGTTTTGAAAATGCAACTATAGGTAGGTAGGTATGTCATTTTGAAATTCAAAATTTCTATTAAAAAGGAAAAAATCTAGGATAAAATTACACTAACAAAGTGGCAAGCTAATATATGTAGCGTTACATTGCAAAGCAAGTCCTCCTGTCATATCTGGCAGAGGGGCCTTGGCATCCACTCTGCTTTCGTCTGCATATCTCATTCCATCCCCAATGAAGCTTACAACTGCCACTGAAATAAGAGTAGAAGCATTTATAAATCTGAATTCATAGGTAAACTGCATCCAAAATATTTACAAACTGAAAGATATGTATAAAACTTGTACATTTATGTTTTGGTACTCAGGAACAGCTATGACAGATACCTGACAAATCCTGTTAGAGATTTAACATTATAGTATCAAACTGATAGAAGAACCTTATTTTTAAACAAAGTAAAAATATCTCTGTGATCTCAAAAGGAATAGATCCTGTTCACATATTAAACACATCTTTATTGAGGCAGTAGGAAAGATGAGCAACTGTGCAGACATGTGGTGACTCACCCAATCACTGGTAGCAGGCACTAGACTAGACCTCAAGTGATGCCATGACTCCAGTGGATTGCCAGGGACTTGGGGTGTCCAGAGCATCTGCAATGAACAGCAAATTGTGCAGCCAATGGTAAGTTTTAAATGTAAGAGTTGAACTGCCCCTTGTGTCCCCGAGAGGTGGTGGGATCACAGAGAAATGTACCCTACATCAGTTCTGCGTGGGGCACCCTTTCTGGGGGACAGGTTGTGGACAGGGGCAGGCAGCCTATGCTGCCAGCACCAGTCAAGGGGCAGGGTGTCAGGATGTAGGGGGTCAGTCTCTCAATTCAGTATTTCCACATCTAGTAAATTTAAATTTAAAAAAAATCAAGCACGGAACCCACCAAATACCTAACAAAAATGCTACACTATACCAGCACACAGTATGAATTGGTAATATCTGAACTTTCAGGGTGCTTTCATGCTATCCAGAGTCTTGTGTTATAAGTATGTATAGAAATATTATGGTCTTTTTTAACAAAGAACTTCAATACATATCCTGTGCTCTGTTGTGTATTCCAAACTGTGATGATTCATGTTTGTTAAATTTGATTCATGTTTGTTAAATTTAAATGCTCTGTTGAACAAGATTCTACACAAAAAATCCCACAATAATTTAATATTAACTGGTAAAACTCACTGGTCCTGAATCTCCATGCAAAGTCTTCAGCAGCTGGTAACCAGGATTTTAATGCCAACTGGGCAGCAGAATGGAGTCCACTCACTATTTATCCATTCTCTCCACCTTCTCTTGCCATGTCCTTTATTTAAGTATGAAATCTATTTATGCATCTTTTCAGTAGACTTTTAGCAATGATTGAAATTTCTTATAGCCTTAGTCTTTTCCAGACAGTACCTGGTGTCCAGTCTGCCTTTTCTGAGAAATATTGATGAAAAGATAATGAGACTACACCATGGGGAAACCTTCGGCTTCTTAGATGACCCTCAGGTTTTTGAGAGCAAATCCTGGCAAAAGTAAAGACAACAACCTAGATGACCATTGATCTTTTGCCAGGACAGCTATATTGAAGCTTGTGTGTCTTAGCAATGGAACTTGATTTTTGATAACATTTAGATATAAAGTTCTGTTTATACCACTGTGAGATCTGGAAAAATGCCGCTCACAAATTGATATGGTTCTTTCATCTTAGGTCTAAACTGTAGGAAAATGTTAGTCAACCTCCTTCTACCTCAAACTAATTGGACTGGACAATCCCACAGGGTTCAATCCTGTGAATTATTGTGTTCCAAAGTTTTTCTCTCCATAGCTGGAGATCTGAGGAAATTCTGAGTTCGTACGTATTTTTGCTTGACTCATCTAGTGTTTTTTACTCAGGCTTTTTTCAGTCTGGCAGAGTTGAGGCCTGGATGCTACACAGTTGGCTGAAATTCAATCCAATTAAAGACCCTATTGTAATAAGCAGTGGAGGGAAACAATTCCTGTTTCACTGGCAATGTACTAAACTTCTCAATAAGATCAGGGTTCATGTCCAATCAGTGTCAAAGTACCGCAGTGCTATGTGGGAGGCCTTGCTGAATGACTGCATCTTCCACATTACTGCTTTGACCCTGTGATCCATTCAATCCTTACTTTAATTCTTGACTTCCTTCTACTGGTGGTCTGATTCAATTCCTGGGAGTCCTTTTGTTGCTTTCACTGGGGACTGGATCTAGATCTGTCCAGAGAGCTCCTTCTTTCAGTTTGATTTATCTGATTCCTCCTGCATGAGTATGGGAAGAAAGACAAAGTTTTACCTGGGCAATGCAATGTTTGCAGTGTACTAAGGCATGTGTGTAAAGTTCAAAATGCTAACCACACTCTAAAAGCTGAAATTATCCTAAAAAAAAATTCTAGCCTTGACTTCCTATCATATTGGAGATGGTTCTCTCACAGAAAAAAAATCATCAGACATGGAAAAGCGAGGCACACTCTGGAACTCACTTGAAACAGAAACATACTCACCTATGATCACATCTAGACTGAGACAGAGTTCCAAATGACTTCTCTTTGCTCTGGCTTTCAGCTGATAGGGAACTGCAATATCCAAGGCAATTAGCCAACTGCCCTCTTCTTTCAGTGTTCTCACTTTGCTTGCAATTTCATACACAGATGAGGGTATGGAACCATGCCTTTTCAATATAAAGTATTACTGCCAAAATTTCAGACATAAAAAAGTACACCTAACTACCATACATATTAAATATAATATTTGCCTTTAAGTATATTATTTTTGAGAAGTTTTAAGGCAACCTATAAAGAAGTTGGATAGCACTAGTAATTTTACTAAGTTATGAAGATACTTTTACCCTTTTTTTTTAAAGGAAAATCCTGCTATCACTTTTTTTAACAGTATTATTCCTTTCCTCCATTGTCCTGTACATCATGCTATGACAGAAAAATTAATTCAGCTCACTGAACAAAAGGTATTTAGTGTGATTTGAGATGTTGTAAAATACTGAAGTGTCTACATGAGCCCGGCAGATATGATTGAAGACTTCTGAGAGGTTTATTTGCTTCTTGAAGGCTGAAGAACAAAATCACTACTGTGACATTGAAAACATACATGACAAAAATTGAAACAATTCAAAAATTAGGCAAACGGATAGTTTATGCCTTCTGAAGAATTTTTTAAAATTCTAATAATATTAAATTTTAAGGTGGAACAGTTAAAATGGTGATAACTTGTTGAATAACAATCATCAGACTTGTTTCAATAATGTTTTCAGGATAAGAAGAATTACTCTTTACACCATACCATGGTATTATTGCCTTTTTCTATCTTTCCACCCCAAATTGTCCCTTAATCCTTAATATCAAACAGATAATCAGTGCTGGAATATCTGATACTGTTGTCCTGAATGTGAATTTGAAATTCTGACAAATCAAAGAGATTGAGATATTCAGTGCTGTCCTTAGAATAGAAGAGCAAGTTTTCTCAAAGTAGAGTAAAAAATCAAAGAAGAAAGATCCAGAGAACAGTGTTAGGTATATTTTGGAAATATCAACATGTGACCCTTCCTTCTACTTGCATGCCTTGCAAAATTCCTGACATTACCTTTTCCTGCTGCCCTGGTGGTTTGATTTGCTTTTCTTTTTTTCCTTTAATGTAACTATTTTTTGAAGAACTCACCAATGGTCTTACCTAAAGATTTTTTAACTTCCAAAATGGTGTTTCTTCCTTAAAAAAAAAAAAAATTGAAATGGATTTATGCTGTATGTTTTATTGGATGAGATCCCTTGCATAGAAACTGTATATAGTTTTCCTATGTATGTGTATGAGCACTGTACCAAAAATATTGAATGGTGAGCTTATAATGGTGGTTGTGCTACATGAAGGTAAAAATTCTTCAACCAGGTGAAAATATATTTTATCATATCTTTCTAAAAAAACCAACAACCTGCCATTTTCATTCCAATTTATAACTGTATTGGCAAGAAGATCAAAAACTGAAAAAAACATACATTTTACTTCTTTATTCCAGGCGGTCAGAATGAAGAGATAGCTGCAGAGCTATCAAAGCTTGTCAGTTTGATTTGTTTGAGTTTGGCTTGCTGTTCTGATTTTTTTATTATTTTGTTATTGCTTTTTTCTCTTTTTAATCCTCAAATGAAGTGGCCCTAAACATCAGAGTGCAGCAGAAGAGATTGTTCTCCTCTCCTCCAAAGGAGCTGGAAATCTACAGGTACTGGTCCTGCTATCTCTTCAATCTATCTTCTGACATGTGAGTTAGAGCTCTCTAGAGTCATGTAATACTGTTTCAGCAGCAAACCCCAGTTGATTATTATTCCCCACTACACAGTTAGTCTTCAAAGCAGGATGGCTTTAAATAAGCACAAAAGACTCGACAGAAATCTGACGAGAGACACCTTTTGCTACCAGGTTTCATACTGGGAGAATAGGGTGCTGACAAAATATTGCAGCTGGCAACAACTCATAGGGAATACAGTTACAGTGTCTGAAGTGCACTAGTGACTGTTTTTGTCTTTTGTTGTTGTTTCTTATCCTGTTAAATACTGCTAAACCTCCCAGCTGTTCTGTCATGTGATCAGCTGTGCTAACATACAATACTGCTGTAAGGCTGTGGTTTTTAAGCTGCCAACTTCAAGTGTGACTGCAGCTCATAGTATGTGGTAAATGTAGAGAGGTTCTTGGAAGCTCTAAAGGAGATTAACTCCTGCCTCCTTCTTCAGCACATTAGTCAAAAGTAATCTTACAAATATTCCAGGCAGGCTAACATCTAGCTTCTGCTCTTGTGGATGAAGCATTGGTGATAGTGTTTCACTTGGTAAGCTTGATAGTGTTTGCTGTCAGAGTTTCCTGTTTATTTCTCTCATAAACCTATTTCATATCTTATCTATCTCCATAACTAATTTTTATAGCAACAAACTCACCTAAAAAAGTGAAGAAATCACATCTACACCTTAAAGCATGTCACTGCAGTGACATAATACTTCTGTGAGCAGATAGAAAGCAAGCAAAGACAGGCATGACTGTAGATAAAGGAGGCCCTAACGAGGGAGATGAGACTTGAATTCTGATCTCTGTTTCTAACACAGCTTCTCTATTTTCTCTAAAACCTGAACTGAAAAGCATTCAGAATATTACAAGAGTAATCCATGTCATTGACAAAATCTTCAAAAGTAATCATCATGAGTTTGCTGTCCCATCATGCAGCTTGATTTTCCCCATGTGCCCTTTGTGAGAGCTTGCTCCAGGAGTCTTTACAAAGCCAACCTTAGCAGGAGTGACAGAATGTGAGATTGAGAACCAAACTATTCATCAATGTCCCATGTCAGTATGTCTTCATGGAAAACATACATTTAATTATTCACAAGGTTTGGTGATATGCAAGTTATGATATTTTTTTAGATCTTGGGTATGTCTAAATTTGGGAATTCAAGATATTATCTACTTATCTACAAGGAAATCTTGGGAATCCTCTGGTCCACTTGTCTTGCTTGCAACCTCAGTAAAATACTGTTTTGTATCAGAAAGGAGCTGTTTCTGTATTGTTATGTTATCCAACAGGATAACATTCCCTCTTTGCTGATGGCTTTCAGCCCTTCCAGCTAGTAATTCCATTACATACCCAACATTGAATGAAAATAAAAAAGAGACTCAACTTTAAAAATTAAACTGTTCTTTATCAAGAAAATAATTTCAAAGGTCCTAAATTTATGCACATTCTGTGAGCAAAATCTAGCTTATCTATGTAATTATGGCCATCCCTGAGATTGTAGGACCCTCATCTTCAATTTCTCATGCCTTCACATTATTTAATCTCCCATTGTGACCAAATAGGTCTCAGAGGGGGGAGCATTTTGTTACTTAATTGTTCCTGCAAAATCTTCTTCTTGGGAATGATATAATAAATTAAAAACTAAGGTATTGGTTCTATCATGTCTTGGCAGTCAAAGACATGATAAATTAGTATCCATGAAGAATACTGACAATCTGAAAGATAGAACACAGTCTTGATCTTTGAATCATCCTGTATTTCATTCTTTTCATTCCATGGACCTGAAAAAGTAAGAAGTATTTACACTGGATGTAAGGTTGCTATTGAGTCAACATCCTATTTGTCAAATTATTTAAAATACATTGGTCAATGTAAAAACTTAAATCATTGCACATCAAATAGATATTTGAGCATTTTAGAGCCTCTATTATTTTTTTATATCCATAAATGATCCACTGATTGCTGTTATATATTATATGCATGTATTTAAACCAATGATACTTTAGCTTGTTTCAGACTTTTTTTAAAGCAAATGAGAAAGCATTGTAAGATGCCTTTCATTGAGTTCAAATTGGTTGACTGGACATAAAATTATATCAAATGAAATTTTTGTCTACAGCAAAATTTTTATTTGGCTGTAAACCAAATTTGCTCAAATTGTTAAAAGTTAGACATCAAAACACATGGATGTGAAAATAAAAAGAAAATTAGCTGCTTCTGGGGTGTGAATTGACATTTCTAGCTGATGTTTGTTATGTACTTGTTGCTAATACTAGTATAATGAACTTATTAAAAATATTAGAGATGAGAAAATAGATTTATGATCACAATAATAGAGTGATTTTAGGTGTAGTGAAGTATAGGCTTAAGAGTAAGTAGATTAATATCTACATAAATTGACACTGTGATCTGAACCCTTGATATTGTTTCTTACACAGTAACCATTAGAGATTATGAAGAAGAGGAAGAAAATTTAACAATTACTGTTTCATCTAAGTACCCTATCATTAGGATAAATTTGCATTAGTACCTAAATCAGCACTCTATCTGATTTTTCTGAAATCATATCTGCTGAAAATATTTTAAAATGTAACTTATACTTAGTTGTTCTCTGCTTTGAGCATTCAGGGGTGCTTACACCTGCATAAATTAAGAATGAGAAGTAAATGATAGCATTAGGAAAACCTGAAACTGTGGAGAAAAGAGTGACTTTTCCTGTCCTTGATCAAACACTGCTTTCTTTCTACCATGTGAGAGAACAAGGAAGGCCACATCACTGCAAAAGTAGCTCTTGTTTTCCCAAGGGGCACATTCTAACACTTGGAACAGTTTCCAATATCCACTTCTGTGGAGTATCCTGTCAAGTAGGTAACCTGGAGATTCCATTGTTCTTAAAAAAAACGAAAACTCTTTAGAAAGTTTGGCTTTTATTACAAACAGAAAATTTAGAAATATGAAAATAGTCTGAAAATAATGCTCTCTATACTGTGAAAGGATCATAAGCCTTATTAAGTTGAACTGATTTTAGTTGTTAGAAGGCTACTCAGTTTCTGGCTACATAACATTAAAAGAAATAGCAAATAAAATAAATAAAATAAGAAGTGCATTGGTAGTGTAACTTATGAGACTTCTCTTTCTTAGCATTGGAAAAATTTAGACTGCAGTGTATAATGCAATTTAGTAAAAATTCATTACAGAAAAAGGGAAAAGGGAGCTCAGATTTTTTTTTCCCAGAAATAGGCAGTCCTGTCAGAACCTCATCTGCTATGCACACCTGGTTCCCAATGCACTCCTGTCTGTGGCACACAAAAACAGAGCAGCAGCCTGTTTCTCCTGAGGCCTCTGAGCAGGCAGGCTGTGGCATTCCATGCACTTCATGCTCCAAACCAGGCTAAGGTGACCTTGTCTACCTCAGTGACACACCTCTGTCCCCACCAACTCACTGACCTTTGGGAGATCCCACCCTGGGAGAGGAGGTCACACACTGAGCGTGGTAACAAAGGCATCCCAGGAGAATGCAGCATCACGTGCTCTAAATAAAAGTTTTGTAATTAACTGAAATATAGATTGCATATTAAACAGAGAACAAGTTCAGGCTGCCTCTGAGGATAACTGAGATGTCAGACTTTGATTTTAAGGATCATTCTAGTTCAAAGCTACTCCCAGGACTGGGCAGCTTTGTTAAAGTGCATAAGTAACACATGAAAAACTTTCCTTAAAATGCATAAACACATTTTTATTGTATTCTAGGAACTATATTTGGAAAGTATTTCCCATGTATATTAGAAATTCCAGTTTTTTAAGAATGATGCTTGAGAAAAATGAAACTATATTTAGTTTAGGAAGTTATTTTTTTATGATGCATGTGGTCATTTTATTATTGCAAGTCCGTTTTATAAATCTGTGAAAAGGTTAAAATTGATGCATTTATGTCAGCATAAAAGGAATTGGGTTTTATTAAAGTGCAATTTCATTCTTAAGAAGTGTTTTGTTATTAGAACATGCATTATAACCCATTTTATAATAATTAATATGCAAAAATGATACCATAATTTATGACACCATGAAAGTACACTTCCAAGCTCTAGCAATAATAGTTGCAAATTTTCAAGTATTTATTGTAAGAGGTCAGCTCATGGTACTGAAATATATATTGTATTGCTCTTTCTTCTATAACAACTCTATAATATCAGAAGTTTATATACTTGTTATAAAACCTCTGCTCCTGCTTTTCTTGAAGTATGTCATTTAAACTGAATTAAGAAAAGGAAAGCAGCCAAGGTACAAAAGCTTTTTCTTAACACAATCAATAGCCCTCACTGCTGGAGGACTGATGGAATAAAATGCTACCTGTAATTGTATATGTACAGGATCTGGCCTTGAATGCATGGTGCAGGTTATATATACAGTCTATAGTGGCAGAGTCCATTTCTTATTTTTGGTCTTACTGTCTCTTATTTGGGAATTTAGACATCATCTGAATTTATATAATTTGTGCTTTTGTCTGAGCAGTTAAGAAACATTTTTGCTTTTTACTGATAATATTTCCTTATCTACAAAAAGCACATGGAAACCCATGCAGCTGGCAAGGAGAATCACAAATGTAGGAGGGAATATTTTTCCCATGATTGGAAATCATTCACTTTGAGGATTTTTCCAATATTTTGATTTGTTTTGTTTCCCGAAGTGCTTATATCACACATGGTATATTATACAAGCTTTTTTTCTCCATGTTTCTTATAGCTGTCTTAAATTTAATGCCAAATTCTGTGACATTTTTCTTATTTGATAAAAGAAAGAGGCAATTATTAATTTTTTTGGCTTGGATCTGGAATCTTCAAAATTAAAAATTAAAATGATCTTTTTATGTATGTATTTATTTTTTAATATCATATATTTAACAACCTGTCTTTTTTTGTTGTTTTTCCTGAGTTGATCATTCAACCTTGTTACAAAGAAATTAATGTTAAACTAAAGTCTTATGTGCCTACAGTGAAATATAAAGGAAAGAGTTCCCATATTCAGAGAAACTAGAGAACATGACCATATCCATTCACACAGCTTTCTGTGATTTAAATTAATGATGTTTCAAATTAAAGAATTGGTAATAAAATAGAAACAATAAATATTTTACTAAAAAAATAATTGTTTTCTATGGTAGCAATTTAAGGAAAAATATCTGCATCAAACTCTGAGGTTGAATATCTTCAAAACCAGTTACACTACTTCAAACCCAGACTTGATTTTTCAGGGAAAAAAATTATTCAAATTACAGAGTTGAAAGTTTTTTAGAAAAAAAAATTTAAAATTGTTCTGTTCCTAAGTTAAACTATAGATTATATGATAATAAATAAAAAGTAGCAAGCAGATATAAAGAGTTTTCAATAGCAAAGGATTTACTAACTAGATGATATTTTTCAAAATTTGAGTTGCAGTTGAGATCTAGACAAACCAATCCATTGTAATAGTTGTTTCTTTTGCACCAATGCTTCTCATAAGCAAACATGTATCACATGCAGGAAAATCCACTTGGGACTCAAAAGCAAAGCTGTCAGGTAAATGACCAATTCCACACAAAGAAAATTACTGTTTAGAATGTATTTCTTAATGTTCTTAGAATATATACTTAGAATGTATTTCTAAGTAAAAGAGTACAGCTGTTCAGGCTGAAATTTATATAATAAATCATTCAGTGTTGTTGCTACCATGTGTACTTAGTATTTTTAAAGTATTTTTAAAGTTTAATAGGTCCATTACTATGCTTTTGAATCCTAAGTGATCCAAAGACTCTTCACATTTAGGAACAGATGGCCACATATACCCCTGGTCATGGCCATATTGTTGAAATATGATTGCAAACTTCAGTGTCAAATTAGGAGTTTACTTAATCAGTTCCATTCCATGCTATTTGCTTAAATTTTGACTTTAGAAACACTTCAAATTGACGACTTTGTGTTTACTGTCATAATCTCACAATTTTTTTTTCTCCAAATATCAGAGAACCCATGCAGGTAGTTTCATTGGTTTGTACTCAAAGCTTCACTCTATCTAAAAATTTATTATGGTTTTCAAAATAGTAGACACATTTTGCACAGTTAAATTTTATTGAATTGCATTAAATTGGCATATTTACTGCCCTATAACTTAGCAAAACCCCACTTCACTTATTGGTAATGGCTCCTTTATAAACACAGTAAGCCAATAGTATTGTGGTGGATAAATCTTCAGAGAACAAGAAATTACACAGTCTATTTTCAAGGTCAGCTTCTGGTCACTCACTTCATATTCACCATGACAAAGGTTAGTCCTCTCTTCAGACTTATATGATGGAGCAGAGAGTTGGTAGGGGCTTCTGGCTTTCAAGGTATTTTTCTATGATCCATAGGATGTTTTTCATAAGCATATTTGATTTCATCTTGTAAGATGTTAGGATCTTTGCCCTTGATACACTGACAATATGTTACTCTGAAATCTATTAGTTTTTTGCTCAGAAATTTTAATAAAAAAAGAATCACTCGCTGTAAAGCTTTCCAAGGTCTACAGTAAGAGAATGTTTGACAGGAAGCATGAATTGGAGGGTATTGTGACTTTGAGAAGTATTCTAATTTTTATGGAAAAACGATCTCCAAGGCAAATGTCCCAGATTTTCTAGTGTGCAATTCTAAAAAAAAAAACCACAAAAAAACCAGAGGCAAGAGAGAGGTGAATTTGAATCCCAAAAGGGCCATCTGTGGAGGCCCTAGCCAGACACACTCATCTGAGTGGGATTTCAGTATATATAGCTGCTATAAAACTGGATCATTAGATAACTTTGTATGCATCCCAGCCTGGTATTTACTACTTCAGACATTTGAGAAGCTGCATGGATGGAATGCAGCCAGACATATATTTAAGCAGATTTATCTCCTTCCTATTTGCAATGTGATCCTTCTTCTGGTATTCTTCAGGGAAAGGGATCTAAATATACAAGGAGAGAGATACAATTGTCCAAAAACAGCACAGAAAAGGAGGGAAATGACATTGGCAAATTATTCTGTCTTGACTGGTAGATTTAAAAAATATTCAGAGTTTTTCTTATAACTAATGAATTTACTTATTGATGAAGAAACCTACTTATAATCTTCCCTTTAAGTGTTACCAAGTTGCTCACCCTATAATGAGATTCTTAACTTTCAAGGAAGAAAGGAGACATTTTTTACAAACTACCATATAACATGTATGGAAATTGAAGTGCATCAAATCAGTACAGCTTCTTCCTCATTTATTACTTATATCAATTTAGGTAATATATTTTTCCTGCCCCAAAACATTTTAATTTGGCTAGCATCATGATAGGTATTGCAACATGCTGAACAATTCAATACTTAAATTATATAGATATTAAAATACTCCTTCAAATGTGAATAATAAGTACACATTTTGTGCACCTTAGAACATAAATGTAAATCTCTCATTTCATTATAAATTTAATTAAGAAGTTATTTTGTTTCAAGCTAATATATTACAGTATTTTAGTTAAAAATACTAGAAAAATATCATGCCAATTTTTTCCAGTTAATTAGCAAGCAGAAATCTTGATGAACAGCAGGCATTTTTATGTTACCCATGAATAGTTCTATCTACTGTGCATGCTTATTTCTATCTTCTAAAAAAATCTATGAGCAGAAACCAGCTGCATACCGAGTTATTGACAGGATTAAAGGAAGCACACAGATAAAAGAAAACAATGTGCTCGGGGAAATAAATCTTTTTGCCCATAAAATATAAATAATATATTCATAATTGGAATGTGCTTTGCGTTTTCTGTTCTTCCTACATTATATAAATATATGCAGTGCTACTAGATTTTGTGAATGGATTCGAGAAGAATAAAGACTTTTTAAAAGTAGTGTAAGAACATATTATTGATTTTTCCTTTCTTTGCCTATGCTATGTGTTACAATATCACCAGTATACTGTATACTGTACTTGCCTCTTTAAGCAAGTTTGGTAATGACAGGATGTCATGAACTTCTCAAAGTATCATCAAAGAGGCAGTGGTGCATTGTGTCAGAAAAGCACACTGAGCCAAGTTACAGCTGTGCAAATCCCTCTAGAAAAAACAACAAAGCTATTTGTTTCATTTCTCATACAAGTATTTAATAATTTATTTGCTGACATTTATAACAGCACTCATTAAAAACAAAATTTTCTTCCCTCAGCATCAAGCAATGGAATTAGCACTCAGGCTATTATTGATTGTGTAACTTCATGGAATTCATTTGAGACAATCATTGGGTAAAATGTGGACCAAACACACCTAAGAGCAGCATCTAGATTCTGGCTCTTCCTGGGTGCCTTCTATAATTTTTTAACAAAGTTGTCACTATTTTCAGTTTCCCACTTTTACTGGAAAAGTTGTGCATACTTCTCTGCAGAGCTCAGCAGCTCTGAAGAGAGCTGCTGACTCACTATGCTGGGGTTGTGGGCAGCCTGCTGGGGAGGGCACTGAGGAATGTTGGGTTCAATTCTTTCAAACAGAAGGGGGAAATAGCCTTAGATGTCACTTATTTTGGGATAGTGTTTCAACTGGTAAAGTATAATGTACAAGCTCTGCAAAGCTATCACTGCCACTCACTGCCTGCTGTGTTTAAGTGAGTAGGTCCATCTGAGGTTTCAGAAAAAAAAGGAAAAAGCTCAGCTGCATTCCTTTGAAAGAGGGATCAGAAGGAGATGCAACCATGAGACAAGTAAGCCTGTATAAAGATTATCAGAAGTTAAAACCCTATCCTGTGGTCAGCATGTCCCTGCTGGCTGGCTGCAAGCAGATCCCCTTTCAGCAGCCTCTTTTCTCTGGGGACAGTTCTGTCACATACAAACTTTTCTGTGTATTGTGTATGGATCCTGTGATTACAACCCAGGGCTCTGCATGCCAGACATCTTATATAGAAACAGTAGGCATTTAAATCCCTGATATTATGGTGCTTTCCTCCCTCTTTAGAAGCAACACAAAGACCTAACTTAAAGCACTCCTCCCTGATTATTTTTTTCTCTTTTTCTGTGCCTCTTCTTTCAGATGTCCATCTTTCATGTAAGTTTTCACTGTAGAAACATGATTCATTTCCACATTTTTAGAAATATATCAGTATTTTAATTAAAAAAAGACTTTGAGTGGCTTATCACATGATATATTGTCTGCTTGGCCTAATGTAGAATGAATTTTTTCGTTAACAGAATATGTTTAGGTATATGCAGCAAGCTTTTTGGGGTTACCAAAAATGGAAGAGTCCATTTGACCAGAATGCCTAGTAAAGCCACTTAGTAGTGCAAAATAATCTCAATTTTATGTTGTACTCTGTAATGGATTAATTTAATGAACTGTTTACTGTGCTTGCCAAATATATGTGACCTTGAACAGATTTTATATAAATAACCCAAAGCAAAAAAAAAAAAAAAACTAAATGGAAATAAAATGGAGTAAGTATGCTGCCATATCAGACTTCCAAAAATTTTCATACTGAACTGACATTATTTTCACATGTGATTTGGAAAGTTCAGTGACAAGGTGGGTGAACCGTGTTTCTTGTTCCTTAATTTATGGATTGGTAGAAATGAATCCCTTGAAAGTCTGTCTAGTCTCTGGGTGAATTGTCCCATAAGCAAATGAAGGAGAAAGCAGCAGGTTGCTTTTCTCAGACTTCCAGAGTGCTTGGTTGTATGATGATATTTGCAATAATAACCCTTGTGAAAGTTCTGGTAATTACTGATGACTTTGGGATTCTGCAGGGCAGTGGATTAAGGCAACCTAGAAAGGCTAACATAGGCTAGAATACACCCCGTCCTTTACAACTGATTAAAAAAATGCAGGACAATACAAAAATGAATTCATCTACTTGTGCTTTGTCTTGCCTGCAGCTTTATACTGCCTGCACTTTGACATTATAGTCATAGTCTTACTCAATGTGTTTAAATATTAAGAAATCACATGAAGGACTGTTCTTCTTGTTTTAAACCCCAAAGCAAAATCCTCAGATTTATCAGCTCAGACTGATTTAAAAAAATGGGCAATTAATATTATTTCATAAACGTATCAATACTAATCTTAGTATACTCCCTGCATAAATTTGACTTGTAGTAATTTGGGTTTATTGTAAATGCTATGACAGGCCATGTGTTCATCTGTGCAGTTGGCTCATTCTCCCTCCTTCTGATTTTGCAGAAATCTTTGCTTACATATTTAACACAATCCTGCTTATGTGATAAAAAATGAAACTTGGCTGAGGTGATTCTGCTCTTAGTGGTTTAATGTTCCCTCCCTCGTTCTCACCAGCACCAGTCTCTTACTATGTCTCCTCTTGAATTTTTCACATTCAGAAATCTCCCAAAGAGCACTGTAAGGTGCCAGCCAGAGGGGATTGAGCAGGAGAAGACAGAACAGAAACATCTGTGTAAGTATCATTATATTATAGGTTATATATTTTATACATACGTTTATATTATTATATATGTATATTGATGCAATATTTATAACCCTAGGATGCCAAAATATCTGATCTTTCAAATCCAGATGAATACTCAGATAAAATCCATGATTTCTCCCTGACTCCATAATAACTCTAACTCTTGAAGCCTTCCAGAAGGTTAAGGGACTGCACTGCTGGCATCTTTTTGCTCCTTGATGCTCTAAAGAAAAGATTTCCATTCCTATTTGTTTGAACTAAATCTAATTACATAATGTAGCATTAGATGTTGTGTTGGTTTTGCACAGCTAGGTTTTTGGTAGCAGGGGGCCATGGAGGTAGCTTCTATTGGAAGCAGCTGGAATATTCCACGATGTCCAGCACAGCCAATCCCTGATGGCTCTGAAGATGCTGCTGGCCAAAACTGGGCCAATTAGATGTTGATAACACATCTGTGATAACAGATTTAAGAAGAAATCAAGACAGAGGTGGTGGCACAGTTTTGATTCCAGCCAGAGAAGAGGAGGAGGTAAGAACCCATGAGCAGAGCAATGCATCAACACCAAGGTCAGTAGAGAAGGAGGGAGAGGAGGTGCTCCAGGCACTGGAGATGAGATTCCTCTGCAGGCCGTGGTGGTGACCATGGTGAAGCAGCTGTGCCCCTGCAGCCCATGGGGATCCATGGGGAATGCAGAGATCCACCCACAGCCCATGGGGGAGGTGCCCACACTGGAGTGGGTGAATTCTTGGAGGAGGCTGTGGTCCAGTGAGAGCCCTGGTGGAGAGAGAGGGCCCCTGCTTCCAAGCTGGAGCAGCCTGTCCTTGGAGAGCTGCACCTCAGGGAAAGAGAGACCCATGCCGCAGCAGTTTTGGGAGGACTGCTGTTTATGAGATTGGAACCACACTGGAGAGTTTTGTGGACAACTGTCTCCTGTGGAAAGGAACCCCACAGTCTCACAGGAGAATGATGTCTCAGTTAACATCATTGTCTTTTTCATTGGCAGGTGCAGGTCTCTTTTTCCTCCTCCAAAATGTTGCTGACTGTCCCTGTTTAGGTGCCAAAATTACTGTAATGGTTTGACCTTGGCTGGGTGAAAGCTGCTAACTAAGCTGCTCTATCACTCCTTTTCCCAGTGGGACAGAGGAGAGAATAAGATGGAGAAAAAACAGAGGGTGAGATAAGGCAGTATATTGCAGTAAGAGAAAGAAAAACCAGAAAGTTTTGTGCATGCATAAGCAAAGGGAAAAGTCAATCTCTACTTCCCATCAGCAAGCAGTGTTCGGACACTTCCTGGGAAGTAGGGCCTCAGCCCCTGTACTGGTTTCTCCAGAAGGCAAATATTGATGAATCATGAATATTCTCCCTTCCTTCTCTCTCCCTTAACTTTTATACCTGAGCTGACATCACACAGTACAGAATATCCCTTTGGTTAATTTGGGTCAGCTGGCCTCGTGGTGTCTGCTCCCAGGACCCTGCCCACTTCCCTTGATGGGCAAAGGAACACCAGAGGGACAGCACTGCTTGGCAGTAGCCAAAACATTGGTGTGTTATCCACAGTTATAACACTGGTGTGTAATCCACATTTTTCCAGCTACCACTGCAAAATACTGCACTGTGAGGGCTCTGAACTACCTCAGTCAGACCCAGTACAGGTGTTTAGAAAGAAAAAAAATCCTCTATATATTGGTAAAGTGAATGTAGCAAGTGAATTAAATGCTTGAAACATTTAAACAATGCCCTCTATAAAATGCTATAATATTATTAATTACTAATTAATTGCTACAACTAATTAATTAATTATTAATTAGTCATCCCTGAAGTGGTAAGGCAGTTGGACTAGATAATCACTGTAGGTACCTTCCAAATGAAATAATTCTATTGTATCAAGTCTGTTCTTTTATGTTTGTTCTTTCCTGTTCTGTACTACTTCTGAAGGTGAATTTCTTCTCTACTTGAAGTAAACTCTGTAACTACCACAACAGCACTGTTTTATTAATAGTACCAAAATGGAACTATAAATCTAATTCATCTTTATAATAAAGGTCAAAATACACCTATGAAATATATATATAATATGTAATTACTGTAATTTTCAAAATGTCCAGACTACTCTAGTATTTCTAAAATTATATCATTTTTTCTCAGACAAAATTATTTGAAGAATTTATCTGAGATTTCTGATGAGTTTCTTGATGACAAAAATTGAATTTTTGGAAATGTGAATTATTAATTAAAGCCTATTAATACAATCATGCTTATAATGAAGATCTTAACTGCTACATAGTCTCAAATATTCTTGAAAACAATAGTTTTCAAGCTGCACAAAATATAACCCTGTCATTATTTTTTATTGACAGCTAAATTTTTTCTTAGAAGTCACCTTCCACATTTTTGATTGTGTTTAAGAATTGTTTACCAGTGCACAGCTGTGTTCATTTCATATTGCTGGAATAATGTGTAACAGGCATGCTGTTGCTAAATGGATTTATGATTTCATACACTCAATTGTCACTATCAGTAAGTCACAAATTGCCAACTGTTACCACGTCATAAAATCCCAGAGAGATATACTATGCTAAGTGCAGTCAAATGGCTCTGGTATCTAAGATACCACTGCGTGGTAACTTTTGGCAGACAATAACAGTTTAATAGCTCTTAAAAATCCCAATAATTATTACTTAGCCTGCTATCACAATTGGTAACCCTGCTGAGGGAAAAGAAGCCAAAATCAAAGTAGTAATGCAATCCAAAGAAATACCATGTAAAGTCAACCAATTTCATTGGTTTCAAAATAAACAAGAAAGAAAAACCATCATAGTAAACATCACATCCAACTATCAAAATCTATGTCTAAACATAGTGTCCCTTTGCCACACAGAATGTGTCTCCTTAACAGATGCTTTAGGTCTGCATCTGGCAAAAAAGTAAACTATAAAGGAGTATTGGCAACCACAGAGAATCCTTAAAGTCTGTATACATATGTAACAGTAGATTTAAAGATGAATTTTTTATTCATCCTACCTTTCGGATGGAGTTAATTCCTGTATCAAGGTTTGCTAAACATTTTAGGCGTCAGCTCCTGGAACTTCAAAATGTTCAATATGTAATGCCAGGGTGAAAAGATTTGAGATGGTTAATTTCAGGCTGGCTGAAGTGTGGGGTGATGAGGATTTGTTTCATGGGCCATCCAACCAGTCATCCTACAGGAATGATGCCAATGCAGTTGCAGGCAGACATGAAGCAGTTATGCTGCTGGTATCCCCTTCGTATCTGTGGTCACATAAATCTGAGCTTTGCTCATTGGAGAAGTTATGCTGTTCTCTAACTACCACAACATTGCAGGTGCTTAGGAAAACAATGTTTACATGTGCACTTTGTCTATTCCATGTGTAATTTGTCTATTCCATTCAGTTCAATTCAAGGACTAAAGAGCTACAGAGACAAGGGATAGATTAGGTATACTGGGCTTCAGTGTTGTCTGGTGTTAAAAATGAAAAAAGGAAAAAGATTATCAACCTAAACCAAGATGAATACAGTTTGGTTTTAAGGATAAATGATGGAAACTGTTCTAGCAAAGAAATCCATGTAATCCTTAAAAGCTGTTCTAAGAATGAAGACAGTAAAGCAGGAAGAATTATTGGTATTTCAGTCTCCAAGTTGAGACAATTCCAAGACATTGGGGCTGTACAGAAGTATTTACAGGTGGATTTTGACTAACTTTAGTTTTATGCACAGAAGTGCATAAATAAAAATTATCCCTTACCAAAATGGGAGTGAGCAACTGCAGATCAGCAAATTTCATTACTCTTAGAAATCACACATCTTGCTTGAGGATCTGCTGGGATCTTTAGAGAAACCAGACAGTAGCAATTGTAGACACCTGAAGTCCCTTTTACATGACCCTTCCACCCCATCTCCAGTAGGAACCTGAAAGGGAAAGGAGATCAGTGTTCAAAGTATTACACCATCAAGAAATGCCACCAGCAAAGGAATTATTTTGTGCTATTTTTCACCCTCCTGACACTTCTCAAGTAATAAATGAGAGAAAAAACTGAATTAGAAACCTTACAGAGCATGCTCTCACCATGAGAAGACATGGTATATGACTCAGCTCCCCTTATTTAGCATAAGATACCAGTCAAGTAGGGCGATCTGTTATTTTCACAGAAATCAGGAACTGTACTTAACCTGTGAGCTTTTGTTAATGGCTTTGTCTTTTCTATGGTTTTACCTTGAATTGGTTAGCTGTCATTCAAAAATACTGCTGTGTGTTTTATGATTAGGCAGCAACATACACTCCAGCTACATAAAAATCTTATGCTCTTAAAAAAAGATTTGATTTCTGAAAGCAAATGATCAGTTTTGAACATAATTCTTGCACAGTGGTTGAAATTTTAATAAAGAACAATAGCCGAAAAATTGGAGGAAAAATTGTTATTTCCTGCCTACATGATTCTACAGGTTTTTCCTCAACTTAATTGCATGCAACTTCTCCACAAGACCATCTTTGACTTAGCTTTATAATATCATTTGGATAATTACCTTTATTTATGCTATTGCTTAGAGCTCTGCAGAACTGCTGGAGGCTGGTCTTTGGAGATTGCAGGTTTGCCCAGCATTGTGCCTATCCTCTATTTTTATTTTTGTAGCTATTCTATTAAATCACTTTGCTGCAGAACAATTTCATAGCTTCCATGTTACAGTGGCATTTCACAATGCTCTTAAAATGCTAACACATCCCTGGAATGTCAAGTCAGGATAAGACATATTATGTTCACATAGCAGGGTCAGTAGAAATTCTGTCTATACAGCAAATATTTTACTGCTGGATAATCATTAGTTACATGGTTGCAAGTTATGACTTCTTTTACTCATGTGATTTTACTGTGTATAATCTGATTCTCACACCCAGTGTTGCTTGTTCAGTTTCTAAAAATATTAATATCTGAAAAAGTTTGGACTCCGCACATAGCACATTGCAGGTGAACAGCAGACTGAAAGAATGTGACAGCAGACCCTGAGGCACCAACAAAAGGACATGCATTCATGAATATGGAGTGCTCAGTTGATTTCATATTAATTTCCTACTCTATTAGTGGTAGAAGTTTATGCCACAATTTCACTGGGAGCAGGTGTTTCTCCTGTACTTTCAGAACAAGCAGCTATGCACATTTCAGTCAATGTCTGTGTGCATGGAGAGAGAAAAAATGGTTTGAAAAGTTTTTCACTTCAGCCATGCTACTTCTTTCAGTCACAGATTATATTATGTGCTTTAAGACAAGTTTTTGCTGAAATGTCAATGTGCCTTTATCTATCCATCTATCTATTGAACCATAGAACCATAGAATCATTTAGATTAGAAAAGACCTTTAAGATCAAGATCAGCCATTAACATGGCACTGCCAAATCCACCACTAAACTATATCCCAAAGTACCACATCCACATCTTTTAATTATCTTCAAGAATCATGACTTAACCACTTCCCTGGGCAGCCTCTTCCAATGCTTGACAACCCATTCAGTGAAGAAATTTTTCCTAATATCCAGCCTAATTTTCCCATGTCAGAACTTGAGGCCATTTCCTCTTGTCCCATCTCCTGCTACTTGGCAGAAGAGACCAATTTCACCTGGCTACAGTCTCTTTTCAGGCAGAAAAGTATTGGAGAACAATAAGCTCTGCCCTAAGCCTTCTTTTCTTCAGGCTAAACATCCCCAGCTCCCCCAGCTGCTCCTCATAAGGACTTGTGCTCCGGACCCTTCACCAGCTCCACGCCCTTCTCTGGATGTGCTCCAGTGCCTCAATGTCTTTTTTGTCATGAAGGGCTCAAAACTGAACACAGGATTTGGGGTGTGATTTCACAAGTCCTGAATACAGGGGTGCAGTCACTGGCCACACTGTTGCTGATCCAGGCCAGGATTCACTTGGCCCTCTTGGCCACCTGGGCACATGCTGACACAAGTTCAGCTGGCTGTTGACCAGCACCCCCACATGTTTTTCCACCAGCTTTTCAGCCACTCTTCTCCAACCCTGGGGTGGATCCTATCTGGCCCCATAGATCTGTGCATGTAGTATTGTGTCACTGACCTTTTCTCTTTAGGTTATGGAGGTTTTCATTCGGGTCCCCATCTTCCAGCTCAATTAGCTGGGTACATACAGAACAACTGGTCTTGCTGTTAAAGGCTGAGACAAAGAAGGCATTATGTACCTTAGCCTTTTCCTCACTCTGTCACTATGTTTACCCAAACGTACAATAAAGCATGGGATCCTTCTTTGCCCTCATTTTTTTTCTAAAAATATTAATATTACTTTTTTTATTGTCTTTTATGGCAATAACCAAAGTACTAGTTGTGCTTTCGTACTTTTAATTTTCTCCCTGCATAATATCGCAACATCCTGCTGGTACTCTTGAGTTACCTGCCTCTTTTTCTAAAGGTGATACACTCTCCTTTTCTTTTCCTGAGTTTGAGCTAAATCTCTTTGTTCATCCAGGCTTCTCCTCTTCCTTGCCAGACCATCTTTTCATACACAGGTACAGCCTGCTCCTGTACCTTTCAGATTTTCTTCTTGAACATTTTCAAGGTTTCCTGGATTCTTTTGACCTTCAGTACTTCCTCCCAAGGCACTCTCTCAACCTAAATAGGCCAAAGTCTCCTGTCTCAGAATTCCAAATCAGCAGTTCTGCTGAGCTTCCAGCCCTTCAGGACTACTTCCTAAGGAATTTTGTCAACAAGGCCCTAGCTTTCTATGACTATGATTCTACAATTTTCTGATTCTATCTGTCTGACTGTCTATCTATCTATCTATCTATCTATCTATCTATCTATCTATCTATCTATCTATCTATCCATCTATCTATGTCTCAGAGGCAGAGTTGCTGGCAGCCAAATTCTGTACACCTATGGAAACAGAGAACCAGTCAATTCCCATCTCCATAACATTCTGCAATATCACTCCAGGAGAATAATCTAGAGTTTATGCTGCGCAGATGTCATGGAAATCCTAATCCTCTGCAAGAAAACTGTTCTTTGTGCTAAAAATAACTACAGTGCCAAAGTATTAAATTATTGTAGCATTTTTAGCTACTAAAACCAAATCAGCTAAATATTCTGGATCAATTTTTCAAAATTTATCTCACATATAAATTCACTCAACAAGCTGCTACATTCTGTAAAGCCATAAGCAGACAGTGTAGTCTATTAAATTAAGACAGGCAGACAACAAATCTTCAGCTATGGATTATACTCAAAGCTGACAAGTAAAACACCATTTTAAGGGATAAATGTTATATTTCCTGTATTGAATTTTAAGCCGGGTCAGACAAATACACTCAATCTTATTCTACTAAATTTCTATCAAGTATTTCCTTAAATGTGATTATTCTGGCTTTTCAGTGGAATGCAGCAGGATAAGGAGAAGCTTTAATATCATCTCAGCACATCATTATCCTTCCTTCTGGCAGTTGGTAAATGTATAGAACCAAAATAGTGCAAAACCAGCAAAAATTGTTACAGGATACTGAGAATCTTCTTTCTTAAAGATGAAAAAAGGAAATGGTCTCAGTGCTCTCATTTTATGCAGGAGATTATTGTAAACAGAAACTATCCCTACATTAGAAGAATTTTAGTGTGGATATAAAATTTTAGAAAGTATTTTTCTCATTTTTATCTTTTGGTTTTGAAAAATCTTCCCAAACACAGACAAGACCTACTATTGTGTCATTGATTGATTTACATTTCTCAAGCTTCACCTTTGTTTTTCAGAACCTTCTATAGTATTGTGTTTTGCAGTAATTCTCCTCTTTCTTTCTTTCTTGTTTTTTCCCCATCTAGTTCCTTCTTTTCTTGATGACTTTCTCTGCAGACTTGTCAGTTTTCTTCCATTTTCTGTGGAAAGAGAAATTCCAAAGAGGTGACACCTGGAAGTCACCAAAAATTTTTATATATGGATAGATTATAACTCCTTTTTCCCAAGAGTGTTATCCATACAAAAACATGAATGTGTGCATATGTATGCAATTATGCATATTTATTTTATTATTTTATTAATATCTTCAACTAGTTATTTGCATGAAGCATTAATAATTATGCTACTTGAAAGTACAAAAGTGCACAGTCTACCATTCTCTTTCTATGATATTTAAGAACAAGAGGCAGCTGCAAGTTGTAGCTGAATGAATTTTGGCATTAGTGGTGTTAAAATTAATGTACAGGTGTAGGCAAGAGATGTTCATAAAATTAAGCCATTAAAAAGCATCAAAAGAATATTTTCCACAAAATGCTGTTTCTAAGGTAAGAATATGTCCATGAATTATTTTATTGTATCAATATTATACCTGTTATACCTATTAGTGTAGTATACATGTATATGTATGTGTATGTGTGTGTGTGTTCACACAGGTTAAAGGAGAAATGCATGTAGAGCCTTTTTTTTATTTAAAGGCTAATGAAAATAATGAATCAGTAGAGCATTAGGGCTTTCCTAATGCTTTAAATGAAGAAACATCCCAGATTTCTTTCTATTCAAATATATCTTAAAAACCTAGAGGAAAAAGAAATCCATCTTTGGTGTTATCTCATTAATTAATACCTGGGGATAATCTGCTTCCCAAGAAAGGACAATTATTCAAAAGTAGGAGAAATAATTACTTCTTGAAAGTTCAGGGAGTGATGGTATAAATATTTCTAGAGAAATTGCCTGTCCACAGTGTTTATGGATGTGGGGCTAGAAAATCTCCTTCATTTTCTGGAGCGGTGGCCAGTTGGAGAGAAACGCCCAGGCTAGAGAAATAGTGTCCAGCCAACCTCCAGCCAGTCAGGCACTGCCTTGACTCGCAGCCAAGGCCCTGTGCCTAAGCGATGTTGTGCTTGCGGGCAGATAGGCGCGGTGAGACTCCAAAGGTTGCAGGCAAGAAAAGAAGAGGCGACTCTCAGATTCTCCGGGTAAGGGGTTTTAATGAGGAGAGGTGTGGAGGGTAGGGGAGGAGAAATCCAAGAGCAGGGAAGAAGAATCTGAGACCCCCGGGGCCGGGAAAACCTCGGGTTATAAAGGGAAAAGGAGGGGCTGGGGATAACAAATCAGAAGGGAGATGAGAAAGATACATTTGAGATTGACAATGGTAAGGGACCAACAGAACTCAGTTGGGGGTGGAGCCCTGGCCCCTTAACCAATCACCCAACACCCTAGCCAGAAGCTTCTGGAAAAAGAGGCAGGGGTGCCGAGTGATAGGCAGGCAGCCAGGGGAGGGGAACAAACAAGATACATTAGGTAACCATGACAACTTGGGAGGGGTACAATGACTGACATAAACTGGAACCTGGGCAGAACCATTAACATAACTATGGGGGGAGAACTGAACAAACACAACGCGAACCGCAACAATTTTCCACTTTGCTTTTCTGTTCATGACTCAGACCTTTAATTAGGATGTTTCTGGTGGCATTAGCAATACTGGGAAGCCAGTGACACAATAAATCATATGGAACACAGAGATAGAAGCAAGAGAAAAGATAAATAATTTGGGAAAAAAGCACGGCAACCACATATATCCAATAAATCACTGGAAGGTAGAAACCTGAACTTTGAGAGGTAGGAAAGGGCAGGAACAGTCATAGTCCTTCCCCTTCCTTCATATGGATTCTAGGGATATTATTATACACCTGGAAAGAGATTTTTAATGAAACAATATTACAGATGCTTCTCTAATGCAAAGATTATAATTTTTCATGTCCCCATGTAATATCATAAAATCATGAAGTTACAGAATTATTTTGTTGGAAGGGACCTTAAAGATCATCTAGTTATAACGTCTGCTATGGGCAGGGACACCTTCCACTAGACCAGGTTGCTCAAAGCCCCATCCAATCCTGACCTTGCAAACTTCCAAGGATGGAACATCCTCAGCTCCTCTGGACACCTTTTTCCTACTGCCTCTCTAACCTTTGAGTAACGGATTTCTTCCAAATATCTGTTTTAAAGATCATCTCCTTGCCCTATCACTACATATCCTTGTACAAAATTGCTCTCACTCTTTTTTATAAGGTCCCTTCAAGTACTGTAAGGCTGCAATGTGGTCTCTCTGGAGTCTTCTCGTCTCCAGTCTGAAGAACCCCAGCTCTCTTGTCTTCCTAGGAGAGATGCTTCAGCCCTCTTGTGTCTTCATGACCCTCTTGTAGACCCACTCTAACAGATCTAAGTCCTTTTTGTGATAAGGTCTCTAGACAAGGATACTGTTCTCCAGATGGAAGAGAGTGGAGCAGAGGACCAGAATCACTTCTCTCAACCCATTGACCAGTCTGCTTTTGAGGCAGCCCAAGACACTGTTGATTTTCTGGGGTGTGAGTGCCACACTATTGCCTCATGTTCAGCTTTTCATCCATGAGAACCCCCAAGCCCTCCTCCACAGGGCTGCTCTCAATGAGGTCTTCTCCCAGGCTGCACCTATGTCTGGAATTGCTCTTCCCCTGAAGCAGTGCTTTGCTCTTGAAACTTGTTAAACCTCTTTAGTTTCTCATGGATCCAACTCAGGCTTTTCCAGCATCCCTTCTTTCTGTTGCGACAACTTGTAGCAGCTTCATATAATCTGCAAACTTGTTGAGGGTGCACTTATCTCATTGCCTGTGTCATTGATAAAGATGTTAAGGAGCACCACAGACAGAGCCCTGAGGGACACCACTCATCACAGCCTCCACCTGGACGTAGAGCCATTGAATGTAATGCTCTGGCTGTATCCATCCAGTCAATTCCTTATCCTCCCAAGATTTCACCCTTAAGATTAATGTTTCTCCAGTTGGGAGATAAGGATGTCATGTGGGACTGTGTTGAACACCTTACAGAATTCTAGGTAGAGGGCATCAGACAGTTATGACAGTTAGACCCTTACCAGCTGTTGCAGTTACTCCACAATAAATGACAGTAGTGCTTAATGTGGACTAACTTAATTTCAAGTCAAAATCTTTTCATCCTATGAGATATGAATACACTGTACATCGAGAAGTAAGATTGCAAGTTGATGTCAAGTAGGACCTATATTTGCATATGTTTTCATACTGGTCATGATCTCTTTAAAATTGGTTGGGCTTCTAATATATGACAATTTATAGTATTTGTAAAACATGTGACATTCTACCTTGCATGAAGATGAATGAATAAAGAATGCTGCCTTGAATGAAGGTGTTACTATAAATAAATATCTTCATTTATTTCCATCTGTGCAGCACTTTTGTATAAGTGAATATCTATTACCTCCTATTCTGAACCAACTTTATCATCTCTGACTTTAGGCCCCTGCAGACATTCCTAAATTAGGGTCTTGGTTGCCATGGGTTCTTTACTTATGATACTGATGAGAAAGAGAGGCATCCCTGGAGGAAAATACCTTGTCTATGATCTGAACCTCCCCCTAGAAATTCCTCTCTCTCCTTGCTGAGTATACAGAGAGCATCCATTACCTATGCTTTTAAGTGGAATGCCTGGAGATAGGTGGAATGAATCAGGACCCCAGAGCCTTTTCTTTCACTGTTACGATGCTTTATCTATTTGCTCTACTTAATCAAAAATTCTCTGCAGAAGGGACTGTATCTTCTCTTTTCATATCAAATAGCCTAGAAAAATGTTTGAAAAAGAAAAAACTTTTTTTTAAAGAATTTTGTGGTTGTATGAGTTACATACTTCAGAGACACCATTTTCATTGGAACTTCTCAATAAGTCTGTACTTTGAGAAACATATTCTCCACTTAGTTTATAGTCTTGACTTAAAGCCACTCAATGATTTTAGTCAAAACAAGATTGGACACTTTTTCGTTATATGAATATTTTATTCAATCAGCTGTGGAATAGTTGTAATTTTGGTTTATTAGATTTGGTGAAGATGAATTGGAAAAGGATGACAAAGCAAGATGAATTTTTTTGTGTTTTTTTACACTCATTACTTGCAATAACTCTTGTTGTAGAAATACAACAATACTACAATATTTGTAGATCTGAGATCGCATCAATCATTTGCACCTGGTGTTTTTGTTTGACAAGGCTTGATTAAAAAAATACCCAAGCCCAAACAAAAAGAAGTTATTATAATATACAGCATTTTAGAGAAAAAATCTATCTAAATTAGAGATATATTTTTTAGATATATATCGTTTTACTACTGTTTACATTCATCAGGTTTTGCAACCCAATTTCTCAGGTAGAAGTGCATTGATCCTAACTGTAGGTCATTGCTGTATTTATGGCACAGCAGAGCTTTTCCATCCTAGTGCAGGGGTGTAAATCTGCACTCTTGACATCCAAGACAGTAATTCAGACAGCAAGCTATATCCTACTCTTCTCAACAAGGTGTTCTTTTTGAAAGAAAATCTTTTTAGATGAAATTTGCATGGGTACAGTTTTATCTTTATGGAACACTAGGGCGTTCACCAGTGTATTTTACAAAAATGTCATAAAGGTGAAAATGTTCCAACCACTTGCAGTGATGTGCTATATATTTCATTTTTTCTTAAAGTCTGCCATGCAGTCCTGTTAGGGCTGTCATCCATAATTAAAATGTGTGATGAGGTCTGAAATCGAAATTCCACCAAAGATGTTATAAAGGCCTGAACTCAAAAGGCCAAAGAGACTATTATGGTCAAAGAGACAATCAGTTCATAGGAAAACTCTTGCTGGAGCAAGCTGAATAATTTTGTAGAGTAAAAGTCATGTAAAATTTAAGTCTTTAACAATCTTGAAGGAAACTGTTTATTTCTGATAGCAAATACCTGAGATGTTTTGAAGCCAGTTAAAAGAGTTATTATTTAACTTGTCTTGACAACGTTATTTTAAGCTGCCTTCTTATAAATCCTACAAAGCGATTTACCTTTTTAAGGTTATCTTGAAACCAGATGAGAAACTTTTTGAAAACTTCTTAAATTCCAAATTATGTTTGGTAATCTCTCCACAAAGCTTTTAACACATCTTTGTTGAAACCAGCATGAATATCTCACCAGTCAAAATTTTTTAAAGTAAGAAGGGCTAAGGAGAAATTTGGTTGAAACCTACCATCAAAGGCATTAATCTGGACTTTCTACATCCAAGACAGAACAGGAGGGAACAGTGAATTCATAACAGGCCTTAGCATATGCACTCCTCTAAAATAAAAACACCTAATTCTACACTACCAAAACACAGATGACCTGAAACTTGAAATATGGTTTTGTTTTTAAACAAAAGATCACATTCTGAAGAATGGAGCCAGTTCAAACTGAAAAATTCAAGTCTATCATCTAAAAATATGTACATTGCAAGATAATGGCTTTGTGGTTGCTGTGTTGAGTTTTCATTATGGCAACAAGAAAATTTTTATTAATCTTCATGCAGATTTTATCATACCCTCTAGAATTTAGGAAGCCAATAAAAATGTTAGAGTGGCCAGCCCAGGTGGCTGTAAAAACGAGTCTGGAGAACATAAAAAGGTGTATGTGTCAAATTTCAAGTTGGTGAAAAGTGAGGCTTTCATAACAGAATTGCAATATCACTTGAAAACAGCAGGAAAGTAATATGAATGAGCTAAAAAAAATGCAGGTGGAACAAGAATGTTAGAGTGGAAGAAATAGAGTCAGTTCACAGCCTTTTGTCTTTGGCTCCCACTCAGAGCTCAGTCTGCATCTCAATCTGCTTTTTGCACTGCAGCTTGCAAATCAAGCTACCTGCACCAGGTGTATTCCTCTCAATGCCAAATTTGGGGGTATTCACTGAATCTTGGTAGTCTATTGTCAGTTGACAAAAAAAACCTTTTTTTTTTAAATGTAATAATGCATTTTGAAGTCAGGGTGAGGAGGCAGCACTCAGAATCTTGCATACTAATGCAAAAATACTGCAGTTCAAAGCAGATTGAGGTAAAAAATTATTAGCAATTTCATAGACTATGGCTGATAATTCTGATATCTCATTTGTGCTAGATAATATACTTTTTTACTGTATAAAAATCTCCAACCAGGTTAAAAGGTTTTTAAAGTACAGCCTATTCTTCTTAAAATATCCCTTCTTTTTAAAAACTTAGGTTAATTGTCATCACACTTGACAGTAATTGTTATTCTTGCAGCATATTTTATTAAGAAGAAACATACTAATCTTTTAGAAGAATAACTATATGTCCCATTTTTTTTTCCTTTTTTATACTTGCTCATATTCCTCCAGAGGAAATTTTGTGGAAACTTTGGGCGAGTCCCACCAATAAACTATGTCAATCCATACTAGGCAATTAAATGGTATATTTAATCTGTTTTACCTTTAGAGAAGGCCTGTGTTTCACACCCATTAGTTAATTACCTGGCCCATTAGTTGGACTGACACCAATTTAAGGGGTTGGAAAGACAGTTTTCTTTTCACTTGCAAGTACTTTTCAAAGTCAGATTATTGTATACCTATAACTAAACAATAATTTTCACCATGGATCTTTGAGAACGAGCTTTACCTCTAAGGCAGAGCCTTTGATTTACTAGGGTCAATGCATAAGTTGCTAATCAAACCCCTTAATTTTATTCTGTCTGAGAGGAAGACAGTGAAGGACATAAAGTAATGTACTTTTTAATGTTGAATGCCTAGAAGAGACTGCAGAGGATCAAGCTTCCACCCAACCTCCCTAGGACTTTATAAATAATTGTTCTACACTCTGAGCTTAAAATCTTCTTAACAAAGATTCTCTAGGACCTAATATTTCCAGGAATAAAATAAGAATGTCTTTTAATTAAGGTGTCAATACTTTTTGAATTTGTGCACAATTTAGTCCTTTTTGAAATGTGTTTGACAGTAATTTTAATTCACCTGCTATCTTTTACCTGAATCTATCCCTATAAACATTCTCTTTCACAGCACATATTTTGGTTAGCTACTTTCCCAGAACTTTGGTAAAAATTCTATCAGCCTTTGATGACATCTTTCAGGCTATACCAGATCAAGAATCACATTTCAGCCAATAAACCTGTAGTAGACTTTTGAGATTTTTACAATTCACCTTTTTGTTAATGATGTCTATCAGGTCCTTTAGAACAAACTTGACAATCAGTTCAGAGTGTATTCCAAATGAAAGGGGAGGAATCATTATCCAGATAAATAAGGACAAGGATGAGTAGATAAATTCTGCCTGTAAAACAATTATGGGTTTTGCAGTCACTGTTAAAATTTCTGTTGATTAATTTCAGCAAAATGACTGTACAACATTGTGATCAGATCTCAGTCTTTCAACTTCTGAATCTTGTGGCATGAAAACCTATTTCAGGAAACAAAGCAGAAACTTGTTGCAGAAATTTTCTATTTCTTTTAGTTAATCAAACTCAATTCAAACCTTATAAATATAATTTGGCTTATAATTCAAAGTTTATAAATGTAATTGGTCACTGTAATTGGTTACTGTTATGGTATAGCCATGGTAGATATGTTTTGAAGTTACTACTTTTCTAGTTTACACTATGGTACTGTGATAATGTTCTAGTCATAGTTTTAGTGCATTTTCTCTGATATAATTATATGTAAATATAATCTGTACACAGACATTTGTCTGTATACAGACATTTGGGAAATAATTTATGAACAAAAAGCTGATCAGTATTCAATATGGTCAGGATGACATCTAATTGCTCACATGGATTCTTTCTGTAGTATGTCAACAGAATACAATCCTTCAGACTGGATCTGGATTTAGGGAAGTTTATCAGAAAATTGTGGTCTACACTCAGAGATTATAGAAATATGTATAGCTCTGGCAAAAATTACATAGATTTAAGAATATTTCTGTTCCTCAATTGGGTAGCTAGCATATATGGCACAGAAATCTCTTAGTGAAATAACCCTCTCACCACACTTACCACCACACTTACCAGATCATATCTTTGTTTGTTTGTTCATTTGTTTAATTAATTTAACCATTCTGCAGGATCGAATAAACCCTACCATCCCAAAAATGGAGGCTATTACTTTGAGAGTAAATGGTATTGCCTCTAAATACTTCTGGGAATGTGAGCACTCTTGTGTGAAGCATAGAGCTTCATACTGATAAGACTTGAAGTATGACAAGAGATTGCAATTTCTGTCTAACACCACATTCTCAAAGATGGTGCAACACATTCGAGTGAGAAATAATTTGGTCTTTATGCTATTTCTATCCTGAAGCTCTCTTCAAAAGAGACAAATTGTGATAAATTATGTGTGGTAGAGCTCTCTTGTGACTGATGGCAAGAAAAAAAATCTAGCAATTTCTCTTAGGTGCTCACTGTGGAATAGAACTAAGCTTATCAGAAATAAGACAAACATTTTACAAGTAGTCATCGAGCCCTGCTGCTCAGTCTAGAAGCTCTGTTTTTAAGTTCCAGCCACCCCCACTACTCAATAGTTTCCACTTTTTCCTTTCAGGGGACTGGTAATTAGCACAAGTACAGTTATTGTACAGTAATTATATGTTCTAAAACTAATGTACTTATGTGAACCAGAGGGTAGCTTACCACGTGAACATTTGATAAGCAAACAGGTGCTTAAAAGATTTAATGGATTTGTAGCCATCTGTCGTGATTAATGATGTTTAAGAATCTCACTGCAACTCATAATATCATCATAAATGAACACTGGGGTTTTTCAGTTCAAAAAAAGAAGTGTAAATGATTCTTAGATTTTCCTGCTCAAATCCCTTTTGCTTAGTTACAATTTTTTATTCCAAAGGGCAATGAATAATTGAACTTTCCTGGAAGCGATAAAGAAAAAGAAAAACTCCTCACTCTAACTTCTCTCCATGCCCACCTTTTACCACAAGGTAGAATGAAATATCTTTTTCCACATCCAGAACAGAAAGTTAGAGCAAATTTTCCTTCTTTACAAGCAATTTCTGGCCTCTCATTTCTCTTACTAATCAGAGGCCTAGACTGAGCCATTTCTGTTCCCTATACCCTGTGGAAATGTTGTTTCTTTTGATATCAGTAACCAAAGTCATGCTGTGGCCAGATACTTCTTGCCTGGAGATGGAGAGCCAGCTATGAATAAAAGAAACTGCCCCTGTCTATGACTGAGAAGTGGTTATGACTGAATAGTATTAAGCTATGTATTATACTATATAGGCAAATTACCCTATATTTTCAAGGTGATGTCCCAAGATTTCATAGAATCAGTCTAACAGGGTATATATTTTTTCCCATAAATTGGCATCCAACCAGCAATTTGGATGTATGATTTTAACGCATATTTTTCACACATGTTTGAACCACCTTTAACCAACCTAGTTTAAGTACTCTTGAAAATATGGCAGTACACTTCCAGATGTGCCACTCTGACACATCTTTATGAGGCCTAAAGCCAGGGACTCTGAAATGTCAGCTTCTGTATCAGCTCACTGATAGCCAGATAGCTATCAGTAGTCAAATAGTCCTGTAATACAGCAGAGACACTAAGAGTAACAGGCTGTAAGCTTTGTACACCCAAAAGACTGAGGCCTGGAAAGTTTGCTGTGCCTGAACCTTTCTTGACCTACTTGCATCACTTAGTTTCACTTCGGTTAATTATGATGACAGCTTATCTTGTTGAACAGGTGGCAGTTGTACTTTTTGTTAGGTTATGTGATAAAACTCATCTGCACACCCACAAAAGACCGGAGGCACAATGGTGGGGGGGGGAGTCTATCCTGGCTGTTTCCAGTTTGCTCCCAGGTCCATCTCCAGGGACCCTTTAGCCCATGAAAATCTCATCTCTACAAACCCAGAGAACAAGAACACAATGGTAGAGGGCCAAGGAGCCCAAATTAGGGACTCAGAGGAAGGGGCATCCTGTACATGCCCCTCCCAGCAGAGCCTCAGCCCCACTGACCCAGAGTGAAACTCATCATGAGGAGTCATTGGGATCTCCATCTCACCCTTTGAATTAAGAGAACTGCTGCCAAGGGGTGTGGGAAACCATATAGGAAGCAGAGAAAGAGGATGTTGAGATTGCTCAATATTTATGAAGGCATGTTTAGGAGAGGAACCAAAGGTGAGAAAATGGAGAGGTTTAGGTGATTTGGGGAGAAACAAGTATGGGAAATAGAGGAATGAGGGTTATTTGCATGTAAGCAAGGGCTGGTCAGTATAGTTTCTAACCCTATCCTGGGCTTAATCACTGCAGGCTGCCCTGTCTCCCTGTTAAATTCCTTCAATTATTTTCCAGTAAGTGGCTCTTTACTCCATGTGCAAGTGAGTGTATGGGTCTGTGGTGTCAAGTGGATGCAGGTGTGCGAGTAAGTGTGGGGTTACTAGTGAAGATCAAGCTGAGTGAGCCATCAGAGAGTGGCTTGGGATTAAGAGCAGGGAGGGATGGGTGTCTGAGGGCCAGCTCTGTGTGTGAGAGCATCTGTGGCTCTCTAAGGGTGAGAGCACAGAGAGGTTGTCTATGGCACCGGCGAATCCTTGACATTTCTATGTGTGTGTGTGTGTGTGTGAGATGGTCTGCTCCAGGAACTGCAATAGGATTATGGTACTGTGACCTTTGGGGTTCATATGTCCAGGTGTTAGAACTTGGTAAGACTGAGATCTAGGGACAGCAACTGGTCAGGCTGGGTGTTACAGGCCAGCTGCTTGAGGGACACACTGTACATATAAGGAGACATATGATATATACTCCTACTGTCATATTTCCATCCTGCTCAGCCAGAAAGAGAGAACAGGAAACCATTGCTGCTGTGCTTGTGTCAGTACTCCTAGTGTCTCTCTGTTATTTGAGTGGCCAGCTAAACACATTCATGGTGTCTACCTGTGCTCCATGTGCAGGTGTCTAGTGGGAATACATTTTCAGGCTCACTATTTTTTAGACCGGAGTGCATGGAGCTGCAGAAGCCTTTCCTCTCTCAGGTTGTTGGATCTAGTATGACATTTTCGTCTAACATTTTTGTTCATCCTTGTGTGGTTCAATCATAGTTTTATATCAATATGAGTAATAAGCAATTATTTTGTGTAACATAGAAACAGCGTACAAGATCGGAAGTCTGAGAACTACAGATATATGATGTGGCATGAAGTAATGTGGGACTAGCATGGTGAGAGATGGAGAAGAGCCTTGGCACTGAGGACCCCACAGCTCTAAGCAACTGACCAACACTGAGTTATGGAGATGCAAACATGGAGCTGGACAAAGCTGGTTTTAGGGACAAGAAGGAGAGCAAAGAAGTGGTATCAAACATACAGAAAAGGCAACATATGTAGTAAGTTTGGGGGTAAAGTGGTATGAAAACCAATGACTAAAGAGAAAGACATAAAAACATTTAAGCAAACATATCAAATTGACTCATAGTGACCACTGAAGAAGGAAGAAGTCATTAACATTTCATTACTCCTGGCAAAGAAGTCCACATGTTGCTGGCTTTCCTTAGCACCTCCAAACCCTCAACCCTAGTAGACTTAACCCATCAATATTAGAACTCAGAGAAGCAGAAGAAGGGTGAGCATAACACCAGGAACAAGAGTAAAAATTGTGTAAAGAAATTTTAACTTCATTTTTATTCTTTCTTCAACAATTAGATCTAGACTAATAATGGCAAAATTCTTAATAGCTCCATAATACAAACAATAAATTAATGGCTACATAAATATATATCTGTATATATAGGTATGTATATTTGCTTCCTCTGCGCAATTTACAAGATTTTGAGCATAATGCTACATATGCTGAAAGGTAGCTGACCTTTAGAAATGGCTATCACTATAAATCTAGCAAAGAGAGTGGGCACACAAGAAGGATGTATTCTGGGACACTGTAAGAACTAGGTGTAGAGGAGGGCAAAGAAAAAGACAGAGTGATATTGCAGTGAAGTACTCATGGAGGAAAAAAGAGGAAGAAAATGCTATGGATAGAGGGAAATGTTGCAGGAACAATATCTGAAAGAAACCATAGTACATTAGTTCAGGGACCTTTGTCCAAAAGTTTTAAACAAGAATTTATCAAAAAAGCATTGTATCATTCTATGAATGCTAGTTGACAGTATTCTGTTAAATACAGTCTCACTTCTGCCAAGCTATGAAAGCTGTTCTAAAATCAATTGGATCAATAATATAGTCTCTAAAAATAAAATCTCCTCCTGTTCCTCCCTTTTCAGCTGTGAATCGGAACACTGCTTTATATAGATGATACAATAATGCCACTTATGTGGGTTTGAATGGACAATGCCAAGCTCAGCACAGAAACTGTTCCTGCTCTATTTTGAATTTTGGAATTTGAAAACTTGCAATTCTAAAGTTTTAGACACAGAATACAAAATATTCTTTACTTTTTATAAGACTGCCTACCACCTTCAACTAGGCTAACAAGGAACTATTTAACTGAAAATAAATTAATTGAGGTCTAACCACATGTCCAAATGTTGCTACTACTCTGACCAAGATAGCTACTCATTTGAGTGTGTTTTTTTTTTAAGGCCAAAGAAATGTGGCAGCACTTGTAACTGTTCCTAATTCATGGGCAGTGCTAATCAGCACGTTCTTAAATCTGCTACTATATACAGCTATGAGCCCCAAATTGGTTGGTACTCACAGCTACTGCCATGAGCACTCAAACAATATAAGCACAGGATCCTTTTCCTTGGCCTAACTATTCTCACACCCAAAAGAGTTGATAACATCTATCCTAAGTAATATCAAACCTAATGTTTGCTCATTACCTCCTGATTCTTGAACACTACTGGTGGTAATCATGTTATCTGTCTGATCACAGCTAACTTTTTGTCTAAAATGGAGCTCCCCAGTCAACTTCACATCATCTCTTATTGACCATTCTAACTTGATACATATTGGAATAGCCTCTCTCCGGCTTCACTGTAACTTATAGTTTAAATATAGAAATCTTTCTTCCTATAAACCTTTACACACTTCACTAGCTGTACTTTATTTGATGCTCTGCCCAGTTGCCACACTTCCTACCCTTTTATTCGTAGTCATTCATCATGTTTGATGAAAATCATATACTCTTTCTAAAAGGTACATGGGGGTGTATATATATACATATAAACACACACACACATTAGAATATGATCTGATTAACATGGCCCATGCCTAGATACACTGGTTTTGACTGGGAGAGTTAATATTCTCTATAGGAGCTCATACTGCTAGGCTATTTTTTGAATCTGTGACCAAGGCAGTGCTGATAACATGGGGTGTTTAAGCTGTGGCTGAACAGTGCTTGAAGAGTCATAAAGCTTTTTCTCTTTCTCACACTACCCTGCCAGCATGTACACTGGGGATGCACAAGGAGTTGAGAGGGGACACAGAGAAAAACTTCAAAAAGAAGAAATCTAGAGAGGATTTGCATCTAGATTTGCATGTGAACTAAGTTAGCTTCTCTGAATTTCTCTCCTGGTATTGCCACAGGAAAAGCTATGAGATAAAAGAAGGTTTTTCTATCTAGTAAAACAAATTTTAAGAGAACCCAGTGCCTGGGAAATGAAGCGACAAAAAAATTTGCAGATTTTAAGGTTGAGATATTAATTATTGGAAAAGTTTGCAAAAGATCACTTGGCAGTATATTGCTTAAAATACGAACATCAAGACTAATTTTTTCCTTAGGAGATTTATTCTCACTTAAAATGAAATCATTAAATGACATAAGTTCCTTTCAGTCTGTTTAAGAGATGGCTCTCCCGTATCCTGAGCTGTAAAGAATCTGGGATCTAGATGCTTACCACTTAAAAAAAATTTTAGACTTAAACAACAACTAGTTAGTTTTATGAATCTGGGAAAGGTAGACAAACAGTAGTCAGAAATAAGCTACTTTCCAAATGTTTCTGGGTCTAATAAGATATAATATAGAGCTATAATACTGGTATTTTAAAAAATAAATAAAAGAACCAAGAAATAAATGCATTTAAAGAATCATCAGAAGAACATTTTCAGACAGTTTCGTAACTGCTGAATGATATTTAAATATAGAGAATGTTAGGCCCAGATGGGCATGCTGTAAGCTATCCATAATGTTAAATGCTAATATTCATAAAACAACAGATTTCACCCTTTATGGATTGAAGTACGTGAAACTGTTCCTCGCCTATTATTGTTGCTTTCATCAGTGAACCTTAAATAGGTTTAGACTTTAGCAGTTAATTGTTTATCAGCTGAGAATTTTCTCCTCTTTTTCTTCATCATACAGTAAAATCATAAGTGCCTAAGAATTAAGATTAGTGATCTGTGTGGGCTTGAGTTTCAAGATGTGAACATTGTGTCACTCCTCACCCATGGCAAAGGAATGGAACAACATATTCCTGCATTTTCATGACACAGAGTGAACATAACCCACATGCAGGCCAAACCTCAGCATATTTGGTATGGTTGCTGCTGCTTCAAAAGACACAACTACCTCAAAATCTGTGTGAAATATTGCAAAGTATCTACTACTGCGCATAGTTGAGTAGAACACCAAAAATAGCACAAGTCATTGTCACATTTTTAAATGGTGAGTGACCACTGTTAATGTACTCACACTATTTCTTTAAAAGGAAGCAAACCACAACAGTAAAAATAAATCAGAAAAGGCTAGAAAACAATTTTCTTGGAAAAAGAAGGTAGGGTGAACCAAAACTGTCTTTACCTGTATATTGCTCAAAACATAACTTTATTTATTATGTTAACTGCATATACAGCTCAGAGGTCACTAATCAAATTATTAAAGCATATAAAAACAAAAATCACTTTGCAGGGGCAGGAGGTGAGGTTTGAGGGGCACTAATTTTCATTGCAGTGGATAGCCTAAATATATCTAGTCTTAGTTGAAAGAAACAAACTCTTTTCATTGTAATGATTCATGGGAGGCACGTCCGATTAGGTTTGTATCTCCATTTTCTCCTGTGGTCTCAGTTCCCAAACAAGCTGCCTGTTCAATGATTCACTGGCATCACAGAACCATAGTTCATCATAAAAAATGCAATCTGGTCAGAAAGCTTAATCCAGTTGATTGTGAAGACAGACAAAGCCGAAATTAGACTACATTACACTACAATATTTCAACTGGAAGGGATCTACAGCCATCATTTTGTTCAACTGCCTTACTAGGTCAGGGCTGACCAAAAGTTAATGTGTGGTGTTAAGGGCATTGTCCAAATGCCTCTTAAATGCTGGCGGGCTCAAGCTATAAATCACCTTTCTAGGTATCCTGTGTTTGACCACCCTCTCAGTAAAGTAGTGCTACATATTGTTCAGTCTAAAACTCTGATGTAGTTTTGAACCATTCCTGTCACTAGATTTTAGTGATAAAAGCACAGCATCTTCCTCCCCACCTCCCCTCTTCAGGAAACTGTACAGAGCACTGAGATCACCCCTCAACATTCTTTTCTCCAAACTAGACAAACCCAGGGTGCTCAGATGTTCCTTATAGGATATTCCATCCAGCCCTTTCAGAATTCCATTTCCCTGATCCACCCACAAATTCAACTCATACCATCTCTTTATCTGTTCTTAAAGATATTAGCACCTGCTGCCACCTTCATAAGTAAATTTTGTATTTAGCAGTACCTGCTGTATAATTAAAGTCTTTAAGGAGCCATTCATGAAGAAGACTTTGCAATATGCAAATGAAGTAAAACTTCTTACTTACATGTGGACTTGTATTTCTGCTCCTTTTAGGTAGAAACACATAGTTCATATTCTAGAACTCTACATTAAGATTTTCCCAGTTCTTTTCTCTTTTCCTGTTTTAGATCATTTCCCCAGCATGCAGAAGCACAATGGAAGGCATGCTTATATGGAGCAGTGTTCAATCAGGAAATGCTTAATCAGGTCATCCATTTTATCAGGTTATCTTTGCAGGTGTTGGTATCCATAACAATAATGTCAGTGCTTAAAAATAGAAGCTATAGCACTATGTTATATTTGGCCAGTTTAAAATATTTTATGTATCTTTATGGACTTCATATTGCTAGCAGCATCAATTAAGATGGTAAGATAAAGTAGACCTCCTGCAAGAACTAAAGACACTAGGGATGGTAGTTAATCCCCACTGCTGAAACAATGTTTTCTTCTTGGGGTTTTTGTGCATCAGCAGGAAGAAAAATCAAAGTGGATAATTCTACATGAAAAGCTAGATGTGGAAGAGAAACACAGTCTAGTTTAACACAAAGGAAAAAAGGCCCTGAAAAAGAGTATGGGAAATTTAAATACACTAGGATATTCAAGGAGGGAAAGTGATTATGTAGGAAGCTCATGCAGACCTAGCCATAGAATCAGTTTTATGGAATCATGGAATATGACCTTATGATAATTTAAAGCAGAAGGTGTCTGTGGATATTCCTAATCCAACTTCCTGCTCAAAACAAGGTGACCTCTGCACTCAGACCAGGTTTCTCAGGAGTTTGTACCACTGGCTCTTGAAAACCTCTAGGAATGGACTGAGACTGCACAACTTCTCTACTTGCCACCAAGCTTTCACCCTTTGCTTCTGCAGAAAATATTTGTCTCAATATCAACCTTATTTTAACTTACACCCCTTGCCTCTTATCAACCTTCCATGCACCCCTGTGCAGACACTAGCTCTGTCTTCTCTATAACCTCCTCACAGGACCTGGGAGGGGCATCTGTTCAGTTTATCCACTTTTCTGTTTCTCTGGTTTAATCTGGAAAAGACCTTTCTTCTCCAGGCTAAACAGGACAGGTTCCCCAACTTCAACCTATCTTGGTGGCCCCTTGATGAACTTGCTACAGCTTGTAAATGTCTATATTTTATTGCAGGGCCCAAACTCGACACTGTTCCAGGTTCAGTGTAATAAATAGTGAGTGGAGGAGGACAACCTCTCCCTTTGAACTACCAGTTCTATCCATGTTAATACAGCCCAGAAGGCTGCTGGATTTATTTTCTGCCAGGACATACTGCTGGATCATTTTCAACCAGCTGTCTGACAAGACTCTGAGGGGCATTTATTCACAGACTTCTCACCAGCTAATTTGTCCCCAGCCTCTGCCACTGTAGGGTTTTTCCTGTTTCATGTGCAGGTCTGTATATTTGGCCCTGTTCAATTTCATAAAGTTCCCATCAACCCATTTGTACAGCTCTGCTGTCGAGCCCACAGACTAGTCTCCTCAATTTGATAGCATCTCCAAAGTTGATGAGGGCACACTCCACTGCCTTTTCCAGACCATTGTTAAAGATATTAAGCAGAACAGTTCCCAGGTTAGACCTCTCTGGGGCTCTATTTGTTATCAGTCTCCAATATTATTATTAACCTCTGTCTTTTGAGCCTGATTGCTCTACTAGTTTTTTACCCATTGGTTGTTCACTCACCAAGCCTTTAGTGTCCTATGCAAGAACATGGGGGAAGGCAGTGTTGAAAGTCTTGCTGAAGTTTATATAAATGACATCCCTCATTCTTCTTTCAGGTGTCAACCCAGTCATTTTATCTCAGAGGCAACCAGGTGGTCAGGCATAATTTACCCTTAACAACCTAGTCACCTTCTTCTCCTCCTTCATATGCCTAGAGATGTGATACATAAGGACTTTATGATTTTCCCAGAGACAGAATGAAATTCGATGGCCTGTGGTTCACCAGATTTTGTCTTTTGATCCTTTTTGAAGATAAGTGCTTTTCTTCATTCACACCATTCAGAATCTCCCTACTCTGTCACTCTCTGGGAAGGCAATACAAAGCAGTTGTATTCAGTATTATTCAGTTTCGTTAGCATCCTGAGGCACAGCCTGACTTAAGGATGTCTATAGATGGAGGGTTTTGCAGATAACATCAGTTTTGATTCTCATCTACTGCTAATTTTTCTTACTTCAAACTTGAATCACAAGAATCTGAGAGACCCTGCTGATGACTAGTGAGGCAAAAGTGTAAGAAACAAAAACAGTAACTCAGTCTAGTTTGTTTCCCTTGCCTCTACATCACCTTCCCCCCTCCACATTTCTCTTTTCAATGTTTTGCTGCTGATGTAACCGCAGAATATTTTCTTGTTACTTTTTGTGTTTTTTGCTGGTATCACAACTCTGTGAATTTTAGCTTTCCTAACACTATTCCTAAACACCTAGGTAATGGTTATTTCTCTGTAGCCTGTACTACTTCCACTTTCCATTTTTTGCATTGAGACAGTGTCCTTGCACAGGATCCCACCAAATGTTTCCTGAACACAATTAAGGATACTTGCCTGAAGTCCAACATCAGTATTCTTGCTCTTCCCTTTTGTCACTCTCTTTAGTATTCTGAGCTCCACTGTTTCCAGGTCATTCCAGCCCAGTCTGCAGTTGATTACCATCTCCCCAGCCAGGTGTTCCTTGCTTGTGAATAGAGGAACCAGCTGTGTGTCACACAGGGCTGGTCCTGTCTGTACTTCTCTCCTTCAGAAACCTGCTTGAGTGCTTGCATCCCACAACATTGTCATTCCAGTAAGGAAAAGAGAGATAAAACATTCTATAAGAGCCTGTGATACAGAGACATCCAGGAATTATTCCCCTTTTATGTCCTTTCTAAAATACTATTGATTTGAATAAATTGAATGAGAGAAGTCTGATCACAAAATAACCTTGTCATTGCTGCTGAGAGAGCAGATGCTGAACTTCAGTGATGCCCTGTGGTGAAAAAGGCAGATTCTCAGTGTGGAGTCCAGGGACTGCAATCCTGACAAACGCAGGCTTGGACACTAAGTCTATCAGCCATTTCAGCATGTGAGGGGGACTAGCAGTGCAGATAGACAGCTCTAGCCTGCACTGGGAATGCAAGCAGTTCAGAGAATCAGAGAACAAGGTCAGAGTCCTGGCAGAGCTGGATCTGGTGGCTTGCATTCATGGAATCATAGAATACTTGGCTAGAAGGGCACCCCAAGCAGCATCTGGTCTAACACTTCTCAGCAAAATCACAGTCTAGACAAGATGGCCCAACGCTCTGTTCAGCTAAATCTTTAGTGTTCAACACTAGGAAATCCACTACTTCCCTGGGGAGATTATTCCAATGTCTGTTTGTTTTCATTGAGAAAAAATTTCCTATTGTGTTTGACCAGAATTTTCCCAGGAGTAACCTGTACCCATTACCCCTCATGTTTTCCACGTGATTCTTTGTACAAAGGGACTTTCCACCTTTTTTAGCTGCTGTTTACATACAGGAACATGGTCATAAGTTCTTCCCTAATCCTTTTATTCTCAAGGCTGAATAAATCCAGATCTCTCAGCCTCTTTCCTCACATTAGCAGCCTTCAGAGTCCTTTGATAATCTTTGTGGTCATTTTCTGGATCCTCTAAAGCCTGTCCATGATCTTTTTCTTTTTTTTATCGTGGGGACAAAAACTGAGGACAGTACGCCAGGTTTGGCCTGAAAAGCACTGAGTAGACTGGGATAATTACTTTTTTATAGGTGGTGGTGATGGCCTCGTTAATGCAACCCAATATCCTGTTGGTTGCTGCACTCCAATGGTCACTCATATGGAGTCTTTGGGGATTTCTGAAAGATTTATTTTCATTTTAAATTATTAAAAAAACAAAACCACAAAAAAACCCCAAGCCAAACAAAAAAAAAAAAAACACACCAAAACAAACAAAAAAACCCAACCCACCAAACCATCTATATTCTTGGAGTGTACTTATAGTTTCTATGATATGTTTCTGTTAAAATTGGATCAAAAAATTGTTTAAAATTGGATCAATCAAGTTTTAAAAGAAGAATTTTGAAGACTCAGATCTGTTTCTGATTTAGTCACTCTTCTAGTACATTCTAAAAGGCAGCTAATGAGGGTAATTGTAGGATTGCAGTCCATTCTTCTGAAAGAGCCAGATACCTTTGGAGATGCTCTTTACATAATCCATTGAAGACCAGAGTTTGCCCTGTCGTATAATGTCAGCAACACCACATTTCATATGGGAGGAAGAACAGGCAGCTAGAACAGGCAGATGCAGAATTCCAGATAAAACATAATTCTTTCTCCTTTCTTAATCGTCCCAGTATTTCTGCAGAAAGAGGGGGAAAAGTAACAAAGAAAGTACCAAAATAGGGATGACTAAGAAATCAATAAACTTTGCTAAGATTTAAACTTCCCAATTAATAACCTACCCTACTTTATTTTTTTGTGTCCAATTAACTAGCATTACTTTGGCATCCAAAATCTTTCAAATCTTACATTAGCTATTACCTTTTATGGTTAGCTTCCTAGAAATCCATCAGAGTTATTAATAAGTAAGAATACTTCACAAAAAGAGTACATTATCAACAAGACTGTTTTTTGTGGATTTTTAAAGGGGTCTATAGAGTGAAAGGTATAGCACTGAGCCACATTATTTATTTTGTTTTGTGAAGAGAAGAACAAAGAAAATTATAGAGCTATAGCAAAAGCATAATAGCCTCCTAAATTGCTGTTAGTATATTCAGAATAAAGCTTATAGCTCATAGATTTCAGAACTCCCTTTGTTTTCTTCCAGATGAAGAACAAAGTCAAGGAAATGGAATCATTTCAGCTAAACTCAAAGAACAGTTAGATTTTAAAAAATTTCTGACAGGCTTTCATTATCTGATCATATATTTATGGTTATGTTGTGTCTCAGACTAATTACTTTGTTTTCTCTCACCAAATAATAGAATGAAGTAAGTGTTTAGCATTTTTCAACCACACCAACTAATAATACCAGGGATATTTCTCCCAGCCTCCCTAAACTGAATATTTAGAATCTTTGAATACAAGCAAAAGCATATATTCGATTTTACTAATATTGCAGGAGGCCAGCAAAGGCAAAATAATATTATGGCTTTCATTCTTTTCAGCAGTCTGTTTATTTAAGAAGTCAAAATATTTTAAGGCCACTATTTTAGTATTGAAATAACCACTGCCTAGCCATTTCTGTTTAACAGTTGCAGAACTAAGACCCCATGAGATTTCGTGAGCTGCCTGAAATCAAGCAATGAGTTAGAGAGGACTGATAATAAACTTAATGGTTTTTGTGGGAATTAAATTTCTAGAACTAAAAAATATACTATAATGGTTAAATGGCAGTCAGAAATTTAGTGTATAAATGGAGCTGGGGATGATTCAAGATTTGATTCTGTCTTTTCAGAGACTAGGAAGGCTGCAGATGGGGCAGCTGCTCTCCAGCTGATTTGCAGCACATTCCCCTCTGTCAGTGAATCCCAGACCTGGATACACACTCTCAGCTGCATCACTCAGCAGACTGGGAGACATGGAGGGGTTAGCATCTCACTTGGCTGTGTGGACATGCTTGGGAAGTTAACCAAAAACTGAGTGCTAAAGAAGCCACAGAAAATATACTGCAGAATATCAAAAGGTAAGAGAAATGTAAAATACCCTTTGTGTGCTCTAATTTCTGATGATTAGGGTTTTATGTACAAATCAAAACTAGTTAAGAATCAAAAGAAATGAGAAAAAGCAGAACACAAAAATCAAACAGCTAATTAAAATTTTCTCATTTTTGGCAGCTGAAAGTTTTTTTTTTAAATTTAAGTGGCTTTCATTTCCAATTGCATTTTTTTCTGAATTTTTCTGAATTTTTTACTGACTAGCTTTTCCCTTATGATGCATCTATTATAGAATGCAGTGAATACTAAGCTGGAATTAATTTTGATTTAAAAAAAAAGAGAGGGAGAAAAAGAAAGAACAAAAGTATGAAAGAACCGTAATAAGAAATAAAGAAATACACCCTCCCACAAAAATCTTCACAATTGTTTCCAAAGTTACTTCCAATTTTATAAATGCAAAATTCAATCTAATCCACGAGCTGACCACTTTCTTAAGACTACTGTGTATCAATTTGTCGACACATCCCTTTTTTGTGGCATTGTCTAGCAAGATGCACTTTTTTTTCCCGTATCACTATCAGTTTCTTCCCCAGCAGTACCAGTTCACACAAGAATGACAGTAAGAACACAGCTGTCAGACTAATTTGTTTTGTCTGATTTTGACAGCGAGAAATCCAGAGTATTTGCTATTTCATGAACAGTACAAACATCCCAGCTATTTTTAACTCATGTCATCATGATAAAAATAAAACTTACATGAAGTACAGCATGAGCCAAGCTGCTTTGGATCCATTTCAAAAATTGCACCCCTTGAGGTCTCTGTTCACATCTCAGCCAACTGGGTTGAGCTTGAAGGCACAGGGACAGAAACAGCTGCCTACAAAATAACCGATCATATTCACCTCATATGCCCAAAGCTAGAATCCTCTAAAGGTCTTGTCTCCAGTAACCTATGGCTATCCGAGTTTTCTGTTTTCTGACAAGCTATTTTAAGCAATGAAGACAACTTAAGAGACTTAGTGCTGTGCTACATGAAAGCCCAGTAAAAACATCTTTGTGCCATTGGGTAGTCTAACAGCTTATTTTCATACAGTGTTGTCCTGTATCATGATTCTATAACACACACCTAAAAAAAAATTTTCTTATTGCCTATTTTCTGTTTCCTAAAATAAATGCAACGTCAGGGGAAAAATATTTAAAATTATCAATATTTATAAAAAGTTCCAGAACACAAAATGCAATATATATCAGTCAGGAAAAATAGACATAAATCTTTTTTTCCTAAAATACTTTCTGAAATAATCTATTGGTGATATATTTCTAGTATATAATGAGGCAGAAAACCCAGGCAGTTTTAAATTTAGGGATATGTGATCTCATTGCCTTTACATTCTCTGGTATTGGAAGTAAATTCAAAGTAGGACACAGCCTTTTTCAGACAGTGTAACATCATGGTTAGAGAGAGCAGGATCTAGTTGAACAAGCATAAGACTTTCTTGTATAATCACTACATTTATTTTATTAGATAATTTAGATGCTTTCTTGCTTCCTTAACATTTTTATGACCAATCTCATTTGTAAGCTACAGTTAGTTGTTTTATACACATACATATGGCCTTATTCACAATACCCTTGCCAATATCTCAAAATATAATGCTCTTCCTATGATATAGTGTTGTAACCACTTCTACAGGCACAATAACACTGCTGGAAACATTAATGGAGGAAACATGGAATATCTTCTATCCCCTCAGGCTTGCACAGATATTGTAAGAAATATATCATGGTTGATTTATAGGAAAAGTGCGTTCCTTCCAACATCCTATCAAATCTTCCCAGAATGTGTCAGAGAAGCAGCACTTTCAGAGGGTGATTTAGCAATACAGCAATTTTTCTAACAGAGAATGTATGTTTAATGATGTTTCACCATTTTTTGACAAGAACTTTTCATGTTCATTTATTTTAAATATGTAGTATATATGTTAAAAGATAATTCCCAAATCCAAAATAAGACATCTTTAAAATGAATTTGATTACACTAGAAGAATACAACACTAATAGTAAATGGTGTAAGTGGAATTTAAGGATAAGCTGAAGTACTCTGAAGGCATTTTAATAGTGGAAGAGGAAAGCCTTTGTGACTCCTTTTCTCTGTGAAATGCCTAGAGAGGGGGCCATAAGTAGACACACGGAGCCATTCTCAGTGTCCAAGGAATTGCTTCTTACTGTACTGCATCTCTCACTTCAGCCAATGACTAGAGAAAATTCAAGTTCATTGAAGTAATTGAGGGAATTCACCTCATGTTATTTCACTGTATCTGATTTTACCACCTCTGAGCTCAGCTGTGAATCACGGCTGCAGTGTTAGAATAGGTCTGAGCTGTGGAGAAGTAGGAACAGCTCTGTGTGGCTTTCAGCTTTTATTGAGCTGAGCAAAACTTCAGGGTGTCCCTGCACTACTCTAAGCACTTGTGTATAAAGGACCTGGATAGGATCATGAGTGAAAACTGGGAATCCACACATTAGGTCCTCAGTAAAATCATTTTTATGATGGCTTAGAATGACTTTTTTAAAGAGACAGCTAAAAGCGAAACATGGAGAATGCATTAAAAAAAACATGAGGTTTTATGGTAGGTTGGTTGACATATGGTAAGTTGACATATTTACTGTAAATGAAATGAAAATTAAGGATATACTAGAAAAAATGTTATAAAGTCTTAAAAACAGATGCTCTTTATTCTGCACAGGTTGAAATGTTAACCAAAACAGAAGCAGAGAAGCTACATAATGATATTGCTAGGATGATCTTTTCTGTGTTGAATAAAAACCATTTACTTGAAAGATTAACTTGGTGTTATAAATGCATTTTTTGATGTAGTAACATTGACTCTGTATTCTGTCTTTGAGAAAAATACAGTAATGTACTAAACTTAAAATAAATAGTGTGTGAAGTGGCTTTAATTTAGGGAATTAACTTAATTCTTTTCACTAAATTTGATTAAATCAAATACATGGATTCAATATGGGTTAGCCAATAAAGCTTAGATTCACATCTTTAACTAATTCAGGCTGCAATCCTTGAATGTAATATACACAAAAGTTGTAACTGATGATGACTGAAGCTAGAGAGGAATTAAACAAAAGCACTAAGTGCCCTTGGTACCATGAATATCCTTTGCATTTGTTCCTTATCATCTTCCTGTAATTTTTTAAATCTAGAAGGTAACTGCTTCCTTTCCTATTAGACCTGGAGACTTTTTTTGGTATTTGAATGGGTCATAATAAAGATTGAAGGCTGTTCCAGGACTATTGCATAACCTCCCACTTAGGGCAAATTGTCAATTATTTTGCCTAAGGCTTTAAAACTATCCTGCTGTTAGTCTGGCTAAAAGAAAAAAAACCAGTGAGAAATGTTTTTACACATGCTATAGAACATACTAAATTCTTGATATTGCTTATACTCCCTTGGGAGTCTAATTATGACATTTACAGGGCTGTGCACTTTTGTGGAAACTAAGCCCAGATAATAACTGTTCTCCCTTTCATTACTGTTTTTAAGGACTATTGTTACTATATGGATTTCTAAAATCTATGTGGAACTAATTTTTTTTTATTTTTTGGACAAGTATTTCAGTCATGTTCTAAAATCAATGTTAAGCCATTCAGGTGGTAGTAAAAAAGAGTTACTTGAACTTATTTTCCTAAATATTTAAGTGATGATAAAGAAGAAGGAGTAAGCATTGTATCAATTACATTTGAAAAAAACTAAGAGTAGTTGCGAACACGGGTGAAGCTTAAAATTACTTAAAGAAATGTACTATGAATAATTTAATGAGTTGAAATCAGGAAACAATATTTAAACTGGAATTTTCAATTAGTCCTTGGGTCTGAAATCTCTTCAAATTTCTCTGTTTTCAGTTTAACATGGCCCATGTTGTCATCTTATTGCAAAGGTCCCATACCTTCTTAGTGATTTCTCATGGGCAGCTCCTTGCAACACTAGCTCCTTCCTCCTCACAGCACAACCCACAAACTCCAACTCTCTCCTCGCCTAGGTAACCAACTCTTCTATAGCACTCTTCTTCTTATTGGAGACAGCTGTGATTGGTGATTAGTACAGCTGCAACTCCTCAGGTGTGAAACTACCTTCTGCACATTCTTTTACATTCTATCCCTCCACAGGCCCAGGAAAGAAGTCAATACTTCTTGGTTACTACTTCATTAATTAATTAGACTGGGCTGAGAACAAACTTTTTTCATTACTGTTTATGTAACCTGGAAGAAATTGATAAGCGTTTAGAAACTGGAGAGAGATAGTGATTCAAATAATTTTGCTGTAAAAATTTACAATAATGCCAGTGTACCTGCCCATTGTTTTTGGCTGCAGAAGCTAATACTGTCCTGGATAGTACATATAAAAAATTTAAAAAACCCAACAGTTGAACATATTAGCCTAGGAACTAGGCTCTGTGTGTGAAGTTTCTGAGATGCCAGAAAGCTATGTCAACTCTCTTCTCATAGCAGACCCTAAAAACTCCCCAAGACACCTTGATGTCCTGTTCTGCAGGAGTACACATGAGCACTTGGACAGGTGCTGGAAGCAAACAAAATGAATACTGAGTTTTTCTAAACCAGCAATATTGGCCAGGTGGCAGCTCAGAACACCAGTTATATAGTTGATTTACATCAGGTGGGAGCCCTCCTCAGATATGCCAGATCCTCTGAGCTCTAGAGGATGGTCTAGTTGCCATGAGGGTCACAACCTGTGGCACTCAGTCAACATGAAGTCACAGTGGATATACAAGTAAATAGATCAGTCCCAATAAAGATCCCTGACACCCAGACCAACAGGTACAGTCTCAGAACCATATGACTGAGAATTAGCTCAATCAAGAGCACAATACATGCCATAATGTGCAATTATCATCTCAATATGTTCTCTGTTCAAAATGCTGAAAAATAAATTCCCTGGAATGGTCTTCAAGATAATGTCCAGACTCTTTGTCATACAGAGAGCTATCTCAAGCTCTAGCAAAACCAAAACAAACCTGAAAAAAATCTAAACAGCAAAATAATTCTACAATGTGGACAAAAGAAGATCCAGTATGTCTAATTTTGCAACATATGGCAACACAGACATGTGATCTGTATATGCAATTTGGCTCAATAAAGTGATCAAAGGACTCTGCTCTGAGCAGAACCTATATATATATACATAGATATATATATATATATAGATACAGTTGGGATTACACATGAACAATGACATAGGAGCAATGGGGAATATTCTGTAGTCCAGGCTCTGATGCCCTGAGAAATACATTCTAATCCATTTATAAATACACCTATCTTTATCACAAAACTATGTATTGATGGGAAAGTACTTCCTCTTCCAAAACTTACTGAAAATTATAATTTTGAAATTTCAAATTATTGTTTGGGTTTCTCTCTAAGCTTCAGGGAATGCATGTTCAGCTATTGTTTATTTTGCTTAAAAAACATCTTATAACCATGGCGATAAAATGTGTATGCTCAGAGGCAGCTCAAATGATACTTAGCTTGTGAGAATTGCCACCAAGCTCTGCTGCAGAGGAAAGATGTATTTCCTGCTCACATATATGTTTTGGTCAGCACTTCTTGTTTAAGTGTGTAGTAGTGCCAGACTTGATAAAAGTACTGTGCTTTCTGTAAGAGGACCCAGGAAGGTTTTCCTATGGATTATAAAATTTTCATAGGGTTGGACCCCGTGTTCCCAAGGTAGTGTATACTAGTCACTCTAAAAACATCAGAGTACCACTGTAAGAAAAGAAAAATAAGAAATATAAGAAATTCCATTAAAAATAAAAACAAACCTCTAGTGTTTTGTATAAACAGAATACATGTTTGAAAGAGAAAAATAGTATTTGCATCTTCTGTTTCTTGGAACTGTAGGATACAAAAATTAAGTAGACTACTTACCAGACAGGAAAATAGAAAGTTCATATGTAACTGTGACATTTTGAGAATGAAAAATCTTAGTATGCATAACAACTCCACATCTATGTTGCGCATTCAGTGGCAAGAGGACATGTGGAAAAAATAGAAATGTCATTGCATTAGTCATTGAATTAATGTTGTGTCTGCCTATTAGTATCAAGGTTATGACTTATACAGGACAAACTCTTCAGTCTTTTTGTTTATCAGCAATAGTTATACTATTTACATGTCCTTATTTTAACTTTGATGACGGCAGAGATGTTTCCTCTAGACTTTTATATTTATCTGCCCTAGCAGAATTGCAGAAGCCGTCACTTCAAATAATAAACTGCAACAAATATTTCTATGTGCAATAAGAAGATTCAGTTCATGTTTGATCAAAAGCATAGGGAGATTTGGAGAATACACCCCTTACTATGGAAGACACTGTATGGGTACTTTAGTAATGGCATCTGATAGACTAAGCAGTTTAAACTGCATTACAAATTAAGGTGTTATATTGATAGCAGTATGTACAAGTTTGAGGAAATGTACCAAATTTCTTGAAGAATATTAATATATTTTATTACTTCTTCTCATGGTTTTCTGCCTTTTGTTCATGGAAAATATACTTCAAATCTTATCTTTTAGACATAGAAACTAAAACTTTCCAGGTCATCTGTTATTCTTTTGAAATTCAGTACTATCACAGTTCTCTGAAGTAAGTGTTGTTCCACACACACCAATGTATCTGTAAAACAACAGATACAGTATTGATATTTTTATATTCATATTGATTGACAAGCCTAATTGCCTTTCTGAAAGTGTCTGGCAAAAATTGATCATGTGCAGTATGGTTCTTATCTGAATCATCAGGTATTTAAATTTACATAAGGCATAAGTATAATTTTTTTAAACCAAAATGCTAGCACATTTTATTAATTCTACCTTGCAGCATTTATGTCACCAATTGGTTTAAGTGGACTTATGTACACAAGATACAGGATAAGAGTAAAATGCAACATCACTTATTACTGGACTTACTTTGCTTCTAAAACTTCTTCAGGATTGCAGAAAAAACATGTCATTGGCTTAGATAAATACTAATCACAGACTTTTTTAATTTATTCCTTTTTATTAAATAAAACTGTACTTCCCTTTCAAATATTTCAGAAATTACTCTTCAAAATTTAAAAAAGTAGAGCTCCAACTTTCACATGGTTACACTTACTAGCAATTTACAGATTAGTCTTGAAAACAGCATACAATCATAAAGCTATTATACCTTCTACATGACTAAAACACAAGTAAAGCTTTGTACTGAGCTGTGCAGAATCTAGGAGAACCATGAGCAGGCAGTACACTAACATGAAATAGGCTCAAAGCCTGGAGCTAATGATCCCAAGAATTAAGAACTTGAAAGACTCTGCATTTAGGCATCACTTAACATGGGACTGCAAAACACAGCTCCTGTGCAAGCAGGGGCTGGTTTCTAAGCTTTAAAGATCAGCAGCAATAAGCAGTCACATGCCCATGGATGGATCTACCTGGATCCAGTTATAGTGGGTGAAGCTCAATTCACTTGAGGCATCCAGGCTACACCTGGCAGAACCAATTGTCTCTGGAGAGGCTGATGTCTAGTAGAAGGACTGGTGAATCTCAGCCTGTGGAGAAACCCAGGAGTTTGAGCTCTTCTGGGATGCAGTTCAAGCCCTGTCAGTTTAAAATCCGGAACCCTCATTTCTTATAGGGCTTCGTTGTCTTCCCCTTCTCTTCCTTCTCTCTTCCTTTCTGTTCTTCTCTTAATTCCATTTCTATTGATTTTCAGCTAATCTCTTAAGTATGCAAGAGTCTTATAAAGTCAGTGGATAGTGACAAAAACTTTATTTAAACCTCATCAGACACCGCAGAGGCTGTGGCTCTCTTTCTGTCCATTCCTAAGGAAGGTTTTCTGATTCATCCTGCCAAACAGACAGCAGCTCATTAAATACTACCAGTCCTTAACTAGCCATAATAGAAAATGTGATTGTAAACAGAGAAACTAACAACAAGGTCCAATTTTACAGCAGAAATCTGGAACAGACAATAGAAACAAATTAAGACCAGCACCATTTAACTTGCCTTCTTTGGCTCATCAAAACAATTTTGCAGGATTTTCTTATCACAAAATGGCATGCATTTTCTGCCTGTAAGCTTTTCCACAAACTTTATTTTGTTTCTGCATATATATAGCTCTCTCTACTTTTTAATCTATGCTTATTGCTACCTCTAAAAAAGTGAGCAATTCACTGAAGAAATTAGGCTGTGGAAAGGACTCTGAAAAATTAGCATGAATGTATTACAACTTTATGTCTAACCAAAGCTTTGTGCAGTAATTGAAAGGAACAAAACAAATAGTGCGATTCAGAACAAGGAAAGTCAGTTTATATTGTTTGGATGTGATTGGTTTTTTCAAAACTAACAGCATGAGATATTTTATAATTACACTTTTGTCTTTCTGATATGTTTGTGTTTCAGCTATCTTGCACAACTGCTAAACAATTGTATTGTCTTCAGCAACATTTTGAAGGTGCTAGAGCTGCTTTGTATTGGGCTAAAAAGGGAATGTCTGGCTGCAGTACCATGGTAAGAATGCTATTGTACTGATGCACACAGCAGTGTCAGAAAATTCCAGGGTTTTAAGATAAAGGAATTCAAGCCCGTAAAATAGAAAGAGGTGTTCAAGCTCAGAGCCTGGTTATTTAGCAAGATCGGCTGTGGCCAGATTTGGAAAGAGACTGATCTGGGGCCAGCTCTGTTAAGGTACTATGTGAAGCTACAGCATCTCTGTATCCTTGAAAATCCCTCAAAGGTGCTTAAGATGAAAAAAACATCAACTCTTTAGCCAGATGAGGCAGGGAAGGTGAAGGGTTGAGTCCATGAAGAGGCAGAGCAGTCCTGTGCCTGGTCAGAGCACTCCACCAGGAAAGGCATGAGAGTCAGAGTCCTTCAGAGACAAATACCTGCAGTGGGGAGCAGGACATGATAGAAAAAAAAAACGAAACAGCTGGTTTGGAGGCTTTACCTATAATAATTTCTGTAATCTGCCAAACCAGCCCTCAACAAGGATCTCTCCTAAATTCTTAATCAAACAAGTCAGTGGTAATTAGAAATGCATGCTGGGGAATGAAATACTCAGCCTACCAATTGGAACACATTGGGGATAACAATACAAACACACTGAAAAAACCCCACTGCTACTAAAATCACTGGGCTTCTGAATTATCCATGAAATGAAAAATGGCTCCCAGAGCTTTTCTTTCGAGGCAATTACCAATTACATTTCTCTATAGAATAGAAGAGTTAAAACCTTTGGGCAGTAAAATTTTTAAATGCTAGAAGCTATAACAAATATTTCTGTATCAGGGATTGCATATAATTTTCTGTGCAGCAAGAGCTGAATATAAACTGTTATATGATGTTTATGCACAGTTGTACATAAATAACACAAGGTTTCTATTATGAAGTTTATGTACAAAATCTTTCCATCTCACTAACTTTTCATGCTTGCATTTGTAGCAGATTGAACCACCAAAACCAACCAAATTGAACCACCAAAACCAACCTGAAGACAATCAAAAAAGAAAAGCAAATGAAAAAACACAATACATGTCACATAATCCAATTCAGAAGAGTAAAATTTTGCAAAATTTCACATCACAAGGTATCTAGCTTTCATTAAAAGTCTTCTTTCTGCAGTTTCAATCACTTCATAACACGTCCTAGTTATACAATCACTCAAAGGAGACTTCCTTTCAGTGGTTTTCTAGGGAATCTCCAAAACCAATTCTTGATAATTCTTGCAGGGAGAGATGGGAGTTTACTTTTTCCACCATTGGAGCACCTCTTCCATTGTGAGAGACTGGAAGAATTTCTGGCTCAAAGCATTTCATGTGTGTGGGGGAAGGTGCAGGTCAGGCCTTGCCCTGGCCAGGCAGTGCCCTGCCCGATACACCCCAGCCCCAGAGCCAGTATCCCAGGCTGGCAGGGGCTGCCAATCCCTGGCATTCCATGGGCAATGATCCACACCAGTCCCTGCAGCCTCTAACCCAGCTCCAGAGCAGCCAAATGACCTAAGTCCCACCTGGGGGAAGGGCTCAGGAAGGCCAAGGGTATTTAAAGCCCAAAGCAGGGCCAGCACATGTCTTGATCCTACCTCTCATTGGTCAGCTGAACACCATTGGAAACAGGAATGGTAGCTATATTTTTTTCTTTCTCTCTTTCTTCTTTTACTGCCTTCTTTGAATTTTTAGGTAATTAACAATTCCATGGGCTTGTAGTTTTAGGGGTTGAATGGGTTAAGTGGATACTTGTGGAATGTTTTATGTTGATTGAATGTAGTGGTAAACCTTTTTACAAAGTGATCTGATTTTCTGATGCTGCCAGTGAAGTTTTTTTTTCGTTTTTTTTTACCTCTTGAATATCTTGTCAGTATTTGTCCTATGCATTTAATTCAGAGTACATGAACAACTGTAAGCCCTTTTAGAAGTCTCATTGAATGGTTTTGGAGCCTTACATCCATCATCCAAGTTAATACTCCAGATCCACACCTATATTTGATAAATGTATTTATAAACTAACAAATATGTGAAGTTCAACTATAATAACTCAGTTTTCCCTCTGACCTTTACTTTGTATAGATAATTATGTGTTCAATTTGCTGCATCTTTCATTTCCCTCTATATATATAAAGCATTATAGCTGTAAAAAAATTATTAATGGGGTATTGTGCTTTCCAACAGAGCAGTCTAACAGATTTTGGAAAAGAGGTCAACAATGTTGATTCATCTTCCATTACTATCTCTGGGAGTCCCCTTTCAGTAAAGATAAACCATGGAGCTATTTATAACTTCAGAATATTTTAACATATTGTTTTACAAGTCCCAAAGGTTTCCTTTCACATTTCACGTTTTCTGTTGTGAGTTCTACAGATTTCAGTACTGTGCTACAGGTATTGTATTCCAGCCAGGACATTTTCATGGGTCTTATCTCCTGCAGTTAGTTTACTTTCAATTATCAAGTTCTTGAGGAATTTATAAATTGCTATATTGTGCGACATTTTATACACAAATGAACTCATCTGTTTCATAACTAAAATTAGGCAAGTGCATATTTCTGCTCTTTATGCCTTGGGACTTGTGTATTAAATTAGATTTCTGAGCTGTTTAACAGAAATACAAGAAGAATTGCAAGGATGTTAAATACTCACTTTTAACTCAAGGAATATCTAGTAATCCTAGATCTTAGTTTATAATACATTTCATTCTCCTCCAGGCTCAAAAGGGATTTCAGGCATTTTTTAATGTTAATTTAAGTATGGTGTTACTATTTTTAATACATAAATACATATTCTTCTTAAGTAGAGACCAAGTCTTATGTTTGCTTGGAGAACCATTTTCTAACATCTCTCATTACTAATGCCCTGCATCGCAAGAGTGCTGTTATTATTTAGTAATTGCTATTTATCTTTTGAAAACTTTAAGTGTCATGAGTTCCCTAACTGAACTGTCATAAATGTGGTTACTTTTGAGCAATAATTCATATTTTTTCTGGGAAAGAAAACCCAAACAAGATTGAATTTTCAGGGATCATTTCCTGTTCTGCCCACCAAAAAAAAAAAGGGACATGCCAACATATCAAGCAATAGAGCCTACTTTTGTGCCCTATTTATGGTCATGTTTGTGCTGTCAGAGCAGATGTATCAAGGATGCTCTTTTGGTTGGTTGGGGTTTGTTTGGTTGTTTGTTTTTTTTTTTTAAATGGTCGCTGTGCCAAACTCTTTGCAGCAATGCTCAACAATGAAATTGTTACAGTGATAACAATCTGCAGCTTGGAAAACTAAGATTGGGTATTGAGAGGGGGAAAGGTCACAAGGTAGGTAATACTTCACTGATATAAGTTGCACAGAGAGGCTGTGAGATCTCTCTCCTGGGCATCTTGAAGATTCTGCCAGACACAGATAGAGCTGTGCACTGCTGGCAATAGCCCAGGTTCAAGCAGGAGACTCCAACTGACACTCCTGTTATACTATGAAATAATTTCAGTCCCTTACTACATCCCAGAAGTAATAATAGCCACTGTCTAGCACAGGAAATAACTCATTGTGCGCCTAAAGATTGCATTACCTTTAAACCCTAGTGTGTTAGGAATAATGCAGAAAGGAAAAAAAACCCACCGATTCATTGGGTTTCGCTGATTGTATTTATACCCTTAATATTATTTTAACAATGCTATTTTGAGATTTAATAAATGCTATCTTGTGTTCATCAAAGTGGAAAAATAGGACTTGGTCTTTGAATGCGGTAAATGCTGTACAGTGTGTACTTTTGATCAGCAAGAAAAAGTAATGCATAGAAGCAGCTTTTGAGAATTACAGATACCTTGTAAGAAAATAAAAGGCTATTGTGTAGACAATGGCAGAGAAGTTCAGCTCATTATTGATTTGACAAGAATGATCCTCATGGTTTGATTTTCCAGAAGAATTGAATGATTTGAACTCTTTCATACTCTCAATAATTACCTTTACTCAGACATAAAGTCAGGTTGGAATGGAAATCAAAAGTATAAAATCAGAAGATCTGTATGAGGGGATCTTTGTTCATTCATGGTCTATGAAACTGATTACTTCATAAACCCTTATTGCTCTAATTTTTTTAAAGGTCTTCCTTTTTCAGGATCTGCTGACAAATGTAAACAAACTCATATTCCTACACAGACCACAGGAAATAGGTAGAAAACTGATGGAATTTGTACAGAAGTACATTGCCAGGAGATGGCTTATAATGAGGAGTGTTATTCCCTACTGTGGAGCAAGGGACAGTGAGTCAGAGCTGACCACGTCTCATTAGTCACAAATTCTGTCCCTGGTTTACTCAGTTGTTTCTGGTATTCCAGCAGATGTTCTGCAATAAGGCAAATAATCTATATAATAATACCTTTGAGCTTGTTTCTGTCAGCAGAGTAAATACAGAAACTATTAGGATTATTAAATGTTGTTAATTACTGTATCTGTAAAAATGCTGAAACGTTTTCTGATAAACATAAATCTCAGTTGCAAAGCAGTTTTAGTTCTATTGACCTTTTGCCCTCATTTATTCACTTCCCAGAAATAATTTAGAAAAGGAGTTCACTGGCATATGTATTCATAGAAACGACATATTTCCATAGGGTGTTTCAAATCTTTGGAAAAGAAAAATCAAATTGCAATTAATCTCAAACGGAACCTGTTCCAAAATATGCATTTGGCCAAAGAGGGAACAGGAATACAGAGCAAGGAAGACTATCGAAACAATTTCCAGGATGTCAGTAGTAACTATGATTTTGTGTAAGACCATGTACTGTAGAAAAATTCACTATCCCATCCATAAAAAGGTTGAAAATTTCACAAAGTAAGTTTTAGGACTAATTTATCCATTTTCACAGGTGTCTTAAGCAATGAAGCAAAAAAAACATTGAATGAACAAAGCTCAAGCTTCTCTCTTAAGATATTTTTACTCAGTGAGTATGGAGCATTTAGAAACAATAAAGAATATTTTAGGCCACAGTGAGGAAAGGTACTTGTTTACTGCACAGAGATTTATATATGGAAATTTAGTCAGTTTGCCTTTTAAAAATTTACTACGGTTTGAGCTGATAAACTTTCTTGTAATCAATGGCTAAGAAAACTATATATTAAAATTATCTTGTTTAAATGGTAGACAAGCATTGGATGAATAATGAGTTCATAAATATTAATCAGATTTTGTATGTAGAATGTTTTTTCCAAGTAATGAAAATACTGATAATAAATTTTCTACACAGACTTTTCCACCCTAGTTTCCATCCTAGTTCTTTCTACTGATGGTTAACTATAAGGCTTTCTAGAAACAACGATTAGTCATTAACTGCTCATCATTTTAACTTTTTAGCATTTTAACCATTGGAATATGTGAAGTTTTCTGGAAACACCATAGAAAAATAGATGAGCATGAATGTAGTGAATCACAAATAGAGATGGAGAAGTTTTTGTTAAAATTTTCAAATTGATATGAACAGCTGTTAATTAACTTTACAGCATTTTGCACCTTCTTAGATGTCCAGTTCCATTCACCACGGAAGATATTTCAGGTCTTGGGTTACTCTTGTGCATCTAGGCATAAGATAATTGGCAGAGAGCAGATGAGGGTCTGAACTGAGCAGAGAATGACCTAAGAATAGGGACTTTGGAGGACAAGATGGTAGACTGTGGGTCTGCTGTCAGAATACAGACTGGCAAGGAAAAAAAAACCTGTATTTTCACTATATAGGGAAAGGTGTTAATTCCTTTAAAATATATAATGTTCTTATTCTTAAAAGAGCTGTAGTTGTTCTGAGTCATTCTATGATTATTTTATATAGGGGAAAAAAATGAAGAGATAGGTTTAAATGACTGCTGATGTCTTTAAACCAACAGGATTATAAGTAGTGAAGGTTAAAAAGATGTTGCTTTTATACAACACAAGAAGATAATTAAGAAGTGAATGTGGCAACCTGGCAACGTGGTTATCATCAGGATAAAGAGCCCTGTGTTCACCAAAGATATTGTTTGCAGCATTTATTAACATCACTGCATCTGCCTACTTGCTCATAGACATTTAGTGTAGCTTCAAGAAACTGTGGACACTGATTCTCATTGCTGCTTCTCTCCTCTTACTGGGTATGTAAAAGTTTTATTGCTTAACCACTTCCTTCTCCTCTTATCTGTAGAGATGGCAGCCTTCAAATATTGAATGGTGCCTTTTTGTCCTGGGATAATGTTTCCCATATCAAGGGTACATTTAAACAGACTATGATCTTGGAGATCTTCAGCTGAGCATTTTTGAAACAACAGCAAAAAAAAAAAATTATAGCACTTGGTGTTGGGGGGGTGGGTGGAGGGGACGAAAGGAATAATTCAAAAAAAGAAGAAAAATATGTCAGAACTGAACATATATGTGCCTTTGGATGTCAATTAAAAATAATCAGAAAAAAAAATCCTACTTCAGATCTGTGGCATTTTCTGTATCTGAAATGAACTTCATTTATAAAAGCTCTCACACCTTCTGAGAGGCCTGCCTGAATTACCTGTGTTTCTGTGCCTTTCCTGCTGAAGTGCTGATTGAATGATAGTAGATAGAAAAGCAGACCTTAGGAATGTGACAGACAGGTCACCCTCTAGCCTGTATTCTTGTTTCATACAGAATCACTTTGTTCAAACCAGCAAGATGTGTTCTGAAAGGTGCCTCCCTTCCACCAACAGCTGATGTGCACTTTACAGATGTAAATTTATTGGTTCAGTTCAAGCCCCAGTTCATGTTCACCAGGTATAACACTAATTGCAGGAGCAGTCAGGACACCTCTAATTAGGATAAAATCCATTGACTGCCTATAGCTTTTTTGTAAGTGTTGCTGAAGCAGGTTAATTGGGAATTCCCTGGTGACAAGGGACATGTCTCATGGTTGCATTGAAATGCTTCTTGGTGCAGTAAAGCAGCCTCTGGCAATCAAGAGGCATGATCAGTAGGGCTTAACACTTTGCAGTGAGATGAAAGTTTCAGAAGCAATTCTCTTCTGTGCCTCCAGCATTAACCCTATTTGGGGGGAAATGGTGGCAAAAATGGCAATAGCTATCATACAGATCAGTGTATCAGTCTATTTGCAACCCATCAGATGCAGAACTGTTTTGTCACAGGGACTGATTGCTAAGGTAACATGTTCCAGCAACACCAGATAGTCTAGACTTCCATAAGCAGCTTCGCATGATTTCAGCAGTCCCTTCAGTTTACATTTAAATTCAATCAGGAAGAGCATGATGGCACAGCTGGAATAGCCAATAAGCCAATACTGAAATGTCCAGTCCACTTTCAGGAGAATTAAATTCATTACTAATTTGTTATGCTTGAGGTACTCATCATATAAAGCAGAATATGGAGACAAAATATAGAACCACTGCAGGCGTGCTGTTTTTCACACAGTGAAGGCAGACCAGCTCCTTTTTTTTCTGGGCAGAGATCTCAAGAGCACTGCTGGTACCATCTGGTGTGGGGCAGGGAAGGAGACTGATATAGGTCTTTAGTGAGGGATTAGATGATCTTGCCTTCATACATAGATTTGCCAATATAGCCATTTACTTCAGAACTGTGAGTCTCCCCTGGGGTTTATATTAGTGTGCCTGCTCTGTGCTGTTAACCCCATCTGAATCTGACCATTTCTGGGAGATAACATAGTTGTTTTTTTTAAGCTCTCCAAAGATTTTGGTTAGAAAGAAGCCAATCTTAGACAAGCCTGCTGTGGAAAAGACGTTTTCCCTTCAGACTAAAACTTGTTTGACAGAAAGGTAGGCAGTTCCATATCACCTATGAGACACAAAGGACCAGGGGCACATTGCTGTCTGTAATGTGACTTTAGACCCAAGTGACACATAAACATGAGCACGATGACTTTGCTTATGCAAGCAGTGTCAATTTTGTCTCCATTTGGATAAATACATTTGAAATATTCAGACTCCTTGAGGATTCCCAGCTCCTTGGTGCATCATTAGAGCCAACTTTAGAGGAATGCCTAGAGGAATGCCTAGAGGACATGTCAGAATGACAGTACTGGTAACACAAGGTATATCTCTGGTAGAGATAAGCCTTATGAAAGATACATTCTGGGCTATCTGACACAGAGTGGTTTTTTGTTTGTTTGTTTTTTGTTTTGTTTTGTTTTTTTGTTGTTGTTGTTGTTTTATTGTTTGTTTGAGTAAGAGAATTTCCTTGCTGTAGGCATGAAGAGAATTATCCTGTTAGGCATGCCTGACACTAGACCTTGGGATGCCATGTGTTCTTACAGTGGGACCTTCAATTTTCTTTAGTGGGTGCTTAAAGGATGGAAATAATACATGGAATAGCAAAAGGAAGCACTCTTTCTAACTGTGGCCAGAAACATGAGTATAAAGGTATTTTCTAGTCAATGTTTTATCATCCCATCACAGAAGATGGGATGATGTTAGGTAAAGTGAAAGTGATCTGCAGTTAGAATGGCTTCGTGGCAGCCTTGCACAACACCCTGCTGCAGGCTACAGTGTGACAGGATGATTCAAAGGGCATTTGGGATACTGTTGTTCAGGCTGTACCTGGCAATGCAGTAGTTCATACCTAATTGAAAGCACACTTGATTGCCACATGACAGGAATTAAGCTTCAATTCCATTTTTCCTTAAAAAAAGAAGGGTAAAAAAAATCTCTTCCCTTCAAGCATTTGAAAATGCCGTTGAAAATAAGGCATTAATTTTTGATTGAGCACCCTTAGTGGCCTGAATTTCTGGGTAGAGAACTGTGTGACTAATGGCAGCAAGGCATACAGATCATTACCTATGCAAAGGTAATTCATGTCCTGTCCACAGACAAAATTGCTCCACTGTCTGCAGTTTAAGTCTGGGAAGTTTTGTAAGATGTAGGCGGCATATGTTTTACACCTATGGGAGGTGGGCACTCTTATGATACAACATCCATCACTAAGGAGGGTCTAGAGAGTCAGAGAGTCATTTCCCTGCTGACAGAGCTGCTGAGCAGTGTGTGGCCACCTGTTTGGGGAACCCTTCTGAAGAAAACACAGACCCCTATCTACTCTTGCACAGACAGCAACAGAGTGCTTCCCCCAAAGGAATTATTACTCTGGCATTGGCAGGAGTCTCTGATTTCCCAAACTGGCTGGTCAGTTGCTGCTGGGACAGTCATGAGAGCCTCCATTGCAAGGGTTCTTGTGACAATATTCAGCTGGATTGATTGAGACTCTCCCAAACACTGTTCTACTCAATTTTTATAAACCAGCTGTTCTACTCTGCAACTGCCCCAGCACGTGTGATCAGATGTTTTAACTGCAGAAAAAACATGTCTCAAACATCTTTGCAATTTAGAAATGACAATTTCTTCGTCTTTGGGTATGGTTTCTATTTACAATTATCTACGTACAATCTGTGCAGCAGCAGCTACCTATGAATCTCTGAAGGCTCCTGTGCAGGGTGTTAATCAACACATAAATTAGATTAGTCATAGCAGGAGCTGTCTGGGGAAATCTTGAGAACTGTCCAAAAACCCATGTCTAGAGTTCCTGTAACCATTATTCAAATACTTATTTGTGAAGGTGGCTAGGAGCTGGTCAATCTCCAAGTCACGTTCATTTTCTCAAACCAGACATTTGCATTATATCTATGCCAATAACTTGTTGTCTAATTCTTGGACCAGTGACAGGGTTCACATTTTCAGAATGCTAGGTGTGCATAAAGGCACAACCTTCATCATCACCTATACCAGAATTACAACTACTGAAAAAATTTACTTTCACACATGCAACTTGGAATTTTAGTTCCATATCTCTTGCCACACTATGACCATATAAAAAAATTGGATCTAAAGTATTATAATATTCTGTTTACTAGTCAATAAAATATGAAAAAAAAAAGTTTCAGTTATTTATATTCTGTGTTAGAATTTCTTTGCTCTTGTTAAAATTAAGCAAACAAAAGTGAACCAGTGGTGGGGGGGAGTTACACAGCCTTGCAAGCTCTAAAGCAGGTCCGCTGTTGAAGCTGATTTTTTGTGTGCATTTCTCTTAGCACCAGCTGAGGGCAACAGGCTATAATGATCCCTCAAAGCTGGTTTTCTCAGCTAAGGGGAGACTGGCCTAGACAAAAGTGATAACCTAGGCCATCTCCTGAGAGGAACACAGAAGCAGCTTTGCTATTAGGATAGTCTATATTTCCATCACTGTCAAGGTTATAATAAAAAACCTATTCTATTTATCTTCTATTTATTTCTTGTGATAGATAAAGATGAATGAATTCTGCCAACAGACGTAATTTTAAGTCCCTGGTGCAGCAATAGGCAGCATTGTTTTGCAGGGATTTTAATAGAGAGGTGATTTTTTTTGATAGACATATGCTGGATAGATCCTTGGGTGTGTGTGAAAGTATATTGGCCACACACATGGCCACTTGCACCAACATGTGAAAGGCATAATCTCATTATCATCACCCAGCAAGTTCATACCAAAATGCTGCATAGATATAGGTAGTGAGTACTACAGTCACAGTAGCATTTGCACAAGCAGTAAATGCCCTTTGATCCATTAAAATAAACATGTACTCAGGCACTGCTATCAAAGCCACTGTCAGTGTAAGGAGAGCTTCGTTGCCATCATCCCTTTAGAACCTACAACACAGAGAATAATCACTTTTCTCTTAATGTCAGATTAATTTGATCAGTAAGAGCCATGATCATGGATTCATGGTTCCAAAGCAATCTTGAGCACAGGTCTACTGGGGAGGAATCAGGGATTTGCAAGGTTGGCATAAATCTAATTTATCATAATTTATTACAGATACTGACTTGAGACTAGGAGACAACAGATGATTTTTGTCTCTTTTGTAACAATGTTTCCTTATTTTACTCATGAACAAACATTGAAATTACTCCATAATTTTTTTTGTTTCAGTCCAGGAGTTTTCACTGTTAATGAGTTACTCCATATTTACACAGGCACACCTGAAATCAGAAGGAGTTTCCTAGCAACCTCATCTTCATCAAAACTTGAAAGGAAAATAATTATATTTAATAGAATAAAACTTTACTAAATGAAAGGATATGACACTTCAGTTTAATTTTCCTGAAGAATATTCACAGTGCTTTCCTTGTTCTCCTTTCCTAAATTTTCTGTCAGTTACATAACTCCTGTTTTTAGTTCATAGGCATCACCATCAACTATGTTAAAAGTGCTCTTTACTTCTGTTGAAATTCAAGGTCTCTGTGCCATGATACATCTTCTGTACATTTTCTTGAGAGTTGTTCAAAAGACAGAATTAAGACAAACAGAGCTCAAAATATTTTCAGTGGATTTGAGTTTAAAAGTTGATGCAACACATCATTACAAGAATTAGATATCTCTCTACTCTATTATTTAGATATCTTTCTACTGTATTATTTAGAATGCCTATCTTTATAATGCAGAAGCTCAACTGGTTTTTTATTATTATTTTAGTAAGGTTTGCTAGAAGAAATATTTTGGGTTTATGCTTAACCCTGATGTACAGGATGGCACCTTGATCAAGGAGCTCTAAAGGAAAAAAAATCTTTAATGTGTTCATCAGCAGCTTCTGTGAGTCTCCAGGCATGGAGGAGCGAGGAGACCATTCCAGATCTGGGAGTGGAGCTTGGCTCTCAGTTTGCTATGGTATATGTACCTGCATAAAATAAACCCAAATTTTAATGGGCATAGAAAAACAGAAATTGAGGCTAAGAAGAACTTTCTTCACCAAGAACCTGACATGGATGACTGAGTAAAACAAGCACAGTATTGAGTCAATTTATGGGACTGAAATAAAGTAAGATCAGTTAAAGTCTTTTGACAGAGAACAGCATAATAATCTGAGAGTAAGCATAAATTGAAAGTCAGAAAATTAAATCAAAAGTGCAAAAGAACCTCATGAATAGGGAAGTGTTATTTCTTTTGGTAGGCTTCATTGCATATAAAAACCAAAATTAGTAGCTTTATTCTTTTGTTTCTCAAGTGGTTAAGTACAATTAATCAGAGTCATAGAATAGAATTATAGAATGGTTTGGATAGGGAAGCACCCTCCAAATCTTCTAGTTCTGATCCTCCTGCCATGGGCAGAGGCATCTCTCACTAGAGGGGTTGTTCAAAGCCCTATCCTGCTTGGCCTTGAACACTTCCAGGGATGGAGCATCCACAACTTCTCTGGGCAACCTGTTTCAGTGTTTTTCACCCTCAGCATAACAAAATTCTACCCAATATATAAAATCTAAACCTACCCTCTTTCAGTTTATAACCATTACCCCCTATCTTATCACTCCCTACCCATGTCAAAAGTCCCTCTCCATCTTTCTTGTAGGCCCTTTTTAATTACTTAGTCAACTCTGTACATCACTAAAATATCTTCTGTGATCATCCTTAGTAAACTGGCCATCTCAGTGAAAATATACTGAAATATGCACATCTTTTCAGTATAAAAATGTACATGCAAATGTCATAAATTAATTAGGAGATAGATAGATAGCTTTCAAAAATTTGTTAATCAAATTGAAAATGCTATTCCTAACTTGGGAGGGACTAGATAGAAACTTGATCTAGATTTAATTAAATTTTTTAAAAAATCAGGTCTTTCCCCTCATGATTGGAAAATTGTATTCTAAAGGGCATACCTCTGGATATGTTGTATATATATTGTGTATATATATGTTGTATATATTTCACTGTATATATATACAGTGAAATTAGTTAACTACAATGACTGTGGAAATAAAGTGTGAACAAACAATTCTGCTCACAGGAGCCTCATGTATGAATGAAATGTGACTTTGTGAAGAACACTTCAGGGTTTTAATGTAATACTGGTTGCAAAATAGCAACATGAACATCAGAGGCTATTATTTAAGGTAAAAATTGATGGCACTTACTTTAAGTAGTCAGGTTTTCAAGTTACTACTTAATGCATATAATTTGAAAGTATTCAAATAACTTTGGCTAAGACTCTGACCTCACAAAGAATCCCCTTAGGGCACTGAGGATCGTGTATAAAAAGTTCATAGCTAGATCTGAATCTGAAGGGTCTCCTTAACAAGCATTTGCTGAATGTCATTGAAGATATTCCTAGGAGTCTTTCTGAAAAATTCGGTCATTAGGAACTTAATCTGACACTAGCTATATATATATTTGGAAATCTACCCCTCCTGAGAACACGAAAAGGTCTTTGTGAAACTTAAATTTCATTTAAGAGCTTGAGGCCTAATGGGATTTTAAACATTTTACTCACACAAAAAATTGCTTTGGCACAGCTATTCCATGGGTGGGGGGCTTTTCTATTCACACTTGAGTTTTGTTTTTTTTATAATTCCAATTACATTTTGCTTCTACTACCGAGTAAAATAGAGATTCAAGGCAGATGAATTTTCATTATAATTTTATACTCAATCAGAAAAGTAGTGAATAAATACTTTGAAAAATCAATACCATGTAGAAAGTTCTTTAAAAAAGTCATTGGTCTCTATTAATTAAAACATTCTAAATATAAGGTTAGGTTGCTAAAAAGCAGTAAACATATTAAAGGGGAGAGATGATTCCCTGGAAAATAATTCTATATTTGTTTTCCTATAGTATATATGTAGTTCTTCTCATAGTTTTGTAGAAAGGTGTGAAAAAAAACCAAAGGAAATAAAACCCATTTGTGATCCATGTTATTTTATAAACACTAATTTTAATATTTCAGTAATTTAGTATTTATTTGCAATATAAACAACAAAAACTTATAATACTTTGTAAAACACTGATGCTGGAATGAGACATTTCAATGGTCCCTATTACCCCTCTTTTTTTATACCTATAAATATAGTGCTTCCTTTCTTTTTAGGTATTATTGTATTGGAAAATGTAATAAATGAAAGAAGAATGAATGATTGTTTAAGTGTCGCTGCCTAATCTTAAATGATTGGCTCGTGAGTGTTTTAAAAGCATTAAAAATTTAACATTAAATTGCATTTGCTATTTGATTTATAGCAGCATAAAGAGAAATTAGTTTTAATGTGGTCTATCCCAGCACTAGGTATTATGGAAATGATCTGTGAGAAGTTCCCTAAATCCCCAAAAGTTAATATTTTAACAAGACATAAGAGAATTAAAGAAATTAGTTTTATCTAGTTAAAATATTGAGGGACTAATCCTGGTGTTATTACCACTGAGAAGTAAAGTAAAAAAATACTCTAAAATAAGGTGGAGGAGGGCTACCTGCCACAGGTAATTTGGCAGTGGCTGTGACTTCAAGGGTTGTTTCAGTAATTGTTCAGCTTTCTCGAGTGCAGCCTTTGTAGGCAGCTGGGTGTATTTGTCTTTGGAAATGTCCAAGACTGAACAAGTTTTGGCAGAGTTCCTGTTCTTGTCTCCTGTTCCTCTGTCTGGGCTCCTCCGGGCATCACAGGTTACGCCCTCTGCGTGGGGAGCGGGTCCAGCCTGCGCCTTCTCGGTGGCCATGATCTCCAGGAGTTCACAACAACTCAGGAAAATGCTCTTTCAAAACACATGGAGGAAGTCTCTGTATGTTAACAAAAAAAAAATACCTGCTGTTTTTCTCTTTTGTTTCTGTTTTGTTGTAAATTTTGAAAAAAAAAAAAAATTACAGATGTTCTCTTCTTTATGCATGGCAAAGCATACTGGTGCTAGCATGACAGTCAAACACCTTCAAAATTAATGATACCTAATGATGGCCAAACCATGCTACTTCTATTGCATTTTTAGTGTACTCTTTTCTTTTCAGTATACACTGTATTATTTACTTAAATTATGAACATATATTTCAGAATATAACTATCCTAGAAGTTAGAACTTTTTAAGGTTTTAAAAATGTGACTTTGGAATAATATCTTCTATTTTTCCTTCAAAGTACTAGTTTTGCCAGTTTTTACAGTGCATATTGAATCCATTTACATAAATCTTTATGCTTCAAAATAGAATGACTTCAGAATTCATCAGAATTATGATATAATCTAGCATTTTGGAAAACCTGTGAAAATATGTCTTGAAGGAGCCCATTAACACAAAAGCAAGATGTTTTGGCCTATCTCTGTAGCCATCTTAATAAACCTGCACTCTGTAGAGGCTGACAGGTAGGGAACTGGTAGGAAAACATCACTGCAAGAGCAAAATAAAATTATGTATTTTGTTCAAATAGCCCTGAAAGAGGTGTTCAGTAAAAATAATACAACCTGGAAAAGGACTTTTATTCTAATTAGATTTTGGTTTTGTTTTCTGTTCTATTTTGGAGTCTCAGTTTCTTTTGGAGAAGACTTTTGCTGTCAAATTATTTCAGCTTTATCAGGGTTTCCAGCTGTGTGCAGAAGGAAACTAGAGTGGCCACTGCCCTTGTACTTAAATAGGCTGAAAGAAATCTGGAAAAATTAAAAGACTTCAAATGAAGTCAGGAACTCATCTTGGACTTGTGGGCCTAGACATTGTAAGTACATGTGGAAGTGACTATCTGCCCACAGAGAGCTCTTATGCATTCAAAGTTACTAGCAAAAAGTTGTTATTTAATTATAAAATGTGTAATAGGCAGACCAGTGTCTTCCCATCATACAAGCCAATGGGCAAAGATTATGTGACTTAACAAGTTCATCAAGGGAAAATAATCTTTTTAGAATTGTCTAGTGTCTTCCTTTTACTCTTCAGACATTTTCAAAGTGCTTACTCAAAATCAAAATATATTACAGAAGTTAATAAAAATTTGAACACATTTATGTGGTAATATTATGTGGTGTATATGAGTGGTAGTAATGCTCCAATCTGCCTAGTAAGATCTCCAGTAAGGAGGTTGTAAAGCTATTTTCTCTGCTAAATATTGCTCAGTAATAAGCATTCCCTTTGCCCTTCTTCCTCCCCCACCACATCCCCACCTCTCAAATGCCAAGGACATTTGAGATATGCAGCTTTTATAAACGCTTAGTAGTCATAAGTTTTAAGAAGTGTCACGATTTCTCATGTCTGATTCAGGACTCTTCATCATTTGGTTTTAACAAAACTGCAGATAGATTGATGCATTAAGCTGCAGAAACAGTGAATTCTCTCAGCCTTGTTTCAGTTTGTAGGAGATAGATATTTTCCATCTCCGTACAGATAGATGTTCACACAGAATCTAAACTAAACATTATTTGTCAGGAAGAGATGTCCAGATTTCTGTGTATCCAGACAATATCCTTTCATGGAAATGTAGCTTAAGACAGGGACATTTGTTCTCAGCACTTAAGGCTGAATAAAAACCCGACAGACCTATTTATAGTGAACCAAAATAGGAAATATTTTTTCTATTAGTCTGGAAAAATAAATCTGCAACATAGTCAAGAATCTAAGAATGTTATTTAACTGAAGATTAAGGAAAACAGTAGACAATCATAAAGTCAGGCAAACCAGCCAGCAATTGCAAAAAGCATTAAAGGAAGGAGATTTGGAGATCAGGATTGAAGATCAAGAGCCTAGAACACATCTGTAAGTAAGAGGAATATCACACAGAAATCACTGTGGATTTTCTAAGTGGATGCATCCCACAGGGCAGCCCATCATTTTTTTTTGCAGATTAATTACAGCCAGATGTAGCTTGATTGCCCAGATGGAACTGACTGAGACACACAGAGGTTGAACTTCCAATTTCTTTTTGGAACAGAGGTTTCACAAAATGTTTAACCTAATGTTTCTTTTTCTCTGAGGACTGGTTTTATTTCCCCTCAGACAATTCCAAAGAAAAAATCTGAGGTGGTTTGAAGGATAGTCCCTCTCTTTTTGTTGCCACTCAGAATCAGCAGATGGAAACAGCAGGCTACAGGAACTGAGCTCTCAGTTGGTGTCTGAGCAATTGTCTCATGCCAAGAGAATTGAGAAGACCGCAGAGCAACCAGCTCCCAGCTAGCATTTGGACAAAAGCCATGCCAAGGTGGTTAAGCAGCCTGCAGGGAAATCTGGCTTCTGCTAGTATGTAGATGAAGTGCAAGGCACAGTGAAATGTGACTCCCAGCTGGCACAAAGGCAAAAATCCATGCCAAGATAGTTGATCCAGTCACAGAAAGATGGCCTTCATTGGTATCAGGCCAGAGACCAATAGCACTGAGTTGGGAACAGCTTTCAAACTCTCGTCTCTTGTTTCAAATATGAGTCCCTCAGAGCAAGCAGAAAGGGTTCATTACCATTTCCTGAATCTCGGGGGAAAGCAGAGTTCCACCATTGTTTTTACAGCAGCCAGAAGGAAGAAATTTTTATTCCCAGACAGAACATACATGAGGCCAGTGATAACATGCATAGCAAGAGAGAAAGGTCCATCCTGTACATGCACACCCTTTGATTCCTTGAAACATTCTTAGCTCTTCCTGACACCAATGAGCCATTTGCATCCAATGGCTATGATTCAATTGTCATTCTGTGAGGTTGTTTCTACTTCACTGCCACCTCAAGAAGAATGAGATGCTAGTTTGTGTTTCCTGTGTTGGAGACAGATCTGCTTCCTTTTCTCCTCATCTCAGGGATTTATGGGATGGTTATAGTTCTCCCTAAAATACACTCACACATGTTCACAAACTGCTTGCAATTTCCCTGGTAAAAATATTCTTAAGAAAGGGTGCCTTCCTTAAACTTTCAGAAGTTTTACAAGGTGACCAATAAATGTCTCTTTCCAAAGACAGCTTCTAAAGGGGGCTGCTTGCTTCTGGGATGCAAGCATCTCCAGAACCCTGCGAAGCCAAAAAATATACTTTTCAAGCTGGGAGATTACTGATGTTATCAAATGTGCAGCTAAGATTTTCATTCAAGAGAACAAATAGAATATAATTTCATGTGTATTTTTAGAAAATAACTTTCCCATCTTCCAAACATAAATATATATTTTTCTTTGATTCTTACTACGCAAATTTATTTTATTTGTCAATAGAGCAAATTAATTTTAGCCAAGTCAAATGTCTGATGAGAACTGGTAAGTGATGTCCCTGTGTCAACCCATCAGCTTTGCCTATCTTATTTTCTATCCCATCCTATTTGAGAAGGTTAAGAGATTTTCTGGGTTTGGTCTGGCAGCTAGCCAAGACCAACCCATGAACACATACTTTGTTTTCTATCCTGATTTTCTAGAGGAAAGGAAATTGAGCCAGGGCATATCCAGGAACAAATCAAAAGACAATTTTTCTCTACTTTACTATTCCTATGTGTAGGAGTTTTTGTCAAGAAATCAGATTTTTTTTCCACTTTGTCATCAGTTGTACTTATCATTTATACTCTCAGGCAGACAAACATATCACTGATCTACCAACATGGAGTACTGTTTATGATGAACAAGTTTGGGTTTATGAATTGAGATGCTCAAATAATTGTTTTGTATTTGTAGAATTACTACAATGAATCCTTTGTAAGCTCTTTAGTCAGAAAACCACTTCAAATTTTGTGATTATCAACACTTCAATACATTTTACAGAGTGCCAAAAAATAGTTTGACTGAAATAACTGGTTTTCAAACTAATTAATGTTTTTTACAGATGATATTCTTACAGTAGGTTTCTAAAGACTACTTTCTAAAATCCTTTTTCCCCCTCTATTAGTACTTTCCTAAAAGTTTTGCCTTGGAGATTAAAATTTTTCAAACCTAGCCTAAACCAGCAGTTTGTTTATTTTTCTACAGTGTTTGGATTAATACCATTTAGTTCTCTGGAATACAAGTACACTGAAATTGACTTCTGTTATAAATTGCCTTATGACTACTTGCTGAAAAACTGTACTGATGAATCAGCTGAACCTAGAAAATTAGAAATTGGCAGATACTTATTCCTTATTCAGAGCAGTGCACTTGAGTGTTCCAGGAAAAATTGGTTTTGATTTAGCTAAGCTGTGGAGGTTTGAAAATAATGCCTCTAAAATATGCCTTGTGCATGGAAACTGAGTTCTTTTAGCATGTCTCACTAGTGTTCTGAGTAAATCAGGTTGCACTGACAGCCAGCAGACAGCCCAGAGTGCAAGAAAAGCTCGGAGTGCTTCTGAAAGACAAGATGGTTCCAAAGATCCCTCCTTATTCAATCTGTATTGGCACACACACTGACAAGAACATGCAGTGTGTGCTCAAAGGCTTCCCAGACACTGACTGCATGCTGCTTTCTTTCATGGCTGCTAAGGAACAGAGGTGTGTCTTCCACAGTTTTGGTTTTGTGATAGTGCCAGCTGATTTGCTTTATTATGCATTTATAATTTTGTTTATGTTACTTTAATAAAACAGCTAAAAAAGAGCCTACTGGGAGGAGAAAGGGAGACATTTTCTTCCCTGAGGGACATACTTCTCATACTCAAGGCACAGGGTCTTGGAGACAGGAGGGTCAGTTGCAGTCACAAATAAGAGCTTGACATTCATGAAATGACATTTTACAGTGGAGAAAAAGTAGCAAAAATCTTCAGAGGGGTCTAGAAGGGTAGGGACTGGTGCTATGCAGATTGAATAGGGAAAAGGAAAATAAACAGGAAGTAGAAAAATGAAAATAGACAAAGGATATGAAGCAAATTCCCCTTTTTTTGAATAGTCTTTACTTAAATAATTAAATATTGCTTTTTATTTAAAGAAAGTTTGTTCTTTGAGGGTTCTAAAATATTTTGGTTTTACAGCAGACTCATTAGATGTGAACAACAGTGACATCCACCTTGAAACTTTGGTTTTGGTGACACCAAGATCACAGTTAAAACAGAACAAAAATTTCCGGCATTTTGCGAAAGCCAAAACATTTTAGGATTTCATTCACAGCATAAAAGGAATACAATGAATGGTGAAGCCAAAACTCTCTGTTTGAATAATGGTAATGTTTATATTTATCAGTGTTTTAAGTGTAGGAAGAGTCAGCATTTCATTAAATAATGTTGGTTATAAAACAGCAGAAAAATATTCACAAAATTCTTTCACTAATGCTACAGGATTACCATAAGGAAGAGCTCACCAAGTGTGACACAAGTTAGATTGTGGCTGGTTTCACTCTAGGTAATTCACTCTAGGTAATGACCTCAAGGTAATTTTTCACAGTAACACAAATTTCTGAAGGTTGTGCTGAAATTTTCAATCACTATTTTTTTAGATTGATGTTTTCCAAAAATAAGTTTAAAATCATTGAAGAGAATATTGATAAAGTATAAGATGTCTTTTGGATCAAATGCAGAATGCGTCAAGAGTTTAGAAAATTACAGAATAGTTAAGGTTGGAAGGACCCTCTGGAGATCCAGCAACGTATCCAGGAGAGTTTTGAATGTCTCCGGAAAGGGAGACTCCACAATCTCCCTGCGCAGCCTGTTCCAGGGCTCTGCCACACTCAATGGAAAGCTCTCCCTCATGTTGAGGTGAAGCTTCTTGTGTTTCAGTTTAATGCCATTACTCCTCTTCCTGTAGCTGGCAACATGAAAAAAGAGTCTGGCACATCTTCTTGGCACCCACCTTTGAGATATTTGTATGTACTGATGAGCTCTCCTCTCCTCTCCAGACTGAACAGGCCCCAATCTCCCCATAACAGAGATGCTCCAGGCCTTTCATTATCTTTGTGGCCTCTGCTGGATATTCTCTGGTAGCTCCTTGTTTTTTACTAAGGAAATCAGAACTAGAGAAATTTATGTAAAATATTAATATGTAGTAAAATAAAAAAAATACTCATGCAAGTATTGGCAAGGTAAGGGAAAAATGTATTTTCTTGGTTTTTTCTTAGTTTCTGAGTTACAAGTAATTAGATATTTTTAGTTGATCATAAAGAGCTGAACAATGTTTATTATAGCAACTTCATTACAGCAGTTATTCAGAAAAGCCTACAAACAGACTTTCAGAGTTATAATTTTTCTGGACATAGAATTCATTTTCCAGCAGAAAGTCTTCTGCAAAGTCTAAGCTTGACTTCTATCCCACATAAACCTTATTAAAACATCTTTAAAGAAATGCAGTTTATTTATGGATTTGGAGAGAGTTCTTGAAATGAGGTTAACATTTGTGATCATACAAATACAATGCAGGTTAAATCTCCTGACAGATATATAGTTATTAAAAAAATATTTATTCCTCCTCAAAAAATCCAAGAAAGAATAGAAGAGTAGTATTTACTACAGAGAACAATCCAAGAAAACTGATCTGGTTTTGATTTTCTATCTGCCTCTCATTTAACTATATCGTTCTGTTAGACTGGCATTCCTTAATCATATGATCCATTGTCAGTAAAAGTGCCCAAATTCAGTGTATTAAGGGCTATAACAATTTTGCTGGGATGTGCACATTTTTTTTCAACATCCATTTATTCTCTCTTGTGTTGACCTCACAAATAAGTCAATCTCCTAATTTTCCCAAATAACTTCTGACAGTATAAATACTAGATTTGTGTTGCACAAGTCTCCTGAAGGTATTAAGATTTCTGTCATTTTTAGCCATATTTATTCATTTTTGCCTAAAAAGATTTAGATTATCAGGTCATTAAATTCTCTTCCATTTCCTTTATCTGTACTAAATACACTTTGGAAATTGATATCTCTAAGCTCTCCACTTTTACTGAGAATATGCTGGACATAAAGCATACTTTGATCATATTTCCTTTCTTCTGGTTTTTGATACACCACCTTTTTGGAAATGTCATCAAATCTTAATGAAACATATGTGTATATATATCCTCTTCTGCTTGAAATTTCCTGTAGTGCTGGCTAGATAAATTCTCTGAATGGTTCTTCAGAACAGGCACATCAGAAAAGTGGAGACTAATGCATGCTGACCTGCCATATGGGCAGGATTTCACTGAAACCCTTTTTTTCTTCTTATGAGACATGCATACAAATCCCAGAAGCTGTGTACACAGTTTTGTGTTTAATAACATAGTGCAGCATACTGTTCACAAAAGTATGTAGGCACAGATGAATCATGAACATAAACAAGGGGAGACAGATTGTATACATTGAGCCTCTGTGCCTAGCTGTCACACGGAGCGCAGCGGATGCCAGTCCTTATGCCTGAGGCAGCAACTACCCACAGAACCTCTACCCTGGTCCTCAGAAGCATTTTATTAACCCCAGAAAAGCCACAGAGTCTGTATTAGCTGCTGTAAGTCTCTGCTCTGTAAACACCTGCAGTCGCCCTGTCTGCTGGGCCTTCGGCATGGAAATAATATTTGCAGCAACCTTGAGCGGCTTTTCAGCTTCCCTTGAGTTACTGTCACAGGCTCTGCTCCTCACCTTGTCACTCACAGCAGGATGACAGTATCAAAGCTGGTAAATTTTGCTGTGGAATCAACTGCTGTGTTGCAGACAGGCCCAAGAAATTCTCTGCTAAAGAATTTTGAACAGGGGACCAAAAACTACAGTTAGTAAAAGAAGACAGATTTTTAAAGATGGAGAGAGTGGATAGGAGATTACAGAGACAAAGGAGGAGCAATGTGCAGAAACATAATAGCCAGAAGACACCAGTGACAGAAGTAATCTTTAGACTGTAAAAGGATGCGACAAGAAAGCCTTGAGGGGGATATATATTTTTTAGAAAGAGCAAACAAACAAAAACCCAAAGAACTGGAGCACAGCTGTCCATCCTGTACATTGTTAAAAAAAACAGCACAACATTCCCTCTTTCTGCTAACATCTGGTCACAAAAGGAAGCCAAGAACCAGTCAAAGAAGAGCAGTTCACTGGCAAATACACGCCAACATTGTTGCTATCACTACCATACAGCTCTGGTCCATGTCTCAGGCACAAAGATTTAATGACTATGTGACTTCAAGAAAATAAATGTACATGAAAGTACTTATTTTTCCCCGAAAATTATGGGGCTTAAGGTGAAACAAAGAATTTCAACTGAGAAAGAAGACAAATAGACAATACTGTTTAGTCAAATTCAAAATGTTTCTCAGCATGTAGCCTTTGGGTGAAAACTTCAAGAAGAGCTGGAGATCCCAAGATGCTGTGCTGGAATTGCCTCCTGTCAGCACACATGACATGTCTAAACATCCATCCAACCACAAGATGTCAGCACACTCAACGGGAATTCCTACAAGAACCAAAATCTGTACAAATGGGGTATTTCTGTGTCACACATCTCTCCTCCTCCTATTAATGGAAAGAAAAAGGTGTTTCTGAGGAGTTACATGAAATCTCACATTCAGGCTGTGCCTTCAGAGAGGAAATACCTGCTCTGCCATGGTCTGACCAGAGTTTCTTAATGAGAGTAAATTGCTGAAACAGAATGGAGAACATGGTTATCTCTTCCCATTCTGAAACCAACGGATGTTAGACAAGAATCTAAAATAGCTCATAAGCACATGAATAATATTCAATAACAGAATTTAGGCTCTGGCCAGCTGCTTAGACATTTTAGACTGCACACTCAGCTTTGAAATTCTGCTTCAGTACCTCTCCAGAAATTTTTCCAACTTAGTAAAGTGTCAAGATACCTGTTTCATGGCCTTCACAATCACAGTATCTATAAATCCTTAAATACAAATTGTACAGGTGGGTTCCAGCTGGTGTGCTAAGTACCATAAGTGTAGACCATATGGGACCTGGGCATAGCAAAAAATAAATTAATCATGTCCACTTTCTTTCAAAAATAGTTCAGACTCAAGATGTCATGATATCAGAAGCCTTTTGCAATTTGCATACTGACCAAAACACTCAGCGAGTTGTTACTATTACTGCATTCCTATCTACAAATATTCAAATTTCACCTCGGGCTGGAAGATGCCCAGAATCTTCCTGTAAAATATAGTCAGAATTCCCTCTATGTTATTTGAATTCTTTCAGCACATCAACAGCAGATGGTATATGAGAGACTTTCTGGGGAGATGGGGGTAGCTAGATTCTCTGAGCCTGATTTCCATATTAGGTAAATTAGTAGTCAAAATGTACAACAAAATTACTGGGCATCTGGATAAATGCAAGTTCCTTGGAAAGACCAGCATGCCTTCTGCAGAGGAGAGTTTTGTGATGTGGATGTTTTAGTATTTTTTTTGTAACGAAGTCATCAAACATGAAAATAAGAATGATTTATTTGATACCATCTATCTGAATTTTCAAAATATTTGATGATGCCATTTCTCAAGCCTGTTAAAGAAAATCATAGACTTTATGAATAATAGAACATGCTGAGTTGGAAGGAACCCACCAGGATCATTGAGTCCTAGCTCTGTGCAGAACACTCCAAGGATCACACCATGTCACTGTGGACTTTTACAGGGAGCTGAGGTGAGATTTGTGCTTTACAATGACTCCATGCAAGTCCTTGAAAAGGCATTTTGTAGGGAGCTTGGAAAGTTTGCTGTTATATACTAAATACTAAATTATTCAGAATAGGAAAAATGCAGACTGACTGTGACGAATTGCTGCAGAAACTTATGAGGCTGATTGGGCAATAAAATGGCAGATGAAATGCAATGCAGAAAAATGTAAAGTGATGCACAAGACCAAAAAACCCCACAAATTTGCATGTAAAATGATGAGCTCCAAGCTAAGTGCTACTTCTCAGAGGAAAAATCTTGAGATAATGAGAGTTAGTTCCACAAATATGTCAGTCCTATGCTGAATAACAGACAAAACCTCAAATCAAATGTTAGTAACTGTAAGGGAGGAAAAAAAAAATAAACAGAAAACAAGACAATTCTCAGTTGAATAAATCATGAATCACCTTTAAAACACAGTTCTGACTTCTCTCACATTGACCTCCCATTTTCAGAAGGATATAGCAGAATTTGAAATTATTAGCAAAATTAGTTTAGTAAAAATAATTATTAAAGATGAGTATTTGTTTCCAAGAGGGACAAAACTGAGGCATATAGAGTGAGCTAAGACTTCTATCTAGAGAAGAAACAAACTAGAAGAATGAGAAAACAGGTCCATAAGCTCAGGAAAAGACTGAGCAGAGAGATGACCCCCAGCTGAATGGCCCTTTCTGACTGACCCAGCAGAGCCATTCCACTGTGCTGACCACGTTCTGGCCTACAGGTGGTATGAATTGATAAGAAGCACCTTGGCTATTAATTTAGCTGATGGCTCGTATCACTTCCAGAGCTTTTATTACTTGTGGTGCTGTTATTTATCATGAACATTTTGATTAGTAAATTCAGCTTTTGTGAAGAAAGTAAGTAGAAGGCATTTGAGGACAAAGTTTAGGAATAACATAATGATGATATTACTCTTATTAAAAATAGAATAGTAATATCTATAATCTGGTAATCTGCCCATCTTAATCATTACCTAGGTAAAAGTCTAATAGAAATTCATTAGCATTTTCTCAAAGGAATGGTTTCAGGATTCTCTTCTACATAGATTATTTATATCATGCTCATCACCATAGTTTCTGAATGTGTTCCAGTAGTACATTAAGCAATGTGACTAACATCTGTCACATGTTTTTTTTCTTCAGTGTCTCTCCAGGGAGATAAATATATGCAGTTGAGTTTCTTGTATCCAATAGGAATTTTACCAGGTGAAGAGAGGAAGAAAAGCAAAAAAAAAAAAAAAAACCAGCAGGGAAAATAGTTTGGTTTTTTTTCTATTAACGTACAATTTACTTTATTTTTGTACAACTGAAATAATTGGAAAAAAGTATGTACTGCATTTAAAGCTTGCTATTTCAATTTTTAGCTTCACTTTTGAGCATGACCTTGATGCTGAATTAAGCTTCAAGTAAAATAGTTATATCCATTAATTTGACTCATTTTCTTTTCTGAACTAACAGTGGTAATCAGAAGACAAAAGAAAACTATGAATCATTGTTAATTCAGAAGAAAAGACAAAATGTCACCAATCATGAAGTACTGACGAGTTTTCAAGGATGACAATTGAATGGTATCTAGCTACTAAGAAACTATGTTAACATTTTAAAATATTTAATTACTTTAAATTGCAACTGGTTTTTAAAATAAATATTTCATATACATGGATTAATTAACGAAAATTTGCAGCGAAGTTTAGCAAAACAGTACCATTCAGTGTTTGACTTGGAATATATCTGCATAATTTTTGAACAATACAAATTCCTATCCCAGATTGATATATAATTTTCTTTGCAAAGCACTTCAAGATAGTTTTTTCAAGGAGCAATTACTATGACCAAATCTGCATTTTACAGATGTAGTTAGTGAAAGAGGCAATGACTCATGTAGTGAAAAATTGAACTAATACCACATTCTTGGTTACATGTGGACCATACTGCTTACCCAAACAAAAGAGCGAAACTAAAATAATTAATAATAGACCATCAGGGTTTGAAAGCCCCCCATTATCTTTTTTTCAGAGTTTGCTATAAAAATGGCTTCTCCTTCTTTATTTGGAGAAGAACGAGGATTGTGATCTTACCAGCAGATTAGAAGTGGAGTAGTGTGCAAATAACCATCCCATCTTGGATGTGACCTTGGTTGCCCCCTTCCAGTTAAGATAGTCAAAACAAGAGGAGGATTTCCAGAAGGTGTATAGGGCCTACCCACTGGTAGTATTCTGCAGCCCATAAAATGATGAACATCATGTGTATTATTGTGCTGAAGAGTTCAGGGAAATATCTCAAGATTGTATCCCAGTAGCACACAGAGAAAAGCAGTGCTACAGTAGTTTGTCAGGCTTTTGTTACAGACCTTGATGAAATATTGAGTTGCTTAGTTCCATAATATTAAAGGAAGCTTGGCCCTGCTGATATTAAATAGGTCTTCCTTTTCTCAGTGACAGACTTCCCATTCTAGCTAATGACAGCAAACACATCTGAATATTTATTATGTGTTGAAAGCACAAATGTTGGATAGAGACAGAATATAATAATGCCTTTTATTTTTCTTGAGGCGATCCGTCTTGGCATTCTAAGTGCCACAGATAAAAGCAGCAATAAAAAAAAAAAAGAAAGAAATTAATATCTCAAAATAACAAAGCATTACTGAATAAAGGCTAAAATCATCTTAATGCATCAGGCTGAAAGCCATCCAAAAATGACCTATGAGAGCATCCTGTAAAATTACAAACCTGCAAACCTGTGCTTTTGCCAGAAGAGTGCCTTCCTTAAGCCTTAGGCTGCAAAGGTGAATTTTCTCAGAGCTTAGCTCTTGAAATAGTTCATATCTCCTAAGAGGGTTAAAAGGCATAGAGAGTGCCAGAATTTCTGCAAGACGTGGAAGTTGCATAATAAAACCACTGACTATGGATCTGAGACTATACCTCATTTTCTCTATGTCATTTGGTATGGCTATGTGCTAAACAAGATCAGAATTATTCATGCTGATGAATACCTAGGAATTTCCCTATGGCAGATCTGCATATTGTATGTGCCACATACACAAGTCTTAGAGATACAGTTTAACTGGCTCTAGTGACCTTTAAAATCATGCCTGTTTTTCAATCATGAATCATCGTTTTGTTTAGCAAGTAGTTAATGTTCATTCACATTTCTGGCCTTTGCTGACCTCCTTCCAGCCTATGTCCCTTATTGCAGCAGGCAAATGTTCTGAGGTAAGCATAAGCCAGGATACAAAGCAGCAAGTTACAGCTATTCAGTGACTATTTTATTTAAATATTCACAGTGAGCCTAAACTCCACACACACACACTCAAATTGTAATCACAGACCTACCTGGAAGAGGAACAGGGAGAATTTTCTCCTGCAAACTTTGATAGTGTCTCCAAAATGTAATTGATTCATTTTAGATAAAAATGGACTGTGAAAGACCAAATGTCTACCTAGTCCGTTTCCCTGGTGAAAAAAGTGCTCTGGTCAAAATCTAATTGCCAAGATTTGATATTTCTTCCAAAGGACAATTCTTGCTAGACAAATTGTCTGATGATTTTGGCCTTCTGGCATCACTTTTTTCTACCCAGACAAAGATTATTTTGAGCAAAAAGAAGCACCAAGTGCAAATATCTTTGCTATTTCTTTGCTTATTTCCCCTTCAGCTTTCAGTCTTTCACTCCTTTCCCATTCTGTATGCCCAAATCATGTCTTCCCACTCTCTTTTCCTCTTTTGTGCTGTTGTAATTCTTTCACTTTGCTTGTGCAAACAGCATTTATTTTTGTTTTTGCACTTGTGTTCACTGCATTCCTTTGACAGAAGGCATCCTGCTCTCTGTCTTGCTTCCCATTGACCTCCCTCCCTCTTTTTAAGTTCCTCATCCCTTTACTTTCAATGTGACTCTCTCTTTGTATACTCCCCACTACATCCTCTCAGTGTATGTATGCATATAGAACAGACGACCTCATCTTTTATCACACCTTTTAAGCTGCACAGAGCTTCCAGTCCTTGATCTCCTTATCTCACACGTTCTGTGCCATGTTTTAATGCTGCGATTAACAAAAAGTCTGTGTTGGAAGCTTTTAGTTATATAATAGCAAATAAACCTACACTTTGGTTTGTTGGGATTTGCTGATGGACTATCTAAAAAGTTAACAAACTATCAACATCCATACAGCTTCTGTTCAAAAACTGACTGAAACCTTACACTTTCTGAATGTATCTTGGCCCTTTGAGTGGCATCGATCCTTGTGTGAACTTCTTGCCTAACACATGTTCTTTTTGAATTAGAGTCCCTTCCTTTCCACCTTCCTCCAAGGACATACTCTTGGTATGAGTGATCCAGTGTGATGAGGCTGAAGTCAGTCAGGGAGCTGAGCTGAGCTGCCAGATCACTGTGCATGGTGGATGGTACAGCCCTACAGCAATCACCTTCGGGCAGTCAATACACAGTGGGCAGGGAGTTATAACACCTGTACTGGCATTAGGCCAAAACACAGCATTTTTATGGCAGTATTCCGGTCAGGGTCTTCCCCAAAACACCTAGATCTGGGGAAGATGGTAAAGTATTACACTTCCCAGTGACTTTCATCTCTAGTGTCTGTTTACTGCCTTAGCAACAGGGCATCAGAATTTATTTTTGAAAGCTGAGGTAAACACTGACAATAATAAGACTGAAGTTTTTAGAGCTTTCTCAAACAAAATCCATCATATCTGTCTTTGCTTAGAAGCCAGTTAGACCTTTGTATGTATACTTATTGATGACCTGTATGGAATAATAGCATTAAGATGAAGAACATAATTCTCTGTGCTCAACTAGTAAAAAAAGCAAAATGCTTTTATCCAAACGTCAAATATATAATTTGGATAAATCCACAAGGGTAATGTTCACTCTCTGCAATAGACCATCTGGCACAGAAGACACTGTGCCAATTAATATAGATGGAATGACTGTTAGCACTACAGATAGTAAATATTTCAGACTAATCTTTTTTGTCATTTATCAGCTACAGTCATCCTTCAAAATTTGCAGTCAGAGTCTCCAGCATGTTGAAGCAGATTGGTCACGTTCAGACTTTAACTATCCTGAAAAACCTTTGCCTTCTCTAAAATTCTTCTATAATTCTGGTTTTTACTATTTGTGTGAGGGTGAAAGATTATTGTAAAGCAACAGCACAGTTAGAAGCATTATTTAGCTGATTTATCTGCCTATCTCATTAATGTATATGTATTGCTTTGCTAATGTTATGTTTAATCCAAAGATTTCATCCAAAGGCATTTTTTCTCTAAGGAAGAGATAAGTACAGTTTGAGTAATACAACCCTAATGGCTATTTCAGAAGAGAGAATAATGCTATGTTTGCAATATTAACTTACAAGTTGATCCTGAGGAGGCTTGGTCAACTTTTCACCTCAACAAAAATCATTTACTATGATTATATTCCAATTATATTTCTAAGAGACCCAGGAAATTCTTTTATAATACCCAGGAACTATTATTTTAATGTTATTCAAAGAATTTTTTTGAATGTAGTTTGTTTTCCAGAGCCATTTGACAAAGCTCTAAACAAAGCTGTATAGGAGCTGAGCATTCTCCATTGTTCAAAGTGCTTCAGAAACACCACAGTTTTGAATCTTATACTTTAATGTTGGAAACTTAGTAATGAAGCATTTAAAACCTTTCTCATTATAATACAGTACCAGCAGTAAAATAAATTGTATGATGGTGGAAGAGGTAGATCAGGATTTTTTTATTTTTCAGGCCATCACCTCATGGTCTAAAGGAAAAAAAATTAACAAAGAAGAAAATTATCAAAAACCAGTTAGCTTTGTCTTTCTATTTTTAGTTGCTTTTAAAGGTGTAGAGACAGGCAGAAACTTTGCATATTACTCATATGGAAACTCGGGTTATGCATACAGAGCATGCAGATTGAGCCTCTGCAATGTGATCAGAAAAGAGTTTTTTGAAGATGGCTTCAGCACTTCTCACCATATTTGACCATATTCTGCATTGCATCACAGGAAGCATTTAAGGCATCATGAAAAAAATTTAAGTATCAGGGTTGAAACATACCTTCATGAATGTGAATAGTACAGGATCATAGAATCAGAATCATAGAATAGTTTGAGTCAAAGATGAACTAGTTCCAAGCCCCCACTGTAGGCAGGAACACCTGCCTCTGGACCGGGTTGCTCAAAGCCCCATCCAATTATGCCTTAAACACTCCCATGGATGGGGTGTCTGCAACTTTCCTGGGCAACCTATGCCAGTGCTTCATCACTCTCACACTAAAGAATTGCTTCCTGGTGTCTAATCTAAACCTACCCTCATTCAATTTAAAGCCATTACTCCTCGTCAAATTAACAAAAATATTTCAAAATGTCCAATCTGAAAGTTTTCTGTAAGTTTTGTTATAACTGAAATCACATACTGACTTCACCAGTCTGACTCCCACTGTTATCTGAGGCCAACAGCTTCAGTAATGCAACAGGAGTTCTCAGTAAATGAACAGATAAGTGTGTTTGGCTATTTCTGGAATCTGTAATGCAGACATTCATGCTAAGCAAATTGGTTTTATTCTGCAACAAGTGCACCACAATGCTCTGTGAGGATTCAAAAATTTCTTGGGATTTGAGACATACACACACACAAAGAGGCTTTATGAAACACTAACTTGTGCCAGTTTTGTTGATATTGCCCTTGATAAGCTGCTAACTTCCCAGAAATGAACCCACTCTATCATTTCTAGGGCAGTTATTCTTCCATGCATTTGGTGGAATTGAAAGAAAATTAAATATAAGAACAAGTGGGAATTTAGACAAAAATATCCCACTTTTTCTTTTAATCTGTCTCAAATATGTGACATTGTTTTCTTACAGAGAGAAAGGGCGGATGCAAAATTATAGATATTTTAGAAGGTGACAAATCAGATTTTTACATCCACATTAGAGCACACACACAGGCCTGTAGAGTTTGCAACTCCTGTTACCATAAGTAAATTTGTGTTCAAGCACCTAAAAACATAACTCAGGGAGTGATGAAATTGTAATGAATAAATGTACATTCCTAGAACATAGTCACCTATGCAGATTTTGTAATTCAGCCATGTCCTTATTTATCCTGGATGACCTGCAGGCCAGCTAAGTTTTTAATTATGTATTTATAAATACTCATACTGGAGACATATTCCCTCACTATTTTCCTTCATGAAACTTTGCTTTCTAATATATCTTCATCTTTCTTTTTCATGTCGGGGTTGTTTTTTTTTACTTTCAGCATATTCATTGTATGTTCGCAAGTTCCTGGTTTTGAGCTATGGGAGAAAAAACAGGAATTCAAATCTCTAGGACTAACTTATTTTACTTATTTTAATATTTCTTATTTTCTTATTTAGTAATATTTTGTGTTTGGTTTTTTTGGGTTTTTTTGTTTTTCTTTTTCTTTTTTTTTTGTTGTTGTTGTTGTTGTTTTGTTGTTTTTTTTTTTTTTAGTACAAGTATACAAAGGCTATATTCCAGAGCTTTTAGCTTTTGAAGAGTAGCTAAAAAAGGCCAGGAAATCTTAGTTACAGGGTTCACTATCAAGATTAAGATATTCTTTGAAATATATAATTACTGTGAGTAGTATATCTTACTAGCTTTAACCCCTCTGTTGTAGTGAATAGCAGTTTTTTAAGCTGAGAACTAAGAACTGCTTTTTGACAGCCACCCATTACATTTGTCTGAATAATATAATTGTTTCCAATTTCTGCTGTTCTTTACCATATACTAGCATTTGGTGTTGAGAGCATATATTTTTTTATAGTGCAAGGGAACAGTGTTCTTTCGAGTGACCTTGTAAGCACTATTACATTTTAAAGAACAAATAGCAGATGTGAAACATTAAATATGAATTTATGAATTCCAATTTACTTGGTAAAAAACATTTTCATTTCAACCTTCACTTTCATTTTAAGCTCCATTGTGATTAAGACGTTTAGGGCCATGAATCCACAAAAATTTTTCTCAGTGATAGAATGGCTCATATAGTTCTGACATCTCCTTCTCTTCCACTGTTCACTCCTATCCTTTCTCTCCCTTTCAATTGTACTATAATCTTTACAGAAGGGGACAGGCTAGCCTGAAGTTACTGCTGGTTGAGAGTTACCTCAACCAAGCCTCACAGGAGCATTTCACAGAGGTGTAAAAGGAGACTTTTTCCAGCCAGAAGTGATTTATGAATAATCAGATCAGGCAGAAAAGAAGAGATGCTATGAGACATTACACAACTTGTAAATGAGAATCATATGCAAGAGTGGCAGGATACAGGCAGAAATTTATTCAGAGATGGATTTTTTTTTTTCACAGTCTACACAGGCTTAAAAAACATAAGTATTTCTCATTCTCTCACCATGTACCCATATTTACCTCTAACTGGGAAAGCAGAGCTCCCACAGACCAGTGGTCTCCATGCAGAGCATATGTTAACACAAAATCCTTGGAAGAACTGTGACAGCTGTCCTGAAATTATATTCCTGAAATTTGCAGTGTTTTCAACAGCAACCATCTCTACTCTTAACTCGAGAGCTCAGGAGGGGAAGGAACTGAGGGACTGGATCCATGCACAGCAAACTGTGACCCAGAGTGGACATGTGCATGGGCAAAACATTTCTCCACTACTGCTCTTAAAGGCTTACCTGTTCATTTTTTAGCATCTTGGGATTCATAATAGTGCAGTTTTTTCATACAATCATGAATACAAAACGAGAGCACAAAATCAGAGTAAGGAGCAACGAACTAGGCACAAATGAAAAATATTAATATTTCTGTCCCAGGGCATGTTTTCCCAATCATTTTAATCTGCTTAGAGAATTACCCCTTTGCTGCAGGAATAGATAAAAATAAGAAACAGAGCTATTTTTAAAACAAAAATTGAAATAGAAGTTATCTCTCAGTGTACATTATCACTGTATCCTGACTTTTCTGAAAATTTAGCCCAGGGTTGTTAGACTGAAGAAGAAAAGAGAAGATGGATTCTTGCACATGGGCTAGAAGGAGTTCTAATAACATGGGGTTGACTGGAGGGAGAAAATGTAGTCAAGAGCAGAAAGGAAAACCACTAGGAGCAGTAAAGGAAAAGAAGGCAAGTGAAGAGCATGAGGGGGTGTACAATTATTTTAGCAGTCTGATGAAATGTAAGGAGGGATGGAGCTGTGCTGATAATTGAAATTAAATTAGAACACTTATGGAAGACTTAATATGCTCTATTCTTACCAGCAGCAGATTAACATGAGAATATTGAAAAAAAACCAAAACAACAAAAACAAAAAAACAAAACAACAACAACAAAAAAACAAAACAACAAAAAACCCAACCAACCAACCAACCAAACAAAAGCCAGCCAAAAAACAGACAATAACAACAATTATACAACCTTTTGGTACAATTAAAATTTCACTAGATATTTCTTAGTAGAACAACATCTTGCAGAAACAGTGCTTCTTCCAAGTGAAAGGGAAGAGAAACCTTGGGTGAACTTGCTTCCTTCTTCCTGCTCTCAGGAGTACAAGCCTCAGAGTGGGATGGTCCTTGCTACCTGCCAGCTCTAATGTGAGAAATTTCTTTCTGCAATTCAGTAACTGCATGATAGAAGGAGGCTTTTATGAGGAGAGGTGCCAGATATTCTATAGTTCAACCAGGTACCAAGATCTTTGTTTGGAGCTAGCAAACCCCAGCTGTTTTCACTGCTCTGAGAATCCAGCTAGAAAAACCTTTGTCGACAAGAAGAACACAACAAAGTCCAGCAGGTTCCTTGAAGTGTGGGTTTAAGCAACTGAAAATAAGAGAGGGAAGAATTCCTGGAACTTCTCCAAGGACTGAGGCAGAATGTGCCTTTCCTCTGACTCTCTGATTCTGGTTTTCAAAGACCGCTGTCACAGCAGTCCTTCTAAGAAGAGAGATCATTCAGTCTACTTCCTCTGCCTTAGAGGATTCTCTGATTGTCCATTAATTCTTCTCCCCTGGCGCATAACCGCATGCCACAGGCAGTAGATAATGTTTGGGATATTTGTTTTTTTCTATATTTCATCTGTTTTTAAACATGTGGGCCTAATATTCTGGTAATAAGCACACTGACATAAATAGAGTTTTGTACATGCACAAAGAAGTTCAAATTATTCTTTGTTTGGAGGAAGTCCTTTTCAAGGACAGATGCAACATATGGGAAGTGGGGAGGTGGGACTAGACTGCTAAGTAGCTGTCACAGACTTGTTTAGGATCTGTGTAGAACCATGGTACCCCAGGGAAATCATCATTGAACTCCGTTTGTGTAGGTATTACTTTTATGGCACAGGGAACACAGTGTTCTGGCCTCTCAATTTCCACCTGACATGTTCACCATTTATCCAATATTACAGCCTTCTTCTGTGGGTTTAAGTAAACGACTTACTATTTTTAGTGGCCTCCAAGAATCTGAAAAAGGTAAGAGTGTGTCCTGATGAAGCAGAGTAGATCCCATCAGATGATGCTGTGCCTGGTGTCTGACTGTACTGGTGAAATGGGAATGGAAGCTGTTAAGTGTCTGTCATGAGAAGGTCAGGACAATCCAGGATTCAAGTTACAACAGCTGACAAGTGTAGAGAGTATGGCAATGGGGTGACTGTGCTGTATGTTCTTGCTAAGGCAGAAAGCTAAAGAAAGCAGTTTGCTGCATTTTTAAAAACAGTTTCTGCCAGCTAAATTAATCAAAAAGATTAAATTAAGAATTAATTTATTTTCAAAAGCTGTTTTTCTTTGAAATTTATGTAAGTTAATTTAAAAACAAAGCCATATTTCTCAATATCCAAAGTCCATGTATTTTTCCAAGTGTAAGTATCAGAGTCACAAAACTTTGATATGGGAAGAGATTCTGAGAGTCTGAGAAAGGGAACAGACTCAGAAAGACAGAAGATAATTCTGAGAAGAAAAATAATAGACAGAATTAATCACTGAAATTACTCGTTCAAATATTATGACAAGACAAAAAAGTGCACTCTAGGGCAGACCAGAGTTTATTAGAAGAGAAGTAAAAGCAAACTATTCAAACGACTGTGGAGTTACAAGCTTAATGCCCTTCATCCCTCATGTCATTTTATTCAAGCAGACTCAGACTATGAAATATTTAGATATAAATTTACCTCTTTTTTTCTAGATTACTGTGGGGTAAGTGAGAAGAGATGGGGTTCTCCTCAAAGACAGTCCAGAACAGAAGCATTGTACAGGCTTATACAGGTTTGTACTCCTGCCCTGCAGAACTCGTTGCTTTGTTCCTCGTCTGGCTGTGATTGTCTTTACTGCAGATGGTTTTACTGACACCTGTGGATCCCATCTGAAGTGAATTACCTTCTGAGAGCAGCCCTGGAGCAATGGGCAGGAGAATCTCCTTGTCTTGTGCAGCTCCATCACCTGCACAGATGACCAGGTACAACCCTTGGCACAATATCAGTGTGAGCAGAGCCTTCAGTTCTTTCCCCTCATCTTTCATTGATAGATGGAAAGCTAAGTTGAATGATGTGAAGATTTATAACAAGATCTTGAAAAAACATTGATGACAATTTTTTAATTGTTTAGAATAGTTTTATAGAACTGATCTTTGTTTTCCTCTTACTGAAGATAAATAATTGATATCTGGCTGTAGGTACAGGCTGAATATTCCAATTTTTTGTTTTCAGATGACTACAATCATATTACTTTGTTTTGTAAGCCAGTGACAAAGAAAAACAGAGAAAGATAGAAAGCAAAGCCATAGGCATCTGTGCAAAACTCAGATTCTTCAGGATTAGCAATCAAAGAAAATATTGTAAAGGCAAAATACCAAAAGTGATTGAACTGGAAAGGCTGAAATCTTCCAGATATGATGTTCAAATAAAATTTGATGTCTTCTAGCTATCCTATTTGACACTGTAATTGGATTTAATGAAACTGTGTCAGATTACATTTCATTTACATTTCTGAGAGTTGTCATGTAAACAAAATACAGAGATATCACTCATTAAAAATTAAATATGATCTTTTGGAAACCAATTCTTAGGCAAGGAATCAGTTTTGAAATGAATTCCACAACTACAGAATCACACAAATCACCTTATTGAAATTGTTGCTCATGTAATATGTTCATGCCCTATTCATTGGTAACTCCTTATAAATATGAGGACAACTATACGACATTTCTGAAATTTATACAATTTCACTTCAACCAATATTATTCGCTATGGTGTTTGTTCTGAATCATATTATGGTGTCATGTGAAAACTCTGCTTCTGCATATTTCATCCCTCCATCCAAGCATTCAGTCACGGATGCGCATCACTCTTACTATTTGCAGTTTATTTTCCTCTTTTCTTAAGGCTAAAGGGAGTTTATACTTTTTGGAAGTAACCACTAATGGACATTAGAGCTCAGAAGGCTGACTCTTATCACAAACCAGAACAACCAAACTGTCAATCCTGAACACAAGCAACAAAGCAGAAAATGGATAGATAGGTGCCTCTAAGGAATGTTGTTGACACCATCTTTTTCTTATGTCAATAGGTGGAGGCAGAGTCTATATGCACTAAGAACTTAAACTAAAAATAAAATGTAACTTGATTTATTGCTTCCGAATATTCAATATTTTGAAGGAATATTACCACACATCTGATATATAATACCAACTTTTTCACCAAGCAAATACATGCAGCAAAAAGAAAATATTTGATCCTTCCTTCCTTCCTTCCTTCCTTCCTTCCTTCCTTCCTTCCTTCCTTCCTTCCTTCCTTCCTTCCTTCCTTCCTTCCTTCCTTCCTTCCATAATACATCAGCATTTATGTCTTCTGCAAAATATTTTCTTGTTCTGAAGAACACTTTTGTAAATCTGCTTGCTAAACCCATGTGGTTCTCTGAGATGAATAATTTAAACCATACATATGTTAGTAACTTGACCCAAGGAGTGTATGAAATCTGAAAAAAATTCTCATATCATGCATGAAAGAAACTATGGACTAAACAATCTATTGTTCTCTTACAGGTAAAAAGATTATCTTATCATCATGGATGACTTGCTGTAACATAGTGTTTCTCAGGAAAGACCTTCTTTGCTAAGATGTTTTTGAAGTAGAAAAATTTACCCTTTCTCCTTTTACAACTGAATACTATAATTTCCTAGAAAAGCTTTCCATGATAAAGAAGATGTAAAAAATTGGAATAAAATAATTTGAAAGGATACTAACACAAAAGACAGAAAAAATGTTGAGATTTGAAAGTATTTTTAACTTGTAATGTCATCTTGGGGGTCACATCTGGCACAGCAGGACAGCTGATGCCAGTAATTAGAATTACTCTAATCATTGGAACTTATTTTCATCCTTTTAGTCTGTGAATCACCCACAAACAGATGGAATTGCTGAGGCATTGAGGTCATCAGTGACCTCTGGACTAGGCCAGCACCCCTACTTAGAGAAGGATTAGCTAGAGTGGGTTGCTACAGATGGTGTCCAGTCAAGGGCAACATTTACAAGATTTTGACCATTTTCACCAAAAAACCCTGAAGTTTTGGTCACATATTTAGGTGGAATTAAAGCTGTACCCACTGCCTCTTATCCTTGAATCATTGGATACCACAAATGAGAGACTGGTTCCACCTTATTTAATGTCCTCAAAGATCTTTTTAAACACACAAGGTCCATGAGGCTTCTCAAGGCTGAAGAGCCCCAGCTCTCCCAACCTCTCATGACAGATGCTTTAGATTTTTAATCATCTTTGTGGTCCTTGGCTGGAATCAATCCAGTATTCAATTCATCCTTTCTTCTGCTGTCAGCTCAGGACTCCAGATGTGCCTCACCAGTGCTGAGGAGAGGAGGACTGCCCACTTCACCCTGCTGGCAGTGCTTTGCCTACTGCTCCTCAGGAAGCTGTTGGCCTGCTTTGTTGGGAGGGTGCACCCCTGGCTCATGTTCAGCTTGTTGCCCCTCAAGGAAATAAACATAACAAAGGTATTTTTATATTTTTTTATCAAGTCAAAATGAATGTGCAGCCATCGTGAATTGCAGGACTTCAGAGGAGTTTAAAGGCAGTGTAAGTACAAAGGTCTTCCTATTAGCAGTTTAAGCTCAGGCTCTTTTAAGTATATGATCAGCTCTTTGAACTTGGCTTTAGCTGGGGGAGAACTCAACCATTTCACAAAGATGAGTTTTCAATCAAACCATTCTTATTTCAAAACTCAGCTCCAATCTGGAGAAAAAGAATAACGTTTAATTACATACTTCAGTGCACTTCAGAATAGAAATGAGCTTTTGTTAATCACTACTGCAAGCTCTCAAACAACACTGAGACTCATGATCATCATTTTAAGATGAACTAAATCCATGATAACAGGGAAATGTCTAAATAGAGAAAGCAGAATCCTAAATTCTATTTTGGATATAATGTTGGTGTTAAAAAAGCAAAATACCAAGCATAAAATATTTGGGAGCTTCATTCATTGTTTGCAGAATATTTTAGTACTCATGCGGTGAACTACAAACAATTGTGTTTGCTTTCCTTTTCAGAAGAAATGCCTAGTTCAAAATAATATCTCTTTAAATGAATTCTTAAGATATTAAGAATTAAATCTTTATTTCTTAAAAATCATGGTAATGGTTTTTGGATTTATTTGTACAGAGTTAAAAAAATCTCAGAGTACATTTTGAATATATTTTTTAAAAACAAATTGGCAAGCAGTGAGCTTTTTGGAGCATCATACTAGTTTGTTATCATGTACAGGAACATGCTTGGAAATGAACAGAGTCTGGGCTCGAAATTTCTAAACAAAATTGAGTTGTCTGACATCTGAGATCCCAACAATGACTAGCTGTGAGAAAGAATTTGAAGTATAGTTTACACATATCAGCAAAAGAGTCAACTAAAACAGAGGAGATGTGCACGTAGGAGAAGCAAGTAAGGTTAGCAGCTTTTAAATGTCTGTTAATAGTTTGTCAGAATCATTGTGTACATTATCCTGTGTGAGTAAAAAATAAGCAACATAAGAAGACTGTTGAATGCTGAATGAGACTTCAAAGTCTCGTCTATGCAGAGCAGGAGAGAGTCCAAAATCTGACAGAGAGGACTGGCAGGTATAAGAAAATCTTTGATATATACATTAGAAGGGAAATAATCTCCAGGAACCAGTAGCATTTGCTGTTGTTTCTGAAGTGAAAAATAACATTTACATTGCCTTACTAAGTAATAAGCATCTCTTACTTTCATAGTTCAGTGTACTGAAAAATTTTACAACTTAAAAAAAAAAGCGAAAACCAAAGACATGGGTTTACTACAAATTACTGAAATTTTTCTTGGGGAAAAAGAAAAGCCACGCACAAACCTTCAGGTGACAAGCTGTTCCAGGCAAGGCTTACTTTCCAAGCATTCAGCTGAGACTGGGACTCCTTTTTTTTGCTGGCTCTGAGTTGCCCCTTGCTCAGGACATTGTAACACTGGAGTAGGTTTGTAAGCTCCAAGGAGTCAAGGGACAGAAATAGTTTGCTAACCAAAGTAGGTACTCATAGACCCTGAGAGGGGTTTTACTTCTCTCCACTGTCTACTTCCTGAGTCTAGACTGCTGATTTAGGTGGTTTGCATTATCCTGCTGAGGCCCACTAACGACACTTTAAGTGTTGCTTTGGTGAAATGAAGTTCCTAACGTAGTCTGAATGATGCAGGCAGACACAGCTCACAAACTTTTCTGGATCTGCACCCAAATGCCTCATCAAAAACTGTGGAAGAACCTTAGTATTGATAGTAACCTGAATGAAAGAGTCTCTTACACCTAGCTGAAATTGCTGCCTTCATGTATCTGTCAGCAGAAGTCTGAAGTAAAACTGGGGTCTCTGATTATTGTATCCACATATAAATAAATCAGCATACATCTGTAGAATTAAGCTGTGATTTATTTAGTTCAGTTTCCTATTCATGTTTATTATTTTGATGATAAATCTTTCAGATGACAAAGAAAATTACCCATAAATTCCTCTAGGGAGGATGGTCTATTAACATTGCTTGCAGGACCTCCCACTAGAGAGACAAACCAAATGAAGCCACAAAGAATATGCAATCAAGCAAACATTGTGTGGGAACTGTGAGGCAGCAGGGAAATTTAAATATATATTCCTAAGGAAGAAAGAACAACAATAATCAGCACATGCACACACACATGAAGAAAAAAAGCATCAGCAGAACTGGCTTTAAAACTACTAGAATAATTTTGGAGCTATTCTGGCAGAGCTAAAGATACACAAAATTATAAAGACAGCTCTAATGTGAATGTAGTGAGATTAGAGTAGAATCTTCAATTTATGCATTGTCTTACAAACTGGTCTAGAAAAAGCACAATCTAGATCCATGTCTAACTTCACATTCCAAAATGTAGAGAAATTACTCTCATCTTGGAGGGTCGCAGACCTGAAAATCTGCAAAATTTAAAATAGTTTGTTTACTTTGTATGCTTACAAACCAGTGACCTGATGAGGTCGTTTCTGGGATCTTTAAAAAGCACAATGGAAGAGGAGAAAGAGAAACATGGGGTAGGATTCAACTCCAATTCAAGCATCTACTTCTAGGCAGTCATGATGGAAAGGTTCTGCAAGTGAATCAGAGGTCTGAGCTCCAGTACAGGCAGAGATAAGGCAGTCAGCACAGCCAAGGAATCATGAAGAATAATTCAACTCATCCTATGGAAAGCAGATAGCCATGGTCAGCTCTAGGCTACACAGACTGTTAAGAATACTGGTGAGGAAAATAGAAGATTAAACTTTTAAACTGTAGACATGTGGAGTCTTCCATTAATATATCACTACCTGTGAGCTGATTCCCTGTCAAAGCATCTCAAAATCAAATACTTACATTGCAGATTCTGTTAATCCTAAAAGGAATTGAACCAATATCTGCTATATCCAAAACCACAGGCAGGAAAAACAAGCAGGGTCTGCAACAGAATCGTGGGATGAATCGGTCTCATTTTACACTTCAGCAGCCCCCAATTGCTTTGTCAGAGTGATAACCTCATAGAGTAAAGAACTAAGAAAATTAGCCTCGAGGGACTTTGCAATCACTTCCCGCCTAAATGCGATGTCCTTATCGAGTAGGTTCGTGTCCGTGGATACCATCGGCCCCTCAGCCTGCGGAAGGAACGGGAGCGCCGCGCTGGCATCTGTGCCTGCAGGCACCCGAGGCACGGTTGCTATGCAAAGCCTCAGCCAAATTGTTCCACCAACAATTTGAGCAAGGTGCGGGGGGAAGTGAGATGAGAAGGAGGAAAACTAAGCTTCTTTATTTTAAGACTGTTTGGGGATAACTGAGAAGTAGAACAGGACAAATATTTTCAGCTAAAATATACACCAGGCTGAAAACGAGACCTGAGCAAAGCGGAACATTTTCTGAAATTGATTGAGGTCACTTTTGACATAAGGAGTCAAAAGTAAAGTTTTTCTTTAGAAAATAAAAAAAAAATTTGAATTTCTTGATGGAAGTCCCTTCAACTTTACATACAGAAAATTATTATTTTTCCTAAAATGAATTTTTGTGGAAATTATAGTCCATTGAAAACTGTGTAAAAATTCTTTAATCTACTGAATGCTTTTTTTTTTTTTTTAGGACTGGTAGAAAAAGTAAAAAAATATTTCTATGTCTGCAGAAGAAGAGTTAGATTAACACAGCAAAACTTTAATTGATGTAAACAAGTTTCACTGATTGATTGGAAAAATTAACGAACTAAAAAAAATGCTCTTTTTGACACTCTAATCATATTAAATTACTTAAAAATTTATCAAAATTTAAAGAAAAAATCAGAAGAAAAAAATCTTGAGAAAACAAGATATCCTGTATCAGAATTCAGCCTATTTCAACAAAATTTTACTCCAAAATGAGAGGAACTAAATCACTCCTAGATAAATTCACTGTATTAAGGTTGTTATAAATAAATAAACCAACATTTCCTTCTTAGTTTTAGGTTTGCAATGCACACGTACTTCAGTAAGAAAGAGATATTCCATTTGAACTTTGTATTTAATTTTGTTTAGATAGTAGAACTTGATATTTGGTGTTATATGGATTATATCACATGGTAATGCAAAGACATAAAAATTAAGTGTAGTAATGTCCAAGTGCCTATTTTTTTCAAATTTCTCAATATTAAGAAATATCTACACTTTCATTTTTCAATCCAAATAACAATTTAAAAAATTACATTAAAATATCAGAATTTCCTGTAGGATGGAATTAAGTTTTTGAACCAATTATACTAATAAGAATGTAAGGACATTTTATCCACTCTCCATGTTCCCACAGGTATAAAAATATACCTGTTTATTTGAAACTGCTGAATGCTTCATTAGAATTAGACTAACAAAACATCTATAGCTATCTTTTTAAATCTTTTAACATTGAACAAATTAAGGAACCAAGAACAGTTATATATCCAATGATGTTGCCTTCTTTGGATGGAAGATAGATTTCCTAACAGTTACTGAATTCTTTAAAAACCTATAGAAATTTTGTCCTTTCCATTGGAAAATGTCATTTTAAGTGCTCTTATTGACAGCAGCTGTTGGGAACCAAAAGTGATATAGTATAGACTATCTTGATTTAGCTGCTTCAGAGTACAGGACAATTGTTTTTCTTGACTCCCTTCCAAGTATACACTGTTTATTTTAATTAGACTATATTCCAGATAGGAAATCTTGTAATTTTACTTCACAACCATCTAGTGAGAGGAAAGACTTATTCAAATTTGGTGTACTGATGTTTCTGAGAAAATATATTTGCATGCTACATCTATGATGGTTTAGAAGGTTAGTAATACCAGAACTCTGGCTTTGTCATATAATTGGTGCATTTTTATATGATATAAAGATGCATTTCCTGTGTTGGAATAAAGTTTCAAGAGTATGTGCTCTGAATTACACTGATCAACTATAATCACTCAGTTATATTGGGAAGGGAAAAGAAAAACAAAAGAAAAAAAAAACCAACCCAAAACCAACAAACAAAAGAAAACTTGGGATTTGAGATCAAGAACCTGTAGCCACTACCAGAAAACAAAGCAATAAGTATTGCATACTTTTCTATTGAATTAAGACAGTCACTATAATTGTCTTACATCTCAAAGGGTATAGAAAATCAGATACAGGAACTAAAACTTTCATAAAACAAATATTCTTTCCAGAATATGGAGCCAGATTGAAGATATTCAGGTTTTGTGATAAAACATTTTGGTGTTAATCATGGGCATGAATTACTAAAAAAAAAGGTCCGAACTGCTGACTGCGATACAGAATTTCACATGGAGAATAAATCCAGCCTATCCAATTATCTGAAAGAGGCAAAGATATTCTTAGTGTAGGTGGAAAGAATTCTGCTAATAACACTAAATATGTATGAATATTTCTCAACTAAAAAACACAGTGAAATGAAAAGAGTTCTGTGACAGACTTGCAGTTTTCAAAGATAGAAAGATATCTATTTAATTTAAAAGTCAAATCTAATAAAACTCTGAAACACACTTTATGTGTTTCATATGCAAAAAAGTGCAAGAATAACACCTCACATTAAAAACACAATTTTTTATCATCTGACTTCATTTGCTCAAGAAAAGCTATTTTTCTTGATCATTTTAATACAGTAATTTTGATAGATTAAATTGTGAAGCTGTTGGATCCCTCTCATATATTTGATCAGTGTAATTATATAATTTCTTATAAAATTTGTTATTTGTCTGTAACAAGATTAAAGCACCTGCTGTTACAAGCTTTTCATTTCAATTACACTGATGGCAAATTCACATTCTTCAGTTACTCAACATAAATCTGTTTAAAAGAGAAGAAACAAAATACCTTACTGATGTCTGGGAATGTCAACATGTTCTGATTAATAAATTAATTGTGTTGTGATGTTTTTACAGATATATAACAAAAATCTTCAAAAGAGGCATTACCACACACACAAATTGAGCAGAAATCTGTAGTAGCAATAAATTTTGGGAATCATCTTGGCAGTTCTACCAAGCTGAAGCTTTAGATAAAAGCACTCAGACATATCTATATAAAACCACACTACTAATTTCTGAATGCTTGATTTCAAAATACTTTAGGTGAAAAAAATTAAAACTATATTGTTATCAGTTCACATTCAAAAACTAAGTTGGGTTGGGGTTTGGGTTCTTTTTTTTTTTTTTTTTGTTTTGGGGATGTTTTTCTAAACATTCAATTGATTTAACTGGTTATAATGGTTAAGGAGGGTGCTGATGTCAAAAGGGGTCCAAAAAATGGCTTCTGAATTGGACCTTTGAGATCTGAACAACAATACTTGGTTTTGGAGCTAGTAGATATACTTTTAATTTGGAATTGGTAAAAAATTCCAGTGGTGTTCTATCCATTCTCCATATATACTCTAAGTGTTGTCACAGATCTCAATTAAGAACAAAAAAACCATGTCTGTGAAAATAAGTTTTGGTATTTTTGGTGTGATACAGCCTCTAGGCATTGTCATACTCAAAATCAATCACATTAAAAAAATACATTTTCAAACTCATGTGACAATCACATATTCAGAGACACATATAGATAGCAAATTGTTAACTAAAGAACTCTCTGATGTGTTTATATCCTGGAAATATATAGTGGAAATTTTGCTGAACTTTTACCATTGAACTTACTTGCTAGTAATCAGTATTAAAAAAATTCCTATGGCCATCTCAACCCAAAATCTCTCTTTTCCCACACTGTTGGTAGTTATGTCTGCATGCAGCAGAGTTCTCAAACCTTAGGATTTTACATATGAATAAAACCTTCCTCCCACGTGCAAATGAGCAAGACTTAAGTGTCAGGTTCGGCTGTCTGTCTCTGCCCCGACACGGGTAGTGTGGTTCTTGGGTGGCACGTGTTTTAAAGGACGAGTCTGGACTCTTCAGCTTTTCGATCTTCGGGTTGTTTATTATTTCTTATCTACAAAATTTTCTGTCTGCTCAACAGAGGTCTGATCTGCAAGCAGTCACAGGCACTCTCTGACCACCGACGGGGCGGTCATGTCTTTTTATACTAATATCTACGTACATGATATTTATCTTTATTTCCCAATGCTTTTCACCCATGTTAGCAAGTGCACCTTCACCATAAACCAATCCCCAAGTGCCAACATCACCACAGGAGATGGAGGACAAGAAGAAGAAAGAAGAAGGACGAGACACGCCCTGATCCCTCCATCTTGTCTCCATAACCCCCCTGTACCCAAAAACCTTAAAGTCTATATTTCACTTTCTAAATGTGTCCCTTTTACACCTTTTACTCTAAAGTGATTCTCTTGTCCTCAAACTCTTGTTATTTCTGTGGATGGATCAAAATCAAGCCACCAGACACTTCTGGCAACATTCCAGGATTTTCGAGACCCCCAAGGGTTCTCCTGGCATCTCTGGACATCAGGAACGATGTGCTGAGATCCCACACTTAAGTCCAATAATTCTTAATAAAAGTAGCAAAAAATACTATACAGAAATCAAAGATGATTTTTATTCAATATTCACAAATGCATACTTTTGTCTCAGACACTTGTCTGCCTTCTCTGACTCAAAAGGCAGCTACTAAAGAAAATTCTCAGTAAAGACAGCATGCTCTGTATCTCTTGTATTCAAGAGTCAGAATTCTAGAGGACAGAAAAGGAGAAAAGAGTATCCTAATGCCTCAGTGAGCTTGAAAACACAGGGCAGGGAACTGAACCTTCAACAAGTGTATGAAATATGTGACAGGTCTGCAGAAATGATTTATTGGGTAGGGTGTGTCACCTCAGTATTCCAGGATAAATTATTACCTGGATGATTAGGCATTAGTGGCAAAAAGAACTTATGATCTGTAATATTGCTACAGCTGAAAACATAAGGAGTGAGAATAAATATGGATGTTAATTTATTATAATTTCAAAGCCATACATAAATTTTCCCTTTTAAAGTAAAAAATTGGAATACAGCAGTGCTGTATTAAATATGAAAAAAATGTTTATTGTAACAGAAATACAGAAAAAAAATCTGTCAATATTTTAACATAAAGAATTCTGCAGCCACATCTTAATATCCATTACAGTTTTCAGCTAAACATTGCAATATGGATTTCCATCAAAGGTACTCAGCAGAAACATTACTGTACTGTTGAATAAACTGTTTCTTGTGATCTTTTCCTGACTTTCATCTACTAATTGTGGACTCATTCCTCAAAATAATAATAATAATAGCCTTGTCAAAGAATTGTTCCAAAGCAATCGAACATAAAGATGCATGCAATTATTCTTTGCCTTCCCAACTCTTTCAGCTCTGCAGGGAAGGACACAATGTCGTTGTCAGCAGGTGTAATTATTACACGTTCTGCTTCCCAAGCTATACAATGGCCACCTGTGATAAGCTAAACTTAAAAAAGTATCAGCAACCAAAAGAGGTAACTTGCGGTAATGTACATCTTGCGTGCTCCAGAAATCAAAATAGAAATATCAAGGGCATTTTGAACCAGTTTAAGAAGATGAGACAATTTTTCCCATCAATACTCTTTTGTTGACATTCAGTAATAGAGATGCTTGCCTCCCCTCTACTCTCCTGAATGAGATTTGTTGAAAACACATTGACAAATGAAGATTAGTCTACACTGTCCTCTGACATCTGAAATGGTGGCTTCTCTCAATAAATACTGACCATATGTTCCCATATAAAAGCTAATGGTTGGGTTGGAATTATGGAGATGAAAGTAAATAGGATTTTTTTTCAACTTCCTTTCCTCCTTAGTTTTATCTTTAGTTACAACTACATATAGCTTGGGATATGGGGTATGATAAATATGGTTGCCTCACCTGACGGTCAGATGTGGTTTCAGAGCACCTTTTTCCTTTTAAGTACATTTCAGTTTTCTAACACAAATTTGGGAATGGTTGGGAAATAGAATACAGCAGTAATGATATCCGTGATAATCCATTATAACATAGTGTATGTCCTAATTTCTTCTGGAGTCAGAGGAGGAGCAAGCACCAAGTAAGTGCCATAGTCACTGAAATCTACTGAGTCAGTTAGCCATTCTACTCAAGAGCTGAAAACTTTCAGTGTTCAGGTGAGGAGTTTGAAATATTTTCAAGCTCTCGTCTCATTTGGAGAGAGATTTGAGAGCTAACTTATGTTGTTTAAACTAAAAATCTAGGCTCCCTCAACTGTGTACCTGAAGAAATTGTGCATTGCTGGTGGATGGTTTACCCCAGCTGAAAGCATCTGAGAGATGGGATGAGGAAAACTGTGCCCCTTTTTCTTCCTGTTACTGTTTTGCACAGGGAGATTAGGCAGTTAGCTTAGACAAGTTGCCCTAGATTTGGATGACTGAAATTATGTAAAATGAATCCCATTCCTGATCATCTTCCATCAAAATGATTGCTCTCAAACCTGGGGATGTCCAGGAAGGAACATGAAAAACTAAAAGTTTCTTTCTGTGGCAAAGGTACAAGAGCAAACATTTTCAACAGAAACACTTCCAAGAAGTTTTTTATAAAGTTGTTTCTCTAACACTTGGGAGAGGGAAGAGAAAGCAATTCTTTTGATATTAAGACCAAAGATAATTAGTATCTATATGATTTCCATATATATATATATATTGCCATGTACCTAAAATGACTATTTCACATAAGCCTGTCTTTCCTATAATTTGTAACTGGCAGAGAAACTTACTCAGGCTCAGCAGAAAAAAACCCCACAGCATTTAAATAGTTGTATACTGCAAGCTACCCACTCCTGAGTAAAGGCTCTTGTCCAGGCCTATTGGATCCCTGTTTGACTGTGATAGTACAAACAGTACACTCACTAGAAATCCTAATAGCTGTGTGATGTGTTGGACCACCAAAACTGGTCTGTCACTTCCTTCCTCATCTGGACAGGGATAGAAAATATAGATAAAGGCCCATGAGTTGAGATAAGTACAGAGAGAGGTCAAGAACCAGTCACCATCACAGTCAAAATCAGATTCAGCCTGGGGGAAATTATTTTAACTTATTGCCACATAAATCAATATAGGGGTGTCAGAAATAAAAACTAAACCTTAAAACATTTTCCCTCATCCCTCCTTTCTTCCTGGGCTCATATTTGTTCCCTGTTTCTCTAACTCTTCCCCCCACAGCAGCACAGGAGGACAGGGAATGTTGGTTTTGATCAGTTCATCACACTTTGCCTCTGATGGTCCTTCCTCCACACACCCTTCCCCTGCTCCACCGTGGAATAATTCCCACAAGAAACAGTCTTTCATCAACTTCTCCAACATGTGTACTCCCCATGGGCTGCAGTTCTTCATTGACTGCTCCAGCCTGAGTCCCTTCCATGGGGTGCAGTCCTCCAGGAACATATTGTTCCAGCATGGGAGTCCCCTAGAGGGTCACAAGTCCTGCCAGCAAACCTAACCCAGTGTGGGCTCCTCCTATATGGATACACACGTCCTGTAAAGAGCCCACTCCAGCAGGGGTTCCCACAGGGTCACAGCCTCTTTTGGATATCCAGCTGCTCCAGTGTGGGGTCCTCCACAGGCTACAAGTGGATCTCCATTGCACCATGTACCATGGGCTGCACAGGCACAGCCTGTCTTACCACGTTCTTCACCACAGGCTGCAGAGGTATTTCAGCATCTAGAGCATGTCTTCCCCTCTTTCTTCACTGACTTGTATGTTTCCCAGACTGTTTCTCTGACATATCCTCACACCTCTCTTCCAGCTGCTGTTGCACAGAAGTTTTTTTCCCCCTTTTAAATACATTATCCCAGAGGTGCTAACACTGTCACCGATTGTCACAGCCTTGGCTCAGACATAAGGGAAGCATCTAGCAGCTTCTCAGAGAAGTCACCCCTGTAGCTCCCTTGCTTTTCCACATAAAGCTAATACTCTTGGAAAAATACTGGCGTATTCAGCATATATTGCTGTTTATTCTCTGCATTTGCTCTATATAATATATAATATTCTAATAGCATTGATATTTTGCCAGATAGGAAGACATTATGCTCAAGCCCTTATGGTACAGGAGCGACATTCTGTAAGGCTTTGACAGAGCTGAAGAATCTGAGATTTGAGGTATCATTATATCTTAAATACTGAACAACTTTGGTGCTGAAAGGAGGTCTTGGTATAAATCATTGTCTTCTAGTGATCTTCACAGGCCATGATAATGTTGTTGGACTGTTTGATGCATTTTTGGCTTCCATAAAATTCTTTAAGCTATATCATTGGCCCATACCATGGAACATTTTTGTCTGGCCCCAGGCAGCTGTACCTTGCATAAGGTACCCCTTATATTGGCATTTGAACTGAAGTTATCTTCCACAGTTCTGGTACCCTGGGATGGGTCTCCAAATGTTCCCAGTAAAATGAAGGTGGATGCAGTGACCTCAGTCAGGCCACAGAGAAGGATTACAGATTTTATCCATCCATCCATCCATCCATCCATCCATCCATCCATCCATCCATCCATCCATCCATCCATCCAGAATAGTTTCAGTTGGAAGGGACCTAGTCCATCTAGTCCAACCTTCACTGCAATAAGAAGGAACATATTCAACTAGATCATCTATCTATCTATCTATCTATCTATCTATCTATCTATCTATCTATCCATTTACATACTAATTTAAGACTAGTATTTAAGGCTAAATCAATCTAAATCTTTCAGCAGTAAATAATAACATAATTGGAATATGTTCCAGATGCTCATTCCTTATGTACCATGTACAGGTATTTTAATTAGGACAAAAATCATCTGAATTGCAATTTCAGACAAATTCCAGATGCTTCTCTTATTTAAATGACAAAATATTGCTTTAAGAACTAATAAACTCTCTCTCTGCTGGAAAACAATGATTCCTCTAGCAGACTGGCGAATAATGCAATACTGTTCTGAACTTGATAAGCTTTGTAGCAGATGGTAGAATGAGGAAGTTTTTTTATGTGTTAGGAATGCTGAGCATTATGTCATGACACAGGCAGGATTAGTTCCCAATGTGCTAATCAGAAATGTGTCAAGCTTAATCTTTTTCTATTTTAAAAGAAGTCCAAGATTGTACTTTCTTTCCTGTGGTTTCAGAAAATTACTGCTCAAAATGCTGCCTTAGTTTTTAAAATATATTTGCAGTTATACCTAACATGCCTCCCCAAAGTGTTGCTTGTTTTTTTCATGCTCAGCCACCCTCTTGTGGAAGACTCTGACCCTAACTTTCAAAATTGCATTTATGCTACACTTTTCAATCTGCATGTTATTGAGAGATGCTTGTATCTAATCTATGTGCTGTTGGGTAGAGGATTGATATTGTGATTATTTTCTGTGTTCCAGGCAGTTACCACTTGGGAGTTCTTGTAAATGAGAGGCTTATTCTCTTGATATTTTTTCACATAAATAGCTGAGATGTATCAATCTTCTCTAAAACAATTTAAGTGGTCAATAAGCAGGTTTTTCTGTTCAATTTGCAAGTACTGCAGGCAATTTGCTGCTCATCATCTGTCCTGATGGAAGAAATCAGAATTTAATCACATTTAGTGGTAACAGCCTTTAAAAGGCTCTCTTTTGTTGAGAATTTTCTTTTATGTAACTTCACACAATGCCATCTCATTTAGTACAAGAGATGGATAGTACAAAAGAGGGATATATGAAGTTTTAATAATTAATACATCTCAGATTTTAAAAATGGGTCCAATTTCTATGTTCCAACTTGTGAGTAGGTTGAGAATTTTCTTAAAACTAATCCTAACATTTATTCAGGTCCCTTCCTTTTACTCAGAGTCTGCCAAAATATTCAATTTGGAATCTTACATTCCATTTAGAGTAGTGAATAATGTCTGATATACTCTGGGATTTTAAGACCTAAGGAACAGTAATTCCAGTGTCTCTAAATAACTGTCTGGATTTATTTTTGCTGCCCTAAGATTGTGTGTTTGGCTTCCAACTGCTTCTCCATTACAAATCTTTAGTTTTGCAAACCAGGAGGGTTCCTTGAGAACTCCTTCTTCTTGATTGCATTTGTGCAGTTTGGCTGTCTTCAATCAGATTCTCCTCACAGCATATCTGTGCTCTTTTTCTGTTTTTCATATTTCGTGTTGCTCAGGATTTTATTCTTTTTGCATTTTACAGTCCAGGTTCCATCATTCTACACCACCAAGCGAAGTCATGGGAGTGGTCAGTGTCTAGAGGAACAATTACCAAATGCATCTCACTCTAAACATTGGAAGGAATTTTTTGGCGGAAGAAAACTGCTCTGTTCTATCAAGATTACATTGCTTGTGTCTGTGGGAGCATTTTCTTCACCTCTCCACAGAATCAGCTGATTCTCCTCCTCAAGGGTCCTCATTACAAATATGCCAACCAATTCCATGATTCCTCCCAACTCCAAAAAAAACAATATTCTTTATGAGTTTTGTAACTATTGAAAGTAAAACTTGAGTTAATTCCTTCAAGCATGTTTTTCTTGGCATCTTGTCAAGGTCTTTCATTGACCTTGATGGGTGCTGAATAGTCATACCTGGGTCTCTGTCAAGGGAATTCAGTAAAGGTTTATAATCCTTCATGTAATTTAAAGGATTACTTCTTTTAACTGGGAGAAGATGTTTTACAATTCTCAGGTATTTTCTTTATTCCTGTTCTCTGAAAAGCTGTGGATTTTTTTATTTCTTCCTTTTATTAGATTTGAGCACCAGTGCTCTAAAGTTAAAGCTGACAAAAGAAAGATGCTCAGAAGGTAATTGAAATAGTTTTCTATCCAACGTACCCTTGCACATATTCTCAATTTTTTCTAACTCCCCTGTTCTTCTTTTTCAATTTATAAAACAGAAAGAGATAGCAAGGAAAGCTTTTAAAATTTCATTTAGTTCATTACAGTATATATGTTTATGGTTAGCACTTCCGCATTTTTCCATCTTCTGTATATTAAATGTTTAATATTTTGTTTAGTTATGTACTTTAATTTTGAATTTTTTTTCCTACATATCATGTAGAGCTGTCTATAAGCCACAATTGCCAAAAATCAACATAGGTTCCTCTTGAAAGGCTCTTTCTAAAGGTTTATCTTACTTCATGCAATGAAAAATTTTTGAACATATTTGCACTAAACAGATCTTCATTTAGCACTAAAGAACTTGTTTAATGAATGAGGTTATAGAAATATGAACCTGCAGGCCTTAGGATGCCTTTTACTTACAGACATTAGAACCTGTAAAAAAAGCGAAAGTTTTTTTCCTTAAGGTAAACCCTCAACTTCATTAGTCTAAGCTTTCTTTAGCTCTGTAATTCATCTATGAACATTTTTCAAGACTTACCGTGATTATGTATCAGTCACAAGCATTCAAATTTCGTTTATAGCTTTCTAAATATTCACTAAGGTATTTATATCCAACTCAATAATGTTGCAATCTAAGTTGAGTTCATTTTATTTCTTCTTGTGAAAAACCACTCTTTAGAACTATAGGATACAATTGAGGTCACAGAGTTCCTTCTGTTGCTCTGTCATTACTGCTAAGCATGGGGTTGCATTAATTGAAACAAATTACAAGTTCTGTGAATTGTACAGCCTGTCTCATGTATCAAGCAGACAATTCAAAAATCTTTGATGAAAACAGCTTTAGCTAAATACAAGCAAATTTGTTTTCCACATAGTATATTTCTATAAATCAGTTGTATTCACAGGCCTGCTGTGCTATATGGGAGAAGAAACATACACTCCCTCCTTCAGAGAGTCTTTGTTGATTTATTTCTTGTTTTCTTGTTTCTCTAACCCTGCAATAAAAGTCATACAGAATGCCAGTGTTGTCTACAGTTGCCCTTCAGGTGGGGAGACACATGACAACTCTGGTTACAGATACAGGATTGTGAACAAAAGCAAGGGATTCAAAGAGAGACTTCTATGAAAGACAGTTCTAAGAAATCACTGAGTTTCCACAGCACTGGGTTGAAAAATGTAAGAGTTAAAACTATTTTCTATACTAACTAACTAAAGTAAGGCTTGAAGAGAGTTTTGTACCACACCCAATCTTTCTGTCTTTCCTGGATCTGTTCTTTCAGAGACCCAAATCAAATGGCTACATAGGAAGTGAGGCTGCTATAAAACATGCTCACCTTCTTCAATAATTTTACAGTGGAAGGACAGAAAGTCCAGCACACTTCCACAGTCCAACTGTGTCTCAGCATGCAGGATGAAGTTAGAGCTGCTTTCAGTCTGTCTGAAGTACACCAATGCTGACCTGGTACCCAGACAGGACGCTGACCTCTGTCGAGCACATGCTGGGAAGACAGAAGTATTTGGTTCTAATTCTATGACTTTTCAGCAGTACATTAAAGGGTTTTTTGGTTTTTTTTTTTACTTCTTTCAGCTTAAAGAGATTTGACATAGGGCCTTCGTACAAATGAAAGTCTTTTTGCATATTTAACTTTATTTTTCACATGCTATACAAAACAGCAAAACATATAGCCTCTGATTACGTACTAGATATGTTGAGATTCCTACCAACAAACAGGACTGTCTCAATCCCCTTTTTTATTTTCTTTTTCTTCTCTGACATTAAGATTTTATATTTATTCTCTTCAGGGAGAAAATTAATAAGTAAGATCTAACCTTATTTTTTTTCCTCATAGCATTCCAGAATAAGATAATAGATTAAAGAGAAAATAAATCCCGAAATACTGTGGAAATAAACTTTGGTTTAGTTTAAATGCTGACTTCAGATAGTATTTTAAACACCATTCATATAAAAAAGAATTATTTTGGAAGGCATGCCATCAGTCAACAGCTGTGTCTTAAGAGTACACAGAGCTCTTTAATCCATTAGAAAAATTTGTCATGCTTGGAGTGAACAAGAAAATTTACTGACACTACTGATGTCATTCCCCAGATTGGTGAAGATGTTAAAATATGCAGGAGCTACAACTGCAAGGATTCTGTCTGGAAATGAATCCTTATCTGTTATGAGAACCTCAATTTATGGTCATGAGTAGTAACATTTATGAAAAATCACCCGTCCCAAACTGAATAATAACTCTAAGAACTTCTCATGTTCTGCCCTGTGGACTCTCAGAGTTATTTACCTACAGAGAATATCCATCACTCATTAAAATCTCCTATAATTCCTGGCTCTCTCCATTATTCTGATGTTTTTCTAGCCCCACAGTATGAGAATAGAGAGCATGGGGGAATTTTGGGAAGATGGGTGAGACTGACAGATTGGGATTCAACAATTAAATTCTTAAGATTAGAAGTAAAGAACAGAATCACCTATTTTCTCCTTTGTTATTTCTTATTTTACTGCTATATTTGAATGGTTAGGCTTTTTTTTTTCTCATGCACTTTATTTCTGTATTTATGATTTATTGATTTGATTGAAATAAGACTTAGATTCAGATGTTTTCTTGCTTGGATTGTAAACAACAATGTATAAGTACAAATATTCAGCAGATTATGTGAATGAGGGTATGCCAAGGGTTAAAGAGTGGAATTTTGTTACTTGGCTGGGAGTTTTGTGAAAAGGAACCTAACAGAGAAACACAAAAGGAGTCTCCAGCCACAAGCACAGAGAGGTCTGAATCTGTTCTTTTCATGCTCTGAGCAAGCAGACAACCTCATCCTGGCCAGAAGCCGCAGATGTCCATAGTGTTGTGTTTGGCTCCTGAGAGGTCAGGTTTATTAGTCCAGGCTCAGTGATGCTCCATCACAGCCACATGGTTTTTGGATGGGAGCTGGAGTAAGGCCAGGCAGCTTGCAGGGTGGGCAGAATGAATTTGGGCTGGCTGCATCTGTCTGTATAGATGTGCCAGATGCTTTGAAAAGGGTGGGTTTTGAAAATGCTGGAAGAGGAACCACATGTGGAAAGCATGGGTTGTTCATTTTTTGTTTGGATTTCATTTTGCTGTTCTTTTTTTGTTTTCTTTTCCCCAAGTCTATTTTCTTAGTTGAGGCACAACACAGGGTTAAAACAGATACCTCCCTTAAAAACAAAAGACCTGTAAAACATGTGACTGTAAGCCCTCTCCTCTTTTTAATTCAATGTCTAATAGTTGAGGTATTTTTCAAAATTATTCCAATAACAGAAAATTGGCTTTTTTTAAAATGTCACAGATTTTGAATGATGCAGAATACATTTAGCAAGAGCAGCAAAATACTCTTTGAGAAAGAAAGAAGAAATAGAGTAGCCCTGGTGCAGGGAATAGCTCTGATAGACCTGATAGCACAGGAGATGCTGAGGAAATCTCCCTGTCTGATCATCCAGGAACAACTCTGGCAGTCCCACCCCCACCCCCTGAGCTGGGACTGCGGCCCCTTTGCAGCTCACCCCCCACACTCACACAGGCTCTCTGGGTCTTACTGACCACCTCAAACTCAGGTTTGCCATAGCAGAGTCACAGTTGTCTCAAACCTCAATTTAATCCTGGTGCAATAACAAAAGAGCAGCTCCTGCTGGTGCCCCTGAGGAAGCACCTCGAACAAAGGAACCCCACGGATTTCATACCCTCACAGTCTAAGGGTGAATGTCCTGCTCCTCCTGATTGCCCATTCATCCGTCTGGGCCACAAGTCCCCAAGCAAAATGCTGGCAGTTCACTACCTCTTGTCTGGGTCTCCTGACACCCAGAGTTCCCTCTGCAGCTCTCACTGCAGCCCACAAGCCGAGCTACCTGCACAAAATGTAATCCTCAACAGACAAGGCGTGGCAAGATGTCAAACACCATAAGCAGGAGAGCAGATGTTGTTCCTTTGTATCCAAAGTTATTGTCTCCTGTAGGAGAGTTAGTTGGTTAGGTAGCACAGGTGACTGATGGATTGCCCATTTACATTGGTGGGGTCCACCCAGATGTGATGAAAAGCAAGGAGCTGCAGGTTCTCTTCTGCTGGATAACACAGTAGGTTAGCTGGCTGTGGCCTAGAACACCACCTCTGCCTTTGCCTCCTCTCTCACACTCAGCAATGTGCACCTGGAAACAGAGCTTCCTCATCGCACACCCAGGGATGCACCACTAATTGGGATCTCATTTCACACACGAGGATGGGAAAGAAAACTCATCTTTTGCTTCTAGAGATCAATCATGGCAAACAGCAAGAGGCAATCTGATCTGCTTTTTGAGTAGTGCCATTCCATTTACATCTGTTAGAAGAAAAATTAGCATAATCACAGATAACCCATACTGCTTCCAGAGGCTGGCATATCCCTATTAACAGTGGCAAGGAGAGGACACATACTTTGATAATAACTGCATAACTCCATGTCACAATGTACATAAAAACCCAGTGTGGTATCATGATTGCCTTCAACAGCAATGCCTGAAAAAAACATTGCTCAGATTTTCTTTTCTGGGAGACCACTCCTTTATTGCCGAAGCAGGAAAAAAAAAAGATAAGGAAAATAAGAGTGCTGAAATGTATTCTTTTTATATTGTGAACAACTGAGAGATTTGGGTTTTTTTCTTAATTCATGTCATGAATAAAGTCATTAATAATGAATGACTATTTATGAGATGGTACATGGAAAATAACACACAAAAGAAGTGCTTAAAGTTTGCATTTGAATTTCATGAGTTTCATTAAAATACTGTTAAATTAAAAAGCTGGGCAAACTGCAATCAGAATAGAAAAAAGGAAAGGTAGTCTTGATTCTTGGCAATAGTCATAAGGTCTCAGGTTAAATGTTCATTTTTAAAAGGGGAGAAGGTTAAGGAACAATCAGCAAAGAATTTTAGCTAAGCCAAAGTCAATGTTATGATACCTCATTTCAGTGACACCCTGTGCTGAATTGGAAAGCCTAAATAAGACAACTGCTGTAAATATGATGCAAACAACACATATAATTTTCTGCCTTAACTGGCTTTGGGCAGAAAACTGTTCTTTGACAAGCCCATAAAAGCACCATGTTGATAGAGTGCAGTTGATAGAGATGCAGAAAAATAGATAAGAATTTAGATTCCACCTCTATAACATTTTTCTGGAGAGAGCTTTCTCTCATGAACTGAGAAAGCTTTTCTACCATTTAATAACATAAAAGTAGTACACTCAGCTCAGCCTGAATGGAGCTGAATTCTCAAGGATGTTCAGATCCCATCACTGTACATTAATCTTGAGAAGGGAAATTTCTGTCAAAGCTGTGCTCCTCAGCCAATAGAAGTCAAGATTCCTAGCTTTATACTAATGGCTAAGGACTAGGGCTGATAACCTGGGATGAGTCTGTTTCTACCACCATTTTCCCTTTTTCTGCAAGCCTGGTAAATGCCATGTCAGTAACAGAGAGTAAAAAGGGTGCTTAATTTTCACACTCTTCCATGCTGAGAGTCACAAAGCCTTTTACACCTGGTCTCTACACTTGGTATAACATCACTTTTAAAAATGTTACCTTAAAATGCTTTTTCTTAGTACAGTGAGCTATTTCTTATTTGAGTACTCACGGCCCAACTTATTATCCTATTAAAGGTCCTAAATATCTAATACTAATATTTCTGTCAAAGCTGCAATGCAATTGCAATGCAATTACCAGATATTTTAATTTGTTTTAGTTTCATATTGTATTAACTTATTATACATACACACACACACACACACATATATACATATTATTTATATACATATATATGTATGTGTATACATAAATATGTATATGTATATACATATATATATATTTATACATATATATTAAACATGATGGATGTAATGTCAAACCTTTAAACCCACAAAATAATAAAAAAAACATAAACCACTATAATTTTTCACAGCTCAAAAGGCCTACATGGCTTCATGTTTTAGCTTTGAAAAATTTGGAGAATTTTTTTCCAAGTTTTTTTCCAGTTGCAGTCAAAATGTAATGTGAATAATAAGTGGTAGTGAAATACTCCATTTCAGCCAATTTTCTTTTACATATAGGGCATGGATTTGCCTTAAATCAATTTGTGCAAACTGGTGGAATTGCAATAGATCAAACACTTCTAAAATTAAATTAGTGCAATACATACAAACAAAAAAAAAAAAAAAAACCAAGAGTGAAAGTAGTAAATTAAAATGTCCTTAATACTTTTTAATCTTTGTCAGTGACAGCAGCACTTTCCATTATGAAGTTTTCTAGTTTAAAGCACCTAAGGATTGAAATTTCCTGGAAAACAAAGTCATTTTAGGAATGTTTAACTGGAACCCAAAACCTTCACACTTTTTTTTTTTTTTTTTTTTTTTTGTACAGTTCAGTTCATCCATTTATCTGTGAATAGCCAGGTGGGACAGATATGTCAGTCTCAGGCCATTTCTAATAGAAAATGGTTGAATATTCACTTGGTTAGATGATGTAGGTATATTATTTTGATAGAAGAGCAGTTATTTAATGTCATGGGTGATGAATGGCACAAGAAGAGTTAGAAGGGAAATAATGGTGATAATTTGTCAAAGACGCAAAGAGATAGAGTGGTAGGGCAGGTGCGGTAGAATGATACACTATGTAGTTAGAATAATATGATATAGTGCTGGAGGGTTGGAGAATAACTTAGTAGGAATGGGAAAAAAAATGAAAGAAGAAATGGGCCAACACTGCTTTTTACTAAAGGACTAAGAAATATTTAGGAAAATATGATTGTTTGTATTCTTCTCATACAGCACAAATAAAGACTAAGAATAAATACAATCTGAATTATCCAAATAAACAGGGAAAATAAGAAACACCAATTAGAAAGATACATTTGAGAAAAGCAGAAAAAGGGATACTCCTGATGTCAAGGGAGGGGGGAAATGCAATACAAAATCATTTTATGTCTCATTCTTCCAGATTATTAAATCTTTCTGAGTTACTCAATTTACATGTCTCACTACAGTAGGAGGGTAGACAAAGTAAAGATAGATAAAAACAGAAGGGCATGTTTCTAGAAGGTTTCAAGCTATTTGTGCTTATTTCTAGCTTTTAAAAACCTCTTTAAAGATATTTATGACTAATCAGGGCATCAGAGGTTTTTAAAATAGAAGTGGTATTTGGAAAATAGATTATTGTATTAGAAAAACAAGAGTAAATACACCTGAAAATTCAAGTCCCGTGAGTTTTTCAATACAAGCTGCAGAAATTGAAAATAATGAAATGCAGGGGGATGAGTCACACATAAAACAGTAGTTATATGGCAACAAGATAGGAAAAGACAAGTAGGAATTTGAGCAGATGGTAAAGTTGCTAAAAGTCTAATTGTTGTTATAGGAAACATTCCTGTGAATTTAAAATATACAAGATATAAAAGGAATGATGAAGACTTTCTGGGTTTTTTTTTAAATTTTCATCAAAGAAAATAATTTCATGAGTAATTTGAACCCAGAACATCTCAGTTTCCCCAAGGCAGTGCAGCCTTCTTCCCTAGACCGGCTATGTGGACTGTAATAGGAAGAAAGTAGAGTAAAGTCTCTTCAGTCTCAGAATTTTCTCATCCTTTTAGGTGATTGTGTCTTTTATTGCTAAGGAAACTCCACACTTTCTCAGATGTATGGACTGCTCACAGAGTTCTTAAACACAATACCCAGGCTGGCTTTTCTCTGTCCTCATAGTTCATGCACTGGGATAAAGCAAGGATTATTCACTTGCTATAAATACAGTTTCACCACCACAAAGTCAGTAAGACAGAAAAGTCAGGTTTCTCTTTCATTACCTCGACAACCATTGTCCACTTTCTTTTTTGACTGAGTTCATGCTGATAACTAGAATTCTTTGTTTTTGGAGTGAGGGGCATGGGAATAATGAATTGAAGGTGTTAATGATGATGACATAAATTATGACATTATTCTTCTCCTCAGTCTTGAATGATAAACCTGGAGGTGTATGTGCAATACAGATTCCTAAATCCATTCCTGCATGCCAATCTTTCCTGCACGTACTATTTAAGGATTCTTCCTAAGATACAGAAGTGTCAACAGGTGTAATCAAGTGTAGGGAGTCATGTTGAGAGGGAGCCTTGCTGTGTCAGAGCAGAGGCTTCCTACTGAAGAACCAGCACATGCAAAGCTTTGCAAACAGCAGAATTTACTTGGCACCTATGCCCTACCAAAGCTGACATACCACCTTGTGTATGGGCACAGTGCCATCCTGACAGATGGGGATGAGTGCAAGCAGCCAAGAGACCATGTCTGAGCATGAAATATGTTTGTGGAGGGCAGGATTCCCAGCTAGAAATGTCAAAACAGCTGTTTGTCCTGAGTTTTGTGTGCCTACAGGTTAGATGGTCTACAGCTTTGCTAATTCATCACCGAGCTTGATTAATTTTGTAAGAGTTTCTGCTATAGCCGCCAGTCGTCATGATTTCAGGGTATTGTGTGCAAAGATGAAAAATTTGTCCCTTCTTTTAGACTGCTCATGACAAGACTGAAAATAGTGTCCCAAAAAGGATGGAAGAGTTTTCCTAAGGAAGAAACTCATTCTGTGCCTTCTGCAGTCTCCTATATCATTTTACTAAATGCAGTCTTATAACATTTGGTATTCATTCATCTCAAATCCAGCACCTCTAGTCTTCCATACTCAAACCCATTAAGAGGTGGAAGAGTTATTTAAAACCGTTTGTTTACAAGATAACATGTCAAAGAGTAATCAGGGCAGAAAAATGTGGAAAATGGTAGATCTCTAAAATTATACTGTCTCAACTTTTCTCTAACTGTAACAATATCTACAATTTTCATTTTCATAACAAGAAAATATATTCTTTCCCACAAGGTAGTAGAGCTTCAATAAATTATTGCTTTTTAAGTAAATCTACTTTTATTGCATCTTAATCATCATTTTCAGAACTGATTTCAGACATGAATCTACGATGACTACTACTAACAGAATTTCTATAATTTGTTTTTGAAACACCTCAGTCTCTATGACTACAGTGAATAGCTTCATAATGACAGTGAAGTGATTCCTTTTTGTTTAAGGTTGAGAAGATTGCCTTTCCATAGGCATCATTGTAATTCCTACTTTCTGTGATTTTTAGAGCTTCAAATGCAATGCACACTAATATTTTTTCAAAAATTTTAAAAAAATCTACTATTTCTACTTCCCCAAAATCTGCAGTCCCTAATATTTACCAATATCAGGCTAACCAACTAATGCCATTATTATTTAAATTAAAAAAAAGAAAAAAAAAGAAGTTGTGCTTCAAAGACTTGTTTTGCTATAAAACCTTGTAGAAATATTGACCTCAGACAAAAAGGTGCAATTTTTGAACACAGAGGACATTCTGCATTGTAATTTATGGAACAAGGTTAAGACTTTCCTATCCAAGCTTCTAAAAATGTGTTGCAAATGACCTGCCTTCATATTCCCTGTCATGTGACATTTGTTCCCTTTGTAAAATCTTTCATAAGGAGTATGCTGACCTTGAGCAGCAATAGAGAACTGTATTTCTTAATGGAGATGTAAACCGTGCTGACAACTCAGTCTACTGCCTGCACCAGTGCTACCAAGGGGACAATGTTTAGGCCAGGGAATGAATGCATGGGGATCATAACAGTTTCTGAATGAAGAATGTAAGAGATGACAAACAGTAAAAGATCATGAAATTCAGATCTGTGTGGCTTAATCCGCTGCAAGTACACCTCTGTGGCAATGCGCCGCAGGAGACCCAGGCACCAGACTGTTTGAAACGAAGGCTGAGTAAGCAACCTCACATTCTTATTCAGAAAATAAAAAGCTTTGTGGAGGGGAAAAAATCAAGTTCATTCAAATCATAAAAGCTGCATGGGGATTAGAAATCACTTTGTTTTCTCTATCTCCTCACTTGAATGGAAAGCTTTGACTTCTGTCAATGCACTCTGCCAAGAATGTTCACAGCCACTGACACATACACTGAATATGAGGTTGATTTCTTAGTTTGATAATTGTGGCACAGCTTTTAACTGGCTTTAGTAACTGTTTTTTATTGTAAAAGGATATCCTGCTTTCACCTTGGCTGTAGCTTCTTCCCATACCCTGCTTGTCATTTTCCACTCCCCCTCCTGACAGCAGGACTTTAGTCTGCTATACACTGCAGAGCTTTGCAAGTATAGTTGCGTGCAGTAAACAGAGTTATACCAGTATAAATCCTTTGAGACTAAAGAACTGGGTCTGTCTTTCACTCCCAGGAGTAACTCTGGAGTTCAACCTATAGTTACCATTTTACCAACACTTCCAGACAGACACAGGACTTCAGGGAAAAGGATATTGCTCACATTGGAATTAAATACACAAGCCAAAGGAGGGTGGACAAAAGTAATTATGCATTATTTGGGACTAAACATCCATAATACAGTTATACCAGTAAGGCTAGGTAAGCTCTGAGTTTTGTTTGCTTGTTTTAACCAGAATGTAATAAATGGCTAAAGCAAAAAAAACTATCAGTGACCAAAAGGAAAAAAAGGGCCTGTCATTCAAGTTTATTACATAAAGAAATGTTTATATGTAGGAATTTTTCTAATAAATGCAATAAAATGTAACTTACAGTCTTCTTTTGAGACCAAAAAGTCAGGGTACTACTAAAAAACCAAAATCTGTCAAATCAGGAGCTCAGCCAAGTACAAAGGAAGGCAAAATACTTTGGCAAAAATAATTTGGCAGAAGCCACGAAAAAGCCAGAGTGGGCTATTTCACCTTGCAAGGCTGTTTCAGAATTGGTAGAGATCACTGCAGAGGCAAAAGTCTACAAGCACTGTAAGAGCAACTCTTCACAGCATCAGGGCAGAGAGCTGCAACAGAACTGAATGAAATATGAACATAAATATATTTAGGACACAAACTGATTTGAACAAGAATCCAGACAGAACTTATTAAAACATTTCTGTTAGCATTCAGGGAGTTACTGACAAAACAGCATAAATAGGCAAAGCTAATAGCTCACTGCAGTAATGTTTTCTCCTTTGCAGGAAATTGATATGTAGACTAACAAGATGTATTGAATTGAAAATTGAATAAAATATTTCCTTATCCTATTACACACAACATTATCCAGTTTTGTCAAGCCCTTGATCACTTCAAGAGAATGAAGACATGTTACAGCAGAAAAGAACGCATCAGAGAGGAAATAATCTAAAAATAGATCCTGGGGTTGGAGCTCTTTGTTGCTGCATAAATAAGGCTTTTTTCATTCCAAGCAAAGTGATCCAGGGTCTGCACTGGCCTGGACTTCCCTCGCCCAGTTCTGGGCTGGGCTGGTTTCAGCTCCTGCCTTGGGGTCATGTACCTGTTGCCTGCCCTGCCTGAGCCAGATCTGTGCCAGTGTCTGTGAGAAGGATCTGACAAACCCAGGGAGTGTCTGCCTGGCAAACAAGAGCCTGTGGCAGCTGAGCCTGAGCAGGCTGCAGGGCCATACTCACACTCACCTGGGAGCAGCCAGAAGGCAGCAGCCTGGGGCAAGGAAACATATGACAACACACACAAGCAGGTCCTGGGATTAAAGAGGAGGATACCTCCACCATTAATGTCATACTTCTCCTAGCAAAGACCTCCAAACATTGAGAGCTCATTAAAAATACACCACTACCTGCAATTTTTCTTGAGAAAACTGGAAGTCTTTGCCTTAAGACCTAAAAGAACACTGAAGGGACAAGTACAGGATCAAGGGAAAAGGTAAATACTACGAAGTTTTGTGGTGTTCAAGTGGAGGGTTTTTGTTATAACAATTTACACTGTAAGACTTCTCTGTGTTTGAGAATTTTGACTTTTAGTCTGTTAAAACATTAATTGGATTAGCAATAAATCCTTAGCTCCATAGATCCAGTGAATTCTTCCTTGCCCAGTACTTGGAGTGTAATAAGTGCACAGGGTAGAGATGAAAGAGACCAACGGCCTTAATGTTGATATCCATTAATAAGTTCTTCTCACTCTAAGATGAAAGAGAAACAGGATAAGCTTGTTGTTCATAGGAAACTATAGAATGAGTAAAATAAATATGTGTAACCTTGTTGATAACTGAAAGAAAAAACATAGATATCTTTGCTTATTACTTGACTCACCAAAAAAATATATACTTGTCTCTACAAATAAATAGTTTTCCACTGCTAGAGTGGGAGAAATTCTTGGAATGACAGTCAATACCAAATATTTTTGTGTGGTGCATAGACAACGTTTTTATAGCAGATAATACAGCATATTTTTTATAGCAGATAATACAGCATAATACAGATAATACTCAGGAAAATTGCAAGTGCAATAACAGCATGCTGTTCAAAACTCACAAAGAGTAATTTATGTATAATAGGTACTAACAAGTTATAAGTACTAGCTTATTACTAAATACATCAAACAGAGAACAAAGTTCTAGCCTTAGGTTGTTGAATTTTTATTTTTTAATATATATATAAATAGACAAATTATCAGAAAAATGGCCATACAGAAGTTACTGCCACTGCCAGAAAATAATGCCTACTCTTGGCAAACAAATGGCTGGAATATTAAATAAAACATGAGATATTGTGGTTATGGTGCACCATATCATGGCATACACACATAGCACAACTGTAGTAGGACAAAAATTCAGAGATGAGAGTCTGTAGGTATCATGAAAATGACAGAATTATGAGCCAAGACCAGGAGATTTATGAGTTCAGATTGAGTGCACATTGGTTTATTATTTTGTTTATATGATAGACAAACATAAATAATTTCTCTTCTTGACTTAATGCCATTTTTTGATAGTTAGTCTCTCTGCTTTGGGTAGGGAAAATAGATATGGGAAATTTGTCTTTGAAAAATCTCTACAGAGAGCTTCCTGGATTGCTCTTTCCAGATTGATGCTGTATGAGAAGTCACTAGCAGTCAGAAAGCACAGCTGTGACTGGATCCTGATTCTTTTAGATTTACCTTGGTGCACTGGATCACTCAATTAAGCCTCCTATTAAGAGTCAAGCTAATTTTTCTAATAGTTCATAGAGTAGCAATCTCAGGAAGCTACAGAGGACTCAATTCCTTTTTTGCCATTCCCTATCTCCCACCTCTTGGGGCGATGTCCATTGAAGAAGAAAAGATTTTCTGCCAGGTACAACTCCCAGCCCAACATTTAGAAACCAAAACAGTAAAGAAAAGAAAGTCTATGAGAATGATGTGATGATTAATTAAAAGAAACTCACTAGCAAAGAGGAAAACAAAGGAGAAGAAAGAAGGTTTGGTCCCCAGTTTTCCTGCAATTTATACCCAGTTTAGAGTTTATGAATATGCATCTTCATTGTCTCTTTGGTTTGTTTACACTTTATACAGGTTAGGGGAGAATGAATATTGACTCAGACTCTGTAGTCAGCTTCTCAGATGAGTTAAGTGGAAAAATATCTCATTCCAGACCAGAAAGGCTTAAGAATCTCACTTATGAGCTAAATACTAAACTGAATATCTTTGTTAAGCTACAGAATATCCTAAACATGTATGAAAGACATTTGTCAGCACATATTACAAAATTAAGAATTAATTTTAAATTACTAACTTATATATTTCATGTATCTAGCCTGAATCTGCCCTTTTTTAGTTTAAAACCATCACTTCTTGTTCTATTGCTACAGGCCCTACTAAGAAGTCTGTCCCCATCTTTCTTGTAAGCCATGTTTAAGTACTGAAAGGCTGCAATCAGGTTTTCCTGGAGTCTTTTCCATGTTGAACAACCCTGACTGTCCCAGTCAGTTCTCATAGGAAAAGTGCTCCAGCGCTCTGACCATCTCCTGGGCCCTCTTCCAGTCCTGTTCCTTCAGGTCTGTCCTGCCTGTCTTTCTTGCGTTGAGAGCTCCAGAGCTGAACAGAGTCCTTCAGGTGGGGTTTCACCAGGGTGGAGTAGATGTGTTAAAATAATACTGGCACAGGATATGTTGCACAGCTAAGTAGGTTCAAAGAATGTATTATAACATTTAGGTTTTTTACTTAGAAAACATGGATTTGATTTAATGGAGCCTCCCTAAGTTTCTCATAAATATTGGTCTATGTAGGTTATTCCATCAAACTGATGGACAAAAATTTTGTAAGGAAAGTGTGTTTACTTAAATAAAAATTCTCATTAAAATAAATAGATTTTTTTGCTTACCATAGAAATCCTTATATTTGTTGACCACACTTTTTATTTTTCATTAATTTATTCAATTATTTTAATTAGAATGGTCCAAAAAGGAAATATAGAGTACTTCTCATTTAGGATCCAAAAGACAATATTTTTGCCAGTACCAAATTATCTCTTTTTCTTTCTATGAAAGTGAGGCAAAACTAAACAGATTCCATGAAAGAGCAAAAGAAAATTTTCTAATTAGACAGACTCATATAAATATATCTACACTTCTACAGCTGAGAAATACCAAAACATTTGGAATTCTTTTTTTAGAGTAGGCTTTTCAATACAATTCATATTTTTCTTATATAAAGATGAGAAGGGAAACAACAAACAGCATTTAAAACACAAAGCACAGGCTGTCATTGATGAAGAGTGATGCAAGACTGAGAGAGACGCTCTAATCTACTGCAGAGATAAGGAGAGGGAAAAAATCCACCCTTTAAGAGGGTATCCAAATCCATTTCCCCCACTTTATGATGTTTTTCCCACTGTCTGAAACAGATGGATAGTCCTGCTAGTAACAAGATGTGGCTCAGAAAGCTGAGATTCAGTCATCACCCTTGACAGGGGCCCTGCACCCTCATTGAAAAAGCAACAATTACTCAGTGGACTCCTTTCCCAGTGTATTAATTAAGGATCACAACACTTGCTTTCTTCCTCCCTTACCTATACAGGGATGTGGAACAGCTGACTCGGATCAGGCAAAATTGACACTAGGCTGTGAGATCTTTTTGCCTCTCTCAGGAGACACAGAATATCGCTCCAGATCTTCTTATCACATGTCCCAGGATCTCATTTGAGGAACTCCAGTCTCAGATAGGGCATGAATTTGCTATGAAAATATAAAGATTGGATGCTCTATTTGCTGCTTCAGATGCTCTATTTGCTGCTTCAGTAGTTTATGACTTTCACACACAGCAAACAAAATATGCTAAGCAATAGAGGTTACTCAAAAAGTTTAGAAAAATGACCAAGGACACATTTTTTTTAACACACAAATTAATAACATTTCTGTTTCATTATATCCTGATATTTTATCAACAATTTAAAGATAACTTTTGTCCAACACCTCCTAGCTACATCAGCTGACCAATAGAAGGCACAAACACATCCTCAGACTGTGCCAAAAAATTCTCACTCTTTCACTGTGAATCCATCTTACTCACAGTAACAGGACTGTGTCTGAGGGGTATCAGAAACAGCTAGGCTTATCTCCTTTGCTTGGGATGTTTTCATTTGTGATGAGTAAAAACACATCATCACCTAGAGAAGGCAGGAAATTTAAAAACTGTTGTAGGTACTTTGAGAGGAAAAATCTTTTTTCATAGTTCTTCTATGTTTTATAGATAGTGATTTGCTTAGAAATATTTCGTGCAGTGAACTTTTACAGCCACAGCTTAGGCAGTGCTTCTGTTGATAAATTGTTAAGAGCTATTTTTCCATAAATTACTGAGAGAAAACCCATAAAATTTGTCATCAGGCTTCAAAAGTGTGCTATTTTCAAACAGTACAAATTGTGACTGGCTCAGCACCATATGGTATTTAATTTTCTGTGATGTATGCATGTGCACAAATTGCATTTAGGTAACTGGGATGCTGTCGGTCTGAAGATAATTCTGCATATACTCAAACAGGTAGAAAGCAAAGGTCTCTGACAATATCTGAATAATTTCAAAAGATAGACTCTTTACTCTTGCACCATTCAAGTAAACATGAAGAAATGAGAAATGTTAGGAGCTGGGTTCTTCGCTAGATCTAAGATTTTATTTCCAAACTATGGCTCAACGCATAAAAGAAATGCTCAAAATAAATATATGTGATTTCCAAAACCATTTTTCTGGATTTTTGTTATATACAACAAAATATATATATATATATTTTGTTATATATTCATGGAAACCCGATGAGTTGCTTCCAGTAAGAACAATGTCTATATTGTACTTTAACATAGTAACATGGCACAATGTAAACTAATTTAGAAAAAATCTATGAGATATTTTACAGCTTTAGGTATGATTATTCAGAAAATATTTGTCCTGTGTTTCCTTCGTTTTGCTCTTTGAAAGTTTTGGAAAGTAAAACACTGTAGCCAGAGCTCAAGCTGGTATATGTAGGAATCCCTGCCTTTTTTACAATTACATCCTCATGTACCACCTGAGGATCAACTTGACAACATTTAAGTGTGGATATAGGAACAGACTTCATGATTTCTATTTACTTTAAAACTCCCTTTTTGTTTACTTTATTCCTTAATAATGATTTGAGAATAGCCAGTTGAAAGTGTTCTCTGAATCATGTTTTAGAACTAACATTTTTATTTCAGATAATTCATATTGGCCTCAGTATCCAAAAGACATTAGTGTGAGAAAATTACTTTGCTGACTTGAGAGGAGGATCATGAATGACATGGAGCGATATCAGTTGACTTGTGATTGCCTCTTTCACCATCTTAACCCTCAATCCTTCAATCACAAAATAAATGCCAGGAAAAGAATCAGAATTTAGTCAGGAAAAAAAAATAAACATGAATATTTAATGTGTAGCATAATGATATAATGGAGAGGACACAAGTGCAGGGGTGTTGCATACAGGTAGGAATCTTATAAAAGAAAAGCTTTATAGAATCAGGGCTTAGGCCTGTTACTTTTCTAAGTACAGCTAAGCAGCTAGAGAAGTTCGCATGTGAAAGAATCTTGAGAATGAAAGTCAGTTGACGCATGTTAGTCTTGTGAGGAAAATAAGTTTGCACCTGTCAAAACAAAAGATCTGTCCCATGAGAATCTACAAAGAAAATATGTAAACACCTGTGAATAGAAATAGTCCTAACATGTACACAGAAACCACCTTCTGACCAATTAATTGAGTGGCAAGAATTGAGTAGCCAACTGGAGCTGAACACGAGGTCTGTAAAAACTGTATAAAAATGATTTATGTGAATAAAGAATTGGCTTTTCCTTTATGAAGAAAATGAGTCCTGTCTGCTTATTACTGCAACACAGGGGAAAAAAAATCTTACCAGATGACTGATAAAGAGATGCTCTGCTTTGTACTTGAGACAGCTAGGAAGGAGGGGAACTTTGAAGTGTAGTAATAGCACTTGTATTATAAGATGGAGCCAGACACAAACAAAAAAAAAGTTCAGAAGTCATCTAACAAAACAAATCAAACTCCTTTCATAACATTCTTGCAGAGGGTGAAATAAGGATTCTATTATGATGTATTCAGTACATGGAGATATAAAGGAGCACTCAGGGAAAAAAATATTTTTCAAAAGTTGAACATATTATTTTAACTTATATTCATCATTTTATGGTGAAGGTTTTTATCTGGAATCCCTTGGCACATTTGGGGATTGAGGGATTTATGGAGTGGCTATAATTGAAGTTGAACTAACAGAGTTAGTGGTTATACACAGAGACAGAACAAATGTCAGCCACTCACCAGAACAAGGTGGTATTCCCCTAAGAGTTCAAATGAATTCAGTGATGAAATATATAAACTACTAGAAGGTAGCCTCTCACTTGAAACTCAATACATGAATTCTGGCTGATAGCATTTTTATTAAATAATCTTAAACTTTAAAAAGTAATTTAAAAATCCTTTCATATGAAGCAAATCAGTAACGAGAATTGGAAAGGATAAATTTACTGAATCTCTTTGCTAATACTTGGGTGAAAATGAGATCCAGAGACTTCTGTGAAGAGAATTTCTGCCCCCAAAGTCAATAATCACAGAGACAGAAATGGTTAAGTAAATATGGTCCATCTGGATTTCCAAAAGTCTTCACAATGATCTTTATTGCAAAATCTTAAGGAAAACGATGAGTGATTGCATCAGTGCAGTGGGATTCTTTCATGGATGAGGGTAATGAATGAAAGTTTGAGAGAACAGAAATGGAAACAGGAGTGAAACATTAATTTCTGTGGTATGGGGAGATCAGTAGTGGAGTTCTGTGCCATTCAACATCTTCATAAATAACCCAGTAATCATGCTGAAGAAGTACCTGTGCTTCTGATGATGCAACATAATTGAAGATACTAATGTTGATGGCAGATTGTGAAAGGTAACTGGATATTCTACTAGTAGATAAAATACAGTGCAGGTAGGTGAAAATTGATACACACAGGGAAAAGCAATATCAGATTAATGTACAAAATGAGAGGCTCTCAGCTGACCAATGTCACTCGGAAGCAATTTTGGGATATTGTAAGCCATCCCATAAAAGCTATCAAGCTGGATAACATTACATACATAAATAAATAGGTAAATAAATTATATATGCAATGTTCTTGTTATCCCAAATATTCTGTTAGGAAACAGGGTAGTTCCTAATCCAGCAGGTAAAACTGTAGTCCTCCTGGCAAAGGATTCTGTGAATTTGAATACTTTTTCTGAGTTAAAAGGTTGACCATAGAGTTTCTTGCAAGTGACATACATAGGATGTCACCAAGAGAAACTGCAAGATTCTCAGGAGTCCTCCACAGCTGAGTGAAAGTGTACTAGGCACCATTACTGTATATCTTTGTTTTCCTCTTACTCTTCCTCAGTGTCCTCTTCCTGGACATTTCTTTATCTCCCTAGATGTTTAGCGTGACTCAGAATGCAATACTTATATGTTACTTTGTTTTTTAACAAAAAAATAGAATAGCAACACTGTAAAACAAAATCAAGTGGCACTCAATATAACACATTTAGGAAAAAAATCCCATAGATTTTCCCTACTAGTGACTGCCTATACTTTGAAGACCTGCTTCTGTTTTAGGTGTGTCATGAAAAATAAATAATTTTGGAGGTCTCTGACACATTAACTTTTGTTAAGAAGATACACAACAGCAGATCTGAGAACTTAAGGGATGGATGGGATTTTTTAAAGAGGTTCAAGTGATAGATGATAATATTTCTTCTCTTAAAAACACAGCTAACAGAAAATTCAAATGAGAAATAAAACATGTTCAGCAGAGACTGCAACAGGCTAAAAAAGTCTTGAGTAAATGATCCTTTATTTGTTTTAGATGAAGTCTTATGTTAAATTATCATGGATCATCTTTAAAGAAAGTGTGTCTTAAAGAAATCCCCTGACAAAACAGCCCTTCTACCAGAAATTTCATTGCATCAACAAGAACATTGATTTATAGGAACTAAACAGTAAGATTCTCTGAGGTCACTGTGCAGAAGACTGAGTAAAGCCTAATGTAGTTCATACTTTTTCCTGATGTTTATTGCAAAACATATAGTCAGCATTTTATTCTCTAAAATATATTGGGGACCAAAGGCTAATGTCAGAAAGAAATATCAGATTATATAGATCAATATCAAGGCAACAATAGAGGCAATGCTTTTTAAAAGTTCTTTTCTCTTGACATCTCTCTTTTTTTTAAGACTGATGCAAGAGAGAGAAAGAAATGGACTATAGTATCTCTTAAATACCATCCTTAAAAGCAGATTCACAGGCTGTTTCATTTTCCATATTTCAGAGATGGTGCCTTGGCTTTCATTTGCCTCTTGGTTTTCCTTTTAGATTATTTTTAGCCTACATAAATATGAGCAAAAATAACTAAACCTACCTAGTATGTTTATAGATGTTTTTAAAATAACTTCCCATTGACAAAATTGACAATGTTCTTTAACAACATGCTGTATTTATCAAAGTCACAAAGCCTCACATACTCTAGAGTTTGTCACTAAAGACATACATAGGGATCTTTAAAATATTATCCTGGTAGTGACCAAGATTATATTCCAAAGGAAAAAAAAATCCCAAACTTCAAATTCACTAAAGGCAATTTTAGACATAGGCCTCCTAGGTTTGAATTTAAGGGGCAGCTTAGAATTACAGAAGTCACACTTCTTCCAATTCTGTTTAATTATATCTAATTACTGAAGGGATCTTGGACTAAGCGTGTCTGATGAAGCTATTGTGCTCTGAGTTTATTAGAGTGAGCTCTACTTTAAATGTTAAATCTTTGGTCACAATCTGGCTTCCTGATATATAAAGAGGACAGCACAACATGTTGTCAAAAGCAACCATAGCCCACACAAAGCAAAGATTTGTTGTTTTATTTGAAAACCTGTCAGTGTGTGAAAGTCAAGAGATAAATGAAGAGTACCTAGAAAATATTCTTATCTTTATCTCAGAGAAATTCTGAAGATTGCAAATAAAAGAAAAAATATTTCCAAATCCATTTGAATGCCTTGGTTAAATATAATGTGAAGAGGACCTACAAGTATTTATCTTATCACACACAGTGGGCAAGAAAGTCCTGAAAGTATTAATTCATTTTATTAGAATCCAATTGAAAATATTCCACTTGTAATGAAATCCTAATACTTAGGAACTGCTGTAGTCCAAGAAAAGTATTGGGTTTGATCAAAATCAAATTCTTTCCTTATCTACACCTAGGGAAAGAGCAGATAAGACATGTAAAAAAGCTGAAGGGGGGAAATAAGTACCAGCTTCAGAAATACCAAGAATAGAGTGTTCATGTTTAGAGCTCCTGCTGAGAACAGCCTAACTAGAAAATAGTGAAGGAATTTCAATTAGAATTCAACAACAACAACAACAAAAAAGTGTCATAAAAACATCACTAAGTCAAACATATGGGTTAACAGTTTCATCAAAATTAGGAAGAGAAAATGGCAGATAAGAAAATCTGTATTAACAAGCACTCACAAGAGAATATCAGGTTTATCTTGAGATAGCATCATCCTATCTGCACAATAGCTGATATGCAGCACCAACAAGTTGATAAAAACATTTTCATTGACAACAAGAACAGGTCCTGGCAAGCCAGGTTACAGAATCAATCAGCTGAATTGAGCAATTTCAAACCCTATACGGTAGCTGCAAGATTATACATTTACCTCTTGCAATAAACTGAAATAGGGGATATTTTAATAAAAGAGCAAAGAAACACTTGCAGATAGTTTGGACAACAACATGATGAGGTGATGATGGCTGTACTAGTCCCAGATGAACAGAGACTCTGAGGAAAATGATGAGGAGGATACAATGATGATACACCAATTCATCCTGAAAAAATGCCACCCATGACAAAAGCATTCAAACACATAGGACACTTATATTAATCAAGTCACTTAATGAACATATTGAAGCTGTAGCTGACAGGAAAGCCCACACAGAAGTATGTAGATCCTTAAGAATTTGTTGTACAGTACTGTGCAAGAAAAACAGATTTAAATGCTCATCTAAAATAATTAGTTTGTGATACTACAGCTTTGCAACAGTCATGAAAGAAACAAAGCTTTCAGAAAATAAAGACAACACTGCCATGTCCCTGTTAAAGTCTGATCATTTGTTCCTAATAATAAATACTTTTCATGGAAATGACCAGAAAAACAAATCTTGAGATAAGTAGATTTGTGACTCATATAAAGAACAATTTCTGCATAAAATCTTCACCGGTTCTTTTGTTCAATTGCACAAAATAGTTGAAGGTTTCTTCTTTTTTTTGTCCAATTGGTTACTGTGTGTTTGGTTTTGCTTTTGGTTTTGTTTTGACATATAATACCCCTTTAAGGATTTTTTTTCCACTTTCCAAAATTTTAGTCTCCTCCTGACATGTCAGTCCATTCTGCCACTGCTAAACAGAGTGTTCTGTCTTCAGCACATGGCATCCCAAAATAGGTATTGAGTGATCTCCTTGTACGAGCAGAGAAATGCTTGGCTTATTATTTTAGAACAAGAACATCCAGACTAATGAAATGTCTGAAAGAATGTTCAGATGGAACAATCTATGATTTGCAATATAGCTGCATCAGAGAATAGAAATATTCTGACACATTTAAACCTGAGAAATTAGAAAAGATGGGTAGGAAATACTGTCCTGCATGGTCACTAGGTGATGGAAGATGACTTTTGTCATTCCTGTGACCCACTGACCCCAAAGATCTTATGGTGGGTTAATGCCCTTATAATAAAGACAGAAATGATAATATGGCCAGACAGCACAGCAAGGGTCACTTTCATCCTGAAGATTAAATGCATTTGGAAACCATATACACAGTTGAAGGTTACAGCTGGAATGTGAAAGGTACACATCTACAAACTGGCAGCTGAGAGTGGGACACATTAGAAGAGTAGGAAGTACACCAGAAGTGTTTGTGTCTGAGAAATGAGATGATTAGGTAAGACTTGCAAAGGAATACTAGGAGCATCTGAGGAAAATCAAGAGTTAGATGTGCTTGCCAGCCTAGTGTGGAGAGTTGCTGGACATCTGGAGCTGTTTGGCTGTGTTATCTATTTTTGACTGACACAAAGAGCCATTGATCATAATGCTGCCTCAGTAATATGATATGCCACCCATGTCTCAGGCTAGATAGTGAAGACACTAGTAAGCTGCTTAACAGAAGGTTTTCTAGGAACACAGAAAAGAAATCCAGTACATTGTCCTGCATTTTCTTTAGAAATAGCTATGAGAAATCACCAGAATACTACTGTGAGCAAAAAAGTCTTACATGGTTTCGGTACTGAGTCTTCTACACTGTGGTACTCTTAAAAGTTATTACCCTCTGCCATATAATAAGAATCTGTGGTCCAAAATTAAATAGCCTCAATGACAGAATGAGTTCTTCACACAGTGAAGGTATGACATTTGAAAGCAGACAGTTTCTCTTCCTTTTTTCTGTGTAACTGGCAAGTCTGTGGCCATAGAGAGATGCCCCAAGGTGCAGATATCATAATTTAAAAAAGCCTGAACAACCAACCACAGCTTCATCCTTCTTGAAGGACTTTATTAGTTTATTTAATAACAATAGCACAATCTAACCAAAAGAATACAGAACTGTGGTTCCAGACACATGCTCTGTGCCCCTTTCACTTGTGCTAAGGGAATGGGTTTCCATCAGTGGCCACAAGCCAGTACTTTCAAAAATGTTTCCTGCCTTTTTCTCTAAGGCATAATTTGGGATATTTTATGGCCTCTAATTAGTGCAAAAAATTCTATATTTTCAAATACTTTGTAAGGACAGTAATACTTCCAAATACTTTGAAAAGACAAACTTTCCACAGCCAAACAAAAATAGTGTGTATGTCTCTAGATGCATACAGGGAGGTGGAAAAAAAGAGGATAGTAGGTAAGAAAAAATAGATACCGTCTGGGATGGGGGAGAGGAGAGGAGAGGAGGGAGGGCAGGAATGGGACGGTGTTCCAGGGTCTGCTGTAAACAGTAAAGAAAAATATTTAGAGGTGTCAGAGAAGTAGAGGTGTCAGAGAATTACAGGTGTCTCCAATAATATAATCATTTGAATTTTAGATAGAGTATCTGTCGGCAGTTAGGTAAGGAGATGTCAAGGAAGGGAGTGTGAAAGAGTTAAGGATAAAAGGAATTGCTCAGGATGGATCTATCTGCGAATTTCACAAACACAGGTTTGCCGCCATTTTAAGCACCAAGTGCTCCACTCAGCTATACTTTGAGATCAAGTACCTGTAAAAGCAGGTATTTAAGCCTGTAAAAGGACATTATTTCACACAGGAAGAATTCAAGCTATTCCTGCAAAGACAAGATGCTCAATATTTGAGACATAGAGTGGTTCTGCAAGAAGATCTGTTTTCTTAGACTGATGGACTTGAAATGCAAATATGAGTACGATGTTTCTTGTGACACCTATTTCTGGAAGTTTACAGTAACCCTGAGGTGATGGCCCTTCTTCAAAATTCATGAGTGATGTTAATGAAGATCTAGTGCATGGACCGGTGAAGCTGCTAACCCATATTTTCATAGGAGACAGAGCTGTGTGAAATCCTCTTAGATGAGTGTTTCATGGGACTTCCCATGTCTGTTTGTGTTGGGAAGGCAGATTGCCCAAGTGAGCTGAGCATTGAGTCACAAAAGTCACACAGCAAAAGACAGTGGAACAAACTATTTCAGTTGGAAGAGTCCTACAACAGTCATAGAATCCCAGAATTATAGAATGGTTTGAGTTGGAAGGGACTTTAAAGATCATCTAGTTCCAATCACCCTGCCAATGGGCAGGGACAGCTTCCACTAGACCAGGTTGCTCAAAGCCTTGTCCAGCCTGTTCTTGAACAGTGCCAGGCATGGAGCATCCACAACTTCTCTGGGCAATCTGTTTCAGTGCCTCACCAGCCTCACACTGCAGAATTTCTTCTAACATTTCATCAAAACATACTCTCTTTTGGTTTAAAGCCATTTCCCTATCACTACATGTCCTTTTAAAAAGTCTCTCTAGCTTTCTTGCAGCCCACTTTTAAGTACTGGAAGGTGCTGTAAGGTTTCCCCAGATCCTTCTCTTCTCTTGAACAACCCAACCTCTCTCAGCCTGTCATCACAGGAGTGGTATTCCAGCCCCCTGTTCATATCCATGGCCTCCAGCAGTCCCATGTCCTCAACTAGTTCAACTGTTTGAATCAATTCAGGGCTGACCAAAATGTAAAGAATGTTTTTAAGTTCATTGTCCAAGTACTTCTCAAACACTGACAGGCTTGGGACCATCAATCACCTCCTTAGGAAGCCTGTTCCAGTGTTTGACCACTCTCTCTCAGAAAAAAATATGCTTCCTAAACCTCATCTGGTTCAGTTTTTAACCATTCCTATGTGTCCTATCACTGGATACCAGGGAAAAGAGATCATCACCTTGGTACTGACTTTACTTCCTCAGGTGTCTGTGGAGAGCAAAGAGTTTGCTGCTCAGCCTCATTTCCTCTAGCTGCCAGCACTGCCAGGTTATTACCCCTTTTGACCAATTAATTATGCTGTGTTTCATGTGCCTCAGCATGGGGTTTGCTGGGGACACACTGCTGACTCCTATTGGCCCTGCTGTCAGCCAACACCCCCAGATCCCTTCCTGCAGGGCTGCTCTCCCACCACTTCTGTCCAAACCCATACTTGTGTTCAGCTTTACTCAGTCCAACTCCATCCTAGAAAATATTCCTGGCAGCAGTGAGATTCAAACCCATGTCCCCAAAGATGGAGCCTTAAATCCAGTACCTTAGACTACTCTGCCACACTACCCTGCTGGCAATTCCATCTCAATCTCCAGAGACAATAGTCCCCAACCAAAATGTTTTTAAATTAATTTTCTATTACTTAAATATAGTACAAAAAAGGACCAATAAAGGTGCTTTCTACATGTACAGGTATATGTACACTCATTGCTCTATACCAGATATTTCTGGTTTGATCATTAGATGTCAGGAAAATCAGCTGGAAAGTATAAATATCTCCTTTCTCATGAAACACTGATCCTTTCCCAAGAAAAGAAAAGATGATGGTATACTTTTTGTGAGGAATGACTTTGTCTTGACTTTTGGTTCAACTTTATATTTTCGGAGTGTAGTGAGACTGGAGCATGAAACATCTGTCCCTTTATGAAAAGACATGAGGTTACGTATGTGCCTTGACCTAGCAGAAAGTCAACTGCTACAGCTACAAGATGCTGTCCCCTGGAGCTGAATATTGTCTACAGAAAAGCAAGTGATCAGCTTAACTTTTCTTTTTCTTAATTTTTTTTTCTTTTTAGTGTTAACCTTTACAATTCTGCATAACCAGCAGACTCTACTGATTATGTCCTCACATGCTTCTGCTAAATTTATTTGGCCTATCTCAGCTTTTATCCATGTATCTACTTATGCAAATTAGAGGATACATATAAAAATATTTCACAGCTTTGTTTGTGCATTTATCACTGTCAGTACATTGGTTTTCATTGAAGAAGTATTTCCAAAAAGTTAATGAAAACTGTCAGCATTATACAAGGCAAGGTAGAAACGTAAATTAGAGGGGAAAGTTGGTTTTAAGAGCACAGGTGATTAGGGCCAGTCATGAAGGTTAATTTTGACATCAAGGCCACAACTTTGACCCAATGCCTGGGATTTTCCACAGAAGCATTCAGTCTGGCTTTGATGACATTGAAATATGAGGCATCTACTCTTTTCTTCATGTTTTGCTTTACTGGATACTCACTCCATTAAAAAAAAAAGAAAAGTGTTATAAGTATTTTCTGCCTGAATTCTTACATCTTTTGGTACCCATAGCATTGTTTGCTGCTAGATTAAACACTTCTTTAATATCCTGTACTTTTACCTTGTGAAGGCAGCTAAAAATTATGATCAAATAACCCTTCAATCCTCTTTTTGAGGAGATAAGTACATTGATGTCCAAAAGATCTATTTAAAGAATAAAACTTGAGAGGGAGAGGGGAATGATCATTTTACTTGCATGCTCCTGTAATTACTGATGCCATGGGAAAGATATTTATTACAACAATATGTCTGGAACTGTACAAAATATAGAAAAGTGTGTGCTCCCAAAATTTACTTTGATCATCTCAAGGTTTTTCTAAGACTACATTTATCTTGCATTGCCTTGACTGTCAATACATCATTGGTTTTACATTCTTAAAGAAGCAGGAATGAAGATGCTCTGAAATGGCATTAGAATTCCAACTGGGATTTCTTCCAATGCTTTTCAGCATAAGTAATTGAAACAGAATATTGTATTTTTATATACTCTGTAGCATTTCTTCCAAGAGGCAACTTTCTATTCACTTATTATTATGTGGGTTATAAATGGTATTCTGCATTTCTTCTATCAAAATACTAAGCTAGTGATATTTAACTGTAAAGAAATATATCCTTGGGCCATGAATACAGTCAGAAATTACTAGGTGAATTTAACCAAGAAAAGAATGATCCCATATTGATGTAATGCATAAATTTTTGAGTGTGGGACAATGGCCCCCATATATTACCATTTTATATCCACATTGAAATGCCTGACCTTGCTTCAGCAGTTTTATGACTAGCAAGATCTCTGGAAGTTCAATTTTTCCCTCTAGAAAAAGAAAGCAGCTATGTCAATAGGAATAAATACAACTCAGATGTAATTTTTTTCTCTTTTTCTTCAGATGTAGCAAAAATTTTAATACTCCTACAGCATAACAATGCTGATAATAAAAAGACCAACAGCTGTAAAAGCGAGGAGAGGAAATACTTTGAAATAGATTCCCTATTATACACCAGGGAGGCACTGAAAGTAATTTTGTAGTTATGTGAATACCTAAAGTATAGGTAAAGATTCATGTTTCAGATGAATATCAGAACAGCTGGCCAGGCATGCAGAAAAACCTTTGGACAACTAGTAGAGTGCAAATGAATCTCAGAGTTTGTTTCCTAAACCTAGGTAGGTTTAGGAAACAAACTCTAGGAAAGAAAAACAATTCAAGAAAATGAGGATAACATCCTTAAGATCCTGAAATTTTTAATATTTGAGGCAGTTATTTGTCAATTGCAACTCTCATGACCTTTCATCAATTTTAAATTGGATTTAAAGAGCAAGTAACTGTGAGAGCAAGAGTAAGAATTGTCAGAAACCTATTCCAAGGGAGGTGCTGGGTTGGTCAGGGCTGGAAGTGAGGCCAGGCCTGTGCTGGGCAGGACCTTGGTCCTAGAGCAAGGCAACCTCCATTCTAGGGGGACATCTAAGCACTGCTGGAAGAGACTCTCAGCTGCTCCTTACCAACTCACACAATCTGCAGGTCAGAGCTTTCCTGTCCTGCATATGATGTATCTAGAGCACTGATGCCCAGTTTAGCATGCTAGGAATTGCTCTCCCAGAAGTGGGTGCCTGATTTATGAAGCATCATAATTCCCACAGGTTTTGAAAGCCACAGGAGCACCTTGAAAATGGTAAAGCAACCTGAATAAATCTAAACTGAACAAGCTAACAATGTAAAAATCAAAACAAAACAAAAAAACAACAGTCCCAACGTTACACAGTAAGGAAAATAAATTTGATATTTTATCTGAAAATCCAGAAGAACTCTTATTCACCACTGAAAAAGAGCTGTACTTTTACATAGAAAGTTAATTTAGTATCACCACCTGACAGATGGACTCCCCAGCAGGTACTTAGCCTTCTTTTTTCCCTCCTGTTTCACAGACCCACACAGTTTTAAAAGAAGTCTGAGACAGTGAGAGGTGAGTCTTCTTTCAGGATGAAGCAGAGAGCCAGTTTCCAGACAATCAAGTACAGAGGCAACTTTGTAAGTCAAGCCATGACAGAATAATCAATGGGATTTTTTAAGTGATCTGCGCTACAAAATAGAGCAAGAGACTGTTTTTTGTTCTGCACATTGAAAATATGTCTGAAAGGATTAAGAATTGTGTACTCCAAGTATCATCACATTGTTCCTTTTGAATGTTCCTTCCAATGACTGCTTTCTTTAAATAGAAACAGAGGTTGAAACTGTTTAAGGATCCTTAAAACACCTGTTTGATACACAAATCTAAGACATTTATCAGTTCTGAGACTGCCAGTGGGAGTCATAATTTGTTGACTGTAGACAGTTAGCCAGAAAGAAAAATCAGTCTACATGGTTGCCAAAGCTGAGAAATCAAGGGTGTGCATACAGGGCAGAAGCAGTAGTCCAGGACAAGTACAAAAAAATGTCATTGTATAGGGAGAGGGAAGAAAAGACATGATTCACAAGAAGGACTGGAACTGCCTGAAAATGTCTGTTCCAGAAGCTACCATATGGGAATTAGCATTTCACTGATCTGGTATGAATAATTCCAGACATAGCCTTCACTGAAGGAAAAGCTAGATAAACTGGGATAAAGCTAGAAAAACTCATTAGCACGAAAAACAGGTGTGATAGAAGTCTACACAATCATGAGTAGCAGCAATCAATAGGTGAACAGAGTACAAAATTCCTATTTGATAAAACAAACAAATTAAACTAAGTGGTAGTTTCAAAATAAGCAAGAGGAGTCACTTCTTCACATTATGATGATGATTAAGTAATGGAATCCTTTTCCATATAATGCTTTATTATCAAAAGATCACTTGGCTTCAGAAACATCTTTACATACATTTTTAGAAGAATGATAATTCAAGATTATTAAACCCAAAGATGTTATCTTCAATAAGCGTAACTTTGAATCACAAAAATTGATGCTTAAGAAAACATCCATAAATATTTATATTCCTATATTCATAGAATGATAAAATGGTTTGGGTTGGAAGGGACCTTTAATTATCATCTAGTCCAACCACCCTGCAATAAACAGCCATTTTCAATTTTTCATTCATTCTCAGGACCCTGTCCACCTTGGCCTTCGATGTTTCCAGGGGTGGTGCGCTTACCTCCTTCTGGGCTGCCTGTTCCAGTGTATTAACACCCTCATTATAAAAAAAATCCATGTCTTTCCAGACATTAATTCTGACTGCTGTCCATGAGAGCAGAAATATTTATTTACTGGAAGTCTAAATTACTCTGTCTTGGTTTGCTGTATGTACCATAGAGGATGTGAAATGTTAGCAGGGATGGAAGATCCATACTAGGTTTTAAGAGATTCATAGAACACAGAAAGCATCTAACCTGAATTATTGCCAGACACACATAGTGCTTATCCCACAATTTAATTAAAATGGAGCATCTAAAAACATCCAATACATACAAAAGGTTTCAAGAGCTGGATGCTTCTTGGAAAAATGACAAGCCAATTCAGCAGACCTTCTACATGGAATTCAGCTCTCACTTGGTGGCTTATTCTCTGAGGACATAGCTAAACATTACAAAGTTAGTCTTGAAACACTGCCATGAGAGCAAGGTTTAAATAGGGCTAACTATGCATTCGCTCACAAAATTATGCCTATCATGCAGATGCCATCTGCAGAGATACTAACATGGACAGATCTCAGAGTGCTTATTTTGATGCCAATGTTCTTCTGAAGTTGACCCATTGAATTGCATTGGCAAAAGGCCTGGACAATGTAAGAGTTTACCCTGTGAGCAAAAGCATATTGAGAATATTAATGACATTATTTTGAAAGGAAATGGGAATATTTGGTAGAATTAAACTGTGATATAAGTTGTACTCTTGATCAGAAATAAGATAAACTGCAGTAGCTTTTGTGTTTCAAATACAATATGAGTAAAAATTACTAGAAACTCAAGAAAGAGAAGTTACACTGAAGAATAATAATATTGTAAATAAATCCAACCACTTGAAAGTTTATCTGGCTGAACATCCTTTCTCTGGACACCATTCTATAATGGAAATTTCAAAGACGTTTTAAACAATGGCAAAAAGAAGCTTGTATAGATGGAGGAATGCTCTCTAAACCATAACAATATTACCATTACTATCCTCTTTTAGTCCAAAGATCAGCCTGGGCCAGTAGTATCCATCTTTTAACCATGAGTAAGTAGCAGGAGATCCTTGGGAGAAGGGAACAGAGCAGGTGTATGTGAAAATTACATTCATTCTCAGTTGTTATTCTGGTCTTCAATCCTTTGCTGCTCTTGAGCCAGAACTTTTTTCCCACAGAATTAGTAACCTCTGTTTACTGTTCCTATTTGAATCTGTTTAATCCTTTAGCATACTTAAGAGTTTCTGATAAAAGAGCTAGAATGAAGTATATAGTAGAATATTTTAATAATTTGTCTCCTATCCCATTTTTATATATCAGTTCATCATAGTTTGAGGGGGAAACTATGACAAAATGTTTACAGAATGAAGATTCAAATACACAAATATAAAATAAAGCTTACATGAATAATAATTTGTGTGATCTTCACATTTGTTGGCCATTAAGTTTTTCTCCACTGCCATCCAATAAGTCATTATTGGTAAACTAATACAGAAAGCAGATATTCATGGACATTGAGATCTTTCATGGGTGAGTATATAATTTCACTGGCTGGAATTTAACATGGTCCTTCCATGAGAGAAATTTGCAATCTAGCTTTCAATAAAACACCATTCACAGAATAAATGCTGCCCTTACTATGCTTAACACTTTAATAATTAGCAGATTGGAAAGGTGGGGGACCAATTAAATTAAATTATACTTAGAATAACATCAACTACTTAATCTCGTAAACATTTTGAAAAGACTTGAAAAGCATTTTGATAAACTGATTTAGGTTAAAAATGGCAATGGGCTGTATTAGGATTGCAGGCAAATGATTATGGCACATTCTTGTTCCTGGCTGGAAGCCAAACTAACTGGCTTGGGCATGAAAAACTACTGGATATGAAACTGTTGGCCATAACAACCCAGGGATGTGCTGACATGAGATATAGTTATTACTACAAGGGTTGGCTGGATTTCATAGGTCAAAGGGAGATACAGGCATACAACACAGGTACTTGAACAGAAGAATTGTGGACCTGTTGGGGAGGAAGTGTTGCAAGACCAACTGGCCAAGAAAGTGTACCAACTAGGCCATATAAGAGAGGGATTACCTAGGTAATGTCAGAAATAACAAATTTAGGCACTGTTGCAGCACAGCTGGGAAAATAACAAAAAAGTAAGCATGGCTAGATTTTAACTGGGAGGACACAAAGGCACAGAAAGAGAGTTAAAGCTACAGTGAAAATCAGGTCAAGAGATGTGAGAAAGGAACAACAAAGTATGTAGCCACACGACTGGTTCTGTCTGAGAGTACCTGTGGAGCAGCCGTGTGCAGGAGACTGGAGGAATGGTTCACTGGCTCAGAACAACCACATAGGAAGTGCTAGGGCAACAGGGTGAGCTCTGCACAGGTGGGATGGTGCTGGCCCTCCTCCCTTCCCCCTTGAGCCCTCTCACATGGCGCTATGTGGCGCTTGCGCATTTGAGAAGTCAGACACTGGTCTGCACTGTAACTGGGGATAGACCTCATGGACCTGCCAGGAACATTCTGGCTCTGTGCAAAATTCAAACACAAGTTAGGCTTTGCCAAGTGCATTATCCTAACAGAACGTTCTAAATTTTGCAAATAAAGTTGTTATTGAACCTCCTGAGACTTCTGTTGCTTTTCCTGCAGTAGTCCAAAATAAATCCAACTAGGTTCCCCTAAACACACCAAGCTGAGCAAGGCATTACACCTCGAGCTTGATCACCACACTTGGAGCAATAAAAGAAACCAAACTTGTTGTTCTGTACACATAACACAAGTGAAAAATTTTCCTGCTGTCCAGAGGATGGGATTAGGAGTAGTGTGAAGGGTTTACCTGACCACAGAAAAAACATTGTGAGAGACAGTGGAACATCCAGCTACCACTGTGCTGATTGCCATTCCATGGCATTGTCTCATGGTATCAGTGACTACTTCTTGCTTAGACTATTACCTTGTTTGTATTGCAAAGAAAAAATTAATTGGGAAAGCAGTCACCTGCCCAGGTATCCATTTAGCACAGTCTCCTATCTGACTGTGACCACTGACACCAAATAGAGAAAAATTTTAAGAACAGGTCAGGAAGAAGTGCTATTTCCTCCAGTAAGCCTACTTCTCCATTTACACCTTACTTGAAAATAATATCTGCATTTCAGCTGTGAATAACCCCATTTGTGTATTAGCTGTCCATCATATTGTGTGACCAAGAATCTGGAAGCTTAGCTGTGCATTGCACAAAAACCATCTTGACTTGCACAACTTGATTATCTTGATTATCGCTTCTTTAATAAATTAGAAGGGAAAATTTTTTTTAAATTTTGGGGATCACTTTATACTGACATCTTTACTCCTATTCACATTTTGATTGTATTTGAAAGTTTTTGTATAAGAATCAAGAAAGATGTGATATGGGTTAGTTCAGATGTATCCTGCATGGAGCAATGCACTGAAGTCCACATTTGACTCCTAAAAAACTAGCCCAATTATTACCCACCAAAATCTGTAAGGAATAAGGAAACTGCTCTTTTAAAAATCAGTAAAATATCATTTAAAACTGTTTAATATGTTAAAAGAGAAAATAAATATATCTAGTTTTACATAAAGAATGAGGATCAATTACTATTTTAGGCCTAAATTAAAGCCCAGAAGACTAATTTGAAAAAAATTAATTTCTAAGACTAGAACAAAAATATTATGTATCAGACTCTTTTTTTTTAAACATAAATGGGACTGTAAGTAAAATACATTGTATTAGTCAATGAACAGATTTCTCATACATGTTCAGTTTCTGGAATAATGGGAGAAAAAAAGTGTATAAATGGTGCAAGAATGCCATTGTGTCTGCCTGATCCCAAAGCCTCAAAAGGATCAAATCTTTTTGTTGCAATATTACAGAAGGTTAAATGAGAAAAGAGGAATTGTAGTTATAACATAACATTCCACAGACTTCAAGCAACTGGTTCACCAGTTTATATGAGGATCAGTGTTACAAAAAATATAAGAATATATTATATGCAATTGTTATTACTGTCTGGTAATCTTATACTAAAAGAATAAAAGTAAATCTAAATAATTGGTGGTCAGTATTTAAAAAATAATCCCAATCCCAACAAAACACAAAAGATGCTATATGCAAAGGTTTTTTAAAAAAATAAAAACCAGAGGAGTAAATATCAAAGAATTTTAATTTTGCCTTCCTGACATAAAACATTGACGTTAAACAAGAATTACTTGAAGTCCATCCATACACAGAAAGAGTCTATCTTACAAGTTAAATAGGAATATATTTTAAAATATAATTTAGAATATTTCTCTGAGTTGAAAAGGACTGACAATGGTCTTCCCATGGCAGAAGGGCCAGTGACAAAATAGAAATGTTGCTCATGAAGTAGCGAACAGAGTTTTGACATCATTAAAAAAATTAGACCTATGGTAAAATGGTAAAATATTTCAAGGAAATGTTCTTCTTATAAATATGAACATTATAAAATTTAGGAGTTGTACACTAAATAAAGAGATAAGGAGAGAGACTGAGTCCTTCCATTAAATCCTAACTCATATTCTTAAAGACAAAGAGACAGAGAGTCGACTTGTATCACTGAGAAAGAAGGGTGTGAAAAGGAGCACTGCACCAAAATAACAAAGCTTACTATGAAATAAACTGAATTTGGGTTATTAAGTGAATATTATTAACTAGCATGCATACAAGTCAGCTTCCATATACAGCAAGGAAACAGGTAAACAAGATTGAAGTGCAGAGATGTGAATCAAAACACCCAGAGCATGAAGTCAGCACTTACATTTGAAACACGCAAGACTGAAAGTAACTCAAGCTGCACAATCTTATCTATGGCATGTGTCAAGCTCTGTGACCTGCTGCACAGTTTTCAGGATATTACCATATTTGCTCCTAGGAGGATGAGCTCTGAGAAAATATGGGCTGGATCTTGGAAAATCACTGTAGTTTTGACTGAATAAAGTGCTGGCATGAGGACAGAATAGAAACTACCACATACAATTGCCACCTCTTCTCACTGTTATATCTAATTCTGTATAAGTAATGAAAAAAAGGTAAATGAAGTACTTAGAAAATAATTTCTTTTATGTGTATTTGTAAGGGGAAGAGGTATGCATTACAGCTTCAGAGGAAGCCACAGATATTTGGAAATTCTGAAAAATTATTCTCTCCATATTTATACTTACATCTAAAAAATAATCACAAAATAACTAATACTAGGCAAAATTAAATCAGTTAAAGACATCCTGCAATTTTTGATCTGCAGAAGAAATTGTTTCATTTAATTCATTTCAGCTAAAATGCTAATTCCCCACCTTATGCCAAACTTATTCTAATAGCCTCTTTCAGTCCATTTCTGATCCAATCCCAAACTAATTTTCTGTCTTTCATTATTCAGAATAACATAGAAAATTCAGCTATTGCCCTTAAAATAAGCTCACCTGTATCATTATCAGGCTCATAGAAGTCCTCCAAATCAAGTCTCCCTACCATTTCTTCACTGGGTTTTATAAATCTTTTTAATTTACCAGTTTCAACATCCTTAGTGCTTTGAGTTTTGAATGGTCTGTAATTCTCCCCAAGTCCTCTTAGATTCTGGGATCTAGCTCCTTTTAGATTTCTGGCAACCCTTTCTTTGCAAGCAGGAGTCTTTATTCCTGAGGTTTTGATTTTCTATTGACCTATGGATAAAAATAAGTGGGAAGATACCTGTATTTCTTTCAGTTTGCTCCTAGATGAATACATGGCGGGGGGGGGGAGGGTGGGATGGGGATTTGTGGTTAGTTTTTTGTTTTTTGTTTTGTTTTTTTTTTTTAATTGTTTTGGGTTTTTTTTTAGTTTGGGTTATTTTATTTTTAGACTCTTAATCACTTTCCTTAATCATTTGTTTCCTTATTCTGTAGGGTGATTGATTCTCAGAGCTCACATGTAAAAAGTGTCATTGGTCTGAATGACCTGGGACACAGAGAAAACTCAAATTTCACCAAATAGGTACATGTCTGCAAAAACCTTAAAAATGGAACCACTTCAGAATATTATTTAGTATTTGATCCTAACTATCATTCATTGTTTGAAGTCTGAAACATATTTCCTTTCCCAAAAAAGCAAAACAGTTAGAGAAAAAACTGCAATAGATGTCCCTTGCTTCCTGATTACTTTGTACTGTTTAATGCCTTTCTGCAAATTTATAAGAAATCCATTAAAATATAATTAAATCCCTCAATTCCAAAATTTAGTTCACGTCCCCAGATTTCTTTGGCATATCAATACCATAGATTTTGTCTTGTGTTCCACATGTGAAAGGTTAATAATTCTTTTAGATGTTTTATAATGAACTGGGTTTTTTTCCCTTTCCTTCTGGAAAACACATAATAAATTCTTCCAGAGGTTAAAAAGCCCTTGAAACTGAAGCACAAGGAGAACACAGAACACTGAGGCAGTGAAGATCTCAATGGGATATAGAACACCACAGTATGCAAATCCATATGCCTTGATTTAAATAAGATATTAGCATACTAGTTTGACATCAGTATATAAATCAAAGAAAACTGACCCTTATCTATTATCCTTGAATACAAGAGAAACAAAACAGATGCCCTTGCAACTCCCTTTCCCAATTCCCACACACACTTTACAAAAAGATAGAATTTTGTAAAGCAGTTAAATTTAAGACCATTCAGAGCTCAGCTACCTGGGGCTAAGCTCTGTCAGATTTCAGAATTAAGCTCATTAAGTTGCTTGTAAAAGCCCTTTTCTCCTCTAGTAGGATGGTGGTGATAAATGCTTGTGTCTGAGGAACTGCAAGTGCCTTTGATAGACAGCCTGCTTCAAATGAGTTGAAGTTCTCTCTTTCCTTACCCTCCTGCCTGCTAGGGAGAACAGTGTTACAAAGCGCACTCTCCTACTATTTTTTCCCCTTGAAAAAACTCCTAGAAAGTGGCCTTTTTTATTTTTTACATTTCATTTTTATGTAGGATCAGATTAAAATTAAGAATCCGCATCCTCAGACTGAGAATGATACATATGAAAACATAGAAAATATTATGTCAAAAAAACCAAGTTTCATATTGTTTATTTGAGCAAGAAATTTTACTCTAAGCACAAGTAAGAAAAATTCATGTTCTCCATTCTGTACCCATGAAGTTAAATATTTTTTGGTAATTTTCACAGCATCTCCAAATGAATGTGTATATATATACCCTTTGTCCTTGAATGCTATTTGTCTGTCAAGGTACTGACTGTGTTTGTACAATATATTTATTTGGACAAAAAAAATCTGCTTTACTTTCAAAGTCATACTATAGCTTGACTGAGGAGAAATTTCAAATAGGTTTTCTGAAATAAAAATGTTTTATAGAGAAGAAGTTTTGTTTTATGAAATTTTATAAGACAAAAATGTACAAAACCAAAATTACCCTGTCTTTTTTCCAGTACTGAAAATTCACAATATGAAGGGCTGTTGGTGATGTATTACAGCAAAACATGAAATAGATTTACACAACATGATTCTAATAATGTGTTTGTGAAAAAAACAAAAAAAAATAAAAGCTTATTTTTTTGATTCCAATTTAAATTTATAACAATGGATGAAGGCAGATGGGACAGTGAAATATTTGAAGTTTCCAACTACCATCTGTCCATAATTTATTATCCATCTGATTGTAGGTTATTATTGTTTTCCTGCCATCATTAAACACTTGTTATTTATCTTGTTACACCACTTCTGCATTTAACATTGAGACCTTCACAGATTTGAGTGCTGTTATCTCCAGTGACCTATAATTTATAGTAAGTCCTTTTGGTGTCCTTACTTCTATTCACCAGGCATCTAAAAGCAAATATTGCTCCCAACTTAGATTGCTGATTAATTAATTTCTACCTTCTATATCCCTGCATTGCAGCCTTGGGTTATGAGTTTAAAGCAATAATTCAGCATTGCATATATTTTGTGAAGTTAAATTCTGCAAACTTCTGAGAGAGTCCAATTTCCACGCTACATTTAATAGCCGGTCCCTTAGAAATTAATCCCTTTCTATTTGTGATTTATTTTTTCTTCTGCTTAGTGACAAAAATGGATTTCCCCCCCAATCTGCTGTGACCTGGCTGCCTTTCCTGCAGTGTTCAGTGTAAATGACATTACTCCATCTGCTATTTTTTATTCCCTTGTGGAGTTTTAGCTCTGGAGATTACGATGCAAGTTGAAATGTCATAGCTATGGGTGGCAAAACTACATTAGCTCTAAATAGAGACTGGTAGTAGTGGCAAAGTTTCAGTACAAACCTAAACACTCCTCATACTTACACAGATATGAAATTCCTCTTCCAGTCCCTAGACACAGTGTCCACATATCACCCAAAAGCCAGCTTTATTACTATTTTCAGTAGCTCAGTAAACTTTGATTTCATGCTACTGAACCTTTGCAACTGATTAGGAATTCAAAATAACCCGCTACTTTCCCGTTACCAGTAACATGTACAGTAAAGGTGAGCCATAAGTCCTCTAGAAATTATTCTCATTTTCTTATAATCAATCTTCCTAACTTTTCCATATCTATAATAAGTGCCATAACTAAAGAACTGGATTTAAAGTACTTCTACTAGCTGGAGGTATTTTACTTTTCAAATTCAGCATCATTCTTATTTGAGATAAATACTAAAGCTACTGACTGCTCTAAGAGAATGGTGTACTCAGGAAAATTAATAAACTTTGGAATATTTTGTTTGTATTTTTTGAATGAACTCAAAATGCCACTACAAGCTGGACATCCACCCAGGTTTCCAGAGTCAAAAATTTATCTCATAGAGTGATTAATCTCATTTCCCATGGTTCACCACAATTATTACAATAAGGATAATACCACAATGGAGGAGACTTCTTTGTAACCTTCAAGCCTTATTTTCTTACTTTCAAGTCTAACAATTTTCTTGTTCCATTTTATAAACTACCACTTCTGTCTGTCAGCACAGACCCTTTCCCTAAGGCTTTCCATTCTTTCCCTCTAGTTCTCATTTCCATACCACATTGCCACTCCTGATCTTCCTGTCCTCCTCTCCAAAAATGAAACCTGTCCCATTCTGCACCAACTTAAAACAACTAAACAAGGAAAATTTCTGACCTCAATATGCAGCACATCAGTATGCTAACATTTTTGAAACACTAAATAGAAATAGAATATAGTTGTATTTGTAGACTATTGATCTTCAGATTTGATTTCTTGTCTACATTTTGCAAAAGTGAATTCTTTCCCCCAGAATTTTCTTTCTTAATTTAATGGAAAAAATTTATCTCTAGTCAGGACCTGCGGTTGCGCTGGTTAGCAGGTGGAGAAAGGGTGCCCGGCGAGCTTACCAGCCCAGCCCGCAGTGGAAGGGCGCTTGCCGAACTCAAAGTTCAGTCCGCGCCTTCGTGGGTCCACGGACGCCTCTCGAACACAATCACGAACCACACGAAGAAGGAAGGGAGGACTCCGAAGGAAGGGTAGAAGCTCAGCTGGTTTATTGACCAGTAACAAAACAAGGGTAGGAAGCTAAGGGAAGGGAGCCTTCGGAGAGCAAGAAATTCTGAAGGGAGCGAGTTTATAAATGCAGGGGGGTGGGTATGAGTGGTGACATACAAGAACCAATTGAAATTAAGCAAGGGCGGAGTCAGCTTTGGATGACAAGTGGATCCGACAAATGAAACGAACTTAGGGGAGGGGCCCCTGTCTTCTGACCAACCACCCAGCACCCTGGAAAGAAGTTTCTAGAGATATGGGATGGGTCGCCGGGTGAAGGGCAGGGAGCTCAGGGCGGAGAAAACCTAGATACATTAGAGTAACTATGGAAACAGGGGAAGGATCAAGAGACTGACATATAACAAACTAGGGTGGGGGATTTCCAGACCGAACCACAGACCAAGGAATGGGGAGGAAACTGGGGTAAACCAAAAACAAGACACCACAAGGACCTAAACATCAAACCACAAAATATAAAGAAAACTTCAAAATATGTTTATTCATTAACTATCAAAGTACTGACTTCAGCAGTCAGTGGCTAGTATCCCAAGCTTCATTTATTATTGTAAGGTAGGAAACTGGTTCTAAACAATTTATAACCTATTGGAGCCAATTGATATAATGAGAGCTCCCAAGCCACCACAGAGATTAATTCTTTAGCTAAAAATGTAGTTCTTGTTTGTTGGTAAAGTTAGGACATTTGGCAGCCGGGACTTCAAAAGACACAGAGACAGGAAAAGGCAAGAAAAGTAACAGTGATCAAAATGTTACAGCCTTTGGTTGTGGATCTCCATGCTTCTCAATCATTGTTCCAAGATTAGCATAATTTTAACCCAATATAAATTATTTTTATACACATAGGAACAACTTCTAACTACATAAACCGAAACAGCTTTTGAAAATTTGATCCTTTTATGTCTTGGTTTGGAATAGAATACAATTTTCTTGACAAATTATATTCTATTTTTATACAACATATTACTTATATATAAAAAGCATTTCTATCCCCTTGCAGTCTGCAGAAAGCACACTAAGATCAAGTGATGTCAATGCAATAATGTATTGCAATGATAATATGATGTCAGCTGTAGTGAGCATTTATGGAATACTGAGCTAAAGACTGAAATACCCTGAAAATTTGCCACTGTTTATCACAGAATCATGGAATCATAGAAATGGTTTGGGTTGGAAGGGACCTTAAAGATCATATAATTACTCCTGCCATGGGCAGGGACATTTCCACCAGAGCAGGTTGCTCAATGCTCCATCCATCCTGGCCTTGAACAGTTCCAGGCTAGGGCAGCAACACCTTCTCTGGGCAATCTGTTGCAGTGAGTCCTGGTTTCAGCTAGGGTAGAGTTACTTTCTTCTCAGTAGTTGTTACTGTGCTGTGGTTTGGATTCAGAATGAGAATGGTGTTGATAACACACTGATGTTTTTGTCTTTTGCTAAATCATGTTTCTCCTAAGTCAAAGACTTTTTTTCCATATCTCATGGTCTGCCAGTGAGGAGGTGTGCAAAAGAAACTGGGTGGGAGCGCAGCTGGGACAGGTGACCTAAAGTGATCAAAGGGATATTCCACACCTTAGAATGTCGTGCCCCGTATATAAACTGGGGGCCGTCACCCAGAAGAGGGGACTGACCTTAGTTCAAGAAGGGGAGTCTGGCATCAGTGAGCAATTGCATTGTGCATCTTTTTTTTTCCCATATAGAGGACCAACTGCACCACCCAGCTTGGTGTCATATGCAAACTTACTAAGGATGAATTCAATCCCACTCACTCCCTCATGTGGAACTCTTTTATTCAATCTCCTTTTTTCCCCATATTTTCATTTCTGTTTCCTCAGTCTAACTTCTCTGGTATAGTCTGTATTTCTTTTAAAATGTTGAGGTTGTTTTAGGATATCAATCCTTGGGAATGTTCAAGAATGTCTACTGCTGGAAGTTCTCAAGGATCAAATATAGCATTCACCATACTAAATCCAGATGATTTTCAAGACTATAAATAAATTGTTCTACTTTGGAAGTAGGTAACTGCAGGAATCCAAATACTTTTTTTATTATACAAATTAAAATTGTGTCATTTTAGCCAAGCATTATAGAATTATCTTATTCAACTCTTTTTCTGTCATGCAATTTTTGAGCTACATTGTACAACCTTCATTCAGGTTGATTCAAGACTAATTCAGCAGCATAGGCCCATTTTACTCATCCATGAAGCTTCCTTGGTTTGAAAAGACCTACTCAACTAATACAGAATATGACAGTAAAAGGGTTACACTATCCAGTCCTTTGTCAAAGCTGTTTCAGTTTAGATTTTTCTATAATGAAAAAATAAATTCTTTTTGTTTCACTTTAACCAATGGTATTTATTAGTGGGTTTCTACTTTATGCTACTCTGTGCATTTGGGGAATACTTTATATTAATAACAATTATAATAATACAGAATAGTGTAGTGTGCTTGGGTATCCATATTATGTATTCTCTTGGAAACAAATTTCAGACAGAATGGAGTCTCTCCTTAGAAAGCACTTCAGCAAATGGTGAAAAATGCTGCATTCTGGAAATAAATACAAAGCAGGTGGATGGGGCAGCAGGAAGCCATATTGAGGAGAAATGGGCAGCTTCAGTCTCTCATTGCATATTCATCAACTCCACCTGTTTATGCAAATGACAGGCAGACATTGATAGATGAATGGAAAGACTGACTTCCCATTAAAATAAAGATGCTGTTTTGAAGTTGTATATGAAATTTCCAACTCTAACTGGTAAAGATCTCTTATTTACCTACAAAACATTTATTTTGAAGAAGAAGAAGCATGACTGCATTGTCAAGGTAAACACTAAGCTATGGAAATAGTACTCTGCTGAAGCCTAGCTAAAGATCCTGTTGCTTTTTACTCTTGGCCACATTTCTCCCTTCCTTTTGCCAGGGGCAATCTGTGCTGAAATTTAGTAGGGGTGATGATATTTAACTTGTTACCACCAGTGATCTGATTGCCTTTCAAGCCTTTCCTAATCTGCATATTCACTGCATGAGTGGTATTCTTCCTGGCACAAACTTTTAAAGCAGCTGAAGCACTGGCTTCCTGAGTGCTGGTATTTCAGATTAGATTTAACTGAGCTCTGTTTACATTTAGAGTTACGCTTTATCATTAGTCAATTAAACCAGCAGACATGGATTAGAACTCTGTATATATGTCAATTTATCCACACAGTACAGTCATTTTGTTTGTCTGCTGGTAGATGGTTTATTCCATTACTCACCTGAGACACCTGCTTTGCTAGTTAATAAGACAGTTATTTTATATTAGTTTTAAGCCACAGACAGTACTTTCAACTTTAGTTAATCCAAGTTTTTAGTTTCAAATTTTTTCTAGTAAGAGATCCTAGAGTTTTCTTGGAGATTTATCCCATGTCTAATTAAGAAGTTTTATGATTCATTTTTCAAGGCTGAAACACAAACAGCTCTACATCAAGGATAACTTCTGGGGGAAAGTGAGGCCAAATTCCACTTACTCAGTTGAAAGAATGACTTACTAGTAACTTGGTCTGGCAGAGAAATAAAATAGGCTTAATTCTCTCAGAGCCTGGAATCAAATGTTTCTGTTGTCTAGAGGCACGTTATTACCCTAAATCAGTAATATTAAAAAAAAGTCTATAAGTCATCTTAAAAACCCTCAAATGAAACCAAGTATAAAAGGACAACAACAAATTTTCCTTTCCTTTTGTCTTCTAGCCAAGACTTAAAGACTTCAGTGTATAGTAAGGCATTAAACCACAATCCTGAAGTCAGTTCTAATCCCATTCCTGTGCCAGCCTTACCTGGACCATCTCAAGTAAATTGTACCACCCAGCCTCTTGCCTCATAAATGAATTGCATGAGGAAGTAAGATCAGTCTACACAATGGGCAATTTCTTAGGTATTTGAGAAGAAATTCAAACATGCACCATCAGAAGGAGAAAGAGTTTATACCAGAAGAAAGAAAACCCATTCATTCTGCCCCACAGGCACATGCACTCTGTGGAGAGATAGAATGTAAGAGAATAGTGCAGAAGATAATCTCACACCTGAGGAGTTGCAGCTGTACTAATCACTAAAGATTAGGAACAGGCCTGCCCTTAATAGGACACAGCTGTGTCCAATAAGAAGACGAGTGCTACAAAAGAGTGGGTTAGCTGAGTGAGGAGAGAGATGGATTTTCTTGGCTGTGCTGTGAGGGGATACCCATGAGAAATCACTGAGAAGGTATGGGACTTTTGCAATGAGATGACAAACCTCGAGGATAGGTGAAGTTCTTGTGGAAATTTGTTATTCTCTAAAAGAGAAAAGCATCATTTTTTTCTTAAATGCTACTAAAGTTCCAGGTGAGTCCTTGAATTAAGCATATATTTTGTCATTTACAGAAACTCTATCAATTATCCTGATAAAAATGGTTAATGAGCGCTGAGGGTGGGGTTCCTTTTGATAACAATTTTTCCAATAACTGTTTTCTTGTTAGGGCTAATGCTATGAGACTTTCACAGAATCTATATGTAAAATCAGTAGGAATCTTGTCTGAACTTCATGACTAAGATCAAACCTTAACTATCTCCTTCTCTTAAACAGTATCTAAAACTACTCATTGATTTGTTTTTACCAGTCAGGAAATTAGTTATTGTATCATGATGTGCTGCCATCAATCATTATTTAAATGAAGCTGGGTCTCTTTTATTTTTCCCTGAAGTCTATTTCTATTGCTTAGAACAATACTATATATCACATTAACACAGCACCTTTTCTCAGTGAGAATGTCAAAGTCATGTGCATACTTTGCATATGGAATATTTAATCAGATGAAGATACCCACCTTTTGCAAGTAAGGAAAGGTTTAGGAGGCATGCCACATTCTTAATAACATTTGACATGTGAAGCTAAGAAGGTACCCTGTCAAAAGGTGAGTATAAGAAAATTTACAGCATTCTATTGGGTTACAAGTTAGTAGAATTCTTGGGTTTATGAAAAATCATGAGATTTCCTATCAAGGCAATTGATATATCTCTTTCAACTTGCTGTCAAAAGTAAAATACCTTAGAATTATTATTATTATTGAAAAGATTGTCCCAGGTATTGTTTTGGTCTTCTAATATGAGAAGAAATTATGTGTGTGCCAGATCTGATAAATTATGAGGTAACTCTCTATTTAAATTTCTGCTTGATGGTCTTGAGCCTAAAACAGGAGAAATGTTACAGTTACTACCTGGACATGCAAGTCTAAGCATGTTTTCCTCAATGTTTCTGAAAGGCTTTCACAAAACTTCATTTTCTCGCAAGTACAGAAATAGAAAAGTTACTCACAGGCGGGGTCAGTTTGGAAGGGATAGCCGTGGTCATCTGGTCTAACCTCCCTGCTCAAGCAGGGTCATCCTAGAGCACATTGCACAAGATTGCATCCAGACATTTTTTGAATAATTCCTGTAAGGGAGACTTCACACCCTCTCTGGGCAACCTGTCCCAGTACTCAGTCACCCACACAGTAAAGAAATTCTTCCTCATAGCCAGGTGGAATTTCCCGTGCATCAGTTTCTGTCCATTGTCTCTTGTCTTATTCCTTGAAACCACCAAGAAGATCTTGGCTCTATTCTCTTGGCAGAGAGAGAGAGTATCTTCCCATTAGATACTTACAGACATTGATGGGTTCATCATGTCTTGAGCCTGAACTGATCCAACTCTCTCAGCCTTTCCTCACAGGGGATATTCTCCAGTCTCTGAATCATCCTTGTTGTCCTCAACTGGCCTTGCTCCAGGAGCTCCATATCTCTCATTTTGAGTAGCCCAGAATTAGATACAGCACTCCAGATGTGACCTCACTAGGGCTGAGTAGAGGGGGAGGATCACCTCCTGCATTCATCGGCATCAAGATTGTATTCTACCTGCGCAAAGCAATTCTTTGCCAGTATTGATGACCTGAGAAGTTTAACGCTTTTCAGCTCACATGAGTGGCAGGCAGCTGTAAGAATATTTTTGTCAGCCATGCAAACCAGACACATCTGCCAAGAGTATGCATGTGCATGTAACTTTGCTTATGGTAAGAAAAGAAATTCTAGACATTAACAGTTTTGATCATTTAAAGATCATCTTTTAAAAACAGTCTGATACATTGTCAGACCAACTACCTTCTGTAATTTGCAATGCATTTATATTACTTGTCAGAAGTCAGTTGTTCATATGGAAATATTTATATTCTCTTGAGACTAATCCAGTACTTGCTTCTTTGTTTAAAGGAGGGTACATTCCTTTTTCAAAGGGTTTATCTCAGGCTGTATTATGTCACATCTCCTTGTTAGATGGCACTGAAACATTTCAGTTTTACAAAATTTGGTTTCCTTAAAGCTCCAAAGGTGACTGAAGAGGGGTTTTTGTTTGTTTTTTGATTGATTTTGGGTTTTGCTTTATATTACTCAGGAAACATATTTTCAGTTGATCCTTTATTTAAAATCATCCCCCCGACCCCAATTTATAAGTTTCTGGGGGATTTTCCTCTGGTTGTGGCTGATTTTTTTAGTAGATCATCTCGAAAACATTCACCCAATTAGATCTGTACTTTCCAGTCTCACTTTAAACAGAAATACGTAAAGCATTTCGCCTTTGAATTTTTTCCATATCTATAAAATCTTTATTGTGTATTGTCATTGATGTAATTTAAGTTCTGAGTCAGCTTTAAATTAAAATATTTAAAACTTGGAAGGAGATGGAAAAGGAAAAAATATCACCCTTTCCTACTTAATTTAATTTTTTAGCATATGTAGCAAACGCTACGTAGAATCCAAGTCCAATGTTTCAGCAAGCACCATAATGAGACTTTCTGTCCAAATGGAGTCATAATATTTTCTTCTTTTCATTTCTGGCTCAGTAAACCTGAAAATAAATAACTAGTTTTGAAAAGCAGAAAATAGTTTCTGGATTGAATGAGCTTTTTGAAGTCTTTTTTCTATCATGACTAACCATACTTTTCTAGCATGGCTCTTTTCCTAATGTAACTTGTGAAAAAATATTTTATAAGTTTTATTATTAAAAAGGAAATATTCATATTGGTTTCAAAGAAAGAGAGAAAAGCTTTATGATTTAAAAATCCTCATTTTTTAAAGCTTGAACTTGTATACATAAGTGATTGTGCCAAAAACTATTCTTTAATATTTCCCTGGCCATAAATCTCAGCAACTTTTGATGTAGACTAATGGAGTAATGAGATAAAGACTTTATAAAAATCACTAATACTATCTGTACAGAAAATTACAAACTTTCATTTTTTTTCTCTTTGAACACACAAAAAAGGAAGAGTTTACCATTATCATTCTTTTTTTACACTGGCAATGAGCAATCTAAAGCAAATGGAAATTGATAAAAATGTCCCCTCCATTGATCTATTGAAGGATCTAGACAGGAGAGAGCAGGTGGTTTAGCTTGGCTTGGTTGTCTTTGGGGTTCTTCTAGAGCCCAGGCTGTCAACATCTGCCCAGTATGTGACACCCGCATTCAGATTTCCCAGAGTCAATTCAGCCTTCATCTGAGTCTGCTTGTACTTCCCACCTGATCTTGCAGCAGGCTACATCAAAGCCTCTGCAGGAAAGTCATCACAGCATCTCCAAGAGGGAATCAGAAATTTCTTATTGCACCCACAAAGCAGACTGATGACTCAAGTTCAATAAAGACTTCATGGATACAGGAGCTGTGTTAGCAGTCAATATGAGCCATGAATACATTCCTGTGGAGAGGTGATATGCAAATTTCACTAACGTGCCCTGGAGCACTTCCTTTGAGCTGTGTGCATAGCATGACAAGCAGGGAATGGCTGATAAAAGCGATCTTACAGAAACGTATAATAGGTCATCTGTCTTCACTCAGCTCAGGATTAGGTAGAAAAACACAATTTCACATGAATGTCAAAAACAAAACTGAAATAATTCATAAACTGAATGTTTCTACAGATGGTCAGAACACCCATAATTATAGAGAAAACAAAGAATAAGAAAGAATTACAAGCAAAACTTCCATACTTATAGACTCAATATTGCCACAACCCAAATATTTGGCAACCTCTCCCCATTCCCCTCTCATCCCTAGTAGGAAGTTCATTTGCCATTTCTCCTCTACCGTCTTTCACTGAGGCAACTGATGCACATCACAAAAGATGAAATGATGCCAGGCTGCATGGTTCATACATCTGAGCATCAAACAATCAGTACTGTACAACCATAATCATAGATGCCTCTGGAATGGACCCTAGAGGTTATATAACACATCAGACTGGAAAAAGAACCTACTCCTCCCACCAGAAGCAAAACTGAATAAAAAATAGGAACAGTGACTGTTCTAATGGATAATTAAACTTTTTCAGAAAAAAGCATAAACACTTCCTCAAGCTTCCAGTTTTCTACAAAACACTTATTTTCAGGGCCTTGAAAATATCTTTCATTACATCTAGAATTTATATCTGCTGATATTTATTTAAGATCAAGTGGGAGAAAAAGTGGATGTTATGCCATGAGTAACAGATTGCATGAGTTTTTTCCAACTCTTGTCTACCACTGACAATGTGTTGGTGGTTTTTGATTGTCATATCAGTAACAGTGATCTTAGCAGAAGAACAGGTACTACTCATTTTAATTGATCTCCTCTTGATCTTTTGCTTTTCTGTCTATTTTTCTGCTGAACCCATTGCTTGGTCCTAAGGTGCCTGCTTACAGCATGTGATCAATAGAACATACTTCTGTTTTGGGAAGAGGCAGATAAAGCCATTTTATTACCCCACCTGTGTTTATTTTTCTGGAATTATCTGAGCTATTACATACAAACCTGGCAACTGGTGGCAATCTACTCAGAAGGTAAGAGTTCCCCTGGATATTGAATCAAGTTGAGAAAGAAAATGAGTGAAAAAATGGAATTTTAAGGCTGCAGAGAGAGCTTACAACACTATAATATATTTAAATTAAATATACAGTACCTGTTTGCAGTATCTCTGGTGGTTTACCACCAGCTGGGATTTAAACTCCAAATAAGCCACTCTCCTTCCCACCACCCAACTCTGCTGAGAGAGTGCTAAGGCAGAGACTATGGGTTGAGACAACCATTTTCTGAAAGCCAACAGCAATGGAATAAGAAACTCACAGCAACAGCAAAAATATTAACGATGAAAGAACAAAAAAAGAGAAGGTGCTTTTCACATAAGAGGTGCTCACCACTTTGACTTCTGCATGACTGCTGAGACAAACACAAGATGCAGGTGCTCTTGTGGGTACCATTTCCCATCACCAAGCTCCAGACAATGACAAACAATGATGGATGAAGCCCAGAGAGCTGGATCATCCATGATACATGGCGCTGCTACTTTGGAGTGCTCTGCTTGGGTGGGCCCAGGCTCACCTAGGGCTTGGCTCTTCTCACCTTGGTTTGCTGCTGTGTTTTTTCTGGAGCTGCATCTTGGATAGATTTTTTAAATCCCAGAGCCACATCTTAAAGGATTTGGGAGGGCAGGGTGGCAGCAGTGGAGGGACAGAGTCTGCAGTGCTGGTCCTGAGAGTCCACAGTGCCACCACACTTACCTCTCCTGATCAAGAGGGTGAATAAAGTGCCACGCTTCTGGGGATAGGTTGCTTTGTTCTTCCCTCCAAAATCATAGCCCCTAGCTATGAGATAAGTGGCACAGGACAGCAATCTGGCCCTGCCCACATGGCTTTAGACTCTGCCCCCACTAAGCAAACGTTGGACAGCATCTGAATGTGGTTTACTGAATATGTAAGGTTTGTTCTTGTCCTGGTATTAGCAATCTCATGCCAAAAAGTCTGCAAAACCAAATAGTCTTATGAAATATTCTACTACTGGGCCTCTCATACAGTACAGTTTCCACACACAGCCCTTGACATTATAGATAAGCAGTAAGGCTCAGATAGAATAGGATGTGGCTAATCCAAAGTCATTAAATAATTTCAACACTACAACTCCCCAGAGTATGACTAACACAAAATAATTTAAATTTCTCCTAGTTAAGTATACAGGCCTTGCAACTATTAGGAAAGAATGACCTGAAACTACTGCATTTAGCCTTTCTCTCTCTGACCTGTTATCAGTATTAAAATGTGGCAATAAAAAGTCAAGAGTGGAGTTCATTTGTGCTCAGCCATTGGGCAGAGTAGCAGAGTATATCAACTGCTTTTCTGCAGTGAACTGCCTGGTTGGAAGTAGAAGCTAAGGCAAGATTGCCAATTTATTTTTCTTTTTTCTTTTTTTTTTTGAGTAGAAATGTGGAACAGAGTATTAACTGAATTTCTTTCAATTTCTTTCAAACATCTGACTTTTTTAAACATACTCACTGTATTCACCCTGGATCTCCACTTTCATTCCCTCCTTTCTCTTAAAGTACAAAACTAATAATTTCAAAACAAGGATTTAGATTCAAAACATTAATTAATTACTGTATTACAGAAACCTCAGCTTTGCCTAAGCCTTTTTTCCAGCAGTTATTAACTTCACTCAAGTTTAAAAACATTCTTGGTTTGCATTTTCTTTGGTCACTTAGCACTTTTTGGTAAAGTAGGTTCCTACCAAGAAAAACTGCTTTGCATTGCCCAGTCAAATGCTTAATCCTTGCTCAGGAACATTACATGAGGCTCAAAGTGAGACAGCAGAAAGAGATCAAGTCAGAGAAAAGACTTGCATCTTATAATTACAAGGGGATGGTAAATAAAATTTCCTTCTAAGCAGCTGGGACATTATTATAGATTGCTTTGTTAAAGAGACATAAGTGTAAACATTTTAAGAGGAGCTGGAGCATTCAGAAGTCAAAAGGTATTTGGGAAATCATATCGATGAATCTGAGGCCTGGCTCTTTTCACCCTTTGATACTGCTGTTTAGTTAGCTTGCTCTCTTTGTTCTGTTATTAAATTATCTAAGAGGTGAAAATGTACTTTTCACAATTTGTGTTCTTTCTATCTCCTCGTGCATTCCATGCAGGGTTAGATTTTATTTAGGAGTAATGGGCTTAGCCCCCACCAGAAATGTATATCCTTTGCCTCTGAGTTTTAATTCACTCTTGCAGAAGCATTAGAGCTGCTGCTGCCTGCAGGCATGTTTAACTTCATTTTCACCAGCGTACTAACTCTTGAATCCCTGTAGTCCTTCTTCCCCTCATTACTCTGTCTTTCTCTTCTACAGCTGGTTTCAAAACTGCTGGGTTATGCATAATGATATGAGGCCCTTCCTCCTGGAAAACTAGGTCACTGGGATGTAAAACGAGTCTCTCCTACTCTTATGAGAACTCCATATGTTGAAAAATACAGCAGAGTTACTTTAAAACATTTGTTTATGGTAAACAGGATGGAAGCCTGCATTTTTATTAGTTCTGCTCTTGTCCTGTATCCCAGTCACACTTCCTTCTCCCTAGCTCTTATTTGTATGGAGCAGAATCTGCACAACTCTAAAGCAGTATTTTTGTAGCAACCGCAACATTTCTTTAGTTGTAATTTTAGGTTAATGGGAAATGTAGCAGCTAAGGAAATTATAGTCAGCCCAATTACTATTGAGGTGAGACTTCAAGAAAAAAGGGTTCTCTGCAGGCCTTATCTGGCTACATATAAACAAATATATATATGTATGTTTGTGTATGTGAGTGTGTGTATATATACCTATATATATATATATATTCACACACACACATACATATGCTGAGAAGTTCCTGGAGCTGAGAATTTGTCACTTGTTTCAGACTGTCACCATGATAGCAAAGGGCCCTAAGACTAAAGAAAAATCTTATTCAAACTAAATATGTTTTTTCCTTTTGTCTCTATTTCCTTATAATTCACACTGTAAAATCATCCCATGCTGAGTCCATCCAATGCTCCAGGGCAGCAGTCAGCTTGTATTCTACTTAAGAGTTTCTGAGGTAGTTAGAAACACTGGCACTGCAGATTTCAGTCTAGCTCAGCACTGCAACATCTTTAAGCACAAATAGTCTTGGAAACATTATTTTCTTGCATTTAAGGATATTTTTAGTTTTTAAATCATGTGTTAAGTCTGATAGAATACTGTGAACAATGAAGAAAGAATGCCTGGAAAGCTAATAAACAACACACCTAGAAAACCTACCACTCTTGAAACACAATTCACACTGATGTTTATTTACTATGGTTTTACCTCTTTCTTGCACTTTTTAGAATAGATGATCTTTTAATCAATAGCAAGACTATCCAATGACAGAATTATCTCTGCTCCAAATTCCCATCTGATTATTGCATGGATCAGAACTTCTTAACTTACCAACATAAATATTAGCACATAACTCTCTCTGTGCATATTAAGGGGGCTTTTCCTGTAAAGCTTATTAAATCATGTAACTTGAGAAGCAAAATAACTGCTTTAACAGCACTGCTCTCTAATTGGAGACAGCAAATCCTACCCTTCTTTCCCATTCTTCATCTTCCAAGAAAAACCTATTAATAGTCAAAAATACAGTAATTTTTATAAGATATATAGTTGTATGGTCAGTTGTTGTGTCAGTGGCTGTTTTACGGTAGGAGAAATTCCAAGGAACTTCATAATACTCAGTTCTGAAGTAATCTAACAAAAAGAAATTTTCCTGCTAACTTCATAAATCTGATTTATTTGTGGCTTATAGAAGAAAAGACAAATTATTCAGGAATTTTAAAAGAATTAGTGGCAATAGTATATTCGCCATAAAATCTTGTACTTTCTTTTAATTTGCAAACCTTTTAGAGGCTACTATTGATAGATCTTGCTCCAGAATTTGCTTCTACTATTATCATAATCAAAGCTTTTCTCTCTGCTGTGGTTGAATGTTGAAAAGTTTTATCTTTCCTTCTGCTCCAGCTAGGAGCAGAAGCTTATCTATATTTGACTAATATAAAAGAAGCTGTCTCTTAAAGAAAGGTTTTATGAAAGCGTGTATTGTTGCTCCATAACCTCTAAGCCTTAGCTACTGTACATTTAATAAAAGAAAATGTGGAAAAATTACTGATAAAAGTAAATTTAAGCTATGTTTACAGCTCAGCATGTAGTCATTTTCATTCACAATGCTTTTGACTTATTACTTGAACTTTACCAGAAATTATCTGTAATATTTCTTAGAGAATTTTGGAGTTGATTTGTCGTCATCTCAAATTTTCACTGCAAGTTGGATGAACAGGAATGGTGCTCTAATTGATGCCTGCTACTCTGAAGAAATGGTATACATACCAAGATTCATCAACTGAAGGGCCATGCTGTTATTCTTCCTAAAATAGTTGAACAGAAAAACCAAAAAGAATTTAAATTATTTATAGTTTTAGTGAAATCGCAAGGGTTTGAGCTAATTTTTCAGTGACTAGTGAGACTTTCTCCTTCCCTCTGAAATAATAGTATGAGATAAGTGATAGACACTTCTGGTTAAGATGTCATCTAAATGTACAGTGGCATCAGTATCTAAGGCATCTAGTTTCAGTGATTTCTCACTTGCTGGAAATTCTGACTTTGCTGAAAGAATAAAAAATTTTTAAGTGCTCTGCAACTTCATGGGAAGGGTTGTATGTGTAACATGGAAGATTTTGACTTACATTACCACTCTTGTCAGCAGAAATTGATATGTGGAATATTGCATCTGTCATTTCTGTGAATCCTGTGCTCTAGGCATAAGAGTGTGTATGAGCTGTTTGGTTTTTTTCTTTTTTTACTGAGTAGAATTTCTCATGGGAAAATCTATGCACTGAGTTTTAATTTTCACATAAATGTTTTTTAAATCTTGCTTTTATTCCAGTCTGTAATTTAAAAAATGTCAAAGTCTTGAATGTTACTACAAGACAGAACTGGAAACTTCTGCCAAGCTCTAATCTGGCATATTCTGTTTAAATTATGTGCACAGGCTGGATAGTTTGGCAATAATAATCACAAAATTTTTATGGAACCAATATCTTCATCTGCAGATATTTCCCAATGATAAGCCACATTTAGACCCTTAACTGTATACCAGTCTTCTGAGAAGTGAAAGTCCAGGATTTATAAAACATTCATAATACAAAATTATGCATATGCTTATTATAGAGAATGTGATTTAATCAGAAAAATAAATGTTATCTTTTCCAACTAAGCATATTGATAAAAGTATAAACGTAGTTTAGCTTTGTATTTGGCAAAATCCTTTATTAATCTGTTGACTGATAGGTACAGTGACATATTGGAACTTGCTACAGTTTCTCACTGCATTCAACTGGATGTGAGGAGGCTTAGCCAGGTTGAAAAAGTATTGTAGTTATAATCCATTCAAATGTAGTATTTAATTGCTTGGGTTTAATGTCCCAATTGAATCTTATTTATTAGGTAAACAGGATAAAATAAACAGGAAAAACATGTATTTCATATACAGAAAAATGGGATAAATATTAAATAAACAAATGAGATAAATAGTATTAGTGGTCAGGATAAATGCATCCTATATATTTTCTTGGTAACCAGACCTCTCTAAAGAGGGCACACCATCTGAGAAAGTAGGAGAAGAAGCTCCTGGGATGGAGTTGAGTCCTGAAAGGAGTAAGGGTTCAGATTTCCGAAGTGTTGCAAAGGAGCACCCTTCTGGAAGTCCTAGAGGAAACAGGGGAGCTGTTCATCATCTGAGGGCTACACTAGAGAAAGTTGTTCTGAAAGGATATGTGAGAGATAGAGATGCGGTGATTTATAAATGTTCTATATCTATTTGAATTTCCTGTTATTTTACAATGTTAAACATTTTAGTTTATGTTCTGATGAAATCTAATCTAATTTAAGGACTCTTCCTGAAGAGTCTATTCCTTTCATAAGTATTTCTGTCTTTTGCTTGCATGCTGGAGCCCAGATTCACATTCCCATTTTGTGGATGAGACTGTCCTTTATTGTGGATTAATACCAGTGTATCTAAGAAAGAGGAAGGAAGGAATCATCATTCTCCTTCTTTGTAATCCCTTATTATGTTCACAACTTGAGCAGTTACTAAAATCATTATATAGTGAGTGTCATAATTTACACCACCTCTATATTTCTGAAGTAGTTAGTGAATGTTCTCTTAAATTGTTTTAACTGTTCTTAGGTGACTAACTTGAGCTACCTACAAAAGAGTATTCTGGAAGCAGTCATTCATGGCTGCTTGTTTAAAAATCCTACTGAAACCCAATCATTAGATATCACTGTGAATTTTTAGGTTTAGCCTTCTTTTTTTCCTTTTTCTTTTTTTTTTAGATGCAGAAATTTTTCTGCTAAAAATTTGCCATTGCTTTTAAATTCTTTAATTATGACAGTGGAGTAGAACAGAGCAAGAAACAGAAGTGATACTACACAAAAATCAAAAATAATACCACAAAAATTCTGTAAAGGGACTCACATAACAGCATGTTCAATATTTACCTACAGATACAAATGAATTAGAAGGATTTGAGTGAGTGTAGTTTGAAAGTTCAGTAACTAAAGAATTAATATCAATTATCCATTTTCAGTTATCCACATTTCAGGTTTGATACCGGAGTATTATAACTCACACTAAATTATAATGCAATGGACTCAGTTATTTATCTCTAGAGAGACAGCTTTACAGTCAGAGAAAAGCTGATACTATTTTGACAGACAATGGAAAAGTCTAGCATACTTAGTCTTAATGGGCTCAATTTTTCATTCCTATTCTATATTATGGATATATATCATTTAATGGATAGGTTCATATACATAGAATCCTAATCCTGCAAGGTTGTTTTCTTTTTCCCCCAAAATCTTAAAGTTTTAAACAACTGGTAAAAAAAACCAAAAAATTATTTTCTATCCTAAGTATGCAGGAAAAAGGTATCTTTCTGTTCTGTGAGACATCTCATTTTCATTGGTTAATATCAACTGGAATCCACTGTACCTTGACATTTTTCAATGGATTTTGACAAAAGATGGTGGCAATAAATTACAAGCTTCCAGAACTAGGACCTTATGCAGTAGCAATATTGTGCTTTGTATTAAACTTCAAAAGACCAAAACTCCACTTGGTATAAGTGAAGAATTCTGCAATCTCACTAATGTATGTAGAACAATTCACCAATTCATACACACCTACTGAACTTTGTCCATGAAAATTATCTGTACATGTGGACACAGTGGTCACTGAGCAAAGTGGATGAATTTGACATTGTCTTGTGCAGATTTAAGTTCTCTTGCCTAAATGTTCCTCAGAAAGTTGTACTCCTGCAAATTCAGGCTTTTTTTTTTCTCTTAAAGAGATTCCTTTTATTAAACTGAAATTTTAAACAAATGCTTATTTCAGACCCATCTCTTCAATTTATTTCCCCCTCCCAGCTCAATTTCTCAACCCAAACAACATTTTAAATGGCTTTAAAATTCATTTGGTTTCCATGGTGTTTAAAAGCAAAAGTAATGGAATATACACAAATTTTTGGTATCTAATGTGAAACCTTTGTAACTTTTTTCTAATTATTGCTTATTAGTTCCCTCTGGATTCCTACTGCTTGTTGCTGTGAAGGTAAAAAGCTCAGGTTTCCAGCAGGACCTAAGTTGTTGTGGTGTGTTTTTGTATTTTGTGGTACTTTGAGGTGGTTTTGTTTTGTATTCCCATATTTTTCCCAAATGTGGGAATGCAGAGCGGAACTGCTTCAAAGTATTGCAGAGTGTGGAGACGCACTACAACATCTCCCTCTCCCGGGATGAGATCATCCCCAAACCCCCACCCTGGCTCTCTGTCAATCACTCAGCATCCCATCCCTCCATCCAGAATTTTCGGTCCAAGTTGTCGAGTGATCAGCCAGAGGCCAGGGGTCAGCCCCCCAAGCCTTGCCCCATACGCTGTCCTATATGTCTATCCCCCAGTACCCATCCCTTAGAGTTACTTATTGGTTGGTAAAATGTTATCTACTTTGGGTTTCCACCTCCCTTTAAATGTGACCTTGGCACATCTCCCGGGGCTCTCAGCAGGAGGCCCCCTGAGGTGCAGGAGCTCCTTTGGGATGCTAATAAAACCTTGGATTAACCCCTGCCAAGAGTCGGCCCTTTCTCTTCTACCGCTGTCTCTGGTGTCTCTTGTGCTGCAAAGGCGACCAGCCCAGGTGCCCTCAGCACCCTCGGGGCACAGAGAGTGTCTCCCCCCAGCCCAGGTGCCCTCAGCACCCTCGGGGCACAGAGAGTGTCTCCCTGCCAGCCCAGGTGCCCTCAGCACCCTCGGGGCACAGAGAGTGTCTCCCCCCAACCCAGGTGCCCTCAGCACCCTCGGGGCACAGAGAGTGTCTCCCTGCCAGCCCAGGTGCCCTCAGCACCCTCGGGGCACACACAGAGAGTGTCTCCCCCCAGTCCAGGTGCCCTCAGCACCCTCGGGGCACACACAGAGAGTGTCTCCCCCCAGCCCAGGTGCCCTCAGCACCCTCGGGGCACACACAGAGAGTGTCTCCCTGCCAGCCCAGGTGCCCTCAGCACCCTCAGGGCACAGAGAGTGTCTCCCTGCCAGCCCAGGTGCCCTCAGCACCCTCGGGGCACACACAGAGAGTGTCTCCCTGCCAGCCCAGGTGCCCTCAGTACCCTCGGGGCACACACAGACAGTGTCTCCCCGCTGTCGGCCGTGTCGCGGCTGCCCTCCCCGGTGTCTGCCGACTCGGGACTGGCCCAGGGCTCCTGAGAGGCTCGCAGAGGGACCGAGACATTTTGGCGCCCAACGTCGGGCTCTGAGACCATCCCCAGACCTCACGGACGGGGCTCGGACATTCTTTCAGACTGTTCGCAAAGCCTTTGGCCGGCAAGAAGAACACCTTTTTAATGAGTTGCTCTTCTGTGCATGAAACAAATTAACTTTTGAAGTGCCCTCAAGAGTCAGTTTCAGGTAGAAGTCACCATCCCAGGACCTCCCGTTTCCCTGTCGCACAGCTGGACTGGTAAATTTACCTTCTTCCCGTTTCTCCCCTCTTCGGGAGGGGGGGGTGTTTCCCTGCCTTTGTTTTCAGGCTCGCTGCAGAGAGCCAAAGTTTTTTTTCTCTATTTTTGGCAGGCTGCCAGCTTCAGGTTTTTCTCCCCCCCCCCCCACCCCCCCCCCCCCCCCCCCGGCCTGCGTTGGTGAAATTTGAGATACAAAATTTAAAATCACAGCTACAATGGGTGCAAAGCTTTCTGTATCTCACAAAGGTGTCTATTACCATTTTTTGAACTTTCTTAAGAGTGAAGAAATCCGATTTTCAAAAACAGATGTTAAACAATTTGTTAGATGGCTGTTCCTTCATTTCCCCAATGTATCAACTGAAAATATTCATGATTTGGCTTTCTGGGACAAAATTGGCAATGAGTTATTGAGAGCAGGGAAGTCAGGTGACAAATCTTTGTCAAAGTTTGCTTTTCTAGCTATGCAGATAAGAAATGGTGTAAAACCCAAATTAGAATTCACCTCTTTCAAAGACAGTATGAACTGAGCACACAGCTGAATTCATGTATGGAGGCAACAAACTTTTGCACTAGCAATCAACCATTACTTCTTGTTATACTTCACTTATCATTTCAGCATTTCTATTCACTCTAGCTTTAGCTAGTACTAAAGTTCACATTTGTATTCTATCAAACTTTGTCATGTATGCGGTTCAAATGCCTAATGCACAGGCTTTACTGTGATGGTGTTAGGTTACCAGAGAGTCAGTTTTGTAGCAGGTAAAAATGTTTGCAGATGTATGAGAATTTTGATGAAAATTTTATGCTGCAATTAAAATATTTTTGAATCTCTTTCAATGGCTTCCTTTAGGTATAATAAAAAAATTAAAAAAAAAAAAAGAAAAAAAAAAGAGGCATTTTCATTCCAAGAGCAAAAACATTGCAGTAAAAGTTCCCAGTCACTGGTCAGCAAAAGGCTGAAGCAGAGTTACTGTCCCTAGACAATTGCCCACCATGAGTTGTGCACCCTTAAACTATGGTGAAAGCAAATCTCCTTACTCCTAGTCTTAGCCAGCATTGGTAGCACCCTCATCAGTGTTGCTTACATGCATCACTGGAAGAAGATGTAGGATCATATGTTTCTTCTAAGCATGTTAATAATTTTCTTAGCTCAACTGCTTATGTAAACCTTGGGGCTTGTCAGAACTAAAGATGAAGAAGTTGCTATAGGCCTAAATCTGCCTGGTAAAAACTTCTCTGGTCACTGACAAGGTCATTCATCCAGAAAAAAGAACAAGTGCTAGCAATGTACTTAATGGAGACAGATTGAAGTAGCTGAGGTGAGAAAAGTTGAAGATGTTGTTTTTTGATGCAGGCACAGTTAAATCAACTCCTGTTTCAGCTGATTCAGAGCAGACATTTGTATCCACTCACCAACAACTTGGATGAATACCCTTATTGCTAAGCTGCTGAATAGAAATTTTTGGATCTGTCCTGTCTCCCTTTGTTTTTATCTCATATGCCTGAAAAATAGTAAAAAAAGGTACCTTTCTAATGGAGCTTATTTAGTTTGGCAGTCAAACTGAACCACTGCCATTTGCAGCACACATGCTGCTGATCCCCGTTAGAAGAGTTCAGATTTTTTGACCCTTCCAAGAGAGGCAATGTGAGCACATTAAGACAAGACTCTTGCTGCAGGAATGAAGCTGTTCCACTCGCAGTAGAATAATGGGTCCAGCTGTTTGTTTATTGCAGCCCCATGTCAGAGCAATGAGATTGACAAGAAATGGAAACAGCAGGCAGAGATAAGAATTGTATTTTTAAAAGACAGTAGTGGTAGTTGAGTTGGAAGAGAGAAGAAATTAGTCATTAGTTTTCCCACCTGTTCCTGTGCTAAATATTAGCATTAATTTCCTAGTTCCAAAATGCCAAGCAGCTGAGCACAGGAGGTTTAGTCTAAGTGGTTTAAAGTGCTACCTGGAGTTTTATAATGTTTTTTCTTCAGTAAGACAGGAAGATTTAATAGGAACACTCTAAAACACACTTAGTGTTAGGTGTCTCAGTCCATATCTTCATTAAGAGGGGATTTTCCTGCTTCATGCTTTTTCACCAACTTGGCTGTCAGATTAGTGATCTCTGAAAACTGTGATTTTTTTTTTAACTTTCAATTTGGCTTACTATAAAAGTTTTGTTGTGGTTTGTTTGGTTTTTTTTCCTCTGTAATTAGCTTTAAACTTTTTTTTTCCCTACCAATAATCATAACCTGAATATCTCAAATAAGAACTTTCTCTGATCTAACTCTTATTCATTTACAGCAGAACTCCCTCTGGTTGTTATTCTTTCAGTATTGCATTTCTTTTCAGCAATGTTTGAAACTGAGCAACAGTTCAGAACAATAAGGATTTTCTATTCCTGACCTGAATTAAATCAATTTTTAAGTGATTGAAATGTCATTGTGACAACACAGATGGAAATCCACAACCCAAACTATTTGAATGAAATGCAAACAAAAAATCCTAATTGTTTAGCTTTTCCTTTATATTAAACAGAATTCAAATCTACAGGTTTTATTTCCAGTGATGTAAACTGGCATAGTTCGCATCAGCTGTGAATGAGCTCATAATGTTGTACAGGTGGACAGACCCCCAGTATTAGCAACTTCAGAGACCAATAGACTCTACTGCCATATTTAAGCTGTGCAAAGCATTTGTTTGATTGAATTGTACATCTAGTACAATTAGTGCTGCTTTCAGGAGAACCACAGGGGAGTTGATTTGTTTTGCCACCCCTCTGTTGTTGTCATCTTTGAGTTTGCTGCTAACAAGTCTCTCAGACTGAGGCACAAGTACAAAGAAATTATATATTAGTGAACAAGAAGAGGAAATAAGGAGCAACCAACCATGAATCAAAGTACTTTCTTTCCATTGTACCATAAGTGGCAGACTTGGACTCTTTGGACATCACCTGTCTAGAGAGGAAAACATTTGCTTCTACCCCCTTTGATTTTCCTTGAGGAGTTGCCATACTGCCCTACAAATACAGTGGTTAGATCTGACCTTTGGGCATCAGGTAATTGTTATTTGAGAAAGAACCAGAGGTTTATCATTTTCTAAAAAAATATCCTGCCCCCACTAGTTTAATTTCTCCTGACAGTGATACAAGGAAATAAGCCATTGAAGTAGTCAGTATCAGGATTCATGCTGATGCTTTCAATTTTTTGTTAGGCTTTTTCCCCCCAGAAAACCATATAGCCTGCCTAACAATTATTTTATATTTTCTGCAGTGTGAGGCATGTTCATCAATGTTTGAATTAGAAGTGCAAACCTATAATTACTGTTCCACAGACAGAAAAAAGTGAAGTTTCATTTGTGATGATGAATATGCAGCTCTTTTAAAATGTTCCTCAGTTTATTATTAGAAAATGAAGGAAAAAAAGAAACAGAGGGCCATTTGTCTGACATTTATACTAGGGAAATAGCAGTTATATTGAGACATTTTTGTCCCTTTTAGCAGCAAAACATCAAAGACTTTATATCTTTTCTTCAATGTATAGGGCATGAGAAAAGAGAGTATATATAATCTACCTATGATAACTTCATTATAAAGAATCTACCATCTATATGGAATAAAAGAATATTAACAGCATTGAGATGTGCATTTATGTTTTTGTACAGAAATTAGAGCGTGCTTCTGTGTCAGAGTATGTTCTATCCATTGGCTACGACTAGGAAGTTTTTAGGCATCAAGTATGTCCAGCTTTGGGGTTTTGCCTTAGAGTTTTAAAGTTCTGAAGAGAGTGGTCTAAAGGAAGAACTATACTTTAGAGAGCTCCAGTTTCATGCTCCCATTTTCAGCTCAGAGCCTCCCTCAAGGAGGCTGTACCAGGTCTACCCCTCACTATTGCATCCTTGATTTCAGCCAGCCAGAAGCCTTTGCAAAGCTTTGTGCTTCTCTGCCTGATCTGACAGCATTGAAGTTGTTCCTGCTGTACCACAGCATAAGAGATACTTTTAGACCTCAGCCACTGGGCACTGTTCTTGATCTGATCTGGAAATGAAAGTACTTAGACCACAGGTTGTCTCCATCACTCTCAGGCCCAAGCTCTGCAAAGAATTAGAATCCTCTTGGGCTGCCTTCCTTTTCTAAATCTATGTATAACTCCGGTGACTACTCTTTTCTGGTATCCAGGAACAAGAGGTACATCTTGTTGACTTCTTTGACATTATCAATTTCAGAAATTCTGTATGAATTGTTTCCAGTATGGTGTAGTCTATTTTGTATATTTTGTACATTTCTATTTAATGTACATAAGACAAGACAAGAGGAAATGCCCCCAAGTTTTTTCAGGGGAGATTTAGATTAGATTGAAATATATTGCCCAGGGAAGTGGTAGAATCCCAGTCCCCAGAAGTGTTAAAATATATCTGCATTAGCATTTGAGGATATGATTTAGTGGTGAACATAGTAGTATTAGTTCAAAGTTGGACTCTTTAATTAAAAGTTAAACTCTTCCAAAAGTAATGATTCTATGATTCTACTTAAATTTTATTCTGCAAATCAAAACTAAGCTGTGACCAAGCACATCCAAGATGTCACCAAAATGCGATAGTGGAGAAAGGCTGCAGCAGAACAGGTGTGTGTAGAAAATAATGTTGATTCTACAGAGAAATTCACAGTTCACAACAGCCAGGTATGTGTGACTCCCATGCTATTTTCTAGTTGGCCTCTGTTAAATATGATCTGTAAGTTTCTGGTGGTTGTGATATAATGGGGAGTATGTGGTATTGAGAGGTTAATAAACAAGATGCAGTGGAAAATTAAGGTTACTGAGTAAAAAGAGTCATTGTCAATTAGGTTTATAACAGAAAAGTCACTGTTGATAAATAAATGGCAGGTCTACATCTCAGTAGGTGGAAAAGACTTTTGAAAGGGTGGACCTCGATTCTTATTCATAAATTCAGAGTTGTTGAAAGTCAGGCAGAAATAAACATTGCAAAGGCAATTATAACAAGTGAGAAAGGTTTTCTAGTAAATAGGGAGAAAAGTGGAATAGCAATGTGTTAAAAGTAGGTATTGTCCTAAAGATAATATGGATCTGACTCAAAAATTGAATGTTTCATCTCAGTTTTTAATAAAGAGGACTCTATAATGCAGTGGCAAAGGCAGAATGGCTAATGAGAATAACTGTATAGAAATGCAAATTACAATAGTTGAGGTGAAATAAAACTCAAATGACTAGTGGTGTCAGGAAGGTTGAGTAACCTTTATCAGAAATACTGAATAATTGACAAATGAAACGGAGATCAGTAGCATGGATTCCTATTAAACCTATCAACAGGTTTTGTACCTAATGATTGAAGAAAAGCAAAATTAGTATTTGCAATTCCTCTTTTGCAATTTACAATTGGAGAGGAATAAAATGTAGGAAAAGAACAATAGGAGAGGAACTATAAACAATTTAGGTTTGATAAAATGTGAAAAGAAGAGTATGTTCAGGAAATAATCTATTTGGCTGTAGCTATTAAAATAAATCCTGATTTACCAAAAGTGGATTTTATCCAACCAGTCTGGCATTTTCCTTTGAGTTTAAATATTTGTCTTAATAAGGTTCTCAATATTAGAGCTGAACATAAAAATAGAAAAAATATTTTCATGAATAATCAGCTAATTTTAATAGATTTTCCCTAGTCATGGCCAACATTAATAATCACCTTTATTTTATTGGAATTAACATATCACACTGTTCAACTGTACTTTTCAGCAGGCATTTTCCTCTTTGTAAACACTACCACCTTCACCCCTTTAACATTAACAGATTGTAAACTCACAGCAAAATTATAAGTACAGGAGGGAGACACCTCTTTAATTTTGGAGACAACAGGTGGATTTTCACAGGGTGTATAGGGAGACAAAATAATAAGCCCAAGAGAATGGGCAAGGAAATTTCCTATGAGGCAGGATTTGAAAGAAAGATTCACTCTACTCAGTTTCTTCTCTTCTAAATCCTGCCTTCTTGCAATTGTCATATAGAAGAAAGAAAACATTCTCTCCCAGTACCTTTTCTATTTCCAAACTTATGACTTCAAAATAGCTGTATTTTTTTTCACTTGGGTTTGGGTATAGCAGCACTACAGTCCTCTTCTGCCAGAAGTACATGTGGATATGTACTCAGCTTCAAACTAATTCTAATACCAATCACAGAGCAGCTGGGGAAACAGCACTGATTCAAACATCACCTGAGAAGCTGGATTTATACTAATATACTAATACTTGAGTGATTTCAAAAGTATCATTATAAAGGACAATTGAGATCACCTAAAATGAGGTTTCCACACATAGGCTAAAGTTGGGTCACTATCCTAAATGTAGATGTTCTGGAGTATCTCACTTGGTTTCCAGTTGTCAGTCCAGAAGGAAATTGACATCTGTTTCATGCAAGAAATACTATTTTTATTTAATTTTCATTTTAAAATTAATTTTTTCCTTATTTATAAAATACACCATTTGTTTCATCACACTTGGTTCTCAAACTCACTAACACTCTCCAATTGAGAACATGAGCATACTAGACATTTCTTCTATAGAAGACCAATAGGAGAAAAGCACGTACAGACTTCTGGGAATAAATTTAGTTGAAAAATCTTCTTAAAATTTTGTAAATGGCAATTAAATTCCTCAGAATTGGTTTTTTTTTCTCAGAATTCTGAACACTCAGGGAAAATTCTAGATCCTAAATGTTGACATTTTCTATGTTGCAAGTAGAATACTACTTAAACTTAGACTTGCAGTTCTGCCCAGTTTGTTTTGATATTTTGAGTGTTCATTCTGAATGTACGAGTATTCATTTTGAAACCTGAGTACTGGAGAGTAGTAGTTAGCAACTTGAAAACATGAAAACTGCTTACTTAAAAGTGCTGCTTTGAAAAGTCCTGTTATTCCTCTAACACTCCTTTTTACCCTTTTCCTGGATGAGGGTCTCTCGTGTGTGTCTGTGTGTGTGTGTAGGGGGATGTGATTGCAGCCAGATCACAGGTTGGAGGGCCTGTGTGTCTGTGGTGGCAGCAAATGGGGGGCAGTGCCAGAACCTGGAGTGGGACAGATGTCCATGGTGCCAGCCACTGGAGCAAGTGTGTAAATTGAGTGTGTGAGTGCCAGCAAAGATCAAACCAGGCAAGCCACCACATGAGTGTTGTGATCTGGGAGCCTGGGGGTGAGTGGTTCTCTAGGAGTGAGACCACAGGGATGTGGGGCAGTTGTTGGGAACAAGGAGAGCCCAAGTTCACTCCATGTGTGAAAGCATTTGCACCAACAGCTAGAGCTTGGCATTGCATGTCCAGGTGCCAGCAGCTGGGCAGACTGAGAGTCAAAGCCCAGCAGTGGGCTTAGACTGAACTCACTCTGAACACGTGCAAATTTACATACTCCCAGTAGCAGATCTCTCAGCAGAGAAGGGAGCAGGATGAGACCATTCACATCATCTTGCTCAGGTGACTTCTCTGTCAATTTGTTGTGTTGGTATGTGTGGCCAGACCTCTAGACCTCTGCTTAATACTTGTGCTCCACAAACCTGCACATGTGTATTCTGGAAATTAGCTCAGTCTTGCTACCTTTTGAACCTGACAACAGGGAGCTGAAGAAGCCTTGTCTCCCTCAGGCTTGCAGATCTAGTCTAATTTTCCCCTAACCAAACAAAAAACCACCAAATCCTACTTTTTGAACAAATGGAAGTTTTCTTTGGCATAAAGACCGAGGCTTTTCTTTTCCACAGATTAATTTGTTGTACCAGAAGTCAATACATGTAATGCAGTTGTTATTAAATAACTTTTATTTTCAATGTTAAGCCTTTCCCTTTCTTTGGTGGCTTTTTGGCATTACCAACTGATGGAAGTGATCTTTAATTGGGCCTCTGTCTGCACCAGCACTAAAACCAAAGACTAACATTAAAACACACTAATCATATGCCAAGTGCACTTTATTTCAGTCATGTCTGGTCTCAGTCAATTTTGTGCAACTAAAAGGTTGAGATTGCTGATCCGCAACCCCTTCCTTGTAAATGTACTGCAACTTCTATTCTTCTTCCTAATTGCATTCTAAAAGTGCAACTCTAAGCTTTTGAAAGAACTTACAAACAAATGAGGAGGTCTGAAATCAAAAGACCATCAGCTGATGACAGAGCAGGCAAGTTGTTCCGCCAGAACCCTTCCAGAAGAGTGTAGCAGTTGGTGGGAGGGAAAGGCTAGCATTAGCCAACTGCTTTTACATCTTCCTCCTTTGACATGTCAAACAGATACCACATTTACTGCCAACACGTGGTGCTGGTGTTAATGGCGAAAGACTAAAGACCTAATGGTTCATCTTAGGGCTTCACTGACTGGAATGGAAATATGGAATATTTTTACAGAGTCCACTGGTATTCCAAATGGATTCAAAATATAAATAGTGTTTCTGCCACACTAGTGTCTGATTATTAAAGTAAATTTTATCTTATCTTTGCTTTTCAGAGCCTGGAATTGACAATTTGCCTTGGCTTGTTGGCATATGCCACACCACGTTTAGAATGGGTTGCAATTTTATCTTTAGAGAATTTCTTAACTGGAAAAGGGACATTTGGTATATATGGTTCAGTGGTGTCATTTTGAAGCTGCAATGTCCTTTTGAGTCTGAAATGGTTTTATATGAAAGGATTTTCAAATGGGCTCATTCATACCTTACATGCCCAATATTCTGGATTTATGCTAAGAGAGAGCCAAGGTTTCCGGCTTTATAAATCTCTGTCATGGCCTTAAAATGCCAAATAGAATTCACCAGTCAAAACCTTGATTCTTCAAGATCTAGAGAATGTTTGCCATTGAGTTTAATCAGCCCCAAACTTAATCCTCTATAATATCAGCTTTCTGTTTTATGACTACATATCAAAGGTTAACAACACATTCATGCAGCAATGTTGTGTTCCATGAATATTGTTCTGAGCTATAAATTTTTCAGTTTTAAAATTATTTCCCTGCTATGTGACAGAGTAGAAAGTAAGGAGAGAGGGAGAGAGTGCCACTTCATCAAGGGAAGATGTGTTCTCAAAAATTTCAGACTATCTCCTCTTCTGCCATAATTAGATTTACGGGACTAACAGGTACCTGTACAGCACATATTTATCAAATTCTCAAAGTCAATTTTCATAGTTCTTTCACTCAGACTCTAGAGTTCACATTTAACTTTTAATTAAATCTAGAGAATATAATATTGAATAAAAGTTACATTTATCAGTTTAATTTTGAAATGCTTACTGAATATACATTAGTGCTCTGTGTTTCAATTGAATTTCATTTAAGGACCCTTTATTCCTGCTGTAACTACTTAGACTCCCATGGCTTCACGATTTCTTCAAAAAACAGGAGGTTGATTATGTAAGCAGTAAGTGGTCTTCATTCAGGCTGTAAAATATATGCTAAGATTTCTTTGACAGACTATCCACTTTTTGTTCTATATCTGTTCACCTGTAGACCTCTGTTGGTAATAAGCTGGTCCCACTGCAATGAGAAATGCATTTCAAATAATTGCCACATTAACCAATAACAGACCCCCATTTTTTTGTAACATGTACTGCTGGAATCAGTAAATTAGTTATTACTGATCAGAGTTTGTAGAGAATTAGGCATGGAAATGGCAACATATAGATAAATGGCTTGCATATTTAATATTTATATTTTGTTATTTTGTATTGACTGCAGGAATGCATGGCAGCTTGCATGCGTGCTATCTAGATGAATGAAGAATGAAAGGCTGATGTTGTGCAATGGAGTATCTCTGCTGAGTGAAGAGGTACCTGAGCTGCTCTAGGCTGTTGTTTTCTCTGGGCTCCCAGACCCACACTGCATGTCTCTTCTGAGACCAGTGCTGTCTTTATCGTTGCAATTTCCTTTAATAGTAGAGGTACCTAAGATAAAGAGAAAGATAATAGTAACCAACAATAAATATATTTAATTTTGGTCTTCTGGTCTTCTGTGGAAACAAATAGGATTGTTCAAAATTACCCATATTTTGACATCACTTTCATCTTTTTTGAAGTTCTGAAATTCAGTCTGAAGGTCTCTGTTGCAGGGACTCACAATACAGAATCTGCCCTATGCTTCTGGACAAAATCTTAGGGGAAAGAAAATAAAATTATCTTTACCTCTATGTAGACTAAGTTTTTTTTCAACAGGCTTTTTGATTTTTACCTTCTTTCCTTTTTCAAGGGCATTAAGTTCTCTCAGCACCCTTTGAATCAGAATGCCAGGTTTCATGGAAACAAATGGGATGACTTCACTCAAGTAATATCAGACTCAACCCTCTAGTCATGGTCTCTTGATTAACACCCTTCTACCTGCAGTCTCAGTGTTGCTATGAACTTGTTTCTATCAGATGTTGAACTGTGTTTATGGTTATTCCTGGTCTTTACATATCCCTAACCAAAGGAGGGGAAAAAAAAAAAAAGCAAAGGGAAACATCCCCAAAAAAGGCCAATGAAACAAAAAGACTACAAAAAACATGAAAGTTGCTTTTAGATATATTTCAATTAGCTGGCAATTGTCTTTTCTAAGTTACTTTTTTCAACAAAACAACAATTTAGTATCATATCCTGTATTCCAAACAGAGAATGAATGAGTCAGTGTAACTCAACTGCAACAGCAGAAAGATCTGCTTCATTGAAGACTATGAAAATAGTTGACGTAAAGAAAACAAAAGACCATCCATCCAGAAACACATTTTCAAGGAAATAGAAAATAAACAAAGTAGAAGATTGTGTTCTCTGGCTGAATCTCCTCCAGATTTTAGGAACATCTTCAGATGTGTTTTATAGATAAGAACTTTCATAATGCTTTTCAATTTTTTTTTTATTTTATCTCATCTTGTTCTGTAAAAAACTATGGAAATGAGTTTTGCAATAAGAAAACTGCCCACAGCAAACAAATACTCTGGAGACTGTAGATAGGAGGTTTTTTTTTCCTTTTGGTGGGAAACTAATTTTTGTTATCCTCTGTAAATACTGAAATTGAGATCTTCATAACCTACATGTCCAAGCTTCCTAAAAATTGTTTGGGGTCATGATAGATGTTCAATACTAAGAAAGAACACCATAGTCAAACCATAATAACAAATCTAAATTGGTATAATTTCCACAACAAGATGTGAAGTAATATAATTGTTTGATCAGGTCAACAGTCTTTGCTTTCGCAATAAACACACAAAAGATAGAAATAACAAAGACTCAATTTTTGTTGTCCCCCACTTCTGTTTCTCCACAATTTTTTCAGTTAGTCAGGACTGGCACCAGAACATTCATGATACTTAATTTTCTGTTGCTCTGCAATATTTTGATTAGAGGAGTCATTTGTCAGCTAACAATTGTGAAGTCATATCTACTCTCTGCCTTGTGTTTTTGTGCTTTTAGAAAATTTAATTATTAACAAAACAAACTGACAGTGTTCACAGGGGTCCAAGGATGAGGGAAGAGACAAGGATCTGACTCCATGTTTCAGAAGGCTTGATTTATTATTTTATGATATATTATATTAAAACTATACTAAAAGAATAGAAGAGAGGATTTCATCGGAAGGCTAGCTTAGAAAAAGAAAGAATGAATAACAAAAGCTTGTGTCTCGGACAGAGAGTCCAAGCCAGCTGACTGTGATTGGCCATTAATTAGAAACAACCGCATGAGACCAATCACAGATCTACCTGTTGCATTCCACAGCAGCAGATAACCATTGTTTACATTTTGTTCCTGAGGCCTCTCAGCTTCTCAGGAGAAAAAATCCTAAGGAAAGGATTTTTCATAAAACATGCCCATAACAAAAAACCAAACCAAAAAAAGCCCCATCAACAAAAAAACCCAAACAACTTTCCACCACACTTTTAAAATCTTTGGCTTTGTTAATCTGTGTAATAGAAAACCTTCAGATTTTGCAAAGTGACAAAGGATAGGAAAATATTTTTTCCTATACTGCATGTGGCTGAATTTGTGGGTAATTTAACGTGTAATTAAAATAATTACACGTTAAGTGTCAAAATATATCAAAAAATGGACCATTAATTACTTGACTATCCACTGAAATCAGTCAGTACATGCAAAAATTCTGTCCTACCCTACTTGAATTTTACCAGTTCCAATAGACACCCAGAGGACCGCCCTCTTTTTTTTTTTTTTGCACTTCAGTAACACTTGGATAACAGTGTATACAGTAACAATAAAATCTATGAATTTGAAACATATGATTTTTTAACACACATCTTCCTTTGAAGTATAAAGTGATGGTTTTGAAAGTAACAGATAACAGCAGAAAGATGGCCAAACTATTTAGAAGTTTTGTATAATGCATTTTTTTTGTTTCTGCTTGATAAAATATTACACACTTCTGTACTATCATCTGTCAATCATCTACTCATTAATTGAGGGGGATTTAAATTATGCCCTTTGGAAGGTCAAAAAATGTTTGCATGAGTAGAAAATACATGCTCTTAGTAGTTACAGCCTAGCATGTCCCTCATTACTTCACCGTTATTTCCTAAAAAATGTAGTTTGATTAATTAGCCTTTTTTTTGTTTCTTTTTTACTTATTTTTATTCTATTTGCTGATTGGATTTTTGAGGGAGTTATTGTCTTAAATGATAAATGAAATTTTACTATTTATAATCAATTCACTCACTAGTTTTCCTTAAGATTCCAGATAAGACTAAAATGACCAAGTTTTCCTTCTTATTTGCATCCAGACACGTTTCTAGCTAGACTTATTTGTGAATTACTTACTCTTTTTTAAAAAATATATATTTACAGGGATGTAAAAGAGATTGTAGGCAAGATCAATTAAATCACACAACAGAAACAGACTGGCTGGAGGAATATGATAAGGGTAAAGGCAGCTCTTGAGCAGCTTGACGGGTCATCATTTACCCATTTGCACACTCTTCAGGCTTCGTAACAGCTCTGCATGTTAACTCTTACTGAAATGCATAACTCATTAAATCACTTTTATCCAGCAGGAAGAGTTTTCCATATTAGCTGTAAGCATTGAAATCACTGGCACAGTAAGTTAAGATCAGTAAAAACATCAAGGCCTTTTTGTTTGGTTTGTAGTTTGGATTTTTTATTTTAATAGATTCTACATTAAATAATAATAAATAAATAATAATAAACAATGAATTATTAATAAATAGTAATAAATAATTTCGACTTTAAATAATTGTAAAATTTTTTAACTTCCCAATATATGTTTTTTTCACCATGGAAGAAAGGAGAAAAAAGAAGAGAAATGAGAATGAATGAACTAGCCACCACCAAGTTTTGTTTTACTTCTTTCCTAGTCAAGATAACCAAGTACACTGATAAGCAGCTAGAGGGAAAGCAGAAACAAACACTTTTAACAGGAACCTGGAAAAAAATCCTTGGGAAGGCTATGATACATGCCTCAACAATTGTATCCGAAAGGCAAAGTGGGGATGATAACTTCCAAGGCATTTGCCATTTTTCCCGCTGTAGGTACTTCCCATGAGGAGGATGAGGAGAAGAGAAAGATAAGATATAAGCAAGCACATGTTTTATTATTGTGACCTGAAATATATTAGTGATAGTTGCAAGGTTTTTTTTCAGTTATTCAGGCCAGTTGACTTATGGTGCACTAGATAGTTTCAGTTAGCTCTATTCAGACCTAAACAAGTTTGGAGCCTTTGATTTCTTCTATAAAACAAAGCAGGAAAGAAAAGTGAATAATTTAAGTATCAACATAAATATGGAAAGTAAGATCTTGATCCAAAATGTAAAAACAGTGTAGCCATCCCTCATGTGGGTCATTTAGAACACAATTTTTGCATTTGACTAGTTGCGGTCTTTCATATATTCTTCATAAAGTTATTTCTATTCTGAAAAAAAGGATCTGGAGTGATATTTTTCCCAGTGCTGTTTTTCTGTGAATTGCTCCATTCACTGTTCCTCATCTAAAATAAGAATTTAAGTAAATTATTCCTTTTGTTCTTGTAAACTTTTAAAATAATTGCCTAATAAAATTAGCAATTATGTTTGCTTTTAACAAGTTCCTATCCTCCATGGTTAGGCCTCTTAGTTTCACTTCTGCCAACACTTAATCTATTAGAAAACTATTTTCTAATATGCCCCCATGTACAAATTCCAAATATTCACGTGATTGTCAAATCACAAAAAAATCTACTGCACCTTGAAACCAATCTAATTATTAAAGTGTTTTGAGAAGGAAAAGGAACAAAAAACAAACTACAAAAATTTGTAGCTAATAATGGCTCTACCAACATGAGCAATAAAAATAAAATTTACTTACAGAAGCATAGTTAAAGAAAATATACCATAATTTGTATTTAGGAGCTAGATGGAAGGTAGGTCATAGCTTTGAAGCAGAATTTAAAGTGAGCATAATCAAAAAAATAGTCCACTTCCCATCTCTAAAGCTGCAGCATAAATACCCTAATGCAAAGGAAACCTAGCTCTTCACAAAGGACCTCCTGACCCCAGGGGATTTGGCTTCCACCTCAGCTTTGCTCTGGTCTCCTGTGTGATGCCTTCCCATTGAATTCTCCAAGCACATTCGTGCCAGAAAAATGGAACACCAATGGCTTAAATCTCCTAAAATGATTCTCATACCATGAGAAGGCGATGTTGGGTTCTTTCGAACAATTACTCTGGAAAAGATTATAACAAATGAGAAGTTTGTAATGCACGTAAAATCTAGAATTTGTTTTTATAGCTTGGGGGTTTTCTTTGACTAACTTTAAAAATCCTTCCTGCTAAAGAAGAGATTTTATGTATTATCTGGACATCTCTTAATGGCACATGACACATAAAAGGCACAAAGCAAATATATGCACTCACAACTTAACCTTTTTTGACTATTAAAGCACATTTTTTCTGAAGCACTGTTGTGGGAAATCTGAATTAGAGCAATTGGAGCACAATCATTATCATTATTCCATTGAAAATTTTCTTATGTTATTTGAATGATGTAATTGGAATTACAAATTCAAGTGTTTTTTAAAAAATTCAAAGTTTATAGATGTTAATTGTCTTATAGAATGACCAAAATAATCAGGTATAAAACATCTGAAGTGATAAAATCCGAGGGAATAGATTATAATAGCAATTTGACAGGGATACATAGTTTTCAAACATCAAATGCAGTAGTTTTCAAACATCTGCTGAAAGAACAAAACCAAACCTCCACACTTGGCACACTATAAATTCATTAACTGAGATATTAAGAGAATTAAAAATTACTGCTCAATGTGACTCACTGCTTATACTATTTTTATAAAATTTGACACTTTAAAAGCACATGCCTTTGTGATTATTTATTAGTACTCCATGAAAACTACTGAACTTTAAAAGATAATTTTGCAGCTAGTCTTAACTGTACAGTAAACCAAGATATCTGGTAAAATTAAATTTTTCCTTTCAAAAAATAACTAAAAATTAAATACTTGAAGTGTTCAACCAAAAAGAATACAACCTATAATCTACAACATTGCAAAAAGGGGGGAAAAATATGCATTATTGTTAATGGAGAAAATTTTATCTTGTACTGAGTGTATTTCTGATGAAATGATAAAAGGAGGTGATACTACTTGTGCAAGACTTCACACAGACAAACGAAACTAAACGTAGAGTGCATTCAAGCCTTCTTCAAACTATCATCAATTTTGAATAATTTTGTGAAACCCTGCTATGAACAAAGCCACACAAAGAATGTTTGATTACATGACAGAAGAGAAGGGAGTGAGAGGAAAGCATGGAATACTTACTTTGTTCAGAGAGAGTTAAAGGCTATTTGTGAACAAAGGAACAAAAGTGAAAAAGGCCCAAAAGAAAAGATAACAAAAAGACTCACATACAAAATTGAACATAGTACCAAGACATACTTAAAGCAGCAAATTCTTTTTCCTATCATCCAGTCAATAAAGAAGGGGAAGCTGCATGAAAACCAAAAATATGCATCAGCAGGACATTTTACAGTCAGCTTCTGGAGCTTTATTTATACCAGTTTCCCAGGCCAGGCTTCAATGCATGTATTAAATTTGACCTCATCCTTCTCCCTCTCTCACTCTTTCCCAACAGAACACATATTGAAGGGAATTCTTAGTACTTTTTGTCCACCCTCACAAGTGATTTTAGTTGAGGGTCTTCTGACACTAGCGAAGAGATACTACAAGCAGGATCTAAATAACTCAAGTGAACATGGTAGGTATTTTTGGTAAACACAGTAGCTTGCTGAGACTTCAGCATGTTAGTAAGGAAGACATTAATAATCTCCACTTACCCAGTGAGACAGGTGATGAGGCTGGGTAGGGTTGTCAGCTGTCATTCAGGATAGAAAGAGTTGATTTTCCTTGTACTGGACTGATCTTTCATGTTGATGTAATGCTCTTTTTTGATTCACTCTTTTTCTTCTTATGCCGGTATTTACCTTGTGAATCCATCTGTTAACAATTCCCAACTTAGCAATTACACTTCTGTGGTTTTACTTTTCTTATACTGTGTGGTATAGTTTAGGTACACTTAAATTTTTTTTTCCCCAATAAACAATTTTCACAATAAAACTGAGCCATGGACATATAACCATGCTTTAACAAAAAGGGGTTTGGAACACAGACAGCTGAACTCCTGAGATGAAGGATACATGAAGAAGCCTTGCTCTGTTCCCACATCCGTCTCCATGTTGCTGTGTAACCACTGGGGCTCAATTGCAGAAAGCTTCTTCAGTATTGAAGCTCAGACTTTGATTAACTTCTTAACTAGATTGACGCTTTAAAAAAAACAACATTTTACAATAACTTCATTCCTTTGGTTGTCCCATAGATTCAAAAATCCTTGGGTTCTTCATTTTTCCTACATTTTATGGAAGCTACTCTGAAGGACTGAGATATAAAGATATACATATTGGGTTTCACAGCCAGCTTATCATATGATTGACAGAAAACAATTCATTCATCATTTATTTCAGAGAGCTCTTCTGACTTGCAAATGTGATAGTGCATTGGAACTGAATGCCTAGCAGATACCTAGGCTGATTTTCTAGCACTGGGGAAAGATTTATGGTTTCTAATGGAAACCAAATAGAAATCAGTGAATTTCACTCCCTGTCCTGCCATAACAGCATCTACAAAATTACACTTGAATAAATATATTACTATTACTAAATATTATTATATAATACTTGAATAAATTCAAGACATCAGGGTGGAGAATCCACCTCTATCGGTTCCAATATAGTTTTCTTTGATTATCTTCTAAACACAAAGTGAAATATGAGAAAAGACCTACAAATGGAGCCCATGCAGGTCAGAGTAATAAAAGTCACAAGCAGCACCAGTGAATGTAAATTAGGAGGTTCGACATGTCTGTCATCTTGAGCTGAAAATACTTTTTTCTCCTGAATTAAATAATATAATAGCCTCTTTTTTATTTTAAAAAAAAGGAGGCAGAAAAATCTGTGCATACCAAAGAAATGTAAGTAGTGCAGCTATCTATTCATATCACCTCTGAGCTTTCTCAGACTTGAGCTATAAGTTTTATATTAACAGTCACGTATTTAATTTTCACTTAATATAGCTTTAAGGAGAGTTTTAGTCCCACCTTTCAATACAGGAGTAAGAGAGATTAAGAAGCAGTTATAAATTAGAGTTCAGTACTATAAAGTACACAGTCTGCTCACAAAATAATAAAAACCATAAATTAGAGTTCAGTACTATAAAGTACACAGTCTGCTCACAAAATAATAAAAACCAATCACTTCCATTTTCAGATGCAACCACTTAGTTGAAGTCTACACTTTGTTTTAGTTGGATAATATAGGCGGAAGATGCAGCGTAGTTATTAAACATTTCCAGATTTAACACACACACACATTTTCTGAAATATTAACAGTTGTTTATACTTTGTTGTATAATCCTTTCTAGAAATAGAGTTTGTGATCTTGAGAGTTATCATCATCATTAGATTTCTTTTTTCATCTCAGTTATATTACAAGAGTGTTTCCTTAGAGGTTTCTTTTAAGGAATTTAATGGCTACATAATTAATTTAGCATTATAAAATACAGTAGTTTATCTGACTGGAATAACAGTGTGAACAAATTGTCTAAGACACTTTAGAAACATACTCTTCATCACAGAAAACTTTGAGTTCATTCCTTAATAGTTGTCATCAGTGCATATATTTTCCTCTATAGAACAACTTAGAATAGGTCTACCCTTAAGTAGCAGGTTTAATTTCATGTTCTAAAAAACTAGGTACTTTCAGTTTCCAAAAAGAATTGTGTAGTATAGCATTTCTATTCAGTGGTCTATAAGCTGTTATAATTGAAAAACTATATATTGAAAAAACCACATGAGATGTGGGTTTTTAGAGAAAAGAAGAAAAATACTCATATCCTTAGAAATTCTAATATTTTCATATTCCAACATGTCCTAGAAAAAAGAATATATGTGATGTTTATGCACAAAGAACTCCTGCAATATTTAATTTCATCAAGTAATAATTTAGTCTTTGCTGTTGATGCCAGAATGGCATTTTGGGAGGTAAGATATAGAGTGTTATCTGTATCATCACGTTCTCACAGGGTGTAAGATATTGCTGAAACAATCCTAAGTTATCCCAATGACCCATGTGGCTCTTTCTTGTCTCTTTCTTCCTTCAGAAATCTCATCAGTCTAACACAAAAGGAATTGCTGCTCCAGCCAGCTGGTAATTTTTCTTCTTTTCTGTTACTGAATCTCTTTTTGACAGGCATCTCAGGAATCTGTGAATTCTTTTTTTAATTTTAACATATGCAGCATACCTCTGAAACTAGGATCAAAATGTTTAACATGCAGAGCACATCAATGTTGCAGCAAAGTTGATATTATTGTATGAAATAAATAAGCTTTCTTATGTATATTTGAAGTCTAAGCTTATGACCTTGCATTTTTTTATACAGACTTAAGAACTTTTCTTATAACTCTGCCAATTATGAAATGATATTCAAAGAATAAAGGCTAACAAAGAAAAGTATTGCATGAATTTTAAAAAATATACCTATCATCATTGAAACAGAAAACTAAAGGAAGTCAAGGGTACACACTCCTAGTAATTTTATAATTAATTTAAACTTAAGATATTAATTCTGGATGTTCTACATCTACATCCTCTTTAGGAGCTTCTCACATTAGTCCTGTGCCAAAGCCAAACCACTGGATTGTTCTTATCAGATGAGCAAGTTCCTAAGCCTGATCAAAGCTGGTTGTCTCAGTTTTGTTCAGTACAAATACATTTAGACAAAAGTGTTCTTCACTCAGCTTCCTTAATGAACAGAGTTATCCTGACATACATATTTAAGGCAAACCCAGGAGAAGCTCTTACCCTGGGAAGAATGTATGCACACTCCACCTGAACCTTATAAATCACATTAAAATCTTTGTCCTGTTTTTATGGTGACATGAAGGGGGCATACAATGCAGTGGACGTTTAAGCAAAAAATATTATACAAAATAAGAACATGAATTATTCATTGTTGATATAACACTAACAGCAGAAGACTATGTACTTGCTGCTTACTGGGAAACAACAAAATGGCCAATACCTGGTCAAGGACTTTGTAACTTTCTGGCCTATATTTCCCTCTTTCTGTGGCCCTTGGAATAGCAATTTTTTCCTGGAGGGTAATGCAAAAGATAAGAACTATTTTAATTTCCTGTTCTGTAGCATTTGTTCCCTAAAATTATTTTGGTAGTATACAAACAGACATAATTTGGCAGTAAACAAACAGACATAATTAACTTATTCAAAAAAATGTTATCCTCTAAAGAAGGCAGTGTTTGGGTATGAGAAGATAAAATTTTACAAGCAGGAAAATGATTAGGTATTCTAAATGGAGTCATTCTCTGTTATTCAAGTTTCTTTGGTCAACTCTATTGCCCCAAGTGGTAATGTCCTAAAATTGAAGAACATAATTGTATTAGAGAAATTGAATGCAAAGAAAGCCCATAAAATATCTATGGAACCATTATATTTCATTGGCTCACTATTAGCAATAATGCTCATTACTCCTAACCTGTTCTCACCAACTCTATTTACTGGTAACACATTCTGGGTGAAGAGTGACTGACAGGAGAGCTAATACTGTGCTGAGAATGTAACATGAGATTTACCGAAGACTTTAAAATTCAAGCCTCTAGCTCCCTCAAAGCAATCACAGAAGGGTAGGAAACAATTATACTGCAATATAAACTGGATTTTTTCTCTGTGTGTTGCCTTCAATTCTCCTCCAGAAGATTTGGGTCACTTTATTTCCATGTGAGACTTAAAAGCATAGAAAACAAAACAAAACTAATTTTCTGACATACAGGCTATGAGTGACTTAAAAAAACCCCAAAAACTACATGTTTGCTTTCAGGGTATGTCTTTAAAGCTTTCCTTTCTAGCCAGAAAATAAGATATGAGCATGTTATTTTGAAAGAAATGCATATATGTGCTGGAAAAATCATCTGAAATAAAAGAAAGATATGCAAAGAAAAGAGCTTTTCTGAAACTCACAAGCCTTATGCAGAACTGTGAGAACTGCCATCTAACACAGTAAACTCTGCATTGCAAAATGATTAGTTAGGATACTTCCAGTTAAAAATAAGAAAGAGGGAATTGGCAATAAATTCCTGGAAAGCAAACAAATGAAGAAAAAAACACCCCACCCAAAACAAGGTCTATTCAAAAAGTGAGGTTTTTTAATACTTCAGCTCATTTGCCACATAGGTGTGAACTCTAACTACATAGAAAGATAAGGAACATTCATCACACTGGAATTTCAATCTGTCCTACTTCAGCAGGGCAAATTGAGGATTTGCACAATGTCTTTACCCCCTCCCTCCCTTATGTGGCTACTACTATAATATTACATGACTCACTGTGCTCAGAAAAGTCTTACAGTAACTGAAAATGCAATAATGGCAGTAAAGGTCATAGACATCATGGTGATACATGTTATGGAAAGAGCTCCAAAGAAAGACAATCAAAGAGGCAGAAAGGAAAGAAATGGGACAACAGGTACCACAAGTAATACATTGCTGCATAGAAGACATTGAGACTCAAGAGGCACAGTATCAGCACTCAAGAGACAATAATCCCTAATTGCAGTGCTGCCAGTCATCCTGAAATGACTGACCATTGTTAGAACAGTCTTTAAAAAACAAATACTCAGCCAAGGAAACACATATCAGTGCCTCACCAGGTATTTAAGAAAAACAATTGTATCTGGGGAGCTCACAGCAATTGTAGATAATTACATACTCAAGTCATATGCAATTCTGCATTCAAAACTTGTGTCACAAAACATGTTTTTTTCACAGTCAAAGATTTTGATAAACAAACAGACAAATAAATAAGGGAGCAATAGGTATTGTGGTTAAAATACACGGTAATAAATAATACTAAAAGATCCCATGGTGGTATATCCCCCCCTCTCTGCCACGCTTTCCAGGCCACATTGCATCTGAGAAATGATCCTTAGGCCCACACCTTGACAAACAGCACCTGGACTCAGATCTTCCAGAGCTTATCAGAAACATTGTCCACTCCCAGAAACTGCTGTCCCTGGAACTCCTACTCTCCTTATGAACAGCCTTGGAAAATATTTACCTTGCCTAAACAGCACAACATTCCTGTCCTCACTCTTTCAAAGAAAGTGCCAACCCAAACTGTGGCTAGGATGAAACAATGTTGTAATTAAAGCCTCTCTTGTGACCCTATAAACAGCAGTTCAAAACAGGCCTGCAACCAGCAACCTCCCTCTGAGGGGGACACCTCTCAGAGCCAGCAAACTCCCACCTTTGCCACACTTGGAGGATCACCAAACAATGACAAGTCCTGGGCTGATACCCTCACATCACAGCATACATCACGGTTGAGATGGCCATGATACACAGAGTATCATCACACAATTTTAGAAACTTCAACCCATACAGAGTAACACCATACTACATCAGAAGACATCGGGTGTGTCTACCGATGCAGAACAACATTGTATCACTTCAGAAGGCTGCATGTGTCTGCCCTTGCGCTTTAGCCCAACATTTATCCCCCTCATGTTCATGCATTGCACCTGTGTGCCCTCTGTTCCCTTTGGTGTTGGTCAGTGCCCCTGGGCACTCCATGGCTCATTGCTGTCAGTGCTGCTCACCTGCTGCTCACAGCTGTGCCCGCTGGGGATGAGGCTGGGCCACAGCCGCATCCCAATCACCACAAATTGGGCACCAACACCCTCATGCCCCCAGGCCCAACACTTCTTCTATTGGGAGATGCAAAGGCATCCAAAGTGAATATTTCACTGACCTTCAGGGGAATTTTTCACAGGTTCCTTTCTTGCACTGATTCTTTATGTCTCTGTGTATGCACATGTGTACATGCTACAACAAATCTGGGAGAAATGCTGCTCTCTTAGATATTAAGTACCTTAGATGTCTAGGTTAGGCCTCTAAATAAGCTTGTGACTTAAGACTTAATCTTACTTAAATGCTGCTAAGTGTTGTTTTTTTCACTAAGCAGCTAAGTATAAAGTTATTAAGTTCAGTTAAATGCTATTAAGTATTAGTTTTATGTTAAATTGTTATAGTTAAGTTATAAATTAGGGTAGAAATTAAGTAAGTTGTAACTTAGGTGTTGTTCCTTTGTTAAATTATTAGGTTTAAGGTGTAAGTTAAGTTAAAATACTGTTAAGTTTGAGACTTATTAAACTTTAAGGCCATATTCCTTTTTGTCCTTGCCCTCACAGTCTTTTTGTCTCATGACACACCTGAACACACACAGACACATGCACACACATACACCCTCTAAATAGTTCTCAGTTCTGTTTTGATTGTCTGGATTTTGTTTGGTGTTGTTGCTGCTTGTTTTTCCTTGGTAAGCTTTGACTGTCTTGTAAGCAGAAGAGCAAATCTTGCCAACAAACTTTGTCTTGCTGTCACTTAATATTAAATCTGTTTTTCAGCTCATACCCTTGATTTTTTTAAGCAATCTTGGACACTCATTGGGAACAGACCAATAGGGCAAAACACAACAGTTACCTGACTTGGTTACAAATAAACTAATCTTTGAAATTTTTAGAAACAGAGAATTTAATATTTCTAGTATTCATCAGTAACCAACAAATAGTGATCCTTCTGCTTGCAGATCTTTGGGGTTTTTAGAAGGCAACATTTTGTGAAAGTTCTCTCTTGGTGATTTTTTCAGAAAAATGGACTTGTTCTTCTTTTTTCTTTGTGACCAGGCAATTACTATAGGGAAACCACATTATTTTGGCCTCAATTTCAGTTTATTGTTCCATAATTTATTATGATTACAGCTGACCATTCAGAGGTTTTAAATTATTTCATTTCTACTACCAGAGGGAAGCAAAATCCTCTGTAATATTCTATGAGCCCTGCAAACTGTGGAAATTATTTAACTTCTACATTTTATCTTGATTGTATACATATCAAATGTGCATACAGGCATATCCAGCTGATCAAGACAGAATATATACTAAGAGGGGTTATACGAACATCATAGTGATGCTAATACTACTGGCAGCATATTGGAGTAAGAAACAATGGTGAAGAACTGTTAATAGCACACTATAATTTCTCTGACCTCTTGTTAAAATTATATAGTAGTGAGACCAGAAACATTTTGGACATCCATCCAGCTTTTGCAGCCATCTCAAACTACCTTTTTCATTGTAGGTAGCTGCCGAGGAAACCATAACTTAAGTCCTCAATATAATTTCAAACTAGATATTTACCTTAAAGCAAGCTATTTGTGAAGAAGTGTAGGGGAGTAAGTAAGGCACTCAATTCTTCCTAAATTTTAGTCCTTTTTAACCGTTTTTAAAGTCTCACAGAGAAATTCCATTCTGTTCTATGTATACAGCACCATAGTTTTCAGAGTCAGAATGCATTGAGTACTTTTTATTCACACAGAATACTTTCAGTTCTGCAGTGAAGGAAATGGTAAACAAAAAATCTTCACTTTCAGCTGTTTCTTTCTTTGCTTTCACTGCAGCTTGTCATTCTTACTTATGGCCAAAATGCCCATGAAAAATTTACATGACTAATGCACAGCTTATTCAAGCAGCCATATAATATGCAAATTGTGCCTGGTGACTGATGGACTGACTAGGCCAGGATGTAAAATTAAAAATCCTTCTGCAGGTTTCAATTTTATTTATTTAAAATCAAGATCAAGAATAAACTGTTAGAATACACATACTGAACCCTTTGTGAAGAATATGCATTTATTTACTCTACGCTTCAATTTCTACTCCATGCTTTGGAGCCTGGTAGATAATTGCATGAGTAGTCCTCAATCATACAAGCCGTGTAATTGAGATTTATAAGGAGTGTTTTCCTGATTAAAATGTATTCACAGTCATTAGAGGTACATCATATTGAAAAGTCCTCTTGAAGAAAAATGCTTCCTGAAGTTAGCTGATGATTTTACTTTTTTGAACTTCCACAGTAATTGTTTGGTTGTCTAAATAAACTGAAGATTTGACCTGTCATATATATAATAAAGCATGTGATTCAGAGGGAGATAGGTTCTATCTTTTGTGCAATGATTCCCAAGCCGTCCAGCTCTTGGCTTTTAACATTCCAAAGCTTTAGATCTCTATCTGGGAATCCTTGAGTGATGGTAAAAGCTGTGAGATTTTGATTAGCTTCCTCACCCGGCAAAATAAGAAAGCAAGATAACAGTTTTATAAATAATGAATGCATTTTAAACTGAGGTGGTGGCTCCCTCCTCCCTGTGATAGTCATGACTGTGGATGACTATGTGCAAAACTCTTCAAGTTTAAAGGTTTAACTGTGTTTTTTTTCAGAAACTACAAAACACACCAAAATAACTTTCTTTCTAGCCTCTTTAGTCTTGTGCAAGTATCTAGAGAAAACTGAAAACAAAGACTATATTCCATATCTAATTTATGCTAGCACGATAGATCATTCCTCTTTCAATCAATTCAGCTATATTGCTATAACAGGTCTTATGGGCTAAATAATACTCTAACTATCCCAAGATAAATATGGTGTAAAGAATGAAGCTAATGAGATAATGATTTTATATCACTTTATCAGACAGAAAAAGTTCCCCCATGGGTTATATTTTATCATTAATTTATTTCATTTGCTTTTCCTTTGAGTCAACTTATTTCTCTCCCTGAAAGAGGGAAAAAAAATCCCCATTGAATGTGAAGAGGCAAGTACAACATTATTTGAGACCCTTTAAAGACATAATATGATTTTATTCAGTGAATTTCATTTGTTATGATTCTGCATTTCTTTATAGTTACAAACAATAATAATAAATAACTTTTCTCTTTTTTCTTCTCATCTTCATCCCTGTATTGCTCCGCACAAAAGTCCAGTATGAGCAGTAATTGATTTGTAAATATTGAGCAAAATCACTACTAGGCTTAGGAAAGGAAATGCAAAAGATAGTGAATGTTGAGGACTTAAGAAGTTTCTTTAGTGAACGAAAAAGTTATTGGGGGTAATATGTGAAGATTTTTTCAGCTAGAAGTAAAATGTCCCCATTACATTTGTCTGTATGAGATTGTTCCAACACTTACTGTAATTAATATGCATTCATGATGAAGTAAAACTCAAAATCTAATTTTAAATTAAGAGATCAAAAGATATACAACACAGTATATTCTGACAGTATGCATTTAATCACTCCTTAGATAAATGCTTAGCGGTCTCCTATGTACATATATTTTCATACTCCAGATTCATTCAAACTGTTAATTTCTTATATTCCTGTGAAGTTTTTGCACTGTGAGTTTTATATTACTCACCTACAATATGAGTTTGCAGCTTTCCATAATGTTTAAAAATGGAGATGAGTTGCCCTAAGTGATTCATACACAGGAAAAAAAAATCACCAATATAGATGGAGCAATAGTATCTAACATCAGCAAATTGCTGCCTCTTAGTTTGAAAAATTAATTAGTATAAGATTTAGAGCAAAAGTATTTACTTTCTTCTGTGTTTGTTTTTCAGTGCATTGTAAATAAATTACTTCATATCACTGATTTTTATTCATTAAAATTTCATTAAGTTGTGGCAAGCATCCATTCTATTAACCTACTATCTCCATTGCAAAACAATCTAGTTGGGAAAGAAGATTTACATTTTTAAGACTTTATGTTTGTATATGCAAACTTTAAGTATGATGAATCCAGATTTTAATATTATACAGGCAGAAAGATCAAATAATAAATGCAAATCTGCACTGTTTGGTAGAGCTGGAATAGCTGAATCCAGAAAAGCAATTTCACTGAATGCAGTTCTCAGAGACTTTGGTGTAACATGTCACTTCCATCTGCTTTCATGAAGTGTCCTCTTTTAATTTAGGGGAACCATAAAGCATTTTTAAGAAAAGAACAAATCCTACTTTAAAAGGAGTATTTTACTTGTCCAGATCCAAAATCAATACTTACCAGTGCCATTCCAAGGACCTAACATAGAAATGCTTTTTCCTCAATATAGGCAGGTGATTTTGTAATCATAGCAGCTGCAGATTAGGTCTAAGTCCTGCAGTATATGTTTTCTTCCTTATGGATTTGCCTCACCCTAAGACTGCTTTACCTAGCTAGTGGCTAGCACCTTATCCCTTGAGCAACTCCACTACTTCTATTTACCCTGTGAATCTGTTCAGCAATGGCACATTTCAAAGCATCATTATGTGAAAAAAAGAGCACTCAGATATCATTTTATTTCGGAACCATTGATTTTTCATTTTTCCCATAAGTTTGCTAAGAAAGCAAACAAAACAAGAGGAGGAACAAAGTATATAAGACACCTTACATCCATTATCTTTATATATATAAATATATGTATATATCACGTATAAGCTTTATATATGTATCAGATATATTTATTCTTTTTCTAAAAATAAAAACCACAAAACAATGAAACAGCATTTAGATACAGGTTAACTTCTAGCTTTTCAAAGGATGACTAAATGAAGTTACATTTAAATTCTTTGGGCACTTGAAGAATAAATTGAAAGTTTCTTAAATAAATAGCATTCTCAAAATTTAACTGCAAAAGAAGCTTGAAATATTATATTTTGTTAAAAATCAGGACTTCTCTGCTGTCATTATAGGAAAAAAAAACAAAACCTCACTGTCTTTTAAGTGTGAAGAAGTATTTGGCATTACAGCAAATGTGTAGATTTTTCTTTGTTCTTGCTGTCTACTATTTGTGTATAATGGCAACATTAACAGTAAACAAGTAATTTTTTATTCCAAGTAATGCAATATTTGGCAGTACTCCCAAAAATTCCTTTTCCTTTTAATTCTTCCACTATCCCCACCATACTGGTGATGGGCTGATTATTTGTTTACACAAGATGAAAGAGTCAATAAGTGAGTTTTCAAATCTGCAAGCAGAGACATTTGTCATTTAAATAGGAAGTTCTGTGCCTGCAGCAGAATTCAGTTTGATCTGCTAAGGAAAAAAACTCTATTTGGTTAAATATGCTGCTGAGGATGCACATTGCCTCAGCAGAGGGAATAGATTAAGAACAGATATACACTTCAGCTCATCTGAAAATATCAGAAAACATTATGACATATATTCTAGCAAAATACAGTCTATACGATATTTCAAGTGAAAACATTACAGAGCTCAACATTAACATGCATCAAACACATCCTTTAAAATGGAAACAGAATGAACAGAATGGTTTTTTGGTTTGATTTTTTTCCTGATGAACATACTGTCTTGAGCACTATATTTAAATTTAAGGCGATTCAGTGCTGTTCATAAAGGAGCCAGTACTGAATCTCCATTTAAGAAAACCAGCTGCAGATTTGATTAGAACAATAAATATTGTAGTGAAGCATTGTAAATAAAGTAATGTGTTGCCTTAAACAGCTTAAATGATACAACAGAAATCAAGAAGAGAAAATAATGGCAGTCAAACCTAACTCTTGTGGAACAATAACATTCTATTTTCATTTGAATTTTCTTCAAACTGAAGTCTCCTATTTCAACTTAGCATATATTTAGACTTTTTACAATCTGAGAGATTTTCAAAATACATTCAATAGCACTGCTGGCTTCCCAGATTTGTAAGAAGATATAAGGAATGTAACACCTTTTTCAAGGAGATCCAAACCCCTTATTTTATCTCTTAGATTCCTTGTTGTTTTCATGAAAATTAAATTAGAATGGTATTACATTAGGATTTGTGGTGTACTGTAGCATCCCATGTACAAAGCTACACAGGTGGTGTAGGTGTTTGCACAGTATTCTGCTTGTAACAAGTCTTTTGGGACTGAGAAAGACTTTAGTGTATTTTTTTGGCCATGAACTGAGGGTAGGGCTCCTCAGAAAATTCTAGTAGATGTGAAATAGATGTGGCTTTATATGCTTACAGAAATATACTAAAAATGATCAATGACTACAAAATTTTAGTCTCATCCAGACTTAGAACCTTGAAAGCAGTTTTCAGTATGCAGTTTAAAATAAGCTGCCCGAGCTCATTGACAGGTTGGATTTAAGATTTTTATCTTTTGATATCAAAGTTAACAAAGGAGCTTTACCTACAAAGAGATCTTGAGCAGAAATTTCAGTTTTCTAACTTGTGAGGAGGTTTGGGAGTTGACCTCAGGGGTGTTGGGAGGGAGCAGGGAACACAAAGAAAAAGTGAGAAAACCCCACAGAACTACAAACCTGAATTTCTGCTTTTCTCAGTTTGAGATATTAGAAATAAATGCAGGAGGAAGTGAGTAGTGATCTCTTCCTTTTAAATAGAAAAATGTCACTGAAGCATCATAATTTTGAAAGCTGTTTCTCACTCAGAAAAGTCTGTAAAGATTTATCTTGTCAGATTCACTGTCATGATCCCACAGATTAGTATGAGGGGCCATGCAGCTTCCTGGATGTAGTCCTATAGAACTCAATTGATCCAAAGGTGAAAAGTGATGTCTTGAGAAAAATGTACCCTAGATTTCAGTAATAACTAGGGTGATTACCTCGATTCACTTCCAACCTATACATGTAAACAATAAAGCTGATGATAGTTAGAGACTAAGTAATGAATATCACTGTGATTGCTTCTGTAAAATGTAAGTAATCCCCGAACAGATAATAAAGGTCTCCACTTTGCTGGCACCTCTGCTCTCAACTGCTCTAAATTGAAGTTCTGATCAATGGAACAGAGGATAAATACATCTTACATTTCTGTTTTTTAAAATCTGAGGCTGACCACGGAACCCCAATGGTCTTCTTATTTTGTGTTAAACAAGCTACATCCCATCTTTAACTCTTTGTAATACCATAAAGGAATGTCGGGTTGGCGGAGGAAGAGCGGCACTCAATATGAGTGATCAGCAAATCCCAAAGTTTATTGATAGCTCACACATATTTATATTGGTGTTAATGAAGCTTATACATATTACAAAGCTGAGCTCATTATTGGTTAAACACACATGAATCAACCACACCTACTTCTATGCTCTAATGATTATTTTGTTTCTACATCTACATTCCTGTGGCTATTCTACCAAGGCTATCTTCATTTTTCTGGCAAAAGATTCTCTCCCCCATCTTCATGTTGCAGCAAGGTCACCATGACTCCTGTCAGTGATTGGACACTGACTACTTAATCCCCAGCTTGTCTCCTTGAAACTTATCCAACGGTATCATATCAAAGTGACCTTTCTCAGCTAGCCAATTATCCACAAAGCTCTCCACAAAGGAACATGGGACAGTTCAGTAAGAACTTCTCTACACATGTCATCAAAACAAATTTAATTTAACTAATTTAATTAGTTAATTGAAATGAACTAATTTCAATTGAAATTAAATAATGAGTTAATTGAAATTAACTAATGAGTTTTTCTCTTAGCTTGGAAGCACTGTGTCCTGAAATATTCTCTCCCTGAAAATTCTGATAGGAAACATCTATCAGTGAATAGAATAAGACAGAAACTTTGGTAAATGGCCCATATTTTATTTTAAGAGAGTAGCATCTAAATTTGAATAAGCTTTATTGAAGCAAAAAGGGGAAAACCACTAAGATGACCACCCAGTTGACTGAGTCAACATGGAATAAACTAAACATAAAAGAAAAAAAAAATAATTTAGCTCTGAATAAAAATGTCAAGAAGAATTCCACTATGTCACTATTACATATGAAAATAATACGATATTTCATGTCCTAAATATCACTGTTTAGAGACTGGCTTCTAAACAGTGAGAATTTTAGCTCATAAATTGCTCATTTATGAGCATAAATGCAGTTGTGTTGATGTAACTGAAAAGTAGTAAATAGAATCATTTGATTAGAATACCGAAATCACGAACTAGAAATCATTTAAGAAAGCTTAAAGCAACAAAATAAGAAACAAAACAAATGTTGGGTCTTAACTTATCAGCAGTTGAACTCAAGAGTCTTAGAGGTCTTCACTAACCTTAATGATTCTAGTCTGGTGTAGGCTAGTCTGGTGTAGAATATCATCACCTCAACCAAAACTGAGTTCCAAATACTCTTGGATACTCACAGATTGCTACTCTAGTGGATAAAACTGAAGCTGTGCTAAAGAAGGTATGTGCCAAAGATCCATTAGATCCCATTAGGAAAGAGATGGGCTCATTAAATACTCTTGATGAAGTAGAGTAAAAAAGCCATGAGGAACTTTAGTCTGTGGTAAAAGCCTGGGGTTACTGGTTCAAAGCTGTTCTTTGCAATTTGTAAATGCTTACATCAAATAATTGCTACATCTAAGGAGAATCAAGGATCTGCATACTCTGTGACTTCAATTTTATCTCAAACTTCATTCCATGAAAGATAGAGAAGCAGATCACAGAACTATAAGTTAGTTTTTGATTAGTTCCAAGGGGCTGTAACTTGTCTACATTTGCAAAGAGCCTAAAGTGCTTGTTTTATACTCTGGGGAAAATGTGCCAGTTTGTTTGCTTTAAACTCTAGGATGCTGTGACAGTTTCCAAGTGGAAAGCATAAAATTATAAGCCAGTCACACTGAGAAAGAAGATGAAACCCACCAATATAATTAATATTTGGGAGCTACTTAAAAGATTTTATTAGATTCCCCAAAACCTTCATTTTTTTCTGGTACAAATCAGCTTTTACTAAAGGACAAAGAGGAAAAAATCCAATAAACTTCAATAAAGAGAAAACTGGAAATACTTAGATAACAATTTCAGAAAGCTCATAAGGAGAAAATATAGACAACTGTACGGCCAGCAGAGTAAGAGAGGATGGTGAGACTTTTAAATAAACCATTACCAACAGCTAATTACCAGATAGAAATAGGCAATTGAATCCAAAAATATCATTCAATAAATGGGGTTTTTCTTCTGTAGCTGAAGAAAAGCCTGATTATACATATATATGTGTGTGTATATGTTATAAGGACTTTGGATTAGAGTTCAATGTACGAGTAATTAAGAGTATATTGAACAACAACTATTGAAGCTGGACATCTCTTGATCAACACAATTGAATAGGTTTGATGTAAGAGGTTTAAAACAATTGGCTTATGTCTGGAAAATTAACACTGAATTTTTAAACAAATGTTTTCAGATAATGGTGTATAGATTTCATTTTTAAGTGAAAGAATCTCCGACCATTAAACACCTATTTTTTTCTCCATTTTATAAAGTGAAAAATTTGTATATTTCAAAAATATAAATAATTAAAATCACCTCCAGTAATGTCCATAGGTTTTGCTTAAATCCTTCTGTTTGCTCTTTAGTACACCTGAAATCAGTCATTAGCTAAGTTGTTATTGCTGCATTGGGGACCGTGGCTTAAATAAAAGGTAGAGCACTTAGATTTTTACAAACAAAAATTTCCACCAAAATCATTGTTTGGTGAATGATAGAGAATGTAGATAATCTTTTACATCTTTAAAAGATACTATTCAAAACATTTTTTAAAGGATGCATAAATAGCTTTTGGAATCTTTCCATTCAAAATTAAAGTTAATTCTGGGCAATCAGTAACTTCAGATCATAAATATGTATGCCGGTGTTATTAAAATATAAACAGCTATGTTCTCTTTTTCAATTTAATTCTGAGGTGGGGAAGTTTTTCTTGGCAGCTTGGCTCTTTCTGGAGGTACCTACATTCTTCTGGTGAGTTTACTCTGAGAGTAGCTTGCAGTTTCCATCTGACAGCATAGACTGAAATTAATTATAATTTTAGAAGATGCAGGTTTTGCATTGTGCAACATCTGACCTTTTCAGATTTCGATATATTGCCTGCCATGTTTAGAACTCTTCTACATTTCATTAACAAAAATAGATGTTCAACTTTTACATTTGAGCTGCCCTGCTTCTAATTTGTAGTCTCATTTCAGATGGCCACAGTCTTACTGGCAGAAGCAATAAAAACTCAAAGTTATTTTGTGTATTCATTGCATCTAAGATGCTTTCAACATGGGAATTAACATATCACTGCAATTAACTATTACAATAACAGAAATCTTTCACAGAATGAATTTTTATGTCATAAGATTCCAGACTGTAATGTGCAGCTGTGCCAATGTAGTGATACCCCAAATAAGCACCAGTAGCTGCTTTAGCATGCTGAAAGTACATCTAGCTAGATATTATTCTATCAACTTCAGCTTTCTGCTTTTTTACATCTTGGCTTTCTTTTGTTTCTACAGTTTTCCTGAGCAGATTATAAATTTTTTCCAACAGAATATTTAATATATCAGCTGCTAAATTCCTAGAAGCTCCCCCAGAACTAGTGGCCCTTTTATATTACATATTTCACAGGCTGTGGAACTTGGTAATAGCTATTGTTCTTGAGTGAGATGAGTGCATCACAGATGGCTTATGCACCTGCAGCAAACATTTATCTCAGGCTGCTCATAGTTAGACTGTTTTGTACTGAAAAAAGAATTGTGTAATGGAGGAAAGCATGCCTGACAATACCAAAGTACCACTTAATAGATTCTTTCATCTTGGAGTTTGCTGCATGCTTCTGAAAAGGGACTTTATGGGATGAGTGATATTTTTACCCTACAAAAGTCTCTTGCAGAATGTAACTGAAGTTTACAATAATTTTCTTACAATGTTTTCCACAATTATGTATTAGAAATAACCCCTTAGTTAATTGTAAGGGATAGTATAATAGGGAGAAATGAGGGAGGATTCATAAGTGCTGCCAGATTTTTAATTTCTGCAGAATTTTTCATTTCAACCTATGAGTAGATTTACATAGTTTAAATTATGAGTATTTGCTTGCCAAAACATGACGATGTGGTTTCTACAGGTATGGATTTTGACACTGATGGTGAAGAGTTATTCAGTGTCAATTAAAGATGAGAAGCTATAAACCAAAAGAAGTTCTCTGAACATTTATCCCACGGCACAATTGATGCCCTGACCTTCTGGACTGACAGATGACTTACATGTTATTGTATAATAATGAGCTAAGAAAACACAAACAAACGCCACAACAAAACAAAACAAACAACTACAAAACCAAAACCACAAAAAATAAACAAAAAACAGAAAAAAACCCCTGAAAACAACACAAAACAAACCTCAATGAAAAGCTCCCAAACCAAAAAGTTTTGCTTACGCGTTTCTGACAATTGATAAGCTTAAATGATCTTTAGCAAAAACCTTATTTAAGTGTATCAGAGGTTTGCCTAAGTAGAAACAGTATAAAGCAGAAAACAGTTAAATTACTTCCTTAAAAGTAGGTAATAAAATGAAAAGTGAAGCTCAATTGTATTGAGTGTTGGACCGTATTCATATTTAGGAGTAACGTATATTGTTCTACAGTATTAATAATTTAAAATTTTATGTAAGAAATTATATAACTGTTCCATTAAAAAATGGAATTTTGAAAATCAGTTGTTTATCTCAAAATGCACACAATAGATCATTTAAAGAACCTTAAAATTATCATTGTTGAACACTTACCAAATCAAATTGTTTTTTTCTAGTGGGGGAACTACATAAAGGCTCACCAGACCAGCCTATGTATTCAATGATTTTTTAAAATTACAATTTAAAACAAATCATGTCCCTTATCTATTTCCTTGGTATGCATCTGTGAAACAATGTTTCCTCTGGAGAATAGTGACTTACTTACCCTGTGTAGGCTTAAACTAATTTACACTGCTACTCAGAACTACTAAAATTACACATCTGTATTTATTGATGCCTGAGTTACAAATTTTAATTTCTTTCACTATGGCAGATAATCTCCCAGAAACACAAAGAATTTCAGCTTTCACACAGTTATTGAAAAGCAAAACCAGACTGATGCAAGTTTCTTTTTTTTTTTTTTTTCACATAATACTCATTAGTCTAGTGGACTTCAAAACTTCTAGAGGCACAAACACATGGAAGTCTTCAATTAGGAAAACCAAGAGCTCCGCCGCTGGAAATTTTGCTAACTTTTTGTTATACCTGAAGTTTTAATAGTTCCTCTGTGTCCTGTTAAAGGCATGAATCTAATCTCAGAGATTAAGTGCTTTCAGAAGATTATTTCATACAGAGATGGAAATGAAATGCTTGGCTCCAATGTAGAAGAACAAAAGCTCTGCTGTAAAGACTTACAGAAAAAATATACTACATTAAGTTTAAAGAAATTTCTGTATAGGTCTGACATTCAGGGCTAAGCAAAATTTATCTCTAATATTCACTTCATTAAAGTGCATCTATTCTGTGATTCAAGCATAACTTAGATTTAATCAGGTCCCCTCCCAGTCAATTAATTCTAGTACATTGGAGCATAGAAACCAGGTCTCTGTCTTCTCAAAGTGACCAAGTGGCATTGCTGCTAACAGAGGTTCAGACTTGAACTTCCCCTCTAAAGAAGCATGTCTTGAACTCTTTTCTAACTGGGCAGGACATAGATAAGGGAAGTGCTAATGCAGGCATTGTTGGGGGTTGAGAAATAGATTTGCATTTACTTTTGCAGGGTAGAGCCTACAGTGAAATGGCTTCTGTCTAAATGTGTGTAAAAAAAAAATATATATATATAAGCATAAAATCTCCTCCTTTGACTTTATTTTATCAGAAAATATTAGATTCTTCTCTTCTTGAAAGGCTGCCTTGTATGCTCATACCAAGTATATGGATATGTCCTGTAGCCTGAAGTAAATATCTAGAAATATATTAGAAATTGCTTTTAACCTCACTCTTGTGAATTGTGGTGTGCCACATTTGTGACTCTTCTGAATTTCTGTATCTCAAATGAGACTTTGAAGTCCTTGTAACTTATGATGATGTTTTGATTCCAACCAGTGGTCATCATCTAAATCTTAGGATCATCTAATATAACTATTAAATATTTTATTGACCTTTATGAAATCATTACTTCCAGAAGAAGACACACACACATATATTAAATACGATATTTAAAGACCTTTTCATGGCAAACCTTCTGACTTGTTCATTTTCATAGAACAGCCATCTCAAAAAAAATTAATCATGGTCAGAAACTGACAATTTGCCTCATCATATTTAAGCAGTTGTAAAACTTAAAAAAAGAAGAAAAACACAGAAAATCTATTCAAATTAAGAAGAGTTTGTTCAGGGCCTGACAGATCCACTGTTATCACACTGCATTACTGCATAAGATACAGCAAATATTTGGTTATTCCTGACTCTCATAAATCCTCCTGAAGTAGCTATTTTGAAAAATGATTAATAGGGTATGGGAAAGGAGCTTCTCCACAGTGCTTTGTTTGTACTAATAACACTGCAACTACACTAACAATTCAGTTTGTAGCAATAGCACAAAATTTTAGCAAGTCCCTTAGCTACACCCAGTTGTGACACAGCATTTCAGTGCAGTAGAAGTTTTAATGTGGTCTAGCTAAAGTTCTGCATGAAGATATTAAATGAGAGGTTTCTCTCTACCAAATGCTTTCTGTCACCCTACTCATTTTGGCTGGGGCAAGAGTTAAATTTCCTCATAGTAGCTGGTATGGGGCTGTGGTTTTGGTTTGTGCTGCCAAGTGTTGATAAAAGAGATGTTTTCTTTACTGCTGAGCAAGGCTAACACACAGTCGAGGCCTTTTCTGCTTCTTACCACACCTCACCAGTAAGGAGACAGAGGGTGCAGGAGTTGGGAAGGGACACAGCTGGGACAGCTGACTACAACTGACCCGAGGGATATTCCAGAGCACATGGCATCACACTCAGCCTATACAGCTGGGGAAGAAGGAGGAAAGAGCCAGTATTTGGAGTGGAGATGTTTGTCATCCAAAGTAACCATGATGTATAAATAATGGAACCCTACTCTCCTGAGGATGGCTGGACACTTGCCTGCCCATAGAAAATGATGAATTAATTCCATGTTTTGCTTTGCTCATGTGCAAACTTTTTGCTTTCCCTATTAAACTGTTTTTATATCAACAGAAAACTTTTTTCGACTATTACCCTTCTAATTCATTTCCTCATTGCACTGAGGGGAGTGAGTGAGCAGCTATGGGGGGCTTGTTGGCATGACACACATCAATCTTTCTTTTGACTTTATCAGCCACCTTAGGGAGACTTTAGTAGACAGCACTGGACTGAGGATTGGCACGTTTGGGTGCAGACTGCCAGTAGGCATTGACTGTTTTGCTTGCCATTGACCAGGAATTTGTAGATAACAATGAAGATGTGATCTTAACTATGCATGTGTGTGAATATAGCAATAAAGAAGGGTATTTAAAAGTTTTTCTTAAAAATATAATCACAGGTTTATACTGTATGTTTCTATGACCTAATTGTAATAATTTATTCTATTACATTTGGAAGTCATAAAGGTAAATTTAAATTAACAGTAGATAATTATTCACCTTCCAGAGACATTATAAATGAAAGAAACAGTTTATTTTATAGAAATAATGAAATAGGACTACCTACCTCCTTTAAATCAGTACAATAGTTAATATTCAGTTATTTTGATTAGAATCATAGTCAGCACCATTCAAGAACTTCTTAACCTAATGGTGAAAGTTTAAAGTTATTAAAAATAAAAATAACTGTATGGATAAGCTGATTTTTGGGAATGATTTCTTCCTGTAATAAAGGAACACTAGTTTGCTTTGACTAACTTTTCTACCTGATTTGTAGATGAAAAAAGCTCTTCAAAATATTGCTTTCATGTCTTACTGGCATATCATGTAGGACTGTTACATGTACCTGCATTACAAGTTGGAGTTCTTTTGTTTGTCGGGAATGTTGTTACCAGTATCAGTGGTAACAGAATGTCATAAGAATTAATACAATCTTGTGAACAATTTAAGGGAGTCATTAACTTTGTTTGTTAATCCAGTGGGAAATTTCCTGGTTCAAATTGTAGGAAAGGATAATATGGATTATAACATGGAAAATATTCTCTCTACTGTCTGATTGTTTGCTGTCACATGCAAATAATCATGAATACATCAATCTACTAATTGCTAATCAGCCCCCACGCTGTTTTAATAAATTCATCTACTAAGGTTGTTCTGTCAATATTTAATTAATGCAGTTTAATATAATGACTGTTCTTGTTAACATCTGTTCATAGCAAAAATGGGATTCAGACATTTAGCAACACAGCATTGCTTTTCTTCACAGGCAATTGCTGTTTAAACAGTGTTTTCCTTTACATAGCAAATATTATCTAAGACATCCAACAGTTTATGACACCATCCATTTTTAATGTAGCAGCAGCTTATATAGCAGCCTTGAAGCTGCACCATTTTGGGTACTATAAGCATACTTCTAAATCATTGATTTAGAAGTTAAGTTTATCACAAAACTTATGTTACAAGTTACATAACAAAATTATATAACAAAGAACAAGCTATTCCATGGCATAATGCAACTGCCTGAAAATGTGTGCCCATTTTTAAAAGTACTTGTTATTTTGTCACGTGGTGAACCCCAGTTTAAATGTTCAAATAAAGCCAAATAAAAGCAAACCTTTTGTGATGTGGAATACACCAACTGACATTGGATTTACTAAAATTATTATTTTTTTTACTTCACTGCATGTCTCTTACAGTGTAATTATGCAATATCTCAGGCTATATGTATATTTGTATATTGACCACATTAATTCTCCACCATATGTAAGATCCTTGGGATTTTATTCATTATAATGTAAATTAGCTGGCAAACCATCAGTAAAAAGTATCAGATGAAGTTCATTTAAAGCATATAAATGCAATTAATAGCACTTTATTCACTCCAACGATAAGTGACCACAGGAAATCTTAAGGAATGATCATGATTTAGTTTCATTAAAAGTTTAACAATTGGAGAGCTCACAACATCTAGCACATTCAGCAGTTATTTTTGCTCTGCTAATAGAAATAGGAGTGTCTTTTGAAAAGTAAGTTTGTATTTTTTCAATTACTCGTAATTATAGGTGCTGTTTTTATTTAAGTACATCACCAGATTTTAATGAAGTTGTAGAGTATATTGTTGTTATATATATTCATTTTTATAAACTGATGAGACTTCATCAACCCTATGTACATGGGACCTCACCCCTCTATTTCCACATCCAGTTTCTATAAAATTTATCCTCTTTTTTATTTCTCAGTTTAAAAATAATTTGTATTCAATATACTTTATATTGCTAATGGGTATTTAGTTTGTTTTTACTACAGAGTTGTTTGTTTTTTAGAACCAAGTCACAGTGCACAAATCACAGAGAAATTCCAACTTGTTTGATTTGGAAACAGGGTAGGAAAAATTCATAGAAAAACTTCTTTAAATTGTTGTTCAGACAGATGTCTGTGGAGAATTTAGACAGGCAGAAAAATAACTTTGTTACAGTTTGATAGGAGGCAGGGTTGTTTTTGTTTTGCTCTGTTTTGGTTTTTTACCCTAAAGCAAGCACAATATAAAAAGTAATGAACTGACTAGGGTGTTAGTGAATGAAAGCGTAAATGAGAATATGGTTCTGCTGCCAAAAGTGTCAAGTCACCCAAATGCCTGTTACCCTTATCATGTGTATGCAAAATAAATCATTTCTCTGTTATATTATGTATAAAATGCTGGGTCACTCTTGAAAAGGTGAATCGCAAGCCCTGTTAAACTCTGAAGAATCTACTAAACCAAACACATAAATAAAAGGGTCATGTCTCAGAAAAGCCTTCTGGGAGACAAAATGCCCTTTCTTCAACACTTAACTGAATTAATTGAGTTAAAAATAAAAACAGGTAAGTTAGAGATGCTATGAAGTTCTCTGAAACACAGAAGGAGGGATGATTTCTCCTTGGAAATCCGAGCCCCTGGGTCTCAAGTAGCAGTTCCCCTCAAAGCTAGTTAAGTCACTGGACCAAGTAAAGAAGCACTGCAGGTCTTTACTGTTTTGCTTGTGGTAAGTCATTCTAATTTTGTAATAAAAAGTAAATTAAATACTGGAATAGACTTCTTCTATAAATTTAGCTGGTGCTACTTGTGATAACAGAGGTTAATTTGGGAGAATAGTACACAGCATCTGTTCAAAACAAAGCATGAATTGAAATCAAATGTTGTTGCAAGTTAGCCTGAGATGTTTGCAATTAATCCTTTATTTGGGTGTCTCAGGAAGCAGTATTTTGTTTCACATCATTTTGCAACTGAGGATAAAGCTATATCAACTATTAAGCTCTCCTAATAAACATTATTCACTGGGTCAGATTAAGGCAACTCAAGCAGGATACGAATGTTCAAAGAGAGAATGTATTTTTATATACATAGGTGTAGGAAGCTCAGCTAGAATAAATCCTACCCCTACTCACTACATGATGACATGCAGACATTTCTTCAGCTTTTCAGTTCTGCAGTCTGAGAAGTACTCATTTTAAGGCAGCATAACTTAGAATACTAACTATAGTCTCTCATGTTAGTTTTTAATTTGTTAGGATTTAAGTGATTTAGATGCATTTTTGAAGTGAATTTCCCAATCAACCTCTCTAACCAGATTCACAGCAAGAAACAACTTCAAAAGGTATAAGTAGGATTTCTTTCAGAGTAAACAGAGCCAGAACATGTGCTACTGGAGTACAACCAGTGCATGCTAGCTCCTATGGGCTGGCATATCAGGCTGGCATGAAGAGCTTGACTTCTAGGCTATGTTCTGACAGTTTAGGATTGAAGTATGCCAGATGTGAATCAACAGGATGTACAAGAGCCAGAAACCCACAGGGGTTTGACTCCTAATGTATGGAAATGATATTTTCTAATCATATGCCTGTGACCAGACCCTGTCCAGTCAGAGTATTTAGTTCTATGGTGTCCCAAGAGTCGGGAAGTTTGAAGCAATTCTAAAAACCTTTTCTCCTGTTATACTCCCATCACTTTTCTCTCTTCTTTCATCTACCATTCATAGATATGAGAAAACATGTGAATCATATTCTTTTAAGAGAGACAAAAGAAAGAAGATTTTTTCATTAACAAAGAGGCTACTGTACATGGCCACCAGAGATGGCACAAACATTAGAACAGACACTTCTGCCAATATGGATGACAGTTTGTTACTCATTCAAACAGAAATATAGCAGTCCAAACTTTTTACCTTCATCCTTAAAATGAGTCTGCTTGTTCTGTTTGCTTCTCTACCACAACCATTTTCATCTTGACATCCTTTATTCTTTCAGAGTAGTCAACACTAATGTGGGAAAATAGAAAGGTTTTATTCTATGATTTTTCTATAGTTTCTTCCTTGAGCCACCACTGAAGCAAGAAAACCAGTAATTTCTCAAAATACTTTCATTTCACCTTTCTGATAGAGTTTTGAAGGTCTTTCTTGTTTGGTTTTGTTTATTTCTTAAATCAGAAAAGCTCTAGAAGAAAGTGATAATAAAGTCTAGGACTTTTCCTCTTGATGGAGCCTATCACAAGCAAAATCTTGTAACTACAATAGTAGCCATTGGCAAGCTCTAAAGTCACTTTCATTATTAATCCTCAAGGACTGTATATAGATGAAAAGGACAACTTTTACCTGTCTGCTCTTCCTGAGAACCAGTAAAATGACATCTGGCTGTGTGAAACCAGTACATAACCTCAATACTCAGCTCATTTATATACTACTATTAGGAAAAAAGCTCTTGGTCGTTTTGAAGTGAATCTTCTGAGATAGTGGCAGTCGATAATGCAAATTGAGGTTTCCATATACTTTTCTTCTGTGACCTGTTAATCTTTTTTTATCAGCTGGAGTTATCAAGGCTGATTTTTCAAAATGTGTTTTCCTATGGTTTTTGACAATAATGAAAGCCCATAAATTAAAAGACAGAGGTTAAAAATGCAAAGAGGGCATGATTCTTAAGCAACCTAGGATGTTAATGATAGATTTAAACAGTTTTTTTACCTGGAGATCTTTGAGTTGATATATCGACCTTGCAAAAGAGCAATTCATTACAGTTTCTCCAATGGCAGCTTCAAAAAAGTCATCCAGAACTTCTTGGCAGTTAACACAAAACAGTTAGAAGAGACAGTAGATAGCATGGTCTTACAGTCAAGGAAACACTAGAAAACATGAAAGTTTCTCTCAGGGATACATATTCAATTCTGAACCAATTATCTATTAAAAGATAATTGAATAAAATAATAAAGCTATTGTATTCATCTAGAAAATAAAACAGTTTCTTTGACATTATCTCTGTATTGCATCATCTGTATTGCATGTATGAAGGATGAAGTACTTCCATCTCAATTTAAATGTTCCAGTTCATTGGAGTACTTGCTTAATTAGGACATCTCCCAGAGAAAGTATTTGGCTGAAAGGTAGTGTTCTACTTAATTCTGATATGGCTGCAAACAAAAACATATTTTTCTCACTGAAGGAAAAATTCCAGTGATTTCACTTCTTGAAGAAATGTTTATAAAGTTGATGGGGAGTGAAATAATTATGAAGATTCTGTACCAAAAGAAAATGCAGGGTACTATTCAGTCAACAGACTCTTTTTTCCACTGTTGCTAGCTCACTAAATCTGATGGGTTTTTTTCCCCACTGAGTGAAATGATTTTGAAAAAAGAAGGAAGTGTGTATCTGTGTCTGTGTGAGGTTGTTTTAGTTCTGTTATTATTTCTCACCATCTTACATTATTTTTTTTTTCAACAAACTAGATTAATTTCCTCAAGTCAAGTACTTTTTTACCAGTGACTGTAACTGGTAAGCAATCTCCCTTTTCTCAATCCATGATGCTGTTCATCTCATTTTCTCTCTCTGCCCTGTTGAGGAGGGGGAGTGAGACAGTGGGTGTCTGGTCATTAGCCAATGTCAATCCACCATAAGAACAACTAATCAAACAACTTAAAACCTGCAAGGTAAAATAGGAGGTGATGTGAATCACCTTTTCTCCAGACTCTACCATGTGGGCTCAGGATTGTGCCCGAGGTTGTCTGGAAGTGAACCAGGCCTTCCTATCAAGCAGTCTTTTACTCAGTGCCATTGCAGATTTCATATAGGAGCTACTCTTGATATCCGATCCACCATTTAGATATTGCATTCTGAAATGTGGGACAGTTATTCAAAAAGCTCTGTGCAGTAAAGATAAATTAGCTTGCAGTCCAAAGATTAGCAGTTCTCAGGTAATATTTAATTCTCACACAACTTATTTTTAAAATGTCTAAGCCCATATCGCTAGTCTTACACTTTACTCCTTTTCTCATTCATAGTATATCAGTGAATAACTACTACCCAGGTCCAGAGAGGACCTTGAATCAAATTTCCCAACCAAACTGCCCTTTCTAATAAACTTCAAGCATGTCTCCATCTTACCAAGCTGTTTGCCAATGTGTCAATTTTCCAGTTTGCCAATTGGTTTATTTGTCAGGCTTTGTTTCTCAATTTGTTCATTTGTCAATTCGTTAATTGCTTGCCACTTTCACAGTACTTACCCAGTTGAATTAATGTCTTCATTCTAGTGATTAAAGTGGAAAAAAAGCACAGATACTTGGTTCAGCCAAATACCTTAGAGTTCTGTTCAGAAGGGTATGATATTGGCATGTAGAATTTTAAAAACCTCATGTTGTAGGATTTGTAAATATTTTAAACAACGTATTTTAGTTTTTACTTTATATGAAGTTACCCAAATACACCACACAAGCAATTATTAAATCTATGGCTTCTATATATTTGCATTTTATAATTCTATATGCTTTGGCCAGTCCATCATATGCCTCCATAGAAACTGAACTGAATCAATGTTAAAAAAAGAAAAATATAGAAACAAAACAACATTCTTATGACTGTAGTCATAAGACAGAATACCAAGCTGCCAGGAAATTTTAGTTTTCAATGAAAGACCCCCTTTAATGTCTAGGAGCAGTAACAACAGTATAAATATTCTAAAGTGAACAAGAAAGCATAGGGGAGAAGCAGAATCATTTCCTGAACATACTTGTCCAGTACTGTAGATTCCAAAGTACTATTTTCTTTTTTTAAGGATCAACATTCACATCTCCTAACTCTTAAAAGTGTGCTCTTGAGTTGCTCTGTTATTGTGGCATTATCAAGTTAGTCTGCTGAAGGCAGTTTCTTTGCAGAAAACAATTTAGGATTTATTGGACTTGAAAAAGTGAGTTTTACTCTATAGTGCACTAGTTATAGCCCTTGCTGTGAAAAAAAGAGATCATGGGCTGAGATCTGTGCTCCCAGTCCTTGTTGTTCTGAAAAAAAAAAGTAAAATTCAATAATGTTTAAGTACTGTTGTGACATGTGCTTTTAGTTTTTTCTTGTTATTACTCTTTCCTTCATGTAGTGTCAATTTTTCTGAACACAGCTGTTACTCAAACTGTCTTGGCAGAAAACCTGTTTTTCATCTCATCTCAACATGACGGTCAATTTGATGACTTAAGACATTGAGACTGAGAAGCAAGATGGTTAACTTTATTGTCCTTTAATTGGTGCCTTCTGATGTCATGGCATGTAACATAGACATGACTGGGACTGTTAGTCTTTGATGAAACAGACAATCACAGCTTGAAATTCCCTCAGATGCCTGTCTATAAGATCAAAACTAACAATAAAAAGAAGGAATTAGGTAACTGTATGAGGGAGAGCTTGATATAATTTACTAATTTTTAATGAATGTTTCAAGGTTTATTAGTTACATGAAGATTAATCATCATGTAAAAATTTCTGAAAAAATTAATTTTGTACACTGAAGGCAGAATGACTGTGAAAATCTTCAAATGCTCAGTCTGAGAGAAACTGCAGAACATGGCTAACCACCTTCTATTTTGTTCCTATGAATTTATTATTTATAATTATACATACTATATTGTGTGGGAACAAGGAATTGATTCTTCATTGTGAATACACCAGGTTATGCCTTAATTTATTGGTTTTGTTTCCTGTCCAATAATACATATCCTTCTTGAATTTCTACAAAGGAGATTTTCTTAATTCTGGACCATTTTTTTCCCAGAAGAAAAATGGTCTAGTACCTTTCATAATTGTAGAAATTTGATACTGCATTATTTTTGTAGAAGATTGATTTTTCATTCCAGAATATATTTGACATATTTAGAGAAGTACGGTCATACATATTAAGCCATCAGATCCCTTTTATCATCTGTTTGTATTCAATTTATTGCCTCTGCTCCCTTCCCTAATGCCTATTGTATGTGCAATTTACTATTCCCTTTTTTAACCTTATATTTTCAAATTAATTTCCAATAATCATAAATGAGAAAAAAACAGCAATATTAGGAAGAAGTGAAATGACACCTGTCAAAAGAGGCTATTTTTGCAGACAGGTAATTATCATATTTTATGAAGGTGTGGACAAACTGTCCAATCTGTCAGTTGGCAGTCAAATAGAAATAATCCAGTTCGTCAGAAAAGACATCATGAAGTGGGCTAGTGAGGTGAGAAAAAAGATTCTCATAATGTCCTTTAGTTCTAAGTTCCCTAGGTGTACTGTTCAAAAAGTAACATGTTTATATGGGTGTCTTTCCTGTGGTCATATCTCTCAGGTCTTGGTGGTGGTTGCTGACGGGTAACCTGTGTGGAATGAACCAGGAACTTCTCTGAAATGGACCTAAATAACCCATCATCTGCCAAATATGATGCCAGCCCAAGGACAATCTCGTGTTGCTACTCAGACATATTCAAGAGTGCCACACATTGCCTCTCCAAAGGAGCAGTGTAGGATTGAGTGTAATCTGTGGCAAAAAACAAAGGAAGCTGAGTTTAGGAAATCAGCTACTTCATGCTTTTTTTGGCATTAGAGTAAAAAAAATAGTACCTGAATGAACATTAATATCAGTATGAATTTAAGAAAAAAAGTAATAGAATATAGGTCATGAATAAACATTAATATCAGTACGAACTTAAGAAAAAAAAATAATAGAATATAGGTTAACAGTTCACTGATACCATTTTTCTTATAGTATTTTACAAAGAAAATAATGATTTTAGCCAACTATCAGAAAGGAAAATTATGGCTAAATGATAATCAGTGATTTATTAAACATCAGTTATCCAGTACCTGGTAACAGAATGTAAATCCATTTTGTTGCCATTTATCAGCTCATCAATGTAACCATTAGTTTCAGGTATCTTTATATTAGTAAATATAATGAAAATCCATGTGCCCACAATTCCCTGCATATCTGATATGATCATGGAAAATAGACTACATAGGAAGAAGAAGAACAAAGATTTTTTTTTTAATTTATAAATTGAAGCTAATACTGAAAAAGTTCAAGTACAGTTGAAACTGGTCAGTGTTGTGTCAGAAAACAAGAGGCTTTACAAAGTAAAGGAAGAGGGGGTCTAAGGAAAATATTGGACTGATACCCAGTGGTATCAGTTTCTTCTGGCTGTAGCACCAAACTTGTGCCTTGATGATGATCTCTGTCATATGGTTTACATTTAGGCACTTCTGCAAGAAGCAGGGAGTTGGGCTCAATGATCCTTGTGGGTCCATTCCAACTTGACATATTCTATGATTCTGTGAGTCCAGGACAATGGCTTTCCATTTACAGTGGCTTTCCATTTGTGGACACTAAAATTCTAAGTGATCAGTAAAAGGTTCATAAGTCTGTATGGCTGGATGGTGATACATCCCTAAGTACTTGAAGCGTTAGCAATGTTACAGCAGGAACATTCTTTGTCTATCAAAGGTCTTGGCTGTCTGGGAAAGTCCCTGCTGACTGGAAGCTTGCCAACATTCTTCTAGTTTGAAAGAAGACATAAGAGAAGACCTCAGAAAATATAGACCTGTTTAACTTCAGTACCTAGAAAAATTATGGAGTAGGTCATACCAGGTGCTATTGAGAGAAATTTAAAGGAGAATTCAATCATCAGGCATGATCAATATTGGTTCACAAAAGGAAAATCCTGTTTAACTAATCTGATATCCTTCAATGTATAGTCATCTCTCTAGTAATGAAGGGGGGAAAGCCTTTACTAAAAAGTAGCTTTACTAAAATTATTAATGTTTTTGATGCTGACCCTCATAGTGTCCTTCTGGACAAGCTGTCCACCTGTGAGATGAATGGGTACACGGTGCACTGGGTGAAGAACTGGCTGAACAGAAGGGCTGAAAAGGTTGTGCTGATTTGCACGAAGGAGGTGAATGCACCACTAGCAATTTTTTTGTCAATAATAAACTGGGAGGTGTTGTTGACTCTTATGAGGAGCAAGATGCCTTGCAGAGGGACTTATATATATTGGATCATCGAGCAATTGTCAATGTTCTGATATTTAACAGGAACAAATGCTAAGGGAGGGAGGATGATCAGCCAAAAATCTAGACTGAGGGAAAAGTGGCTGGAGAGCAGAAAGAGTTCTTGGGGTCCTGGTTAGCAGCAGCTCAGTAGGAGCCAGCAGTGTGCTGTGGCAGCCAGGAGGGCAAATCCCATCCTGGGGTGCATCAAACACAGCATCACCAGCTGGTCAAAAGAGTTGATTATCCCACTATGTTCAGTGTTGGTGCAGTATCACCTTGAGTACGATGTGCAGTTCTGGGCCTCACAATTTAAGAAGGATGTGAAGGTACTTGAATGTATCCAGAGGAAGGCAACAAAGCTGGCAACAGGGCTGGAGGGCATGTCCTGTGAGAAGCAGCTGAGGACTCTGGGTTAAACTAGTTTAGAGAAAAGGAGTCTCAAGGGCAACCTTGCTCACCACAGCTTCCTGAGAAGGGGAAGTGGAAAGAGAAGTACTGATTTCTTGTGTCTGGCAACCAGTAATAGGATGCTAGGGAAGAGTTCAAAGCTGCACCAGGGGGATTTTAGGCTGGACATTAGAAAGTATTTCTTTACCAAGAGAGTGATCAAACAGCAAAACAGTCTTCCTAGAGGATGGCAAATGCTCCATTCCTGTCAGCATTTAAGAGTCATTTGGACAATGCCCTTAATAATACACTTAAACTTTTGGTCAGGAGTTGGAATGGATGACTGCTGTAATCTCTTCTAACTAGAACTATTCTGTTCCATTCCATTCCATTCCACTGAATTAAATTCTTAATTGAAAAATCAAGCCATGGAAAAATTTTGACTAGATTAAAGATATTCACTGTAAAGGTAATATAGTGCTGTTGTAAATATGTCTTGTGATGAATTGTCTAATTACCTCTGTTCTCCTTAGGACTCCTGTCTCCACAATATCACAGTGTGTATCCCAGATCTGTTCAATAATTCACATTCTCCTCAATGTCCACTGCCTGGTCTCCTCCCACTGGCTCTCTTCCTTATTTTCTCCATAAAACTGAAATCCTGGTCTGGAGAAGGAATTATTAATTTTGCCAGAAGTGTTTCTACAACAGTATTAGAGAATGTGTTACTGTTTCATAAACATTAATAAATTAAATTTCACATATAGGCATTGTCACCAATTTAGAGAGAGAGAACTGAAACACCAAATGACTAAGATTAAAAAATCTCTAGTTTGAATACCTACCATCTTATTTTTCATATTATTTGCATTAATGGATTTTCATATATTCACAGCATAGCAAATCAACTTTAATTACCTCCCTGAACAGTTGGTATTGTTGTTACTGAGGAACAATATGTTCTGACTATAATGAACATGCACCTTTAGAAAGTATTGCTGAAGTGATCTATCAAATACAATGAAAATCAGTAGCAGAGGCATAGACAGAATCTAGTTTCCATACAAATATTCAGCTTCTGCAGATATAACATCAACCTTCATGTACTTCAGCTTTTGCAATAAACAAAGCATGACGCTGTATAAGCAACAGTCTCCCCTGTCCTTTTGCCAATCTCTTCCTTGATTGTAAGACTCCTTACAGGTCTTGCCCTCCTTCACCCTTTGTCTCCACACTCATCCCTTCTCTGTGGACTATCTGCTATGAGATCTCAACCTCTAGAAAACTCTGCTTTTAACCATTGCTGCTTTTTCCTTCTCTGCTTCATGTCTTACCCACAACAATACTTCTAGGAATTTTTATTAGTATTCTAATCTACTGACCAATTCTCAGACCAAATTTACTGTAGCTTGAGCCAGTAAGATGTACAAAAATCAGGATTTAGATGCATTTAGGTGCCTGATTCAAATTCTGAAAGCTTCAGTCTAAAACCTGGAGAAAGCTAAAATACAAAGGTACACCTTTGCATTCCTATGCATTATTTTACTTTCCTGATTTTCTGGGACATAGCTTGTGCTGTAGGTGATCATAAAAGTGTTATATGGCAACAAGCAAGGAAGTTGCTGAGACTTTTCGTGTACTGAAGAGTACATGAAAAGTCACTAACACATTAGTGAAAACAAAATTTCAAAGGAATTATCTGTACTAGATGAAAGCCATGTACATACATATGTACACAAATGTGCACACAAAATTTCCGTTCAAAATATCCTTTCAAGTCAGGATATTACCAAACATTGCAGGTATTCCCATGACCAAATCCCAGCAAGACTACTGATTAAAGTATATATTAATGTCAGGCAAATTATGTAATCAATTAGCAAATTGAGCAATGTGTAACAATGTAATTATATAAGAAGGAAATTAGTCAAATTCAGATTTTGGAATCTGGACAGTTATTATGTCTCTTGGCTGAAGTTTGACTGCTAATATGACATTTTACTCCATTCTGCTAATTGCCATACTGTTTGAAGTCAGGAAAATCGAGTGACTATTCTTGCAAAATATCAGGTTGCAGCTGAAATGAAGGATTTATATTGATGGGAGGGGTAGACCTTGGTAGAAAAATTACCTAAAAACCATTCACTCTAAAATCAATAAAAATATAACTGCCAATGTCTTGACAGTATAGTAGAGCTTGAGCTTAGGACTAACTGGAAGCCAGAAGATAAACTGTCCTCTCCCAGTATCCCCAAGGACTTCATGCATCATCAATTACCACAGTGTAGGCTCCAGCTCTCGAGATTCTGTGAGAATGGGCCTCAGGCTGTTTCACAGATCTGTTTCCATTACTGTCTTTCATCTATTAGGTTACATTTTCAGGATATTAAGTAAATTAAAACCAATGTACGGGCAATTCTATTACCTATATTCTTCATCAGTAATGAAAAAAACTTTTTCTCCTCATTCTGGTTTATTCTTCCAAGATCAGTTAAGAAATTAAATGAAGAGAGTGTTTTAACCTCCTCTACTCTTGAATCTGTCTGACCCTCCCTCAAGGTTTTAAGTTCATGATTGCTCAAAGATTTATGTTGAAATATCCTTTATGATCTGTGTGTTTATCATTTAGAAAATGTGTCTGGTTTCAAAGTGGTAATTGATGACATATGAAGCTGTCATTAGCATCTGTGACTTTTATACTTCTTAGTTAATACCTAAACAGCAAATAAGAAAAGGACTTCTGTGCTAATGGGCCCAGGTGCAATACTTGATTATTGGTCTTTCAGCTTTAAGTTTTTATTGAAGAAGGTAGCACACATTTCTTGTTCATTTTGTTCCTCTTTCGATTTCAAGATTTTTTTAGGCCTCCATAAAATTATGAGTCAGAAATTGTTTGTCAGACATCATTTTATAAGAATAACCATTTTCAGTAATAAAAAGTAAATAATACATTTTTTTAAAAATCTAAAAGAGAAAAAAATATAATTAATTCAGCAAAGATTTTGGGGTGGACTTGGTCTGATGTTTCACACATGATCACAGCAGAATTTATGGTAAGAAATTAGCACTGGACAAATCATTGTAGGAGAAGAGTGGATTAATTTTAAATTCTCAGGAGAGAATTGTAATGGTTTAACCCCAGGCAGCAAGTTAGTACCGTGCAGCTGCACATCACTCACTCCTCCAACCATGTGTGTGAGGATCAGAAAGAAAGATAAACCTAATGGGTTGAGATAAGAAAAAATAATAATCTAAATAAAATATGATCATAATAATAAAAATAGAAATAATGATAATAATAATATTCTTATGACTAATAGTAATATTAATTATAAGGAGAGCGAGGTAGTAACAGAATCCAAAAGAAGCAAGTGATGGAGCAAGTGATGGACAATAAAATTGCTCACCCCCTCCTGACTGAGAACCAGCCTATCCTCAAATACTACTGGTCCCTTCTGCTCAGCTCCCCAGTTTATATACTAGCCATGAAATTCTATGATGTGGAATATCCCTATTTCAGTTTGGGGCAGCTCTCCTGCCCACACTCCCTCACAGTGTTTTGTGCACTTGCTCACTGATGGCATGAAACACTGAATAAGTCCTTGACTTAAGACCAGCACTACTTAGCAAACACCAAAACATTTGTGCATTATCAACATTATTCTCATGCTAAATCCAAACTGCAACACTATACTAGATATTAAGAAAATGAACTCTGTCCCAATTCAACCCCGACAAGTATGATAGTCCTCACTGAGATGGAAAAAACCCTGCATCTCATCCTTCTTTTTGTGCCAGGTTTCATGGAATGTTTTCCTTGAAATATAGAGTTAACAATGCAGTCAAGATCAGTTAAACCTATAACAAAAAATGTAGATCTACAAATTGCAGGACATCCATGTTGGTAATGCTGTGTGTATACTCATTTTTCCAAGCAGTGTCAAATGTTCAGCTGAAATTTGGCCCATAACAAGCATTTAAAAGAAAAGTGATAGGGAAGAAAAATCCCAGCCCTGAAATACTATGGTTATTTTCTATTTAGAAATCACAGTGCTATAGGGAAAGTAAAGTAAAAAAGCAAGCTTATCTTTATTAGAAATAAAATGGATAGGGTCATGTAATGAAAGCTAAGACTTCTTTTATTTTGGCTAGTGCCTGTTGGTTAAATGCAGGATGTCTTTTTAATAGGTTACACACTGCCTTTAGCTAATATGAATTATGTTGAGGCAATCAGGTCTTTACTGGGACATATAAGCAATAAAGTTAACAAGAGTTCCACAGTGGCAGCTATTTCCACTGACTTGAGAAGCTTGCTTTAGAAATATGCAGCACTTTGAAAGCTTTGGATTTTTCTTGTATCCACAGCCTGGCTTCTATAAAAAATACTGTTTTTCTGATATACTACATCTGAAATATAGCTTATATCAACTGCAAATTTACATATTAAAATGAATGTTGTCGCTGTAAATTTTAGCAATGTGTACAGTCCTTTGCACAATTTTTTAAAAAATTTCCTTTCACATGAAATATTTGTTCTATGGAAGCTGTATTTTATGAAGTGTCTCTCAGTGCTCTTGATTAAACAGGAGCCTGGCTTTACCTTTTCCCCCCCAAAAAATGCAGTTAATCAACAGCTTACTGCACTGCTTCAGTGATGAGTTAAAGCCAGAAGTGGCATTCCCCTCTCCACCCTGTGCTCATGAAACCGCATCTGCATTCACCTGCTGCATCCAGGTCTGGGGTCCTTAGCACAAGAAAGGCATGGACCTGTGGGATTGAGTCCAGAGGAGGCCACAGAGATGATTGAGAGGATTGTCTCCTGTGGAAACAAACTTGAGTGAGTTATAGCTGTCCAGCTTGAAGAAGAGAAGGCTTTGGGGAGGTCTCATTGTGGCCTTCCAGCACTTAAAGATGGCCTATAAAAAAGAGGGATAGTGAATTTTTGCCCAGATAGATAGGATAGGGATAGGATAAACAGGAACAGTTTTAAACTAAAAAAGGAGAGATTTAGATTAGATTTTAGGAAAAAATTCTTTACTGTGAGTGTGGTAAGGCACTGGAACAGGTTGCTCAGAGGAGCTGTGGGTGCCCCATCCCTAGAAGAGTTCAAGGTCAGGTTCGGTGGGGCCCTGAGCAGCATGGTTTAGTGGAAGAAGTTTCTGCTCATGGCAACAGGATTAGAAGTACCTGATCTTAAAGATCCCTTCCAATCCCAAGCTTTCTATGATTCTGTGACCCATACTGCACAGCACTGCACAGGATTTCGTGGAAAGTATTATTTAATCATAGTAAAGTCATATTTAATCCTGTTATGCTTGCACCTTCTGACAAAAAAAAAAAAAAAGAAACAACCAAAAAAACCCCAAAAAAACCCAACCCACATGTGAGACAAAAGATGCTATGAAAAAGAGGTTTTCATTTTAACATAAGCAATCTCTAAACAGCATGTACTGTATTTTAGACTGTCATGGCTTTCAGAAAAATAATAATCAGCATTTAGAGGCTGTTTAGAGGCATTTAGAGGCTCTTAAAACAGATGTTTCTCCATCTTTATAATGTGATAGCTGATTTTTCTTGACTTGCTTTAGTCACTGAAACCTTTGTGAATACTGCTTGGTAGTTCAGAAGATAATTCTGAAAACAGCTGTAATGGCAACAAAATTTGGTTACTTAAGGTCTTTTCAGCACCATTGAATTACATCTATAATCCGAAATAAATACAGATTCTATTTTGAATTAGAAAGCAGAGGAGTTCATTTTAATTCTTTTAAGAATGTAGTCAGAAGCTAAATGGAAACAATGGAACAAAAGAAGTGATCCATAGCAGTAGTAAAAAAAAGAAAAAAAAAAGAAAGCTTGTTTAGTTATGTATGAAGAATGGAGATGGATTTTGAGCAAAGACACTGCTTCAGTGGACTTGAAAGGAAGAAGACAAGAAGTTGAAAAATGGTAATGGAAATAGGTAAATGTCATTAACAGTACAGTAGTTTGAAATCCATAGATATCAAAGCAGGAATAAACACAAATGGTTATTTATTTAATGAAGACTCCTGTGAAATGCAAAATTACTTATGTTGCAAATAAAATAAAACTTAAAGTAATTTACACCTGTAAGCAAAAAATCAAACACTGAAACCTTTATTGCACCTCAGGGGATTAGAGCAGCTCTTTCAACCCCACCAGTTATTGCTGTGTTACTTCCATAAGAAAGAAAAGCAGGTTTTCATGAGCAGTGTGATGTTTTGAGTGTCCCAAATCTTTTTGAGAAAGGCAACTAAAATAATAAACTTCATTCAGAAATTATGAATCCACTTCTCATTGCATTAAAAATATAGCAGTTCTAATATCCTCAAAAGGGTCACATTATGGCACATGTACTTAGCACATTACAGTGCTCTGAAAACATGCATTTCTATAGTTTCTCTACATGACACTGCAGTACACTATGTGCACATGTGCATTTACCCCAGAAATTCAAAGTATCACTCAAAATCATAGTATCATGGGATAATTAAGGCCAGAAGGGACTTAGGAGGTCTTTAGTTCAATGTTCTGCTCAAAGCAGAGTCAGCTGTAAGATCAGACCAGGCTGCTCAGGGCTTTATCCGGTCAGGTCTTGAAAGCCTCCAGCCGTGGAGACTGACAGCACCATCTCTCTGGCCAACCTGCTCTGCTGCTTGGAGTTATGGAAGCATGGCTGATGTGAAAGCCAGCCCCCAGGCTGACCTCTCATATCAGTTATAATGAACCACTGTAAGTACACAACTCTGAAAATCTGTTTGGTATATTATTGACCTACTTCTCAGTGTATTTCCATAAAAGAAAAGGAAAAAGGAGGAGCTGAGTGGAGAAAAAAAAATGCTGAGGGTATTCTGTGTAACACAGATCTTATTTTACAGAGCAGAAAAGCATAATTCATCAAAATTCTACTCCATGTTTTGTGTTTGGATTTTTCTAGTGAGTTTGACTAGGTGCAAGGCAGGGAAAAGAATGGTAATTGGACAGCTTGAATTCAGAGGACATTTTGCATCAATTATATCACATGAAAAACAAAAGAAACATATTGAAAATTTGCTATGTAAGTGGAATGTTCTTCTTTCAGGGTATTTTAAAACAACTTTGTTTTAATTCATATTTCTTTGCTTCACTGTTTATAAGCTTATAAATTATAGTTTACACAATAAAAATGGCCAAGCTGGGGATTCAATTTCTGAATTTAACTTTGACCCTCAAAACCTAAGCAATATTAAAATAATGATAATCTTATGGTTTGTATTTCATATATTATAATCTCAGAATAATGTAACTTATATTGGTCATACCATAACAAATGATTTAGAGTGAAAGACTCAGTTTTGAATATATTGAATGAGAGAAGCTATATAACTTCTCATAAAAGGACTGTGAAAAAGGAGAACATATTTTTACTATATTGCTTTTCTGTCTAGAGGGAGTTCTATATGTGCAATATATATTTTTGGAAACTCTGCTTTTTACTAAATTTATGAGCAACAGAGAGCAGTACTAACTGTATATCCAAATTTATTGCCCTCAGAGCTTACACCACCCTGAACAAGGAAAATAGATGGTTTCTATGCATTAGCAATGCAATGTATGTATTAAAAATATTTCAGGATAAATTAGTAAATGAGGTTTGCTGACTTATAAACAATATGCTGTTGAACTTTATTTTTTTTTCCTTTCAAGACACTGTGATTAATGCTCTCTTCATATCAGTTAAGGGTCACCTATCATGCACTAGCCTTAGTTGCGATTGTCAACTGTATAAGGTTACAGGCATTCTGTTGTCCTTTTTTTGCCTTCAAAATAATACAAGTAAAATGAATGTGTAAGGCCAATTAAGAGGTAGTATTATATATACTTACCGAAATACACAGGAATGCAAACAAAAAAAATCTTGTTCCAACATCATCTAAACATGAAACACTGCTAGCTCATCCTTTTTGAAGGGGTCAGGAATACCTTGTTTTGCACAGATGATCTGTGATCATGCAGGTTATGACTGTGATGTCCTCAGTAGTTGTGTCTAAGTCCTGTCTAGACTTTGAAGTCTGAGTGAACAAATTGGCTGATTCCTCTCAAGCTTTGGGGCTACTCTGATGAACACCAGTTGCGTGTACATTGTGCATGTTATAGAGGAATCCCATTTATATTCCCACATTATAGATTAGTTTCAAAAGCATTAAACTCAAATTTCATTCTGCACCAAGTGGTATTATAAAATTTCTATCTGAACCCTTACATTGCTGGATTCTAGAGGAAATGCTTATGATATACAAATAAGTATTGATTTTTATATAATTATTGGTCTGTTAGCTGGAACTTTGAGCTGTGTTCTCTGTGTTACGCTTACACTGTTCGTTAAACCAATATCATCTTCAGATCTAAGCATCCTCTAAGATTGTTTTTGGCTTTTTAAATTCAAGGATTAGTTGTTCTTTATTTTTCTTACCAAAAAGGAAATATATTTTACAGGGTGATTGATGACAGATACAGTTGATTAGTGGAGATTAGGTAGTAAACAAGAAGAATGTGTTTGTGTTTTCCTAAAATGCACTTGCATGTTAAAAGGTGTATGCATTATTTTCAACAAGAGTGTGAAACATCTGTTCCCAAGTAATGAGAATTTGAAAGATGATTCTGTTTTTAATTTCTATTTAAGTGATTCACATTCAGAAGAGCTCAGAATAAGCACCAGCTCTCAGACAAACTAATTTATTAACGAAGTGGGCTGAAAAACTAGCACTATTGTTCTCTTGTAGATTACACCAAATTATATTAATTTAATTAAAACAGAAAATCATATTTATTGATTAATTTATTTTGTTGTCAGTCAGAAAGATTGAGTAGCTTCTTTAGTTCACAGGCTGAAAGCAATGTGAGATTATGTGCTGAATTAAGAGAGTAGACAAGGTAAATTGCTAATACACTGCTTATGCCTGTTTTTTGGTATAGCTAATTTCAAGTATATGCCAGATTCTGCACTCTCCCTAGAGGTTTCATTAGAAAAGCAGATAAATAAAGACAGAAAATACATTTCTTCATATTTATCACAATTACTGTTATTCTTCAAGTTATCCACATGAGTTGCAGAACTTTATTCCTTCTCAAAAACCTTTGATGTGATTTCTATCTCATAGTATATTCAAGTAGGTTTTGAATATATATTTGCATTAATAAAAGTAAGAGAAATCCTTAAAGGCATCAAAAGTCATTAATGGTCAAAAATTGACATAAAGTGCACACAAAGCAAATAGAAATGTACATTTCCTTAGACATGTAATAATAACAATTACAAATTAAAAATAAATAAATAAATATGGAAAGGCCAGGATACTGGGATTTGCAAGAAAAGTAGAAGACAATGAACTCTGATTATATCAAACACAGAAAACTGAAATATAATTTGTGATGAGTGATTGATCAGGGTATTTTAACCACTTTTATTAGGGCCTTTTTATATTGTATTTTAACACTTACTAAAGAAACAGACCTGAAGTAAAACAGTCTGTGTCTAATGAAATGTTCTCCATTAGTGGGGTTAGTGGACTGAGCATGTCACTTCCACTTCGCCTATGTGTGTCCTCAGGTGGCCTATTTTATCAACCAGAGTTTATGGTGCAACATTTGAAAATCATTTTTCCTGATTCAAATAAACATTATTAACATTTTTGAGAACGCAAACAATGATCAAAGGCAAAACGTCCAGAAAAAAAGCTGAAAATGAAGATTATGGACCTACTTCCTCTTAGATTCTGACATAAGGGAAGTAACAACAATCCTTTCTTTCTTTCTTTCTATGTCTTCTCCCTAAGTAAAAGGGCTACAGCTTTTCTATATCAAGGTATAAGGGCACAAACTAAAGTGACTCCCAAGGTCACACTACCAGTGCATTAAAAGATTACCTCACAATCACCAATTCAGAGTTTATCCCCACCATATGGTCAAATGGCCTTCCTGCCTATGAGTACTGGTATGAGATATCTAACTGAGAAGGTAATATGTACTGTGGCCACAGCTCTCTTCACAGAGAGCAGCAGGCACAACTCTCTCCCAGGGTTTTTCCTGGGAAAGGCATTGAGAAACTCAGAAGAGAAAACACCTCTTATCTCTAGTCGCTGCTCCTATTGTTTGGTACATGTGGAATGTGTTATGGAGATTATTTACCTGAATTGATTTATTAATTGGACACCTGTGACGGTTATTGGGATTGATTGGCCAATTGGGTCAAAGCTGTGTCCAGACTGTTTCCAGACAGTCACAGGTTTTTCTTTAGTATCGTATTCGTTAGTGCAGTATTCTCTAGTATAGTATCTTTTTAGTATGTAATTTAGTATATTAGTGTAATATAGTATAGCTTAATAAAGCAATTGTTCAGCCTTCTGAATCATGGAGTCAGAGCACATTATTCCCTACATTGGGGTCACCCTGTATTGATAATATATGTACTAGAAAAATTTATCACATTCCCAGAAAAGAGAGATGCCAATGCACAAATTATTTCTGATTCATAGTTCTGAAAATGGTATTAGACCCTATGATTTTACATGGCTAAAAAAAAAATGTAAAATTTTTAGTATTTTATCATCGTAATGCAATATTTTAAAAAGCACAGAATAGGACAGAATGTTCTCTCAGTACAGTTTGGTTTTCCACTTTTTTTGCCCACTTTTGCCTCATTTTCTTGACCTTGTCAGTCTAAGAATAATGACACTACGTTAACTCAATTGAAATTGTTTGAAGTGAAAAACTGCTCTTCATTAATCTTATAGTGACAGTCCTTATTGTAATTAAACTGCAAAGATATGTAATTCCTTGTTAAGAAAGATTTTTTTACTGTTCAGCTCACAATTCAAATTCATCTATTTTCATACACTTTGCCATTTCATGGTAGTAAGTTGTCCCTTATTTTACCTGAGTGCTTTAAATGTGTTGATTTTTGATGTCATTTATGCAGCTGTGAAATTAAATCAGAAACGAAAAACCCTTGCAGGTCAGTAAATGAAAAATAGTGATTTATTGTATTTGTGAACAACTAATGCCATGAATAAGTAATAAGGTTTTCATTACCAAGATTTTAAAGACATGCTCTTATAGCAGTCATGCCATACATATATAGGTCACTTTTGACATTTTGATAGTCTATTGCTAAAAAATAAAAGGTGCTTTTTTATAGAAGAGAACTTCTGAAAGAAAAGGTAAGAAAGAGATAATGATGGTTCATTTCTTTAAGCCATCTGCAAGGTAATCCATAAACAACAGATCTCTGTGTTAAATAAATAAAGGGGTTATCGGATTCCTGAACACTAAGAGAAAAATAAGAAGTGCAATATTTTGACTTTTACATTTACTACAATCCATAGTGTTTTAATTTAAAATTAGCTTGTTTATTTTAAAAAAATGATAAGTGTATTGTCATCCTTTTTTTTCCCCCTAGCATAGGTAGGAAATGTCAAAAAATGGCTCTTCACATTAATGTTTCTTTATTTTTCCTTGCCAGATTCTTTTATCTTTGTGGAAACAATGTGAACAGAAAGGTCATCAGCCCAGAAGATCAAGATGCATGTAACCATTCTTTCTGACAAAGACAAACTGACCTTTTATGCTCCACATACAGGTCATTAAATGTCAGGGCACTGAGGGGAGTAATGGCTCTCAACAGCCCTGTCCAGGCTCCCTGGGGCTCCCACATCCTGTTCCATGGCCCAGGGCTCTGTTTCAGCCCAGCCCAGAGCTGTCCATGGTGCTGTAGGGGTCTGGCTCTCCAGCCACACCCTAGCAGAGCCAACCCACAGCCTGTCATCCCCATTCCCACAGAGGCACCTGGGGATGCCCCAGCTGCCTCCCTGGCCTGCCCTGCTCCCTGTCCAAATGCTCTGGAATGTGGCCTGGCTGGTGAGGCTCAGAGGGATCCCTCATGTCTCCTGGTACCTGGCTCCAGGCAGCTGCCAGTGCTCATAGCAATGCATGTGTGTCATCACTAACCTTGGCAGGGTTTGTGTTCCTCTCTTCTCCACAGGGGGAAAGTTCTCAAAGCAGATATCTCAAACAACTCATCTACAACAGTGTGCTTAGCCCCAGTTATTTTCCTTTCATGGAACTGTGTATAGTGGTTTGTCACCTCAAAACAGACCTCAATAAAGCAATGCTGTGGTCAAAACTTCAGGAAATCTGAGTACCACACAAGAGCTAAAATCACTTACACTTCAAGGTGTTTTGCAAGACAGGTCAGATACAACATCCCATTTTTTACACATGTGAAAAAATATATTACTGAGGAGTTACTGTGTTACTCCACTGCACTTATCGCAAACCTTGTGTCCTGTTGGCCTGTATGTTACAGCCACTCAGATTCTCGTACATATCAGTATGGTGAGTTTTTTAAAGGGTAAACCTTCTTAAGTGGCACTTCAATCAACATTGACTGCAGGAAAACAGGATAACAGCCCTGCAAAACTCACACTAGGACAGGGAAATGCCTGTAGTGACTTGATTCGATATCCAGCAAGTCATAGATTCCCTTTCTAGATTTATTTTAGTTCATATGTGCCTTTCTAAATTAGGTAATTTCTCTTTTATTTCAAACTAGTGTTCCTCAGTTATGACTTCCACCATTTTTACTTCCTGCATATAACTAAGTTCAGGGTTTTAAGTACACTACAGTCAACACTAGCTTTTCATTGGCCAATGATTCATTGCCCTATCATTTTGCTCTGAACCTACCACAGCCTATAAAGAGATCAGCATTAATGGAAGTACAAACTTTTAAAATACTTCACAGCATTTTCATCTCAATGAGTGAAAAGTCCTAGCTAGAGAGAGTCAAAATAGCATTATATATAAACATGGCTCATTTAAGGCTGAGATAATTCTGTCTTTTGTAAATATGAAGTGGAGGTAAACAATGAAGAAAACCAATCTCTTTGAAACTGATTAGGTATAAACAGATTAGTGAATGTGAATATATATATATGTTGCTATTATTATTTCTCTAGAGTCCATAATGATATTCTCAGACTTCTAAAGTCCCTACCTCCTCACTGACTCCTTCTGCTGCAGGCTGCTCTCTCTCAGGTCAGGACTCCTCCAAGGCTCTCCCTGACTGGCTAACCCGCCACCTTTTATCCCAGTCATCTTCATTGGTTACAGCTGCAGCCCATCAAGGGCAACCAGGACCTCTGGGGCAAAGCCTCCATACAGATATTCTAATACAATTCCTCCGCTATATATATATACATGCACACCTAAATATACCTATATATGTATAGGCTGTTAATATATGGAGATTGCAAATTTAATTCAGAATTTAAATTAATGTTAAATTCAGAAAATTAACAGTTTTCCAGGGGGAAAAATGTGGTAAACATGTTAGTGGAACTTTTTCTTAAATAAACTCAAGAAACCAGTATAACATGGCAGAACCTTGTTCACTTTCTTTCCATTGTTTGTAATTCCAAGTGGGTCTAATGTTGGTACTTCACTAGGAACTTCATAGGTTTTGGATGATCCACAGAAGAGACAAAAAAGGAACAAATTTTTCAAGGACAATAATTTCTGATACATTCTGCTGATACATGAAAAATATCTCTATTTTTACTTCCAATAAATTTAAATTAATTAAAATGCTTGAATAAAAAATCCAAGTGATTGTTTAACTGCTGGTATGCACCAAGACTGAATTTTTCAAACTGCATCAGAAAAATAGTAAGTCCCTGAGAATTTAGAGGAGAGACACACTGAAATTCTCAAACAGATCTGCAGAACACGATTATTGTGTCCTCACAAATGCCACTTCCCCAGTGCAATTATTATTTTGGCCCCTCTTCGATCTGGATTTCCTAACTCTCACTGTGCTTATGTGCTAAATGATGACCAGAATGGATGTGTATTGTGGGACCAGATAGCAATCAAAGCCTCTGCAAAGGAGAAATTAAACTCCTCAGAGGGGAATAGCTGCAGACAGATCAAAGATGTCACCTATTCTGATCCATGTAGTCTGGCCTGGGTACTTTAATGTGGGATCCCCAGCTGCAAAGTCCAGTGCTAATTGTCTGAGGTGAGGAAAGAGATAAGCTTAGAAGTCCACCTCATCTCAATTTAAATGTCTGTAATGTCTGATCTAGTCACAGGTTGGCTAACTTTGCAATCAAGAGAAAGAATATTTAGTTCCCAGCTGAACTCACCATTGCTATAATCATGATAAAACCTTTGTGCTAATCTCCATTGATTATAGGGACTAGTTCAATACCAATTTAATTAATTTTAAGCATTCTGAACTGGCCCCAAGCAGTGTATAGTGCTCTCTGTTGACTTCATAGCAAACTTCTGCTCCTAATGTAGCTGCTCTGATTTCTGCCAAAGTAGCTGAAGTAGCCACACAGTGACCAGAAAATGGTAGCATGTAAAAAAGTAAGTAAATTACAATTTCTTGAGCATGACTCTCAATGGAATAACAGTCTGTGAAGTGCCAAGAAAGGAAATTTCTTTCTGTTAGAGAAACTGCTACAATACTAACTAACTTTGCTGTAACTTTGCTGTAAATTTCATTTGCTGGTCTTTAGAATCATATTCTTCTGAAGAACATTTGAGAGAAGGATGCAAATGAACATGCTCTCAGTCATTTCTCTTGATTGTTTAGTTTCATTCTCAGGAAGTTATTTATACTTAGGTCTGAGAATATAAATGAATATTAAGTAAATAAGATCAAAGAAAAATACTGCCTTCCACTGAATTGTTCAGTCTACATGCTCTGAGAATATATATGCATCCCTTTTGATTTTCTTTGCTATGGATATAGAACTACTCAACTATTGTAAGTGCTTATATATATATATTCATTTTATTCATTCTTCTTTCCTCCTTTTTCTCCTTCCTTCCCATGCAGTCATGAATGAAGTGAATAGACTGAGAGTTAGTGTCTAGCCCACTGTCATGGTTTAAGTCCACTTGACAACCAAACCCCACATAGCCACTTATTCACCTCCCTGCAATGGGTTAGAGGAGACTTGGAAGAGTGGAGTGAGAAAACTCATGGGTTGAGACAGAGACATTTTAATAATATTAAGGGGGGGAAAGGTAAGGAAAAAAAAAACACACAACAAAGAGGGAACAAAATAAAAATTAAGAAAAACAAGTGATGCAAAAGAAAACAATTATTCCCCACCAACTGATCGATGCTCAGTCAATCTCAGAAAAACAGCAGCTCTGGCCCACTTCCAGCCATTCCAGTTTTATTGCTGAAGAGAATGTGGTATGGAATTTTCCTTGGGCCACTTGGGTCAGCCATCCTTGCCATGTCCCCTACAAACCTCTTGTGCCCCCCAGCCTCCTTGCTGGTGGGATCAAGTGAGAAACAGAATATTCCCTGCCACTGTGTGAGGACTGCTCAGCAAAAATGAAAACAGGAGTGGGTTATCAACATTACCACTGAATTTTCAACACAAATCCAAAACATAGCCCCACACAAGTTAGTACGAAAAAATTTAACTATCCCAGCCAAAACCAGTATCTAGAAAGAATCAAGCAGTGTATCACCTTTTGTCTGCCTATTGGAGAAAAGTGAAAGAATTAATCTTTTATATGTAAATATGGTCAACATTTACAAAATATTATCATAATCAATTAATTTTAGAAAAAAATGCCATCAAGTATTATTATAGTGGACACTTTTGATGTATGCACTTTTAAATTATCACTTTCATCAACAGTATCAAGATGTTTGGATAGGAGTGTAATTATTTTAGTTATTTTATAATTGAGAAATTAAAAGATGGAACCATTAAATGAATAAGGGAAGGAGTACTTACATCTTGGGCTGTATATAAATGGAAGGCAGGCAGGCAGACAGGAAGGAAGGCAGGAAGGAAGGAAGGCAGGAAGGCAGGAAGGAAGGAAGGAAGGAAGGAAGGAAGGGCCCATATGGTCACAGAGAGAGTTATTCTCCTCTTCAAAATGTTTTCTATGCAGTAAAACTTGCTCATTTTCTATGGAAACAAGAAAGGTGAATTTGAAGATCTGAAGCTGCTCTTCTGGAGAAAGGATTAAAATACAAGTTATTTCAGGTTTCTTGAGGGAATGGTCATAATTCTTTGTTTAATATTCAAAGGTGAGAGCTAACAGCTTACCCTCTGTATCTTGATAATAGGTTTTAGAAAGAATGCAGACATGATTTTGCTTTATCATAGCTCTTTTGATAGTGTGCATTTGATATGCTGTGAGAGTACTTAGCAGATATGAACCCTGCCATGGCTTTGTCACAGATTCAGCAGGTCACAGGCAGAAGATAGGTACTTGACCAAAGTAAGGCAATTCAGGTTACGTGCAGGTGGAGAATTCTAAAGCCTCAGTAAAAACTGGGGTAAGCTAAACAAGACTTTGCCGGCTGTAATTGACTGATCCTGGGATGGATGGCAGCTAAGTAGTAATTAACAAAGTTGCAGTTTTACAGTAAATCAACTTTTTCCTTATTTCAGTAACACACACTTCAGAATTCAGAGATCTCAATTACTGCTAGACAATTCCCATTCAGTCAAAATGCATTAAAATGATGATGGTTAAGAAGCTCTACATGAAAAATAGCATTTTGCTCATGGTCTAGAAAACTTCTAGTCCAGTTTAAAAGGTAATTTGTAAAAAGCTTTTACTTTTTAAAATCTTATAAATAAATACTCCCTCTATTTAAATATACCAGTGTAAGACTGTCCAGTATCACTAATTTTATTATCATTATATCTTTATTGTAAAACTATAAATAATTTGGTTTTCGCACAGTTCTTTTGCTTCTAAACAGATAAAATTTTGTCATTCATTCCCAATAGCCAAGGTGTTTCACAAATCTTATGTTGAATTCAAAAAAGTATCTTCTGATATTTTTATATGTACATTTGCCCACTTGACAGTTCTAGTCATCTACCACAACTTTGAGTGACTCAGATTAAAACAGAAGATATTATAGCATGTGTCTTGTGTTCTTTGACTGTTCTAATAGTGGCTATCAGCAATGTTAACACTTCTAATTATTTAGAACCTACATCCTCAGCTATTTGGTTAATTCCTTGACTGATCTAATTTTTTTATATTATTGTGAAATGGAATATTAGAATCTATGCCATAAAAGACTGGCATGGTATTTTAAGCAGAGAATTTTATTGGTATATAAAATGTGCATAAAACTGTTTACTCCAATGACAAATTCAAATCTTTTTTCATAATAAAATTGCAGGGTTTTTCTTTGCCAAAGTTTATAAACAGAAATACTCAAACAGTCTACATGCACCTATAGAGATAATTTCACTTAAATCAAAGAGAATTATGTGTTATGAATCAACACAGACCTGTGACCTGAAATTCTAACTGGAATTTAAAATATGCCATATGAGCCTTCCTAACTAAATACATCCACACAGCATTTTTGTTTGCACTCTGAAAAATAGCTGGACCTGAGACCAAAAGAATTTTATTTTAGTCATCATAGTTGACATTTTCCCTTCTGTTTACCTCCATGTAGGGGGGAAACTATGATATATAAAAAAGCCCTGAAGATAGCTCTGAGATTGATTTACCTCAAAAAACAGCATTCAAGCACTGAGCACATCACTTTTGGAGTGCTAGGCCCAGGCTCATTTACATTCTGGAGCTCAAAGTAAACAGTTTAAATCCAGACCTCCTAATTTGCCCTGATCACAGAGTGCATCTCAATTTGTCAAAGTCGGTTAGAAATGCTATCCTGGACATAAAAAAAAAAATCTTTTTTATGAAACTTTTATTAAAAAGATATAGATTTCTGTGAAAAGCTTTGATTTCATCAAGACAATATTTTCTTATGAAAAATTTTTTGTCAAAATTACTTTCACCAGATCTTCCTTAAAGAGGCAAGATGACAATTTTCTGACATTATTTAAAAGATATCTACTATCTTGCTTCTCATTTGGCATCAGAATAACTTTAAAAAAATGTGCATGATTTTCAGCATTTGCAAAGTATCACAGTTTCTGAGAATGACATCTTAGTTTATGGGAAATCTCATAGAGAATGTCATCTAAGTTTAAAAGTAGACCAGAAAGAAGCTAAGGTAGATTGAGTACAATTAAACTAAAAGAAATAGGTGCATTGACAGACTTTGCTCTTGCCATATTCTGCCTGTAATTTGGCTTTGCAATCAGGTGAAAAATCTAGTGATTCAAAAGCTATCTCTTAAAATTATATTGGAACTAAAAGTGGCAAGACAGAAAGAAAAGAATACTGAATAGAAAAGCTTCATCCAGCACCACCATTAATCATAAGGAAGGAGAAATAACCTCTGAGGGCATAATCGAAATATTCTGGGCAAAAAAATTCCTTTATCTTCAATTTTTATCATTTCTGAATTTTGAAACATGTGCACATCAGCCAAAATCTGCAGTTTTTAATCCTCAGAATTTCTCAATTTAGTATTTTAAAATATATAAGGGTTTTACTCAATTTTTTCTTGAAGCCAATTCTTCTTATGACTTAAGTGCTTAAAATATGATCCAGATCTGACATAAAGCACAGAGAACTTTGTGAGAGGGGGCATTTTGATTATAGTAGGTGATTTTGGGGGTGGACAGAGGAGCAGTACAGTGCACCTTTAAGTCACACAGATGACTGAAAGTTTCTGTCATACCAGGTATCAACACTTAGCATGTGTGAAAGAGAGCCAATGGACATAGAGACATTCACCTCTGACTTGAAGTGTCATGTTAGTTTCATGTGAGGTCCAGATAATAAACAAAGACATTGTTAAAGTTCTTCCTGCCTGACAAAGATGGTTCACACAGCTGATGAGATTTAAAAATTCATTGTGGAATGAGCATCACAGAGAAGTCCCTAATGATGAAGGATGGCAGCTTGTCAAGAAATTTTTCTAATTGCCTTAATTCATGATGACACAAAAATGTGTTTGGGTTCCATTTTTATTGTCCTGCTACCCTCAGTGTAAGAATAGAAGTGAATTAAAATATTCATTAGTGGTCTTGTAAGTATGTTTTTTCCTCATTTTAAGCTAAATTATTTTAAAAAAATTGTATACCCTTTTTTCAGTCCAGTACCTAAAAGTGTATTAACAGATTCTGTGGCTCATGCTGCTCCAAACACAAAACAGTTCCATTCAACTGGAGATAATATTGCAGGATATTGTCATGATGGAGGAAATGAAGCTCCATAGGGGAGCAGCAAAGCAATGTCTCAGAGACACACAAAATCAATATTCTCAGGCATTCATTAGCGTGCCCAACAGGAGAAAGAACCAAGATGCCTTCCTAGGGTGCCAATGAACCAGTCCTAATAAGCTGAACATGTGGCAAATAACCACTTATCAGTCTTGTGAATCAATGGGTACAGCATCCACCTCTGGGGTCTTCAGCACAGGAAAGATGTGAACTAAATTGAGCGGGTCGAGTAGAGGGCCACAGAAATGACCAGAGGGCTGAAGCATCTCTCCCATGAGGAATGTCTGAGGGATTTGGAGCTGTTCAGCCTGGAGAAGAGAAGGCTCTGGGAGAACTTAATTTGACCTTTCAATACTTGAAGAAGGCTCATAAGAAATATAGGGTCTAATAATTTAGGAGGACCTGTTGTAATAGGACAAGAGCTAAAGGTTTTAAATTTAAGGAGGGTAGATTTAGACTAGATTTAAGTAAGAATTTTTTTTACAGTGAGGGTGTTGAAATGCTGGAACAGATTTCCCAGAGTGGCAGAGGACCCAGTCTTGAAAGCATTCAAGGTGAGGCGGGACGGGGCTTTGAGCAACCTGATCCAGTTGAAGGTGTCCCTGATTATTGTGGGAAGGTTGGACCTGATGACCTGACCAATAATTTGGTCCCTTGCAGACCAAATTATTGCATGATTCTATGAAATGTGTTTATGCCAAGTTACTATGCACAGCTGAGCCATTCTTGCTTCCTACTTATAATGCTGGTATTCCACAGGTCTGAATATTATATACTTTTCTATAATGAAAAGAGACAATAGTGTTATCTTGCCCTCTGGGCAGGTTTCACAAAGGGTTGTCTTCCCCAGCTTCCTGCATCTATCCAGCCAGCTGCAATCAAAATTTGCACAGATCTGCAGGCAGTTGATGCTGACACTCCTTTTTGCTGCTATGCCAGGCATCCACCCCTCAGCTGCACTAAATTTGGCTCTGAAAACCCAGAACCTCACAAAGGTGAGGCAGAGATGGTGGTGTCCCTACCAGAGCTGGCAGCAGTGGTGCAGTGCCACAGGTGTGATAGAGGAAAGCCTGTCCGTATTCCTGCTCACCACAGTGGCTCCAGCATTAGGTATGGGTTCTGTGCAAACAGCAATATATGCAGAAATTAAATGCAGAAGTATATAGTGCTACTTAAATTGGATTGCAATAGTCCCAAACACAGTGAAGAAGCACCTGACTTCTCATATTCCAACCTGCAGATTTTAAAGGGTAAACAATGAAGCTGTGGAGGAGAAGGCAAACAAGTTTTGGACAACTTGATTTTTTTCCTTTTTTTTTGGAAAGTATTATTTCCAGTAACCTAATGAAGTATTTGCATTAATAAAAGAGGCAAAAAAATAGTCTGGGTAGGATAAAAAAGAATGTAAACCTAAGGAAGAAAATGTTCAGTGGAGTGAAAAACAGTGTGTTGATTATAATATTTGTTTGATCTTTTCAGAAAACACCGTTATGAATACTAATGTAAAAATTTCATTTTTTTGCTTGTTTAATGAAACCTGTCCTAGATGTAACTATTCAGAAATTTGCCACGAAGGCTACATACTTACACTAGGTATTACTCAATTTTCAGACAAAGCATGGAAGCTAAGTCCTAGTAAATTAAGTTTTCAGATATCAGTTGTTTTCAATGGCCTGTCTTTTTTGTAATTGAGCACAGGCATAGGTAAAATTATACCAGCTGTCCTGGGATCTGGCAGGAAAGATTGGTCTCCTCTCAAGGTGAGTACCCACATAAACAGCTACAGAATCAGTTTCACTTTTATACTTTCTCCTTCTGCCCTGTAAATCTTGATTTCTTATATGTGCAGTGACATTGTTTCAACAAGGGAATTGTAAGTGCCCCATTATAGAACCATTGATTGATGCAGATTTGCCCCTGGCAGAGAGGAGAACTGAACTGAGCTCCCATACATCCTGAATAAATGTTGTAATGACTAGGAGGCCTCGAGGATGTGGTGTGACACCTGTCCTATTGCCACTACTTCATTCTCCTCTAAACACAATACTTGGTTAGAAGGAGGAATTATAGGTAACAGCCTTCAGGAGTAGGTTATCCAGGTGGATAGAAAAGCACTTAGAGTCCTAATAAGAGGACAGGAGTCACCCTTGTCCTAAGCTATTTAAAGAGGATATCTCCATGTTATTTCTTAAGCTGCACCATTTGCTGACTTCATGGCCAGATCCTGTGCTGAGGTACCTAACCCTCATCATGCTGTCTCTGAAAGCACAAATGTTACTTGGTGTCTTAGATAACAGTCAAATACCTTGAAAAGAGGCAAGGATAAAGAACAATAATTTTAAAATATATATTTATGTATATATTTAGCATAATTCAATAACTTTTTAAAGAACAGTTGAAGGTGGTAAAGACCTATGAAATTTATCTAGTCTCTACCTCCTTGCTCAAAGCAGGCTCAGTTACACAAGACTGTTCAGGACTTTATCCAAAGAGATTTTGTAAATTCCCAAGGATGGAGACTGCACAATGTCATTGCACAATCTGTTCCAGTGCATGATCACCGTCAAAGTGAAATATCTTTTCTTATAATTAAGTGGAATTTCCTCAGTTTCAATTTGTACCTATTGTCTCTTTTCCTTTCATTGGATTGGAAGAGTCTGTCCTGCCCCACCAGGACCCATTAGTAAGACCTGCACATACATGCACACACAAAAACACTCATACCCCCACACCCCTCTCTTTTTGATGATAAACAATCTCAGCTCTCTTTACCTGCCCTTGTAAAACAGATACTCTGATTCCTTAACCACTCTCAGCTCTTTGCTGTGCTAGAGAGAGAGCTGGACATACCTTTGCTGTGCTCTCCTGTACTACCTCTTGTGACAGCTCAGCACAGGAAAAAGCACTCCAGATGTGTCTCACCAGTGCTAATTAAAGGAGAAGGATTGCCTTCCTTGACCTGCTGGCAACACTCTGCCTAATGAAGCCCAGGAGGTTGCTGGCTTTCTTTGCTGCAGGAGCACATTGCTGATTTCTGATCACCTTGAAGTCCACCAGGACTCTCAGGTCCTTTTCTGCACAGGTGCTTTCCATGTCATGAGCCCCAGTCCATAGTGGTGGACTCTGCAGATGCAGGACTTCACATTTCCCAATTTTGAACTTTAGGAGTTTACTGTTCTCTGAAAGCCAAACATTTTATCCAAAGTAATTGCCAAAATTCAGCATTGCCAAAATTTTGCAGGATGTACATGGAAGTGACAGTTTTAACATAAAATATGTCTACTGCCTTATGAACAAATACCCTTCTCTAATCCAGCATTTACTGCCATCTCGCCACCTCTTGTTCTCCTTCCTCTGCCCCCCATAAAAATCTCACCCAAAGTAAAAAATTCCAAACTAAAACTTACATTACCAGCAAGATCTCCAGTAAATTGCTCCTATTTGTAATTTACTGTTGTCTACTTCACCTTCCAGTAGCCTTTTTTTTTCCTACCCTACATCTAAAATCCTATTTTATATGATAGAAACAGATAGTGTTTGATGATGAACTGAGCACTTCAGCTCACCAGAAAAAACACTGGCAATTTCAACCCTTGTCTGTTCCTCAGCAATATTGTTCAAGAGACAGCTTGTCTGCTTCTCAAAATCAGTCCATCAAGCTCACAAGTTGCAGCTTGTACGCTACAGTTTAGAGTAAACCAATAGTTTCTAATTTCCACTCAGGAAGGCAACGATTTTTTTGAGGGCTTTCTTGGTTGCAAAAAGTTAGTTGATGTCTGAAAGACAGGATACTGATACCAGAAACATTTCTTCCTGCTCCAAAGAACACATAGTTGAACTGGCAAATGAGAGAATGCAAAGGAACTTCACTCTCTGTTAGTCTAAGCAACTCTAGAGGAAAATGTCAGCTTTTAAATCTGGAGCTATGCATGGTTTGTCACAATTTATTTTCCTAAGAAGATTTCCTACTATTCACTGATCAAACATATTGCTGCATGGTGAATTTAAGAATTCAAGTATCAGCTTACACTCAGCACATCTGAACTTACTGCATCATAGAGATGAGTTCTCAAAAATACATTTTTTAAATGTTTGTCGGTTACCTCACCTTCAAACAGAACACTTAAAATATTTTATCAAAATTATCTAGATTTTTACAGAAAAAACCAAACCAAACCAAACCAAAAAACATTAACAATTTATGATTCCAGCAGCAACTAAGGCAACAAGAGACATTTAAACTATTTTCAATGAGCCACTCAGAAAATGTATTGGCTTCATTATCAAAAGAATTCAGCTCTCAAACATAACCCTGTACTCCACCTCCAGACAATACCACCTGTTTCTTCTCCTATAGCAAGATTTGTTAAGAAGGGGCAAGATTTCCAGAAAAAGGCAAGAAGACATAGCCCCATATGCCTTTATGTATCTTATGTGTGTGTTAAAATGTCCAAAGAAATAAGGACTTAGCAAATCCATAGATGGCTTCAGAGAACAATCCCTGACAAACAGGATCATGCAGTTGCCAGATCTGCAGTGATGCTTTTTTCTCTTGAATGGGTACTTGCTGATTGTATATACAGACAAGTATAGGATACTTTGATTTCTCTCTCCTACAGAATACTGTGCAGGGAAGCTAACAGACACAGGACAGAAAAAAATAGAGGACTGACCAAAAAAATTAGATATTTGTGACTGTACACTTCTTAATGCGTGTGTCAAGTGTGTAAGTTATCAAATTGTGGTTAGTCACTGAAGGAAAAAAAATAAAGGGAAATTAGAGGAGAAAATAGACAAAATGGAATGCATTCCCAAGCAAGTAATGTACTCTTTTCTCATTTTAAATATATTGTAAAAGAATTGCATGTGTTATTTGTCATGTAATCAAAAGCATATTTTTCTGGACACTTTGGAACAGGCACTGAATTCAGCATCCCTTTTATTTGATTGCACAAAATTAAACTAGACTCACAACAGATCTGATCTGATTAATAATTTATGTAGTTTCCAAGACAAAAATTTGCTCATAGTCATGATTTCATATCCCTCTCATTTTCTATCTATTTGCTGTAATGAAAGCAATTTACCATATTTGGATTTATTTCAGGTTTGTTTGCTGTTTCATGTTCTGATTTCTTTCCTAATTTTTTAAATAACTCACCTCCTAAATTATCCATGTATGCAAGTTAGTTATTTTTGTTCTTGCTGTCAAATCCAGTGCATTACATCACTGTAGCTCAGGTAATGACTCACTTCTGAATGATTTGGTAATTTGCTAAATTCCAGAAAGTTTTATAACAGCATTTAAGATACCCCCCAATTTTTTTTTCTGAACTAGTAAAGGTTGCTAAGTGACAGGAATGTACTTATTTGTCACATCATTGTAGGCATTTCAATGCAAAGAAACAATTTTACACACCTACACCATAAAAAATAAACATTTTATTATTACATGATATGAAAAGACGCAGTTCATTTTAACCCAGCTTTAGATGTGATATTTGCACTTGCATGACAACAGTTAAATGGTTTTTTCCAATCTCTATATTTTTAGGGCCTAACTGAGAATGCAGTATTTTTACAAAAAGTTTGTTTGATCTCTTTGTCATCTACAGCTAATATTTCTTTTAAAAAATGGCAGACACATTTTGAAAAGATATAATATTGGTTTCATTTTTTAATAAAAACTGCAGACTTGTCTTTGACACAAAGTGGAATAAAAATGCACTTTTAAGTATTTCTCTTCATTGCTTTTAGGCATTTTAGTGTAAAGTCTACAAATAAAATTCAGTCAGGATGATAATGTGGATGTTGTGACTCCCCATCAGCTATACAGACAGGTATAAAAATGTTTTGTATTGGCAACATATTCCCACTCACATTTCCTTGCTTTTTTAAATCATTTGGCTTTACACATAATTGGACAGGTTAATATAGCTGTCAGTGAACACCTTCATAGATTTTATTTTACAGGGTGAGGATTTCCCATAACTTATGAAAGCTTTCATGTTAAATCAAAACCACATACAGCTTTTCAAATTGTATCTATATTACACAATATCTATAATATCTTTGGGAGGTAATTAAAATTAGGGAAAAACTCTAAACCCGGCTAAATTAATAATAGCCAGAAAAAAAAAAGTACCTTGTTAAAGAAAGAAGATCAGTGAAAAGGCACAATCTACAAGTAACAAAGCTGTAGTTTTACATTTATAAAAATCAACAAAAGCATTCCTCAGTGAGAATACCTGCCATGCAGACAGTACAATGCAATAAAACAACATGACTTGGATTTGGTCAATGGCTTCCCTCAAAATATATTTTGACTATGAATTAACAGAATTTTTATTAAGAACCTTACTGTTACTGATGATAATAAAGGCTCTTTCATGTACATGCATCAAAATATCTCTGTACAAATTTGAAAGTACTCTGAAAATGAAGACTTTTACTGAAATAGTGGATGAGAACTAAATTTCTTATCCCACAGTTTCAGATGTATGCAGTTTGCTGCCATTTAGACTAAAATACGATTTCTGTTATTGAAGAACTGAACTCTCTAAATTATAATTTCATAATGAATTAAGCATTCAAATACACACTTTCTCTCTTTCTTCCTTACTCTTTCTTTGTTCACAAATACAATAATTTTCTGCTTCTTGTAAATCAATAGCAAAAACTTTCTTACTAAATAGATGGTCAATTTTCTGGGCACTTAACAGGTATTAAAAAAATAATGGAGGCATGTGTCTAGATAAAATATTTTTTATAAAGATGGCCTAAGATCAGTAAATAAAAAGAGAACAAATCTCATAAAATCTTCAACCATGAATTCATATCCCCTGACTGGTCTCCATCTCAAGGAAGATGAAGAAAATTGCAGTTCTCTTGCATTCTTTCTTATATTTGCTAGGTCCTAAAAGACTTGTTATGGATTTTTATAAAGAGACATATAGAGTTCTTTAACTTATTTATTGAAAATATAAATGGTTAAATAAAGTTGAGGAGCTTGCTTTCTTAGTATTATGCTCTACTGCACTTCCTTTAAAAATTATTTTGAGATATAACAACAAGCTTATATTACATAGCTCTTATATCTAATTCATGTTTTAACATTGTAAAAAAAGTTTTAAATACTGCTATTCTTTTACATCTTTTTTTGCTTATATTTATTTCATAATTAACTAATCTAATCAGAAATGTCCATTCAGATAGTCTGTTGTTTCCTTGAAATCAACATATAGAATCAACTGACTATTTTTATTTTATCCCAAGCAAAAACTCAGTTGTTGGCTTGAATATTATTGATTGTTAATTCTCTCTGAAGTATTCTGAGTCAGTGCAATGCCATGTAACTTATTCACAATTTATTTAAACCTTCTATTTTCAGAGCAAATAAGCAAATTCAAAAAGAACAGAAGGTCTTGTTGTAAAGACCTGAAGAAAATTATCTACCTTCTACCATGTACATACTTGATGCTAAATGAATGTTAAGATTTATCCTCTGGAGGTTATCCTCTCACCTGTCATAGAGATCAACATCACTACACAGACCTCACAGGTCTGACATCCTAGCAGAGAGCAGAGATACATACACACATCATGGACAAACTCTGACGTAGATACAGCTTACAACAGCCTTCAAACTATGTCTTTTCTAGTCAATAGATATATTTTGCTTATAATTTCAGTGTGGCTAATGGCACAGCCTATCTTAGCAAAGAGCTTAAATATTATTTTAATTTCCTTGCAAATATTAACTCTTCCAACAGTAATGGCAGAATAGGAGATCTGTGTCTTTGACTATATGGGAACAAATCTGATTTCTTAAAAGGGTATTTCACTTTGATATACAGCCTTTAACTTGGGTGTCTATTTTCTATTCAGCTTTCAGACATCTGTCCATGACTTTAATGATTGTTTCTTACATTTCTGTGCACACAGGTCTGAATACTGGGAATTTTTTGGGAGATTAGGGAGGTAATAAAGACAGACCTCACATATTTTCCTTGAAAATCAGTGTGGGGACCATATCAAGAAAGGGGTAAGCAAATTAATTTGAGATCAAATCCCACCACTTCTTCCTAAAGTAGGACTTTACATTGTGAATACTGTGAAATTACGTTGTGAATAGGATTAAATACTTTTCAATACAAGACCCTGCAGAACAACCAGGCCATTACTAGAGATCAACATGCACCTACAAAACAAGTCAGCAGCGACATAAAATTGCATTTTAAGAGTGGTTTTAAGTCTTGTCTTTGAAAATCAAACAGAATGTAATATTTGAAAATCTTTATTAATTTAAAATTTCTTTGTAAAATTATTACAGGTAGATGTATAGAAACACAACAGCCCCAGCTCGGTGGTTCCATATTCAGTAAATGGTGCCTTACTTTCTGAGTAACTGAGTAGTTCTCCAGTGTGGGAATTAACCTGGTCTCAAGTGAAGTATGTCTGTTTTCAGAATTATCAAAGCAAGACTTAAGCTTCTGCATGAACCTTCAAGCTCTATTTAGGTGAACAGTCATCAGGATCCCCACTCCTCAGACTGAAAGCTGGATGCATTTCCAAGGGAAATCCTCTTGTCTAACCACAAGGTAAACTGTAAGTTTTACTATATAAAATTCTGTGGACTCAACTGAAAGGTATAGTTGCCTGTATACATCTACAGCTGTCCCTTATGGCTTTAGAGTCTCTTGATCTTTACATCATACTACATATCTCATTTCAAGATCCTTTTGATTTTGCATTATAGTAATTTTTAAAATATGCTATTTAAGTAGGCATTCATTACTTACAGCTATAATGGAAATAAAATGTTTTCATAAATACAGAAAAATGCTTCATTTACATGTTAGTCCTGGAAATGCAACAAACAGCAGCACAACATGCAGAGCAGAGGCATTTTTGTTGCTTATCATTTATTTACATTTAGTCTGAGAAGAGGAATTTTGAAAGTTCTAGTTTTTAAAAAAACTCATGAAGCTGTACAACTTTACAACATCAAATTGAAGTAATACTTCAGGATTCCAAGAGGGATGATGAATTAAAGTTGACTTAGAAGGAAAATATGGTGCCTAAGGTGATACAAAGATTTTGACTCTATGTATAAATGCTCTTTCAAATGATACGGGGGAAGGAGAATATAGCTTAGCATATTGTCTTAATGTTTGTATTGTGCTCTATTCTAGTTTTCAAATATACTAGAAAAGAAATTCCCATGAAAATACAGGAAAAGAAAGTCACATCTTGGAAGGAAATGCGCTGGTACCCAAATGTAGTTGTACCCAAACAATAGTTAAAATTTAATCTCTAAAGCATGCTTGAACACATTAATCTATTGTCCTACCAGTTCAGGATGAAACTATTCTGGTAGAAAAATCTTCTCTAAAATCAAAGCAATAACATTGGCAATGTCCTCATGGTGCAAAACTGAACTTAGTTACTAGTACCTAATCAAGTGCAGCTGTACTAAAAAAGGTCCTTTCAGTCCTGTCTTGTGAATATTGATTGCATCATTCATATGCAATTTTAAGTTCGTATGTTTAAATGGCAAACAATCAGACAAACCTGGGGCTTGTGAAGGAATTGGAATCAGCTTTTTCATGGCATTTCTATTATGCAAGTAAAACACAGGAGGAGATAATGGGACATTTTGTGACTAAGCTCCTCTTCTAGTCTGACAATCCTGCCTGTACTTGGAACGCGACTACCTTCTGCAGAACTTAAAATATTAATTTGAAGACATTGCTATGGAGACTCTGAACAGAAAAGCTGAACTACCTGGTCCCTCTTTAAATATTTAAGCTTTTAATCATAAGGGATACTGGCACACATGTGAACCCAAGCCCTCTAAAGTGGGTTTCATACTGATGCGTCGCTGCCATTTCAGCGACAGAAACCGCGTGCCAACAGCAGTGCCCATAAGGACCGCAGATGGATATACAATGAGGAATTGTTTCCTTTAGCATCTGTGGTCGTGTCGAGGCGCAATACATCGTGGAGATTTCGAGCCGCACCGTGCAGGTGAGGGGACTGGGAGAGACAATTCCCTGGGCCACTTCTTCTGTCGAGACCCGGTGTCAGCCGAGAGCAAAGATTCCCAGAGGAGGCTCGGGGCGGGCACCGCCTCCGCTCCCTTCCCCTCTGCTCCGCTCCCGGCCCGGTGGCTCCTCCGCGCCGCCTCCCCCGCCGTGGGCAGACGCTGGGGGCCGGAGCCGGCTCTACCCCACCGAGGCACAGGGCTCGCCCCTCGGCCCCTGCCCACCGCACAGCCCGCTCCAACCGCCGGCCCCGCAAGGCTGGCAGCAGCCTCCGCGGGGAGAGGGACAGGGACAGGGACTGTCGCCCCGCGGCTCCTCCCTCCCTAAACCCGGCGGGCGCCGCCCCGGGAACGGGAGCGGGGAGCGGCGCGGGGCCGGGGGGCGATGCGAGCCCCGGGGCGGGCGCGCACCTCCGGCGGGGAGGAGAGCGGAGCGGAGATGGGAAGGACCGCTCTGCTCGGAGCGCTGAGCACCTGTGGGCGTGACCGCCGGCCCCCTCCTCCTCCTCCTCCCGCTTCCCTTTACTTGAAGGGCCAGCGCCGCTGTAGCGGCAGAGCCTGAGAGCGGAGCGGGCGGCGCTCGGAGAGGAGGAGACCCGCCGCCGACCCTCCGCCTCAAGTGTCCCGGCCCATCCCGTACCTCCGCCCCGTCGAGCCGCAGGACCGGTCGGGAGGGCAGCTCAGGCTGGACAGGCCGTGGGGGGACGGGGCTGTCCTCGCCCTGCGGGCGCTGGGCCGGGGCGCGGATCGCCCTCTCTGCGCGGAGCTGCCCGCGGAGCCCTGCCCGGCGGGCGGCGGTGGCGCCGGGCTGCCCTCGCCCCTCGGTGGCCCCCGCGGCCATGTTGGCCTGGGCTGAGGGGCGGCCGCGCCCTGAGCGGGGGTCGCCGTAGAGCCGCGGGCGGGCGGGGGAGGCGCCGCGTTAGCACCGCCGGGGCCCGCGCTCCGCCTGCGGGGGCTGCCCCCGGGGACGGGGAGGCAGGGGGAAGGACAGCAAGCGGAACAACTTCTGCAAATTAAAAACAGAAAAGAAAAAAATTAAAAAAGAGAGGCTTGTTCGTGGGAAATCTTCGAAGCTCAGTACCACGCGAGGCATCCCAGCCGCAGTGAAACCCTCCATGCTAGTGCACCCCACCACAGTGACAGGAGGGAAGCTGGCTGTGGCCGCTGTTCCCAAGCCCCGCTTGCGTTAGAGTCGCCTTGGCTTTCTGGCTGGAAGATGATTCCTGCGACAGGACCATGTTGCTGATGATGAACAGCAGAGTCGTTGGAAAATGCCTTCCTTGAGGATTACACGTGGAAGAAGGCCATCAGTCGAGGGGAGAGCTGGCTGGTGAAACTGTCTGACTTTCCCCCCGCTGGGGAAGTGGCTTCAATGGCTCCATCTCCCAGGAGAAGCAGCAGGAAAGATGCCAGCGCCTTGCCAAGCATGTCCTCAACTTTCTGGGCTATCATGATCCTGGCTAGTCTCCTAATCGCTTACTGCAGTAAGTACATATTTGTCCTGGTGCTTTTGCTGGGCATACATCTACACCCTTCCCACGTGAGGTAACACTTCAGGCGAGGGCCAAGCTCTGAAGCTGGCAGGCACAGGTACTGTGCCTTAGACTTGCCCCTCAGCACATATCCCCCCACTCCCCTGTGGCAAAGCAGGCAGACCGGTACTTTAATACTGCTGCTTCTCAGGAGAGTAAGATGTCCTTAGGTTGTAAATGTGGTATTTCCAGTCCAAATAGCATCATCTCTTGGATTTTAGAAACAAACTTTCTAGCGGTAGTAGCCCTGATCCACTGTTCACTGTTTATTGTCAGATGTTACCAGATTTCTCTGAGGTTGCTCCCTCCACATACACGCTCTCCTGACTCTGTCCCCCTTCCATGAAGGGGAGCTAGTTTGCTTATGTTCATTTTTTTTTAGGAAGCACATACTTCATCAAGTGGCAGATGTCTTAACATCCTGGGATCATATGTGATGCTCTGAAATTCCATAGGAGCAAGTGTTGGCACTTTCTTAGCATATCCTCAGCAGTTTAGTAAGTCCATGTTGCCAGTTTTAGAGCTGCATCTCAGATTATCAGTAAAGTTTTTTATATTCTTTTTTCAGGCTTGATTAGATTTTCCATTAATTACAGTGTTGCAGATAAGGTATCTGTAAGAATCAAGTACTTGGACTATAAACACTTTAAAAGTTCTTTATTTTTTTCTGCTTTTTTGGTTTTTTTTTGGTAATTTTTGTTTGTTTTCCTTTCAGCAAGAATAATTTTCAAGCAGTTATATAATGTCAATGGAGTTAATGCCCACACTTCAAGTTAGGGAATGCAAGTTAGTCCATAGCACCAGAGTAGGAAACTTGCAAAGAGAATAGAAAAAGCAATTTTTAATCAATAATAAAAAAAAAAAACAAACCACAATTTATCAGGAAGGACCCACACAGCTTTGCCAAAATGAATCTACGCTGCATTTTCCCACCCTGAGCTGAATGGGGTCTGTAATTTACCCATGGTGCATATTGCTTTCATTAGCTGTAGCATAAAAGATTTTGCACTAGTCTTGTCTGGTTGAACTGTAATAGGTGTAGGCTCTGATGAATAGGAAATAGATGCTGGTTTGCAGGAGCATACCTGCTGCATTTCTTAACCCTGTATTCCGTTTCCTCCAGCTGTATTACACTGACCATTTTGCCATGTGTGTCTTCTGGGGTTTTTTCAAAACAACATTGTAATTGGTTAGGAGAACCTTTAATTCACTTCTGTTTTGTGTATTCCAGGGCTTCTTTATACTGATGACACTGAAAGTTAATTATGCCAAAAGGAATAACATATATTGTAATAGTTTGGGGTTTTTTTGTTATTTAGCACATTTTGCATTACACTTCTCATTAATAAAATTATATTAAACAGGCCACACTTTTAATAATATAATTTTGTACATAATACTGCATTCAATGTGATAATGTAGAGGATATACTAAACAACATAGTGAGTTTTAAAATAATTTATTGTATCATGGGAGTGCATATTACAGAATGAATAGTTCAATGGCAAAGGGAATTCAGTTTGGTATTAGTGACAGGAAATATTTTGTTAAGTTTGTGTTAGAAGTGTCCAAAGCATCACAGGCTTCTTATGAGAAGATATGAGATCTTCTGTGCATACATTTTCAATCAGCATGGCCTCAAAAAGAGTTAACCGTGAACTTTGACACTTCAGAAATTATTTATTTTCAGCAATGAGAAGTTGGATGTTTTATCCTAAGGAATGTAGTCATCCATTTGAATTGTTACATATTGTTCATTGTTTACTGATGAAAAATGCAAATGTTGGTCAATAATCTCAAGGCATTTTCTAGTGTGCTTAAAGATCAGTTTCTAATTATTTCTTTCAGACAGTGTAGATGGTGTTCCTCAAATATGTAGTACACTCTTCATTTCATATAGCACTGAAAAGCACCATGCTGCTTAAAATATGCAGTGTCGAAACACTCCACCATTTATGTAATGCTTCACTGATTTGACAATTGCAATTCCAAATGTTAATGAAGCATCATGAACATTTTCTCTAGTGGTAGTATTTGAGACATTGAAAAAAAATGGTTTTTGCTCTGTGAAAAATCAAGATTAAAAAAAGTGAAGCTATTTCTAGGTAAAGCAGCACTTCAGATTTTATGAATTCTCTTAAAAATCAGCTAGTGTTTAATCAGTCTTTTTACATCTGATGCTTGTTTTTGAAGAAAAGCAAATTTGGGTTTTGGGGAGTACATGATGACTTTTAAAAATGTTTTATAAATAACAGGATTGCCATATTTCTTAGGAAGTAAAAGAAAAGAAATTTGACTATGTAAGGTGGTCTCTGTTTTCCCCCACACCTTGTTGTCAGGAGTGCAGAAGTATAACAATAAAGGTGAACATATTATCAAACTAATTACAGGAACTTAATATTTTGTTATATCATTGTATCATTCTACTGAAAACAAACCCTGCAGCTTCTAAACAAAATCTGGAAAATAACTTTTCCATTTTTCCTTTCTTAATAGCACTGTAAATACAATTTTGATGTATCTTGCCTATTTCCATTTTTAATGTTAGTCTGAAAAAGCTTATTTCTGAATCAGTTATTTGAACATTCCTTCTCCTTCTCCTAGTTACTTTGTGAATCTTTGTTTCTGGAAGTGTATTTGTTGTACAATAGTCATTCCTATTACTGGGAGCAACCAGTAAACACCATACTGTAAGTTCTACTTGACAGATAAGCTTATTTATAAAGAATGTTCTGGATGTACATGTACAACCCATTAGACTTTCATTTATGCTTTAGTTTCTGAAGCCCAGTTATATTCCTATTGATGTGGTAAAATGATAAACTGATAATTTTTTCTTTCTTAAATGTTTAGATTATACTTAGGGATAATGGCTCCATCCTATGGTGGAAGAGAAACCTGCATCAAATCAATTAGGTTAGTTGCTATAGTGATAAATATAATGTAATATTCTCCATCGGGAGGAAAATGGTCTGATTTGATAGGCTCTCAACAGGGGAAGGCAAGAACAAAGTAGTAGAAATAGACTGTGTGTGGTCCTTGGTGTGACCAACAAGGAGTTGTTTTGCTAAGCAGAAGCATCATTAAATGCAAAGACAGCCTCAGAAGGCTCTCCTGGTAGAGGGTGGCCACCTTCATGGCAATTCAAAATTAAGAGTTGTGACATTTTATGATTCCGTGCGTGTATCTTGCATACTTGCTTAATAAACAATAGTAAACCAGAGAGAAATACCTACAGTGAATACCTCACATTGTGTTTTTTACTGTTGAAAAGGTAAAATTAATAGATTTGTTGGGTTTTTTTGTTTGTTTGGGTTTTTTTTCTTCTTTATAACTGGAGTATTTTACCATGCTTGAAAGTTTTGTCAAATTAAGGAAATTCTATGTGGTATCACAGCTGCCTGCTACATCAGGAATCTAAATAACATAGTTTTGATCCAGAACTGCTTTTTAGTGCATTTATTCAGTTGACTTTGCTATAAATACTGAAAGGCTTTTAATATGCAAATGGTAACTTTTAAAAGCAATATAGGAATTAGCTTTTAGCAAATTTGTGGCAGTTACAAGCTTTTACTTTTCCTTATTTATATTGTTTTCTAAGCCTAAGGAGTTGAACTTTAGAGCCCTGTGCTGTTCTGTTAAGTTAATACTTCTGAGGGTAAGTAAATGGGTTTTTTTAAAAGGAGTTACCAAAACTGAATGGTACTTGGAAAATTGACCTCCTTGCTTTGAGTACAGTGTATGGAAGAGAGCAGTATGAAACTCAGAATTTATGCTTACTAAATAATTATAGTACTAGGAAGAAGGAATCTAAATGTCCAAAATGCAAAGTAATTCCCATAACACAGAGATGTTTTTGCTATTGCTGAGCAGGGCTTACACAGAACCAAGGCCTTTTCTGCTTTCCTTATTCCACACTGGTGAGGAAACTGCAAGTACATTGCAGGTTAGGAGGAGGCACAGTCAGAGCAGGTGACTCCTACTGACCAAAGGGATATTCCAGACCATGTGACATCATGCTCAGTGTGTGAAATGGGGGGAAGAAGAAGGGGAAGTTTGCAGTGATGGTGTTTGTCTTCCATTGTTGTACATGATGGAGATGGTGGAACACCTGCCTGCCCAGGGGAAGGGATGAAGTAATTTCTTGTTTTGCTTTGCCTGTGTGCATGACTTTTGCTTTCCCTATTAAACTATCTGTCTCTCAACCCAGGAGTTTTCTGGCTTTTTCCTTTCTGATTCGTTCCCCAGTCTTGCTCATGGGGAGAGAGTGAGCAGCTGCCTGGGGTTTGGTTCCTGGATGGGGCTAAACCACAAAAAAATACTATGTTAACCTTACCTTAAATTGAGATCCTGCTACATATTGGGTAGACATGGCTCATTTGAGAAATGCCTTTTCATTGTCCTGTTCTGGAGTTGCTTTCTGTCTAAAAGGCATGGGCTACTATGGTCTCCAGGTCTTGTTTCCTTATTTGAGACTGCTAGCAGGAATGGCAATTAACTGTGACTGTCATCTGGCCACTTCTACACCAGGGGCTACCATATCATCATGCATAAGCTACTGAACATCTGTTAGATGGTAAATGGTGACTGCCCATTTATGTTGGATGCAAACAAATCAGCTCTGAAAGAAAGCCTACAGCTCCTGTTATGGATCTGTTATCATTCAGGTCCCTTCTGTTTTCAAAACTGAAAACCACAGATTTTTAAAAAATCTGTTTACCTGATCTGTAATGTTATTATATTTTCTGCGAGAATTACTGTGTACATATTTTTCCCAAACTGTGTATGCAGAATGTGACATAGAGAACAACTGTTGTAAGTTGAACTTTTTTCAGTCTAATTTGTATATAGAAAGAAAGAATAATGCTTTTATGAAATTAAATAGGATAAGTAAAACATTAAAATTCTATTCCTTTATGTACTGTCCCAGTTGCTCCTTTTGAAGCAGGCTCAATTTTTGTGATAAAACCAGAATTGGTTGCTTTACTGCTTAGAACTTGATGGCCTCTACAACATACTACCTGCCAATGTGGGTACCAAGTTGACACCAAGATTGTCTCAGCAGTTGTGTTGTAGTCTGTCCAGATGATGTATTACATAGAAATCTTTGGCATCAATGTAAGAAATGTCTTCTTACTGCTTTGAATATTGAATTTGACCCTTTAAGGCTACGTAAGCACTGTTACAATTTCTCAAATGTGTTTGAATTCTGGCTATTCATACTTCCATTGCAAGTATAACCACTGATGTGGATGGATAATGGGAAGTAGATAGGGGGGGGAAACTAGAAGAAAATGATATTTTCAATTAAATACATAGTAGAGAAGTATTCCATGTCTTTCAGCTGGATTGACAGGACAGAGATTGGGACCTCTTTGACAATTTTTTTTTGTGCTGTTTATGTAATGTACTGTTTTTTTCTTCCATATATTATGAAGACGGTACTGGGGTCATGGAGTAGAGCTCTGCTGCTCCAGCTAAGGGTGTAAACATGAGCTGGATTAGATTTTCTTTTACTGGAGTCCCATTTATCTTTTCGTCTTCTTTACTGATGCCACTGAAGAAGCAGTAGAAAGTCCTTCACTGAGCCTAGCCTTTATGAGTGTGTATTTTCCTACTCATTCTTCTCTGCTAGGAGGAGATGGTATGAAATGTCTCAGTTTTTAAGATGTAATTTAGTACTTTCTTAGAGAGTGCTCTAACCATAAGGCTATTACATGGGAAAATAAACATTGACAGCTAGTCCAGCATCTGTCATGTCAAATATTCTTTATTAGAGGTGTGCGTTGAATGTTGTCAATAACTCAAAAATGCACTTGGATACTGAGCTTCATATAGAAGTGTTAGATACATAGGCAAATCCAAGTGGTTTGATTAGCCACAATCTTCCTGGTCTGCATATTCTTTGTTGCTAAATTCAAACTAGAATGTTTCCATGCTTGATCTCATGTTTGATTGGGTGTGTTGTTCCACTGCTGGGCTGGGAATCTATTTTTTAATTTTTTTTCTGAGTTTAAATCTAAGTTAGATTGCTTTTTGGACAGATGGTTGGCAAATATGCTTATTGTCTATGTTTTGAAAGTCATCTCTTCATGCTTTTGTGTTAGCCCTACAAATAGGAAAATGTTATGTGGTGACTACTTGAAAATATATGACCCGTATTTAGACCATGTTTTCCAATATTTTTGGTATAGAGGTTTATTTCAAAGAGTTTGTGCATGTTTTTCAAAAAAGGACTGGTCATAACAAGTAAAATGGTAGAGGGTTTTGCATCTATGTGATCGTTGGATCTCTTCCAAACCATGTGGCCTGGGTATTATTTTGCTCTCTGAACGGACTGCTTCTTCAAATGCTTGATTGCTTTCAGATAAGAATGAGGAGTATGACTATTTTTTAAAAGGGTCTCTGAGCAACAACCCCTTTGGTTTTCTCCTGAGTAGCATCCACTTACTGAATATCATCTCTGCTTTTGAAGTGTTAGGAGAAGTCCTAAGACTTCTCTTCATTGCCTGTGGAGCATTACAGCAATAAGGAAGTTGCTTCTCTAGAAGAAATTGTTATTTATTTTGCCAAATTATATCTTGTTGGACAAAACATAAACTATATGTAGAGAGACCTCTAGCTTAAATTTTTCTTGTTACAGTGCCCTTCAAGACTGTTGGTTGGTGTGACTTATTTATAGTTCTGATGGTTTTTTAGTTTGTTTATATATGTTTATTTATTTTGTATATTTCTGCCTCTGCCCTTGTGATGGAAGGGACCTTTAATGGTCAGCTAGTCCCAAACCCCCTGCCATGGTCAGTGCCACCTTCCTCTAGACCAGGTTGCTCAGACCCCCATTCAGCCTGACCTTGAGCAGTTTCAGGGGTGAGAACTTTTCTGAGCAACCTGTTCCAGTTCCTCAATACCCTCACATTAAAAAGGTTCATCCTAATATCTAATCTAAACCTACCCTCTTTCAATTTGAAGCTGCTAATGCTTTGAAACATTTCCCCTTATCCTATCACTAAATGGCCAAATAAAAGGTCCCATTCCCAGGCTTCCTCATTCTCTTGCAGTCCAAGTTAACCCAGGCCTTTATCTGACCCTTGGCTTCAAGAATCCTCCTCCACTGTCATGTCCTGCTCTTCCAAGAGGAGAGTGTTTTAACAGGGCAGGATCTTATGATGTTTTTAGGATCACATACCTTACATAATAAAGCATCCTTCTGCCTTTGCTTGCAACTGACAGTAGTAATTTATGCTATGACCCCATTGTTCATTCTAGTGTTTGGAAGGTCTGGTAGTGGGACTGTCTCTGTTTTTGTTTTGTGTGGAGGTTAATTCCAGAACATAGTTAACAGATGTGTTCTGTTTGTATTTTCTGTACCAGAAACAGCCCAGAGTAAAAGCCAAGAACAGAATGCCTATGAGATCAGAAATATTTTAGATTGCAAGTTATATTTGTTGGGTTAATTCCTGTTTTTTCATCCATTGTAGGGGAGAATTTTACTGACCAACTTTATTTAAGCATAGCTTTAGAACCTGATGACTCTGTCATCTGAGAGAAGGGTCCTTAATTCTTACAGAAATGAGAAATCACTACATATGGAAAAGAAAAAAATCGCTACATATGAAAACAAGTCTAACTAAAGTAGATGGAAATTCTTTCTGAGTTCTTGCCAATCCTAGTATAATTTATGGTGGCTTTGACCTTTGCTCTTGGAACTCTTTTTTTCGGATCATCCTCTAATGCTGATCATGACAAATGTGTTCTAAGAGATGATAAACTGACTAATAGAGATACCTTTAACCCTGAATACCTCTATCACTCTTCATACTTTCAGCTGTCAATATTCCTTTCAGGGGATATTTAATTTTTCCATTGAACTAGACCAATGGAAAGTTCGGCAGAGCATCTTAGCCAGGTGACAGAAGTGAGTTTAAGTTAAGCTGTTGCAGTGTTCATTAAATGGCTCAGTTGAACGTAGAAATGTTGAAATGCTGTGAGAACAGTGGCTTCTGGCACTTCTTCTGGCAGACCCAGAGGAAGCCCACAGAAGTGATCAGGGGGCTGAAGCCTATGAAGACCACTAGAGAGAGTTGGAGTTATTCAGCCTGGGGAAGAGAAGGCTTATACCTTGCAGTATATCAAGTGGGCTTGTGAGAAAGATGGAGAAAGATGTTTTACCAGAGCCTGTAGTGACAGGACAAAGAGCAATAGTTTAAACTGAAAGAGAGTAGATTCATATGGGATGTAAGAAGTCCTTTACTGTGAGGGTGGTGAGACACTGGCACAGGTTGCCCAGAGAAGCTGTGGATGCCCAGTCCCTGGAAGTGTTCAAGATCAGGCTGATCGGGGCTTTGAGCAGCCTGGTCTAGTGGAAGGTGCCCCTGCCCATGGTAGTGGGGATTGGAACTAGATAATCTTAAAGGGTCCCTTCCAACTCAAACCAGTCTATGACTTTCATTCTCTTGCTTTAAATTAAACAAATACAAGTGTAACAGATATTGAGGGTTTACCTGTTACTGATACCATTCTCTTGCGTTACTGAAAGGGTTCACTAGGTTCTCTGTCAGTAATGCTCTATTGAACATTCATTCTAAGGTGAGGGTATATATGGTTTTGTGTATATATGTGCTCAGTAAAAACCATATCAATATTTAAAATAAAAATAAGAGGCTTTAAAATTTGATATCACCAAATGTAACTGAAAGGTAATAATTTTGATGAAATTACCTGCTCTAAAGCATTTGACATAACATGTGCTTGTAGAGCATAATATCTGGAATTATGATTCTTTTAAGGTATCATTTTAAAGAACTTTCACAGATATTTTCATTTTAAGTTACCAGCTCCAGCCAGGGAAACAAACAAACAAACAAAACCACCAAACCCAAATATAAATGTTCTGAAAGTCAGATCCTTATAGATTAAAAGAAACAGCTGACAAAGGATTTCAGTTTCATCTGAACAGGACAGGTTTTTCCTTACTTTAGATTTCTGCAGTGTAGTCATCTATATTTACCATATAAAAGTCAGTGAAAGCATAAACATTTTCACAGTGCAGTTCATGTGGCCTTATTAAGATACATGATAGAGATTAGAGTTTGATGTAAATTGTGCTGCAGAAGTGCTTGTCTTTGTTGGCAGATAGACAACTTGCTAAGATTTTAACATGTATGTTATCACATTAATCCAGTCCATCATTACAACATCTTTAGGATGTTGCTCTTCCTATTTTCAAGGCCCACATTTAATATTAAAATGTTTAATGCCAAGTAACTGGTTCAGTATTTCTATAGGGAAGAAAAACACAGAAAAATGGGCTTGTGATACAGATTGATTGAGACTGTAGGTCAAGGTACTGAATTAATGCAGCAAAGGATTTGTACAGTTTGAGGGATGTATTTGGCATAAATTACTGAGATTTTCTGAAGACATCTTTGCAAACAGTTTTAATCCCAAATATTTTTTTGCAATGTTTTGTCTTACTATAAATTCTCCAGTTTCTTTGACAGTATTGTCACACTCTGGACACTAAAAATTCTGTCTTCCCCCAGAAGTTGGAACCTGTGTGAATTTCAGTGTGTGCCAAAGGTTATCAGCTTTACCATTCCCTTTTTTCTCTTTTTTAAGCCTCTTCCATATGAAACAATATTGAACACATTTTCACCATGCAAACTTTTATAGTGTGGTTAAAACATTTGAAACACCTTCATCTACTACTGACTTAGGTAAGAAAAAGTTTAAAGGTGAATAATGTGTACATGTTTATAAGAACACAGGGACAAAGAAGACCTGAAATGCTTACCTTGAATATCAAAGGAGATACGAAGAAAAGAGGAGCTTAGTATGAAAAATGTTATGTGGTTATTTTTGGGAGGATACTGGGCTTTATGACCCGAGATGTTCCTTCAGTTCTCCATTCTTCAGTCTAAGTGCTATTTCTACAGTCCTTTTCATCTGGAGAGATTTGTTGCCTCTATAGTTCATTGTTTTATAAATATGTTATTGTTCAAGGAATATATTGCTTTTCACCTTTTTTCACCGTAAATATATCTTCATGGATTCTTTGTCTTAAAGCTGTTCTGTTCTGGTTGTGCTGCCTGTGTAACTAAAGACCTCTACTTTAATCCTGTCTACAGATGTAGAATGATTTGCTCATCATGGTTTAGAAATGGTATTCTCCAATTTAGTACTCTCACTAAAAAGACCCCAAACACTGTTCCCCCCTCCACCCGACCTCCTCTTGGAGGCACAAAACATTATGGGTTGAGAAAAGAACAATGTACTGGAAACAGAAATGAGATAAGAAGTGAACAGTAACAGCAACAACGGTAATAGAAGTGTGCAAAAGAGAGTGATTCACATGCAAAAATGGTCACTGTGGACTCTATGAGAATAAACAAGACCTGACAGTTCCCCTGCCATGTTTTCCTGACCAGAAGGAACCCCTTCTCCCCAGAAGTGAGAGTGCCCTTCCCCTTCACCTGGCAATGACCTCAGGTCTTATGGAATAATCTCTCTGTCCTAGGCATGCCCCCTCCCAGCTACTGCTAAAAATTAGCCCTGACATTTGATGGCAATGTAGGTATTCATTGGCATATTGTAGGTATACATTGAAATATTCTTTGGTATAAATAGTACACTGGCTTCATAGGATTGACATTGTACTGACAATAGGTAATATTAAGAATCATTCTCTGTTGTTTTCTCCAATAATTAATCTCTATATAGAGGAAAAGGATGTCCTCTAGAATCCTCAACTTCACAGAGTGAAACTAATCTTTTCCTGTAGTATTTTCATTTAAGCATAGACACAAATATCAAATGGTGCACCTGTCTCATTTTCTTAGTAAATTTCCTGGAAATTATAGTTTTGGTGGGGTTTTTTTTTTTTTTTTTGTCTCCATCTAAGACCAAATATGTAGAAAAGAAGAAAACATCTCCTACATTGTCTAATTAGAGCACATTCCCAATTTATTTCACTACCTTTCCTTTCACAGTTTAAAATAAATAACCATTTCCTTCCTGAGGGCTTCTTTTTGAATTTAGTGTTCAGTGTTGGCATTGCGTTCCGATATTAGTTTTCTATCTTTCGTATTTTTCAGTTTTGCTTCCTTATTTTTCTTATCTAAGGTCAGGTGAATTGCCCCTACTGTATGTCTTGCCACTTTCTGAAGTGCTTTTTTGTTAGTTGGCATGACAGGTACTACTATGTGAATCACAGTTTGTCAGTGACTTCTCAGACAAATTAACTTGATATATGTGTAGAGAATTTTTCTCCCAACTGCTAGATCTGCAGAGATTTGAGAATTGAGCTTTTTTATCTTGGTTTTTTTTCTTCCTACATCAGGTTCTCTGAGCCCAATTATAAAGTCTGTGATACAGCATACTGTAGTCTTGAGTCTAATACCTTGTTAGAATTTAGTTTAAAATTTCTTCTGCTGTTTTCAATTCTTTTGGAAGTATATTAAGCAACAGATATGATTTTGCATAGAAGGTTAGTAGTACTGAAGTGCTGAGGAAAAAATATGCTTTCAGTTTCAGTGCATGTAATTTGAACAAGCCTTTTAGGTTGCCAGAATGCTGGAGAGCCCTGGTAGATGTGATGGTTATGTACCAATTGTCATGACAAGAGCCCCTAAGTTTCAGATGGCTGTCAATATTGCTGAGGTCCTCCTATATGTTTCATGTGACAAAGGACACCTGTGGTTTGGCTGAATAGTATCCATTTTTGCAGGAACAGAAACAACTGTTGTAAAAGTGGGTGTCAGGAAGCTAGAACTTAAATCATAGCTAGTTGGTTTTGGTCTTTGTTTGAAGGTGATGGTGACATGAAGCATATGGAATGAGAATTACAGAGCTCTTCTGTAAAGTCAAATAGCAACATTTCTGAAGTATGCTTTTGACCAATTTTTTGTTCTTACTTTGCTTCTGATTTACTTTTCTCAGTCTATATTTCTATAAATTCACATATTTAATGTAACAGTGTAACACTGTAGCTGAATTTTAGTGATCAAAATGTAGCATTTTTTCCTTACATCTCTAAATCTGCACCTTTTTTTCTTTCACAGAAGATCAGAGATAGTGCCCTAAGTTGGGCATTGTTGCTTCTGTTTCAATTTTTAATTTAAGTTTATTTAGAAGGGAAAAATATGCATTTCATGAAATAATGGAGGATTAAAATTTTGAGTTAAATCAGGTACATGTGATGGAGAACTTTCAGAGAAAATTCTGTCATTAAATAATGAAAGTTTCTGAATCCACACTGAAGCTTATCTGTGTGTTGGCTACTTTTCCTCTTATCTACATCTCCCTTATGTTATAGATATCTCTTTTTTTCTCCGTCCTGTCTTGGTCTCCTATTCAGTTCAACATAGTTTTTCTGACAGACTTTCACAGTTCAGATAAGAACAAAATAAACAGAGGGATACACATATGAGAAGACCATTTGATACTCTGGATCACCCACTTCAGTTTTGCTTCATTGGGAACAAATGTGTCTCTCTGGGTGTTTCCCACAGGCACCTGAGTCTGAAACATTACTGCTAGTCAGGAAGCTGTACCTGCTGAGAGCATACACTTGTGCCTCCTTGCTCAATGCAAGAACTGTTGTAGCGCAGGAATTAAAGTGGTTACAATCTGTCAAAATGTTCGTTCCTACCTTTTGTAGTATTTTAGCTGAGAGACAGGAAAATCAAGATCTTACAGAACTTGTATTGGCAAATTCATTTACTTGCTGTGTACACTTAACAGGAATCTTGGCCACAAAGTTCATGAAATGTTGCAGTGCTTGCATCTATAAAACACAATAGTGATAAGCATAAAAGTGTATTTTCTCCTGCACTGAAAGTAGTTCTTGCTGGGACTGTTCTCAGACAGAGTGCATGTTTTTTGATACATTTAACACCTACATATATTAACAGTTTATATTATTCTAGGAAAAATACTACAATGTTGATTTCCTAAAAACAAGGAACTTAAGCAAGTTTAAGTACAAAAGATGAGGAATGATTCATTTTATGTAAACAGTTGAAAAGCTTCTCTTTAAATTAATTGCAGATGATGAAAAAGTATTAATGGTGAAAAGAGAAGACTTCTTTTTTCTTTACTTGGATTTAAGATGACTAATATTGAAACAACACATTGGAAATTTGCAGTGGTGTCAGAGCCGCTGGAACTAACAAAGAAGAAGAGCTTCCACATATGAAATGCATACAGATAATATCAAGATATTATCTTGATATTGAGAGTAGCAAACTCTCAATATTTCTAACTCTGTTGAAATTAGATATACAGCTTTTTTTTGAAAGAAGCTAGATTTCTAAAGGTAACTTTGAGCTATTACTTTAAATGTGCTTTAGTTCTTTGTTCATTTTTGTTTCTATACCTTATTTGAAGAATTTTTCATCTAAATGTGAAACTTTTATGAATACCAGAAATTAGTAACTTTTGTTTCTACAGCCTATTTTGGAGAGTGACTCTATCTGTACCAAGTATAGTCCATGTACACACAGCATAAGCCTCATTTTATAGTAGAATTTCTTCTCCATTGACTTACTAGATTCTATACAGATAAAAAACCAAATCTATGTAAGATCACACAGAATTACAGAATTAATAAGGTTGGAAATGACTTTTGAGATCATCCAGTCCAACTTATGACCTTACACCCCCTTGCCAACTAGACCTTGGCAGTAAATGCCAGATCCAGTGTTTTATTGAACATCTCCAGGGATGGTGACTCCACCAGCTCTCCAGGCAGCCTGTTCCAATGCCCAGACACTCCTTCTGTGAAGAACAGATGAGTCTCAATTCATTCAAGAAGATGAATCTCAATTTTCCATGAAGAATATTGATTGTACATTAATAAGATATTTCTAAACTTAATTTTCTTCATATGTTTTCAGTAACATTGAAGAAGAGTGGTTGCTGTGTGTGTTTTTGCAGAAAGGCATAATGCAACTGCTATTTTTGCCTTTTATAAAAGATGTACTACCTCCATGAACTTAAATGTTATTTTTTAAAGAGAAGGGAGTAAAAATCTATGACATAAATTCTTGTGAGCAGCAAATTTGGCTGGTACATGATCAGGCAAAAGAAACTAGTCTTTTTTTACACTTCAAGTATGAGGTACAGACTAATTATGTGAAGCTCAAAAACATGTGTCAAGGAGTTTTATGGGCCCCATTACCTTTCAGGTTCATAAAACACTGCCAACAAGCATGTCCCTCTCTCTCCTTTGGAGAATAAATAGCTCAATTAATTTATAGGAGTCTTTCCATTTTGTGTGTAAAAGAAGAAAATGAAGGTAAATTAATCTGCATAAATTGGATTGTATTCTATTAATCTTGTGGGAATTAGTATCGCTATGATGCTAATACCATCATAAAATTTTTGTTGCTTACACTTCTTTGTGAAGAATGACAAACATAATTGTTTTCTTGGAATGGTAATGAGTACAGAAGTTACAGTCGTGGACCAGTGTAGGTCTTTGAAAGTTTGAACTAATCTTTGTAGACATTTTTATTTCTTAGTTGGTTCTTTTGAATTTTGTCTCTTTTGAAGCTTCATTTCCACATAAAATCACAGTTCCCTCCTCCTTTCATACATGTAGTACAGATCTGGGGAAATGCCCGACCAGTTCACCAGGACCAACCCATACTTGGTAAGTTCCAGTAAATCTCAGATGAAATCCAGGAAAACGTTTTTTGATTCCATGGTATCTGAGCCAAAGATGAGGAAGAAAATATATCTTTGAAGCAGTGGCCTGTTATAATGCCACAAATGTATTTCTAAATGGAAATTATTCCAGAGTAAGGTTTTTTTTTGAGAACTTCTGTCATGCTTCAAGCATTGTTTTGGCCTTCTGGGATTCAGTTCTCACCACCTTTTCTCTAAACAGGAGCTTTTCACAAAATTTGTTTATGTTCCTACTTGGTGCAGGGTAGAGTTGAATGCTGTGTGTGGATTCTGCTTCTTGCACTTAGCAGATCTAGATCCTGATGAAAAGTAAATAGGAGGAGTGCAACGACAGTGAGAGTCTGAAGATGGTAGAGAAAATTCATGCCTGTACTTTCCCATGTTTATGGTTAGAGAAAAATGGCCCAAGTAATTTCAGACTGTTAGTGTTTGCTGTCTGCAACTGTCTTTGGGATGAAAGTAGGAGTATTTGGAGATCAGCTGTATCAAAGGTGCCAAGTCTATTAGAATTTATATGACTGTCTTTCTTTTCCCTACAATGCAGAGGTCACCCAGCAGAGCCACAGGTGCTGTCTCAGGCTAGTGGCCTGGTCTGAAGCCCAGGTGACAGGTGGTGTTAGACAGAAGGGTTTTTTACTGCTTTACTGAATATTTTGCTTAGAAAAAGGTGATCAGATTTTGGCCAGCAGCTGAGAACATGTCCAGCACTGAGACGTCAAAGTGTTGTATGGTTTAGTACTTTTAATGCCTGGCCAGCAGTCATAATCGAATGGCCAGTCTTTTTGAGTTACATAAATATAAGATTCTGCACATGCACATTAAAACTTGACATCGATGTCTTGTAACTGTGTTTACAGAAAAATAGGCACTTCACTAATTAGAAAATATTGTGTCAGATTCTCTACAGGAAAATAATTGGTTTGAACTCATTTTTAAAGAATAGTACACTTATTGAAATAGAAAAAAAGCTATTGATATTTTCTTTTACTGGATTGACATGGGAACAAAAAGAATGGAACAAAAGAGAGGGTAAGGCTTAATCTTCACTGAATCCCAGTGCTTCTTTTGTTCCTCAACTATGTAATTCTTAGAAAACTGATGGTAAAAAACCCATAATAATTTTGGGTATCTTGTTTCATTGATCAAGTTATTAGAACTTGCAATGAAAAAGAAATAATAACAGAAGGGGATAAAGTGGTAACTTCCTGTTTATACTTCAAGACTCCCTTTTGCAAGAGTTTCCTGATACATTTAGGTAGCTTCTAGTCACAGCTACCGGTGATTGACTGAAGAATTTATTTTAAGCTGCAGCTGTGTATTCTTGACCACTAATATGTGTGAACAGACCAACAGTTAATAATTATAATTAATTTTCACATTGAAAATTACTTAAAAGTCTACTGAATTTTAATGCACTTTGTTTCAATGCTTTGCTGGTAATTTTCAAACAATGTACTGGCAACATCAATTATTCCCCAAGTTGAAGCCATTTTTCACTACAAATGTTGCAATTTTTTAAACAGCTGTTTCCCCTCCTGTTCTCCACATAGTAAAGTTAAGAGTACAGCTGCTTCCTACTAAATGCAAAGTATTAAGAATTTTCTATTACACATAAAATCAGATAGCTGTTGTAATAATCTCTGTATATAGAATTTGTTGTTTGACTGGTTTCCTTATTTTAGAACAAATTATTTGATCATGGCATTTGCTACAGTATGAGCCTGGGATGTTTTGTATTGAAGTATAGGGTCTAAGCAATATCGAAGAAGGGATTGTATCTAATGCTTGAAGAAGCAAATGCATTTAGGGTGAAAATACCTCCTTTAGCTTGCATATTAAAATTGTACTGATGTGTTATCTGTAAGAAAAAGTGTAACACCAAGGCCATGATTAGTAAAGACTGAGAATAGAATGAGATCAACTACAGTTAGATGAAGTACAGCATCATGAGGTTCATTGAGAAGATGATGGGAGGTGATGGTGCTTCTCCACTTGGCCCTGGTGAGGGAGAGGTTCTGGCAGAGGCCACAAGAATGATTATGGGTTTGGAGCATCTCTGTTACGAGGAAAGACTGTGGTAGCTGGGCCTGTTTAGTCTGAAGAAGGGCAGACTGAGAGAGGATCTCATCAAATATCTCAAAGGCCTGTGCCAAGAGGATGTGCCAGACTCTCTTTCATGGCGCCCTAGGGCAGGATGAGAAGCACTGACAATAAACTGAAAAACATGAAGTTCCACTTCAACATGAAGGAGAACTTCACATCAATGGTGGCAGAGCTCTGGAACAGGCTGCCCAGGGAAGTTGCAGTCTCCCTCTCTGGAGATATTCCAAACCCACCTGGACACATTCCTATGTAACCTGTTCTAGATGACTGTGCTTTGGGAGGGGATTGCAACAGAAATTCACCCAAGGACTCTTCCAACCCTAACTATTCTGTGATTCTGTTTCTTAATTATCAGCATGAATTTCTGCAGTAAAATGAAAGCTCATCTATAATTTTTCAGCAACAGGAATCCTTGGCCTGGTGGTTAGTTGCAGGAGAACTGTGAATCATTACTGGAATTGTGAAAAAGATGTGTGACCCCCAAGGTGAATTAGAAAATAGAGAAGCATTAATGTCACTATAGACAGCATTGTTTAGCCTTGATTAGCAGAGCCATGAATAATTTCTGTTATTCAGAAACTCATACTGAACTAGGGAGAAAAACAACTGGATATTTGGAAAAATGGAATCTCCCTTCTAGAAATAAAGTTGAAAATCGCTTGACTTGTTTAGTCAACGAACAACTGAGAGATATAAAGAACATCAGAAGAATAAAGAAGAAAAAAGATTTAAAAAAAGACTGTTAGTTCAGGATTAAGTGGAAGTGAAATTTAATTGATTTAGAAATAGGATTTTATTACATAAAGGCCTGTGGTACCAAGGCACCTGATTTGATTACTTGAAGAGATCTCACATAGACTTCTGTTTGTCTGCTGACTCTTTTAGTCAAATTGGCTTCAGACAGATAGCTTTGAGTGCTGTGGCTGGATAAGAATGTGTAGAATCATGTAGCTGAGATTACTTCTTCCAATAAATCTTCACTTAATCATGGAATTACCTATGGATTACTGTCTTCATCTCCTGATATCTCTGACAAGTTGATTAGCTCCTTTGGACTGTTTGATAAGGCTTTTTAAATGCAAGCTTCATATTACAGATGGAATGACTTCTGTTCATCAATATGGTATGTTCTTATCTGTAGGACTTCCCCAAATGGGTCCTAGGAGAGATCCGTGTCTTCTGTGTAACATTTCTTCGGTTGAGAACATTTAGGTATCCAGAGATGTCTTGATGTAATTTATTTATCATTTTATGATTACAGGGTTACAGTTCTATTTAGTTCAGTTCTTTATTTATGCTGAAACACAAGAACAAATTTACTTGGTTGCGTCAACCATTTATTCAGCCCAATACTCAGAGAGGTAGTTGCAAATGTGTACTTAGGGAAATCTAAGGACAGAACAGGGCTATGGGACACTTGTCTCTAAAGTTCTCCATTCCCAAGCTGTTTTGTGCTCAGGAAGTCTGCGGTTGAATGAAATTTAGGGGCATTTAGTAAATGAAAATTTAATTCCATTAACTCCATTTAGCATGGCTGGTGGGAAATTAAGTTATTTTTTTGCTTCTTGTATTTCCTGGGGTCACTGGACTCCACTGTGACTCGTGTGATTTAGAATGGCCGTGCTATACCATAAATTGTGTACTGTGACAATGGACAACAAAGTATAGGAATTGGGAAAACAATGATTAACTGTGGCATTAAAGTGATTTAATATGGTCTTTTTTTCAGTATGACTGATATCTGATTTTTTAATGCATGATCACCATGTAGCCTTTTTTATCACGCACATAGCTAAAGTCTGGAATAGGAAATGAGAACATATAATACTACATTTTTAAATGGAAATATATGTTGCGATGATAATATCAAGCACTCGTACTGTATTCTAGATCTTCTCCCTTTCTTTCGATAAATTGAGAATAGCATACTGTATGTTTGATAAAGTAATTCTTATAGACCTGTTGAGATGAAATTATGTTCTATAGCACCTTCTTATAATTTTCTGGTCAGTTCAGAAACAGGTTTTTTGGGGACCATAAAGAAGCATTCAGTTTTGTGAGAATTTATTACAGCATTCTTTTTTAATAATACTTCTGAAGATAAACAACATGAAGTAATTTCTAGCTAAAATTTTAAACAATAATTAAGTCTGTTGAAAGTCAGCACAAGTAGAATGGTGAACTTCACTAGAACTCCTTAAAATTGGGATTATGCAAAACTGATTGAAGTCACTTTTCAACTCAAAGATGTTGAAGTGAATCCCTAAATCTCTACTGTCCCTCTGGTATTACAATGAGTAATAACACTCCATATTTCACTTGCTTCGTTGATCAAAGAAGTGGATTTCAGAAGGCTCACTGGGCTTCTGAAGGCTTCATCTTTCTTTGCTGAAATGGGGACTGAGATTAGCTTTTGAATTCTGTCTCTTTAATCAACGTGACTTTTATAAACTCCAGTTTATTTCCTTTTAGTAGACAATCCCATAGGATTTTGTGGTTTTAATGTTATAGCTTCTCAACAATTTTTAAATGAAAATTTGCCCAAAATTCTAGATTAAAGGAGCACTTTAGATTATGATTAAATTCTTTCACTTAGTAAGCAGATTTGAGTCAATTGAGAGGTGATTATTTGCAACTAACATCTGTCAAGCACTGGCAGTAACATAATCCTTATGCAAAAGCTTATTACATTGACCTTATAGTCAATGGGTTTAAGAGAAACATCCTTGGTGAAAAATCACATCAGAAATGTTCTTTTTGATTGGCTTAACTATACTGTTACTATTAACTTTATGGTGTGCTACCTAAGGAATAATTAAACCAGATGGTGTGTTAAACCCAACCGAAAGAATAAAGATATTTTTACTTTTAAGTTGATCAAAATTAGGTAAAACAACATATGTTCATATGCATTACGATTCCTTTAACTACATATTAACTGCTTTCCTTAATATTCTTCCTGGTGATTTGAGAGCTCTGCCTCTTGAAAAAAAACCAACAAAAACAAACCCAACAAAAATCCTGTTTGAATTCTTGTTTTTCAGACTCTCTGGTCACTCATACCTCTGTGTTGCTTTGTATTTTATGTAATTTAAATAAACAATTTGCACACTGCAGAATCCTCAAATTATGTGAAACCGAAATGCAAGCTATTTTGGGCCACATTCAAATTGTGAAAATTAGGGCAGGTACATCCAAAAAAAGGATTTGGAGATTGCCTCTAAAGAAGCACAGCTTGTACAAATGAGCAAATTACATTTTATGCAACAGATGTTGAGGAGGGAATTACAAATACTCCAGTTCATGTTATATTAGTCCAGACTTGCCACCATTTCTCTTTAGCAGTGCCATGCAGGGCTAATAATACAGAATAACACACCACACCACATACATTATGACTAAAGTCTCTTTGCTGCCCATAAGTGGAGCTGTTATTTTTATTCCTCAAATAATTATTATATTATTTTTATTCCCCATTATTCCCCAAAGCATAACACTCTATTATACCTACTTTTTTCATACCAGTAACTCTTTTCATATACTGATTGTATTTCCCTCCTAAAGATTGTCTGATGAATGGAATGCATCTCATGGAAATATGCAGTTCCATTGCCTGAACTGATATAAAATTAAATGAGAGTGGAAACACACAAATGAGATTTATGATCATAAAACATTATGGAATAATGTTTTATCTTCACAGCTGCTCCTTATCCAGGTGCTGTTAAAAGCACTGAAAATATTCATAAAATTAACTTAACTGTATTTTGATTTTGTGAAGGATTCTGAATAATGGGCTTTCATTAGCTTGATGATTTTATATGCTTTTGTCTTCCTAGTGTAAATTACTTCTTAGTCAAAACTGCCTGTTCAAACAACTCGTAGAACAACATTAACAGTGAACATCTCTTCTCCTGAATGGATGAGCCATACTTTTTTCTGGGAGAGCTTCAGTTGGTTGAAGTGGGAGAGAAAAATTATTTCAATATATTATCTATAATTGCCTGTTATATTCTTCAGCTCTAAATTTCTTCTAGTTATAAGGAAGTCCATAGCACCAGTATGAGTTTTCAACCCATCTGACAATGTTACTGTTATAAAGTACAAAGATGAATTTAAACAAAAAGACTCTTGATCTTTTGTTTGTCTCTAAATGGAGAAGCAATGTGATAAAAGATGAATCAATATACTTTACAGGTATAGTGATTTCCTATGAAAAACAAAACACTGATTTCCTGCCAAAGAGCACATTCATGTGAGTGTTTATATGAAGGCATTTGTATTAGCAGTGTTTGCATACAGATAGTGTAATACCAAACAAGTAAGTGTTGCTATTGGTATGTGGAAAATAACTTTATTTTACTGGATTTAATATTCATTTAAATGGAGGATTAATAGAGTCAGCCAAAGCTAAGCCTGATGCAATTAACATTTCAATTTGATGTAGGATGTTGCTGCCTTTTTTTAATCATGCTTTGAACATGTTTATTGAATTCTGTATCTTTACTGGGCTTCAGTCACAAGTCTGCATTACAGAATCATGGAATTTCAGAACAGTTGATGTTGGAAGGGACCACTGTGTTCATCTGGTCCAACAGCTCTATTTGAGGAGGTCCATCCAAGGCTGATTGCATAGGATTATATCCAGATTATTTTTTTAGTATTTCTAAAGTTGAAGACTCCACCTGTGCCAGTACCCAGTAACCCTTACAGTAAAAAAATTGTTTCTTGATGTTCAGAGAAAACCTCCAGCATTTGTGCCCCATTGCCTCTGGTCCTGTCACTGGACACAACTGAAAGGACCTTGACTCTGTCTTTAAACACTCCCTTGATCAAATTGTATTTGTTATTGAGGTATTGATCAAATTCCCCTGAGACTTCTCTTCCCTAACCTGAACAGGCCAATCTCTCTCAGCATTTCCTTACAGGAGAGAAGCTTCAGTCCCTTTACCATCTTCATGCTTTCACTGACCTGTCTACAGTATGTCCATGCCTTGTACTGAGGAGCCCAGAACTGGACACAACACTCTAGCTGTGTCCTCAGCAGGGCTGAGTAGAGGGGAAGGATCCCCTGCATTAACCTGCTGTCCACAGTCATCTGCTTTGGCCCAGGATACTGTTAACCTTTTCTACTGCAAGGGTGGATTGTTGGCTTTTAGTCATGTTGGTGCCTACTTTTCTGCCAAGCTGTTTTCCAAATGATTGGTGTACAATATATACTGGTGCACTTCGTGACCTTTGTGAGGTTCCTGTCAGGCCATTTCTTCGGGCTGTTGAGGTCTGTCTGGAGGGCAGCATGACCCTTTGGCATATCAGCCACTTCTCACAGTTTTGTGTCACCTGCAAATTTGCAGAAGAAACACTCTGCTCTGTCATTCCAATTGTTAATGAAGATGCTATAAGGGACTGGGCCCCTTATAAGGGTAGACCCCCACTAGCTGGTTTTTTCCATCTAGGATTTGAGCCATTAATCACAACCCTCTGGGCCTGGACATTTGTTGTCATCTTATTGCAAAACACCCATACCTTCTCGGTGATTTCTCATGTGCAGCTCTTCACAGCACAGCCAACAAACTCCAGCTCTTCTTAACCAGCTAACCCACTCTTTTGTAGCATTCTTCTTATTGGACACAGCTGTGGCCTATTAAGGGCAGGCCTGTTCCTAATCTTTGGGGATTAGTACAGCTGCAACTCCTCAGGTGTGAGACTACCTTCTGCACTATCTTTATTTTTTTACATTTTATCCCTCCACAGACATTCAGCTTTTGTTCAGTTCAGCTTACTGTCTTCTCATCCAGCCCATTCTTCAACAGCTTCTCTGTGGTGGTCTTGAGGGAGAAGCTGTTAAAATATTCACTGAAGTTAAAGTAGACAATATCCATTGCTCTCCTATTGTCTACCAAGTCAGTATGTTATTTTTGGTTAGAAAAGAGACCTGCTCTTTTCATTGAGCATGGATTATTGTGGCTTAAAACAGTTGAGTAAGACTTAAAGGTGAAACTTTGCTAGAGGAGGATGCAGAATAAGCTACAAAAAGAAAGAAGACAATGCCAAATTTTTCCTGCCTAGAAATCCCTAAAAATAAGAAAATAAGTTCTGCACAAGAAGAAATATTCTTTTAATGTAATTTGAAGAAATTTATAGGTTTACCCTACACAGAGATTCATAGAACCAGTAAAGGACTATATGGAAAATCTTTGCACGAGTCCTTGTTAAATTTGGCAATGATAAATGCTTTGAAAATGCTGGAAATAACCTGTTTTGTGAAAATCTATGAAATGAAGCAATTCTCAGGGAGTCTCCTACTCACATGCTTTCTTTTGCAGCTGATGTCCTGAAGTACAAGTCTTGTCTTTTCTACTTAGAGATATCTCTGGCACATCACAGGATCATTTACCAGTAGTGCATTTTCAAGCCAGTGGGTAAAGAAATGAAAAAGTTGTAGAAGAGCTACAAAGAGTAACGATTCCCCAAAAAATCGCACAAAAAACCAAAAAAACAAAGAACAAAACAAAACAACAACAAAAAAAGCCAAAACCCCCCACCCACCGCAAAAACTCAGAACTACAATGAAGAAAAACAAATGAAAACCCCAAAGCAAAACAAAGAAAACAAACAAACATTACACCAAGTACAAAGTGTGCAAATTTCTAGTATGTGCTTGAAATCAATCACCACATTTTGTTGAGGTTCCATAGAAAGTTTTATAGAGATAGAACTAACTAAAGCCTTCAGAAATTATGTTTAAAAAGTCTTGAAATTATTTCATAATTCCATGCAAACCTCCTAGAATTCTTCATTAATAGAAATCTATCTTAAGTTCAGCAAGACCTTTTCAGAAAAGTTTGGCCTTGTGGTATTCTTAAACGAGAAATCTTGCCCCATGTTATCTCTAGTTATTAGCAAAACCCAGTGCTTCTTATTGTTGCCATAATCAAAGAAAGCATTCAGCATCTGAAAGGAAAAGGGTATATTCCAAAATTGTTCCACACTTGCACACTGAAATAGCTTCTTTCAAGCTAGTTTTTCTTCTTTGCCTTAATTTCCCAGTTTCTTTTATCACTTCTGTTCACTCAATTAGGTTAGTCTTATGTTAGCTTTCTCTGTAAAGGATTTGACATAAAATACTCACATGAAAGATACAACATGTATTCTATAGCATTAAGTGCTGCATAATTCTGCCCTTTATGGTGTCTCAAGGTAGTTGAAATGTAAACCAATAAAGCCAATGCAAGCTTGTTCTCTACAAATGAGTAACACTGACTTCAAGTAGATCCCTCCTGATTTACAAAACCAAGGTTGTTTTTAAAATATGACACGTGTAAGCAAGAGGAAAAAGTAGAGCACAGTAGCAGAGTGAGTCTCAAGAATTTTCTCTTAAACTCCATTTTTGAAAACGGAGCTAGTGAGGGGATAATTCTTGCAGTCAGTTTCCCAGCAACTAGTACTGTCAACAGTATACAGAAGTTTTCCACATCACAGAACAATGAGATAGAGAAGAATAAATGCAGTGAAACCATAAGGCTAGCATGAGAAGATGAAGAAGAACTAGTATAACTTACTATAGAGATGTTTGAATCTTTCATTCCAGATATTCAGTCTTAAGTATAAGATAAGGTAGGGGTGGAAAATTGAATGATATATGTTTGTTGATGCTCTGGATTAGAAGGGTTGGAGGCAGCAAATCTTGAATAACAGGCATGCTCCCTGACTTACTGATACAGAAATAGTTCCACATAGAAGTCTTCCAGAAAAGAACTCATTAATTGTTTGGGGTTTTTTGTTTGTTTTTTTTTTTAATGAAAGATCAGAAAAATCCTACTATAGTAATCTCTGAATTTCCCAGGTTGGTCTCAAATGTCTGAAACATCATCAATCAATTCTTTCTAATCTTTTGAAGGTGTTGGAAATAATTCAGTGGAATAGAATCCTATAGAGTAGTCAAACCTAGAAGATAATGTTCTCATTTGAAGATAATACTTCAAAATTGAGCTCAGGGGTAACAGTATAAGAAATTCTGCTGAGAGAGACCAAATAGTCTAGTATTTTGTCTCTCACAGTGGCTGGACAACATTCAAGCCTGACCATACACTGCAGTCTGGAGTATCTTGGTGTGATTTATTTACCTTGAGCATCTGTGTCCACAGATAGCAGGGAAGTCTGAGACTCCAAATACGTATGAGAAGTTACTGCCTTTAGAGCTGACTTCTGTGCTATCTAAACAGCACACTATGATATTCCCCCATTTATGTGACAACACAGACTAAATATTGCAAATAGGTTGTTTGAGTTAAAACATGATTTGAACAAATATTTCCAAATATTTGCATAATAGTGCAACTAGGAGAAAATTATCTATACTTGTTTCCCATGAATATTCACCAGTTTGTTTTGTTCAGTTTCTTAAGGCCTGATACTTCTACCACTGAGAAGTGGTAGTTCTTTCTTGGCTAGAGATGGAGGTACATGAATTCTTGAGACATATAGCTGCCAGTAAGTTGTACTCTTTTGAAACAGCTTAAACAGGATGCCTGAGCTTCTTGTCCTTATCAGGTTATCTTGTAACCTGAATATTTTATGGTTTCTCAGCATTTAATTTGATTTTTAATATTGGTGAAGTTTAGAAAGTTATAGAAACTTAGTTCAATGATGTTTAGGTGTAAAAAAAATACTGGTTTGTAGTTGTTTTTGGCACAATTTTCTGAAGTGAATCAGGGCAGCTATAAAGTCCCTTTGATTGGAAGAGGCTATAAACAGTTAGATTTTCATAAGTTTTTGAAAGCAATCCACATTCCCACACTCAACCTTGCTTCTGCAGGTTCTGGTAGCATTTGCAAAATCTTTTCTTATAAAAACTGAAACACTTCATGTTCTTAGTCTTCAGGCTTTGTACTTCAGTATGACAATACCGATACACACAGATAGAAACACAGCTATAGTCACCTTTATATTATAGTAAAGAAAACTTCTCAGAAAGGATCACTGATGTTTTTTGAATCTTGATGTAATATTTCCCTTTTTAATAACACTTGATGAAATTGGTCTCAAAAGAGATGGAATTGATTCAAATGATAAAAATTATGTCAGACAGTTCTGTGTCAAGGTTCAGCATAGGATCTAAACTTTTATTAGTTAAACTCTGATTAAGAGGGGTAGTGGAAGAACCTTTTCTCTGTGAATTTTACCTTTGCTGGTGAAAGAAAATGTTACATATAGTCCATTTGCATTATTTTCAATGAGCCAATTCTCCCATAAGCTATTGAGAACAATTGAAAAAAAAATAAAAATGAAATGCATTAGATTTCCAGGAACAAGTTGCAATCTTAAAAGTTCCTGTGTCTTCTGAAATGAACAATACTTTAACAATGTGCCCTAAATACATGACTACAGATTACTTTAAATTGAAAATCCACACTGTTTCAAAAGAGATGGCAATTTCATTCAACCTGAAATGTTATTTACTTTTTGAGCTAGTACCTGAATTATGGATGTATGATACCAAGAGGTAAATTATTTTGAGCTAGATTTAATTTGAGTTTCCTTGCCTTTTAATTTTAATTTCCTTACATTTTTTATTTGACAGAAAGCTTCACATTCATTTTGTTTCTTCATTTTGAGGATCTTACTCTTTTAATAATAGTGTTGCCTAATGCCCTAATCTGTTTATTACATTATAACTTAGCTTGAACAATGCTGCTTCTGTTCAAAATAAACAGATTTGGTATGTCTGTGAAATAGACTTATGTGTAGTAGGATGCTTTACCATCTAGAAGAGCTCGGAGGTTTCTAAATGCTTAAGAAATTATAATGCCAGTAGATTTAGCATTTGTATATCTGCAGGCTCGTGCTTATTCAGTTGTATCAAGGCAGCTTAAGCTAATATCTAATCTTCTTATGGAATAGTTCTTCCTGTAACAACAACAGGATTGTGCATAACAAGCTTGAACACCCATGTGGCTCTACCGTTGTGTGAAAGGCAGGGAAGGAGGAGTTGCATAACCTTTTTTTCTTTACCAAATGTTTGATTATCCTTGCATAGGACAGCCCAAGAGTCTTGCTGTGGTGACATGCATTCAACTCATACAAACCAAGAAGTCATGAAGGAATCATTGCCCACCTTGATGCTCTCCTTCAGGCCGCTTATCCGTCAAAGTGAGAAATAGACAAAAGGTGCTGAAAAATTATTTTGGTACTCTATTTAGCTTAGGTATATATGACAATGGAAGAAAAAATGGATTGCATTTAGTTTTCCATGTATTAGAAAAGAAAATGAGTTAAAAAAATTTAGCAATGTTTTCCTGAAAAAATGACACTAATTACATACTGATAATCTGTTTCTGACAAAAAAAACCCCTACTTATGAAGCATGAAATAGAAATCTAAATGGCCTTATATTATTTCAAATTCATACTTTGTAGAAAAAAATCAGGCAACTTGGTTTTATGCAGAGATTCAGCTCACTGCTCATTTTGCTCAGCATTTTTTGTTGTACTATATTGGTAAAATTCCCTTAGGCCTCAAGGAAAAGTGTAGATCCTCTATAGTGGAAATGATAAACCAAAGGACTTAATCACTAAAGGAGCCACAAGCATTATGAAAATCTAGAAAGAATTTCAAGGGGTGGTGTAGGGAGAAAACAGTGTGGGGAATTGGGTAACTTTTGCTTTTTTGGAATGCAAAAGACTAAATGAATTTCTCTCTGGTGCATTTCATTGATCTAATTGATGAGCTGAAATAACATCACAGCAAAGAATAATCTACCTTCTGATCTACATCCAGATGTTTTCTTCTCTTTAACAAGTAGTGGAGCTAAAAGTGTCCAAGGAGAAAACCAGTAACGTTCCTGTGCAGCTCCTGATCAGATTCATTATGATCTTTCAATATAAAATTACTTAATCTGGTCCGCCTTGTTGCTTCATATACAAACCCTGTGGTTTTTTTCCCTTCCTCTGTTTTTTAAACCCATACCCATTTTTGACTGTGCTGAAACCATATTAAGTAATTTTACTGTAGGATGTTAAGTTATAAAATTCTTAAATATCGTACTTTAATTGAGAAACAAAGACAGCATAGTATGAATTTTCATGGGGTTTTTTTTGTAAGCTGTACTACTTTGATGGGAATCATAGGTTTGTGATAAAACCGATTATTTCTTTTATTAATGAGAAATGTGTAACACAAGATATATGGTGTGTTTTCTAGTGTTATATAAGAAAAGGAAATATCATGCTACCTATGAAGTAACTTAAATGCTTTTTCCTTATTCAAAAATGTGAAAAATAAAATCAAAGATTTTGTTTATCTATTTGTGGTAGAGTTACAATTTTTCATACAAATCCAAACTGAATTTTTCAGTTTTTTAGGAAAAAAGCAAAACATTTTCATATAATGCCTTGAAATGTTCAATGTAGAAATGTCTCAGTGTAGGATAACTTCCAACAAAAATACCGACGCTACAAATAGGGGGTTTTTAAATGCTTATTTTGCATATGTATCCTTATGTTGTTAATAATTTTTCCTCGAATTCAGAATTTTTCCTCTACCCAATGCATAATTAATATAGCAAAAAAAAAACCCACCAAAACAAAATACAGGCAAGAAGCTTCTTGAAAGCAGATATTTAACATAAATTTTTCTCTTCTTACTGGGCGCTAATCAGACATCCTTTTGCATGTAGGTTCGCCTTAATTTAAATAAAACACAGTCACAGTGTGCAAAAAATGAACCTTGCCTTCACAATTATTGCTTCATACATCCAGCTAACTCTCAGTAAAATATGACTTGGTTTTCTCTTAAAAATGAATTTACCAGGTTCACCTAGGTTGTTTCATTTTGTTCATAACTCTATTGGTCATGTAACCCAGTTTAGAAGGCTGCAAAAAGCTTATGAATAAGCTTTGGAATCATAGAATGACTATGTTTGGAGTGCCTACAGAAAAGTTATTTGCAGCTTGCCTGACTTCTCATTCATGTAGTATTGCTGTATCTATCTCTTTATCTCTTTTTCTCCCAGGTTGTCAGCTTTTGTTCTTTTATTTCAAACACACTTAATTATATTTTATTCTTATCACCCCATTGAAGGGAAAGGATAATAACAGATCCATTAGACTTCATTAAACTGATGATAAAAGACAGAAATTCTAAAGGAATATTTACAAGATGAAGAAGTTTTATTTAAAAGTATGGCTGCTTGGATCTTGTCATTTCCTAATACATCTTTAGAGCTGTAACTCAAAACAACAAATGGTCCTAATCTATTAAACATGAAAGTAAAAGTATGACAGAGGGATTAAAATTATAGTCAAACTCCTTCTATTTGTTATTTAAAAAATCATTAATTGCTCTAGGCTGTTCATTGTTGATAATAGTTGAAATATTTTTACTTCTTTGGTTTTACAGTTTGTAACTCAGATATCTGTCTCAAATTACTTTCAGTGGGATGAATTACAAATATAACTAATTATTATTTTTCTTTAACTTCTAAAATTCAAAGAATGAAATCTTGGAACGTTTTGGTTCCTATTTTATATTAGATAAATGAGAATTTAGCATCCAAATAGAACAATAGTTGCATGCATACTTCTGCAGATCTGGGCTTGTCGTTGTTACAGAGAAAAGAGGGGTAGTATATTGAGCAAAGGTGGACCAGCTATGAGTGTTTAGATGCTGGAGAGCACAGTGCTAGTATAAAGATAAGAACTTTTTTTTTAATAGAGGATCTATTATAGCTTCCTCTTTCTATGCTAATGATTAAAGAATGAACAAATTTTTAACAACAATTTAAAAACCCACCAAAATTGATAAAATTATCCTCTTTTTAGATAGCACATGATGAACCATTCAACTTAGTTCAAGAAGGAATCAAGGATATGGAAAAGTGGATTAAATTGAAACGAAGTTTGTTCTTTGGAAAAAGTAAATATTATTAATTCTAATAAAAACAAAATTAGTCTTCTAAATCCTCACAATTTACAAGGTAAGTCATACTAGCTAGCTTCTAATAGCTATGGAGGAGCCTCCACACAGACAGTTTATTGCGTATCTGTTAGGAGCAGAATTTCCTCTTACAGAAGGTGAACCTGGCCATTGTCAGCAGCGTGGTGCTACACTAGATGAATCACTAGTCTAGTAACTTTCTTCTTATGTTGCAAATAAGAGAGATGCTTTATAGGATTATTGGGAGATAATAGGATGATATAGTGAGAAATCTTTTGAGGTGATAGAGGTCAGTTGGCTTAAATTTTCTCTCACTCTTGGTGTTAACTGAATATATGGGATGCGCATCTGAAAGTGTAACAGTGTCAGAAGAAAGAGCAGATGTCAGATTATTTTTGAATTTCTGTAGAAGTTTTATAAAGTTCTTGAAACCTTTTGAAGTTTTTCAGGGTTTGATTCAAATTACTGTAGTTGCAAATTCTATCACTTTTATGTTGCTCTCTGTTATTTTGCCTTTTATATGTGGGTTTTGTTGTGTTTTTTTTTTTTTCATATAATGCATGAGTCCAAAGATCATTTCAGGGATGATATATATATATTTTAGTTTTATAGACCTCCACATTTCCTAGCTTTTCTTTCCTCACAAGTTCCATCATGCTGATCTATTGTTCCTATTCACTTTAACTATATGTATGCTGTGCTTCTTAGCAGTGCACCAAAGATATAATAGGGTTTTTTTTCCTCATCTTTGCAAGGCTCAGCTGAAAAATTGGACCCAACAGTATCCTGTCTCAAAAGCTTGTATAATCTCACCTCATTGTTAGTGTAATATAAAGAGTTTTCTAGTATAATTTTGCATTTCAGTGGGGTTAATTCTAGTCTTTCATTAACCTGCCATTGTAATCTAAGCTTCTAATGGAAATTTAGAAATATTTCACCACCTGCATATTTTCAGGACCATAGCTATTAGATCAGAAATGATAGTTTCTTGCATAGGCATGAAGAATTCTTTCAAAATTTAGGCTAATTGAAATGAATTTTTTTTAATTTTCAAATTTGAACTATATAATGTTTGCATTTTATGTTTAGAAATGAGATTTCCCCCTAATCTTTTTCTGTCTAGAAAAGGACACAAGTTCCTTAAAGAAAGTTTTTTAACATGAAAGTAAACCTGACTAGTCCTAATGATACCAAGAGTTAGGAAATACCATAAGAACCTCCACATGGGGAAGGAACAAAAGGTTTGGAGGTATTTAGAAAAGCAAAGAAAAGTCATGAGAGGATATAGAATTTGTGACTAGAACAGAGAAGTGAGTGAGATGTGAGTCCAGTATGTGAAAGAGCATCCCTGGTTTCTTTCATTGAAGAGGCATCATAACACAGATGTGGGACAAGTGCCCAAAGGAGGATGAAAGCTGTGCTGTTTTTCTGCAGCACTTTTATGAGGCTTAGCTTTTTAATTTTTCTTTGCTCCTTCTTGGGCAGCTAGACCATGCTGGCCCCATTTTGCATCACATTCTCTTGGGAGAGGAGAAAGGAAAATGGAAGATGTGGCTCCATGGATTGTGAAGTTGCAGATTTGGGCAGGCAGGAAGATAAGATTAGGAGAGCAATGCACATTCCCTAAGGCACTCATTGTGTATGCTGCTGGTAGTAATATAAGCAGATGCTGCTACTCATTCATGTCTCAGGTTCTGGGTTCTGCATTGTGAAAGCTCTGTAACAGATGCTTAGCAAAAAAATATTCCTCAAGAGGAAGGGCTGTGACAAACCTAAGCACTGGTCTGTTAATGCTGTGGTCCAAAGTGGCTCTAGCCTCATAGTCTTACTAAAAATGATGTTGTTTTTTTTTTTTTTTTTTAACAGACATGCCAGGAATTGTACTTTCTATAGAAATGTGCAATAAAAATTTACATAAAATGGATGCAGAAAGTAGAAAAAAAAGCCAAGAATTTGGGCAAAGATGGATGTTATTGTTGTCAAATTGCATCAAATTCACACTTGAGCTTAATTGTACTTAATTGTACTTAATGGCTCAGAAGGAGGCTCTAGTCTTAGTGACTGACAGAAACCCAGTGACTGTAACTATTAAAACCTAATTTTTAGGTTGAGTCCAATTTGAATTAGAAAAAGCAATCTCTTATTTTCTGATAAAGTGATGGGGGTTTTAATGAGCTCAGACATGAAGATGAGTTAGTGAACATTTCTTTAGAACAGAGTCCAATAGTTATGATAAAAATATTTTGTTGCTCAACACATTCAGTTTAAATATGAGTCTAATAAATGGTTTCTGCTTCTTGCATGGTGAATGGAGAGATTACAGGTAATTTCAAGGATGTTTAACTTCCTCTAGACACTATAGTAAGTTTCCAAGGGTATTTTGTCTTAAAACATACAAAATTAACAGTAGTTTAATAATTCTAGAAGCCCTTAAATATTAGAATTTCTTTCCAAATTATGGAGAATCTTTGTTTAGAAATGGTGGATCAAGTAACAAGTTCCCATTCCTGTTACTAGACTGCTCTCATCAGAAATTGCTCAGTTTTCTAATTTTTGGAAAGACTCACAGATCTTCATCCCTTGGAGCCTTGAAGTATCTGGCTGTGTTCTGTCAATCACTGCATCTCATTGATGTAGGAAGAGATTAAATCACATTTTTTGGTGCTTTCTTCTAACATTAGCTTTAGCTTTGTAAATACAGTGTGAATCTAATACTGTACAATTTGGGTAAGGTTTTGCTGCATGACACTTGCTGCTCAAACAGCAAAATAGTACATTAAAAGTCATCATACATTATGTTCTCAAGCTAATCTGTTCATAGGATTTCAGTAGAGGATCGTTTAGCTTCTCAGTCAGGCTTTAATTACTTCAGAGGCTTACAAGGAATCTATGAATCTAATAATTCAGGGTGCATGAAACTGGATTATTCAAGGATTATTGGTTGTCTGCTGTTACTTGTAATTAGCCCCTGATTTTGGCTTTTTCTGTCTGTAGGGGAGAGAACGTAGCTGTCTTAATATTGCACAGGACTGAGACTCGAGTCCTGCTAGCTTAGCTCTCTGAGCTGTGTGTAGAGCATGCTTTAAAAGGCACTTGATTTATCTGTGTGTCAGTTTCTCTGTTGGTAGCAGTGGAGAGCACAATGCTAAACGTTTGTAAAACATTTTGTGAGTGTCGAGGAAAGCTCTGCATAGGACCAAGGACTTTTTTATCTCATCCAATTAGCAGAAACAGATCAACTAGGACAAACATTAAAATAGAGAAAATAAATACCACAATAAACTTGATCCATATAAACTATTCTTGATAAGAACTTAATATCAATGTTAAGGAGGCCAATCTCAATTAAGGGTACAGTTAGCATCAAAAATAATTTTAGCTGTTGTTCTGAGCTTATTTATGCATCCATCACTATATGAGAACCACAAATATTGTGCATTCAACCAATATTAGGCATAAGAGTTATAAGAACCCAGCATGTATAAGCCAGCACTGATGCTCTTGCATGGCATATATTTATAACTTCACCCAACAGTCACTGCTGTAATGTGTGCACTTCATGCAAGCTATATGGTTTAGTGATTCTTTCTAACCTTTTAGGTAGAAGTACCTCAGCACATGGGAGACAGTAATGAAGCAAGGAGAAGGGGTATCTGATCCCAGCTGAACTGATTGATTAATTGAATGGCAGAACTTTCCTTAACTATGAGGCTGTATATCCACTAATGGAAAATACCTATTATTTGCTGCACAGTGTCTTACCAAGCACATTGCCATTTTTTGTCTGCATAAGATGTAAAAACACATAAAACTACCTGATATCTTCCGAGGAATAGATAAGCTTGGCTGTCTGCTAGAAACTATTTAATTATGTGTTTAGAATTTTTGAAATGACAAAGGACAGAGGATAGTCAATTAAACAGATGTAGCACTCGAAGCCAAGAAGGCAATTACTTATTTTTCAGTGATTCAAGCTACCAGCTTGCCAAACTATAGAGTAATATCATCTTCTGAAACAAAATATTTTTTCTCTGAGCATTTTTAAATTAATCCTTCTTGTTCTTTTTTATGGTGTTAATCCTCTTTGGCTAGTTTAGTCTCTTCTTTCTCAGTGTCTAAGCAGAATTTAATAAAACCAATAGATTACACAAAGATAATATAGATCTTGTTATTTATGATGTTTTCTGTATGGTTTTTAAGCATGTACTACATGTATTTATGCTCCAATAGCTCTCCTAGTTTAATAGCATAATTCATTACAGATACTGGCTTTTCATCTCCTGGAGAAAAATCGTGAAGCCATGTAAAGGCAAAAAAAAATCTGCCAAAATGGAATCACAGAATCATAGCATCACAGGGTGTATCAAGTTGGCAGGGACCTATACGGATCACTGAGTCCAACACTCTGATCCTTGCAGATCTACCTAAAATTAAATCATATGGCCATGAGTATTTTGCAGACACTTCTTGAACTCTGACAGGCTTGGTGCCACAACCACTCCCCCAGGGAGACTCTTCCAGTGATTGGCCACTTCCTCAGTGGAGAACCTTTTCCTAGTGTCCAACCTCAATTTCCTCAGATGAAGCTTTATTCCATTTCCTCCTGTCCTATCACTGGTCAACAGAGTGCAATGGTCAGCACCTGTCCCTCCACTTACCCCTCTGGGGAAGTTGTAGTAACTGTAGTGAGGTCTTCCCTCATTGTCCTCTTCTCCAGGCTCAACAAACCAGGTGACCTCAGCCAGTCCTCATATGGCTTCCCCTCCAGACCCTTCAGCACCTTCTAGACCTCCTTTGGATGCTCTGTAAGAACTTTATATCCTTTGAGGCATCTAAAACTGCCCCCAAGCACTTGAGGTATGGCAACTCCAGTGCAGAGCAGAGTAGGACAGTCCCCTTACTTGCCCGGCTGGCAATGCTGTGCCTGATGCCCCCCAGGCTCCAGGGCACTGCTGACTCATATTCAGTTTGCCATTGACCAGGACTTCCAGATCATTTTCTGTGAGGCTGCTCTCTGGCTTCTCATTCCCCAGTTTCAATGTATAACCAGGAACTTCCAATCCCAGGTGGAGAATCCAGCACTTACTCTTGTTAAATTTTATGCATTCATGTAAAATTGTTGAAGGCTCAAGAAGATTAAACTTCCAAAGTTCAAACTGTGAATTACTATTGCCTAGGACTAGATTTCTCTCTGGATAGTCTGTGGATATTTTGCATGGGATGTGATAACTGACTCTTGTATCCCTAATGAATCCTACATGAAAGAAACATTTTCTGTCCTAAACACTAGAAATGTCTGTTGCCTTTGTGTTGTGTCACCACATAAACCTAAACTTTAGTTCTCTTTATAAAGAAACAAAAAATTGTTCTTCTATTTTGCATGCTATTAAGTGACAACTATGTCACTTAATGTAGATTTAAAAGTCTGCCTTGTGCAAATATGTTGTGGGCTTGAAACAGTCATAGGAAGTTAATTTCGTTTTAGGTACCAAACAAGTGGCAAATACAGATACTTCCTTCCAGAAAATTTACAATTCAGCTGTAAGACGACAGATAAGAAAATAAATTCTGAGAGGACCAGAGGGAAATAAGGTTAGTATGAAGAATGGCAGTCACAGCATGCCATGCATATGCTAAGTGGAGTATTTTCTTAATACAGACTTGTAATGTAAGAAAGGGGAATGACAGTGTAGGGGCTTTTCCCGTTTATGTCAGGGTATAGTATAAGAGTTGATACTGATTTATGAGTCTTACAGAGCTTGAAACTTGACTTTCCAGAACTTGCTCCTCTGAGGCAATACAGTTAGCAGCTTTCTAAATGGAACTAGTAGCTTTGTGTATTTCAGAGAGGGATGATAAAGACTAAAGATCCCGAATGCAAGATTAGCATCCATTTCTCTGGTGCAGTCAGATAGATCCTCTGGGCTTCAAAGGTTTGGATGCAAAATGCAATCTTCTTTTTTAGGAGTTTTATTTGCATGGGGAGAGTTTAGTTACAGGGATCTTGGTGGGTGAATTATATCAGTAGTTTTGATGTATATTCATTTTTCATCTTAAAATTAGGGTACAAAGTCTGTAACTTTATTTTTTTGAACAAATGATTTTGTAAAAAAAAAATCATATTCAAAATGAAAAGGAGGTGCATTCTAGATTCTCTTATATGATGAGATAGAATAAACACCAGGATGTGGAATATATGTATAAGTGAAGAATCATCCTGCATACCAATCCTGCTCAGTGCCTTCACCTTATAATGAGTGATATAGAAGATGATGAGACTCAGCATCAGTCTGGATAATCCTGTAAGTGCTTTTTATTTCCATTATCTCTCTATTAATTAATTTTGTTTACAACTTTGAGATAGTCCCTTTTAGGAAACTCATCCATAGAGGATAATGAAGACAAGTTCTGTGCTGCTTATTGTTACATCTTTCCTGGTCTTTACAAGATTGGACAATGTCTGGTGAATTCATTGAAATGTTGATTACACTGTCATTATGTGTCCTCTGGAGGTTTTTTTGCAGGAGAAGAATGGGATGATCAATGTGGAGTACTGTGAATAGACTTAACTAGATTGCAACATGGCACTTTTATTGGAAGAGGAGATTCCATTTAAAAATATACTATCAAATGTGTTCTTCTTAAATGCTGAACTGATGATTCTTTTTATTTGGCTTTTGTTTCTTGAATGTGTCATTTAGGAAATTAACAGAGATCTGTTCGCTGGAACTGTGGTTTGTCTGACAGTGAGCATTCAAGGCGTTTTAGTATTTTTTATATTCTGCAAGGTTTTCTTCCTTCATTGGTTGATACTTCTGTATTTTGACTGTCCATCTTTTACAAAACATCTTTTTTATGAAAAGAAACTAGGAATTCAGAATTGCTGCCCGTTAAAGCAATTTGAACTGGATGGAAAAGTTTTCATGAAAAAAATTTGCATTAACTTTCCAGTCCAGCACTCCAGTCTCTTGCAGTTGTTCCCTAGTTGCCTTGTAGCCCTGTTCTTGTATGCTGTCTAAAAGCACCTTGAGTACTGCTTAATTACCATGCAGATGAGGAGAGAGACTTTTCATAGACAGTATGCTTCCCTCAAGACAGGAGCATATATCTTCAAGCATCTAAGATAAAGAAAAATAATTACTAGCTATACCTGTTTATACAGCAAGTAAAAATAAAAAGATTTAAAACAATCAGTGGTAGTGTCAGCTTTGGGAACAAAAAAGTACCCAAGACTTCTCACAACACCTAAGTAATTGCATATTTTAGAGGAGACAGAAGTTACTGGAATTATTATGAGAGTTTTATGTCTTAGTGCCTGATCTTTGTTTACTCGACATCTGGAGTATTTCCCTGTAGTCTGTGGCTTCGTCAAAATTTATAGAGATGTAAGAACTAAATTTGACTTTAGAACTTTTACCTTCCTAATTCTCTTACAATGTTGCTCCTCCTAAATATGCAAGTCTTTTCAGCTGCCAGGATTTGTGAACTTCAGAAAAGGCACTTAGTGTGTGAGAATGATGTATATATTTTATTATCTAATTGAATAGCTATGTTTGGAATTACTTAAGAGAGAGTAGATGGCACTGAGATCTCTTCAGCCTGATCTGGACATCTCTTCAAATGAACTTCCATAACAAACTTGTAGTGACTTGGATGAGAGTCAGTCATTCTTGTAGGTAGATGCTTCTGTTAAATGTAGGTAAAAAGGAGGTGAAGGTTACAGTTTATGGTCATTTGAGTAAGAAATGGTGACATTATTAAAGATTTTCATATACTTTTAAAAAGCTGGGCAGCTAGTTCACTCTTAAGCAGTTTTTTTCAGCATCATGAGTGTGAGAATTATGGACAGCACCTGAAGCTTAGTCAAAAAATTCCAATTCCACCCTTCATTTTAAGACATATATTAAATGTATTTAAAAAAAAAATGGTAGGTTAACAATGTGGTGGACTGGATAAAGTATTATTAACAGCAGAAATATTAGTAGAAATATTTTTATTTCTAAAGACTGTAATTTCAGCTGGAGCATCAGGTATCTTGGTTAGTGTGTTGCAGCTGCAAGTGCTGGTTCATTACCATCATAATAAGGAGGGCACTCACACTGTAGAACATCACTTAAAAATGCCATTTCTTGGAGCTAAGACTATAAAGGAGAAGGTCTTTTGAGATTTTACAGGATTTTCTTAAAAGAAAACTATTCTAATCATAAATTACACTGTCAAAAAAAAAAAAAAGTGATGCTCACATGAGAACTTCTTCCTGCCTTTTTTGCCTAAATACAATCCCCATAGTGAGTAGCTGCCCACAGGCTCCTGTGTTACTGTGGGTAGGCTATGGTTCTCCTGTAGCCAGGAGATACACACAGCACAGCACAGGTGTGATGGCACAGTGACATATGTGTAGCATAAGAGCAACACAGGCATCACCTGCTCAGGTTAACTGTTGTGTGGATCACTAACTCCTCAATTTACAGTGGTCTTCTGGTTAAAATCACTACAGGTACAGTTCTTTAGAGAAGTTTAGAGAACTCTCTTGGTGTGGTCGTAACATAAAGAAATATCATGTTCTGTTGTAGATGTGGTTAATACTATTTTTTTATGCTGAGTTTGAGATTCAGTTTTAATCTTTCTGATAAGGCCTGAACTGTGATAATGCCTTAGTCCTGTTCTGTCTGAAGGTGACTTTTTCATTTGCTCATTCAAATATCATCAAATATCAACAAATATCAACAAATATCATGTAACAATATGTGGTAGCCTTCCTTCAGTTTCTTTAATTTTTGGGGTTTTAACTGTTTTTCGGTGATTTCAGGACACAGATCTTCACCTTCAAATTTATCTGATGGTTTGAAAGGATCAGGGTCCACACTTTCTGCATGGTAACTTCTAAATTGGGAGCAGTGGGCTTGCATATCTCAAACTAAGTGTAAGTGAAATACATGGAATGTATTTGCACTTTTTTCTGTTTTTAAATGGTAACAGTTACTTATGCTAGTGAGCCACAGAATTACACAGCACCTAAAATTACAGGCTGTTGGGAGAAAGCTGTAGTGGTGTCCCACCTCTTAAGGGTTCTTGGAGACACAAACATTCAGTTCCTTCCTATGCCTTGAAACAGGAACTAGCCTTGAAGTTCCTCCCTTTTAAGTGCCTTACCTGGTTGTTTATGCAGTCATTCCCCTCTCAGAATTTCTGTTGGTGTACAGTGTTCATAGTTGCTGTTAGCATTCAGTGTTCATACTGTTAGTCTGTAGTGTTTATCTGTATGGCTCAGGTGGCTTTCCTTTATTTGCTCTTTTGGTTTCTGTTCTGGAAGGCCTCACAGTTTCCTATTCTGAAAATAACAAAAGTACAAAACTATACCTACTTAGGATCTGGACAATTTGTATACATCAAAACATTTAACTAATTTAAGCCATTTCCCTAGACTTTCTCCAGTCAATCAAAAAGAAGAGGCAGAACCAGCTCTGATACATCCTGTTATTTTGTGCATATATCTTATGACAGAATTAATAGTTTTTGGTGAATGCGGCCCCCAGTTGAACCAAGATGACTAATGTCAGATAAATGTATTACTGAAGATTACTCAGCTAAATGTTTTACTGAAGAAAATTTAAAAACCTGTGGTGAAGAAAGTGTTGACAGTCTGCATTCTTAGCGGTTTTACTGCTAGCTTGAAAAACATTTTTTTAATCATGTGTCTACCCAACCATCCTACATACTCCTTTTCAGATAGTTGAATTTTGGTATATGACACAGAATATTTCATCTGTCTTGTTCATTTCACATTCTGTTAGTTTCTTTTATATAATGAGAACTCCTTGGCCATGACCTTTCATCAGAAGAAGACTAATCACTTGAAAAATATTCTTTGAATGCCTGAAAAAAAACCTACCATGAATGTGCATGACAATAATGAAATACGTTTTGCAAAAGGAGGCAGAGAGCAGGGCATATGCAAGGAATTTGTGACTAATTGTACAGTTTATTCTGTAAACGTATAGAAAATAAAATGTTTGTACTGTACTGAAGTACTCAAGCACTAGAATATTAATCTGATGAATAGATCTTTCAGGGAGACAGCAAAAACACCTTTGTGTCTAAACAAAATGCATGAATCATTCTTTAAAAAGCGAGGGAAAAAAATAGCATTAGTATTGTCCCACTTTTCTTTGCAGAGGATTCACTTTAGTGCTTCAAGTTGGTAAATCCTCTGATGATCCCCAGAAGGTACAGTTTAATATGCATATAATTGTTTTGTAGACTGATTTTTTTTTCAGTTAAACCTATTATTCTTTTACTCTGCACTGTGCAGTTTCTACAGGTCTTTCCATGGACGCCCTGTTTCCAAAGTCTGGAAGTGAAAACATTCATACTAAAAATAAGCCAAAAAACGTAAGTTAACATTGAGGCTAAGAAATTTTAGTTTGTGTAACTACTCTTCTCAATGTATATAATTTTTGACATTAGGAAGAAGTTCTTCACAGAATGGGCTCCCAGGGAGGTGACAGAGTCATTCTCCCTGGAGGTGTTTAAGAAAGGACTGGATATGGCACTTAGTGCCACGGTCTAGTTGACAAGCTGGTATTAGATCATAGGTTGGACTTGATAATCTCAAAGCTCTTTTCCAACCTAGCTGATTCTTGGAGAATGGCAGTAATAATACAAGACTATTCCAATTTCAAGTAGTTTTTCAGAATGCATCTCATTTCATTGACATATGGGTATGGTCTGTTTAACATACAACTAGATCTTTGAATATATTTTGTTATTGGATACCTCCTAATAACTAAAATGTTCTCCAAGAGAAAATATCAAGCTCTCCATTAAATTTTATTCAATATTCTGAAGATCTAAAAGGTCAAGGTTCATGCAGTAGGCTCCTAAATCAGTTGTGTGAGTAAAAAATGCAATTATGCCGTAGATTTTTGGAATCTTAACTTTTCCATCTCACACAAGATTATCTGTCATTAAACAGCTACATATTCCTCCCACTGTATCCATATTTATCTGTTGATCAGAACATGTTGGCTAGTTTGAGCCATTAAGTTATCTGCAGTAGTTCTCAGTAGTCTCTATTTTCAGCAGTAATTAAAGCTTCATGACAGCAGAGGCTCTTTCAGACCTGCTGTGTACACCACTAGTGACTTACAAGAGGAGTGTGTTACTATATCATGATATATTTAGAGCAGCAAGTAAATCTGAGACTAGGGGTCTGGCTTAATCATTTCAGACTGCAGCTACAGAAGAAGTAGCTTGAGTGGAAGAGGAAAGGTTGACCCAAACGTATTCTGTAGAGAACATTTATAAAGTGTGGTATTCTGTATTTTTTCTCTTTATTCCTTTAGAAAACACTCTCCTTATACATATTTGGAGATGAGAAGGGATTATTACAGGATCTTCTCATGTTAAATACGCCACAGAATGTCACCCAATTGCCAAATAGAATAAACAGGTATAACGAAAAGATGCTTTTAAAAACAAATAATCTTAGTTTCAATCAGTTCCTCTGTGATTATACAAATACTTTAAAATTTGAAGATGCGTGTCTTCAGATCAAAAATTTTGGAAAGTATTCCTGATTTGGTTTAAAAGAGAAATGACTTTAAATATTATGATAAGATATATTACTCTAGATATGTATTTTAAATATACAAATTTTTAAACTCCCTCATACAAATTTTTGTTTGAATATAATTTTAAGTTTTAAAGGATACCCTCTTCCCTTCAGCAGAAATAAAAACACTTTACATATCAAAATAATCTTGAAATAAGCTTCTTGAATTCTCATCATAATATTGAGTATTTATGATGATAAAGAAAGAACTTTTGATGATTAAAAACAAAACCCAAACCAACCAATAAAACCTGGACCAAAGGATTAGTGAGGACAGTAAAGAAAGCAGAAAATAAGTTCTTTACAAATTACCATTGAACATGGCAATAACAATGAATGTTATGAAATTACAATTTAATCAATCAGATTCATATAATTTCTCAAAATGTTTCAGGGGATGAAATCAGTCTTTTGATGAAATTGGAATTTTGCTAATAATGCCTTTTTGACACAGGCAATACTAGTGTAGACCAACAGTAGGAAAAGATGCTGAGGTATTGTAAATCTGCTAAGTGCATATTCAGATAGAAAAGCTAAAGAAAAGTACTGTTCCACTTAAAATGATTGGGGGAACAGTGTGGACAAGGGAAAGGAGACATTTAAAAACTACCTATCATCTGCCTCAGACTATCCCAGAGCCTATTTCTCCTAATTTGTGACCTTGTGCATTGCAGATACCTCAGCAGCTGGGAAGAGCAAAGAAGAACATGGAATCAACCTTTCTCAACAGTATTTCAAGGTGTTATTGGTGTAGTATGAAATACATAGATGAAGAAAAGCAACCAAACTTAAAAGCTTTTTAATGTAAAAATATTTTGAATACCCACAGTTGAATGTATCATTTATGGCATGAAGAGTGGCGATTAAGAAAACCTCGATTCAATTTTGCAGGCATTTTGCAACAATCTTGCACAAGCAGAAATGAGGCTGAAAGCAGACAGCAATCAGACAAAAGTGCTCCACTTATGTTTTAACATTTTATTAAAGCCCAGTAGAGTTGTTTTTATCAGCTGTTCAAAGGGGAAATGTTGGTTTGGTGTACAGAAGAACTAGTGCTCCTCTAGGTACAATTGGAAGGCACCACTGAACAAGGCATAGATAGATTTACAAAGACAAAACATTTCAGACATTTGTCAAAAATTATTTTTTTTATGTTTTATTTAAAATTTTTTATTTTCCATTCTGGTTGTCATCTAATGTGCTGCTATCCAGTATTGAATGGCTCCAGGGTCCTACCAGCAACCTGTTGTCCTGTGTTTTGATGCAGCTGACACTTTTCTGTACATCCAGAATGTGGGTTTCCAATTGCAATTGGCTGCTTACAGAATTGCATCACCAAAAAGGTCTTCTGTTCCTCCCACACCTCTGTAACTCTTTATCTCTTTAACAGCCATCTAACCACACCATGAAAGAATTAAATGGCTGAGGTTTAATTTTATGGGACAGAACAGTCCACATGTAATATATGCAATAAATCTATAATATTGAAGCATCAGACTAATAGTTATAAAATAGGATATTTTTATGTAGGTGAAATTTAAATTCTGTTTTTTGAGGAGATGTTTTGCTAATTGAAAGAAAAAGGTGGACACATTATTCAAGAAGTTTTTTCAAATCAAATTTGACAAACTTTGCATAGAATGCAAGTGTATAAGAAACTTGACAAACACAAAGTCTTTAGATTGAGAAAATACATTTTTTATGGAAAAAAACTCCCAAACAAGCTAAATTAAGCATAGATAAATATTTCCAATATGTAATAACAATAAACTTCTTAAGAGAGCCCTGATCTTAAGGATCTTTCCTAACAAATTGGAAAAATTAAACATCTTTAGAGCAGCATGATCCCAACATTTTCTTTTTATTGTATTCACATGTATACAGGTATATATAATTTTTTTTCTCCCCCACAGCTATTATTTCAAATATCAGGATAATGTTTAGACAGTCCAGAATATTTTTTATAATTGTATTTCTCATAATATATGTCAGCTTCTAAACCATAGGCAAGCAGCACCTACCTGGCTACATCTTGAGCTGTTAAGAGGATCTTCCATGATAAATGTTTCGTGCAAAACGTGTATGAACCATATGGAAAGTTGCTTTGGCATGTCACATAAATTTTCCAATCTGAGTAGCCATCTCATTATATTATGACCATTGTCTATCATCCATATTAGATATACTGGTCAGATGCTGAAGAAAAGTTTTAAAACTGTCATTTGTTTAAGGTAGGCCTAAATTAATTACTACACATCTCTAATAGGGCTTTCCTAAACTGCAGTTTGTTAAGTGCTACTTCCATGAAAACTAGAACCAAGAGTTTCTTTGTATCTTGTCATAACTTTCTAAGGGTTTCCTCAAAAATAATTGACTTTCTTCCCCCCTCTAGTGTGAGTAATTTTTGAAAAGGCTTGAGAAAGAAGAAATCCTGAAACCAGCATTACAACTATGAAAGTAAAAAGATATAGAAGATGTAAATAGTGTAGATAAAAGGAGTTTATTTAGATTAATGTAGGTCAGGAGGTTTACAGTCCTTACATTGCAGGATGGTCTTGAAGCTTGTAAATCATATTCCTTTCAAAAGGAGTTCAAAAGATGTGCAGCCAGGGTTGATCTGATCAGAAATAGAAATTTTTCAGGGAGATTTAATATGTACCAGATATTTATTACCATCTGTTCTGCAATACTGGTCTTCTTTCCTGTCCTGGTTGCTTCTGTGGATCATTCTCTAATCCTCTTTGACATTGCACTGACTGTTCACTTCTCTGTAACTCCTCCACTGGTGACACAGCTCCTCAAGAGCAGCACACCTGGGACCACCTCTCCAGCCCCAGGGCGAGGCCCCAAGGATTCCCTGGAGCCTGGGACTCACAGGGCTGCACCCATTGCCTGAAGCTCTGTTGGGGTTGAAGCCTCTGCCCTGGTAGAGGCAGCTGCTCCACCACCTGAGGGAACCTGTGCTGTGGCACATGCCTGTACCTGAAAGCATGTAGGTGGTCTGAACTGAGATGGGACCCCCTCTTTGTGCTCCTGCATCCATTAGCTACACTCTGCTTCAGCCCTGGCCCCTCCCAACCACACTTAAAGGGTCTTTGACACTCCCTGGTTGGGGGCATCTGTACCAAAGGCACTGGGTATGCTTGGGTCACAGACAGCTGGTTCAGCTTGTTAGAAGCTGCTAGAGCTTTCTCATGCTCACACACACGGCCTTACCTTATCCTTATCTGGCAGCAGATTCTCAGAGAGTTCCCAAGGGTCCTCTGAGGATCCTGGATCCAGAAGCTCTTAAAGCAGAATTCAGCTAGGAATTTCAAAATTCTCTGCTGAACAGTATTTTTTTGACAATGATGAATCTTGATTGATACAGTCATTTTCATAGAGCAGTTAGAAGAGGAGTATAAGAATGCAGGTTTTTATATAAAGTAATCCACTGTGGTGTTTTTGAAATATTGTACTCTAAAAAATAACCAGACAGGTGAGCACTAAATACAGAAGTGCTTCTAAGCCAGCACTTAATTTGGGAACATGAAACATGAATGCCATCATAAAACCACCTCTCTGAAAGAGTGGGGCAACAATTTTTACTTGTTTTGTATTTATTTTTGGATATTAAGTTTTAGAGGTGAAAAACCAACATAATGACATTTAAATTATGACATGGATACCACCTGTATCTAGTTTAGCATCAAGTTCAGCATTTTGACTTGATGGAGTCAGCATTTTTATCCATTAGCAAGTTTTTCATAGTAGATTTTTGAACCAAAATTATTCAATAACTCATTTTCTTTGTGATACCTCAGTTTCTACTGCTATCTGTGTAACTTTAGCAACCCTCTGTTCTCATGCATTAGACATTAGACATCGTTCCCATTAGACATTTTCCTTGCCTTTCAAAGATATGTGATTTTCTCTGACATCTGATTGATCCTTGAGGGGAGAAAGGAGATGAAGAAGCAGGAAAGGGCAATAGTATTGTTTTATTCAATTGCCAGTGTGTAGCAAAATGCAGAACATATTAGGAATTCTTTGTGGCTTTTCCAAAATGAGGTAGTGGAAATAACACTTCCACTTCTCTGAAGTATCTTATGATAACGTAAAAAACATTGCCCCTATTATTCAAAGGTGAAAACTGAAGTTGTAAGGAATTAAGTGATGTTTTCTGAAATCAAACATTATTCAATATAACATAAAATTAGTTCATCTTGTTCTGATTCTAGTGCATAGTTCAACATAACCCAGTAACAACCCAGCCTCAATAAGACTTGGGGGGAAAATAGGTTCAGTAATTCAGGATTTTTCTAGTTTTTCTTCTATTTTGAGATACTTAGTTTACACAGGTTTTTTATGCGTTTTGTTATACCTTCTAAGCTGTTCTGTGCAACCCTGGCAATTTGCATGTCTTTCATCTTTGGTAGCAAATAAATTAAAGTTGAAAATAAAAAAAACTTAAGGGAAGATTAAAAATAGCAACTAAAATCTCAAGAGATGAGAACTTCCTTAAAGTTTTTGGTTTTGGTTGGTTTTTTTTTTTTTTTCTTCCTAAGGAGAATAGATGGAGAAGGCAAATAGATGATGTGTTTGTCAGGAAGATTATGTGTTTAGTACTAAAGGGTTTTATGTGGAGAATTTCTTAAATGTTGTCCCAGAAGTGATTACTTACTGGTAAAAGCTTTATATGAGATCCCATGAAAATAGAACTTTAATCTTTCAAGCTAATCTAAATAATTTAGACAGGTTTATTTACAGAAGGATTTTCACAGAACACAATAAAGTTTCTGGAAACAGATTGCTCATGGTCTCTTTTGGATTGGGCTAGATTTTTAGATGTCATTTAGGATGTATGTCCTTTTTTGTTTTGTTTTAGTGGAATAACTTCCCCTAATGCCTTGATCATTTTTTTCCCTGAAAAAATAGGTTGTTTCCTTTCAGGCATCTCATAATATTTTTTTGCTTTTCTGAAACTCCATTCTGAAGAAAAAAGAGAATGAAATAGTTTGGTGAAAATGAAGTGAAAGAAATGTGATAGATATCCTGCTGGCAGACAAGAGAATTAAATGGCAGAGTTGTGTGAGCTTGTCTGCTTTCTCTTGGGGGAAGCCATCTTGCAGTTCATTGATGTGGCATATCCTTTTTCTAAACATTCCCAGAGCACATATGTTCAGACCTTTGTACCTTGCTTTTCTAAATTTGGGCCCTGGAGCTTGTTTTGCAAATATATGAGAAGCAGAAGCTTTCGCTCATATGTCCCACTTTCAGAGTCACATGCAATCCAATTTCTAAGCTGTTATCATTGCTGCTGTATTAGTCTGGTAAAGTACAATTTAAACAGGCAGTAAATTTTGTTTATCATCATTGCCAGAAGAAAGTACAACAATAGTAAAGTTTCCAGTAAAGATGAGTAAGAATGGCATTTTTTCAAAAGGCCTTGTAACAAAGGATACTGTTGTTACAACCTGCCGCTGAAGGGGGAGTAACTGAGGTTCTCATTGATAATAGATCCCTTGGGGAGGATTCGAGTGAAATGACACTAAATCATGGTGTTTATAAATATGCATATGGTAGGTTTATTTCAGAACAATTTGGTTGCAATGGAAAGTAGGTATGTTGCCATTTTGGTTATTATCTGTAGAAATATAGCCATATAAAAGCATAAAAATAACACTTTGAACATGAATTGGGATTCCTGATACTTTCTCTTCCCAAAACATTTTTATTAGTTTTCATAGTGATACCTGATGACTGAATTAACTGGGTGAGCCAAATTTATTACTACTTCAGAAAGATGGATGCAATGCCAGATGCTGCTTTAAAGTTCTGAATTATTTTGCCAGTAGTAAGCCTGGACCACTCTCTGGTTAGTTTATTTATATTTAAGCTTTGACAAGAAAGAACATTTTGGTGACTTGTTTTCTGTTATGTACCAAGACAGTCTTTTTTTGGCATTAAAATTCTTAAATTCTTAAAGGATAGAATAATACTTGGTTTGTCTTAAAATTTAACTTTTCATTTATTTTTCCAAGGCCTGCACGTGCTTACTGCACTGATCATAATGCTTTAGCCATTTGTGCCCAGAAAACTGCCAAGTGTTCCCTAGTGCAAATATTAGCTTAATGTCCTTTATGTCAATGTACGTTTTACTCATGAAGCAGGATTAGGTAACATCCATCTTCTTTTTAGTGCTCTTAAATTATATTGCAAGTCAAAACTTCTGCTGATAGCTTACCCAGCTAAGCATCTAATCAAATTAACTTTCTTCTGCAAGAAAGAAAAATGCTTCGACCTGTCAGTCTTTCTAAACATGGATGATAAATCCCAACATCATTAATTCCTATTCAGTCTCTAAAGAGTTAATCTAGAAGGCTATGTAAAATAATCAAGGTTGTTTTTTTTTAAAAAAAAAGATACTTTGAAAGTAATTTTAACCTCATGTTGTTTAGTGCATTTTTTATGTTGCTCTACTGGTATTTTATTTCTTCATAAAGACGAGGTACATTTCAGGAACTCTACATTTAAATGTTAAGCAGCCAAGCTAGCAAAAATGATCCTTCCTTCCCAGAGTAAAAGCTCTGCCAAAACTATTGCAGAGTCTACTTTCTCTTAATAAAATTATGTACATATTACTTCAGTTGATTGAGTTGCATGTGCATTTCAAGAAAAAGAAAAATTCTAAGGAAGCCTGGTGATATTTTTTTCTGATATAGTTTTATATGGTTACATATCTGGATGAGAATTCCTAAGCAGCTTGTTCATAGATTTCTATTATCATCACTTGTAAGTGTGACAATACATGGACCTTGGATTGGAAAGAGAAGTATTGTTCTAGTGTCATTCACACTTAACTGCAGCAGTTGTTTTCTGTATTTTCCAAAGACAATGATTGGTTGCAGATGCTCTCCTAGGCATTTGGATAGTGCCATTTCTTTTTCTAATTGTTAGATTACAGTACTGTCGTGCTGTTCATGCCAATAGCCTTAGGCAAAGAAAATGATGAGAAATATTGCTTTCTACACTTAGGAGCTTTGCACGGAGATCTGCAAATGGAAAGTTTCAGAGTATTCTTGAAATCTGTTTCCCAAATTTTAAATACAGCTGGTACTAGACACAATCTTTTCTTCATATGTTGTAAAATAAAATACTCCTGTGTGGCATAGATTTTGGCAAAAAAGAAAAAAAAAAAAAGAAAGACAACCATGATGTCCTTTTCTCTGAAGGCAGAAGGCATTTTAAGAATCAATATTCAACAATAGATTGAAGGGGATTTAGTATGTCTGTACTTCAGTAGACTGTTTTCCTTGTGAATTATCATAAAATGTTGATGTCCTGGAGATATTTCTGCCTCTGGAAACCCAGTGGTACTGAAGCAGAAATTACTTACTAGTGCAATTTTGATTCCTTCTTCCCACCTCTAAAGATCATGGATAATTCCTTCCTAGTTCTGCCAAATCTGTAGTGGTAGAAGTCTCTCTTCTCCATCTAGACCATTGCCACTTTCTTGTAAGTGGAAGAGGAGACAATTAAATGTTTATCTCCTATTTTAAAGTTAACTGATTTCCAGTTCAAGTTGTTTCACCATACAGAATGATTCTGGAGATAATTAGACTTCACTGAGCCTGTATGTTATATCTCTGTCCCTTACCAGAGCTTGAATACCTTGTCTGGTATTCACTATTTTGCTACATAAGAGATTTGATGGAAAATCTGCAGGCGTGCTTCTCTGGCTGATTTCATAGAGGAATTGCCATTCATTTGAGCCAACTTTAGAGAGCACTGAGAGCAGATGAAACAGCTGAGCTAAGCAAAAGTCAATTAGTAACAGTGCTATTTCTTTTTCTTGATAAAACAACTAAGTATCTACTGGCATATCAACATGCACAGGTGGTTTTTTTTGTTTTTGGTTTTTTTTTTTTTTTTTGTTTTGTTTTGTTTTTGGGGTTTTTTTGGGTTTTTTTTTTTTTGTTTTTGTTTTTTTGGGGAAATTAGTCAGAGCTAGAATTTGTATAAATACCTTTTAGGGAAAAGTGTGACTAGCAGAAATTTACACTGCTGGGTACATTAAAGTGAAAACTATTATAAACAGTTGTGGCTCTGTATGCAAACAAGGAGCTGAATTTAACTTCTGTTTGAGCACAGTGAAGCTAGATGAGCATCTGTAAAACCCAAGTGATACTTCTGACAAAAATAACTGGATGTCTAAAACTGGAGTTTTACATGAAAATGTTGATGTTTTTCCTGCACTGTGCTGTCCAAGGAATTCGAGGAACTTCTGCTTTGTACTACAGTGCAGTGTAGACATATGGCTTTGCTCAACCACTGAAGATGATGTGTTGTCAAAGACTCATACCAGCACTTGTTTCATCAAATAGTTTGCTATGAGGAGCAGGGAATTCAATCTGATTATCAGATTTTGATGTTTTAAAAGAGCATGAGAAATTTTTAACTGTTATGTTTCCATGACAACAGCTTTTCTTTTTTTCCAGTTGTCTTTATGATTTATCTTTGTCATTTGCTACATGAAAGGAAAGATTTTGTCAAACCTTTTGTGTTTGATTAGTCTGTCAGTGCCCCATGAAAGGCACCCCTACGGGGTAGAATACAGGTTCTCATTGACTGATCCCAGCAGTTATGGAGCCTACTCCCCATTTTTACTTAATTTTATACTAGGTTTGCATTTAGGTGGAGCTTGTGTGACTCTGGTCATACATGATGTTCAGTGGTGAAAGCCTGGAGGTGGATAATGTCAGTATTACATCTGAGGTAGCCTTTAGGATAGAGATGTACATCTGTGATCTTACCCATATGCTGATTCAACAGCAAGAAATCTCCTTTCTTCCCTTGTTTGACAGCTGCCATGTGGCTTATCACTTGCAAGATGCCACCAAGTTCTCCCTCTTGCAAGGATTTTAGCAGAGTCCTGCTGTGGTGTTCCATCCTGCTGTGGTGTTCCACCCACTCTGTTCCACCCTCCCTTTAGTCCTCCTTTGCATGGATTGTGTGTGGGAAGTTGGCGTGGCTTCATTCCATCCAGGGAGTAGCAACTGTATTTCAGCCTGTAATTTCTGTACTGTTATAACTTGTTAGAATGTGAATCTTCCCAGTTTTCTCTATTTCTTTGCCCTCAGGCATTTTGCCACACCCTTCATGAAATTACAAAGTATACTGCTTTAAATTTAATCATCACGAGACTTTCTTGCCTCATCTTCACGGCAGAATATGCACACAACTGCAATTACTACCCGGTGCTAATTGTATAGAAAATAAACCATCTATCTGCTGAGGCCAGAATATTTTTTATGTAATCAACACGATTAAATGATAATCAGGCTTCAATGATACTTTATGTCATCAATTAGATAAGTAAAGTTTTAAAATAGGTGATATAAGAACAACATTAAGAGCACAGAGGTAAATTTTCTGTTCTTCACTGTGAATATATGAGTAATTGTAAACCAAAGTATGGGGTTGTTTTGAGTTTCTCTGATTTTGAATGATTAATTTCAGGTACTGAATAATTTTCATAGACCTAAGGAACTTCAGGTTTCATTTAAAAGACTTTGAAAGTACAAACATACACTATCTGTCTGTCCTAATAAATAAAATAACTTCTTAATACTATTCTAACAAGAGAAAATCACAGTGAAGTAACCAATCTTCTTCCAATTCACAAAGAAAACCCTGAAAAACAAACAAAAAAACCCACATCCATGAAAATGGGGAGAAAGTGTCATTTATTCTCCTTCTGTAGTCACCATTGTTTCCCTGCACCAAGCTTGCTAAACTATCCCCTCTGCAAGAAAAATAAGAAATCAGATGTGTAGAGCTGAATACATTGCCACCTGAAGGTGCCTTGAGCAGTTGATGCAGGCACAAGTGCTGGCAACTCCTGTTGTCCCTGAGTGAAGACAAAGCTCCATTTCCCATGTAGTCGGAACCTACTTTGTGTTAGAAGGAGAAATACTTTTCCTCTCTGGATTATGTGCCCTTTGCATGTACATATAAAAGATCGAAAATACGTGTTTACTCTTTCACCAGTGCTTTAGGATTAGATTTCTGTGGTGACAGTTAATAAAAGTATGTGGAAAACAGTTTGTTCCCTGAGAAGTGGGACAAACAACAACTGAGTTTGTTAGGGATTTGTATTCTATATCCCTAATCTTTTCTTCTTTCTGCTGCAGTAAGTATAGCTTTCTCCTATGGCAATACCTCTAGGCAAGAGACAGCACTGTGGTTCATTTAGACCTGTTCATATATTGATCATCTGGCCAATACACATATCTGATGGCCAGCTGTTTGCTGTCAGTCTGTTACGGGCTCTGCTCTCCCTGCATCACATTTTTAGTAAGACTCTCTCCCTAACAACCCACTTTTAGGAAACTTCTAGATAAGCAATGGACTATGTCTGATAGATAGACAGAAATTATCCAAATGTTTAAAAAGTTCTGCCAAATGGAAAATCAAATATTCAAAGCAATTATTCACAGGCAATCCCCAACGAGGGAAAGAGAGAAGATGCATCTGACTCCATTGATATCAGAAGGCTAATTAATTACTTTATTATACTATATTATATTACATCTAAACTGAATCTGCCAAGCACACAACTCTGCACACACCCTGCTCTGAATCTCATGACTGTCAGCTGGCAGTCCTGACATACACACACACACATACTTGGCCCTGATAGGCCAAGGAAACAAAACACCATCACTCTGGGTAAACAATCTCCATGTTGCATTCTACTTTTGCACAATCACAGGCACAGCAGATGATAAGAACTGAGTTTTCTTTCTCTGATGTTCAGAGAATGTGAAACACAGAAATATTCCTGGGAAGTATTGTGCCTTGCTTTTCTCTGTGAAGAGAAATGTGGAGCTACAATTATTTATGTCTTGTTCCTCTAAGAAATAAGCTAAAAATATACTTCATCAGTATTACTCATGTCTCAATTTCAAGTATTCCAAAATTAAAAGATGTAACAATTAAGACAGTCTTTGTGGAGTGATTTTAACAACTTTGTGAATATGCTCTCTTTTTTAAAGATTCTTATTTTCCATCTTTACCTGGATTTTTGGTAATTATGAGGATTACAACTTGTTGAAATATGCTATAGATATTTCTCTGAGATTTACATAGAAAGGTCAAAGTCCTAGATTCAGATCCTAGCAGTTGCTTGTGAACACAAGCACACACACACACACACACACACACACACACACACACACACTTGCACAAACAAAATCTTGTCAGTGGTTTTTTTTAAAGTACCAGTACTTCTTGCAGAGATGTTTAAGATTAGTAGCTATTGATTTGGCTTGTTTCTGCTCTCATTTAATTGACAGAAACAAGGGTTAGACTAACTTAAATCAATAGGGAGCACTGACCTATATTAGGTTTTTTAAAATAGAGTTTAAACACTGAATGCTGATTATTTTCATAATTTTCATGTGAATGGCAATATGTTTTACAGTGATAAGTAGATATAGGTCTTTGGAATATAGGTTGCAAATCCTAAGATTAATTCTAATGTTGTAAGGTCATTGTGTGACAATAATGGTAAAAGTGGTAGCTGTCTTTGTAAGTAGGACACTTTTAAATTGCACTTCAGGTATCCTTCTAAGAAAAAAAAGCCTCTTGGGGATAAAATCTATCTTTTGCTATTCTTCACTTTTAAGTAAGTAACTATTAAATATAAGTATTTAAGATCTATCTATATTAAATGGAGTTTTCAAGTAAAGATTTTCAAGGACAGGTATTAGACTGTTTAAATCAACTGCAGCATTTTGAATTTGATCCAATTGTCCCCTGATGTGTAAGCCATTGCTTCTAATTTAGCTGATCTAAGAGGGAAATACACTTCTTACATGCCTCACCTTCTGAGCTCTCCATCATGTAATCTGGTAGATTTTGGCACCTGATAGGTGTAATGTCAGGTATTTCAGTGAGGTCTTCTGCATGTATCTTTCTGAAATGACATTCATCCATTCCTTGTTCTATTTTTTCTTAAAATAGATACAAGAGAAATTATCAGGTTTATATTCCAAATTGACATTGAAAAATGTAGTGATTGAATATTCTGTGCAGAGACGATTTCATATTTAGGAAAAAAATGAAGCTGGAAAGGGATAAAGCCATGTCCTGTTCTTAGATTCAGAGATGTTTAGAAAATTTCTCTAATGGATGATAATAGTTTGATGAATGGGATCTCTATATCTAGAGACAACAAATATTAGTAACTGTAGACTCCACTGTAGGTTTACCATGTGTAAGTGATGAGAACAAAATGAGCTTGAGTCTCATCTTTCACTTGGGGAAAATTGAGAGTAGTTCTCCTGAAATCAGTAGAATTATATTAAAAGAAAGATTTCATCTGTAGTAGAGAAAGAGACCAGAAGTTATTCTGCTGTAATTATTTTCAAATAATTCCCACGTGGACCTTCTGTTCATGGAAAAAATGTTATTGTATTAAGAATAATTCTAGTAATTTTCTCAGGTAAGCCAGGCATAATGCCCTAATATTAGAAATTTTTTAATCTGAGGAGATCAAGTGGTTTAAACATTAGCACTATGATAGAGGTTTGGATATTGAGTTACTGATTTAATTCTAAAATATATTCTCTTAGTCAGAAGCTTTTTGCTGACTCAGCTGGTAGGCTCAATCTATTACAGTATACTTCCTCTAAACCACTTAATATTTAGTATCCTACTTGATGGAATAAATTAATAAAAGATTTGTTCTTCATCACTGAAAAAGATATATATTCTGGAATGTAAGTGTTCACAGACATTATCTACCTGTAAAATTTTGATAGATGGAAAGTCATATCTTTTATTTTTCACTATTTTAGAATCATGGTTAAACACATTAAAACTTTGTTTTATAGAGACATATCTATAAGAGAAAAAAATTAATACCTAGAGAGAAAAAAAAAAGCTATAAGGAGGCTATTTTCATCCCTCTTATGACCTTTTAAAACTTTGGGATGTCAGTATTGGTTGTCAGGTTATGGTATCTCCTCACACTTCTTCAGGGACTGATTGATTTTAAGAATATGACACTGTCTGTATGCCAAGCTTTATCTTACTCTTTAGTAGGAATTATTAAAACTGTCTTTTATAGTACCTGCACTGGCAAAACAGTCCTCATTGTGGCAGTGAGACTCTGGGCTCTTTAGACAGTTTCAGACACATGATCTACACTGGTTCAACAGAAGAGTGTAGGGGTGGATGAGCTTCATCTCATCTAACATAGCAATCATATGTACATTTTTACATCTGAGCTAGTTGTCTACATTTCCTCTTTAACTGATGAAAGGAAAGGCCCTTCTGAAGGCAATTCACATAACCTTTCCCAGACACACCTTGTAAGAAGTGGAAAGTGGCATTTCCAAAAAAATCCATTTCTCTCCATTGGCTATCAATTGAACCTTGGCAGGTAAGATATTAAATATCTATACTGTGGAAGTTTCAATTTACATGAGAAAACTTAATTTGAGTGTCACAATTTCACCTTTAAGATCCTCTCTTGCTTTGTGAGGTGATGACTTAGGAGACAGCCAGAGCAAAGGTACAAGCCAGAAGAGGCAGATGTGTCAGATGTGCATGGTGTGCTTAGAGCCACTGTGAGAACTGTTCATGCAGAGCAGCACTGGCAAGGCCAGCAGGTCAGGTCCTGACAGGTACTGTCCCTGTGCCTTGAGTACCAAATTCTGCTGCTGTGCTGATCTTTTCCAGTTGTTAGCATACTTGTGGATAGGTATCTGTTTATTTACTAACTCTAATCAGGGAGAAAGGAGTCTTCTATAGTTGTAACTTGTGTTTTGCATAGATCTGGCTGCAAAGAATTCAATTGTCCTGTGTTGTTCTGACTAACTGCCATAATTTGTCTTCTGCCTCCCTTTGTCTATGTAGTTGAAGACCTGGACCTATCAGATTTTCCAACTGATCAGTTTCCTACTGACTCAGTATCATCAAAGTAAAATATAAACTTGTAAAATTAGCCCTACAACCTTCATATAAGTGTATTTCAGTATTGAGCCATATTATCTAATGCATTTTAGATTATTAGACTGTAGTACCCTGATCTTAAAATGTGTTTTGCAATTCATAGAAAAAGGATCAGTCTGAGTGGAGTTGAAACACTACCTTTCATGAAAAAAATCAAACCACTTTTCTGAGGGGACATAATACTGAGCAGACCAATGGGATGACACACAGACAATAAAAAAGCAGTACTGTAGTTATTGAGAAATCATTTGTTTGATGAGTTTAAAGATTTCTTTGGACATTAGCAAATTAACTTGAAATAGAGTGAAAGATCTATAAGAAATTAGTCAATCTAAAGCTGCAAAAGGAGGAAGTTTAAATATTAGACAGTCATTTGCTAGGGTGCTCAGATTTGTTAGTTCACCCATGGAAATGAACATAACTTGCTAAGGATGTTTTATATGACTTGTAAAAGATGGCTTTAAATTTAATCGCAAGACTATTTCTCAGTGTGTAAAGTGGACGTTTACATCACTTTACAACCTTTGCTCCAAAATATACATAATAAAAGATGTCATATGAAAACCTGGTGGAATTAGGCCAATGGGTAATGAACTCATTTACAGCTTGACTATACTGAGGTTTAGGAAATGTCTTTTAATAGTTACATGCCAACTAAACCTAGCATGGAAGAAAAATAAATACATAAATAACTATAGATTAGGTACTAAAGATGACCAAATTACATTTCAGTTGCATTTTTTTTTTAGTATATTCAACTTTTTAATTGCAAAAATTTCATACCTATTCATAATTAGAAAATTATGGTAGCAGAATGCAATCAAAACATTATTTAATTATCTATGTAGACTCAATGCAAGTCTGTGTTAATTTGAGCCATACTTCCTTGGATATTAATGTAATCTGTAGAAAAGGGATCTTAGAATGAAACAATTGAAGATTAGAGCATTAATTACATATTTAAAAAAATTTATACATGTAGAAATTAATTTATGAAATTCAGAAATTCCTTTACCACATAATTGGCAAGTGATTCTCACCAAGAGGGTGGAATCAGTGCTCGCTTGTCAAGCTCTGTTCTCCACTGATGTCTGCCCTGACAACACATGTTCATCTTGGCAAGGCTTTGGAATCAGTGTGATAGTGATGCTTTCTGTCCCAGAGTTGCAAATGGTGCTGCAATTGATGCATTGTTAACTGTGATGGCAGTCCTGGACTACTACCATGGCTTTATTCTTCTGGCTGCATTTTCCAGGATGAAGGAGCTGGATGTTGTACACATCTATATCTGTGTCTCTGTGTGTACACTCCTTAGCTGTTGGCACACAATTGTGTTTGAAGCACGCAGATGGGCAGCTCAGTTCCATTTACCTCTGGTGTGCATTCTGTCATTGGCAGCTGATACGAGGAAGCCACAGGGACACATCTCCATACAAATGTGATTTTAAAAAGGCAATTTTCCTTTTTTATGGTGGCTTTACAGAGTTTTCACAAAATTTAATGTGCAGATGACTTGCTGCAGCATATTGAAAGTCAAAAGGCCTCATTCAACTTTTGTGTTTTACAGATTACATGATGTCTCAAAATTAAAATAGCTGCAATTATAAGATATTATTTGTAGTAAGAGACAGTGGACTTCTTTGCAGAGTTTGTATTTAATCATGCAAGATGCTCAGCTGCTCTGAAGAAAATAAATTAGGCAGATATTAAAAACAATCAGTATAATTACTATTTAAATGCAGGTTTAAGATTTTAATGCCTTTGAATTATAGTTCATTATCCTTACAGTGAGAGCAGCCTGTATATTGCAAGAAAGATTGTGAATGTTTGTTACTGTATTTATTGCTATGCTTTAGTACTGTTGCTCTCTGCTGAGCAGTGCTTGAGCACAATGTTCATGTAACACCATCTCTGGAGAGGGGACACTCCATGGGCCAAGGCAGTGCTGCTTCCCCTTTGCCTCCCCTGTGCTGGGCTGTGCACAAGCTGAGAGAGTCTTCCTGTCTTTAATGCAGTCAGTGTCAGGAGAAGCAAAACTGCTTCCAGCAGTAATGGGGCTCTGGGCCAGGGGAAAGCACATTCTATGCTTAGTTGTGTCCACTTCTGCAATACCCATTCCACAAATCTTGCAGGATAGCTGGTGAAAGAGAAGCATGTATTGGCCCATAGATGATCATGTTCACTGTACTGTTTTATCATTACTAAAACTACCTGAAAAGAAATTGAAAAAAAGAGACATGAAAATTTCCATAAGTATTCAAATATTTATAAATTCATTTTAAGCCCTTCAATTAACTAAGGTATATGTAGCTGCAAAGTCTCAGTAGTCTGTGAATTTATACAGTTAGCTGATATAAGAAATAATATATTTACTCCTTAAAACTTTCAGGTGCTTTTTAAATTTCACTCTTCTTAATCCTGCACCATATCCAAAATTATAAATCCTTGTCACTCCTCATACTAGAGAATTCTTACTTTTCCAAACACTTTCCACTTGACCTAGTGTTTGATCGTTATTTTATTGATTTGAATCATAGTTCTAATAGAAGAAACAATAAGATTACTCAGAGATGTTTATGGAATTATTCTTTAAATGAAAAATATTAAGAAAATTAAATACATGGAATTGCAAACAATAATTGAAATAATATGATCAAATAGTTCTCAGTTCTTCTCAGCATGATGGAAAGCATCTGTCTTTGACATTTTTGAATGATGAGTAAGTTTTATTAAGTTGAATAAAGTGAATAGTTTTTCAATGAAAATGGCTTGTAGTAGAACTTTAAGTATGCTATTCCTAAATTTTACAATTCACATTAGTTATTTTAAAGTACCAAATTGCCTTAATTTTTATATTGAACAATTTATAGGATCCATTATAAACATTTTTTTATTAACTTTTCATTTTCTATTTTTCTTTCTAAATAGTTAAATGGCTACAGACCTTTGCTAGGGATTTGTTTTTGCTGACGTCAACATAGCTGTTCACCATTCCCATCATTCCAATCAAGTTTTGAAGATTCCAGAGATTTAAATGATTTTGATGTACTGGTAGTTATAGCTGCAATAATTATGTGTGGTACTTCTGTATATAGACAATTTAATAAAAAGAAAACTTCTTATAAATGATAGTCACCTGTATAATAGCATCTAATTAAATGGGAAGGCATCAAGGATAGTTTTTTATAAATTAATTTTTTGAGATAAAATGTATTACAAAATCACCCCCAAGAGACATACAATTATCTTTTACTTGCATACGTTTATGTCTTGCATTCATTGTGCTTGATATGAGCGTCTTTTCCACATGTGTTTAAAAGAGCATCTTACTACATGGGATATTGGACTCATTTGCCTTCTTTTGAAAACCTTGCTACCCCCCACTAATTGCTTCCTCTTCCCATTTTAAATATTTTTAATTCTGTCACTTGTTCATGTAAATATTGGCTCTGGACAAATTTAGATCTTATTTAGATGATTCAGCTTTAGAGAAAATTATTCAATAAATAGATACCACTTGGAACTGGAAATCTTAAAGATTTTTCACTTTTTTTTTGCCTTGGTTTGTCAAATCAGTGATTTGGGAAAGAAGTAAAAATAAATCAGTGTAAATAATCCCTTTTTATAATGACATTTCAAATTTTACCAGAAAAAGGTGTCACTGAGCAATTTCCCATGAGTTGGGAAATTCTAGTCCCAGCTCTGCTGGCCACTTGCTGTATGATAGCCAAGTCACTTCTCTTCCTCAGGTTTTCTGTCTGAAAATGGAGGTACTGATACCGCCTTCCATATTAGAGGGTGAGATCTAGAGATATGCAGTCACAGAGTCATAGAACATCCCAGGCTGGAAGCAATCTCAAAAGATCCTCTGACCCATCATTTCATGGAAAAGGGACTGCTCAAGGTTTTATTGGACTGAGCGCTACATAAAATCAGACACAACATTATGTAGCGCTCAGTCCAATAAAACCTTAAGCAGTCCCTTGAAACCCAGTCCCTTGAAAACCTTGAGCAATTGGGATTCTATCATATCCATGGGGAAGTTGCTGCAGTGAATAATTGTTTTCACTGTGAAAAAATATATTCCTTATGTTGAGTTGAAACATCTCCTGGTGCAACTTTTACCTGCCACCCCTTGTCCTCTCCATATGGCTCCTTGTGAAGTGAGAGCCTCTGTCTTCTTTGCAGCTGCTGTCACTGTCATTGTTAATAATTAACCACTTTTGCAAATTCTCTGTATTGTGGATCATCTCATGTAGGGAAATCTTTCTGCAAGATTTACAGAACATAGATCAAATGGAAATGTGAATAATCTTTCAAATTCCAGAAAAGTAAAATTCCATCTTGAAGTTACTGAAGTACTTGCTATGAAGATACACCAGAAGAAATGAAGGACTATTGAATAATATTTGAGTCAGGCTTCTTACATTTTACACTTCAGTACCAGTGGATCAGAACTGGTGGAGAGAGAATTTAGTTGTGATATGCATAACAAATAAATTTAACATTAGTTTACGCAGATTCCTTGGGTTATTGTTTTAATAATATCTACCCATATTATAATTACAAAATGTAGCCTAATTTCTCAATATTGGTAAAAATTATTGGAAAAAACTGAGTATATCTTGTCACAACTCCTTTTCTCTTTAAGTTTTTTTTTCATTTTGGGATTCTGCAACTCAGTTTCAGTTTCGGTTATTCAAATTCTTATTGTAATCTGAAGTTCACATTTTTAAAATCCCAAATATCCAGAGCCACCCTAGGATCATGTTGTCTCACTGGCTTCTAAATTATATGGTCTTTGAAACACCATCTAACATTATCATGAAACAGCATTTTAAAAGGATATAATTAAAATAATAAAGTCATGTCATGGTCCATGCCTTATTCATTTTAGTCAATGATTTTTAATTGTTCCAGGAAAATAATTCTGAATAATTCAGTTTCTTGGCATGGATTTCCTTTTCACATTCTGTTTTTTTTTTAATCTATTATTAAATTGCTATATTTTTAGTTTTATTCTTGATCAATAATAGCTATGCAGTTTGTTCCAAATGGCCAACATTAAAGATTCTTTCTCAGTCTCTTTGTAAAGCTTCTGTAGGTTTGACAGTTTATCTTCCAGATCTTCAGTGCATAGGTTCATTTGGATCTATTTCAGTACAAACTAAGGTTGAGCTAAGGGATTATTATTCTTTTGAAACAAGAATGAAATGAAACATTAGATTTACTGTAATAATGTAGATTGGTTTGTTGTAAAAATACAGAAATTAAAGGAAAAGAAGGAAGCCTGTAACTAGAGCCATTAATGCCATAAAAAATTATCCAGACAAGTCAATGAAACCATGTGCCAAATTTAGAACAATTTCCCAACATATTGTAATAAACTTTAGACCTGGAAAATGATAAAGTATCACAATAAAAATGTGCTATAAGAATAAAGGAGGAAGAAATTTAGTACTTCAAATGCTGTCAAAAAGTACTGTTTTATGTAAAACATTTTTGTTAGATGAGCTACCCAACCGAAATTCAAAGTGGACTGTGTCCTGGACAACACAAGAGCCAATTTTCTGCCCACCTGACAAAAGAAAAACCTTTCCCTGATTGAGAGTCCTATGTCTGATTAAGCCCTGAACATGTGAGACAAAGTACTTCAGAGGATATCTGCCAAAGTACCAGCATAATCTGCTTTACCTTCTCTTTCATGGTAATCACTGCCCACTGGTTCAAGGGAATGCAGTATCTTGGAACCACATAGTGTACCAAGAAAAAAAAAAAAATTAACCCTTGCAAGTAGCAGAAATATTGAAATGTTAATTAAATATAAACATATAAAAATGTAAACAAGCACAAGGAAATATCAAGCAGTATTGCTTATTTCTTATGCCTGGTTTCTTTTTTGTGCTGTAAAATCCAACATGAGATGAGATTTTACTGTGGTGTCCCGAGATTTTAAGAGGTAAGGGAGGTCTCAAAAGGGGGAAGGATGGTGATGTATCTAGGAGCAGAAAATGTTGTATCAAGCTATGCTACACTCATGTTAACTGTTATGAAATGATACAAATTCCAAAGAAGCAAGGACCAGAGATGAAATTGTGGTTTCAAAAGCACCTATGGTTTTGTCCCAGTAAATATTAATGCTAGCAAAATTAGACCTATATAACATGCTGTGGAGAGTACTGTACCATGTGTGCTCTATAACTGGTGTTACTTCTTTATGGGCTACACCACTCTGAACTGATGAATCAAACCCATATTTTTGTTAATTTACTTACAAGCAGGGTATATACTAAGTGCCCTATTTCTATTGTTTAAAATTGCTTTTTAATATGGACCTGGTATGCTTTAACATGCACTGCTATGCATCTTTAGAAGCTTTAGTTCTTCATGTCTTTGAAGTGTACTTCTCTGAGTATAAATGTTTTGTTGCTTACAAAGCGAAGTTATTTAAACCTGAACTCATGTTTGCATGCGAGGTAAAGAGATGGAGTTACTTTCCTTTAAGGTTAAGTTACACTTACTTACACTGAATACAGAAGAAGTAAATGTTAACATTTTCATGAGCAGCAAGAGGGGTCAGGTTGTGTTCTCTTCACTGCCTAAATAACCCAGCCCTCTTTTTACATACCAGCATCCATCAGTACTCTGAAGTGTCTATCTACCTATCATAATGAATTTATTTTTTGGAAGTGATCCTCTCTTGATTTTTACTTAAATCAGTATTTCTTACGTACTAGGCAAATGAAAAGCTGTTATAATTGTCATGTCTGGGACAGTACCATTTTTAAGGGGTTAAACATTATGAAGTGAGGTTGGTTGGTACCTGACTTCAGACACTATGGTCATGCACTTCATTTTACTCGTGTTCCTGCATGAGAAAAGCAGAGAAGCAGCAGCTGAATCACTGTTGGTTCAGCATCAAACATTTTGTTCACACTTCTGCAAAGAAAACAATCTCTGAGGTTGTTCCAGACAACATTATCCCATTCCACCCACCATCACATCCAGTTCCTGAAAGGGAAAAGTGTCAGCTGTGAACATGATGAAACCTATCCCATCATTTTTCCTTGGTCATTCTATAAACACTAGCCAGAAATTTCCAACTATTCTAGCACCTATCTCCAGTAGCCCTCAACATTTTAGGAGTTGAGTTTCAGGAGTCAAGCAACTGTCTTGAATTCCTTAAGGAAGTATGTCAAGAACACGTCTCAAACATATATTTAATATGGGAATTGTAGACAATCTTCATATCTATCAGCATCCTTCTACAGAGAACTGAGAAAATCTCAGTCATGATGGCTTTTGCACCATTGCAACTGAAAGTGGAATCTTATTCTCCAGTCAGTGTGCAATGAAAACCTTTCAGCAACCAAAACTCAGTTGTGTATACTTCAGACAGGCAACACATAAGCTTGAAAGAGGTCAGTTTTCTGTCAAAGATCACTTAATAAGCAGAAAAGTTCTTATTAGGATGTGAAAATCATTATCATGACTTAATTCAGACTACCGAATCTTCCCCCCACCCCATAACTTTTCTAACACAGAAAACTAGAAAACTGAAAAACTGCTAATTGTTTATTCTTAAAATGTTTGGAGTTAGAATTTTTTCACTAATAGCTTCTGCAGATTTGCCCTCAACTTTACATTAATTGTTTAGCAAAGTGCTGTGGTACTGGAATAAATTAAATTAAATATGATTTTTTTTAAAACAAGAATAGGAGAAAATTCCTTGTTGTTTTACCATGCTGAAACATTCTCTATATTCACAATATGTTGAAATTTCAACATGATAGACCATTAAGTATGGTCTATAAGACTGAGAGTAAAATAGTACATAGTTAAGAGAATATTCATGCTGTTTTTCCTATGAAACTGATATAATGGTTATTAATGGTGTTATGACACAATTTAGAAGAACTTTTTGCCATTTTTGAACATTTATCATAAAGACTGGAATTAGTATTGGTCTTTTATAAATTTTTAGGATTATGTATTTAAGCGTAAAGTGGTGTTCTTTTAATATAGTTCATATGAGGGTTTTTTAAATAACTCCAAATAATTTTGCTTACTTATTTAAAATGGAACTGTTTTTAAGACTGCCATTTCATTTTAATGTATCAATGACATCAGTGCTTCAGGTTGTGCTTTTAAAGTGGCAAGTTTCAGTAATGTACTTTCATCATCAAACAAATGGTCTGTAATAGTGTTGAAAATTATGATCTTTTTCATTCCTCTTAGTGATTTATTTTATTTAACTGTTTTATTGGCCAGCACTAAGTACTGCAAATGAGATAAATCTGTTTCTGAAGAGGCAAGGAAGGCTCCTTTTCTTCTTCTTGGGTGGCTGTAGTCATGATGTGGCATTTGCAAAACTGCTGAAATTTTCAGTGCCCCTTTTGGAGATTAATTTCTTTTTAGATTCTTCGCTGTATTCAATGGTGCATTCAGCCTAATTTTCTCCACTTTTGATTTTGTTGGTAACAATGAACAGGATTACAGGGAGCAAGTCTTCCAAATGCCATCTCCAACTACCTTACAGGGCCAGTGGTGTGACAAAATATATAATTAACATCTGCATTAGTTTACTTACTAGCTGTGCAGCTAAGCAAATGGAATTCTGAATTCAATAGATAAGTCAACTATGCCACTTCCTTTTCTGTTAATTTTACCTTCTCTTGTTGAGTGTACATATTTTTTAATCACTCCCTGTCTTGGTCAGTATTTTTCACACAATCTCATGTATTATGCCTGCTAGTTTTAGCAGGATATTACAGCTGTGGTTGCAGGTCATAAGAGAAACCTTCTTTGGTGTTCAGACCAATAAATAAATTAGGAGAAAGGCTTTAAGCTCTGTATGATAAAATGAACTGAAAGTAGGGCAGAGAAAGAACAACCTTTGTAAGGAGCCTAGCCTGGGGCTAAAAGTTCATTGTGTATTTCAGAACGTGGTGCAACAACCACATGAAGAGTTAGCGACTGAGGATTTTCACTGCCTCAGGATACTGGTGATTCAGCTGCATATAATGATAGGGAATGCTAAGAATGCTCTAAATAAATCCCATGTCCATAACTTGTAATTTTTTCCTGGAGCTGTGGGCAGGATGAAAGGCCTGCCAAGGGTTCATAGCCAGCAGGATGCAGTATAGATCTTGTTGCTATACTTGTTCACCGGGGAACGCAGAGTGTATTTTATTAGTGTGATTTTATAAAAAGATGAAAAAGACCCACAAGAGAAATAAGGCATGAATTGATGACATATAAAATATTTACTGGTAGAATAAGAAAAGCCTGAAATTTGCAAATAGTAGCACTCTATTCTCCTGAAAATCAGAGGTCTTTAAACCACCTTCCATTTGAGAACCCTCATACTTCAGCATTCTGCTTGTTTCTGAAGTACATTTCAAGATGTCCTATCAGACCCTTCTTTCTGCTCTGTATGTTTTACTTGTCAAACCATGGCAAACAACATTTATGTGTCTACATAAAACAATTTGAAAAACTATTAAATGGTTCATTTTTACTTATATGCTTGCAATTTTCAGCAAAATTAATATGCTTGTAATTCTTTATTAGGACTACATTTCTAATCTGAACTATTGGATTAGGATTTTGCTAGGGTGTGATGTTTCACCCTTTTCTGTTTTTGTTTTGTTTTTTTTTAATTTCTCTGGTGTTGGTTTTCTACTTGTTTCTTGAACCTCTCCAACTATTAAATATTGTATTGAACATGATGTTACTAGGTCAAAATACAGGAATACTTAACATGTAAATACTGCTTTGAACAATTGATATATGAACTGCAGTATTTTGAATTATAGGTGCTTGGCATTTCCTCTTTCACTAATGTGATCTCTGTGGAAAAATAACAATTACTTGGACGCTGAGGAGTTCCATGTATATAATTCACAGTATCACAATGTTAATGCTGTTCATGGTGATTTCTGCTTAGAGGTTGAGTGAAACAGCCTGCAAGAGTGTATGGTTATAATTTAGTTGCACATCTGAAAAACATAAACCACTCTCCCTGCCCAATGCCCTAGTAGAAAAATTTTCCCCTGATTAAGATGTTCATTGAAAATGAAAAGAATCCTTCTGGTTCCATTATTATAAATAATTGATTAATTTAAATTGAGATGCTGTTTATTCCTCTCTCTATTTCAGTATTTCTCATCTCAGCTTCCTTAACATGAAATCCATAGCACCTTCTCACCTAGAAATGTAAAATTCCATCATGTGAAGTGCCCTTTCTAACCTGCTGCTACACTTTAGCACAAATGTCAGTCAACTTTTCAAAACATTCCTTGGGGCAGTTGGCATTAGGCAGGCAGCCTACTTAGATTTGCCAGGTAAATTAAAGAATTTCTCTGACATGAAGCAAAGCTATTAATCTGTGAGAAAATCTTTGTTAGATCTTTAAACTTCAAAATGTAGTGGCCCCTGATAAGAAATGCTATACTTTGAATGTCAGATAACTCCATAAGGAGGTGGAGGAAAGGTTCTTGCATTTTATGGTATAACTATGCTCACACAGGTCCTGGTGTCAGGAGTACAAATGCTCCTGGTCAGTGGGTAAGAATCAGGCTTTTAACAGCCAGCAGGCTGTGCATGGAGATGAAAGATTCTGGGACACAGGTGAGTCTTGCACAGCAGTGTCACTCTGCACTCTAAACCTGCCCTAAACCTTCACCCCAGCCTGCAGCCTCTCTGTTCAGCTATGTTAGTCCCACAGTTGTGTCCTTTGAAATGTAAATTTGGCAATTTATATCTGAATTTATGTACTTGTATGGCTGTCTTTGATCAAAATAATACATGTTTTATTTCTTAATAATTTGTGTGAAATGTGTGCTCTCCAATTGCATTTATTCTCTTCTTCTGGTTTGAAGAGAGCTTTTAAGCCCACCTAAAACTGCTCCAAACAGTGGCCCTGTAAAGTGGGCTTCATGGAAGAGAAGAGGGATGAAAATGTCCCTGTGCAAAACAGGGTTACAGGCTTTGCTTTGGGCAGAGAAGGCTTTGCTTTGGGCAGAGAAGAAGCAGGTGACATACAGGTTTTGTCCTTGCTCCAAGTAGTGTCTGTCCAGGGCCTATGACATGTAGAATGTGTAATCGTATCCCTGAATATCCTTACAAGGGAGATCATGCATATTTTCTTAGGGTTACATCTAGGTACTAACTAGCTCTAACCTGTCTAAGAGAAGGGCTTTTACTGGGTTTCCTATAGTTGAATGTGGCCTGGAGCCACATACAGAGTCTGAAAAGCTGGGCAAATACTTATCTGCTATGTAGTTTATGCTGAGGTCTGGCTTCTGAGACTGTGTTAATTATACCATGTTTGAAGTCATTTAGGTTATGGCCTTGTGAGCTGTTCAGTAATTAAAATGCAGGAAGTACCCTAGATCAATTCTGAAAACAAGATATATCCTCTGTCACTTTGGTACTTCCAGAAAGAGTTTCTCTCAAGTTCTTAATTAAAAATCTTCTTATTTTCAGTTAATATAATACTCAACTTTTCTTCTTTCACTTTAGACTGATCTTGAGTTAAAGCACATTTAGTTTTGAGTTAAATTAACCATATTCGTATTGTATCTTGGATAGTAATTCATAAATAGCTGGACATTTCCTAAATAGCTGGACATTTCATTATAGTGCTGCTTTATCTATCAGATAAAAACTTCATCAATAGAAATTATGCTTACAAATGCTAATTTCCTTTATTAACGTCCATAAAGAGTAAAAATATAAATCACAGAAAGCAAAATGCAAAAAAGCAAATTTCAACAACATTATAATAATGTGTTGAATTGAGAAGCCCCTTATAGATGTTTCTAAAATAATGATTAAAAGACAAAAAACTGGGAGGGGAAATATTTCCATTATGATCAAAAGGAGACAAGGATTTGTGTGTTTACATTTACAAGATACAATATTTATTATATACTGAGTTTAATCCTAAACAGTTTGCCAAACTTCTTCGTTATCCTAATTTCTCAGCAAGATATTAATGTTTTGATTCATGTTTGTGGTTTTTAGAACTGTGAGTCAACACAGCAGGGAGCACTTTAAGAGGAAATGGTTGCCTCCTCCTAAACTGCTTTGTTAAGAAGAAAGGTATTGGTTGCCTTTCTGCACATATTACTTCCAGTAACTATCCTTCCCCAAGTTTGGAAATGGTGAGTCACTGCTCTTTGGACCAACAGTCAAAGGGGGGCCATTTCCTAAGGCAGGATGGGGAAAAGCCATTGCTGCCAGGAATTTGGCCTTTTCCAGTGGGCTCATTTTTTAGCAGATTTGTGACATTTCTGTGCTAAGAACAGAAAGTCACAGTAGTTATTTTGTGCCTCATTTACCTCCAATATCTCCTAATTGTTGCTGTAGGGTTCTAAAATAGATAAATGGCAATAAAGGAATGCACATAACTTTTTTGTTTTGTTTTGTTTCTAATGGGGTAATAATAATATATTTAGTATTTATTGCATTAATGGCTGGTAAAGGATAACTCAATTATTTCAGACTCCATTTATTAGGACATCATTCAAATGGGTAACTCAAACAGCTCATAACTTAAAAGATTCGAAGATGACAACAGATAAAACTAAAAGAAGGAGAGTGGATAACGAAGATAATTAGAGGGTTTAGCAAAAAAAAGTGTAGTGAAATACTTGGTTATTAAGCTTTTTATTACTCAATTTCTGCCACTGTGTATGCCAGCAGGAGAAACTCAAGAGTGAAGGAGATGCTGGTATCAGAGACTCTGACTGGAAATTCTTTGCATGTAGAACAATTTGATTTTTTTACTCACTGTGACTGGCAGCCAAAACATAGGGACTAGCCTTGAAGGAAGGGAAATATGATAGGGAAAGTACAATTAATTTTGTGAGAGCTTTCCAATTTAGGAAAAGAAGTACTGGGTTCAAAAGGTAGACGTGAGATCAAGTGAAGGTAAAGAAACTTAAAAAAATTAAGTATTAGGAGGTGCTAATATAGAAAATTATTTTACTTAACAGAATTAAAAAAATATTAAAATAGAAGTAATCTGAGAGTATGTTAAGCACTTGAGACATCGAGGTCAGTAAGAAATTGATGACTAACTATTAGATGATAATTCTTGCTAAATTAAATTAAAAAAAAAAAAACAGGGAGAAGTTACGAGATTTGAAAAGTTAGGGTTCTTTCCCACAGAAAGCAATGGTTTCCTCCATTGCTTTCTCTGGGAAAGAATCCTTGCTTTTTACTCTACAAAATTCTCTGTAGTATTTTACTCCATAGGTAATTAATAGCCTACATGAAATTGTTTTAGTTAATTATCTGCTTATTAATATTCCTCAAAGGAGGATGTTTGGTTTCAGTACACAAACTCCTGCAAAGAAAGATTCCAGTTTGATTACTGTGAACACTAAAGCAAAAATGAAAAATAATTGTTAATTTTATTTAAGACCACAGTAATTTCTTCCTATCTTTCTGCAAAGAGACATGTCATGAAATATGTAGGGTTTATTGTCATGAGTTGCAACAATATTGTTTTTATGCTGTTACAGGCAGGTTTCCTTTCTGCTCTTGGATCAAACTTCTCAAACTGGTATTTTAAGTATTTTGTAGGGTTCTCTTCCTTTAAAGAAAGTCTAAGTATTTGTATATTAGCATTTGTATTTGTATCTTATTAAGAAATAAAAAACATAATCACAATGCCACTAACTAAAATAAAATTTTCATTTAAAAGAAAAAGGCAAAATGGGCTTTAATAATATTTTGTCCATTTAAGTCTTACTTAAAAATTAGATTGGGATATTCACTTTAGGATTAGATAAGAGATCAATGCTGAACCATGTACAAAACTTGTGTTCAGACTAGTTACTACTGGAGTCTTCTGGATTGTTCTTAAAAGAATTCTATCAACTTGGCTTGAAAATAAGCATGCATAGAATCAAAACTGAAGGGATGAATTGGACTGAGAATTATCCTGTTCTTAATTATTTCTACCTTCCCCTATTTGATTTAGGATTCCAATGACTATCTTATATTGTAAGGTTTGTATATCATGTACAAGCATTATTTTAATGCCTATTCAATTATGTGTCTTGCCTCTTGGTTGGGGGAAATTAAATCAACAAGAAGGGCATATTCCAAATGATAAACTACTACATTCATGCCTAGAGTACATGAAATTTAGTGATAAATCAGAACTTTTATCTTTCAACTGTGTTTCCTGGGATTCATTTTTTAAGTTGCTATAATATATGAAGTCTGCACAAGTATTCTATATACTGTGAGGAAAAGAAGCCTGTAGGATTTTGTATCTTTCCTTAGTAAACTGTCTTCTAAACCATTAAAAACTTGGCACTAATGTAAAAATACATAAAATCAAGAAAATATTGGAGTATTTTGGGTAATCATTAAATACAGTTGAATGAATCTATTTACTGGCAATACAGATGTAGTCTGTAAAAATAGTCCTTTATAAGGTTTTAGGGGTTTTTTTTCATGACATCAGGGCTAATTTATTCATATAGTCATCACTTTTTATTATTGAGAGGGATTTATGACTCTATTTATTACTGAGAGATTATTATTAATCTTCTCCCTAGTAATCTTTGCCTCCAAAAAATGCTGACATGAGATCAGTTTGGCCAATTTTGTCAGTGCAGTGCAGTGCAGTGCAGTGCAGTTAAGTCCTACTATTGTTGGCTTTGGCTTAAGTAAAATTCAGTTCAAAAGAGAGGTAATTTGACCCAAGCTTAAAAACTTGTTGTGTCTAAGTCATCGATCTGACAAGACCAGATCCCTCAGAATGCAGACTACACTGAACTGACCTAAAGAAGAATGCAGTTCTTCTCAGTGTTATATCTGTGTAAGTACACACAGCTAGGCCCTTCTTCCCACCTTCACCTCTGAGGGTGAGGGGTTGGGAGTGTTGTTCAACCTTTATGAAAACTACTATGCTCTAAACAACTGCTAGTTAGGAGACACTTCTTATTTCTTCTTTTTAATTACAGAAGGTGGTTTTTCCTTCTTGAAAAAAATTCCTGTATCCAGATGACTACAAAGAAGCTAAACATCCCTTTTTTTAAAGAAATTGTTGTCCATGCAATTTACCAGTGGTTCAGTGTACTTTGTGGCTCATACAAGCCTTCGACTTTTTTTTTCCCTTAGGAAATATTGATATTATGGTAGCAAAAATAATATGTAAGTTTATCAGAACTGAGAAACAGATACATGGATATTTTTTCCTCTTTTCTCTCTTCTCTTCTTCTCTTCTCTTCTCTTCTCTTCTCTTCTCTTCTCTTCTCTTCTCTTCTCTTCTCTTCTCTTCTCTTCTCTTCTCTGTTCTGCTTAGAAATCACTCTCATGTGGTAGGAGACTAGATTGTATCCTGGAAGTGCCAAAACACTCCAGGAAATTGTGTTTTTTATTTGTTAGACTTCTTTTAGATGAAAAAAGTGAAATTGGAAAGTTACTTTTTTTTTGAAAGCTTATGTGATCCAATGTAAATGAAATTTCTATGAATACTTGGTACAGTGCTTGTGGAAGAGATTATCCTGCAGTAATTGATGTTTTATTAGACAAGGCATTAGTATCCCATTGTGGAGAAGGTGACCAAACATTGGCTAGATTTGTAGGAAAGTTAATGAAACAAACCAAACTTCCTTACTAGTCATAATTACTGTGTATTTATACTTACAGGAATAAGAGTTTACTAGAGTATTGGATGAAGAACTAATTAGAGAAGGCAGTTTCTGAGTGCTTTCTAAGATTAGTTTATTCTCTCTTTTTTTAATATTGATCAAAATGAGAGATTGTTCTCATATTACCTCAAATATAAACATACAGCAGCAAAATAATTGCTCAATTAGATGTAGTACAAGTTAGTCAAGTATTCCAAAAATCCCCTGAATAGGTTTGGAGTGAATCCTGTAAATATTGAAGTAATACTTTGCATCCCCTATTCTTGGTATCTTCTTAAGATCATGGTTAATTCCTTAGTTACCATAATTTTATTTATAAAAGATAAGCTGTTTAAAGCACTGATTCACTGAACTAAGAAGTGATGTTTCCATCCTTTATCATCTGGTGGTATTTAGGAATGCTGAGAATTCTTACTAACATGTTATCAATTTGCCTGAGTTAGAGGAAATGCAATGTGATAAAAACCATCTGGTGATACTGCAGGTATAAAAATATTTGCCATATATATGTTTTTTTCTCAATAAAATCTAACATGTTAGAATTTTTTTAAGAAATAATATTGATTTAATTATTTGAATAAAGAAGAAATAAAAGACATCCAAGAGGTGACCATTTCTCAGTGCTAAACAGTGGACCACTTCAGGAAAAAATTATGTTTAAGTCTTGGCAAGAAATTTTAATGTTATTTTTAATTTTTTTTTTAAAGGATTTTCAAAATAGGACATTCTCAACTTGACATATCTGCTAGAGTCTGTTAACGGCAGGAAAGTTCAACCTCTGTTCAAAGCAAGGGAAGGAATTCAAGAGGATGAAAGAATAGAATGAAATTTTATTCTTGAAATGTCTGGAACAGGAAATATATAAATGCATTCTCTGTTTACTGTGCAATCTTATTCTTTAGTGCCTTCTGTGAAAAAGCTGGATATCATGAAAATTTTTAAAATATCTCCCAATGATGTTAACCACAGCACATGTCTTCTTTCTACTGCCCAGAATGAAGAGGAAAATGTGAAAGGGAAGATTCTGGGATGGCTCTGGTTACAGGGCTAAGATCTAATCCCTAGAGAGAGATGCCTGTACCTGAATTAAGATGCAAAGAAGACCCTATGCTGAAGCCAGTAGAATGCATTTTATTTAACCATTAATGTGATTACCAAGAGAGACAGAGAGAAATAGAAAAAAGAGTATGAGAGAGACAGAATAAGTAGAACAGCAGTCACCACCACTGTGGATCCAAGTGGTTGTGGGGGACCACAAAACATGGTTGTGGGGGTACCACAAAACATAGTGTTCAGTGGGTAAGTATATTTCAGGTATAGAAGGGAGTGCCCAGACAGCTCCCCTGTGGGGAGGGATGCTTTGCACCATCTTTTGTAACACTGGGTCTTCACTACATTTGTGGCTCATGTGCAGTCCTCTGGTGGAAGGTCTCAGAAATGAGTCTGGGGGTGCTTCAGGGTGTGTGGTGCTTATGGCACCTTCTGAGACGTTGCCTCTCAGGCTCTGCCTGAGAGAGGTCAGGTCAGCATAGCTGAGTCAGTTTTGCCCCATCAGAAGGGATGAACACCTTCATGACTGTCTGTGAATGTCCTGTGTGAATTTGACATTCATTAATTCTTCTGGAAGTCTGTATGTCTTACAAGGTGAAGTCATGAGATCCAGTCATTTGGGCTTTTGGATAAGTTTGTGGGGGCTGGAAAACAGCACTTTTTAGTGCTGTTTAGTGTTGCAGTTTAGGCATCACTGGTATACACATTTCTGTTGCCTTAATGCCTTAGTCATTTACCCTTTACTTTCTTCTCTGCTCAGTCATGCATATTGAATTAGTTAGAATTTGTTGAGTACATTTAGCATGGGCTTAATTAGGTCAATCATTTCAGATACTCTATCAGCATTTTTGCCAAGCACATGATGCCTAAAATAGTTTCAGGATGTTTTAATATCTATTAATGAACCTATTTGGCTGTTGTGCTGTTTTGGTGTTTTTTAATTAAGATGTTTATCAAGTTTGAATTCTGTTATAGGAATTGATATAAAAGAAAGAAACTTTAAAAAATTTCAGTCACTTGCCTATTTTTATAATTTTTAAAAAGCAAATAATTTTTTTAATGAAGTGTTTATATTTGACTTGTCTAGATCCTTCAAACTATGAGATGCACTAGAAATAGCTTCTATATTCTTAAAAAATATAATTTTAAAGATGAATGTCAACGTAGACATGATGAAAAGCTACTGCATTTGTCTTTCTTTAATTCTGATTGTCTTTTTAAGTTGAATACTCTGCAAATTTTCTGTTTATAAAAGTAATGTGAACTCAAAATCAGGAATACTGTCATTCTTTACAGCACCAGAAGCTGTCTGAATAGATTTTTTTCACATAGTTCATTTATCAGCATGCAAATAGAAATAAGATTTCATTTGGTTTGTTATATGAAAAGGCTATGATTCTGAAGAAAAAATATCAGTTCTTTTTTTGAAAGTTCTTTTTTCTTAAGAAAAATTTAACACACTACAGGTATAGGGAGACATAATACTAGATTCTGATGTGATTCAGATAGATGTGATGTCACGTCCTTTTTGAAGAATTCCTACTTGCTGATATCAAAGACCTTTTAAAATAATTCTATTAATCTTTGTGCATGAAAACACAATATTTGCACTAGCTGTTGAATCTTACTGAACCACAGAAAACTGTTGTGTCTGGGGCTTTATCTTTAAAATTGTGTCTTCTTTGACCTGTGTTTCAGAGGAGATCTATTCCTTTATGAAGTAAGGCTCATAAAGGAATAGATCTCCTCTGAAACACAGGTCAAAGTGTGATCAAGTAAATTAGTTTTGGCAAATTGCTTAGCTTACCTTGCCATGAAAAAGCTATATCAAATACTTAAACAAACATAGTTAAATGCACAAATAAAATAGGAATACAGAATTTACCAAAATTCAGAATACCAAAGTAGTTTATATTATCCATAATAAAAACTGCCTTGGCCACTTTTAATACTATTCCAGTATTTTTCTCCTAATTTACCTTGATTTAGAAAAAAAAATAAAATTAATCCATAATCTTCAGTTTAAAGAAGAGTAATTTTATATATCATAAACTATTGTTTGTATCCATTTAAATATTTTATATATATAAAGATAAATATAAGTATAGATAATTGTATACCTGCTTATATATTTATTAATTATATGTTTACTTATATTTCTATATAAAACTATATATGCTTATAAATTACAGGTTAAACATTGGTTTTAGACCAGATAATTGTTCTTGAGGAAGACTTTAGAAAGACTTGAGTAGAATTATATTACAAATATGAAAAGATGAGACTGAAACACAGCTTTAATGAGAATGCAAATAAGAATTACTAAGGTTCAGTGAAGGTCATAGCAGCTTAATCATCAATTTATGTCAGCAACTTCTCACAAGCAACAAATGAGTTTTAATAAAAACTGTTGTCTTAATGGATTAAACGACAAAATCATGATTGCTTTAGAGTTTGACCAGAACACATGCAGTTTTATGTGTTTGACTCTTATCTACAAATTCAAGAATAATCTATTTAGTGATTGTTTGTATTTTTAAAATGAACATTTTAATGACTTTATGTGGCCTTCTAAAAGGAGTTCTAAAAGTGTGTTCTGGTTGTGCCTAAAGTATAATTTTTTCCTGAAAAGAAAATTTAACATTCTCAGATGCAACTGTAAATTATTTGTTTCAATAAAAAATAGGGAGGTTACATGGATATGCTTCTTTTATGTTGAATAAAAAAATCCTGAATTTCCTAGGGCAAAATCACCTCACTGAAATTTAATTTGGATCTCTTTCTACCTTGTAAATACATGCCTAAAACTATATCATTTACAAGAACAGAAAGTTATCCAGAGAAGGAAAATAGAAAATAATCTTCTTATCCCAAAATATCCCAAACATTTGTGAAACCCCAGCAGAAGAACTCAAAAAAGCAAACAGTCCTTAAGCTCTTTTATTTTGCTTAAGTGTCTATTTTGCCAGTTTGAATATATTTATTTTTCACCTATTAAACATAAATGTATGTATTGGATTTACATAGCAAGGTTTTGGTAGAGGGGGTTGCTGCTAGGGTGGCTTTTGTGAGGAGCTGCTGGAAGTTTCCCCTGTGTCCAACAGAGCCAGGGCCAGCTGGCTCCAAGGTGCACCTGCTGCTTGACTGATGGCCAAGCCCATCAGGGACAGTGGTAGCACCTCTGGGGTGACATAGTTAAAAAGGGGAAAACGTTACTGCACAAGAGGGAATTGCAGCTGGAGAGAGGAGTGAGAATACAGGAGAGGAACGGCCCTGCAGACGCCCAGGTCACTGATGCCCGAAGGGAAGGAGGTGCAGAGATTCCCCTGCAGTTCATGCTGCATGGTGAGGCAGCCCATGGAACTGTGCCCCTGCAGCCCAGGGAAGACCACCTTGGAACAGGGGAAGAGTGTGAGGGATCCTCCCTCTGTGGAGGAAAGAGTGGCAGAGACTTGGACTGACTGCAGCCACCATCCTCCACCCTCCACTGCAGGCAGGAGGAGGGAAGAGAAATCTTAAGCAAAGTTAAGCCTAGGAAGAAGGGAGGCTGGGGGGGGGAATATGTGTTCAAAGATTTAGTTTTTATTTTTCCTTACTTTACTCTGATCTGATTGGCATTAAGTTAAGGTAATTTTCCTGAGCGTGTCTGTTTTGCATGTGATGGTAATCAGTGTGTGATCTTTCCCTGCCCTTAGCTTGACACATGAGCCTTTCATTCTATTTTCTCTCCCCTGTCTAGGTGATGAGGAGAATGATAGAGAGGCTTTGATGGACACCTGATGTCCAGCCACACTGCCACAATGTGTAAATATTTAGTCACTAGGAATGTGGCCAGTTAAAGCTTCCTGATCTTAAAATAAGTCAATTATGTAATGGTTCCCATAATTTACACTCTTTTGGATATCTAGAGAACAAGGTAAGAGGAAAGAGTCATTAGCACAGCATAGTTCTCGGCATATGTGCTTGTAGGGTGGGCTGTACTTATGAGATACTTTCTACACCGAACTGTTTAGACAAGCCCAAAAATAGTGAGCAAAGAACCAAATTAAGAAAACAATTCTTGAGAAATTTTCTAGTCTCAGATAGTCGTACTTAAGTACCACTTGCTATATTAGAAATTGAGAAAAAGTGAAATCTAGTAATACTGGTGTCTGTATAAGACAAAGACCCCAAAGACCTTTTCATTGCAATATCAAGATCTGGAATCTAAATCTAGAATCTTAACTTCATAATGCATGAAACCGCCCTATGGGTAGTGTTAAATAATAATAAAAATTTTATGTGAAGGAAAACTTCAAACTATGAAATGGATGAAAAATCTAGAAAGCATAGAACACATTACTGCTGGGCATTTACAAATAAGTTTAAATTAAGAATTTAAACAATGCTATCAATATTACCGATTTTAGTTCAGGGTTAAGTAAGAAAAAAGTAGGGCAAATCTTTATCATGTGAAAGAATGCACATCTCAAAAGCAGGGAAAAATCCTATTATATTAGAGAACTGGTAGCAACACCTAATTTGTCAAATGAGTTACATAGTATGGCAGTCGTTTTATGTGTGTGCATGCACAGTGGTGTAATTCAGAAAGAAGATCTGATATCAGTGTCCTGTGGTCCAAACTGTACATCAATTGCTCATGACTGAGGAAAGCTTGCTTCAGTATTTGGTACACGTTGGATTGGTTGGTTGGTAGGTGAGGATATTACAATCTTCTCTCCACCTCATTACTATCACACAGATCTTTATTTCTTATAATGGGTTATGGAATTTATTGCTGTGAAGTCTTTTCTTATTGTCCAAGTACTGCAGTCAGTGCTTCTTTAATCTTCATTTCTGTATACCTTAAACAGCAGCAGGATGTTGTTGTTGTTGCTGCTTTTTCAGCTGAGGTTGTATAATATATGTCAGTAACTATAGAAGTTTGTCTTCCTTTGCAAGAATGTGCAGTGGGGCTTTGAAGTTCCATACCACTGTACTCACTCAGAGTGACTCACCTCATCTTTCTCTGGTTCCAGCAGGGATCTTGCTTGAGCTGAAGAATGTATGAAGGCAGACATGATAACACCAACCAAATGCAGCACTAACTTTGCTATACTTACATTCTAGACCAATGAATTAGAATACTCTAAATACATATTTCAACTCCCAGTCTTTGCTTCATCCATGTCTTTAGAGTACTGTAGGTACAGGAGCACAGCTAAACATCTGGGCTTCGCTTAAACTTTGAGGAGACACGTGGTTGTCTTCACATAGGAGTCAAACACAAAGTGAAAGCACTTATGGTGCCACCTACCTCTAAGGTTTAGATGAGGGAGACTAGGCATTTATGTTTTACAAAGCTCAAAAGTTTGGTGAGATCAATCTTGTTTGTACCAGTTTACTTTTATCAGAGTTGAATAGTAAAAAACTTTATGCTTTTCATTATATATCTTTTGTACTTTAGCTCTCCTGAAATTTATGGAGTTTTCTTATAGAAATGATCTGACTGTAAAATTGAATTTTTAAGACAGGGTCTCTAATTGAATCTATCTCTCTATTTATATTTTTTTTTCACTTTATCTCTTTCTAATTTCATACTTTACATCATATGTGATTAAATTATGATTTACTTGCATCATTTGATTCTCTCTTACTAACTTCACATTAGATCAGTAATGGTTGAAACACCCTAAATTGCTTCTAGAACCATCATACTGTGTGTATAAAGTTAGTTCCTTCAATCTGTCATTTTAACAGTGGTTAGCCAGGGTTGTGTTTGTCAACTATGCATAAACTCATGGTGGAGTGCCTAGATAACTATGAGCTAATCTTAAATTTTGTGCTTACATTTAAAATAAGAGAAATATTTCACATTTAAAGCAACACTGATAGGACTTGTGAGATGTACACCTTATATAATAATAATGTTTTTAATTGTATTAGCCTACCTGTCTTAGGAGTTTACATTTTAATTTTTTCTTTAAAAGAACTTTTGTATTGAATTGCATTATAGGATACTATCCGTGCTTTACTTCCAGTGAATTTTTATTTGGTGTATTTAAATGCAGCTACTGGAATGGCAGTTGGTCTATTTGAGCTGAGTAGAAATATACCTCTGGTGCCATTAGTAATTGAATTAATACTGTTTTTATCAAGGTACATTTCCCATGGAAAGTGCTCAATTGAGCATAATACTCTATATTAAAAAAAAAAACTTGAATACTAGAATTTCACATGTGATTTCAGTATTATTTCTAAAATATCTCTCCACTGTATCATTAATTTTATTCTAATTTAACTTATTTAATTATTATTTTAGTTATTAACCCATTCCTTATTTCTAATAACCCTATGGCAGTACTTTGAAAGCAAATCACCTTGCTAGTTTTTGTGGTATCTTCTAATATGCAGGAAAAGAAAATGATTGAAGATGATTCCCTGATTTAATTCTAACCCCCCTCCATTATTAGGGACATCAGAGAGCAGCAAGAATGGGCTGCTCCATGAGGAGAAGCAAGCTGGGTGCTGAGTGTGAAGCAAGGTGCCAGCAGTGCCCTTACCAGCAAGGGCCTGATCCTACAATACCCAAACCTGATGAGCAAAGCAGGTTTGGTTGCATTAGTGAGTCTGAGGAGAGTCTAAAGCACCAGGCAAAACTGAAGTGATGAAGGGTGTCCCAGGTCAAGCTGAGAAGTCAAGTCAGCAAGTGTGGATCAGGTCCGCTGACGCAACCAAGCTCAGTCCCACTGCAGGGATCCCAGGCAGGTGTGGGGTGAGAAGGCAGCTCAAGGTTTTGAAATGCAAGCCAGGAAGTCAAGTTTCCAGGTCAGGATCTGGATCAGCAGGATACATCTCCAGGCACAGACACGTTAATACTGAAGCTCAGTCAGCAGCCAAGGACAAGAGCCTGACCTCAAGTTTCTCAGCAAAGGAGGGGGGAGGCAACTGCTTCTCACAGCAGTCTGAGCTGAGGTTATGCAGCTGTGCCATATCAGCACTCCAGCACAGGTGATCGAATTCAAGGAGGAAAACATGTACCTAGGACCTGAGGAAATGAAATGTAATTACAAGTACATTTGTTGTATTTTGCTGTTTTATTTCTGAGCTGGTGGTATGGAAAATAGATATTGATTTTATTTAATGGATAGCTGGGAGAAGTAATTAATTTTGACATCTTAATTTCTTTCTTGTGTTGTTTTTGACTTGTTAAGTGCTTGAAACTTAGCACTTAGAAAGACAACCTATTATCCTCTCATAACATAAGTGTTTTTACAATTCATGCTTTGTAGCCTATATATAAAATCAGCTATGGTTTATTCCTTCATTTCTTTGTCTTTCATGTTTTCCTTCTTTAAGTAAATGAGGTTCAACTTAAACCCCTAACCTGCTTTCTATATTCATATCTACATTTCTACTTACTGAACAATCTGAATCCACTGCAATCAATAATTCTAGATGTCAAGATATAAAACACATACATTAATTATACTTTCAAGATTTGTGGACAGTTTGCATTTTTCTGAGTTAGAGAACTCCCTTTTGACTGTGTATCCAGAAGGAAATTAAGTTCATTCTTATAGAATCATAGAATCTTTCAGGTTGGAAAAAACCTCTACGATCATCAAGTCAAACTGTTAACCCAGCACTGCCAAGTCCACCACTAAAATATATTCCTAAGTGCCACATCTACGGGTGCTCCCTTCCAGGGGTGGTGATTTAACCACCTGCCTGGACAGTCTGTTCTGATGCTTGATAGCCTTTTCTCCTCAAGAATTTTTTTCCTAATATCCAATCTAAATGTCCCTTGGTGCTCCCTGAAGACAGTTCCTCTTGTCCTCCACTTGCTTTCCGGGAGAAAATGCCAAAAACCACCTGGCTACAACCTCCTTTCAGGCAGTAGTACAGCACAAGGTCTCCCCTGAGCCTCCGTTTCTCCAGTCTAAACACTCCCAGTTCCCTCATCCACTTCTCACCAGATTTGTGCTCCAGACACTTCCCCAGCTCCACTGCCCTTCTCTGGACATGCTCCAGCACACCAATGTCTTTCTTGAGGTGAGAGGCCCAAAACTGAGCACTGGATTTGAGGTGTGGCCTCACCAGTGCCAAGTACAGGGTGACAATCACTGCCCAGGTCCTGCTGGTCACAATATTTCTGATCCAGGCCAGGATGCCCTTGGCCTTCTTGGCCACTTGGGCACACACAGGCTCATGTTCAGCTCCTGTTGACCTGCACCCCAGCAGTTTTCCCACCAGGTAGCTTTCTAGCCATGCTTCCCCAAACTTTTTCTTCCAGTCCATAGGAAATTATCAAAAATAACTTCTCATACAGTGAAGGTTCTATCTGCTGACTTTTTGTGGGGGAGTGATTGTGCTTACAATACTCCTCTTTTGCTTAAAAGCTAATGATTAAAATAGTCTGTTAGGTGAAAGGACATTAAGTTTAATATTTCAAATTTCTGGCAAGTGTAATAACTAGGCTACAGGGCCAGAGATAAAGATACTGATTATTCTAGAAGTTGAATCTGTATGCCAACAAAGGATGCAATGGTCAGAACAGAAGATAGTAAATATTTTAGTCTAATGGAATGAGCAATGAATTTGCAGGAGCTATAGATTTGGTTCCAAATGCAGTTCCTTGAATACGAATCCATTTTACCATAGTAATTAAACAAATAAATGCATTTCTGCTTTTAGTCACTACTAGTTTAGAATAAGTGTTGCTTGCTCTCCTGATTTCTCAGTAGCCTAGTTTCAAATAATCACACATGGTGATTGCTATGGATATCTTGTGAGATAGGGATTCAGTATTTCTGAGTTAAGTAGAGATGGAAACCCACCTCACAATTCCAGTATGAACAATGTGAACACAAAGATGGTTTATACGACAACAAATACATACTTGCTGCTAAGTCTGATATTTTATTCTTCAGAGAGACACAGACAGTATGAACCTAGGCCAAGAATGGATGTAAGGGAATGGATGGTCAATGGATGTAAAGGAATCTATTGCACTAGAAGTTATGGACATGGGCAAACATCCTAATGAGGTTAAATTACAGTATACCTACTAAAATAATTTAATGAAATTCTAGAAGTTGAAATCCTGATAGAGGGAGACTTCTTCTGAATTATTCTGAGTCACTCTGTGTAAATGAATCAAATACAACCATAAAAACCTAAGCATTTCAAATGATTTATTGCTTATGTATTATGAGCCATAGAGGAAGGATATATATGATCTGTTTTAGAAATAAAATTATTTGAATAGGTACAATTTGAGACATGGTACTCCCAAATGAACTTGTTGTAAAGAGCTTACTCATAATAAAATTCCCCTCTATTGTACTATGAAAGTCTAATGTTTCTCGTTTAATTAATTTTGCCAAAGAAGAAGGATTCCCAAATGTCTTCAACAAACTTTATATCATAGCAATTTTTAAAGCACTTAACATTTATGATTAGCTTTGTTAGTCATATCTAACAATGCATGTTCAGTTTCCTACCTTTCTGCTCTGTCTGGGGGTTGTGTCTCTGGGGAAAATGCAAAGTCTGGGTCAGTTTATTGATTTAAATTTATTTATAATCTTGTTAACTCTTAGAAAACAACTTTTTTAACTTAGTCTATCCAAAGTATAGAATCCATGCATAGAAATATTCCAAGTACCAGATGAATTTTTTAATAACAAATCCTGAGGATCTTATGAACAAAATTCTTTATTAATTTATTTTTTTGATGTGTATTTACTTAAGTGTATGACATAAAACATAATGTTGTTCTGATTTTCTGTTTACATTATTTTTACAGCATTTTTGAAGCATTTACATCTGTTTGAAAGTAATGTTAATAGTATAACATATTAAATGCTGTAAGTATAACACACTTTTGTTAAAATCAGAAATGTATTCTCTCTTTTAAGAACAATCTACAAGTATGGATAATGTTTTGAAAATTAAATATGAATTTCACAAATCCTCTTTGAAGTACTGTAAACAATTCAGTTATGGGAATGTTCTGTTGAATTGGAGGACACAGGAGTGAACTGAAACTGCTTAATATCCTTTGACTAATCATAAACCCAATCTAATGTATTTCTCAAGATTACTAAAATCAAATTTTTGGAATCTAAGATATAAATGTAATATTAAAAAAAATAAAAGTTAATAAAATAATAATAAAATAATAGTAAAAAAAAGTATCATACATAGCAGTGAAGAAATAATTATCTGTTTTAGTGTCACAACCTCAATAGCTAAAAATTTGTAAAATAGATAATCTGATGGTCTAAATGAAAAAAATAGCATATTTTAAAAGCCCTTGCACAGAAGGCAGTTCTACATACAAATCAAAACCAACAAAAAGTCAAATGTGAGACTAGATACCAGCAATGTTATTTATTTCCAATAATACAAAATTGAATACCTAAAATTTCATAAAATTATTTATCTGTGCCCTGGAAAACTGATTTACCCCCTTTTTGCACCACCCTGGAACTTTCCTTGCATTCAGAATAAGAAGAGTCAGCTGAACACAATTTATTATGTATACCATAAGCCAAGATCTCATCTTGGACTACAACTACTCTAAGATCTCTACTTTTTTTAATTTATCAAAGATGAGTGAAAGTGGCAGCAAAAAAATTGGCTTAGATCTTAAATGTAAGTAATTATTTTTAGTGTGGTGCTTACTGCAAAAGGCTGCAGAAAGTGTAGTATTCTAGTATGAAATCACAATTGGCTTCCATGCTGCTGCATCATTATGACAATCAGGCTTTTCCTATAGGGACATCAGAGACCTATCGAAAATATATTGTGAGAAGAAAAGTATGGCAGTATGTAAGTGACCTGCAACATGGATCATTAATACACCAATTATATTTCCAATAAAAGTGAAAATGCGTTTTGTATGAGTGGCCATCCTAATCATATACTAACAAGCAGGAGTACTTAAAATGTAGTCTCCTGAATAGACTAAAAAAGGCTACATTCTTTGGTATGTAAAGGTACTCTTCACATTAAAAGGATATTATGCAAACTATGCTGATTTTGGCAGGGGTAGAGTTAATTTTCTTCATTGTAGCTAGTATGGAGCTATGATTTGGATTTGTGCTGAAAATAATGTTAATAATATAAAGATGTTTTCAGTATTGCTGAGCAGTGCTTACACAGAGCCAAGTCTTTTTCTGCTTTTCATATCATGTCACCAAGGAGGAGGCTGGGAGTGCACGAGTATTTGGGAGGGGACACAGCTGTGACCCCAGCTGACCCAAGGGATATTCTATACTGTATGTCATCATAAAAGCTGGGGGAAACTTGGTGAAGAAGAAGAAAGCAAAGGACTCTCGGAGTGATGGTGTTTGTCTTCCCCAGTAGCCATTATGTGTAATAGAGTCCTGATTTCTGGGGATGGCTGAACACCTGCCCACTCATGGGAATGGTGAATGATTTCCCTGTTTGGCTTGGCCTGTGGGCACTTTTTGCTTTACCTATTTAAGTATGTTTATCTCACCCCATGAATTTTTTCACTTTTACCTTTCCAATTCCCTCCCCCATCCCTCTGGTGGGGGAGTAAGCAAGTGGCTGTGTGGGGCTTGATTGCCAGATGGTCATAAACCACAAAGTGTAAAATGTTTAGGAAAATGTGGGGGTTTATTTCATTTGCTTATTTATGGCAAAGAAACTGGAATATTTCAAGCAAGACTGCAAGAACGTAGGAATGACCACGTGAGTTCAGCTCAATGGTCCATCTCCTCCCATCTCAACATTCATTCGTTGGTATTCAAGGAACTGAAAACAGGACAAGCATACATGGTATGTCAGAACAACTATTCCAGTTTTTCCCATATTAGGTGTTTTTCTGACTGTGATGTGATTTCTTACATTACTGTCAGCTGAAATTTCTTCTCCATACTTGTCCTGTCTTCTCTTGAACCCACAACATCACAAGGTGTTTGTTTTGAGAATCATGTACTTTTGTTACCCTAGAGCATGACTGCTGCCAGCTTTATTTGAAACTCTCAAGTTCTTGTAGCTTCATTTGATACTCCCTAAATAACTTTTCATGATATTTTCTTTTATGTTTTCTTTCTTTCCAGGTTATAAATTGATGGGATAGTAGAATTGATGGTATAATCAGAGGCTGCTTTTAAAAAGTGCTGATATTTGCCTAGCTGCTATTTACATGATAAATGTTCCTGCATATCATTGTTGCTATGGACTTACTGACTAAGCCTTACAATAATACCAGCTACCAGTGTTTGAGCATTTAGGCTAATAGCAAGAAATGTGCATCAGAAAACTTTCAATTAGCACTATTTGTAGTGTTGTAACCTATGCTAGAGATATTCTAGTACTGACCTAGGAGTTGGGAACACTCCCCATATCACCCTATTTGTATGACTTTCCTTGGAAGACCTTATATACTGGGCTCTATCATTCAGGGCTCAGTAAGCTTTCTTTCTTTAGCACTGTTAGAGTGAACCTGCCACTTCCCATTTTAAGATGGGAAAACATCAAGTGTCTTCCTGTAATTCAGCCAGATGGTTGAGGGCTGTATATTGGGAGAAATTTGAGTTTCCTGTGATTTCTTACCTGAAAATGTGAATTAGGATTGTCCTCCTATAGTTTAGTTTGTTTTTGGTTGGTTTCTTTCCATTGAAGTGCTCTTCTAAGTCATATGAATATGTAAAGGGCATGTAAAGGCAGGGAAGTTACGTTCCATTATTGCTCATGTAGTCATATACTGTTAGTTCACTGGTGTACAAAACTCTACAACTTAATGCTGTGCTTTTGTAGTAGAGATTTTACATAGTTTCTGTTGGACACCCTCACAGCAACACTGCTCTTAAAGCAGTGTGGAAGACTTGGAGTTTTTAAAAATGATTGAAATGTGAACAAAGCATTATTTATTAACTTTTTATAAGCCCATATGCATGTGCACATGCATTTTCTGAGCAAATATTGTTTTCTATTAGAGTGATGTCCTTTGGATTTTCTATTTCCAAAGAGAATTGTAACATTTTCTTGTGCAGAATTCTGCTTTGGCACACTGCTAACAGCAGTAGGTGTTTGCTAGTATCTCTTACCCTTCCCTTGCCAACAACCACAAATGGAATGTTTGTATCTGCTTTGAGCCATGAACCAAATTGGAAACAGTTGTCATGCTTATATTGTGCCTTCACAATTGACTGGTGGCAACTACCCTGCACAGTATTGGGGGGGGTTATGTCCAATTATTTTTACTGCAGCACTGGGAACTTAAAAAAACTGCAGTGAACAAATCTTGGACATCCTGAAGTCAGGAATAATTGAGTAGTGATAAGGATTGGAAAAAAATGGCAAAAATTTGTTTAGTGTCCGAAAACAACTTTTCAGAAGTACGTTCACTTTTTCACCTGGAATATTATAAATGTTTGAGAAGGACTCAATGCTGATTTTTATTTTTATTTTCATTTCCTTAGTAATTACTATAAATGCAGCAGTCAGTACTACACTTTCCCATGACATTTTCAAATGACCTTTTCTGGTACCTCCTCCTCCTTTCCTGGAAATAAAAAGGTTTGTTATGCATTATATTTGGCTTCTTGGTACTATGCCTAGGAATTTTCTACCAAAAAGAAAGCACAACCTTTAGAATTGACACTTTTTTTTTCATAAATTCTATTAGTTTAATCAAATCATTAAGAAGAAGAGCAAATAATTTTTTTACATATTTACTTTTCTTTAAAAATATACTACAGTTCATCTATCTATAACATATCAGAAAGCATAGATAGTAAGATTAAACCAGATTTTGTATCAAAGCTTTTAATTGTAAACTGTGCTATTTGCAATCAAACTATGATATTTAAAACAAAATATTGTTTTCTCTTTTCAACATTAAACTACTAAATTAGCAAGTACTATTATTGCAAGTATTAGCAACATACTTGTATTCAGTTGGTACTTAATTTGGCTTGGTTTTAAAGAAACTTGAATTTTTTGTAAAAAAACATTCTCCTCATATATTCCTATATAACATAAATATATATAAAATTCAGAAATACTTTTAAAAATGTAGCCATAATTAACCTGTGTGTTGGTTTCTGTGGTTGCACTTTTAAGTCTAAATAAAGCCATTCTACAGTATAAGTAATTCTAAAGTTGCCCTCCATAAGCGGGCATACTTACTGCTTCTTGAAAATGAGATCATACCCAAGTGAGAAGTTGATTTGATGAGATAACGTATTTTAAAAGGAAAAGTATCTGAGTTTGAATGAAGCTGCTTTAAGAATAGTACTCTAATATATTACTGTGCTTTATTGCCTGCATTTTTTCACCGAAGGGAAAGGTACCTGTGGCTGTAGCCATATATATCAGAAATATTTAATAAATTGGAAAAAAAATTGGTCTCTGGAAAATGAAAGTCATATATGCAGTGCCACAAGTATTTTGCAGTAATATCCTTACAAATGTTAAATTGCAAAAGTTAGACTTAAATTCTTATGACTGTGAAGAGTTCTCCTGACTACATGAAAATGTTATTAATATATGCAAATGATCAATATGTTAACATAATTAATTGTTCTAAGTTGTGAGCTGGCTTTGTTGTTGGTAGTTCACAACAGAATATACAGATTTTGACACAAATACTAAATAACTTTCATAGGAAATTCAAATTAAGATTATTGACAAAGTCATTCAGTTTTGTTTTTTTTTTAATGTAGTAGGAAATGTAGTGTGCATTTCATCAGAAACACTGTGTGGAATTTATTACATGTATAATTAAGATTCTTTCTTTATACATCTGCTTTTTAGAATTGCTTAATTTCTTTAGTTCAAAAAACAAAAGTTCTGCCTACAGAACTTTATTTTGTTTAGTTTTTTTATGAGTTTGATCTCATTTTTCAATGGAATTTCTTCTGTAAAGTATATTTCCTTGGACTACTTCTGTATTTTTTCCTAATGTGAGGGATTGCCAACAACACTGACTAATGGTGCTGAGTAAGGCACAAATGGTGGCTTCACAAAGAAGAGAGGTATCAAAGGCAGAATCTTGTAATCGGCAAGCGGCAGTCCCAGGACAGGGCAATACTTGGGGGAATCAGTGCAGGAGAAGGTACCAAGACACTGCTCAGCTGAGCTCCTTGGCCCTTGGCAGATGAGTGGAATCCCTGAGGAGCTGAAAAAAACCCAAAACTTATGGAAATTGTTGTAGAAAATCTACTCCTACCAAATTAACACCAATGAAAACAAACACTTTACATGGACTCTGATAATTGTATCATATAGGAATTTGGCTGTAAGAAAGGCATATAGGCTGAGATTCTTCCAGAAAACAATTTCTCACTTAGAAATTGACCCTAAGTTATTGCCAATAGTTTCCCTCTCTAAGACTCATTGTATCATAAAAATTGTAATAAAACATTAAGTGCTGTCACAGACAGAGTGCATACATAAACCATCCTTAAAAGTGGGCATTCAAAATACCGTAACAAAAATAATACATTTACAAGCTATGGGAAGCCATCAGACCCAAGAAGATAATAACCAAGTATAGAGCTTTGCTTGCTATCCTCTACTCCCAGAGAGAATGAGCATAAAAAGTAGAAAAGTTGCACGGGTATCTGGTGAATTTTGAACTTGGAAATTCTGAAAATAAGAGAGAGAAATTCCAAATGAAACACCTGCCTATTTTTCCTAAAGTGAGGAGAGCTCTATGGGCAGGTTGGGAGTAGGAACCTGAGGGAAAAGATGAGACTGAAAAGAGAGGAGCTCTAGGAAACCTCTTATTTCCCTGGTGACTGAGGTACCTAAATCCACAAATTTAGATGTTTGGGTTTTGGAGAAGTCTTGGTATGATGTGCTTTTTTGCTTATCTGTTCTGGCTAATATCTACTACGCTTCAATAATTCATACAATGAGCTCAATTTTAATTCAGGTGCCTTAAGGTAGAGTGTTGTCATCTTATTGCAAAAGTTCCATACCTTCTCGGTGGTTCCTCATGGGCAGATCCTTACAACAATGACTCCTTCTTCCTCTTCACAGAACAGCCAATAAACTCTAAATCTCTCCTCAACCAGCTAACCCACTCTTTTGTAGCACTTGTCTCCTTATTTGACACAGCTGTGGCCTATTAAGGGCAGGGCTGTCCCTAATTTTTGGTGATTAGTACAGCTGCAACTCCTCAGGGGTGAGACTACCTTGTGCACTATCTTTTTCTTACATTCTATCCCTCCACAGTAGGGTGCATTGATCAGTATAGGAACCAAAGAAAGATAAGTATTTAATTTCTTCTACTAAAACCTTTATTTCCTTACAGAGTTTTGCTGCAATTGCACACATTAGTTTGGCAGGCCTTCATTCTGATTTCTTTGTGCAGCATGGAATAATGGTAGCAACAGTTCATTAAGAGGCTACCATGCTAAAAATTAATGAAATTTTAATATTTTTATAGCAGCATTGTTGATTTTATTCTCTTCTGGTGGGTAAAACTTTTATACTATCATGGTCTAAATGTTTATAGATTTCTGCAACCCCTGAATATAAGCTATTTATTGCTTTTGCTACTAGTTTCATGTCAGGATAAAAATGTACCAGTGTGTGGGTCTTGTGTATTAGGATGATGCAGATTTGTTTATAGTTATGGAATAATTTTAAAGAGCCTGGTGGTGGTCCATGAGGGTATACTCCAGAGACAGGTATGAACTCATTTATTTGTTGAAAAGGCTTGGTCCTTGTTTTTTAAGCTTTACACAACGGTTTTCTGAAATACTAGCAAGTCAGGAGTGCACAGTACTTGTGTGCAGACATGTTTTTAGTGTGAGCTGTTGTGGCACAATGTTCTTGGGTGCACAATAAACACAGAAATACTTTTTCTAAGACTATTTGTAATGTCTTATCTAAGAAGATTAGCATAGAATCATAGAATATAATCATAGAATATGCTGAGTTGGAAGGAACCATTGGGATCATGAGTCCAAGTGCTGGCCCTGTGTAGAGGGCCTCAAGAATCACACCATGTGCCTGGGAGAGTTGGCAAAATGTGTCTTGAACTCTGTCAGAGTATCTTTACTTTGCTATCAGCACCCTCCTTCTGCAGGAGACTCTTGATGGCATAGAAGGGCTTAGACAAGAATACAAAGGAGTAGTTGATGACGTCTTCTGTTTGTATGTGATGATACGTAGAGCTATTCATATCTCTTGCAACAAATTGATACTTCCAGTAATTAAGGAATATCTGACCAGATATGAGGGTTTTTTACTTACACTGAACAGCTGTGGATTGCTGGCAGTTAACACTCTGGGTTTTTTACCTTATGCATTTCTGTGACTGAAGATGTACGAGAATTGGCCTCTTCGCCGGAAAAAGACTTTCTGTGGCATGGTAATTATTTTTCCAAGTAAAATAATTAGTTAAACAGTGTAAACAAACAAAGACACCAAACAAGTATTTTTTCTATAAATTAGTAGCATTTTTGGTTTTTTTTTAGTAACTTAGATAATTCACTCTATGCTTTCTGCAAAGATACAACAGCAGTAGATATATGATTATCAGTTACAAGTCAGCAGTATAATGAAAGGAAACAGGGATCCTCAAAATGCATTGTGCTCTCTCCAAAAATAAACAGATAAATCAGAGCATCAGTGGAATTCTAGGAATTTGGAATAGTAACTTGCTTGGCCAACTTGTCACCCTTAAAACTCTTTTTCTGTAGGATAATGAAAAATGAAACCACAACACTATAATTAAAATGGTAGAGCTTGGAACTTTTTGTTAATATAAGCATATGAATGTTTCAACTTCTGTACATCAGACTGATGCTATGACCAATTTGTTTTAAGTTGGGGAAAAATTCCAAATTATTATATACGTAGATATTGTTTTAGAAATTAAAAGCATGGATCTTTTTCTAGTAGATTATTTGCTTTTCATATAGAAACATAGAGTGATGGAATTTATGTTGTTGATTATCAGGTATTTATTGCAGTCCGTGGTGGGAGATGGTCAGTCTGGATTTCCTTAAACAGTTCAAGTCCAGCAGAATGCTTGGCATTTGTTGCTAGAAGAAAGCTAAAGGAACCCACAGAATGCTCTCTGTAAGCATAGATATGTGCTAACTTTCAGGCATTGTCTTGACAGAAGGAGTAGAGCAGTGATGAAAGCCTATCTCCACAGTGATTACACATTTTGGTGTTCTGTAATTTTTTTTTCCCAAATAAAGACATCCTTATACAGTTTTTCTTTGCCCCACAGTTTAAGAATTGAGAAGGTTCTTCAATTGAATTTGAGAGGTTCTTCAACTAAACCTCAACAGAATTTATTCACTGTAGTTCAAACCTGAATTTCTCCTGCTTTTTTGGTTGCATCTCAGTGTTCCTTTTCATCTCCCCAGTTTTCAACTTACAGTTAAAATTACCACCACAAGGTGGAGTTCTGAACTTTCCAGCACGAACAATCTCCTCATTACATCAAAAAGGAGCAAATGCAATTTCTTCTTAACCATTGCACTGCAGCCACAGTGTCTGTCATAGTGGTTGGAATAGCTGCAGGGCCTGTTGTTGTCTCATTGTCAGATTTAGAGACCTTCTTTCTCTCCTGCAGGCACTGAGCAGGGTTGACTATGGCTCAATAAACCTGGGCCAGGCCCCAACACATGGCAGTGATTTGGATTCTCTTTGGAGTGCCAGGTGTCAGGACACTTTAAAAAAAAATTTACTAATTTTTCTGGCTTCTGGACTTATTCAGAGGTCAGGTGCAAACATGTTGGATGTACCAACTGCCCTGGGTACTTCTCCATACAATCCCACACACACCACAACTCTGAAATATCCAGCTTTTCAGCAGACCTCTGGAAAATAATCTTAATTATTTTTCTGACCTTAAAGAAGAACTGAACCATACAGAACAACACGCTCCTAACAAAAAACCGAAACAAAGCAATTCGGTTTCAAGGGTAGTCAAAGGATATCCAAAATCTTTAAAATTCTAAACTACTGTAGTCAGGCTGCAGGACAAGAGAGGAAAAAAAGAGGGGAGAAAAAAATTAGGAGGGTGTCTTCCCTATAGATTGCTCCTCTGTGGAGAAAACAACAAAGATGTGACTATTAATCATTCTCAGGAGATGGCTCCCAAAGCACAGAGTGCCTGCAGTACTGAATGCAGACACCAGACTGGTGTCCCAGCCAGCAGCACTGTCACATCATTAGCCCATCCTATGAACTACTTCACTGAGAACATGCACTGCAAGGAATGTATTACTGGTATAATACAGACAAAAACCCACAAATATGAGAGCAAATAAGTCCCCATTGTAACTAGCAACTGTTAAACCAATGCAATGAATGCTTCTATTACTTTTCTTTTAACACCCCCTGGTCAGATCTGTCCTTATCTCAACCCTTTGAGCCCCACAGTGGGTGCCAAAAAGGACTGTTGTTTTAAGCCCAGCTGGAGATAAAACACCATGCAGCCACACTCTCAAACCCCCTCCCTGAATGGGGAGGAGAATTGCAGTAAAACTTGTATGTTGAGGAAAGAACAGTTTAATAATTGAAAATACAGTTAAAAAAAAAAAGAAAGGTACATAATGGGAAGAATTACAATAAAAAGAAGAAAAGAAACACAACCAACCAACCAAGTGATGCACAATGCAATTGCTCACCACCTGCTGACAGATTCTAGATCTTCCTTCCTGAACCCAGGTTGGACTCCCCTTCTGAGTAACTCTCCCAGTTTATATAATGGGCATGATGTTCTGTGGTATGGAATAACCCTTTGGTCTCCTCGGGTCACCTGTCCTAGCTGTGCTCCCAGCCAGTTTCTTCTGTGCTTACTGCCTAAGCATGAGAAAAGGAAAAAAAAAAGGGTCTTTGACTAAGGATAAACACAACTGCTCAGAAAAGCAGGTGTTTTGATCACCATTCTCATTCTGAATCTGAAATGCAGCACTGAAACAGTTACTGAGAAGAAATGAACTCCACCCTAGCTGAACCCAGGACATTCAGTTACATCTGAAATTTGCTATAATATTTATAGGTATAAGCATACAGTAGAAGACAATAACTTTGTGGCTATTTAAGTAGTCTCTCTAGACTTTAAAGCATTTAGTGCTGGTTTTAAACCTGGACTTTTAATGTCATATTGTAATGTATATGCATAGGTGACAGTCTCAGATTTTTTTTTCTTTTTCATTTTTTCTGTTGACTAAGAAACACAGTTTTGCAGCACATCAAATACATTGTTTCATATGATCTTATTAGTGCTTACAGAGAAGGAATTTTGTATCATATAGACACTCAAATGTTTTGGAAAGAAAATATACACTTATTACCCATGTAAAAAATGAAGTTTTATAAAGTGGGATTTAGTAAAATTAGTTAGCTGCTTAAAGGAATTCTATTATGTATTCTAAGTTGTTGAGAAGAAATTATTTCTTCCTTTGAAATTCTGACAGGATTTTCAAACACATATAGATTTATCAAATATATGGTTTTGAAGGAATTTCTTTGTCTTTTCTACAAGTACTGGTTTATAAAATTACCAGTGTTTATAGTTTCTTCTAAATGACTACTTTTACATATCCATAATTCAGAACTCAATTTGAATAGTTTGATTTATGTCTCTTAAAAATACATCCCTAGAGTCTGAAAAGGATGGCAGCAGTCTTCTTTCATGAGACAATTAACTGATGGAGTTGATTGAAGGGCTTTAAGTCGTTCAGCAGCTGCTCTGGTGGTTGTGGTGCTGAAGGGACAGCTCATGGCAGGGCGAGGCAGCAGCACTGCAGGAGGAGGATAGAGCAGGGGGCATAGAAGGCATTAGGATATAATAATTATATTGAAATGATCAGAGACGAGATTTTTAAAGTTCTTTTATAATAAATATCATTGCTTATAAACAATTCTTTGTAGTATTCTTCTTTATGGAACACGCTACATTCTAGGATCATGGAAACATTTAGGAGGGTTGTGATAAACTCCTTGCTCAAAATGAATCTCCTTTATTGCTTAGGAGAAAGCAAACCAAGATATTGGGTATTGGGCATTTTTATTTATGTCTCTTCTTTTTCCCCTTTTATTTTGTTAAAAAAAATAACATGATGTGATATGTCTCTCAGTTTCCCTGCAAATACCTTTTTTTTGGTAATGTCTGGAAAGTGATTTTACTCTGTTATGTTACTCATTATTGAGGAAGAGTTCAAACTATTAATCTTTAATTAAACAAAATAAAATCAGCAGAATTTTAAAGATGCAATTAACACTTTGCTCTTATTTTTCTTAACCTCTTTACTCAGTCATTAAGAATTTAATCTCCGATAATTTGAGTGAAGTTTGAAAATCATATTGATATTTTCATTTTTATATGCTATATGCATGTTCTACATGGATTTTAAAATGTTCCTTTAAACTTTGTTTTAGCAATAAATATTGTAAGCTACCTTAGCTCTAACTTATGTTAGTGCTTTGCAAATTTCTTTTTCTTATAAATAGACCACCAAGTAGGTGTCATTTTTTGTCCTTTTCAAATAACATAAATTCTAGATAAAGTTTCGGAGCAAGAAAACATTATCCATGTATCTTATTGCCAGGACTCATGTGGAGTTGACTGCAGTAAAATTTCTGTGGATGTGGAAGCTCATGGAAGACCTCTTTGCCATGGTGGCCTGTAGACCCATGTGGTAGTTAGTATTGCATGCTACTGCTCAGCTGAACAGCAACAGCTTCTGTCACCCCCTTTTCTCAGAAACAGTCTCCTTTGATTGCTTCCACTTTGGTTGAGTTTTGACTAAATTATTATGATGAGTCAAGATAAAATGGGCACAAATTGAAATGCAATTTAAAATTTTTATTATTATTATTTTTAAGGGTGTTTGGACACTAGAAGAGGATGTTCACCAGGGTTTGGTGATCTGCATCCTCACAGAAAATTGTGAGTTACCTGTATCCCCAGCTTACCCTGCTATGAGCAGGGAGATTAGACTAAATGCTCTCCAGAAGTTTCTTCTAACTTCAACTACTCTGTGACTCAAAGACTGTAAAATGAGAGGAAATTATCTGTTACCATGTGATATGAAGCTACATGAAGCAGACTCATGTTTTCATTTGAGATTCTAGGTGATAGCTAGCAGTGATTCCTCAAACCTTTCTCACTCATTGGGCCCTTGTTTTTTGTGTGAAAGTCAGAAAGTCCCTGTGTTTTCCAGCAGTCAAGCACTGACACAAAATAAACCAAGCAAAATCAAAAGTAACAGAACATTACTCCGCAACTAAATTACTGACTGTATTTTAGTATTGTCATATTATATCAGAGATTATTAACACAAAGAAGAAAAGTATCACCTTTCACAAGAGTGAATGTGCTTCACATGCCATTCTCTAAGATCTTCCCCCCTCTATGCTGTTGACAGTCTGTTAGTTCCTGATAAAATTAGCACAATGCTGATCATGACCAAATGCCAAGAGACATTTTATGGGTTTGGTTTTTTTTTTCAATGAGTCATCATGACCCCCTTCACTGATTTTGTTGATGGTGGTTGTCCATTTTAAGTGAAGCCATCCATTTTAACTGATTCAATTCTGAGACTCTTCTCATTGAGATGATCATCCTGTGAGGAATGACGAGTGCTATTGTCTAAACCATCACCACTATCTGGGGCTCCTACAGCTTGCCTAGCTCCATATGTTCATATTTAACTGCTTAACTTTCAGTTTCCAGTATGGGATTCCTGTGGCTTTCTTCATTAGTGTTTGGCCAGGCACTCCACACACTTCACAGCAGAGGGCCCTTGCTAACATCTTGTAAGTGGGCTCTCTGGTACCCGCTGTAACTTCTGTAGTCTTTCTTTCCAGATTGTCTGAAAAGCGTCCTGCAGGCTCCTGCACATTCTAGGCAAAGGCTGATTTTCTCATCAAGTAAGGATTTTTCTTCATGTGTGCACTTCTTGACATGTGAGCTTTTAGTCAATCCTTTATACTGTCCCTTCTAAACTGCACATAAATATAGCTATTCTAATAACCTCTGTGCCAGTGAATATGGATTTTTTGTATAGGGGACTGTACTCCTTCTTAGTGGGAGATATGCAGACTGCTATTTCAAAAAGTTAAAATACTTTTATTGATATTGTTATAGCTTTTGTATAATTTCAGATAACAGAATAGTTTTTCCCAGTCAGCTTTATGTATGTGGGAACAAAGTAGGGCAGAGAACCTGTTCTAACCAGATAACATGGCCTGATTTCAGTATTAGGAAATAGTCCCAGGGGGGATTATATCTCCAAGAGGGTGCTCTAAGTGTAAAGTCTTCCTTTAGCCCTTTGTTAGAAACAGCTCCTACACTCCTGTTTGACTGCATTTCACCTGGAACTAGGAACTATTAAATCCTATTATCCTTTCATTTGAGTGCACTTCCATTTATCTCTACCCAATCCCTGTGTCAACAGTGTCAAAAGAAATAAAAGGAGACAAATTTATGGTACAGGACAGTTTTTGTCTTTCACATTGGTTTTTTCTTTGACATTGGGTTTTATGAAACAGAATGATCCACAGGTTAAATCAGAGGAAGTTTTGTGCATGTGCAAACATGAACAGGTAGCTATGATGGTAGTGAACAGGCAAAAAAATCTGACCCTGTGCTTGGGAGAACCAGAGAAAATGAGAAACTATTCCTGCAGCTGAACTGAGCACCTAAGCTCTTCAGTATCAAGAGTCTCTTTTTCTCTAACCTGATAATTTTGCTAATGTACAGTCTATCTTCCTATTACTTTGGTAATAAAAATTATAATAAAAATTACCCAGAAGTACCGACTCATTGCAGTTTTCTGGTCCTGTAGTGAGAGTATGAGCAGCTTAAAGAATATTTTATCTAAATTTAGACCTTGATGTAGTCTGTAGGGAACACATATCTGATCTCTAAGAATAGGATGTTCCTTAACATGCTAAGGTTGCTAAAGGCAGACATCTCAGGAATTTCCAGTCCAAATAAGGATGTGTGACTTTAAGTGCACACAGAAAGGACAGAGGGAGGGCTGAAAGACAGACAATTGATGGGGGAAAGAGGAAGAAAGAAAAGAAAAGAAAAGAAAGTAATAGAGATGGAAAGAGAGGTGATAGGAGATTCTGCAATATGAGTTTTTGAATAATAAGTGATCTGAATAATTGTTTGAACAGTGATCAAATGTGTTAGGCTCAAATGGATCTGAGGACACTGTCTAGTCTATCCTCTTATGAGAATTAGGATCACCCCAATGGGATTAACTTATTCTTAAACATGTGTTGAAATGTGGATTCACTATCAATAATAAACATCTCCATTATTTATTTAATTGTCCTGACAGATGAGCTGTTTTCAGTTAGCATCTAATGTAGCCCCCTTTCCTATCTTGTAGGTCTAATTAAAACCAGGCCTAATTTATCTGCATCTTTCTTAAAAGATGAAGCCATGAACTGAGAAAAGTGCTGTTGTTGGAAATTCAGGAGACACTACCTTGTCTTCTGTTTCTGCTGATAAATTCCAATACTATACTTCTCTTTGTTACAATAATACTGTATTTTTTGGATCACTATTCACTTTGTAATCCACCATACCATCATACCATTTTCCATTATTTATGCAGTGTCCACTATTTTCTCTTTTTTAATTGTTTGGCACTTGAGAAAAAATGTAATGCCTGTGCTTCCCCTTTGCCAAAATAAAAGATAAGTTGCTGTGTTCCTGATTTAGAATAATCCTGTTATCATTTGATCAGATCTATGAATTCATTAAATGACTGCAAAACTATAAGTATCATCTATCTATCTATCTATCTATCTATCTATCTATCTATCTATCTATCTATCTATCTATCATCTATCATGTCTCAGTATCATATATTTACATGATAATAATATCAAATATATGCCATATTCTCTTCTCTGATATTCAGGAATAAGTACACTTACTGCAGTTGTCCCTCCAGATCTGACCTCATTACATCTAGAAATACAGTGGTGTGTCCTTTTATTGCAGAAATAGTTTACCCACAAGGAACTACTTGGGGAATACAGCTAGCCTTTCTTTTTCTTCTTTTTTTTTTCTTCCCTTTATTCTCAAAACAAGATTTCTCTGTGTAATGTACATTATCTGAAGGAAAATATTTAGGTATCAAAGTCATGTTCTGGATATGATGCCTTCTGTTCTGAATGTGATGATCAGGGAATTCTCTTTCATTGCTCTCATATATTAGTACCAGTTATGGTCTATATAACTGTCATTGTTTGAGTAACCTGCAAACCTGTTGCTGTAATGAAGCTTCCAGATAAACAAAGTTATTTTTCTTTATTACGTCAGTGATTGGATCTACAGCGGAACAGAAAGGCTTATTGTGTAAAGATCTGAGGTTATATGTAACAAATTTTGAAATGCTGTATATGGATAGGAGAATATAGTCATGGTTACAGCAGTGGGCAGGAAATCACAGTTTTGAGTCTTGGCTGTGCCACAGACTTTCTGTGTGACTTTGGACAAGCTACTCTTTGTGCATTAGCTAATAATACTATCTCTATCTCCCAGGGGTGTTGTGAGAATACATTCATTAATGTTTGTAAGGCACTTGGATGCTATAGCAATGGGGCCATATAAGCACTTAGAGAAACAATCCATTTTTGCAACAATGTGCATCTCCCTGACTAAGGACTTTTTTGTTGGAAGTTTTTCATAGATGCTTGTTATGAATAAATGCACTTTATAATGATACAGTGAGGTTAAACTGCCTTTTGGAGTGCAGTTTCACTTTAGTATTCAGAACAGGTGTAAACAGTCATAAGTTAGAGAGCTGTTCCCAAAGAAAGAGAATACCATTTTTAGTCAGACATTTGAATAGAAAAGATACCTCTCCTGATTCATCTAGCTCAAAACATGGAGGATTATTTACATTTGTATCTGTCTTGCAAACAGTTTATTCTATTTTAAGCACTTCTCATTACATTGTCTAAACTACCTCCTCAGGCAAGTAATTTCATTGCCTAATTGCCTTTAAAGTTAAACAGTTTGCTCAAAAGTCTACTCTACTTTTTCCTTCTGGATATAGGCTGTCCTTTCTTTCTGAAATAACCTTCACTCACATGTGTGAATTCAGACAAAACACACAATTACACCAGGTTAACAAGGTGCTCATGGGAGGTAAATTGGTAAGCCACTATAACTTCATTTTAATTTTCCTGACTGAGTGCTGGTCAGTGTTAAAATCTGAGTGTGGGGCTCAGGACATTAGCACCAAGGAGCAAAAAAAGAGTATTCAATATTCCCAAGGCTTTTGGAAAGGACTTAGTGAGAGATTTCCAAACTAGGGCTTGTTTTGTTTTTATTTGTAGACAGTAGTAGCAGCAGACACACTGTAGAAGTAAAAGATTTGGAAGAATTGAGCTGTCAGTAAGGACAATGAAGAGGGCTCTGCAACTTTTGATGCTCAGAAAAACAAATATCTGTTGTGCTTCCATGTAAACCTTTCTAATTTAATGGTTGAGTGCAACAAAAATGTTTATGAAATCACCATTAGATGATAGAGACTCTATAAATGTCCCAATGGTGGGCACATACTATGTCCTTTCCTATTGCATTAAATGTAGAGAATTGACGTGGTCTTAAAAAGTATTGAACTGTAGGAATTCAGTTAATTGCAGTTAAATAGAAGATGTAAACATACAAAAGAACAGGCCTCATTCATGCTGGGGTTCATGAGGTTGCTTGCATGCCATGAAGTCCATCTCTCCTCTATTGTTGTTTGAATATGTAGTGAATAGAATTGCTTTTAATAACATTCCCATATGAGTGACAGTGTAAATGCTTCTCAAGATGAGTATTATATTCTGCTATGGTTGAGACTTTCCTCACAATGCAAAAGAAAAGAGCTTTGTAATTTATTTTTTTTTCCTTTTCTCTCTGAGTATTGGGGATTGAATAGGGTTGATATCCTCTATTATACATACATAACATATACTATTCTGGATAGAATAAGTATAAAATGAAAGAAGTATACTATTGCAGTGTTGTAAAAGCTTACCACAAAAGGAGCCACAAGCATCAACTCCCAATCTTCACTTGAATTCACAACCATCAGGCTGCTCCCAGTGTCATGTGTTCTTATTTTCTGGATTTAGCAAAAGACTCAGTACCATCTTGGTTTTCAGTTTTTTTGTAAATGTAGGACGTGATTCTTTATCAGAATTCAAGATTCTGTAATTCAAGTTGATGTATGATTGAAGAAAAAATTATCAATGAAGTCAAGAGAGGAAGCTTCATTTCACAATTGTTAGTGAGCCAATATTTTGTCTCAGTTGTTGTACACTCTAACACCTTTTCAATTTTTGGTTTATTCATGTCTCTGGTTATTGAACATTATTTTAGTAAAATCCATTGCTACCGGAAATTTCCTGTAAAAATACTTTGTCATAGTGCAGCAACACTAAGATATCTACCAAAATATTCAGGAAAACTGTGACTCAAAAGACTATTTTTATCTTCTCAAAAAATAGGAAATATTTTATATTTTGTGTCAATTTAATCCTCTTTAAGACATGGTATGAATCACACAAAAATAATTGGGATGCTAAAGATTACTGTAGTGTGGAAAAAAAATTAAAAGGAAAGGATACCCGTTTTCAAAACTCAGGTCTGACAGTCAACCAATTAAAAAGTATCGCCACTAACATTGGAAAATACAAATTTCTGTTAAAGAATTTTTGTTCTATGTTGTGTCTGTCAGAAAGAAGATGACACATATTTTGTAGTATACCTGGAAAAATAAAAAAAAAAACAGTGAAAAGCAATGAAACTGTTACTGTATTCCTCTTTTTATTTAAGGACTGCCTTCTTGAGAATGCTTTTCTGTATGAGAAGCAGCAGGGTACATAATCTGGAAAGACTAAGGCCTTTCTCTTATGGCATAGTAAATTGCAGCTATTTCTCACAATAGGAGGTCATTGGTCGTATGGGGATTCTATACATTTTGATAGGACGTTATTGATAAAGATCTTCATACCTTTGGAATGTCTTTAGGATTGATGCCAGTTGCACATGTTTACTTCAACCAAATAACTTCTGATTACTTGCAGATCGCCTTGCTGATCCCTCGGGCGATACTTAATATACAATTAGATGTTATCTTGCTCATACTATTTGATATTTCAGTTTACTACATAAAGTATACACCTGCTTCTTATATCCCCCTTTTATTGCTCTGAAGTGATTTTGAAAACAAAGTATTTTAAAACCTTATGGTTCCTAATGGAAGAAAATAAAGATTTGTTATGTTTAGGCAAAGAGAAAACAATTCAAAAAGAAGTTGTCATTCAAAATAAATCCAAGATATCCTTTTTAACCATAACAATTATTCTACTAAGTATACAGCTTTTTACTAGTCCCTCAATTCTAGAAGCAATTATCATGTGTTTTGGGAATTCCATCTGATCTGAATGTATAGAATTCAATTAGTTTTCTGTTGGAAAAACAAAAAAAATTCCAACCAAGTTTCTTCATAAAATTTAAAAAAAATCACAAAGCTGCACTTAGATCCAGTATTTAGCCTGTATGTTTTTATTTAAAACAGTTTTCCTATGAAGGCTGTGACTAGGTAGGTGCTATGTACTATACTATAACTGCTTCATAGGAGAGATATGAACACTTAAAGTCTTTCAAAGAGAAAAGAAGAAAGTGTGGGGAGAGAACCTCTACCAAGCTTCAGTTGTGTCAGAGGTGACTGGATGTTTTTGTTTACATCTGAAATGATGCAAAATAACTCTTCTAAACAATGGTAAAGGTCAATTTTTTAAGTACTATTCTCAGCATCTTGAAGTAACTTTCTCACAGAGTAGGATGACTGCAAGGGAAACACCAAAGTCTTCAATTCTAGACCTTCAGGTGTGTACACTGTTAGACCCACTAATGTTATAGCTTGTTCTGTGTTCATTTCCTTTTGCATTTTCAGGCATGATTTCAATTGAATCATTTATGGTTCTTCCATTCAGATTATAACAGCTATTTTGGAGCGGATAACCCTCAATGGCTGTATATGAGACATTGCCCGGGGTGCCTCCAAGATGCTTTTGAGCTGGGTAAGGAAATCACTGAGTGTTGACACATTCTCAAAGCACTATGGCATGGATTGAGAGCATAGTTTATAAACTGTGTTACTGACCTATTATTCTGTTGTTTACTGACAGAATAGACTTCAGTTCCCTCTGAAATGTTAAACAAAACAAAATAAATATTTTTCTTAAAAAAAGGTAACAAGTATTTAAAAAAAATAATACAGTATATAGTCTGTATGTGGTAATTCATGCATGAAAACTTCAATTCATCATTGCCCTCTTCTGATAGGTCTACTTTAAATATAGTAGCCATTCAATGTATAATATTATGCTAATCTAGTGCCTATTACACCTATATATTAGTACACTGGTGTGGTAAATAAGAGATTTTTATGGTGACTTTAAGGTCGAAGCTCTTTCTGCAGGCATGTCTTAACCAATCTGCTAGTTTAAGATTTATACTCATCCAAGCTGTAATGCCTGTATCATCCTTACTATCTATATATTACCTTGCATACCCTTCTTCAGTCAGGAACAATTAGTTATCATGGCTCATCTCCCCTTTCATTTATGTACAGACAACTGAAAACTTAAGGGCTTGTGAACTTTCACCTGTGGAGTACATAGGCTGTTGATGTGGGACTTTCACTGACTGTACTCTAAGAAATCAGAGAAAGCTTTTTATCTCTTGTTTAAAAGCCTGAAAATGAGTATGATCATAATTGAGACATTCCAGGACAGGTGTGATGCTAAAATCTCCGAGGACTTGCCACTCTATTCCTTCCCTATTTAAGGTTAAGCAGTGTCCAAGGAGAGAGTATATTCTGCTGTAGAGAAGGATGTTTTATTTCTTACAATGTTTGTATAATGTTCTTTGTAATGCCTTGGCTGAAATGCAGCTGAATCAGCTACAATATCTCCATGATTTTTACAGAAATTAGTTCAGTCTGTGCACTGTCACTGCCCCATGACCCAGGGGTCATATTTTAGTACTGTTTTTTTTGTTAAATGCCAAAAATCTAAGATGCTCCATTTCATGATGTAATTAAAGCTTTCTATTTCAAAATAATGTAACCATGCAGAAAAATGGTTCCTATTAGGACAGCATAATTTAAAATAAAACCAAAGAGGTTGTTTGGCACTTAAAATATGTTTTTCACGAAAGGTTTTGTGAAAAAGGTTCTATGCAGTGGCTACTTCCTTAAATATAGTAAGTTAAGGACTCCTGATAGAAAAAGTAAACTTCCTAGAAAAACAAACAGACAAGCAAATAATGAATAGGTTGTGCATGCAAGAGAAAGTTCTATTAATCTGCCTTTCCTGCCATTATCCTACCCAAGTGTAAACAGAGAGGCCTCCAGTGTGTTAATTCCACGGAGTCCAGTAATAAACCT